>NW_026606191.1:1327500-2655000 GCF_029834395.1 Sorex fumeus
AAAAATGTATAGTCGAAGTGACATCTGCATTTGTTTGTTCATTGCAGCACTCTTTACAATAGCTAGAATCTGGAAAAAACCCGAGTGCCCAAGAACAGATGACTGGTTAAAGAAGCTTTGGTACATCTACACAATGGAGTACTACGTAGCTGTTATAAAAGATGAAGTCATGAATTTTACATACAAGTGGTACCATGTGGAAAGTATCATGCTAAGTGAAATGAGTCAGAAAGAGAGGGATAGACATAAAAAGATTGCATTCATCTGGGGAACATAAAGTAACAAAATCAGAGATTAATACCCAAGAATAGCCAAGATCAGTACCAGGAGGATTACTCCATGTCTTAGAGGCCAGCCGGGCACTCTAGGGGAAAGGGCAGCTCAGATAGAAAAGGGAGCACCAAATAAAGGGTGTTCGGAGGATCCTCCCAGGAGGGGAGATACATGTTGAAAGTAGACTATGGACTGAACATGATTGACACTCAATGCCTCTTTTGCAGACCACAACACCCAAAAGGAGAGAGAGTACAAAATGGAGTGCCCTGACAGAGGCAGGGTGGGATGGGGGGGATGGGGGGGTGAGAGGGATACTGGGATTTCTCGGGGTGGAGAATGGGCACTGGTGGTGGTATGGGTACTCAATCACTGTATAACTGAAACCCAAGCACAACAACTTGTTAAGTCTACAACTGTACCTCATGGTGTTTCATTAATAAAACAAAAACAAAAAAAATGATGAGAAAACAAACTTGCAATAACAATAGATATAGAAAATAAATTGTGAACATTGTTATATATGATTGCAGCATTTTTAAGACTCTAAGAATCTTTGAAGTTTTTGTTGCTTCAAGAGGTGTTTACGTATTTTTAATTTTTATTTAGTCATGTTCCTCTTAACTTTCATCACCAAAACTCATTATTTACAAGTTAACATACACGTGAGTCTAAATGCTGTGACACTGCTAAAGCTGGAGCTCAGGTGATAATCCTCATGTACCTTTACTTATAGTAATGATATCACCAGAAGCTTGTCACACGCTACCTGGATTACTTCCTTCTTGGCTGCACTCCTGCAGCCCCTTAACACTCCCAGTCCAAACAAAACTTATCTTCCCTAGGGGCATTTGTCTGAATGTGGGGATATTTATTTGGGATTGACACATCCAGTGTTCATTTTATGATGTCTAAAAGGCTTGAGAGGTTTGCAAAGGCCTTCCCACATTAACGAACTTAAGATTTCTCTCCAGTATATGTTTTCATATGGCTAGTAAGTGTTATGGGTTGAGTGAAGATCTTGCATTTTACTTAGATATTTAAGACTTCTCTCCACTATGACTTTTAAAATGCATAGTAAGGCTACAGTGTAGAGTGAAGACCTTTCCACATGTCAGACATTTATGTGGTTTCTTTCCAATGTGATTTTTCTTCTGTCCTTAGTAAAACAACCAGTTTGGGTGAAAGCCTTCTCACGGTCCTTATATACAGAGAGAGTATGTCTCCAAGATCAATTTTCCTATGATTCTAAGGCTTGAGAGGTTAATGTAGGCCTTTCCGCATTGCTGATACATGTAAGTATTCATCCCATTATGAATATTAATGTGTGTAATGAGGAGGAGTAAATGAACGCATTCCCACAGTCCTTACATATATAAGTGATGCCCCGAATTCATCTCAAAGATGGTAAAAGTGATTCGATCCTAAGGTTCACTGCTCCAAATCCCTGGGACAGGCACATGCCTAGAACTGCACACAGAGCATTGTTGAAACATGAGACTGCATGACTGAGCAGGCTAGGCTCTAAGAGCAGGAAGGACAAAATAGGAAAAACACATGTCCTGAGGCCTGAGACATTTGTAGCCATCAGTGTACATAAACAAGTAGGACATTCGGGTTCCCCTGATGCCTGTCAGGGGTGAATTAGGAGAACAGAGCCAAGAGGAATCCCTGAGTACCACCACTGTAGCACGAAAATAAACATTAAAGAAAAGAAAGCAGCAGGATGGAGTAACAGCACTGTGGGTCTGTGGACAGCGGTTAGGGCTGGCAATACCATCATCCCTTATAATTCCTTAAGAACTGGCAGATGGAAATCCTTCGTACAGAATCAGAAATAACCAGAGAATGACTGGGTTTGACCCCTCCCCTTCAACATCTTTCAAAAAACCCAAACAAACTAATAAGTCTAATCAGCATTGGACACCTGGCACCCTATATGGCCGGTTCCCCTGTCCTGAAAGGAATGATCCTTGAGCACCACTAATATGGCCCATTCAAATCAACAAAAAAATAAAACAGTGGCCTCAAACAGAGAGCAGATCAATCAGGCTAGGAACCGGATCCCCCGTCTCCTTCCTGAAACAATCAGAGATTATCAGCCTTGGAAGCCTGTGCTACATGTCACTGCACTGCGTCATCTTCTCACTCTCCTGCCTGAAGATGGTGTGGCAGAGGCCATCTCACCATCTCCTGCCTGTTTTTCCTGTGGACCAACAGGAGGCTCCGTGCAAGGACCTGAGCTGTGGGCACCAGAGGAGCACAACCAGCCCTGGCCCCCACCTGACCAGAAGTCCCTGCATTGGAGCCAGAAAGGTAGTTACCAGCCAGATGTTTGGACACTGGCTCACAGAACCATCCATGGGGAGACACTGCCAGATGTTCCTGTCTCTCAGGGGACAGAGAAGTGTGTTGTGACCCAGCTTCTGTCAGGACAGGAGCGGTTGACACCTACAGGGGAGGAAAACCCTGTGCTGCCCAAGCCCGGGACTCTACCCTGGGAACCACACAGTAAGGTCCCTAAGACTAGAGACTAACTCTGAGGCCAGGAGCTCCCACGCGGCTGCAACCCCTGCAGGCCCCAGTGACCACAGCACCATTATTCGCTCTGCCGTGGGGCCAGCATCAGGGACAAACCTTCAGCTGACCTCTTGCAAAGGGGAAGGGACACAGGTCTGGGCGCTCTCTTCCAGGGACCAAGGTCACTTCTGGGCTCGGGTAGGCCCCAGGTAATCCCAGCTCTGACCCTCTGGACCTGAACCCATACTGGTCATGATTTACTGAAATCCCCCAATCAGATGATGAGCCTTATCCAGCACTTGCTCCTATTTTGCAGGAATACCTCTGAGAACGCCAAGAGAGAGTTAGCCACAAATCACTTAAATCACTTAACTTCCCGTTAGTCGTCGATTTGCTCGAGCGGGCGCCAGTAACGTCTCCATTTGTCCCTGTCGCGTGCTAGTGTAGCCCAATGGCATCTGTTCGCTCCGGGAACATGAAGGGCCTCAAACCGATCGTTCATGATCTTAACGAAGAAGTCTGACCATCTGGTAGGTGGGCGGCCACGCGGTCTTTTGACACCCCGTGGAATCCAATCAGTAACAGCTCTAGTCCAACGGTCGTCTTTAAATCTCATTACGTGACCAGCCCATCTGATTTTCGACACCTTGGCAAATGAGGCAGCGTCCCTGATCCTTGATCGTCGACGGATGTCAGAACTCCGGATTCGTTCTCTCATTTGAGTGAAACGTGATATTCCAAGCATAGCTCTTTCTATTCTTCTTTGGGAGACCTGAATAGCGTTCTCATCTTGTTTGCCTAGGGCCCAGGTCTCTGAGGCATATGTTAATGCAGGAAGAACAGTGGAATCAAAGAGATGTGCCCGGAGCCGGAGGTTCTTCGTCCTCTTAGCTATTTCTTCGACGTTCTTGAAGGCGTTCCAAGCCGCTCTCTTCCTCCTGCGCAGCTCGGGTGCCAGGTCATTTGTCATGTTGACCTCTCGACCTAGGTAGACATAGCTGTTGCATTCGGAGATGATCGTTCCATTGAGAGCGAATGGGGCGTCAGGAACAAGGCTGTTTCTCATAAACATTGTCTTCGTAAGATTCAGCTGTAGTCCTACCTTTCCACACTCACGGTCAAAGTTGGCCAGCATTTGTGCCGCTTGGCTGATGTTTGGTGTTATTAAAACAATGTCATCAGCAAAGCGGAGGTGGTGTAATTGCCGACCATCTATCTTCACTCCCATTCCTTCCCATTCCAGTCGTCGCATGATGTTCTCGAGGGTGGCACTGAAGAGTTTCGGTGAAATGGTATCACCCTGCCGCAGCCCTCTCTTGACATCAATGATCACTTCTTTGTAGAATGGTGAGATCCTGGTAGTGAATCCGCAATAGAGCTCACGGAGGATCCTGATGTATTGGGCTTGAATGCACTGATTGGCTAGGGCTTCAATGACCGCTTCCGTCTCAACAGAATCAAAGGCCTTCTTTAAATCAATGAACGTTAAGCAGAGCGGCATCTTGAACTCCCGAGAAACCTCAGTGAGCTTGGTTATCGTGTGGATATGGTCGATGGTGCTGAATCCTTTGCGGAACCCTGCTTGCTCGCATGGTTGTCCTTCATCTAATGTTCTGCCAATCCTATTCAGGATGACTCGAGTGAACAACTTGTAGATGACAGACAATAGGCAGATCGGGCGATAGCCACAAAAAAAAAAAAAAAAAAACTCCTGTCTTCGAAAACTCTAGAACTTATTCGCCAACGTGGTTTGGCGCATGCCTCAGGCAACCGCAAGCAAAGGTTCGAGCTTGCAAAGCAGTGCAGAGATGCGATCAAGGAAGACCTCAAAGAGAGAAGAGCAGAAGTACTGGTATGTGTTGTGAGTGGTCTTAGGCATGGCTGTGGCTCGAACCAGAGGTATTCACCGGGGCTCTGCTTGGGGCGGGGAGGGAAACTCAACACACCCTCCTCCAGGGGGCCCCAGTAAGACCGCGAGACACGGAGTCAGGAGACTGCGCTGTTCTCTTCCAGGAACAGAGTATTATAGTCTCTGGGTCTTGGCCATTGATGGGATTACACGGCACCAGGGACAGTTAGTGGGTTTAACGCCTACATACTGGAAGATGGGAAATCTAGGTGGAGGAGGACCATCCCTTTTCTCAGTCTCCTTCATTCCCCCTCCCTGAAGCTGCTCTTTTTCTTCTCTCTCCACGACCCCAATCCCCGCCTCCCCACGGGAAGCACAATGAAAAATGGTTTTCCAGATTTCCCCATCACCTGCAGCCCACGAAGGAAAAGCAGCCCTTAAGGTGTGTTACTCCTCTCCTTAGACCAGCAACTTAATTGACATATTTAGTTTTACTTCCTAATGATTACCATTCTGTATGGACGCAGTAATAGACACTTTTAGGGTTGTGGGTGACACTCCTGCGGTCTTCTCAGCACAGATTCAGACCACAGTGCTCAGGCCGGAACAATCACTCCTAATCCTAGCAGCGTCCAAGTCTAGTTATTACATTTTGTTTCATGACAGAATTTGTCCATGACCAGGCTCTTATAGATAAGCATTATGGTACTTTGGCTAGGCCCATTTCAATGCCAGAGTAGCTAGCTCACCACTTGCCCTGGGTCCATCTAGTCCCTCATCGGACCCCTCTTCTGGGGACCGAGGGAATAAGGGCAACTGAGGCTTCAATCCAGAGAGTAGATGTCCAGGATATAATATTATCTGGAGACCATCAACTCTCAAGCTCAGGCTTGACTTTGTAACTGTCTTCCTGTATCCATACAAAAAGCAATTGCTCTGAAATAGCTAACCCTGCAAAGGACATTAAGAAGAAGAAGAGAAAGACAATATTTCTCAAAAGTCAAAGTCTGATCAGGAGACAAGGGTAATTGAAAGATTATGGGCAATCAACAGACATAACCTCCTATCCACCAGGGAGAAAGGGCAGACCACTACTATCCTACAATACCTGGTGATCCTCAGTGGTTTCTCCTGGCTCTGCACTCAGGTATTATTTCTGATGGTGCTCCGGGAGACTACAGGATCCTGGGGATTGAGCCTAGGTTGGCCATGTCCAAGCAACACCCTACCCAGATCTACAGTTGCTCTGTTCTCAGTTGGAGAGTTTAAATGCACGTAACTGTGCACAGAATGTCGTTTGAAAGGATGTAAGGGGTGCCCTGATGAAATCTTTTATAAGTGGGAATATGGGTCAGGTCCCAAGCTCCCCACATACCAGCAGACCATTCCGTTTACCTGTGATTACTCACATGGTTGCTTACATTCCTATGTCCCACCCATGTCACTTTACTAAATATTAGAGGTAAAAAAGAGAAACATTTATGATTGGATAGGGCAAAATTCCATCCATCTATGAGTCAGATGGTGCTCAGGGGACCATTTGGAATTCTGGACATTGTACTAGATTGATTGCATGCAATGCACTGTACTAGCGTGATACTCTCAGTTTGAAATCATGTTTCTGAAACTGCCTCCTGGGGTTTTCTTTGTAGCTGAGAGTCCCCTGCTCACGTGTTGTTAAGGGGTAGAACGTTGGCCGGCCCTTGCTCTCTGATGTTCTTACCAGCCTTTGCTCCTGTTCTATGTCTCCAACTCTGGGTTTCTACTAGGCCAGTTCCTCTCTGAATCCCCAGGGTTGGCTTCGGAGTCACTGCTTTCATCCCCATCTCGAGTTATTACTTCCCCAAGAAACTCATTTTCCCATACCCTACCAGCTACGTACCTGCAGAACTTGATTTCTTTTGACATGAAAATTCTCATGGCATAGACTAATGATTGGAATCCTTCTCTGTTCTTCTACATGGAAGGAGCCAGCCCTGGTGGAATGTCTCTTCCTGCACACTGTGATAAAGGCTCAAGTGAGCAATTTGGCCCTCATCCCCCCAGAGATGCCGAGACAGGTGGGATGTCTTCTGAGGGTGATCAGAAGATCACTCTTCACATGTCCTCAGCACCATCACTTTCCGATAAAAGCCCATATTGGACAGAATCCCCAGAAATGTAAGCACTGAGGACAAACTTTTGAGTCCAGCATCACCCCGGTGGGACTATGTGAACATCCACACACGAGAGAAACCATTTAAGTGTAAGGAGTGGGGGAAGGCCTTCAATGGATCCTCATACCTTATACACAGGAGATTTCATACTGGAGAGTCTGTATGCATGTAAAGAATGTGCTGTGGCCTTTCTCTGATTCATACATCTTAGTCACGGTCACGGTCACGGTCCTCCCGTTGTTCATCAATTTGCTCGAGCGGTCACGGTCACGGTCCTCCCATTGTTCATCAATTTGCTCGAGCGGGCCCAGTAACGTCTCCATTATGAGATGTGTTGTTACTGTGTTTGTCATATCGAATATGTCATGGGTAGCTTGCCAGGCTCTGCCGTGCGGGTGAGATACTCTCGGTAGCTTGCCGGGCTCTCCGAGAGGGGTGGAGGAATTGAACTCGGGTCGGCCATGTTGGCTGCTTCTGGAAAGAAACATATGCATATACGGAGTGGAAAGTTTTTGCTTATTCCACAAGTCTTAGTACACAGAAAAACTCACACTGGAGAGATAATTTATACTTGTGAGCAATGTAGGAAGGCCTTTGCTTCTTCCTGAAGTCTTAGTTTTCATAATTTCTGTTTCATAGAAAACCCTTATATGTGAGGTAGGTGGAAAGACCTTTCATTTCTTCTCAAATCTTTCTGAGCATAGGAAAGTTCATACAGGAATGAAACAATTTGTGTCACTACTGTAGGAGAGTCTTCACTTACTATTCAATTTTTTTGTCCGTAAGTAAACACACATTGTAGTGAATTCATATATATAATATATATGTATGTGTATATATGTGTGTGTGTGTGTGTGTGTAAGGAGTGTGGCAAGGCCTTTGCTTATTTCACAATCCTTTTGTGACACTGAAATTTTCATACTGGAAACAAACCTTATGTTTCTAAAGACTTTGGCAAAGCCTTCACTTTCCCCTAACTCCTTATTAAACATAGGAAAATTCATACTCGAAGAAAACATATGTAGGAGTGTGGGAAGATTTTTGCTCAATCCTCAAGCTTTGCTGTGTGAGAAAAATTTATCCTGGATCGAGGCCTTATATATGAAATCACTGAAGGAAGATTTTGATTCAATTGGCATAGCTTTCTGAACAGGAAAATTCACAGTACAGAAAAACCTCATAAGTGTAAGGAATGTGGAAAGGTCTTCAGTTTGTCTTCAGCCCTTACCGCACATGTGAAAAGTCATTTTGTAGTGAAAACTTACATCCGTCAGGAGTGTGGGAAGGACTGTCCTGGATCCTCGGGCCTAATTCATAGGAGAATTCACACTGGAGAGAAGCTATATATAAATATACATATTTGCATATATGTAAGAATATATATATATATTTATGTAAGAACGTGGAAAGCACATTATTCACACCTGCGACTTTAAAGAGAATACTGGAGAAAATCCTGTAGGGAAGGAATAGAGCAAGGCCTTCATGTTCCCTCAGGCTTTAGTAAATACAAAAGTTATGCTGGATCAATCACTTCCATAATAACAACGGCCACAGAACAGGGCCCTGAGGTAGAACAATTTTAGTTTCAACAAGTGGGTGGGGGATTGATACAAAATTACCATAAGGAAGGAAATAATCCTGTTATGTGTGAAAGCTTCCTGTGATACTAGTACCAAAGTGAAAGGTACTTGCTGATTATCCCCTGCACCATGGTTATGACAATGTCCTGGCATGTGGACTTCCCAGTATGTTAACTGATAAATAATGGTTCTTAGTGATAAAGCAAGGTGGAAGGAATTAAATAAGAAGTAAATAGGTACTAACATTGCATTTTGCTGGGTACTGTCAAGACTCACCATGGTTTCAATCTTTGCTGTGACTCTGACTTGACTCAGAAGCCCTGATTTGCAGAGGATCATGGCAGAGATCAACCAGGATGCTGTGGTGAGCCCTTTTGACGTTGGATAGACAGACAAACCTCCATTCTTCAGGCTCTTCTGTGTTATGTTCTAGGAGTCACATCCTGCTGTGCTGTCCATAATTTGTGTCCAGGTCAGCCACATGCCAGGAACACTTCACTCGCTGTAGCATATCTGCACTCATTGTATTCAGTTTTCCATTTGATTTACACAAACATTGAGGGCAAATGTGTTGAGACTTACACTTTGGAAGCAGTAAAATCCTAACAATCTATTATATACCAAAATGGGACCATATAGATCCAGAGGATTGAACCTTGGTCAGCTGCGTACAAGGCAAACACCCTATCCACTGTGCTTTCACTGCAGCCAAGGAGCCTTACACATTTACGTGCATTTTCCTAGTTGTTCTCTGCGCATCTGGTGTCTGGACCTTTAAGGCTGCTTGCAGAAGTGGAAGTGATGTCACAGCAGGGCATTTAGGTGTTTTTGTGCAAGAGTCTGGATCAGGCCTTCACTTGTTAGGCAGGTGAAGGGAGAAGAGGCTGTTCCGTGTGGAAGGGTTCTTTGAAGGCCATTTTCATGGCAGGACACTAGTGGCCTCCAGGGAGCGCTCCTCCCCCCGCCTCCCAGTCTCCTCACTGTGAGGGGCGGGGCCAAGCCAGCTCTAAGGACACTTTTAAGCTCCTTTTTCAATGGATATCCAGGTAGGGTTTGGTGGGGGACGCGGAGCTATGGTGAGTGCAGTGGGGGCTGTACCATGGCGCAGGGGCCGCTGTGTGAGTGCGTGGTTCTGGGGATCCCCTACTGCCACAGTCGCCTTCAGCTCCACCATGGGGCAGTGGTGGTTGGGTGCGGGGTGAGCACAGGGTCTGCAGAGCGTCGGGGCAGGGCCGTTCTTACCCCCCAGCATGGGACTGCTCTGGGTCTTGTCCTGGACGCTTTGGCCCGGACCTCACAGCTGTAGAACCTGCAGATTCTTTTAGAGGACCGGAGAGATAGCTCAGCGGTTAGGGCGTTTGCTTTGCATCTGGCCCACCCAAGTTTAATCTCGGAGCTCCACCAGGACGGGTGCCTGATCGCAGAGCAGAAGTTTCTCGTCCATATCGCCGGTGGTGCCTCCAAAACTGAAACGACTGTTTATTTTCGAGGGGCAGGGGGGCAGCTCCCCAATAGCAAATGACACTGTAGCCCTTGATCACTAGTTATTAGTAGCCTTGATTTCCAGACCATCCTTTGGGCATGGTTCTAGGGGTGGTTGCGGTTTGCAAATGAAAATTTACTTTGGGGCTATTTTTTGTTGTATTTTGGGCACATATGTGGAATCTCAGGGCTTACTTCAGGAGCACTACTCTGGAATTCTTTTTCAGTTCTTTCTGGGTCATGTGAGATGCCGAATATCGATCTGGATCAGCATGGGAAGCGCCCCTCCGAGATTATTATCTCTGACTCCACATTGTTGTTTTGTCTAACGTAGAATTTCTTTATCCTCAAATCAACTTGAAAATTGCACCCCGACTCTTCATCTCTCCCTAATCAGGCAAAACCCGGCTATTACACTGAGTACTGAGAGTTGTGTTCAAATAATGTCTGGGGATCCGCTGTGTGTCTTTGGTGGCCATGATTGGTCTCCCCACCCTGGCTGGTGAAGGGTGACAGAGGATCGAAGAAGGAAACAGAGGCCAGCCTCTTGGTGATATGCTGGATATTAACCCAAATTGTTTTAGGCTTCATCTATGAATTGCCTCTTTTCCTCCTCCCAGAGAAGCTTATCATGTCCTTGCTAACATCCCTAATTTAAAGTTTATCTTTAACCTTTCCGTTATGTTTTACCTCTCGTAGTCTCAGTTCCCCAAGTCAGTCTTGATTACTAATAAGCCAAAAATTTCTGGTAATTTTAAACTTTGTATTTGTACTGCTTTGTAGTTGAAATGCTGTGTATTTGTATCTGCTTTTCTATTTCCCCTATAGGTTATTTATGTTTTTACTATACAGAATGTTCTTTGGTTAAACAGAGTAAGACCATCAATGCTATGCTCCTAATATTTTTGAGTTGATTGACTCTGAAGTCATTTACTCCTGGGCATAATTGCTTGGTAATCATTATTTGACTCGGGCTTCAGTTGCTGTAGTTCCTAACACCCCAACAGGGAGGTTCTGCCGTGGAACTTGTATGGAACCGGGGCAAATGGCAAAACCACCACAGCTTCGAAATGGCACATTCTAGAAAGCACGTGTGCATGGTCTTGATGCAAACTGTTACAACGCTAGAGACAGGATCCCCATGGGGAAGGACAAGGTGAACTGGCCCAAAGACTTAGTCTGGGATTTACAGTAAAAGCCTTGCTTGGTCTCAGAGCCCAGAGAAGTAAGTGTTAAAAGCCTTATTTGCTCTAGGGGTTGGAGAGATAGCACAACGGGTAGGGTGTTTGCCTTGCAGGTGGGTTCGATTCCCAGCATCCCATATGGTACACTGAGCAATGCCAGGAGTAACTCCTGAGTGCAGAGCCAGGAATAACCCCTTGTATCACCGGATGTGGCCCAAAAAAAGCAAAAAAAAAGCCTTATTTGCTGTCAAAGCCCAGAGAACTAAGTGTTGGGATCTTTGCCTCTTACTGTGTTTATCCGAACAACTACAAGTGTTGATAAATTATACAACTAGAGGAAAAGATAAAAGCAATGTAGATTTCCCTGGGAGACAGAGTGTATCCTTGGGTGAATCTCCCCATGAGAGTTTCCTCTTCCAAATGTTTATCTGCTTAAATGATCAGTCACTCCTATGTTATGGTGCTTACCTGTCCCTTTTAAATGCCAGGGTAGCTCACAGCTATCCTGGGTCCATCCAGTCTCTTGCTTTTAGGGTGCTAAGAACAAAGGGCAGCTGAGGCTTAATCTCATAAACATGCCAATGCCCAAGAGTATATAGTATCTGCAGTCAATTAACTCTGAAGTTACAAAAGCATAATATTGCCTTCCTTTGTCTATACAAAGCTGAGGTCTGGGGGCATGGCCATCCCAATCCTCCCAGCACAATCTTCCCAGTCTGGGACTGCACTGGTCCTTGACCAGGAGCAAAAGGGATATTTGTCTAAAGTAAACTGCAGAGGATATAAAGGAAAGAGAAAGTCAAAATTTCATTTCCAAATACAAAATCCAGAGATCTCTGAATAATCTGACTTTACAGTTCACAGGTTGTGGTCTGGGAAATGGGTGATTAATGTATAGGGGAAGCAGAGCACAGGGAAGTTAAAGATAGATACTAAGGAAATGGGAGTGATTGGGATGGATGTTACTCAGTAATCCTAAGCTCCTTGTAGCAGAGGAGAAATGATGAACCAATGTTAAACCTAAATTGTTTAGAACTAGAATCCAACCAGGGTAAAGGGTTTTGTTTTTTTAAGCAAGAAAGTTTTGGTTTTCAGAAGTCAGGACATTTGCTCAGGAATCCCACTGGGTGTGCTAGGAGCACATTTACTTAGGGCCGCAGCCATAGTACAGTGAGTAAGGACTTAATCATCCAAGCAGTCGACCCAGGTTCTATCCCCTGCATCCCATATGGTCTGTCCCCGAGTGATTCCTGCGTGTAGAGCTAGGAGTAAGCCCTAAATCTGCCGGTTGTGGCCCCGAAACAAAAATCACACAAAGTCACACTTATATATACACATATACTTGCATGAGCAATTGTGAAAGAACAATAGGGATTCAGGAGAAAGTATGAGTTTCTGTAGCAGGGATAGATCAAAAATAGGGGATATTTTTCTTTTTTGGATAACACCTGGGGATGCACAGGGATTACTCCTGGGTTTGCACTCAGGAATTTCTCCTGGCAATGCTCAGGGGATGATAATGGATGCTGGGAATCGAACCCGGGTTTGCCGCGTGCAAGGCAAACGCCCTACCCGCTGTGCTATCTCTCCAGCCCCAAGAATAGTGGATTTTTAAGGACCAGAAATTTGACCCTTTTAGTGTTTCACTCTCGAATTTGTCTTTGTACATCATTTTTTCCCCGTTCAGTAGAATTTGCCTTTTTTCTTGTTATATTTTTCACCACAGCCTACAGTGCTCAGTGTTTACTCTTGTCTCTGAGCTCAGGGATCATTTGACAAGAGTCAGGGTAACATTCTGTGTTTAGATATCATTGGTTCGATGTTTGGTGACAATGCAGGATCAGGGGACTTCTCCTTACCCCCAGACCCCCGGTGTGTGACCGACCAGTCCAGCATTTGCCTCTCCTGTCCTTTATTCGAGTTCATCCCCCTTGCAGCACAGATTCACCTACGTGGCAAAAAGGTTCTCAGTGCCTAGACTATGGCTCTTTAAGGCACCTTATGGAAACGGAAGTGATGTCATAAGTGTGTCGTGGTTCTTTTTCCATCCCTGACACAGACACTGGGGCTTTTGCTCACTTTGCAAAGGACAAGGAAATTTGCGCCCCATCCTGGAAGGGGGACTCTGAAGGCGTATTTTGTGGCAGGAATCGAGCAGTCTTCTGTGAGCACCCCACACCTTCCCATTTCAACACTGTGAGCGGAGGGGCTGAGCCAGATGGGGGGCATTTTTGTGCTGGTTTTTCACTTGTTCTCTGACATCCAGGTGGATTCTGAGGTGCAGTGGAGGCTGTAGGGGAATTCCGAGCTTTGCAGGTGCAGTGGGGGCTGTATCAGGGTGCAGAGGTCGCAGTTGTGAGTGCGTGATCCTGGGGGGACGTTTTGGCCTCGATCGTCTCCAGCTCCGGGATGGGGCAACAGTGGGTGAATGTGGGACTCAGTCAGGGGCTTGGCCGTCCCAACCCTCCCAACAGTCCCATGTTTGAACCATCAGGACTGTTCCTGTCCCCAAACCTAGCATTATCAATGAGAACAGAGCCGGGGTAAACTCTAATCTCCATTCGGTGTAGCCAACCAAAAATAAATCAATAAATTTAGGTGCCAGAACTAGAGTCTGGTAGGGTACTGGCCTTGTACACAGCTGACCTGTATACCCCAGCACCACACTGAGTACCATTTGGTACCTTTTGGCAGCAACCACAGGGTATGACCATATATGTATGTATATATATATATATATATATATATATACATATATATGTATATATACACACGAACACATATATATGTTTCTGTGTTTGTGTATGTGTGTATATCTATATCTATATCTATCTATGTCTATATATATATATGTAATTTGTTCACAAATCAACCTCCGCCAACTTAATCACTTAATCACTTAACTTCCCGTTAATCCTCGATTTGTTTGAGCGGGCGCCAGTAACGTCTCCATTTGTCCCTGTCGCGTGCTAGTGTAGCCCAATGGCATCTGTTCGCTCTGGAAACATGAAGAGCCTCAAACCGATCATTTATGATCTTGACGAAGAAGTCTGACCATCTGGTACGTGGGCGGCTACGCGGTCTTTTGACATCCCGTGGAATCCAGTCAGTAACAGCTCTAGTCCAGCGCTTTTCTTTAAATCTCATTACGTGACCAGCCCATCTGTTTTTTGACACCTTGGCAAATGAAACAGCGTCCTGATTCTTGATCGTCGATGGATGTCGGAACTCTGGATTCTTTCTCTCATTTGAGTGAAACGTGATATTCCAAGCATAGCTCTTTCTATTCTTCTTTGGCAGACCTGAATAGCGTTCTCACCTTGTTTGCCTAGGGTCCAGGTCTCTGAGGCATATGTTAATGCAGGAAGAACAGTGGAATCAAAGAGATGTGCCCGGAGCCGGAGGTTCTTCGTCCTCTTAGCTATTGCTTCGACGTTCTTGAAGGCGTTCCTAGCCGCTCTCTTCCTCCTGCGCAGCTCGGGTGCCAGGTCATTTGTCATGTTGACTGCTCGACCTAGGTACACATAGCTGTTGCATTCGGAGATGGTTGTTCTGTTGAGAGCGAATGGGGCATAAGGAACGAGGCTGTTTCTCATGAACATAGTCTTCGTAAGATTCAGCTGTAGTCCTACCTTTCCACATTCACGGTCAAAGTCGGCCAGCATTTGTTCCGCTTGGCTGATGTTTGGTGTTATTAAAACAATATCATCAGCAAAGCGGAGGTGGTGTAGTTGCTGACTATCTATCTTCACTCCCATTCCTTCCCATTCCAGTCGTCGCATGATGTTCTCGAGGGTGGCACTGAAGAGTTTCGGTGAAATGGTATCACCCTGCCTAACCCCTCTCTTGACATCAATGATCACTTCTTTGTAGACTGATGAAATCCTGTTAGTGAATCTGCAATATAGCTCACGGAGGATCTTGATGTATTTGGCTTGAATGCCCTGATTGGTTAGGGCTTCAATGAGCGCTTCCATCTCAACAGAATCAAAGGCCTTCTTTAAATCAATGAATGTTAAACAGAGTGGCATCATGAACTACCGAGAAACCTAAATGAGCTTGGATATTGTGTGGATATGGTCGATGGTGCTGAATCCTTTGCCGAACCCGGCTTGCTTGCATGGTTGTCCTTCATCTAGTGTTCTGCCAATTCTATTTAGGATGACTCAAGTGAACAACTTGTAGATGACAGACAATAGGCAGATCGGGTAATAGTTACCAATGTCATGGATGTCTCCCTTCTTGTACAGTAGTACAGTCCTGCTGGTTTTCCATCGGGATGGAACCTTGCATTCAGACAGGTAGCGTGTGAAGAGCCGAGCCAGTGTATTGATGAGTACTGACGGCAGGTTCTTCAGGGGTTCAGGTCTGACCTTGTCTGGGCCGGGTGCTGTTCTTTTATTTACTGATGAAATGGCGTGTCGGATTTCAGAAGGGAGAACATTGGGAATGACATATCCATCCTGTGGAATTTGGTATGTCGGCAGGTGGACATGTCTATCAAAGAGATTTGAGTAGAAGTCATGGATAATCTTCTCCATTGCCATTTTGGAAGATGTGATAGATCCATCAGGACGTCGGAGGGCAGTCATCTTGGTCTTGTAGTTGTCAAAGGACAGGCGGGCATTACAAACTTTTCCCGGCTTCTGCTGCATCTACCAGTACTTCTGCTCTTCTCTCTTTGAGGTCTTCCTTGATCGCATCTCTGCACTGCTTTGTGAGCTCGAACGTTCACTTGCGGTTGCCTGAGGCATGCGCCAAACCACGTTGACAAATAAGTTCTAGAGTTTTCGAAGACAGGCATTTTTTTTGTGGCTATCTCTCTCTTGGCGTTCTCAGAGGTATTCCTGCAAAATAGGAGCAAGTGCTGGATGAGGCTCATGTGCTGATTGGGGATTTCAGTAAATCACGACCAGGATGGGTCCAGGTCCAGAGGGTCAGAGCTGGGATTACCTGGGGCCTACCCGAGCCCAAAAGTGACCTTGGTCCCTGGAAGAGAGCGCCCAGACCTGTGTCCCTTCCCCTTTGCAAGAGGGCAGCTGAAGGTTTGTCCCTGTTGCTGGCCCCACGGCAGAGCGAATAATGGTGCTGTGGTCACTGGGGCCTGCAGGGGTTGCAGCCGCGTGGGAGCTCCTGGCCTCAGAGTTAGTCTCTAGTCTTAGGGACCTTACTGTGTGGTTCCCAGGGTAGAGTCCCGGGCTTGGGCAGCGCAGCGTTTTCCTCCCCTGTAGGCCTCAACCGCTCCTGTCCTGACAGAATCTGGGTCACAACACACTTCTCTGTCCCCTGAGAGAGAGGAACATCTGGCAGTGTCTTCGCATGGATGGTTCTGTGAGCCAGTGTCCAAACATCTGGCTGGCCACTACCTTTCTGGCTCCAATGCAGGGACTTCTGCTCAGGTGGGGGCCAGGGCTGGTTGTGCTCCTCTGGTGCCCACAGCTCAGGTCCTTGCACGGAGCCTCCTGTTGGTCCACAGGAAAAACAGGCAGGAGATGGTGAGATGGCCTCTGCCACACCATCTTCAGGCAGGAGAGTGAGAAGATGACGCAGTGCAGTGACATGTAGCACAGGCTTCCAAGGCCGATAATCTCTGATTGTTTCAGGAAGGAGACGGGGATCCGGTTCCTAGCCTGATTGATCTGCTCTCTGTTTGAGGCCACTGTTTTATTTTTTTGTTGATTTGAATGGGCCATATTAGTGGTGATCAAGGATCATTCCTCTCAGGACTGGGGAACCGGCCATATAGGGTGCCAGGGGTCCAGTGCTGATTAGACTTATTTGTTTGTTTGGTTTTTTTGAAAGATGTTGAAGGGGAGGGGTCAAACACAGTCATTCTCTGGTTATTTCTGATTCTGTACGAAGGATTTCCATCTGCCAGTTCTTGAGAAATTATAAGGGATGGCGGTGTTACCAGTCCTAACCGCTATCCACAGGCCCACAGTCCTGTTACACCATCCTGCTGCTTTGTTTTCTTTCATGTTTATTTTCGTGCTACAGTGGAGGTACTCAGGGATTCCTCTTGGCTCTGTGCTCCGAATTCACCCCTGACAGGCATCAGGGGAACCCGGATGTGCTACTTATGTATGTACCCTGATGGCTACAAATGTCTCAGGCCCCAGGACATGTGTTTTTCCTATTTTGTCCTTCCTGCTCTTAGAGCCTCGCCTGCTCAGTCACACAGTCTCATGTTCCAACAATGCTCTGTGTGCAGTTCTGGGCATGTGCCTGTCCCAGGGATTTGGAGCAGAGAACCTTAGGATCGAATCACTTTTACCATCTTTGAGATGAATTCGGGGCATCACTTATGTATGTAAGGATTGTGGGAATGCATTCATTTACTCCTCCTCATTACACACATTCATATTCATAATGGAAAGAATACTTACATGTATCAGCAATGCGGAAAGGCCTACATTAACCTCTCAAGCCTTAGAATCATAGGAAAATTGAACTTGGAGACAGACTCTATATATAAGGACCTTGAGAAGGCTTTTACCCAAACTTGTTGTTTTACTAAGAACAGAAGAAAAATCACATTGGAAAGAAACCACATAAATGTCTGACATATGGGAAGGTCTTCACTCTACACTGTAGCCTTATTATGCATTTTAAAAGTCATAGTGGAGAGAAGTCTTAAATATGTAAGAAAAATGCAAGATCTTCACTCAACCCATAACGCTTACTAGCCATATGAAAACATATACTGGAGAGAAATCTTAAATTCGTTAATGTGGGAAGGCCTTTGCAAACCTCTCAAGCCTTTTAGACATCATAAAATGCACACTGGATGTGTCAATCCCTAATAACTATCCCCTCATTCAGATGAGTGCCCCTAGGGAAGATAAGTTTTGTTTGGACTAGGAGTGTTAGGGGGCTGCAGGAGTGCAGCCAAGAAGGAAGTAATCCAGGTAGCATGTGACAAGCTTCCGGTGATATCATTACTATAAGTAAAGGTACTTGCTGATTATCACCTGAGCTCCAGCTTTAGCAGTGTCACAGCATTTGGACTCACGTGTATGTTAACTTGTAAATAATGGGTTTTGGTGATGAAAGTTAAGAAGAATGTCACTAAATAAAAATTAAAAATCTGTAAACACCTCTTGAAGCAACAAAAATCTTCAAAGATTCTTAGAGTCTTAAAAATGCTGCAATCAAATATAACAATGTTCACAAAAAATTATTTTCTATATCTATTGTTATTGCAAGTTTGTTTTCTCATCAATTTTTTTTGTTTTTGTTTTATTAGTGAAACACCATGAGGCATAGTTGTAGACTTAACAAGTTGTTGTGCTTGGGTCAGTTATACAATGATCGAGTACCCATCCCACCACCAGTGCCCATTCTCCACCCCGATAAATTCCAGTATCCCTCTCACCCCCCATCCCCCCCATCCCACCCTGCCTCTGTGGCAGGGCATTCCCTTTTGTTTTCTCTCTCCTTTTGGGTGTTGTGGTCTGCAAAAGAGGTATTGAGTACCAATCATGTTTAGTCCATAGTCTACTTTCAACATGTATCTCCCCTCCTGGGAGGATCCTCCAAACACAATTTATTTGGTGCTCCCTTTTCTATCTGAGCTGCCCTTTCCCCTAGAGTGCCCGGCTGGCCTCTAAGACATAGAGTAATCCTCCTGGTACTGATCGTGGCTATTCTTGGGTATTAATCTCCTATTTTGTTACTTTATGTTCCCCAGATGAATGCAATCTTTTTATGCCTATCCCTCTCTTTCTGACTCATTTCACTTAGCATGATACTTTCCACATGGTACCACTTGTATGTAAAATTCATGACTTCATCTTTCATAACAGCTACATAGTACTGCATTGTGTAGATGTACCAAAACTTCTTTAACCAGTCATCTGTTCTTGGGCACTCGGGTTTTTTCCAGATTCTAGCTATTGTAAAGAGTGCTGCAATGAACAAACAAATGCAGATGTCACTTCGACTATACATTTTTGCCTCTCTGGGATATATTCCCAGGAGTGGTATTGCTGGGTCAAATGGGAGCTCAATTTCTAATTTCTTGAGAATGGTCCATACTGCTTTCCATAAGGGCTGAACCAGTCGGTATTCCCACCAACAGTGAAGGAGTGTCCCTTTCTTGCCACATCTACACCAGCATCAATTGCATTTGTTCTTTTGGATGTGGGCCAGTCTCTGTGGTGTGATATGGTATATCATTGAGGTTTTGATCTGCATCTCCCTGATGATTAATGATGTAGAGCATTTTCTCATGTGATTTTTTGCCATTCGGATTTCTTCTTTCAGATAGTTTCTGTTCATTTCATTGCCCCATATTTTATGGGGTTGGATATTTTCTTCTTGTGGAGTTTGACCAGAACTTTATATATCCTTGATATCAACCCATTGTCAGATGTATATTCAGCGAATATCCTTTCCCATTCTGTAGCTTGTCTTTGTATTTTGGTCACTGTTTCTTTGGAGGTGCAGAAGCTTCTTAGTTTAAGATAGTCCTATTTATCTATCTCTGTTTTCACTTGCTTGGCTAGTGGTGTGACATCTTTGAAGATACCATTAGTTTCAACGTCATGGAGGTTTTTGCCAGCTTTGTCTTCAACGTACCTTATGGTTTCCAGTCTGATGTTGAGGTCTTTAATCCTTTTTGATCTTACTATTGTACATGGTGTAGGGCAGAGTTCCGAGCCCATTTTTTTTGCATGTAGCCATCCAGTTTTGCCAGCACCATTTGTTAAAGAGGCTTTCCTTACTCCACTTCACATTTCTTGCATCTTTATCAAAGATTACATAATCATATGATTGAGGGGAGATGTCAGTGTATTCAACCCTGTTCCATTGGTCTGCAACTCTGCCTTTGTTCCAGTACCATGCTGTTTTAATTATTACTGCATTGTAGTAGAGTTTGAAGTTAGGGAGGTTGATTCCTCCCATTGTCTTTTTTCCCAATAATTACTTTAGCTATTCGTGGGGGCTTATTGTTCCATATAAATTTCAGGAGTGTTTGCTCCATTTCTTTGAAGAATAGCATGGGTATCCTTATAGGGATTGCATTGAATTTGTACAATGCTTTGAGAAGTATTGCCATTTTGACAATGTTAACTCTCTCGACCATGAGCAGGGGATATCTTTCCATTTCCTTGTGTCCTCTTTTATTTCCTGAAGTAGCGTTTTATAGTTTTCTTTGTACAGGTCCTTTACTTCCTTAGTTAAGGTGATTCCTAGGTACTTGATTTTCTGGGGAACAATTATGAACGGGATTGTTTTTTCATGTCATTTTCTTCTCTCTCACTGTTTGCATATGAAAGTCATGGACTTTTGGGTATTGATTTTATAGCCAGCAACTTTACTATACAAGTCTATTGTTTCTAGGAGTTTCTTGGTGGAGGTTATAGGGTTCTCTAAGTATAGTAACATATCATCTGCGAATAGTGAGAGCTTGATTTCTTCCTTTTCTACCTGAATGCCTTTAATATCTTTTTCTTGCCTAATTGCTATTGCAAGTACTTCCAGTACTATATTGAACAGCAATGAAGAGAGTGGACATCCTTGTCTCGTCCCTGATCTTAGAGGGAAGGCTTTCAGTTTTTCCCCTTTGAGGATGATGCTTGCTGTAGGCTTGTGGTAGATGACCTTTTAACTATGTTGAGGAAATCCCCCTCTATACACATTTTGGCTAGGGTTTTTATAATAAACGGGTGCTGGATCTTGTCAAATGCTTTCTCTGCATCTATTGATATGATCATATGGTTTTCATCTTTTCTTTTGTTGATATGATGGATTATGTTGATTGATTTCCGAACGTTAAACCGTCCTTGCATCCCTGGGATGAATCCTACTTGGTCATGGTGTATGATCTTTTTGATGAGTAGTTGGATTCTATTTGCTAGTAGTTTGTTGAGGATCTTTGCATCTGTTTTCATCAGGGATATCGGCCTATAATTCTCTTTCTTTGTGGTATCACTGTCTGCTTTTGGTATCAGTGTAATATTTGCTTTGTAGAAACTCTTTTGAAGTGTTTTTGATATTTCAGTTTCGTGGAAAAGCTTAAAGAGGATTTGGAGTAAGTCCTCTTGAAGTATTTGAAAGCATTCTCTAGTGAATCCATCCAGGCCACGACTTTTGTGCTTGGGAAGACTTTTTATTACCATCTCAATTTCCTTGATGGGGATAGGTCTGTTCAGGTATTCCAGGTCTTCTTGGTTCAGCCTTGGGAGTCTGTAGGAGTCTAGAAATTTATCCATTTCCTCGAGGTTTTGATGTTCCTTCACATAAAGCTTCTCAAATTACTCCCTGAGGATCCTTTGAATTTCTGTAGTTTCTGTTGTAATGGCACCCTTTTCATTTCTGATTCGGTTTATTAAAAAGGTTTTCTCTATTCCTTTCTTTTTGAGTTTTGCTAAAGGCTTATCAATCTTGTTAATTTTCTTGAAGAACCAGCTCTTGGTTTCATTGATGTTTCGGATTGTTTTTTGGGTTTCCCATCCCGTTAATCTCTGCTCTAAGTTTTATTATTTCCTTCCTCCTGTTCGGGTTGTGCTCCTTTTGTTGGTCCTTCTCCAAGCTCTTAAGCTGTGAGGTTAGGTTATTTATGTGGGCTTTGCTCCTCCTTACTGAGGAATGCTTGTTGAGCTATAAACTTTCCTCTTAACACATCTTTTGCTGTGTCACATAAGTTTTGGTAACTCGTGTCCTCATTTTCATTCATTTCTAGGAATCTTTTCAGTTCCTCTTTGATTACCTTTCTAAGCCACTCATTGTTCAATAGTGCACTGTTTAATTTCCAGGTGTTTGATTTAGTTTTCTGTTTCTGTGTGTGATTTACTTCTAATTTCAGCGCATTGTGGTCCAAGAAGATTGTTGATAAAATCTCTATCTTCTAAATTTTATGGAGGTATGTTTTGTGGCTCAGCATGTGGTTTATCTTCGAAAATGTTCCATGTACGCTTGAGAAGAATGTGTATTCAGCATTTTGAGGATGAAATGTCCTGTATATATCTACTAAGTCCCTTTCTTCCATTGTTTCCCTCAGATGAAGTATGTCCTTATTAAGCTTGAGACTGGTTGATGTATCAAGAGGTGATAAAACGGTGTTGAAGTGTCCCAATAGTATTGTGTTGATATTGATGTCTTTCTCCAAATCTATGAGTAGTTGTTTTAAGTACTTTGCTGGTCACTCATTAGGTGCATATACATTTAGTATTGTAAGGTCTTCCTGTTGTACAGAACATTTGATTAGTAAGAAATGGCCTTCACTGTCACTTGTGACCTTCTTCACTCTGAAATCAATGTTGTCTGATATTAGAATGGCTACCCCAACTTTTTTATGGGAGCTGTTTGCCTGTAGGATTGTTTTCCAGCTTTTGACTCTGAGTCTGTGTTTGCTTTAACTATTGAGATGTGTTTCTTGCAGGCAGCAGAACGTTGGGTTCAATTTTCTAATCCATCCTGCCACTCTGTGTCTTTTAATTGGTGCGTATAGCCCATTGACATTGAGAGAGATTATTGTTATGGGGTTTTGTCCCATTGTTCTTTTGAAATTTGGTGTATTTGAGGGTCCTGTCTTGCCTTAAATTAGCCCATTTAGTTGTTCTTGTAACAATGGTTTTGAGTCTATGAAGTTCCTGAGCTGTTGTTTGTCTGTGAAACTGTGTGTTGTTCCTTCTGTTATGAATGAGAGTCTCGCTGGGTAAAGTATTTTTGGAGAGGCATTTATTTCATTGAGTTTTTTCACTATATCCCACCACTATTTTCGGGCCATGAGGGTTTCATCAGAAAAATCAGCTGTGAATTTTCAGGATGCTCCTTTGTAGGAGATTTCTTTCTTTGATCTTGCTGCTTTCAGAATTTTGTCTCTATCTAAGGTTTTGGTCATTTTGATCAGGATGTATCTTGGGGTATTTTTATTCGGATTTCTTCTAACTGGTACCCTTCGGGCCTCCTGAATGGGGTCACAAGTTTTCTTCAGCTCTGGAAACGTTATAGCAATGATGTCTTTGACAGTTTCTTCTTCATCAAGGTTTTCTTCCTGTCCCTCTGGGACTCCAATAATTCTTACGTTACCCCTCTTGGCTTCATCACGATCTTCTCTTGCCATCTGTTCCCGAATTGTGAGTCTCTTTTCCATTTTCTGCTCTTTTCTGGAGAGTCTCTGAACTTCATCTTCAGGGTCACTGATTCTGTTCTAAGCAGCTGTTACTCTGCTGGCTGATGCCTTCCACTGAGTTTTTCAATTCGCCTACCAGGTTTTTCAGGTCTGACATTTCCTTTTGCATTTTCCTCATTTCTGCCTTCAAATCCTCTTGTCTTTTATTGGCATTGCTTTCCATTGTTTCTTTTAATTCCCTAATCATCCTAAGTAGCTCCCTTCTGAATTCCTTGTCAGAGAGGTTGTCTAACACTACAGTACTGTTGGTGTCTTCTGGGCTAGCCTCTTCAATAAGAAAGTTTGGCGGGCTTTTCGTTGCTTTACCATTGTGACCAGTGTGGTTTAGTCCTTCTCGTTCACTGTTACTATTCTGCTTGATGTGCAGAGTGAGTTGAGATAGACTTAAAGAGTCATCGGCTAATGTGTTTCTAGTGGTTGAGCTAACCTAGAGAAGGTTCCTTCTAAGAGGGTAACCTATGGATCCTATGGGATATGTAGTGGGAGAATAATTCGCGGCCGCGTTAGTGGCTGCAGCTCCGGAGAGGGTCCCTGGCGCTGGGTACCAGGCAGTACCTGTTCGAATGAGGAGAGAGTGCCTGGAGCCGTTCAGCTTTTTTTCCGCGAGATATGCCTCAGTTCCCCGTCCCGTGCAGATCCAGTAGGAAAACCGGCTGTTCTAGGGGATCAAGCTAGCTGTGCATGCCCAGAAAGTGTCCCTGGCGCTGGGCACTGGGCAGTAACCTGTTCGAATGAGGAGAGAGTACCCGGAGCCGTTCAGCTTTGTTTCCCCGAGATGTGCCTCAGTTCCCAGTCCAGCGCAGATCCAGGGGAAAAGCCGGCAGTTCTAGGGGATCAAGCTAGCTGTGCATTCCCGGCCCCTTTATCTGTATTTTTCTATACTGCAGAAATTCATGTTTTCTCGTTAATACTACTCCTCTCTCTCATTGCTCTCACATCCTCGGTGTGTGTATGTGTGTGTGTGCATGCACATACATTTCACTTTTAGACCACAATTGGCAGTGCTCAGGGATTATTGCAGCTCTGGGATCAGGGTTCAGTCCTGTGAGACTCAGGGAATATATGGATTACTAGACATAGAAAGACCTGGGTTGGCTGCTTGCAAGGAAAGTACCCTACTTGCTGTACTATTGCTCTGGCCCTTTCTAAATGAATTATTTCCACCACATCAGGAGTGACCCTGAGAAAAGCTTCCCCAACACCACCACCCTCCCTGGAAATCAACTATGTCTCTTAAAAAAGAAAAACAAAACTTTACCCCCAGTACTCACAACAGCTGGGGGTCGTCTGGTCAGGGAGATTTTACATGTGTGGGGTGCTTTGCAACTGGACCTTAGGATGGAGCAATTCTGGACCTAGGGAAAAATATACAAAAGCTGGGACTAGAGACAGTAAAGTGGGTAGGGAACTTGCCTTGCATACAGCCAACCGAGATCAATTCCCAGCATCCCTTATGTTCCCTAAGTACCACAAGCAGGAATTCCCGACTGCATAGCCGAAAGTAAACCCTGACAACCTCCACATGTGGTACGAGAGCCAAACCAAAATGATATTTATGAAAAAGTTCCATTTGCAAACCCCACCCACCTGCAAGGACAGAGACACTGGGTGGCCCCTCTCTATCACCGGGTGGCACCGCCCCATCAGGGTAGTCAATCAAAGTACAGAGGACATCTGGGTCTCCTGCTGCAGTGCGGCTGGGGCCCTGCCCTTCTAAGTGAATCAGAAGGTGCCACACTAACGATGCCAGGGTCAAAGGCTCCAGACAGGGTTAAGCGCAGTCTGGTGCTGGCAGGTTCGGGAGGGCCAACCCCCGCCCTCTGTAGGTCCTGCAGGCCCAGGCCCACCGAACTCTGAACCTTTCAGGAGCCGGAGGAGATCCTGGCCAAGGGGACCCACCAGGATCACTTGTTCACACCTGCGACCCATGCGCCTGGCACAGCATCCATCACCCAAAGCCTCTGGGTCCCCTGAAAGCTTACATATTACCTCACCTCAGGAACCGCCTGGAAATCCTGAACAGTGGAAAACAAGCGCGAAAGTGCCCCCCAAGCTGGCGCAGCCCCACCACTCACAGTGCCAAGATGTGGGGCGCTCACCTGAGGCCACTTGCGTTCTGCCACAAAATGGGCTTCGCAGTTGCCTTGTCAAGCCGGGCACAAGTTCCTCCTCTACCCACGAGACCAATGGCGGCCAGAGCCAGGCAACCACCACTAGAATAGAATTTCTGAAGGGCCCATCTATGACATCATTTCTGCTTCCACCAGGAGCCTTAAAGGGCCATGGTCCAGATGCAGAGACCCTCTGTGCCCACCAGGTGAATCCGTGCTGCAAGGGGGATGGACTGGATATAGTAGTGGAGAGGCAGCTTCTGGAGTGGTGGGTCACACAGTGGGGCGCTGGGGGTAAGGACAAGAACCCCGATCCTATACTGGTTAGTCAACCATTGAAACAATGCTCTCACACACAGTCCATCAGGAAAAACACATGTGGGTTGATTCAAGGTCAAACAGGCAGGTTGGTTCAAGGCACCTGACATTGAGTT
Organism: Sorex fumeus; assembly: GCF_029834395.1. Classification (NCBI taxonomy): domain Eukaryota; kingdom Metazoa; phylum Chordata; class Mammalia; order Eulipotyphla; family Soricidae; genus Sorex; species Sorex fumeus. Next base: position 1,353,232 of record NW_026606191.1, read on the forward strand.
ACGTGAGGAAGTCATCAAGATGGGGTGAAAGCAGTGGAAATGGCAGCCTTCTATGATCCTCAAATTCCTCCATGGAGCACACAAAATTCCCAAGAGGCCCAGCAAGGGGCCTCAGGAGTTCCTGAGTACCAGCACCCCCTGCAGGCAGGCTGCAGTGCTGCCCCTGGGAACTATAGCCTGGAATGTGGCTCTGCCATGGAGAAAGCCACTGGGACGTAGGGTGGACAAACATTCATCCACTCTCTTGCAGGGTGGACAAGGACATGCGCCTGTGCACTCTGTTCAGGGGAACAAGGTCACTTCTGGGTCCAGATGAGCCTGAGGTACAGCCGTGCTCTGTCCCGCTGGACCTGCGCCCATCTGAGTCCTGATTTACTCTAATCCCGCATCAGCCCATCTGCGTGAGTCTCATCCTATGCTTGCTCCTCTTGTGCAGGAATATATTTGAAAATGGTGCAATCACCCAGGTTTATAGAAAATAAATCCAAATAACCAAGGCATTTCTTTACTAAGGACCATAATATGAACTGTGCCTGACATTTGGAACTTCCCAAGACTACTTATACTGTAAATATTCCATTTTGGGGGCAGAGTGGTTTTACACTCAGTTGACCCAAGTACGATACTTGGCCACGCTGGGCCCTGACTGCAATGATCTCTGAGCTGAGTCAGAAGTAAGGGCAGAGCACTACAGGGAGTGGCCAAAACTACAGCAACAACAGGACAACTCGTACAAAGCAAAGCAAACAAACAAACAAAAATTATGTGCAAAGACAAACTAGCGAGGTACATTTATATAGTAAAAGAGTGGGTTCTGAAAACTCTGTTTTCTGGTATTTCCATACTTTCCCAGAATCCTTATTATTCTCTTTTCTTGCAATCACAAGTTTCCTGTGTGTACAAGTGTGTGTGTGCGTGTTTCCTTTGAGCCAGAACAAGCATTGCTCAGGGGGTATTTTTAACTCTGCACTCAGGGTTTCACTTCTGGAAGTTTTGGGGATCACTATGATGCAGGGGACAGAACCCATGTTGACTGTGTGCAAGGCATGTATTTGCTGTACTTTTGCTCCGCCCCTTCGTATATAAATTTCTTCCAAAAACACCAGGAGTCCTGTACAAAGCCCCCCCCAAAACACACACACACACACACACACAAATAAACAAGTATCTTCCTTCAAAAATAAAAAGGAAAAACTTTAAAAAACAAGAACAAAAATCTTTACCCTAGTATTTATCCCAATAGTCTCGGGTCACTCGCTCAGGAAGAGATGAAGAGTGGAGGATGCTTTGCAACTTGACATGAGGGAGATGAAACTCGTGATCTGAAAAAAAAAAAAAAAACACCAATATTGTGGTTGGACAGGCAATGAAGTCTGTAAGGCACTTGCCTTGACCCGGTAAATTCTCCGCATACCGATGTCATGCAGCAAAACCAGCAGGAATCATACCTGATCCCAGAACCAGAGGTAGTCCTGAGCACTCCGGGAATGCCCCCTCCCCCCAACATCCCCCCAAAAGAACCCCCAAACCAAAAATAGCCCCAAGAGAACATGTTCACTGGTAAACCCCAGCCACCTGCAGGTCCATTGCCCCCGAATGTCACGGACCAACGCGGTGGCAATGAAAATGATGAACAGCAAGGTGACCCTTGCCATCGGGGGAAAAGGGTGAGGGTGGGGCTCTACCCTTCAAGTCTGGAGGTACCGAATCTACGAGATTAGGGCCAAAACTTCAATATGGAACTGCCGGGAGGGTAGGGACTGCCAAACCCCCAGCCCTGTGCAGGTCCTGCACCCCCGTGCTCAAACCCAAGCTCATACACTTCCCCCACTGCCCCATCACGGAGCTAGAGGCCATCGTGGCCTCAGCGGCCCCCCAAGACCATGCACTCACACCCGCAACATTGCACCTCAGTATTGCCGCCACAGCACCCCCAAATCTCCGTATCCCCCATAAGCCTCCACCACACCTCAGGAAAACCTGGATGTCGGGGAACAAGTGAGAAACCAGGGTGAAAGCGTCCCCCACACTAGCGTGTCGCTCAAAGTGCAGAGAGGGAGAGTCGACCCCGTCCTGCCCCAAAATCAGCCTCCAAGAACTGCCTCCAGCCAGTCCCAGGCCGCCCTTCACCCTCGTAACAATAGTGGGACTGACTGAACCATCTCTGTCGGCAAGAACACAGGTACCTGGAAGGCCCTGTATCTGACGTCACTTCTGTTCCCACCCGCAGCCTTAAAAGGCCAGACTACTGGTGCGGAGAGATCCTTTCGGGACACCCAGGGGATCCTGTGCTGCAAGTGGCAGGATCACAAAAAGGAGGGGGAGGCAACTGCTGGGAAGGCCAGTCACACCATGGGTCTCTGGGGAGTAAGAAGTGCCCTGCACTGGTCAGTCAAACATCGAACCAATGCACTCACACACGTGTCCATCAAGAAAAATGAAGCAGTTTGATTCACTAACTGGCAGGTAGGTAACAGGTGGGGACAGCGAGTTTCTCAGGGAAGTAATAATCCAGATGGGAGTGAAAACAGTGACTCCAATGCCAGTCTTGGAGAGGAACAGAATAACCCTGAGAGAAGCCACCAGAGAGTTGGAGAGAAACTTAAACTGGAGAAAAAGGCTGCTAAGAGTATCTAGAACACTATAGATTCAACGCTCTACCCTCTGACAACACGCCAGCAGCGGACACCTACCTACAAGGAATGTTCCACGAGGAGGCTTCAGAAACACACATTTTCAAACGCAAAATATGGATCAGGTGGGAACAGTACATTGCACTGGACTTGGTCAACTCACTCTCCATCCCTGGCATCCCAAATGTTGACTAAGAGTGAAAGAGTTACCCCTAATGAGTGCTAGGTATGGTCCCCAAATAAAAATATTATCTAAAAACATAAAACCTAGCATAAGGACCAATTCAAGAATGGAGTTATACACAGAGTTCAGAGTTAGCAAATCTTACTGATCATTTTATAGCTTTTCTATCTTAGTGGCCTTTAGCATTTGAGTGGCCACTAGATTATTGGGATTTTAGTGCTTCCAAAAGTAAATGTTTCTGGGGCTGGAGTGATTGCACAGCGGGTAGTGCATTTGTCTTGCACGCGGCCAACCCAGGTTCGATTCCCAGCATCCCATATGGTCGCCTGAGCACCGCCAGCAGTAATTCCTGAGTGCAGAGCCAGGAGTAACCCATGTGCATCGCCAAGTGTAACCCCCCCCCAAAAAAGCAAAAGTAAATGTTTCTGGTTTCCTTATCTCTAATAGTACTGAAATGAGAAAGGAATGTTATCCAGGAATTTGACCACCCTGTATATCAGTAAGCACAGCTGAATGGATTTATCTGCTGAGATGGAGAAAGCTTGAGGTCTCTCCCATGACCCCACCATTTGTAAAATATTTCACTCCAGGGACCCCTTAACCCTTTAAAAAATTGCACAAATTCTTCTATGCACAATAAAATGAATTTAAACTGTTTTCATTCCTCCTTATGGAAGATTTCCAGGAACATTTTCTTAAGATGACAGTTTTTGGAAATAACATTCTCAATACTGATTTGAGTCTTCAAAAAATAAAAATCCCATTATACAAGATATGCAAAGATGCAACAGTGGAAAATGTGCATGTCAGATATCCTGTATTCCAACCTCAGTGCTCCACAACATATGAGAATTCCCCCAGTTATGTAGCTCTGAGTTTAATGCCAGGTGTAGGGCCTGAGAACAGCGCCCTTCAATGTATCACAGAAAGGCCTGAAGAATGAAGATTTGGCTGATTTTTGATTGAAGACGATTCCCTGCAGCACTGTGGTTGGTCTCTGCCAAACCCCCCAGAAAACAGTGTTTTGGGTCATGCCAGGATCAGAGCAAAGAATGGTCCAGCGGTGAACCTTGACAGTCCTGAGTGAGGGGTGGTTATTTATTTACTTTACTAAAGAAAATTAAAACACCAATTGTTGATACAATTCTATATTAAAATTGATGAGACAGGGCTGGAATGATAGTTCAGTGGGTAGGGCAATTGCCTTGCATGCGGCCGACCCGAGTTCGATTCCCAGCATACCATATGGTCCCACAAACACCACTAGGAATAATTCCTCAGTGCATACCCAGGAGTAACCTCTGTGCATTGTCAGATGTGACCCAAAAGGCCAAAACAATAAAAATTTTACGAGATAACAAATTTGCAATATTAATATCAATAGATGGAGAAAACAAATTTATGTGAACATTGTTATATCTGGTTGTAGGGTTGATAAGATTGTCTCATTCATTTTTCAAAGCTTTTGTAGCTTCAAGAGGTTTTTCCTATTTATTTTTGGTACTTATTTAGTCACTTTCCTCCTGGCTTCCATCACCAAGACTGTTATTTACAAGTTAACATACATGTGAAGTCCAAATGCCGGGGCACTGGCATAACTATAACCCTGCCCTGGTGATAATCACCAAGTAGTTTTCCCTTATAGGTTGATGTCATGGGAAGCTTGTCATGCTGGATTCTAAACTTCTTGTCTGCACTTTTGGAGCCCCCCAAACCTCCTGATCTAAATAAAATGTGTCTTCCCTAGGGGGATTGTTCTGAACTTGGGGATAGTACTTCGGGGTCAACTCACCCCATGTGCATTTTACAATGATTACAAAGGCTAGAGAGGCACACAAAGGCCTTCCTACATTTACGAACATGAATTTTCCCTCCAGTATGTATTTTCCTATGGATCGTAAGAGTTGAGTGTTGAGTGAAGGCCTTCGCACATTCCTCACTTCTCTCCACTATGAATTTTCCTATGCACACTAAGGCTTGAATGTAGAGCAAAGGCCTTTTTAACATGTATGGGGTTTCTCTCTGGTATGGACTTTTCTGTTTAGTAAGACATCAACTTTGAATGACGGCCTCCCCACAGTCCTTCCATATGTAAACTGTCTGCCATATGAACTTTTCTGTGATCACTAAGGCTTGAGGACATAATGTAGGCCTTCCTGCTTGCCTTACATACATAAGGATTCTTTCCACTATGAATGTTCTTATATGTAATTAGGAGTGAGATAAGTGAATGCCTTTCAATAGTTCTTACATATATAAGGATTCTCTTCAGTGTGCGTTTTCCTGTGCTTAGTAAGTTCTGAGTACAAAGTAAAGGTCTTCCCACAGTCCTTACATGAGTAAGGCTTCTCTCCTGCATGAATTTTCTTATGCACAGAAACCCCTGAGAAGGGAATAAAGGTCTTCATACATTCTTTATCCTCTCATGAATAAGTTTTCTCTAAATTAATTTTCCTATGCATACCAAGTCTTGAGGTCTTCCCATATTCCTTGGATGAATAGCGTTTCCTTCCTGTATGAATTCTCCTATGTATAATCAGGTATGAGTATCCATCTAAGGCTTCTCACATTCTTTACATGTCTACAGTTTCTCTCCTATGTGGATATTCAGATGATCACACTTGTGTGGCGGCTGACTCAAATTGTATTCATGCTGCTAACAGCTCTGGGACTTTTCCCATCTGAAGACTTCCTGCCTGTCTCAAAATCCCCACAGTGATGCCTACACCACTGCTCACCCGAGACTGTCACAGTACCCAGGATCAGAGACATTCCACTGAGGCTGGTTGCTTCCCTGGAGAAGAGCAGAGGAGGATTCCGAATTTTTCTTGATTTCTTGAGAGTCTTCATGTCAAAAAAATTGTCGAACCCTGCAGAATTGATGTATAGCATTTCCACCATGCAAATACAATTATTGAAACATATATGGCTTTTCCTGGAATGACCAAATAGTTTTGTAAGAAGGACATGCAAAATTGACAAAAGTGTTGTCATTAAACGTGTGTACATTTTTTTCTCAACTCAATGAAGATCACATTAAGTGGAAATAATTTCTATACAGAAAAAGGAAGCACCAGTTTCAAGCAAATAAAAATACACCAGAGTCTGGGTTTGGTTGTAGCTCAGTATGGAGCTCGGGATGCATGTAACGAAGGCAAGGCTGAGTCCCCACAAAGCTGAGAATGCAGGGGCCATTGAAATCATCTAAACTAGTTGAATCAATGTCAGGATCAATGAGGATTTTGGGGTTTTTTGTTTATGTTTATATGTTGGGACAGTGTCACACAGAACAGTGCTCATAGTGCTTTGCAACTGGCCCTTAGGAAGCAGAAATTCTTGACCTAGAAAAAGAGACATAAAAGTTGGGACAAGAGACAGTAAAGCAGGTAAGGGAATTAGCCTTGCACGTTGCCAACCCAGATCAGTCCCTGGCATCCCATATGATCCCTGAGTACCATCAACAGGAATTCCCAACTGCAAGGCCAAAAGTAAACCCTGAGCATCTCCAGATATGGTGCACAAGCCAAACAAAAAAAATAATGAAGGGGCTGGAGCAATAGCAGAGCCGGCACAACATTTGCCTTGCATGCGCCCGACCCATATTTAATTCTCAGCATCCCATCTGGTACCCTGAGCATCGCCAGGACTAATTCCTAAGTGTAAAGCCAGGAGTAACCCCTGTGCATATGCCAGGTGTGACCCAAAAAGAAAAAAAAAAGAAAAGAAAGAACAAAGAAAAAAAGTTTTACTTCCAAACCTCACCCATCCACAGGGAATGAGCCACTGGGTGGCCTTTTCTCATCACAACGGTCAATCAAAGGACAGAGGAGAACTGGGTTTCCTGCTGCAAGGGGGCTGGGGCCCTGCCCTTTGAAGTGAATTTGAAGGTTCTACACTAGTGATGTCAGGACCAAAGGCTCTGGAAACAGTCAAGCTCGGCCCAGTGCCTGCAGGTTTGAGAGGACTAAGCCCCGCCCTGTGCAGGTCCCTCAGCCCCGCACCCACCCACCTCTGAGCCTTCCCGGAGCTGGAGGCGATCCTGGCTAAGGGGACCCTCCCATGATCAATTGCTCACATTTGCAAACCTTGAACCCCAGCATAGTCCCCACTCCACTGCCCAAAGCCTCTGGGTCCCACTAAACCCTTTGCCATACCTCAGGAACCTCTGGGATATTAGAAACGAGTGAAAAACAAGGGCAAAAGCACCCCCCATGCTGGCCCAGCTCTGCACTCACAGTGCAGGAGACTGGGAGGCCGCTAGTGTCCTGCCACAAAATCAGCCTCCGCAGTCCCCCTGTCAAACGAGCTGCCAATTTCTCCTCTACCCCTGAGACCAATGGCAGCCTGAGCCAGACAACCACAACTAGAATAGAAAGGATGTTGATAGACCAGTTCTGTGACATCACTTCCGCACCAGACAGGATCCTTAAAGGGCCATGGTCCAGATGCAGAGAGACCCTTGGTCCCCATTCAGGTAAATTGGTGCTTTAAGGGGGCTGGACTGGATAAAGTAGTGGAGAGGCAGCTGCTGGAGTGGTGATTCACACAGTGGGGGCCTGGGGTAAGGACACGAGCCCTGATCCTGTACCGGTTATTCAAACATTGAAACAATGCTCTCACAAACAGTCCATCAGGAAAATAAAAAACATGTGGGTTGATTGAAGGTCAAACAGGCAAGTTGGTACAAGGCACCTGACATTGAGTTTTGTGAGGAAGTAATCAAGATGGGGTGAAAGCAGTGACTCTGAAGCCAGCCCTGGAGATGCAGAGAACAACTGGCCTAGCTCCAGCCCAGAGAGCTGGACAGACACTGGAAAGGGGAAAAGACTGGTAAGACCATAAGAGAGCACTGTCTAGCCAACAAGCTACCTCTTGAAAATGCCAGACCAGTGGACTCTTGCCTACAAGAAAAACCACAGGAGGCAGTTTCAGAAACACACTTTCAAATCCAGAGTATGGACAAGAAGAATTGTACAGTGGGGTAGGTGCTTGCCTTGCATGTGGTCAATCTAGGTTCAATCCTCATAATTCCAAATGGTCCCCTGAGCACCATCAAAATGAAAATCAAGGAGTAAGCTCTGCGCACTGCCAGGTGTGTACCACCAACAAACATACATACACATATAATATATATATATACACATATATATAAAAACATATATATGAAGCGATAGCACAGTGGGTAGTGTGTTTGCCTTGCAAGCAGCCAACATAGCGTACCCGAGTTCAATTACTCCACCCCTCTCAGAGAGCCCGGCAAGCTACCAAGTGTATCTCACCTGCACAGCAAAGCCTGGCATGCCACCCATGGCGTATTCGATATGCTAAACACAGTAACAAGTAGTCTCAAAATGGAGACATTATTGGGCCCACTCGAGCAAAATAGATGAACAACAGGAGGACAGTTTTTTTGACATATATATAATATGGAGTATTTGTATTATACATATTATATAACATAAACTACATATATATCAAATTTATATCTATGTACGGCAGAGTGTCCTGCCCCCGTGCCTGGCTGTCCCCGCCAGGGCCCCTTGGAGGGGAGCGAGTTGAGTTTCCCTCCCCGCCTGACCAGGGCTCCGGCAGCCGAAGACTTCCAGAAGCAGCCACCACCACGCTGAGACCACTCTCCACACGCATGAAGATACTGGCAGAGGAACAAAGGCATGCGGGTCCCAGGGCTGAGATCTCCAAGCCTGGTCGGATCGGGGCTGAGCATCCTCCACCCAGATTCTCCATATTCTAGTAGGCAGGGGTCACACCCACCAACTGGCCCCTGGACGAAATGGCAGGCTACCGAATGTAACCTGCTCACACGGCAGAGTCTGGCAAACTCCCCATGGTGTACCCAATATGCCAAATACCGGTAACAATGATGGGTCTCATTCTCCTAACCCTGAAAGAGCCTTTAATATTGCACTTTTTGAAAAATCTCAGGGCTAGGACGAAGGAGACATTACTGGGGCCTGCTCGAGGCAATCGACGAAGAACAGGATGGTCGTGATCATGATCGTGATATCTATGTACATGTATGTATACATAAAAACCTAGAGTATATTCCGACCCTAAGAATGGAGGATAATAGGCAGCAAACCATTCCAGTCACTTTGGAGCCTTTTTGGCCTTTAAACAGATCTGAATCCTTTTTATCATTTTGGTGACTACGAGATTGATGGAACTTTGCTCATTCCAAATACAATGCTTATTTTTTTTTCTCTGATATTATTGAACTGACGGGTGGGATCCAGGAACTTGACCAACCTTGTGAGTAATCACAGGTAAATGGAAGGTCCTGGTTGGATGTGGGGAGCCTACGGGGTGCTGGGATGTGGGGAACTGACCCATATTCCCAACATTTGTCAGTCATTTGAATCAAGGGGCCCCTTCCATCCTTTCAAACATCTTTCTTCTCTTAGTAATCTTCATAAGCTTTTGCTTGTGATATTTTTTAAAATTTTATTAGTGAAACACCATAAGGTAGTGTTGTAGACTTACAAATGTGCTTGGGTTTCAGTTATACAATGATTGAGTACCCATCCCTCCACCAGTGCCCATTATTCACCACCACTAATCCCAATATCCTTCCCACCCGCCAATCCCCTCAGTCCCGCCATCCCCCACCCGCCTCTGTGGCAGGGCTATCCACCACCACTAATCCCAGTATCCCTCCCACCCGCCAATCCCCTCAGCCCCCCCATCCCCCACCCGCCTCTGTGGCAGGGCTATCCACCACCACTAATCCCAGTATCCCTCCCACCCCCCAATCCCCTCAATCCCCCCATCCCCCACCTGCCTCTGTGGCAGGGCTATCCACCACCACTAATCCCAGTATCCCTCCCACCCCCTAATCCCCTCAGTCCCCCTATCCCCCAGCAGCCTCTGTGGCAGGGATTTCCCTTTTGTTCACTCTTTCCTTTTGAGTGCTGTGGTTTCAGAAGAGGCATTGGGTGGCAATCACATTTGGTCTATAGTCTACTTTCAGCATGCATCTCCCATCCTGGGTGGATCTTTCGAACACCCTTTATTTGGTACTCCCTTCTCTATCTGAGCTGCTTTTACCCCTAGAGTGTGCAGCTGACCTCGAAGTATGTAAATTTAATGACTATTTTTTCACCATGACCACCATTTTTTCATCATGACCACCATGACCAAGTGGGATTCATCCCGGGGATGTGAGGATGGTTTAACATTCGGAAATCAATCAACATAATCCATCATATCAACCAAAGAAAAGATAAAAATCATATGATCTTATCAATAGATGCAGAGAGAGCATTTGACAAGATCCAGCACCCGTTTATGATGAAAACCCTCAGCAAATTGGGGATAGAGAGGACTTTTCCTCAATATAGTTAAAGCCATCTACCACAAGCCTACAGTAAGCATCATCCTCAATGGGGAAAAACGTAGAGCCTTCCCCCTAAGATCAGGGACGAGACAAGGATGCCCACTGTCTCCACTACTGTTCAATATAGTACTGGAACTACTTGCAGTCGCGATTAGGCAAGAAAAAGATATTAAGGGCATCCAAATAGGAACGAAAGAAATCAAGCTCTCATTATTCGCAGATGATATGATACTCTACTTAGAGAACCCTAAAACCTCTACCAAGAAATTCCTAGAAACAGTAGACTTGTATAGTAAAATTGCAGGCTATAAAATCAATACCCAAATGTCCATGACTTTCCTATACTCAAATAGTGAGAGAGAAGAAAATGACATGAAGAAAACAATCCCGTTCACAATTGTGTGCCAGAAAATCAACTACCTAGGAATTAGCTTAACTAAGGAAGTAAAGGACCTGTACAAAGAAAACTACAAAATGCTGCTTCTGGAAATAAAAGAGGATGCGAGGAAATGGAAAATTATCCCCTGTTCATGGATCAGGAGAATTAATATTGTCAAAATGGCAATACTTCCCAAAACACTGTACAAATTCTCATCAATTTTAATCCTAAAATCTTATTAGCAGTTGGGGATTTTTCTCTTTAGTAAATTAAATACATACATACATAACCACCCCTCACTCTGGACTGCCATGGTTCACCATTGTCTCAGTCTTTGCTCTGATTCTGCCTTGGCCCAGAGGCCCTGTTTTGAAGGAGTTTATGGCAGAGATCAATCATAATATTGCCGAGAATCATTGTAAATCAAAAATCAGGCAAATCTTGATTTTTCCCGCCTTCCTGTCTTATGCCTGAGGGAGCTGTGGTCAGCTCTACACCATCGTATGGAGTGGGATGGCAAAGTGTGTGCAGGTTACAGGTGATCCCCGACTTGCTGGAGTATCTCCCCAGTTGTGATATACTTTCAACTGTGAGGTTATTATGAGTCCAACTTAATTTTTTTGCTTTGTTTGTTTCATCTTGGGGGCCAGCTGGTGATGCACATGGTGACTCCATGTTCTGCACTCAGGAATCACTGCTGGTTTGATCCTCGACATCCTATATGGTCCCCAGGCATGACCAGGTGTATTTTCTCAACCCAGAGCCATGAATAAACCCCATACATTGCTGTGTGTGACTCAAAACAAACCAATTTGTTTTGCTTTTGCTCTTGGTATTGTTTCAAGGACACACTTGGGATTTTTATTTTCTCTCATTTGAAACTTTTAAATTCCATTCATTTATATTTTGGCTATTGGGCCACACTCAGTGGTGTTCAGGGTTTACTCCTGGCTCTTCCCTCAGTATTTACTCGTGGTAGTGCTCAGGGACCATATGGGATGCTAAGATTTGAACTCCGGTGTTTTGCATGCAAGCCCTGCCCGCCATGCTGTCATTACAGCCCCTAACATCATTTATTTCTTAGAGTCTCACACCCTCATCCCAGCATCCCATCAGTGGCTGGCGTCACTTCAAGTGACCTTGGGAGATCAGGTGGTGCCGAGCATAAAATCAGAAGTTCCTGCATGCAAAGCATTTTTTCGAATCCTGTGCATTGTCGCCCTGCCTTCATTGGACTCTTTTAGGTTTTTAAAAATTTGTTTTGGGCCAAACCAGCAGGACTCAGGGTTTGCTCCTGGTCTCTGCACTCAGGGATCATGCCTGGTTGGTGGTGGACAGTATGGGGTTGTCGGGGTTCAAACCTGGTCTGACCATTGGCAAGACCATTGCCCCACCTGCTGTAATACCAGCTATCCTCTGCTGCCCTCCCCTTTGTTTTAGCTTAATATAAATTTGGGGGGCTTTCCATCCTTGTCCTTGCTTTGATGGTTGGGTTTACTCCTGACTCTGCTCTCAGTGAGAGTGAACTCAGGGCCTCCAGTTCCTGGTATCCTGGACACAGGTCCTAGCTGTCATTGTTCTCGTGGGTAAAGGACAAAGTAGTGTCTCTTCCTGGAAAGCTGACTGTGAAGGCCAATTTTGCGGCAGGAGACAAGGCCTCCTGTGAGCACCCCATACTTCCCTGTCTTTGCACTATAAGGGGGGTGTCTGCACCAGCTTGGGGAGCCCTTTCAAACATTGTTCCCTGAAAGTGGAGAAACAAAGAGATGGGAACCACAGATTGATGATAAAAATGGCCCATTTCATGCAGAGATGAAAGCATACTTACAGAACAACTGAGGGGGGTGGGATACAGGACTGCATTTAGCTGTGAGGGTCATTTGCAGACATAAAATGTTGCAATGGAGTTAATTCTCTTGGGGGGATTAACTCAAGAAGACATTCGATCTGACATCTCTTGGGTTTTATTTTTTTAACTGTAGTTGTACATATTCAACATATAAGTTTATTTATGAACATTTGCAGTTATTTGAATTAGTTACAACCTCAGTCCTGAGGACAAGCAAGGATACTACTATAAGTTTTCAGACTGGTTCAGGTTTTCCTACCCCTTGGAGGTCCTTTTCCTTAAGTTACAAGACTTTCATGAAGACTGTGCTTTTATGCTTTCTAGACTGTCCCTTTTTGATGCAGGGTAGCTTTGCCGCTCTCCCCAGGTCCATCTAAGACCCTAGATGGGACCCCCCCTTTGTTGGGTGTTAGGAATTATGGCAACGGAAGCTTTGTCACTAATTTGTGATTCGAGCTCTGTGGGGGTAGGGCATTCCCTTGGTGAAGGCTTCAGTGATCTCCTGGCTGGAAGGAGGAGGTCTGAGACCAGGAAGGAGAGGCATATGTGCAGGTGAGTGTCTGAGGACCCTCCCTGGTGGAGCTCTGGGCAGTGTGGGGGTGCCTTGAGTACAAGTGAAAAACGCTGCTGACCCCGGGAGCCTCGAACTCCTGGATCAAGGTCTCTGTGCTGTGCTCACACTGCTCTTCACTTGTCTGGAATCTCCCTCAATTAAGATCCTGCACTTTAGTTTCTTGGCATTGTTATTACTTATCCTGTTGTGTCAGTGCATACGATTCACAGCCCTTGGTGTCCCCCCACCCCCCTCCCCCCTGTCTGTATATTAGCAGCCTGGCTGCACAGCCTGCATTGGTCGGGTGCCTGCAAAATATCTTTCGCCTTTTTCTGTAAATAGTGATTGAGTGATCCCGTAACAAAGCTAGTTCGGCCATGAGTAATAGTATAGTGGGGACTGTGCTTACCGTGCACTCAGCCGACCTTGTTCAATAACCTGCATCCCATATGTGTCCCCAACATCACAGGGTCTGGTCAAAAAGCAAAACCTGAACATCTTAACCTGAACATCTTGTGTGGATGGCCATGCTGCTCAGACCCATCATCTAATCAGATCTTCTGTTTGCTGCGGGCCTGTTTGGATTGTGAGAACCAAGGAGATGTCTTCCACTCACACTGCCTCATTCAACTACATTTCTTTTGACGAATTCTTATACTGCGTATTGCATTTGATTTCAGAACTCAAACCGCAGGTTCAGGATTTGACACTGCAGCAATTTGATATGGCAATGGTGTCACTGAGTATGAGTGAGCTGGTAAAATTTGGAACAGATATTATGCCGACAGGATATTCGGTGGACCAAGCATGTGCTTTTTTAAAGTGGAGGGCTGGGCAGTACAGAAAGGAAATCTAGAGCCTAATGCTTGGGGTTGAGGCTCTTAGCTTCACTGGGTGGTGAAATCACTGCTCAAAACCTAAAGAAATTTTATTTTTTTCCTGGATCAAAAACTTGATATTTCATTTGATTGAAACTGGTAAATGTTTCAAAATAACTAGTTTCACACTCCAGCATTGCACCTGGCAGTGCTTGGGGAAGTGTATGTAATGGCTGCGGCCACCAGCCCTACCTATTGTCCCTGGCCTGATGTCCGTCCTGTTCCTCCATCATGATACCTTGTTTTCTTCCGTATTTATTTTTGTGCCACAGTGGAGGCGCTCAGGGCTTCATCTTGGCTCTGTCCTCTGGGTTCACAACTGATGGAATCAGGACCCCCAGGGTGTGCGGGCCCCATAAGTACCCTGGCAGCTACAGTGACTCAGTTCAAGGACATGCGTTTCCCCTCTTTTGTCCTTTCTGCTCTGGAGAGCCTTGTCTGCTCTGTCACACAGTCACATTCACACGATGCTGTGCACAATTCCAGGGATGCTCCGGTCCCAGGGAGATGGAGCAAAGGACCTTTGGGACTGAGTCACTACTTTCCAAGACATATTTCTCGCAACCCTGAACCAGGATTTCTGTGTCCTACAGGCACATATGTTACACAGAGCTTTGAGTACCTCGCTGAACATTGAGTTTCCCTTTTCATTCCTAGGACAAGAGTTGTGTGTATGGGGGGATGCTTAGTGTTTGGGGCCACATCTAGAATCACTTTATTGGTCTCTTTGTGTCTGTGCACAGTTGTTATTCTGTAGTGCTCACTGGACCAATGGGTTTGGCCATGGGGTATCTGTGTGTAAGGCTGACACCTAACAGGAACTTTGTACTATAGATTTCTCACATTTTATCAGATTCAGCTTCCTTATAATGATTTCTTGGGCCTGTCAGCAGGAATTTTGAGTGGAGGCTCGTTCATCCTGAGTGGAGACACCCTGAGCTGAACCCTTCTACATTCCTGGTGGTCTCCTCCTCACTGCCAAGGGAATGGGCTGGGGATAGACCCCGATTCCTGCTCCTATATGTGTCCTGACTCAGGATACAGTGACCTTTACCCATGTGGCCATCACCTTCACCCCAGGAGTGGATGTGCCTGGCTGTATATGAGAGAAAGGTCTATAGGGACGTGATACTGGAGACCTATGAACATCTGCGGACTGTTGGTGAGAGCCTCGTGGGAGCATGTGCCAGGACAGACCCATAAGGCATCTTGGGGACTGGGCTGGGTCTGTGGCCATTACTCTGACAGGCCAGGATATTTGACAGCTGTGTATTTTTCTGTTTCTCTACGTCCTTTCCTTTTCTCTGTTTTTGTTATTGGGCCACACCTCATGATACTAAGGGATTACCATGGCCCTTTACTCAGGGATCACTTTAGGTGGGCCTTGAGGTCCATCTGAGATGCAGGGCATTGAACCAGATCAACCACATGCAAATGAAGCATCTTCCACATTGTACTGTCGCTCAGGCTCCTGTAAAAATTCCTTCCATTGCTAAATTAACTTCTTATACTATCCTTCACTTCAGTGTGTTTGCTTTGGTTTTGTAAACTTGTAAACTAAATAAATTACATACTCTTACTGTAACAAGCACCAAATCATCATAGCCAAACAATAGATCAAGAGATCAACATGTCTGAAAAAGAGGCTTTCTCCAGCACACCTGCTCTACCGTTGTTCTTGCCCACTGGTTCAAATTTGGAAGAATTATAGCTTAATAAATCATCTAGTACTAAAATATTAAAAGACTATTTAGCTGCACAGCAGTTAAGGGACTTTTCGTTCATTTGTCTGATCCATGTAGAATTCACAGGTACGCAGACCTTGAGCACTGTTTGAAGAGTTGCTACGCACAGCTTTGAAGGAATACCTGGAGAGCACCCTTTGCTCTGAACACACACAAATACATACACAGGAATTTTTGCTTACACAAATATCTTCCCAGTCATCACCAATCCCTGAGTCTCCTTCTGGGCTACCCCGACCCCTTTCTGAGACACGTGATTCACTTAGTTTCTAGCTCTCTCCTATCATTGTGAAAATAAACAGTTGAAGCTATTCAAGACCTGGACTTTCAGTGCGATAGAAATGAATGTGGGGACTCAGAGAGAAGGTCTGGGTGGCTGTTTGCAAAGAATGTGAATTTTAGTTCCTTCATCAAAACAAAGACTTCTGATCGACTTGCTATCTGTTCAGTCCGTCACTCTCCATCTATCCCAGACCTGGCAAACATCAGATGTCCTGATCACCTGATCCTATCCCAGAAACGGGGAAAAATGAACCTTTCTGACCAGGCAAGTACCTGGTCTGGATTATTTGAAGCCTGGCCCTTTAAGGCTCTGGGCGAACATGCAGGTGATGTCACAGAATCCGCGACCTTTATTCGCCGGCCTTGGCATTCTGTGCGAAGCGCTGGCGGGTCACGTGGTTGCGGAAGGTGAGGAGCGGGAGAGGGGGCACCCAGGGGAGGCAGGGGGGTCCGGAAGGTCGGTGTCACCGTTGCTTGTCCGGGTGGTCACTCTGAGCGCCTGAACCTCCGCGGTGTCCGCCTTGTGGGCGGCGGGGTCGCTCCGGGGCAGTGGCCCGGGGTGGCGGCCCCTCACCCGGGTTGCACCGAGCGCTCCTGCTGAAAGCAGGAGCTTTTAGATCTTTTTTATAAATTGATTTTGGGGGAACGAAGGTCGTTTTTACTAAGTAGAACTTACTTAGAAAGATGCGTATGGGGGAAACGCGGCCTGCAGGGTTCGATCCTGGCACCCCACAGTGTCTGATTATGGCCTGAAGTGAGCCCAGAGCCTGGCGTAACCCCTGGGCAAAGCCCTCCCCCCCCAATAATAAAAGGTAGGTGGTCGGAGGAAGCACGTGGTCGAGGAGAAAAAGGAATTTGAAGTGCAAAGGTCGTTCTGAAAGCTCCAGAAACAAGGACAATAACGAAACAAACACAAGTGGAAAAAACGTTTTAATTTTTTTATGTGTTTTACAACCTTATCCGGTGCACCTTTTTTATGTGTTTTACACCCTTACCCATGTGCACCTTTACTTCCTAATGATGTCAAGTGGATCAGGCCTCCTACAGGCATGCGTTTAAAGGACAAAGTGATACTTCAGTCGAAGGGGAACACTGAAGGCCAGTTAGTGGCAAGACATGAGGACCTCTCACCTCAAGTGCCTGTAATATGACTGATGGGATCGCACCGAATTTGGGGGCACTTTTGTGGTTGTTTCTCAATCCCCACATCCATTTCCATTGGGTTTCTGGGTCTGACTTGCTCCAGAGGCTTTAAGAGGATGTAGAGCTTTGCTGGTTGCATTGGAGGGATTTAGCAAGGCACAGGGATCTCAGGTGTTTGTGCATTATCTCGGGTGCACCTTCCCCTCCAGCTCTACGATGGGGCAGCGTGGCCTGGGTGCGGAGCTGAGGATTGGGTGCTCTGGGAAATGAGGACCCTGGAACTGCTGATGGCAGAACTCTAGGCTATCCCAACCTTCTCAACCAGGGGTTGTGCCAGACCCTGTCCTGCAGCTTCCGGTGTAAACATGTGTATGTAAAATTGCCAGGTCACTTAGAGGGGCAGCTTCTCAGCCCCCAGTGGTAAGGGACCCTGTTGAAGCCCGTCTTTTTCACTGGCAGCTGCCAGGAGGAATCCTGGGGGCCTGATCCTAGCTTGTGGCTGAGGGTTGTACCTGAATATATAAATGAACGTCGGGAATCCGGGAGATGGTCTTAGTGGCTGTTTGCAAAGTATTTTTGTGAATATTATTTCCTTCGTAAATACAAAGACTCTCTACTCGACATGTTATCTGTTCAGTCCGTCACTCTCCATCTATCCCAGACCTGACGACCCCCAGATGTCTAGGTCACCTGATCCTATCTCAGAAATGAGGAAAAATGAAATTTTCTGACCAGTAATATTATAAGCCTAGCCCTTTAATGCTCTGGGCAAACGTGCAGGTGACGTCACAGAATCTGGATCCTTTATCCAAGGAGCCTTGGCATTCTGGGTGGAAGTGCCAGCTGGCTGCAGAAGGTGAGAAGCGGATGAGGGGGCATCCAGGGGAAGCTGGGGCAATCGATGCTATCGATGAACAACAGGATGATGATGATTGTGATGTGTTTTAGGCCTTTACTTGGTGGTGCTCAGGAATCCCTCCCTGGGGATCCGAGGATCCTTTGGGGTGTCAGGATGCGAGACCAGCACCCTCCCTGCTGACCCATTGCTTGGGCCCCTCACAAAGCAGAAAGTGTCAGAGCTAAAGGGAACCTCAGTCTCCCCCAGATCTGATGGGGCGTGTGAGGGCACCTCAGCGTTAACTTAGTTTTGGGGCATCTCCCAGCACCTGGTCAGTCACAGGGGTGGGTGTATCATCCCAGCAGTGTACCCTGGACATCCTGTTACTGGCCCCCTTTCATTCCTTAGGCTGATTGTGGATTAGGGCTAAAACGCAGGTTTCCCTCATCAAAGGGACCTGGAGGGCATTCTTTTTCCTTTTGGGGGGGGGTCTTGAGTCCCACCTGGCAGTGTTCAGAGGTCACTCCTGGGGTTGCTCAAGTACCCCATATCTGGGTCAGCAGCATGAAGGAAAAAACACCATCCCCTCTGTCCTGTCATTCTTCCTGGGCGTCGGGCGGGGTGGGAGGGCATATTCTTTATATGCTTGGGGATCAAAAGCATTTGGCAGAGCCTTTGGTTTTCACTTGTTCCTTGTGCATTCAGTGGGTTCTGGGAGTACAGGGAAGTAGGGAGCGTCTCTTTACTTCTTTTTATTTATTATTTTTTGGGGGTCACACCCAGCGATGCATGTTGGTTACTCCTGTCTCTATATTCAGCAAGTAGTCCTAGTGGTGCCCTGGATTCCCAGATTATACCCAGGTCGGCCACATTCAAAACAAATCCTCATTTGTCTATGCTATCACTCAGGCCCCAAGCTTTAGAGCTTTAAGACAACTCAGTTTTGGGGGGTGGGTCCAGAGGGGTGCATCACGGTTGTGCAAGACCCACAGTGGGTCTTGCAAACAAATATGCAATCTAAGCAGGAAGTAGCTTGGGCACTTCCAGAGTGTGCCCTAAACCCTCTAATAATGCAATTTAGGATCACTATTGGCCACCACACCTTTATTCATTTAAATGAATAAATTGTTAGGTCTGGAGGAGTACAACTGCAAGACTCAGTTACTCCTCTTTCCTCTGCACTCAGGGATCACTCCTGGCTGAGCTCAGGGCACCATATGGGATGCCAGGATTCAAACCTGGGTTGGCTTAGTGCAAGACAAGCACCTCACTTGCTCTACCATCTCTCCAATCTCTTTTCACAGAAATTTCCTTATTATTTAATTTATTGTACTTTTTGAGGACACAGCAAAACTCAGTGCTCAGGGCTTACTCTTGGTTCTAAGATCGATCAGGCATCATTTTTAGCAGTGCTGGGGTGGGTGAGTCTATGTACTATTGCATATTGACCCTGGCTTAGCTGTTTGATAGAAAAGTACCCTAGCAACTTATTATCTTTGCTAACCCTATATGATTATATTTCCTCAGAAAAAAGAATTTCTGCCTCACCTGTCAAGATTCCAATCATCCCCCACTGTCCATCACTCCCAGACCAGGGGAGTGCCCTGCTGTTGAGTGAGTACTTGCAGAAAAGGCTTTTACAGGGACCAGCTGCAATAGGTTCTAAACATCTTACTCTTAGGGGGCTGGTGCAGAAGCATAGCCAGGAACACATTTGTGTTTCTTGCCGTGACCAGAGTTATCCCCGCCACACCTTGAGCATCACTAGGTATGACTCCAACTCTCCCACTCCAGAATTTGTCTTGACACATGAGCATCCTTTGAACATCTTTTTGAGGTTGGAGTATATCTCCTGTCTTCCCTGCCCAATTTGCCATAAACTTGGAGGTAGTCAGAGACTCTCCTCCTCTGTGTTTGTGTGTCTGAGATGCAGTTCCTCTCCTTGGGTCTATCTCACTACTTGGGGAGCAGATGAGGTGAGATTTGGGGCCCCACCTGGCAGTGCTTGAGGTCTGTGCTCTGCTCTGTGCTCAGGGGGACTAGTGGACACTGGGTACCAGGGAAGACCCTCTGGGCTTCCAGTTGGCCGGCATCTGCTTCAGCATGGTGTGCTCTTCCCTGCCCCTGTGTTCATAACTTCATTGAAAGTTCTTAGATGTGAACATTCTTGAGTCCTTTCAACAAGTGACTGTTAGGAGGAAAGAAAGGAGTTGGAGGCTCCGAGCAACATTATGGACTTTAAAATCTCATTTGGAATTAGTGTACTTTTTCTTTTCTTTTTTTTTCTTTTATCTTTTTTGGGACACAGTGGTGATGCTCAGGAGTTAGTTTTGGCGTGGCACTCAGGAATCACTCCTGACGGTGCTTGGGGGACTGGATGGGATTTTGGGGACCGAACAAATGCCCTGACCACTGTACTATCACTCTGTCTCCAAGTGTAATTTTTCATCCCCTTTTTCTTTTATAAAATCACGCACCCGTAGGAGTAAAATCATAGTCTGAAAACCTGGCCTGTGAACTCTGAGCACTTCTGGATGTGGTCCCAAAACTAAATAACAAACCCAGAGGATTAACCTTGAGAATATATTACTAGATTTCACCCCTCTGCTGTTGACAGATAACTTCTCATTGCCTTTATTTGGGCAGGAGGAGGATTAGATATGCGGGCTTTTGCCAAACCCAGCAGTCACTGTCAGCTCTTTAAGGCCCCTGCAAACCTTTGAAATTGCAGCCTGTACTTATGGCTCAGGTTTGCACTGGGAGGCCCCAGATGCCAGCAGCCCTGCCCTGACCTCTTACAGCTGGGCCTGATCCCTGCCCCCTGTCTGTACACATTATTCTCACAAGGTTCACATTATTTATATAGAATTTGAATGCCTGTGGTCAGAGATAGTCCAGGAGTGCAGGACTTGTCCTTGCAAGCAGTCTGCCATGGTACAGTCTCCTGTACAACGAAGGATTCCCCAAACACCACTCAGGGAAGCCCAAAGTTCTGCCACCTGTAGCCACAAAACACAAACCTGCATTCTACAAAACTGGCTGGTGAAGGAGATTGACTTGTGAAAAAATTGTATATATATATTTATACACAACACGCATACATATATTTAATGCCATATCCTGTGGTCGCTGCCAAAAGGTACCAGAAAAGGTACCCAGTGTGGTGCTGAGGTATACAGGTCAGCCATGTAGAAGGCTAGTACCCTACCAGACTGTAGTTGTGACATCTAAATTTGTTGATTTATTTTTGGTTTACCACACCCGATGGAGATTAGAGTTTTCCCCGGCTCTTTTCTCATTGATAATGCTAGGTTTGGGGACCCTGTGATGTGATAGGGATTGAACCCTGGTCAGCTATGTGCCAACCAAGCAACTCTTGGTCTGTGCTATCTCTGTGGTGATCATAAAAATTCTTTTATGTTAAGTTGAGAAAGTTTTGTTCTTTTTTTCCAATTAACTACACAATTCACTTTTTTTTTTTGGTTTTTGGGTCATACCTGGTGATGCACAGGGGTTACTCCTGGATCATGCATTCAGGAATTACTCCTGTCGGTGCTTGGGGGACCATATGGGATGCTGGGAATCAAACGTGGGCTAGTGGCGTGCAAGGTAAATGCCCTACCCGCTGTGCTATAGCTCCAGCCCCCCACAATTCACTTGTTGTGTGTTTTTGCTTTCAGGTCACAGCCAGAAGTGCTCTGGGCTTACTCCTGACTCTGCACTCAGGAATCACTTCAGGGGGGTTTGGGGTACCTATGGGAAGTGGGGGATTGAACCAGATTGACATGTTAACAGATGTTCCTGGACTCTTGGGCGGCTCTCTCTCCCTGTCCGCATTTGGTGTTCTCAAGCCACTTATCACTCCGGACAGCTGTTGCTTTGGACCAGCGAAATAAGAATGAGGGCCAAGCTGGTTGCTGAGTAGTTGAATTTTATTCAATCCCTTGTCTCTCCCAGCTCTATCCAACTATCTCTCTAACTTGCTGTACAATGCTCTCAGAGACTCCTCTCCAATCTCCCAGGCCACTCTTACTCTCAGCTCTCAACCTCTCTCTAAGTCACAACCATCTCTAACTGTGTCTCCTCTTCTCTCAGTCTCCTTCAATCCCTCTGTCTCCTTGAAGTTTCTCTTTTTTCTTCTCTCACCATGCCCCCCCACCACTCCTCCCCACGGGAAGTGTAATGAAAAATGTTTTTCCAGACTTCCCCATCACCTGCAGCCCACGGGGGCAAAACACACCTTAAGGTGTGTTTCTCCTCTCCTTAGACCAGCAAATTACTTAACATATTTAGCACAGCAGTTGGGCATTGGCCTTGCGCAAGGCCTGGCAAGCTACCCGTGACATATTCAATATGCCAAACCCAGTAATAACAAGTCTCAATATGGGACAATACTCGGCCCGCTCGAGCAAATCGATGAACAGGAGGACAGTGACAATGACAGTTTTACTACTTAATATTTACCATTCTGTATGGACATAGTACTAGACACTTTTAGGCTTGTGGGGTGACACTCCTGGGGATTTCTCACCACAAACTCATACTACAGTGCTCAGGCCGGATCAATCACTCCAATTCCCAGCAGGGTCCAAGTCTAGTTATTACTTTTTGATTTATGACAGAATTTGTCCATGACCATGCTCTTAACTTATAGATAAGCATTATGGTACTTTGGCCAGGCCCATTTCAATGTCAGGGTAGCTAGCTCACCAATTGCCCTGGGTCCATCCAGTCCCTCGTCGGGACCCTGATTTTGGGGATCAAGGAAGTATGGGCAACTGAGGCTTAAGTCAAGAGAGCAGATGTCCAGGAGGTAATATTATCTGGAGACAATCAACTCCCAAGCCACAGGTTCGTCTTTGTAACTGTCTTCCTATATGCATACAAAATGCAATTGCTCTGAAAAAGGGCATTAAGGAGAAGAGAAAGACAATGTTTAAAGTAAAAGACTGATAGACCAAACATGATTGTCACCCATTGCCTCTTTTGCAAACTGCAACACCCAGTAAAAGAGAACAAAAAGGATTGCTCTGCCACAGAGCAGGGTGGGATGGGGGGGATTGGGGGTGGGAGGGATACTGGGATCCGTGGTGGGGAGAAATGGGCACTGCTGGAGGGATGGGTATTTGATCATTGTATAATTGAAACCCAAGCACAAAAATGTGTACGTCTGTAACTGTACCTCATGATGTCTCACTATTAAAATTTTTTTAAAAATAGAAAATAAAAAAATTTAAAAAATAAAGTAAAAGTCTGATCAGGAGACAAAGGTAATTGAAAGGTTGAGGGGCATTCAACAAAGAAAAGCTCTAGAGACCAGGGAGGAAGGGCAAACCAATATTATCCTACAATACCTGGTGATGCTCAGGGGGTTCTCCTGGGTCTGCACTCAAGTATTATTTCTGTTGGTGCTCCGTGAGACTCTCCAGGATCCTAGGGGTTGAACCTAGGTTGGCCATGTGAAAGCAACACTCTACCCCGATCTACAGTTAGTTGCTCTGGTCTCAATTGGAGACAGTTTAGATGAACTTTACTGTACACAGAATGTCGTTTGAAAGGATGGAAGGGACCCCTTGATGAAATCTTTTGTAAGTGGGAATACGGGTCAGCTCCCAAGCTCCCTACATCCCAGGCCATTCCATTTACCTGTGATTACTCACAAGTTTGGTCACAGTCATGGATTCCACCCATGTCACTTTACTAATATTAGAAGAAAAAAGGGCAACATTTATGATTGGATAGAGCAAAATTCGATCCATCTCAGGGTGGATGGTGCTCAGGGGATCATTTGAAATTCTGGACATTGTACCTAGATTGACTGCATACAACCCACTGTACTAGCCTGATACTAAGTTTGAAATTATATTTCTGAAACTGGCTCTTGGGGTTTTCCTTGTAGCTGAGAGTCCACTGATTCTGTGTTGTCAAGGGGCAGAGCGTTGTCCAGACCGCACTCTCTGATGTTCTTACCAGCCTTTGCTCCTGTTCATGTATCCAACTCTCTGGATTTCTACTAGGCCACTTCCTCTCTTAATCCCCAAGGCTGGCTTTGGAATCACTACTTTCACCCCCATCTGGATTTATTACTTCCCCCAAGAAACTCATTGTCCCATACCCCACCATCTACCTACCTGCAGAGCTTGATTTGTGTTGATATGAAAACTCTCATGGCATAGACTACTAATTAGAATCCTTCTCTGCTCTTCTATAAGGAATCAGCCAGCCCTGGTGGAATATCTCTTCCTGCACACTGTGATAAAGGCTCAAGTGAGCAATTTTTCCCCCATTCCCATGGGGATGCCGAGACAGGTGGGATGTCTTCTGAGGGTGATCACACATGTGTGTGCAGCGCTTCTGTCCTTTGTGCTGTACTATCTCTCCCACCACAGGGGATTTGATATCTCGTCTCTCAACACTGCCTTATTTCAGAGCTTGGATTTACTTCTAATGGTTATTGTGAGATTTCAGCAGGACTTAGGGTTTGCTCCTGGACTCTGCACTCAGGGATCACTCCTGGCTGGCATGACGGACCCTAGGTGATATCAGGTATTGCAACTGGATTGGCTGTGAGAAACTCCTACTGTGCTCTCTTTCTGGACACATTTTTTGTAGGAGTACTGCTATTTATTCAGCACTGATTAGCTGATTGAATTGTGCATGAACTCCAGCTTACTTTTTTTTTCATTGTTTATAATTTTATTTATTGAAGCATCGTGAGAGCAGTTACAAAGCTTTTGGGTCTAAATCTTGGTCATACAATGAAACACCCATACCTTCACCAGTGCCCATTTTCTACCACCAAATAACCCAGTATACCCCCATCCGACATCCTCCCCCTACCAGTGGGGCAGATGATTTCCACATTACTCTCTCTCTACTTTGATCACATTCAACATTTCGACACCAGACCCACCATTACTATTTGAGATTTTACCCCAACACTCTGATTTGCTGAAAAGGCAACAATAGACAATTTGTGTTCTATTGCTGGTTATGAATAACATATGATGTCGTGTGGCTGCAGTAGGGCCATGTGGTTTTGAAATTATGAAATTTTAACACCTAAATCTGAAGGGAGTTCTGTGAAAAGCCACTGAGTTTCGAGATCTGCTCCTGAGTCTCTGGGATCATGGCCATTGAGCAGCTTGTTGAGAAGCCAGTGATGCCGTTCGTGGGTGATGACTTGGGGTCTTGTGGGGATGAGGAGGACAGGCCCGGTTCCACCCCATCCCGTGAGGCCCAACAAGTTTTGTCACTGTGGGCCCAAGCCTGACTGTCCAGTGGCCTCTGGAGGATATCGGCCACCGAGACACCAGAAGGAAACAGGCGGAGGGACAGCACCCTTACCCCCTGGGGTGGCCCACCGACAGT
Source organism: Sorex fumeus (assembly GCF_029834395.1). NCBI lineage: Eukaryota > Metazoa > Chordata > Mammalia > Eulipotyphla > Soricidae > Sorex > Sorex fumeus. The sequence continues at coordinate 1,378,441 of NW_026606191.1, forward strand.
AACCTACTGCGGTGTCCAGACACATTTCTGCCAAAAGCCGCTGGATTCCGAGATTTGTTTCTGAGTCTCTCAGATAAAGGCCGTTAAGCAGCTTGATCAGGAGCCAGAGAGGTCGTTCTTGGGCGATGACTTGGGGTCTCATTGGGGTGGGGAGGACAGGCCTGGCTGCCCCCTCATCCCGTGAGGCCCAACAAGTTTTGTCACTGCGGGCCCAAGCCTGACTGTCCAATGGCCTCTGGAGGATGACGGCCACCAAGCTACCAAGAGGGAGCAGGCGGAGGGACAACACCCTTTCTTCCCTGAGGTGGCTCGGCCACAGTAACGTACTGTTGGGTCCGGACGCATTTCTACCAAAAGCCACTGGGTTTTGAGATTTGTTTTTGAGTCTCTGGGATCATGGCCATTAAGCAGCTTGATCAGGAGCCAGAGAGGCCGTTCGTGGGTGATGACTTGGGGTCTCGTTGGAGTGGGGAGGACAAGCCTGGCTCCACCCCCAACCCGTGAGGCCCTATGTTTCTCGTCACTGGGGGCACAAATCTTACTATCCAGTGGCCTCTGAAGGATGGCGGCCACTGGGCGGCCAGGGGGAACAGGCCAAGGCACGAAACCTATTCCCACCTGGGTTGGCCCAGCACTGGTAGCCTACTGCACGGACCAGACGCATTTCTGCTTAAAGCCGCTGGGTTCTGAGATTCATTTCTGAGTCTCTGGGATCATGGCCATTAAGCATTTCAATCAGAAACCAAAGAGGCCCTGCCTACAATTATATAGCTGAGCCGGAGGTGGTTTGTGGGTGTGTTTCCCACATACCTAACTTCTGGCCGTTTACATTCTTGGTAAACTTTGCCCCAAGTTTTTGCAGTCTGGCCAAAGGCAAAGCAGCAATTTTTGGGAATCTGGAAGTCTGAAGGCACCATCAGGCTGCTGATGCACTTGCCTCACAGGTACAAATTGACCTACTGGCGGCACCGTACCCCCATCTGGATACATGTTTTAGTTTTAAAAAATAAGGGTCTCTTGCCACCCTTGGCCATTTCCAGATTTATTATGCACTTAGTTTTACTGAAATCAGTGATGAGGTCATGAGGGGCGCAGGAAACTCCATGTGGTGCTGGGCCAGAGATACAGTACAGAGAGGAAAGTGATTTTCTTGCAAGTGGCGCATGTGGGTTAAATCCCCGGCATCACATGTCATTCCCGAGCACCCACAGCGTTGATTTCAGAATACAGAGTCAGGAGTCGCCCGTGAGCATTGCCAGGTGAGACCCAAAACAAGACAAAAAGCAACAACATACTGTGCTGATCAACCCCCTGTCGGCCATACACAAGGCCAGGTCTAGAGTATTTGTGGTATTTTCTTGGGTCTAACCTCTCGAATAACTAGAATTATGTGGCATTTTGGAAATGGACATTCTGTTCATGCCTTTCAGATATATCAGCCCAGTTATATCAGGAAAACATGGGGTTTTATCTTTCACTTTTTCCCTGTGACTTATCCATGCCTCTGTCTCTGTCGGGGCAGGGCACTCTGGGATGAAGACTGCGGTGATCTCCTGGGTGGAAAAAGGAGCCCTGAGGTTGGGGAGGAGAGGCGTGTGTGCGGGTGAGTTTCTGAGGACCCTTCCTGGCTCAGTCTCTGTGCAGTGTATTGGTGCGCTGATCATGTAGGAAACACGCTCCTGAGACCGGGGCCTTGGTCTCCTGAATCCTTGGGTCTGTGCCTCACTCACACTGCTCTTCATTTCCTTGGACTGTCACAGTATGATCCTGTAATTTGCTTCCATGGCTTTCGAATAAGAAAGACCATAACAAAGCTAGTTTGGATCTGAACGATATAGCACAGCATGGAGTGCCTTGAAATGCCTGAAGGTGACCTGTTCAATAATTTGTTCAATAATCTGGTTCCCCAAACATTACCAGGTCTGCTCAAAAACAAAAACAAAACCTAGTGTAGAATTGCCAAGATCCTCACAGTTTTCCACTATCCGAATCTTTTCTTTAGTGTAGGACTCTTTGGACTTTTAGAACCACAGATTTACTCTTAACTACATGGCATCATTTTGCTACATTTTTTGACAAGTGCTTGAATTGCATGTTTTGTTTAGTTTCAGAACGCAAACCGTGACATCAGGATTTGGCATTACAGCACGTTGATTTGGGAATGGGGTCAGCAAGTACGAGTGAGTTGGTAAGATTCGCTAATTGAGAATAAATATTATTATGCCAGCAGGAGTGGAACAAGTATGTGATTGTTAAGGTGGAAGGCTGGGAATGACAGGGAGGAATTCCAAAGCCTGATGCTTGGAGTAGAGTACCCTTAGCTTCACTAGGTGCTGAAATCAACCATGTATAAAAATATTGTGTGTTTTGATTTGCTTGACAGTGGTAGTTGTTTAGAAAGCTAATTTGTGCGCCATACAGATGGTGCAGTGAGAAATATACTTGCTTTGCTCAGGGATGGATGGTCCTTACCCAGCACGCGTTATAGACACCATAGACCCACAGAACTGATCCTAGACACTCAATGGTGTGCCCCTCCACCCACCCAACCCCCAATAAATAGAAACTACAAAACAGAAAGAACAAAAACCTTCATTGATCCTGAAAGGCATCACTTGTGGTAAGAGCTTTGCAATGGCCATGTGGTCTGTCTCAGCTGCGTGACGATGCAGCATTGTCTTCACCCCTGCATCACAGATTCCACCCTGAGATTTAACCAAACCCACATGTGGATCTATTTCATTTTCTCTTGAAATGGATGCGTCCGTTTTCTATAGAAGGAATTATTTCCAGTTGTATTCCTTTATTAATTTAAAGTGAAGGATGTCACAGAATTTACTGACTCTGCATCCATCAATTTTGTGCATCCAACTTACAGTAACATGTAGTTATTCTATAGTAAAACTATTCATATGTCAGTAATTGCATTTGTGTGGTGCATATGTGCGAAACCACGTCTGAAGGGCTCAGTTTTTTGACAGGAAGACTCAGTGAATAAGTCAATAATTAGAATCCACTGTTGTTCTACAGGAAAGCTGCCACCCCAAGTGGAATGTCTCTGATCCTGCACTGTTCGATAATGTCTCGTGTGAGTAATCCTGCCCTCAGCCCCATGAGGATGCCGAGACAGGCGGGATGTCTTCTGAGGGTGATCCGAATGGTGAGAGCTACCTCACTCAGAAGAAACCCTCTCCTGGAAAAAGTTCCTTGGAGTGCGTTATTTTCAGTTCGCAGGCACAAAATTCCCCAGTGGGGCACCTGCTTGGGAGAGGAGCACTGTTTATACTGAGTCCCTCACAGCAACATACCTCAATGACAGTCACTGTGAGCAGAACCCATCTACGTGTAAGCATGTGGGGGAGCCTCCCCATGTTCTCAGCACTGTGTTGTTCCCTTAGAAAACCACAGTGGACAGAATCCCCAGAAAAGTCAGCCCCGAGAAGAAAGTGTGAGTCAGGGGTTACCCCATCATGACCACATGAATATAAATGCAAGAGCAAAACCTTATACATGTGAAGAATGTGGAAAGACCTTCAATAGATCAGCACATCTTATTTTGCATAGGAGAATTCAAACAGGAGAGAAACCATATAAATGTCAGACTTTTGGGAAGGCCTTTATTCAGACCTCTAGTCTTAATAGACATAGGAAAACTCATAGTGGAGAGAAGCCTTATATATGTCAGGAGTGTGGTAATGCCTTTACTCAATTCTCAGGCCTCAGTATACATACAAGTATTCACACTAGATAGAAACCATATATATGTAAGGGATGTGGAAAGGCCTTTACTCAAGCTTCAGGCCTCATTATACATAGGAGAATTCACACTGGAGAGAAACCGTATATATGTAAGGAATGTGGGAAGAACTTTGCTGTAGCCTCAAGTCTTAGTGTACATAGAAGAATTCACACTGGAGAGAAACCGTAAATATGTAAGGAATGTGGAAAGGCCTTTATTAGAGCCTCAAAACTTACAGTACATAGAAGAATTCACACTGGAGAGAAACCGTATATATGTAAGGAATGTGGGAAGGCCTTTGCTTAATCCGCAAGACTTAGTGTACATAGGAGAATTCACACTGGAAAGAAACCGTATATATGTAAGGAATGTGGAAAGGCCTTTGCTTGGGCCTCCACATTTAATGAACATAAGAAAATTCACACTGGAGAGAAACCGTATATATGTACGGAATGTGGGAAGGCCTTTGCTGTAGCCTCAAGTCTTAGTGTACATAGGAGAATTCACACTGGAGAGAAACCGTATATATGTAATGAATGTGGAAAAGCCTTTGCTGGAGCCTCAAGACTTACTGCACATATGAAAATTCATCACAGAGGGAAACCTTAATAGTGTCAGACATGTCGGAAGGCATTCACACGGTTCTCTTCCCTTACTCTACACATGAGAATTCATAATGGAGAGAAGTCTTAGATATGTCTGGAGTGGGGAAAGGCCTTTACTTCATCCTCACCATTGACTGTACATAGGAGAATTCACAGTGGAGAGAAACCGTATATATGTAATGAATGTGGAAAGGCCTTTGCTGGAGCCTCAAGACTTACTGCACATATGAAAATTCATCTCAGAGGGAAACCTCATCAGGGTCAGACATGTGGGAAGGCATTCACACAGTTCTCTTCCCTTACTCTACATATGAGAATTCATAATGGAGAGAAGTCTTAGATATGTCTGGAGTGGGGAAAGGCCTTTACTTCATCCTCACAATTGACTGTACATAGGAGAATTCACTGGAGAGAAACTGTATATGTAAGGAATGTGGGAAGGCCTCTGTATATCCTCAATACTTAATGTACATAGGAGAATACACACTGGAGAGAAACCATATACATGTAAGAAATGTGGGAAGGCCTTTTGAGAAGCCTCAGATTTAGTGTACATAGGGGCATTCACGCCAGAGAAAAACCTTTTATATGCGAGGAATGTGGGAAGGCCTTCTGCCATTCTGAATCCTTGCTAAGTACAGGAATATTCACAGTGGAGGGAAACTTTATCATTGTCAGTCTTTTGGGAAGGCCTTCATTTGGTGCTGTTCTCTTACTCAGTATGTGAGAGTTCATACTGGAGACAAACTGCATATATGTCAGGAATGTGGGAAGGGCTTCATGTACTCCTCACACCATAATAAACATATAAAAATTCATACCGGATATTTTGATCCCTTAATAATGGTCTCTAAGGACAGAGCAGGAAAAGTCAGTCAAGCAAGTTTCCTTTGGACACGATGGTCGAGGGTGTTAAAAAAGTGCAGTTAAGAGGGAAGTAAGCCTGCCTGCTCGGGACAGGCTTCTCATGTCATTGAAAGGTACCTGCTGATTTTCACCCTGGCTTTACCTATTCCAATATAATAGTGCTTTGAATTGCTTGTGTGTTAACTTGTAAATAATGGGTCCTGGTGCTGAAAATAAGGAGGAAGTTTACTGAATAATCAGGTACAGAAACATCCCCCTGCTGAGAGCTGTCACGGCTCACTACTCTGTTATTTTTGCTATGCTTCTGGCTTGTTCCAGAGGGTCTGATTAAAAACAAAACCCAAAAGGATTTTTTTGGGGATTGCCGAGCTCCTCCCAGCAACACTTCCCGCAGATTTTCCCTTTCTGTAGGCTTGCTTGGACTGTGAGAACTATGGAGATGTCCTCCACCTGCTTGGTCCTTCAACTGCATTCCATTCAACATTGGACTAATTCTCATTGTGCATTTTGTTGGATTTCAGAACTCAAATCACAGTTTCAGGATGTGGAATTACAGCAATTTCTTTAGGGAACAGGGGTATTGCATACAAGTGTGCTGTAAGATTCTCTTGTTGAAACTAACTATTATGCCATTGGAGTGCTCAATGGACCGAGCATGCAACTTGAAAGGTGGGGTCCGGCTCCATCCCCACAACCACATCTATGGTCTCAGCATCACAGGAAAAATATCAGAGCCTAATGCTGGGACTACAGGGTCTTCAACCTCAGTGGGTGCTGAAATCTGGAAATGTATTTTATTGTATTGTTTTTTAAAGTTTTCATTAAAGTGCCAGGATTTTCAAAGTTATTGATAGTTGTGTTTAGGCATACAATAATTGAACACCGATCCCTGCATCAGCTTCCCTCCACCCGTGTTCCCGTATTCCCTCCCCACCCCAGTCCCAAGTCTACCCCCGCCTGTCATCTGGACAAGCACATGACTAGGCTTCAGTGGTTACAGCTTATATCTTATTTTCAGTTCTGTTGCATCTGTGTTTTGGGTAAATGGCTACACCCCTCACTCATGTCAATGGCATAAATGAATCCCTGATCCCTGTAAACGTCTGGGACTCTTCCGCCCCAAATTTCTTTCCTTCTTTGTCCGGCTTCTCTCTAAACACTGGAATCAGGGATGATTTACGTAGCCCCTTTATATTACATTTCCACATCCAGTGTTCGGTATTCCATAGATGAGTGAACATCATCCTGTTTTTGTTTCTTTTTCTGACTAACTTCACTCAAGACGGTATCTTCCAGTTCCAACCAGGTTGCTGCATAAAAGCATTAATTCTAAAACCTAAAAACTATATCACTTGATCACTTGATCTCCCTTCATTCATCGATTTATTCAAGTGGGTGCCAGTAACGTCTCAATGCACGCCTGTTGCGTGCTAGTGTAGCCCAATGACATCTGTTCATTCTAGGAAGATGCAGAGCTTCAAACCAATTATTCAGGGTCTTGAAGAAGAAGTCTGAGCATCTTGTAGATGGGCGTCCACACGATCTTTTGACGCCCCATGGAATCCAGTCAGTAATGGCTGTAGGCCAGTGGTTATCTGGAAACCTCATTATGTGTCCAGTCCATCTGATTTTTGATGCCTTATCAGATGAGACAGCGTGCCTTATTCTTGACCGTTGACCAAGATCAGAACTCCGGATTCTATCTCTCATTTGAGTGATCCATGATATTCCTAGCACAGCTCTTTCGATTCCTCTTTGAGAGACACGAGTAACATTCTCATCCTATTTTCGTAGGGCCCAGGTCTCTAAGGCATATGTTAAGGCAGGAAGAACAGTGGAATCAAAGAGATGTGCTCATAGCTGGAGGTTTTTTGTCCTCTTAGTTATTTCTTCAATGCTCTTGAAGGCATTACAAGCCGCTCTCTTCTTCCTGCATAACTCAGGTGCTAGGTCATTCATCATGTTTCTTTCTCGAACTAGGTATATATAACTGTTGCATTTAGAGATGGTGGTGCACTGAGAGCGAATGGAGCATCAGGCATGAGGCTGTTTCTCATAACCATTGTCTTCGTAAGATTCAGCTGTTGTCCGACCTTTCCACACTCACGGTCAAAGTAGGTCAGCATTTGTGCGACTTGGCTGATATTTGGTGTTATTAGAACGATGTCATCAACAAAGCGGAGGTGGTGCAGTTACCGACCATGTATCTTCACTCCCATTCCTTCCCATTCCCATCATCACATGATGTTCTCGATGGTGGCACTGAAGAGTTTTGGTGAAATGGTATCACCCTGCCAACCCCTCTCTTGACATGGATAATTACTTCTTTGTAGAATGGTGAGATCCTGGTTGTGAATCCGCAATACAGCTCACGGAGGATCCTGATGTATTGAGTTTGTACAGCCTGATTGGCTAGGGCTTTTATGACCGCTTCCATCTCAACAGAAAAAATGGCCTTCTTTAAATCAATGAACGTTAGACAGAGCGGCATCTTGAACCCCTGAGAACCTCAATGAGCTTAGTAATCATGTGGATATTCTAGATGGCACTAATCCTTTTTGGAACACGGATTGTTCACATGGTTGTTCTTCATCTAGTGTTCTGCTAATCCTATTCAAGATGATTCGAGTGAACAGGTTGCAGATGACAGACAATACGCAGTTTGGGTGATAGTTGCCAATGTCATAGATGTCTCCCTTCTTGTATAGTACTACAGTCTTGCTGGTTTTCCATTGGGATGGAACCTTGCATTCAGACAGGTAGCGTGTGAAGAGCCGAGCCAGTGTATTGATGAGTACTGATGGTAAGTTCTTCAGGTGTTCAGATCTGATCGTGTCTGGGACAGGTGCTCTTTGTTTCTTTACCGAAGAGATGGCGTGCTGAATTTTGGAAGGGAGAACATTGGGAACGATATGTCAATAGTGCAGAATGTGGTATGTGGGAAATTGGACGTGGCTATTAAAGAGATCTGAGTAGAAGTCATGAATAATCTTCTCCATTGCCCTTCTGGAAAATGTGATAGATCCATCAGGATGTTGGAGGGTAGTCATCTTGGTCTTGTAGTTGGTGAAGGACAGGCGGGCATTACAAATGCTTTTCCCGGCTTCTGCTGCATCTGCCAGCATTGCTGTTCTCCTGTCTTTGAGGTCATCCTTGATGGCTTCTCTGCATTGTTTTGCGTGCTTGGATGTTCACTTGTGGTTTCCTGGGGCATGTACCAAGCCACGTTGGGGAATAAGTTCAACAGTGTTCGAAGAAAGGCGGATTTTTCGTGGTTATCTTTCTTGGCCTAGAGAGTCCCAGCGGCAGGAATCCCTTAGCAATGTTGGTGTGAGCCTCTCCCCACCTAAGTAAATAGAACAAGATAACAGAAAACTCAGATACTCGAGAGGAATCTGCTTCATGTGAGATATTTTCAAAGGTCTGTCTCGGCTATGTGGGGATGCATCATTGCCTTCACACGTGTATCCCACTAAGCTATCCTACTAAGCTCCACACTAAGCTAGTACCAAACCCAGTCTCGGGCCCCTTTTATTTTCACTCTAAACTGGTGCTTTGATATTCTGCAAAGGGAGTTATTTCCACTTATTGTGTCTGTTCTTTGAGTTGGAAAAAAATTACACAGCTATGTGACCTGCCGTCGGTCTATTTTGCTTGTCCATCTTGCTGAAACATTAGGTCGTTGCCTGGAAAATCCTTCCACGTGTCAGAATTGCAACCGAGTCGGGTAAATGTTAGAAAGCAACCTGCAGGTCTAGAACTTTTTGACAAGAAGACTATCAGGCACAGCACAGTAATTGGAATCCTTCTCTGCTTTTCTTCGGGAAGCAACAGCCCAGGTGGAATTTTTCTGGTCATGCACACTGTGACAAAATCTCGAGTAAGCAGTTATACCTTCAGCCCCATGAGGATGCCAAGACTGGTGGGATGTCTTCTGTGGGTTACCAGTCGGAACTGAGCGCCCACGCTGCAAACAAGCGCTCCCCTGGGATAAGCTTCTGAGAGACTGTTCTGCTCAGTCCATGGACACAAACTGCTCCAGGGGAGAAGACCCTGGACTTTGGGAGAGGAGCACTGTTTATAGTGAGTCCAGTTATGTTCCAGTTATGTACTCCACAAGATATGAAGACTGGAATAGAACCCAGGTTACACAAGTGAAAGCTCTCATACTCTTTGGCTCTCCATAAAGCCCCACGATCATGCCTGAGTGCTTCCTGAGGGCAGAGCCAGGAGAACCTCTGTGCGTTGCTGGATTTGTGGCCCCCAAACCATTAACAAACCAAATAAAACCAAAACAGCCTCAGTCCCTTATTGGAGGATTCCCTCACCCCAACGAGGGGTTTCTGAGCTGTATCTTGCTGTATCCATGCTGCCATTTCCTTGTAGAAGAGGGTTGGGTGCCCACAGAACATGGGGTGATGTGGTGTGGGTTGCCCATAGCAGGAAATATTTCTAAATGGTTTGGTCACAGAAATAACAAAGTGGCTCCAGATGTTTTTTAGCTCAGAGTGTCACAGTCACTGTTCTCCCATTGTTCATCGATTTGCTCAAGGGGGGTCCAGTAACATTGTGAGACTTGTTACTGTGTTTGGCATATTGAATATATCACTGATAACTTGCCAGGCTTTGCCGTGTGGGCAAGATACTCTTGTTAGCTTGCCGACAGGGTGGAGGAATCGAACCCAGGTGGCCATGTCGGCTGCATGCAAGGGAAACGCCCTACCCGCTGTGCTATTGCTTCAGCCTTGCAGCTTTGCCTTGCTCTGTCCACGTCAAGTTCAATCTTCTGCACCCCTCGTGTTCCAGAGGCTAAGATGGAGCAGCCCACTTGCCCCCGAGGTGATTCATCCATGTACCCCACAAGATCTGAAGGCGGATTCGAATACTGGTCACCCATTTGAGAGACTCATACCCTCAAGGCTCTCCTACCACTGCCACTTTCAAACTCCGTGCTTGATCTTTAATTACCCCATACTTAACACAGAAGCAAACCTAAGGGTGGAAAATTCTTAGAGAAATAGGCCTGGAGAGGGACGGAATCGCTCATAACACTGTCTCATGGCGTTTCATATAACTTCCGCGGTCCAAATTTTCCCACGTTTAAGATTTTCAGCCCTTCTCTTTGCTTAAATGTTAAGTATGGGGTCATTAATGATCCAGCACGTAGCTTGGGCCGCTGCAACAGGAGCAGAGCAGATAGGGCTTTTGCCTTGCATCCACAGGACCTGGGTATACTCATAGACTTCCCCTATGGTTCTTCAGTCATGTCCATAGTGATTCCTGAGTACAGAGCCAGGAGAAGGCCCTGAGCATATCTGGGTGTGGCCACAACCATAAAGGAACAAACAAGAAAGAAAAGTAAAACACAGAGCTTCAGTTCCTTGATGGCGAATTCCATCACCCTGACTTGAGGGTGTCAGAACTGTATATTCTTCCATTCTCCACAACGGTGTAGAAGACAGAGTACACTCATAATGTGGGGTGATGGGATATAGGTTGCCCATAACAGGAAACATTCAAAGGGCTCGGTCACAGGCATCACAAGGTGCATTCAGAACCTTTCTTGTACAGAGAGAAAAGAACAATTAATGTGAGAAAATAACCTTGCCTTGCTCATTAAAGGTTCAGTTTAATCCTCTGTACCCCTCCATGTTTAGAGACAAAGCTAGGTCAACCCACTCGAACCCCAAGGCGATTCAGATATCCACCCCACAAAGATCTGAAGGCTGGAATCGAACCCAGATTACTCAAGTGAAAGACAAGCAACCGCAGGCTTTCCTTCCTACTGCTGCACCTGTGGAAGAGGATGCTTGATCCTTTATTACCCCATACTCAACACTGAAGCAAACCCAAGGGTGGAAAATTCTTAGAGAAACGAGCACGTTTTGTTACTTTATGTTCCCCAGATGAAAGCGATCTTTCTATGTCTGTCCCTTTCTTTCAGACTAACACCCAAGAATAGCCGAGACAAGTACCAGGAGGTTTATTCCATCGCATGGAGGCTAGCCGCACACGCTAGGGAAAAAGGCAGCTCATACAGAGAAGGGAGCACCAAATAAAGGGTGCTGGGAGGATCCTCACAGGATGGGAGATGCATGCTGAAAGTTAACTATAGACTGAATATGATTGCCACTCAATGCCTCATTTGCAAACCACAGCCCCCCAAAGGAGAGAGAGAACAAAAGGGAATGCCCTGCCACAGAGACAGGGTGGGATGGGGGGGATGGGAATGGGAGGGACTAACTGGGATCAGTGGTGGTGGAGGGATGTGTACTCGATAATTGTATAACTGAAACCCAAGCACAAAAATTTGTAAGTCTACAACTGTACCTCATGGTGATTGACTAATAAAAATAAAAATAATAAGTAAATAAATAAATAACAAATAAACGATCCCAGAGAGGGACAGAAATGCCCACAACGCCATCTCGTGGTGTATCACCAGAACTGCCGTGGCCCAGCTTCCCCATGCTTTAGATTTCCAGCCCATTTCTTTGCTTCAATGTTAGGAATAGGGTCATTAAGGATCAAGCAAGCCACTTGGGTCGCTGCAGCGGGAGCAGAGTGGTTAGTGCTCTTGGCTTGCAGCCACAGGCCCCGGTTCTTTCTCTGGCTCTCCATTCAGCCCCACCATCATGCCGGAGTGATTCCTGAATGCAACATCAGGAGAACCTCTGCCGTTGCTGGATGTGTGTCCCCCAAACCATGAACAAACCTAATACAACCAAAACAGCACTATCCCTTATTGGGGGATTCCCTCACCCCATCGTGGGGGTTTCTGATCTGTATCTTCCTGTATCCATGCTGCCTCTTCCTTGTAGTAGATGTTTGGGCTCCCTCAGAATGTGGGGTGCTGGGGTGTGGGTTGCCCATAACAGGAAATATTTCTCAATGGCTTGGTCACAGACATAGCAAAGTGGATTCAGAAGGTTTCTAGCTCAGTGAAGAGAACAAAAATGAAAATAAATAACTTTGCCTTGCACTTTCCACATCAGTTCAATCCTCTGCACCCCTCGTGGTCCAGAGACAGAGTGGGAGCAACCCACGCGACCCCCAAGAAGATTCTTTCTTTAGCTCTCCATATAGCCCCACCATCAGGTCGGAGTGATTCCTGAGTGCAGAGCCAGGAGAACCTCTGAGCATTGCTCGTGTTGGGCCCCCAAACCATGAACAAACCAAATAAAACCAAAACAGCCTCAGTCCCGTGATAGCAGATTTCCCCACCCTAACTTGGTGGGTTCTGAGCTGTATCTTGCTGTATCCCTGACCCCTTTCTTTGTAGAAGAGAGTCGGGGCATCCTCAGAAAGTGGGGTGACGGCACGTGGGGTTGACTATAACTGGAGACCTTTCCAAAGAGCTGGGCCATAGACAGAGCAAAGAGGGCTCATGACTTTTCTTATTCAAAGTGAACAGAACAACGAAATAATCTCACCCTGCTTGTAACCGACCAGGTTCAACACCAGGTACTCAATGGTCCCCAGAACCCTGTGGGCACACACAAAAGCAGGCCCCCCAAAAAACCCTCAGAGCCAGAAGTATAGTATAGCTGGCAGGATGTTTCCCTTGCATAAAGCCAACCCAGGTCCAATCCTGGGCATCCCATACGGTCCCCCAAGTACCACCAGGAGTAATTTCTGAGTGCAGAGCCTGGAGTTACCCATGAGTATTGCTAGACATTACCCAAAAAGCAAAAAAAAATCCTTGGCAGAAGTGATTTATTTAGATTTTCCAGGGAAGGAGATTACCCAGTCTTAGGCTCATTATTACTGTGTTAATTAAAATTCTTCTTAACACACTCCAGTTTCTCTGATGGCTGTTACCTTCACCCCAGACATCTGGAGATGCTGGATTTGAATCTGGCCTCTGCCACCGCCTCCACGGAGAACAGAAGACATGGGACTTCTCATGTGTATAAGAACCTCAAAAGTCAGGACAGAAGATGGCATCCTCAGCAATGTGGGTTGCTGTGATATGTGGACGTGGGGTCTGGAGACCTTTAGAACTGAGTTGGTTGGACACATCGTACTGCAGGAAGGCAAGCCTCTCCTATGTCACCCTGTTCGCTCTCGGGTAGTTGGCTCTGGAGCACTGCTCACTGGGTATCCTTCCACACATAGAGAGAGTGGGGCGAGCCCCAGGCAGCAGGAACACCCGGACACAAATCCCCAGTTTATTCTCTGACCCAAGGCTCAGTCAGACGCAGTCAGGGCCGGAAGATGCTGGACTCTCTCATCCCCTCCAGCCCTTTGCGGGTGTAAGAGAGTTGAATCCACCAGAGGAGGCTCCTCTTGGTACACAAACCCCTCGAGAATGAAGCATCACCATTGAGGTCTGGGGTCATGCCCCAACCCCCATCCCACCCCACCTGGTCCACACCTCCTAATCTGACTATATAATTTGGGGGAGGGGGTCGGAAGCAGTGGTGGGGGGCCCCACATCCTTCTGGAGTCCGACTTTGGTTCCCATACTCGGAGACCCCCCACTTTCCCTGCTAATGCAAATGTCTGGAAAAGCCAATGAGTGGTCTCCCTCCAACAGAAGGGAATCCTATCTAGGCTTTTACCTTGGTCAAAGTCCCGTTGCTAAGGAGGTTGCCTAGGCAGGTTGGGAGTGGTGATGATCTTCTTTGAAATTCCTTTCCTGGCCTTTTGTTTCAGCAGGAGCTTCTCTGGGTCTGTTGCTGGCCATAGGTGAGAAATGATGAACCAATGTTAAACCTTAATTGTTTAGAACTAGAATCCAACCAGGGTAAAGGGTTTTGTTTTTTTTTAAGCAAGAAAGTTTTGGTTTTCCAGGAGTAAGGACATTTGCTCAGGAATCCCACTGGGTGTGCTAGGAGCACGTTTACTTAGGCCCGGAGCCATAGTACAGTGGGTAAGGACTTAACCATCCAAGCAATCGACCCAGGTTCTATGCCCTGCATCCCATATGGTCTGTACCAGAGTGATTCCTGCATGTAGAGCTAGGAGTAAGTCCTGAGTCTGCCGGTTGTGGTCTCGAAACAAAAATCACACAAAGTCACACTTATATATACACATATATATTCACAATGGTGAAAGAACAATAGGGATTCAGGATAAACTGTGAGTTTCTGTAGCACAGACAGATAAAAAATATGGGATTATTTTTTCTTTTTTGGGTCACACCTGGCGATGCACAGGGATTACTCCTGGCTTTCCACTCAGGAGTTACTCCTGGCAATGCTCAGGGGACCATATGGAATGCTGGGAATCGAACCCGGGTTGGCTGCGTGCAAGGCAAACACCCTACCCACTGTGCTATCTCTCCAGCCCCAAGAATAGGGGATTTTTAAGGACCAGAAATTTGACTCTTTTAATGTTTCACTCTTAAATTTGTCTTTGTACATCATTTTCCCCCCTTCGGTAGAATTTGCCTTTTTTCTTGTTATATTTTTCACCACAGTCTACAGTGCTCAGTGTTTACTCTTGTCTCTGAGCTCAGGGATCATTTCACAAGAGTCAGGGTAACATTCTTTGTTTAGATATCATTGATTCGATGTTAGTTGACAACTGCAGGATCAGGGGACTTCTCCTTACCCCCAGGCCCCCATTGTGTGACCGACCCGTCCAGCATTTGCCTCTCCACTCCTTTATTTGAGTCCATCCCCCTTGCAGCACAGATTCACCTGGGTGGCAAAAAGGTTCTCAGGTCCTAGACTCTTGATCTTTAAGGTACCTAATGGAAACAGAAGTGATGTCATAAGTGATGTCATAAATGTCATGGTTCATTTTCCATCCCTGAATCAGACACTGGGCCTGTCGCTCACTTGGCAAGGGACAAGTAAATTTGCGCCCCATACTGGAAGGGGGACTCTGAAGAAGTATTTAGTTTCAGGACTCAAGCAACCTCCTGTGAGCACCCCGCGCCTTTCCGTTTCCACACTCTGAGCCGAGGGGCCGAGCCAACTTGGGGGATACTTTTGCACTGTTTTTTCACTTGTTCTCCAACATCCAGGTGGATCGTGAGGTGTGGTGGAGGTTTTAGGGGGACGCAGAGCTTTGGGGGTGCAGTGGGGGCTGTCTCAGGGTTCAGGAGTGACCGTTGTGAGTTCGTGATTCTGGCGTGCCTCTTTGGCCACGATCGTCTCCAGCTCCAGATGGGGCAACAGTGGGTGAAAGTGGGACTCAGCCAGGGGCTTGGCCGTCCCAACCTTCCCAGCAGTCCCATGTTTGAACCATCAACCCTAAGCTCGCTTCTGTAGAATCTCCAGATTTGAGGGGCAGAGCTTCAGCCCCTCCACCTAATGGCAGGAGACCTGTTGCTGGTCATTTTCATTGTCTGCCGTGAGAGCCCGGGTCAGGCGGGTGCGGGGGAAGGGGACTTGCATGGTGGCTGATATTTGCCAATGAAAATGTATTTGGGGGGCTATTTTTGGTTCTTTAGATTTGGGTTGGGGAGAGGGCACATACACAGAGATGCTCATGACTTACTCAAGTCTCTAAGCTCAGGTATTATCCCTGGCTCTGGTGGGGTCCATATGGGATGCAGAATGATTGATGGGTTCATCTAGTCAAGCACACAACTCACATTATTGCCTTCTAACTACAATACTGGTGTATCTTTTTCTGATTCATGAATTTCAGCTCCCTCACATCAAGCTGCAAAGCACCCCTGACTCTTCATCTCTCCCTGAGCAGACGACAGCTTCATTTGTGGATAATACTGAGTTCCGCAGGACAGAGTGCCCAGGTGCATATCCTTGTCCACCCTGCAAGAGAGTGTCGAAGGTTTGTTCACTCTAAGGCACATGGTGGAGCCACATTCCAGGCTACGGTTCCCAGGGGGCAGCACTGCTGCCAGCCTATTTGGGAGCTCCTGGGCTGAGAGTCGGCCCCTAGCAGGGCCTATAGGGACTTTCCTGTGGGAGCCAGAGAGAAATCCAGGGATCGGAGAAGGCTGTTTTTTCCTTCCCTGTAGCCTGGGCCCAGGTTCCTCTCCTGAAGTGCAGGACAGATGCCAACAAAATTTGCATCCCCAGTGGAGACAGGAGCTTCTGCCATTGTCTCCCAGAGTTGGTATTGTGAGGCTGTGCGGGAGGGTGTGGCTGGTCTGAGCTCAGGAGTGGGAGGAGGTGCTCCTCTCTGGTGCTCACTGTTCTGACTTTCCAGGTCTTGGCACGGAGCCTCCTGCTGATCCTCAGAACAACAGTGACAGGAGAAGATGGTGACGCGGCTTCCGATAAAATGTCCCCAGGTAGGAGTAGACGGATAGTATGACATGAGGTAGTACCCGGAGTGCCCAGGCTTCCTGGTCCACCTGTTTTGAGTTTCTTTTGGACGGATTCCAAGATGAGACTTCCGATCGGACTGTCCCGTTCTGCTGTTTGAAGCTGCTTTTGTGTATGTTTGTTTTGTTTTATTTGGCTTTGGGGCCGACCCAGTGGTGCATGTGGAGTACTCAAAGCTCAGTGCTCAATGCTGATTCCTGACAGGTCTAGGTGACCAATGGGATGCTGGAGGTCCAAAGGTTTCATCTTGGGTTTTCTGTTTTATTTGGGGTAGCAGAGCAAGAATTCTTGCAATCATTCCTTGTGCTGCACTCTGGCATTGCCCCTGGCAGTGCTTGTAGGACCATATGGGATGTTGAGGATCGCCAGTCCTACATGCTCTCCCCGGAACAGCTGTCCTCTTGACTCTGTGCTCTGGATTCACAAATGACTGGCCTCAGAGCACCCTGGGGTGGCTGGCCCTGTTTGCGCCCTGGAAACTACAGTGACTTGGGCCCCCAGACTTGCTTTTCTCTTGTTTTGTCCTTCCTACTTTGGAGAGACTACCTGCTCAGACATATAGTCTTACATTCACATAATTTTTTGTGTGGATTTCTGGGCATGCGCCGATCCCAAGGAGAAAGAGCCAAGGATCTCTGAGGCCAGCAGAGATGTTGGGGTCCAGAAACTTCTACCTTCTTTGAGCGGGATTTGGGGCAGTCCTGAGCAGTGAGTTCCTACAGGCACACATGCCATGCACTGCTCTGAGTAGTTTTCTATATGGACTGTCGAGTTCTCAATCCTAGTGGTCATGTGCTGTGGGAGTGCAGTGGTGAACGTGCTGTGGTTTTTGCTACACGCAGGGATAGTCTTTTGGATCGTACATGTCTGTGTTCAGGTGATCCTCTCTACAGTGCTCACTGGACCAGTGGTGCACAAATTGGTCCTGGGGTTACCAGGAAAGGCAGATACATCCAAGAACCTTCTGTATAACGTCCTCCCACTTTAGCAGAACTAGCTGACTTATGTGATTTCTGGGACCCGTCAGTCATGCGTGTGTATGGAGGCTGTTCATTCGGAGGGGAGAGGACAAGCGACAATATAGGACCCTGGGACCTGGCCTCAGAGTAGTGGCAATGAGGCTAAGATAGACTCTGACTCCCACCCTTCCTGTGTGCTGACTCAGGACGCAGTGACCTTCCATGACGTGGCTGTGAACTTCACCCCGGAGGAATGGTCATACCTGGCGACCTCTCAGCAGACGCTCTACAGGGACGTGTTGCTGGAGACCTACCAGCATCTGCAGGCTGTCGGTGAGAACAGTGTGGAGCCAACTTTGTCTGAAAAGACCCACGTGTGCTCCCTGGGGTTCGGCGGCAGCTGTGTGTCCAACAGTAGCTCTGTGACAGGTTGGGATGTTGGACAGCCGTACAGTAGCTGTTCCCTCCCTGGTTTATTTTTAGGGTTCACCTATATATACTCAGGGCTTCCTCTCATCTTTGTCCTCAGAAATCATTCTTGTGGGGTAGCGGTACTCTATGGGGTGATTCAGATCAACCCGTTTCAACTGTGCCCATGGGAAGATCCCTATCTGCCCAGTTATCGCCCAGGTCCCTTTAAATAGTTCCATCCATTGGTGAATCAATTTACTTTGTGTACTACACGAATTTTTGTGTGTTTAATTGGTTTTGCTGTTGCCTTTGTTTGTGAGGCACAGTCCACAATTCTCCCGGCTCTGTGGTAACGGATGACTCCTAAGAGTGCTCAGGGGCCATGGGGTACCGTGGACTTGGCAACTTAAAATGTTGGTGCCTCACCACAGGATTTGCTATCTCGTCTCTCAACTCATTACTCGCTGCCCTATTTCAGTACTTGGATTTACTTCTAATGGTTCTTGTGAGACTTCCGCAGGACTTAGGATTTCCTCCTGTACTCTGCACTCAGGAATCACTCCTGGCTGGCATGAGGGACCCTAGATGATATCAGGTATTGCAACTGGATTGGCCATGAGAAACTCCTGCAGTGCTCTCTTTCTGGATATATTTTTTAACTTAAAAAAAAAGGGTCTCTTACCACCCTTGGCCATTTCCATATTTATTATGCACTTAGTTTTACTGAAATCCGTGATGAGTTCATGAGGTGGTTAGGAAACTCCATGTGCTGCTGGGCCTAGAAAGACAGTACAGGTAGGAAAGTGATTTTCTTGCAAGTGGCACACGTGGGTAAAATCCCCGGCATCCCATATCATCCCCCAGCACCAGCAGCAGTAATTTCTGAATACAGAGTCAGGAATCACCTCTGATCATTGCCAGGTGAGACCCCAAACAAGACAAAAACCAACAACATACTGAGCTGATCAACCCCCCTGTCAGCCATACACAAGGCCATGTCTAGAGTATTTGTGGTATTTTCCTGGGTCTTACCTCTCGAATGACTAGAAATATGTGGCATTTTGGAAATGGACATTCTGTTTATGCCTTTCAGATATTTGCACAGTTATATCAGGAAAACATGGGTATTTACCTTTCACATTTTCCCTGTCACTTATCCATGCCTCTGTCTCTGTCGGGGCAGGACACTCTGGGATGAAGCCTGCGGTGATCTCCTGGCTGGAAGGAGGAGCCCTGAGTTCGGGGAAGAGAGGCGTGTGTGCAGGTGAGTGTCTGAGGGCCCTTCCTGGCTCAGGCTCTGTGCAGTATATGGGTGCCCTGAGCATGTATGAAACACGTTGCTGAGACCGGGGCCTTGGTCTCCTGGATCCTTGGGTCTGTGCCGCACTCACGCTGCTCTTCATTCCTCTGGACTGTCAGTCACAGAATGATCCTATAATTTGCTTCCATGGCTTTTGAATAAGTAAGACCATAATAGTTTGGATGTGAATGATAGTACAGCAGGGAGTGCCTTGCAGTTCCTGACGGTGACCTGTTCAATAATTTGTTCAATAACCTGGTTCCCCAAACATTATTAGGTCTGCTCAAAAACAAAAACAAAACCTAGTGTAGAATTGCCAAGATACTCACAGTTTTCCACTCTCCAAATCTTTTCTTTAGTGTGGGACTCTTTGGACTTTGAGAACCACAGAGATGTACTCTTAACTACATGGCATCATTTTGCTACATTTTTTGACATGTGCTTGAATTGCATGTTTTGTTCAGTTTCAGGAATGAAACCGCGACTTCAGGATTTGGCATTACAGCACTTTGATTTGGGAATGGGATCAGCAAGTACGAGTGAGTTGGTAAGATTAACTAATTCAGAATAAATATTATTATGCCAGCAGGAGTGGACCAACTATGTGATTGTTAAGGTGGAAGGCTGGGAGTGGCAGGGAGGAATTCCAAAGCCTGATTCTTGGAGTAGAGGACCCTTAGCTTCACTAGGTGCTGAAATCAAACATGTATAAAAATACTGTGAGTTGTAATTTTCTTGACAGTGGTAGTTGTATAGAAAGCCAATTTGTGGGCCCTGTAGATCGTGCAGTGAGAAATATACTTTCTTTGCACGCGTTATAGACACGATAGACCCACAGAACTGATCCTAGACACTGCATGCTGTGCCCCTCCACCCAACCAACCCCCACTAAATAGAAACTACAAAACAGAAAGAAGAAAAAACTTCATTAATCCTGAAAGCCATCACTTGTGGTGAGAGCTTTGCAATGGCCACGTGGTCTGTCTCAGCTGCGTGATGATGCAGCATTGTCTTCACCCCTGCATCAAAGGTTCCACGCTAAACTTTAATCAAATCCACATGTGAATCTATTTCATTTTCTATTGAAATGGATGCATCCGTTTTCTATAGAAGGAATTATTCCAGTTGTATTCCTTCATTAATTTAAATGGGGGAAAGTCACAAAATTTACTGACTCTGCATCCATCAATTTTGTGTGTCCAACTTACAGTAACATGAAGTTATTCTATAGTAAGACAATTCATATATCAGTAATTGCATTTGTGTGGTGCATATGTGTGAAAGCACATCTGAAGGGCTCAGTTTTTTGACAGGAAGACTCAGTGAATAAGTCAATAATTAGAATCCTCTGTTGTTGTACAGGAAAGCTGTCACCCCAAGTGGAATGTCTCTGATCCTGCACTGTATGATAATGTCTCGAGTGAGCAATCCTGCCCTCAGCCCCATGAGGACACCGAGACAGGCGGGATGTCTTCTGAGGGTGATCAGAATGGCGAGAGCTACCTCACTCTGAAGAAGCCCTCTACTGGAAAAAGTTCCTTGGAGTGTGTTATTCTCAGTTCACAGGCACAATATTCCCCAGGGGGGCAGCTGCTAGGGAGAGGAGCACTGTTTATAGTGAGTCCCTTACAGCAACATACCCTCAACCAAAGTCACCGTGAGCAGAACTCATCTAAGTGTAAGGAATGTTGGGGAGCCTCCCCATGTTCTCAGCACTGTGGTGTTCCCTTAGAAAACCACAGTGGACAGAATCCCCAGAAAAGTCAGTGCCGAGAACAAAGTGTGAGTCAAGGGTTACTTCATCATGACCATATGAAAATAAATTCAGGAGCTAAACCTTTTGCATGTGAAGAATGTGGGAAGGCCTTCGATCAATCATCACATCTTATTATGCATAGGAGAATTCATACAGGAAAGAAACCTCATGAATGTCAGGCATGTGGAAAGGCCTTTATTCAGAACTCGAGTCTTAATAGATCTATGAAAACTCATAGTGGAGAGAAGCCTTCTATATGTCCGGAGTGTGATAATGCCTTTACTCGATCCTCAGGCCTCAGTATACATAGAAGTATTCACACTGGAGAGAAACCATATATATGTAAGGAATGTGGAAAGGCCTTTGCGAAAGCCTCAAGTCTTAGTGTACATAGGAGAATTCACACTGGAGAGAAACCGTATATATGTAAGGAATGTGGAAAGGACTTTGCTAGTGCCTCAAGACTTAATTTACATAGGAGAATTCACACTGGAGAGAAACCATATATATGTAAGGAATGTGGAAAGGCCTTTGCTGAATCCTCAACACTTAGTATACATAGCAGAATTCACACTGGAGAGAAACCGTGTATATGTAAGGAATGTGGAAAGGCCTTTGCCAGAGCTTCAGGACTTAGTGTACATAGGAAAATTCACACTGGAGTGAAACCATATATATGTAAGGAATGTGGAAAGGCCTTTGCTGTAGCCTCAAACCTTAGTGCACATAGGAGAATTCACACTGGAGTGAAACCGTATATATGTAAGGAATGTGGAAAGGCCTTTGCTTTGGCCTCAAGACTTAGTGAACATAGGAAAATTCACACTGGAGAGAGACCATATATATGTAAGGAATGTGGGAAGGCCTTTGCTATAGCCTCAAAACTTACTGTACATAGGAGAATTCACACTGGAGAGAAACCGTATATATGTAAGGAATGTGGGAAGTCCTTTGCAGAAGCCTCAAGCCTTAGTGTACATAGGAGAATTCACACTGAAGAGAAACTGTATATATGTAAAGAATGTGGGAAGGCCTTTACTACAGCCTCAAGACTTAGTCTACATAGGACAATTCACACTGGAGAGAAACCGTATATATGTAAGGAATGTGGGAAGGCCTTTGCTTTGGCATCAAGACTTAGTGTACATAGGAGAATTCACACTGGAGAGAAACCGTATATATGTAAGGAATGTGGGAAGGCCTTCGCTGGAGCCTCTACACTTCGTGAACATAGGAAAATTCCACACTGGAGAGAAAATATATATATGTAAGGAATGTGGGAAGGCCTTTGCTGGAGCATCAAGACTTACTGCACATATGAAAATTCATCTCAGAGAGAACCCTCATCAGTGTCAGACCTGTGGGAAGGGATTCACATGGTTCTCTTCCCTTACTCTACAGATGAGAATTCATAATGGAGAGAAGCCTTAGATATGTCTGGAGTGCGAAAAGGTCTTTAATTCATCCTCACAATTGACTGTACATAGGAGAATTCACAGTGGAGAGACACCGTATATATGTAAGGAATGTGGGAAGTCCTTTGCTGAAGCCTCATGCCTTAATGTACATAGGAGAATTCACACTGTAGAGAAACTATATTTGTAAAGAATGTGCGAAGGCCTCTGTATGTCCTCAATACTTAATGTACATAGGAGAATACACACAGGAGAGAAACCGTATACATATAAGAAGTGTGGAAAGGCCTTTTGAGAACCCTCAGATGTAGTGTACATAGGAGCATTCATGCCGGAAAAAAAACCTTATATATGCGAGGAATATTGGAAGGCCTTCTGCCATTCTGAATCCTTGCTAAGTACAGGAATATTCACAGTGGAGGGAAACCTTATCCGTGTCAGAATTGTGGGAAGGCCTTCATTTGGTGCTATCCAGAAATACAAAGACAAATCTCAAAACCCAGCGCCTTTTACCAGAAATGCATCTGGACCCTGCAGTAAGTTACTGTCCCCGGTACACTCCAGGGGGAATTGGTGATGTTCCCCCAACGACTCCCACTTGGTGGCTCAGTGGCCTCAATCCTCCAAAGGCCTTTGGAAAGTTAGGTTTGGATCCACACTCACGAAGCTACGTGGGGCCTCTCAGGATGGGGTGGAGCCGGCCAATTCCTCCCCACCCCAACAAGAGCCTAAGCGATTCCCACGAACCGCCTCTCTGACTCATGATAAAGCTGTTTAATGGCCATAATCCCAGAGACTCAGGAACAAATCTCGGAACCCAGCAGGTTTTGGCAGAAATCCCTCCAGATTTAGTTGTTAAAATTTCAGAATTTCAAAATTATATGTTATTTATAACCAGCAATCGAAAAAGAATTGTCTACTGTTCCGTTTTCGCCAGACCTGAGTGCTTGGGTAAAAATCCCAAATAATAATGGTGGGTCTCGTGTCAAAATATTGAATGTAATCAAAGTAGTAAGAAGAATGTGGAAATTATCTGCCCCACAGGTAGGGGGAGGCTGTGGAATGGCAGTATACTTGGGTTTTTAGTGGTGGAAAATAGGCACGGTGAAGGGATGGGTGTTTCATTGTATGACGAAAAATTAAACCTGAAAGCTTTGTAATTGCTCTCCCATTTTTTCCCGTTTTCTCCCATTTATTTAGAAATGGCCAGAGGAATAGTAGAGCAAGTAGGATGCTTGCCTTGCATGTGGCCAACCCAGGAGTCCACCAGTCCACAACATCTTTGAGTTGCTCATTGGACATTGAGTATCCCCTTCTCATCCCTAGAACATGTGATATGGGGGTGTGGCATGGGGGTAGGGATATCTTCTCCCAGGATCTGTTCATTATGGAGAGATCCTGTGCTTCCTTTCTTGACTTTGTTGTCATTCTTCCTCACCTGTCAGTTATGTCGAGTAGTACATGTGTTTCAAAGCCCTTGTGTTCCCGGCTATAACTAGCCTGACTGTACACGGAAAGGGCTGGGTGCCGTTTCTGGACTCTGCTCAGTCAATCTGACACCATGCATATCTTTGCCTTTGGATCATTGCCATTTTTTTTGAATATGGGAAGAAATTAAGTGTTCTTTTGTTTTGGGGCCTGGGGATGATCAGCAATTATTCCTGGTGATTCTCGTAAGTTGCTTTTGGCAGTGTTCAAGGATCAACCCCTGTCAGCCTCATGCAAGTCAAATGCCTACCTGCTCTACGCTTGTACGCACCAAAAATTGTTTTATTGTGTGTATGTTAAATTGTGACTGTGAGCCCATAGTGAAGTTAATTAGGACCAGAAGAGCAGTGCATCACTGTGGGTGCTCGCCTTACAAATGCCACCTACCTTCGATGTCCAGCATCCCCTATGGTATCCCAAGCATCACTGGGTCTGATTAAAAACAAAACCCAAAAGGATTTTTTGGGGATTGCCAAACTCCTCCTAGCAACATTTCCCACAGATTTTCCATTTCTCTAGGCTTGTTTTGACTGTGAGAACTATGGAGATGTCCTCCACCTGCTTGGTCATTCTACTGCATTCCATTCAACATTGGACTAATTCTCATTGTACATATTGTTTGATTTCAGAACTCAAATCACAGGTTCAGGATATGGCATTACAGCAATTTCTTTAGGAAACAGGGGTATTGCATACAAGTGTGCTGTAAGATTCTCTTCTTGAAACTAACTATTATGCCATTGGATTGCTCAGTGGACCGAGCATGCGACTTGAAAGGTGGGGTCCGGCTCCATCCCCACAACCACATCTATGGTCTCAGCATCACAGGAGAAATATCGGAGCCTAATACTGGGACTAGAGGGTCTTTAACCTCAGTGGGTACTGCGATCTGGAAATTTATTTTATTGTATTGTTTTTTAAAGTTTTCATTAAAGTGCCAGGATTTTCAAAGTTATTGATAGTTGTATTTAGGCGAACAATAATTGAACACCAATCCCTGCATCAGCTTCCCTCTACCCATGTTCCCGTATTCCCTCCCCACCCCAGTCCCCACTCTACCCCCGCCTGTCATCTGGACAAGCACATGACTAGGTTTCAGTGGTCACAGCTTAGATCTCTTGTTTTCAGTTCTGTTGCATCTGTGTTTTGGGTAAATGGCTACACCCCTCACTCATGTCACAGGCATAAATGAATCCCTGATCCCTGTAAACTTCTGGTTCTCTTCCGCCCCAAATTTCTTTCCTTCTTTGTCCGGCTTCTCTCTAAACACTGGAATCAGGGATGATTGAAGCAGCCCCTTTACAGTACATTTCCACATCCAGTGTTCGGTATTCCACCAATGAGTGAACATCATCCAGTTTTTTTTTGTTTTGTTTTTATGGCTAACTTCAGTCAAGACAGTATCTTCCAGTTCCAACCGTGTTGCTGCATGAAAGAAGTAATTCTAAAACCTAAAATATAGATCACTTGATCCCCCTTTATTCATCGATTTATTCGAGTGGGTGCCAGTAACAGCTACATGCATGCCTGTTGCGTGTTAGTGTAGCCCAATGGCATCTGTTCGTTCTAGGAACATGCAGAGCCTCAAACTGATCATTCAGGGTCTTGACGAAGAAGTCTGACCATCTTGTAGGTGGACATCCACGCGATCTGTTGACGTGCTGTGGAATCCAGTCAGTAATGGCTCTAGGCCAGTGGTTGTCTGCAAACCTCAGTACGTGTCCAGCCCATCTGATTTTTGATGCCTTGGCAGATGAGACAGTGTCTCTGATTCTTGACCATTGACAGAGATCAAAACTCCAGATTCTATCTCTCATTTGAGTCATGCGTGATATTCCAAGCATAGCTTTTTCGATTCCTCTTTGAGAGACCCGAGTAGCGTTCTCATCCTGTTTTCATAGGGCTCAGGTCTCTGAAGCATATGTTAATGCAGGAATAACAGTGGAATCGAAGAGATGTGCTTGTAGCTGGAGGTTCTTTGTCCTCTTAATTATTTCTTCAACGCTCTTGAAAGCATTCCAAGCCGCTCTCTTCCTCCTGCATAACTCAGGTACCAGGTCATTCATCATATTGATTTCTCGAACTAGGTATATATACCTGTTGCAATTGGAGATGGTGGTTCCATTGAGAGCGAATGGAGCATCAGGAACGAGGCTGTTTCTCATAAACATTGTCTTTGTAGGATTCAGCTGTAGTTCAATCTTTCCACACTCACGGTCGAAGTAGGTCAGCATTTGTGCCTCTTGGCTGATGTCTGGTGTTATTACAACGATGTCATCAGCAAAGTGGAGGTGGTGTAGTTGCCGAACATCTATCTTCACTCCCATTCCTTCCCATTCCAGTCTTCGCATGATGTTCTTGAGGGTGGCACTGAAGAGTTTTGGTGAAATGGTATCACCGTGCCGAACCCCTCTCTTGACATGGATGATTACTTCTTTGTAGAATGGTGAGATCCTGGTAGTGAATCCATAATAGAGCTTACGGAGGATCCTGATGTATTGAGTTTGTAAACCCTGATTGGGTAGGGCTTCTATGACCGCTTCCATCTCAACAGAATCAAAGGCCTTCTTTAAATCAATGAACGTTAGACAGAGCGGCATCTTGAACTCCTGGGAAAGCTCAATGAGCTTAGTAATCGTGTGGATATTGTAGATGGTACTGAATCCTTTTCAGAGCCCAGCTTTTTCACATGGTTGTTCTTCATCTAGTGTTCTGATAATCCTATTCAGGATGACTCGAGTGAACAGTTTTTAGATGACAGACAATAGGCAGATTGGGCGATAGTTGCCAATGTTCTGGATGTCTCCCTTCTTGTATAGTAGTACAGTCTTACTGGTTTTCCATTGGGATGGAACCTTGCATTCTGACAGCGTGTGAAGAGCCGAGCCAGTGTATTGATGAGTACTGATGGTAAGTTCTTCAGGTGTTCAGGTCTGATCTTGTCTGGGCCAGGTGCTCTTTGTTTCTTTACCGATGAGATGGCGTGTTGAATTTCGGAAGGGGGAACATTGGCAACAATATATCCATTGCGCAGTAAGTGGTATGTGTGCAATTGGACGTGGCTATTAAAGAGATCTGAGTAGAATTCATAAATAATCTTCTGATTACCCTTCTGGAAGATGTGACAGATACATCAGGATGTTGGAGGGCAGTCATCTTGGTCTTGTAGTTGGTGAAGGACAGGCGGGCATTACAAATGCTTTTCCCAGCTTTTGCCGCATGTACCAGCATCAGTGTTCTCCGGTCTTTGAGATCATCCTTGATGGCTTCTCTGCATTGTTTTGCCAGCTCGGACATTCGCTTGTGGTTGCCTGACGCATGTGCCAAGCCACGTTGGCGAATAAGTTCAAGAGTGTTTGAAGAAAGGCAGTTTTTTCGTGGTTATCTCTCGCGGCCCTGAGAGTCCCAGCAGCAGGAATCCCTGAGCAATGCTGGTGTGACCCTCTCCCCACCTAAGTAAATAGAACAAGATAACAGAAAACTCATTGATCCTCGAGAGGTATCTGCTTTAGGTGAGATGTTTTCAAAGGTCTGTCTCGGCTGTGTGGGGATGCATCATTGCCTTCACACGTGTATCCCACTAAGCTATCCCACTAAGCTCCACACTAAGCTAGTACCAATCCCAGTCTTGGGCCCCTTTTATTTTCACTCTAAACTGGTGCTTCAATTTTCTGCAGAGGGAGTAATTTCCATTACTGTGTCTGTTCTTAGAGTTGGAAAAATAATACACAGCTATGTGACCTGCTGTCGGTCTATTTTGCTTGTCCACCTTGCTGAAACATTAGGTCTTTGCCTGGAAAATCCATCCACGTGTCAGAATTGCAACCAAGTTGGGTTAATGTTAGAAACCAACTTGCAGGTCTAGAATTTTTTTTACGAGAAGACTATCAGGCACAGCACAGTAATTGGAATCCTTCTCTGCTTTTCCTTGGGTAGAAACAGCCCAGGTGGAATTCTTCTGGTCATGCACACTGTGACAAAATCTCGAGTGAGCAGTTATGCCCTCAGCCTCATGAGGATGCAAAGACAGGTAGGATGTCTTCTGTGGGTTACCAGTAGGAAGTGAGCACCCACGCTTGAAAACAAGCGCTCCACTGGGAAAAGATACTCGGAGACTGTTCTGCTAAGTTCATGAACACAAACCGCCCCAAGAGAGAAGCCCGTGGACTGTGGGAGTGGAGCACTGTTTATAGTGAGTCCAGTTATGTATCCCACAAGATATGAAGACTGGAATCAAACCCAGATTACCCAATTGAAAGAAAGCTCTCACACTCTTTGGCTCTCCATACAGCCCCACCATCATGCCCGAGTGCTTCCTGAGTGCAGAGCCAGGAGAACCTCTGCGCGTTGCTGAATTTGTGGCCCCCATACCATGAACAAACCAAATAAAAACAAAACAGCCTCAGTCCCTTATTGAAGGATTCCCTCACCCAAACGTGGAAGTTTCTGAACTGTATCTTGCTGTATCCATGCTGCCTCTTCCTCGTAGAAGACGGTTGGGTACCCTCAGAACGTGGGGTGATGAAGTGTGGGTTGCCCATAGCAGGAAATATTTCAAAATGGTTTGGTCACAGACATAACAAAGTATCTTCAGATGTTTTTCAGCTCAGACTGTCACTGTCACTGTCCTCCCGTTTTTCATAGAGTTGCTTGAACGTGCCCAGTAACATTGTGAGACTTGTTACTGTGTTTTGCATATCGAATACATCACGGGTAGCTTGGCAGGCTTTACCGTGTGGGCAAGATACTCTCGGTAGCTTGCCAAGAGGGGTGGAGGAATGAAACTCGGGTCGGCCATGCAGGTCGCATGCAAGGCAAACGCCGTACCTGCTGTGCCATGGCTTCAGCCTTGCAAATTTGCCTTGCTGTATCCACGTCAGGTTCAATCCTCTGCACCCATCGTGATCCAGAACCAAAGATGGAGCAGCCCCTGGACTCCCAAGGTGATTCAGCTATGTACACCACAAGATCTGAAGATGGAAATCAAATACTTGTCACCTGTGTGAAAGACTAGCAACCTCCAGGCTCTCCTACCACTCCCCTTTGAAGCTCGTGCTTGATCTTTAGTTACCCTATACTTAACACAGAAGTAAACTTAAGGGTGGAAAATTCTTAGAGAAACGGGCATGGAGAGGGACGGAAACGCCCACAACTCCATCTCTTGTCGTTTCAGCATAAATTCCGTAGTCCAAATTTTCCCAAGTTTAATATTTACAGCCCTTCTCTTTGCTTAAATGGGGTCATTAAGGATCAAGCACTGCAGCTTTGTCCGCTACAATGGCAGCAGATAGGATAGGGCTTTTGCCTCGTATCCACAGGACCCGGCTATATTTAGAGGATCCCCATACAGTTCTTCAGTCATGTACAAAGTGTTTCCTGAGTTCAGAGCCAGGAGAAGACCCTGAGCATACCCGGTGTGGCCACAATCATAAAGGAGCATACAAGAAAAAGTAAAACACAGAGCTTCAGTTCCTTGATGACGAATTCCCTCACCCCGACTTGAGGGTGTCAGAACTGTATATTCTTCCATTCCCCACGTTGGTGTAGAAGATGTTTAGAGTACCCTCATAATGTGGGATCATGGGGTGTGGGTTGCCCATAAAAGGAAACCTTAAAAGGGCACTGTCACAGGCATCAGAAGGTGCGTTCAGAACTTTTTTGTACAGAGAGAAAAGAACAATAAATGTAAGAAAATAACCCTGCCTTGCCCATCAAAGGCTCAGTTCAATTTGCTGCACCCCTCAAGGTTTAGAGACAAAGCTAGGGAAACCCACTCGAGCCCCGAGAAGATTCAGCTATCCACCCCACAACGATCTGAAGGCTGGGATCGAACCCAGATTACTCAAGTGAAAGACAATCAACCGCAGGCTCCCCTAATGCTGCACCTGTGGAAGCTGCTTGCTTGATCCTTAATTACCCTATACTAAATACTGAAGATAACCCAAGGGTGGAAAATTCTTAGACAAATGAGCCTGGAGAGGAACAGAAACGTCCACACCGCCATCTCGTGGTGTGTCGACGGAAATACCGCTGCCCGACTTTTCCCACGCTTAAGATTAGCACAGCGGGTAGGGCGTTCACCTTACAAGCGGCCAACATGGCCGACCTGAGTTCGATTCCTCCGCCCCTCTCGGAGAGCCCGGCAAGCTACCGAGAGTATTCGATATGCCAGACACAGTAACAACAAAGTCTCCAATGGAGACGTTACTGGGCCCGCTCGAGCAAATCGACGATCAACGGGAGGGCCTTTACCTTTACCTTTACCTTATTTGCTTCAATGTTAGGTATAAGGTCATTAAGGATCAAGCAAGCTGTTTGGGTCGCTGCAGTGGGAGCAGGACGGTTAGTGCTCTTGGCTTGCAGCACAGGCCCCTGGTTCTTTCTCTGGCTCTCCATACAGCCCCACCATCATGCAAGAGTGATTCCTGAATACAGCGTCAGGAGAACCTCTGTGTGTGGCTGGATTTGTGTCCCCCAAACCATGAACAAACAAAATAAAACCAAAACAGCCTCAATCCCTTATTGCAGGATTCCCTCACCCCAACGTGGGCGTTTCTGAGCTATATCATGCTGTATCCATGCTGCGTCTTCCTTGTCGTAGAAGTTAGGGCACCCTCAAAATGTGGGGTGATGGGGTGTGGGTTGCCCATAGCAGGAAATATTTCTCAATGGCTTGGTCACAGACATAGCAAAGTGGCTTCAGAAGGTTTCTAGCTCAGAAAGAAGAGAACAAAAAATAAAAATAAATGACTTTGTCTTGTTCTTTCCACGTCAAGTTCAATCCTCTGCACCCCTCGTGGTGCAGAGACAAAGCGGAGGCAACCCACTTGACCCCCGAGAAGAATCAGTTATGTACCTCACAAGATCTGAAGGCTGGAATCAAACCCATGTTACTCTAGTGAAAGAAAGCTCCTGCACGGTTCCTGTACTGCAGCACCTGTGGAAGCGGCTTGCTTGATCCTTAATTATACCATACTTATCAATGAAGCAAACCCAAGGTTGGAAAACTCTTAAGAGAAATGTGCCTGTTGAGGAACGGAAACTCCCAGAGCGCCATCTTGTGGCGTTTCTACGGAACTACCGCGGCCTGACTTTTCCCACACTTAAGACTCCCTGCCCATTTCTTTGCTTCAGTGTTAGATATAGGGTCATTAATGATCAAGCAAGCAGTTCGGGCCGTGGCAATAAGAGCAGAGCGGTTAGTGCTCTTGGCTTGCAGTCATAGGCCCCTGGTTCTTTCTTTGGCTCTCCATACAGCCCCACCATCATGCAACAGTGATTCCTGAATGCAGCGTCAGGAGAACCTCTGCGTTTGGCTGAATTATTGTCCCTCAAACCATGAACAAAACAAATGAAACCAAAACAGCCTCAGTCCCTTATTGGAGGATTCTCTCCGCTAAACATGGGGGTTTCTGAGCTGGATCTTGCTGTATCCCTGACCTCTCTTCTTTGTTGAAGAGGGTTGGGGCATCTTCAGAACGTGGGGTGTTGGCACGTGGGGCTTACTATAACTGGAAACCTTTCTAAAGAGCTCGGTCATGAACAGAGCAAACAGGCATAACTTTTCTCGTTCAAAGTAAACAGAACAACAACAAAATAATCTCACCCTGCTTGTAGCCAACCAGGTTCAATCCCAGGTACTCAGTGGTCCCTAGAACTCTATAGGCACACACCAAAGCAGCCCCCTAAAAAATCCTCGGAGGCAGAGCTATAGTACAGCATGTAGCAAGTTTGCCTTGCATGCAGGCAACGTGGGTCCAATCCCTGGCATCCCATATGGTCGCTCAATTACTGCCAGGAGTAATTTGTGAGTGTAGAGCCTAGAGTAACCCTTGAGCATTGCTCAATGTTACCCAAAAAGCAAAAAACAATTCCTTGGCAGAAGTTATGTATTTCGGATTGCTAGGGAAGGAGATTGCCCGGTCTTAGGCTCATTACTCCTGTGTTAATTAAAATTCTCCTTAACCTAACTCCAGTCTGTCTGATGACTGTTTCCTTCACCCCAGACATCTGCAGATGCTGGAGTTGAATCTGGCCCCTGCCACCCTCCTCCATGGAGAACAGAAGACATGAGACTTCTCATATGTATAGGAACCCCAAAACTCAGGGCGGAAGATGACAACCTTAGCAATGTGGGGTGCTGTGATGTGGGGACCTGGGGTCTGGAGACCATTAAACTGAGTTGGTTGGAGACATTATACTGCGGGAAGGCACAGCCTCTCCTGTGTCACCCTGTTTCCTCTCTGGCAGCTGGCTCTGGAGCACTGTCCACTGGGTGTGCCTCCACAGAGAGAGTGAGTGGGGAGAGCCCCAGGCAGCACGGACACCCAGACACAATTCACCAGTTTATTCTTTGACCCGAGGTCCAATAACTGGGCGTGGGTAGGGCCGGAAGATGCTGGACTCTCATCCCCTCCAGCCCTTGGCGGGTGTAAGCGAGTCGAATCCACAAGAGGTGGCCTCCTCTTAGCACACGGATCCCTCGAGAATGAAGGCAGCACCATTGGGGTCTGGGGTCATCGTCCAACCCCCATCCAACCCCTCCTGATCTGGCTATATGATTCGGGGGAGGGGGTCAGAAGCAGGGGTGGGGCAGCGTCTGGAGTTGGTCTGAGGTGGGGTTCACACAGCTCTGCCAGGGGGTCCCACATCCTTCTGGGAACCCCAAACCTGCCCTGCTCCTGCAAATGTCTGGGGAAGCCAGTGAGTAGTCTCCCTCAAACAGAATGGAATTCAGTGGTCAACAAGGATATCTGGAAGCACCAGATTTTTTTTTTTTGCTTTTTGGGTCACACCAGCAATGCACAGGAGTTACTCCTGGTTCATGCACTCAGGAATCACTCCTGGCGGTGCTCAGGACCATATGGGATGCTGGGAATCGAACCTGGGTCGACCGCGTGCAAGGCAAATGCCCTACCCACGGTGCTATTGCTCCAGCCCCAGGAAGCACCAGATTTTTGTGAGTCAGGGCGGGAGGCTGGTTTGGGGTGGCTGTATCAGCTCCAAGCTGGAAGTCCTTTGTATGGGGGGCAGAGGTGCTAAACATCCAGCTAAACTTCCGCTGCGCCCCCCAAGGTCAGCTGAACACTGCTCACTGGGGCGCCAACCACATCCACTTAGGAGAACTGTGGATGCCCAAGCAGGAGTTCATGACCAGCGGGTCGCCAGAGGCAGGTCAGACAGCCCCATTTCTTCCTCCTGGTTGCACTTGGTTTTGTTTTGCACACCTGGCGGAGCTCAGGGATCACTCCAGGTGTGCCTGGGGGAGACTATGGGGTGCCTGGGATCGAACCCCAATCGACATGTGCAAGGCATCATGGTCTTGATGAAAACTGTTACGACCTAAGCGACAGGACCCACATGGGGAAGGACAAGCTGAACTGCCCCGAGGATTTAGTCTGGGATTTACAGTAAAAGCCTTGCTTGCTCTCAGAGCCCAGAGAACTAAGTGTTGGGATCTTTGTCTCTTACTGTGTTTATCCAAACAACCCATATATTGATAACTTATACAACCAGAGGGAAAGATAAAAGCAATGTAGATGTCCCTGGGAGACAGTGTCTTCTTAAGTTGATCTCCCCAAGAGAGTTTCCTCTGACAAACGTATATCTATGTACATGACCAATCACACCTATGTCCTTACCTCAATCCCCCTTCAGATATTCTATAAACATGCTAGCAACTAAGCATCAAAGGTGCGTTTTTCAACATCAGCCTGTGGTCCCAAATCTCCCCATCTCTCTGTCTCTCTGTTAGGGAGCCCTGTGAAGATGGGGATGTGGGTACCCAGCTCAGAGTCACAGAACACACACACACACATGCATCGTAGCAGTAGCCCCAGCGTTTTACCTTGTGAACTCACACACTTGATGATGCCTGGAGCTGAGTATTGAAAGCAGGTAAAGGGATATACATGATAACCTGTCAGCATCTGTATTGCAGAACATAATGCCTTAAATTAGAAAGAGAGAGAGAGAGAGAGAGAGAGAGAGAGAGGAGAAGCACCTGCCATAGAGACAGGCTGGGGTCGGGAGTGACTTGAAGAAGTGGGAGGGAAACTGAGAACCCTGGTTTTGGGAAAAAACATGGTAGGAGGGATGGGTATTGGATTAATGTATGACTGAAACACTATCATGAACAATTTTGTAATGCTCTGATTCACCCTGATTCAATAAAAAATAAATAATTTATAAATTTTGACCCCAGTTCGTACGACACCAATGTGAACCCATTGCCAAATATACTGAATAAAATCTGTGACTGTAATTGTAAATGTGGAAGGGGAATCATATTGCCCCTCAGAGATAGGTTTCTTTGTAGAAAAAAAATATCATCTTATGGAGGGTTACTAAAGTTTCCATTTAAAATCCTACCATAATATTGGTTGGAGTGATAGTACAGCAGGTAGGGTGGATGGCTAACATGCACCTAATATGAGCATAATCCTGAGCATCCCATATGATCCACTGAGCCCCGCCAGGAGTATTTTCTGAGTACTTCCAGATGAGGCCTCAAAACAAAAGAAAAATCCAAAGTATTATTACCACACCCTTTAAAGAATGCAGTGAGTTTGCTCTAGGTATTCAGATAGTGCATTTACAGAGGGGGATCCAGCTAACAGGCTTCTGGGGCCCGCTTTTGGACCCAAGACTGGACTTCTCTACTTCCTTGCCTCATTGTCAGGGGTACACATAGCTGTTGCATTCGGAGATGGTCGTTCCGTTGAGAGCGAATGGGGCATCAGGAACGAGGCTTTTTCTCATAAACATTGCCTTCGTAAGATTCAGCTGTAGTCCTACCTTTCCACAATCATGGTCAAAGTCGGCCAGCATTTGTGCCGCTTGGCTGATATTTGGTGTTATTAAAACAATGTCATCAGCAAAGCGGGGGTGGTATAGTTGCCGACCATCTATCTTCACTCCCATTCCTTCCCATTCCAGTCTTCACATGATGTTCTCAAGGGTGGCACTGAAGAGTTTCGGTGAAATGGTATCACCCTGCCGAACCACTCTCTTGACATCAACGATCACTTCTTTGTAGAATGGTGAGATCCTGGTAGTGAATCCGCAATACAGCTCACGGAGGATCCTGATGCCCTGCCTTGAATGCCCTGATTGGCTAGGGCTTCAATGACCACTTCCGTCTCAACAGAATCAAAGGCCTTCTTTAAATCAATGAACGTTAAACAGAGCGGCATCTTAAACTCCTGAGAAACCTCAATGAGCTTGGTTATCGTGTGGATATGGTCATTGGTGCTGAATCCTTTGCAGAACCCGGCTTGCTCGCATGGTTGTCCTTCATCTAGTGTTCTGCCAATCCTATTTAGGATGACTCGAGTGAACAATTTGTAGATGACAGACAATAGGCAGATTGGGTGATAGTTGCCAATGTCATGGATGTCTCCCTTCTTGAACAGTACTACGGTCCTGCTGGTTTTCCATTCAGATGGAACCTTGCATTAAGACAGGTAGCTAGTGAAGAGCCGAGCCAGTGTATTGATGAGTACTGATGGCAGGTTCTTCAGGTGTTCAGGTCTGACCTTGTCTGGGCCGGGTGCTGTTTGTTTCTTTACCGACGAAATGGCGTGTCGGATTTCGGAAGGGAGAACGTTGGGAACGACATATCCATCTTGTGGAATTTGATATGTCGGCAAGTGGACATGGCTATCGAAGAGATTTGAGTAGAAGTCATGGATAATCTTCTCCATTGCCGTTTTGGAGGATGTGATGGATCCATCAGGATGCCGGAGGGCAATCATCTTGGTCTTGTAGTTGACGAAGGACAGGCCGGCGTTACGAATACTTTTCCCAGTTTCTGCCGCATCTACCAGTACTTCTGCTCTTCTCTCTTTGAGGTCTTCCTTGATCGCATCTCTGCACTGCTTTGCGAGCTCGGACATTAGCTTGTGGTTGCCTGAGGCATGCGCCAAACCACGCTGGCAAATTAGCTCAAGAGTTTTCGAAGACAGGCGTTTTTTTGTGGCTATCTTTCTCTTGCCATTCCTCGCACATTCATGGAGGTGCTGAACCAGTCGATCGTATTCCTCGTCAATGTTGTCAACAATGGCATCGTCCCATGTTGCCGCAATAGTACCAAAGAGTTCCCAGTTGGTGGTCGTTCTGGGAGTTCTCTTTTTGAACTTTGCAGCCCTTTCTCCCCGCTCTGTGAAGTAGAATTTGGCACGTAGGAGACGGTGGTCTGATCCCATTCGAAATTTTGGGACAACAGCGACATCGGTCATGCAAAACCGTCGATTGAATATGATGTGGTCTATTTCATTTTGGAATCGTCCACCGGGAGACTCCCATGTCCATCGTTTAGATTCTGCCCTCTGGAACTGTGAGTTACCATGGATGGTCTTGGTCGACATGATGAAATCAGACAGTCTCTCACCCTGTTCGTTCCATTCTAGGCCATGGGTCCCAATGTGAAGTTCTTCAGCTGATCTTCTCGGTCCTATCTTGGCATTAAAATCACCCACAATGATCTTGTAGAAGGTGTGGACTTTATAGAACTTCTCTAGCTCCATGTAGAAATTTTCTCTTTCATCATAATGAGATGTTGGTACTTAGACAATGAAGATAGCTATGTGTACGTAGGTCAAGAGGTCAACATGACAAATGACCTGGCACCTGAGCTGCGCAGGAGGAAGAGAGCAGCTTGGAACGCCTTCAAGAATGTCGAAGAAATAGCTAAGAGGACGAAGAACCTCTGGCTCCGGGCACATCTCTTTGATTCCACTGTTCTTCCTGCATTAACATATGCCTCAAAGACCTGGTCCCTACGCAAACAAGATGAGAACACTATTCAGGTCCCCCAAAGAAGAATAGAAAGAGCTATGCTTGGAATATTGCATTTCACTCAAATGAGAGAAAGAATCCGGAGTTCTGACATCCGACGACGATCAAGAATCAGGGACGCTGTCTCATTTGCCAAGGTGTCAAAAATCAGATGGGCTGGTCACGTAATGAGATTTAAAGATGACCGCTGGACTAGAGCTGTTACCGACTGGATTCCATGGGATGTCAAAAAACCGCATGGCCGCCCACCTACCAGATGGTCAGACTTCTTCTTCAAGATCATGAACGATCGGTTTGAGGCTCTTCATGTTCCCAGAGTGAACAGATGCCACTGGGCTACACTAGCACAAGACAGGGACAAATGGAGACATTATTGGTGCCCGCTCGAGCAAATTGACGACTAACGGGAAGTTAAGTGATTAAGTGAAGTGATTGCCAGGGGAGAGGGAACAGGTTTATAAGACCTTGTAGATATTCCCATAACCAAGAGACAAACAGTTTAAACTGAATAAAATAACACTCAATCACAAATCACAAATCATCCTGTTAATCGTCAATTGCTTCGAGCAGGCCCCAGTAACGTCTCCTTCATCCTAGCCCTGAGATTATATTCAAGGCTCTTTTAGGAGAATTAGACCCATCATTGTTACTGGTATTTGGCATATTGGGTACGCCACAGGGAGTTTGCCAGACTCTGCCGGGTGGGCACGCTACATTCGGTAGCCTGCCAGTTTGTCCAAAGTAGGAATGAGATAATAAGATGTCATAATAAGATGTCGCCGGGCCGCGAATGCGGCCGCGTGGTTCCGGGAGCTGGTTTTTATAGTCTGAGTCTTGGCCGCTGATGGGATTACACGGCACCAGGGGACCAGTTGGTGGGTGTGACCCCCGCCTACTGGAATTTGGAGGATCTGGATGGAGGATGCTTGGCCCAAATCCGAGTAGGCTTGGAGATCTCGGCCCCGGAACCCGCGTGACTTTGTCCCTCTTTCAGTACCTTCATGTGTGCGGAGAGTGGTCTCAGCATGGTGGTGGCTGGTCCTGGAAGTCTTTGGCTGCCGGAGCCCTGGTCGAGGCGGGGAGGAAAGCTCAACCCGCTCCCCTCCAAGGGGCCCCGGCGGTGAGGACAGTCAGGTGCAGGGGCAG
The DNA here is from genome assembly GCF_029834395.1 of Sorex fumeus. Lineage (NCBI taxonomy): Eukaryota > Metazoa > Chordata > Mammalia > Eulipotyphla > Soricidae > Sorex > Sorex fumeus. The sequence goes on from NW_026606191.1 coordinate 1,416,174, forward strand.
GAGACTATATATATATATATATATATAACACCATATATAGTTATATAACATATATTGTTATATATAACAATATATAACACTATATATTGAGAAATACATAAATTCTCTGTCACACCAGTAAAACACCTTAACCTTCCTGAGTATTACATTGAGGGTATTACTATACAACATACCCAGAGCTATGAGCTTCCTACAAACCACTTTCTATTTGACTCAAAAGATTTCAAGATCAAAACGCAATCATGAAAGTTTGTAAGTCTGTATCTCATGGTGATTCATTAATATATATATATACATATAAATTTCGAGATAAAATAAAACAAAGATTGAGGCGCTGTGTGTATTAGTTTGAATGTGAAATTCTGGTAACTGTCAGTCACCTTTTATTTTGTTAGCCTGCATCCGTGAACCAGAAATGCTAAGGAAAGGCAGGGTTGTCCGAGATTCTTTATTATTTGAGTCGCAATACTGGGTTTGGCAGAGGAAGATTTGTAATGAGTGCATCAAAACTCACTGTGCCAGATGCCAAGTTCAAAGTCCTGGGCTGGCCACATGTAAGTTAAGTTTTATAGAAAGTTCCTTAATTAGGAAGTGTTAACTCCCTCCCCCCCACCACCACCAATACACATGTGGCAAGTGAATCTTATAGAAACTTGGACAGATCTCTTATTGGCTAAACTTAAACTTCAAATATCCTACGATTGATCTTAATATTTCTAAAACTCTGATATATAGGTCCACTGAGACCTTCTAATGAATTGGTGCCAAGGTCAGGGTATTTGTTTTGGGTTTTGCAAAACACGCGGAAATGCTTATAAACAGGCATTGGAGGACTAGGTCCGGAGATGAAGTACAGGGTATGTAGTCTAACGGTCAGCATCTAATGGTACGGAAGAGAAGCTGGTGTCTGGAGCACAAAGGTTTCCTGGCTAAAGAGCATGCGCCTTTGAGCCCGCCCCCAGAAATCAGTCCGCAGGGCGCTAGGCCTTAGCAACAGCAAATGAGAGAGGAGCGGGACAAAACGTGGACCAATAGAAAGCGTGTTCATAGGTATTTCCTGCCCTGGGGCAAGGTTTGCTCATTGCCTGTCTCGGCATCCAAGGGTTAGTCGTGGACTGTGATCTACTAGGATGAGATCTAGAAAATTTCGTTGTGGATCCCGAGCATCTCAAGAATCTCAGGAATCCCCAGATGACAGGTCAGCAGGATGGGGTCTGATTTTGCCTACAGCGGGCCAGGGAGAAAGCGACCGTGGGGAGGGAGGAGCCTCACCCAGGACTCAGAGGGTCCCGATGGCAGGTGGTGGGTTAAGTCCTTGGGGGCGAGTCGGATTTGATGGCTGATGACAAGCGCAGTTTGGAGCCGGTTCGTAGAGGTGTCTATACTGGGGACAACAGGGATTGGGTTTGGATCTTCCTTGAGAAACTTTAGGGGAGTATCCTTCTGACAGCTCCTCGCCCTGCTCTCCACGATCTAGGAGAGCCACCCTTGAGTCAGGGTCGGGGGTTTGTGTGTCTGAAATGCTTTTGCTGTGGTTATCAGGTGCCAGAGTCGGAACTGATAACCAAGGGTGAAACGCCCGTTTCTCACCAGTCCAGTGATTATATTTAAAAAAAAAAACCCTTATTTTAACTAATTCGGTGGGGGATAACTTTTTTGTCATGCTCTACGCAGCAGTGTGTTCTTCCCCGCCACCCCGCCTCATTTGGACAAAGCAATAAACGGATCAGAGTTGTGTTTGTCAATTTCTTGTTTGTGACGACTTCAATGAGGGGTAGGGGAGCGGAATAGAGTGGCATCATATAAAATCGTTATCAGTTTCTGAGAATTTAAGTTATTTTTAACTTTATGATTTAACTTGGCCGTGATTCAGAGCCCAGACAGCTTCCCCACTCTAGTGCATTGATCTCAACTTTCTATATTTTAATCGGGATGTCTCAATTTCAGGGAAACAGTGTGTCTTGTATCTTCACTTGACTCAAGTGGAGAAGCTTCATTTATGCTATTTCAACTACCGCAAATACATTCTTCACACCTAAGATGAACACCAATAACTTGGTTTTTGTTTGAATTTGAAATGGGTTCAAAACGCTGCCAGGGGCCAGGGCAACATCTCAAAGGGCTGGGGCGCATGCCAGGCTGGCAAAAGACCCCAAGTTTGAACGCTGACTCCCTTTGTTCCTCCCTCCCCGAATCTGCCCCACCGGGTGTGACATCAGCAGCATCAACCCTGGTGGCCCTCAACACTGAAGGTAAACACTGAACTGCACACCAATCCTTTGGACCCGAGACCTGGGCAGTTTTCCAGAGAGGAGGACTCTGTCAGGCATCTCCGTGGAGCTATTCCCTCGTCCCCAGGAATGGATCAAAATACAATAAGCTTACAGAAAGGCCCTGGGTAGAGAATACTTACTTGTTTCAAGCATTTAGCGTTCCTACACCACCAGTGTGACTGTCCCTCCACCAATATCCCCAGTTTCCTTCCCAATCCCAATATACCCCCTTTGGCACTTAACAAATTTACTTTATATTGTTTATTCCAACAAAACATTGAGAACGACAAATAGAAACATCAGAAACTAGATCAGTAAGGGCTAATTAGTGCACATCTGAGTCTTTTAAAAATGTATTTTTGGGGCTGGAGCGATAGCACAGCAGGTAGGGCATTTGCCTTGCAGCGTCTGACTCGGGTTCGATTCCCAGCATCCCAGACGGTCCCCTGCGCACCGCCAGGAGTAATTCCTGAGTGCAGAGCCATGAGTGACCCCTGTGCATCGCTGAGTGTGACCCAAAAAGAAAAAAAATTGCTCATTTAAATTAAAATTTTATTTTTATAACTCACTTGATCACTTGACATCCGTTACTCATCGTTTTGCTCAAGTGGGCGCCAATCACGTCTCTATCCATACTTGTCACGTGCTAGCGTAGCCCAATGGAGTCTGTTCGTTCTAGGAACAAGAACGAAGAGCCTCAAACTGATTGTTCAGAGTCTTGATGAAGAAATATGGCTATCTCGTAGGTGAACAGCCATGCGATCTTTTGATGTCCTGGGAATTCGGTCAGTAATGGCTTTAGTCCAGCTGTCATCTCCAAATCTCATTACATGTCCAGCACATCTGATTTTCGACGCCTTTGCAAATGACACAGCATCCCTGATTCTTGACTGTCAACGGAGGTCGGAACTTCCGATTCTTTCGATCTTTTGAGTGAAGTGTGATACTCCAAGCATAGTTCTTTCAATTCCTCTTTCGGAGACGTGAATAGCGTTCTCATCCAGTTTTCATAGGGCTCAGGTCTATGAGGCGTATGTTAATGCAGGTAGAACAGTGGATTCAAAGAGATGTGCCCGGAGCCAGAGGTTCTTTGTCCTCTAAGCTGTTTCTTCGACGCTCTTAAAGGTGTTCCAAGCCACTCTCTTCCTCCTGCGCAACCCAGGTGCCAGGTCATTCGTAATGTTGACTTCTCAACCTAGGTACACATGACTGTGGCATTCGGAGATGGTCATTCCATTGAGAGTGAATGGAACGTCAGGAACAAGACTGTTTCTCATAAACATTGTCTTGGTGAGATTCAGCTGTAGTCCAACCTTTCCACGCTCACGGTCAAAGTTAGCCAGTCTTTTTGCCACTTGGCTAATGTTTGGAGTTATTAGAATGATGTTATCAGCAAAGCGGAGGTGGTGTAGTTGCCGACAGTCTATCTTCACTCCCATTTCTTTCCATTGCAGTCATTGCATGACGTTCTCGAGGGTGGCACTGAAGAGTTTCGGTGAAATGGTATCACCCTGCCAAACCCCTCTCTTGACATCGATGATCACTTCTTTGTAGAATGGTGAGATCTTTGTAGTGAATTCATAATACAGCTCATGCAGGATCCTGATGTATTGAGTTTGAAAGCCCTGTTTGGCTAGGGCTTCGATGAGAGTTTCCATCTCAACAAAATCAAAGGCCTTCTTTCAATCAATGAACATTAGACAAAGCCGCATCTTAAACTCCCGAGATACCTTAATGAGCTTGGTTATCATGTGGTTATGATTAATCATGCTGAATCTTTTTCGGAAACCGGCTTGCTCATATGGTTGTCCTTCCTCTGGTGTTATGCCAATCCTATTGAGGAAGACTCAAGTTAACAGCTTGTAGATGGCAGACAATAGGAAGATTGGGCAATAGTTGCCAATGTCTTGGATGTCTCCCTTCTTGTACAGTAGTACAGTCCTGCTGCTTTTCCACTGGGAGGGAAACTTGCATTCAGATAGGTAGCATGTGGAGAGCAGAGCCAGTGTATTGATGAGTCCTAATGGCAAATTCTTCAGGTGTTTGTGTCTGACCTTGTCTGGGCCAGGTGCTGTTCACTTCTTTACCAACGAAATGGCGTGTCGCATATCAGAAGGGACAACGTTGGGAACGACATATCCATCCTGCGAAATTTGGTATGTGGGTAGGTGGATGTGGATATCGAAGAGGTCTGAGTAGAAGTCATGGATAATCTTCTCCATTGCCCTTCTGGAAGACTTGATAGAACCATCAGGATGTCGGAGGGGAGTCATCTTGGTCTTATAGTTGGCCATGAAAAGGAGGGCGTTGTGAATGTTTTTCCTGTCTTCTGCTTCGTCTGCCTGGACTTCTGCTCATCTCTCTTCAAGTTCGTCCTTTTTCACTTCTCTGCACTGCTTTGCGAGCTCGGACATTCGATTGTGGTTGCCTGCGGCTAGCACCAAGCCATGTTGGCAAATAAGTTAAGAGTTTTCGAAGACAGGCATTTTTGTGACTATCTCTCTCTTGGTGTTTCTCACACAATCATGGAGGTGGTGAACCAGTCGATCGTATTCCTTGTCAATGTTTTCTACGATGGCATCTTCCCATGTTGCCGCAATAGTGCCAAAGAGCTCCCAGTTGGTGGTCGTTCTGGGAGTTCTCTTCTTAAACTTTGCAGCCCTTTCTCCCCATTCTGTGAAGTAGAATTTTGCATGAAGGAGATGGTGGTTCGATCCTGTATGGAATTTTGGGACAACAGCGACATCAGGCAAAAGCATCAATTGAATATGATATGGTCAATTCTGTTGTGGAACCATCCACTGGGAGACTCCCTTGTTCAACGTTTAATTTCGGCCTTCTGGAACTATGAGTTATCATGGATAGTCTTGGTCAACTTGATGAACTCAGACAGTCTCTCACCCTGTCTGTTCCATTCTAGGCCATGGATCCCGATGTTGAGTTCTTCTTCTGATCTTATTGATCCTATCTTGACATTAAAATCACCAAAATGATCTTGTAAAAGGTGTGGTCTTCTTTACAGAACTTTTCAGCTTTCTGTAGAACTTCTCAATTTCTCCTTCATCATAATTGGATGTTGGTGCGTAGACAACGAAGACAACTACTTTTATAAAGTAGTTGACAATATTTGACAACTGCTTTATATTTGACAATTACACTTTATAGTTGAACACCAATTTCACCACCAATGGACCTTTCCACTACCATATTTTAGATGTTTCCATTTCGAACCCCAACCTCTGCCCGAAAGCAGAACTAAAGTAATTTATTTTCTATTGTTTGTTAGCAATAAATCACTGAAAACTCTCCAGAAAACTTTACTTAGGGTAGTGTTTGTGAAGATTATTGTATTTCACCCAAAGGCCATTAAACCCTTCTATAAGAGATGACTAATATGTTGTTAAATTAAACCGCATTTAATGCGGTGTGCTACTTTTGGAATATGAGTGGTGTGAGGTATGTGATAGTGTGTGGCTGCACAGTCCAGGATTTCAGTGGCCAGGCCTGGGTCCCTTGGGGTCGGGAGGAGCTTCCCCTGCCCCCTTACCAGGTACCCTGTACGAAACAACCTGGCTTGGGGTCCAGCAGCATGGCTATTGCGTGCGTTGTTTTATGCTCTCTTCCAAGAGAGAAGGACAGTGATTCTCTGGATCATGTCCATTGATGAGATTACCTGGCCACATTTTATTCTTGAGCACTTCTGAGCACTAAATCAGGAATAGCCTGAGCACTGCCAGATGTGCTCCAACATCCCCTGACTGCCAACTTTTCCCAAATAGAGAAATGCTTGAGAATGTTAGTGGCACGTTCAGAACTTCACATTATTGAGGCTTATTTTTTTGTTAATTTTTTTATTTTATAAAGTAGTTTACAATATTTGATTACATTGAATATCCCAACACTAATCCCACCACCATTGTACCTTCCCAACAACATATTTCAGATGTTTCTATCCATCTCGAACCCCAACCCCTGCCCCAAAGTCAAAACAAAATAATATATTTTGTAAAGTAAGGTAAAGTAAAGACCCTCCCGTTGATCATCGATTTCCTCGAGCAGGCCCAGTAACGTCTCCATTGGAGACTTTGTTGTTACTGTGTCTGGCATATCAGATACTCTCGGTAGCTTGCCGGGCTCTCCGAGAGGGGCGGAGGAATCGAACTCGGGTCGGCCATGTTGGCTGCGTGCAAGGCAGACGCCCTACCCGCTGTGCTATCGTTCCAGCCCTATATATTTTGTATTTTGTTATAAAAAAAACTGCTGAAAACTCTAAAGAAATGTATCCTTAGAGGAAAGAGTGTGAAGATTGTTGTGTTTCACCTAGGGACCATTAATCCTTCTATAAGAGATAACATGTTGTTAAAGGTTTAGCCTTCTGTGCGCATATATATATATATATGTACACACACACATATATATATATATATATATATGTAAAAGAACTATTTCCCTCTAAGATTGGTTGCATACTTCTTTGAACCCCATCAAATGTGGTGTGATATTCTTGGAGTATGGTTAGGGTGTGTCCTATGAGGCGTTGCACGGCTGTGAATGTGGCCATGCAGTCCAGGAATAGGTTCACTCATGGGGGAGGCTTGACCTGAACATGTGGAGTCAAACAGCTCTGTGCGAGGTCTGGTAGCATGCTTCTGGTGAGTGTCATGTTATGATCTCTTCCGGGAGAGAAGGAGATGTGATCTGGATGGTGACCAATGACGAGATTATCTGGCGTCAGTCAGAGGTGGCTTATGGGCATGCCTATTGACTTGCTGGAGACAGGGCCATATGGCCAGAGGATCTCTATTCCCGGTCCCATTGAACCCAGAATTCTCAGTGACAAAGTCCTGCATCTGGGGATTCAATCATGGGTGAGGCTCAGTTCAAATGTATTGAGTGGCCATGAGCATGACCGTGGTTGAGTTCTGGAGGTTTACGGCTGCCAGGATTGGATCCCTTGGGGCAGGGAGAGGTTTCACCCAACCCCTCTGGGGCGCCCCGGGTAAAATAGCCTGGCTCAGGGTCTGGTGGCATACTTAGGTCAAGTGTCATGTTATACTCCCCTCCAGGAGAGAAGGACTCTGGATGACTCGTATGACTCTGGATGGTGGCCAATGACGAGATTATCTGCCGCCAACCAGAGGTAGCTTATGGGTTTGACTGCTGAGTTGCTGGAGATAGGGAGATATGGGCATAGGATCTAGTGAGGAATTGTTGATATTTTGGTTGGGTTAGGCCATGGCACGATTCATTTTCCATGTCAGAGTGTATCCAATTCTCATTGAATGATGAGGACAGAATGAGTGGAGGGAAAGCAGATTCATTATAGTACCTGTGGAAAATATCAATCCATTACCATGCAAGTTTTTATTTTTTATTATAATTATTTAAATTTTTTTTAAATTGAATCACCATGAGATAGATCATTACAAAGCTCTTCATGATTGGGTTTCAGTCATACAATGTTCTAACACCCATCCCTCCACCAGTATAATTTCCCAGCACCAGTGTTCCCAGTTTCCCTCTGACCACTTCAAGTCACCCTCCCAGCCTGCTTCTATGGCAGGCACCTCTCTTCTCTCTCATTCTCTTTTTAGTAATTATGGTTTGCTACACAGACGCTGAAAAGTTATGTATATCCCTTTATATACTTTCAACACTTAGTTCTTGTCCAGAGTGATCATTTCTAACTATGCTGTCATGATGAATCCTCCTCTATATTAACTACCCTCTATCTCCAAACCTTTGTGGTAATTCCCAACAATTCACTAGTCCCCGTGGCCCCTGTTTTCACGGGCCTCGGATATTAGGTTATTTTAATTTTTTAAAATTTTATAAAGTAGTTCACAATATTTGATTACAATTAATACTCAAACACCAATTCCACCACCATGACACCTTCCCACCACCATATTTTGGAAGGTTCCATCCCAAACCCCAACCCAGGCCCCAATAGCAGAACTGAAATAATATACTGTGTATTGTTTGTTATGAAAAACCACTGACCATGATACACATGTCCACTTGCCGACATACCAAATTCCACAGGATGGATATGTCGTTCCCAACGTTCTCCCGTCCGAAATCCGACACGCCATTTCGTCGGTAAAGAAACAAACAGCACCCGGCTCAGACAAGGTCAGACCTGAACCCCTGAAGAACCTGCCATCAGTATTCATCAATACACTGGCTCAGCTCTTCACTCGCTACCTGTCTGAATGCAAGGTTCCGTCCCAATGGAAAACCAGCAGGACTGTACTACTGTTCAAGAAGGGAGACATCCATGACATTGGCAACTATCGCCTGGTCTGCCTATTGTCTGTCATCTACAAGTTGTTCACTTGAGTCATCCTAAATAGGATTGGCAGAACACTAGATGAAGGCCAACCATGCGAGCAAGCCGGGTTCCGCAAAGGATTCAGCACCATCGACCATATCCACACAATAACCAAGCTCATTAAGGTTTCTTGGGAGTTCAAGATGCCGCTCTGTTTAACGTTCATTGATTTAAAGAAGGCCTTTGATTCTGTTGAGACGGAAGTGGTCATTGAAGCCCTAGCCAATCAGGGCATTCAAGGCAGGGCATCAGGATCCTCCGTGAGCTGTATTGCGGATTCACTACCAGGATCTCACCATTCTACAAAGAAGTGATCGTTGATGTCAAGAGAGTGGTTCGGCAGGGTGATACCATTTCACCGAAACTCTTCAGTGCCACCCTCAAGAACATCATGCGAAGACTGGAATGGGAAGGAATGGGAGTGAAGATAGATGTTTGGCAACTACACCACCTCCGCTTTCCTGATGACATTGTTTTAATAACACCAAACATCAGCCAAGCGGCACAAATGCTGGCCAACTTTGACCATGAGTGTGGAAAGGTAGGACTACAGCTGAATCTTACGAAGACAATGTTCATGAGAAACAGCCTCGTTCCTGATGCCCCATTCGCTCTCAATGGAACAACGATCTGTGAATGCAACAGCTGTGTGTACCTAGGTCGAGAGGTCAACATGATTAAGTGAAGTGATGATACAAAAAGTTTCCTTAGAGTAAAGAATGTGAGAATTGTTTTATTTCACCCACAGGCCATTAAGCCCTTCTATAAGAGATTATTCACATGTTGCTAAAGGTTGAGCCTTGTGTACTATATCACTTAATCACATAGCTTCCCGTTAGTCGTTGATTTCCTCGAGCAGGCACGAGTAACGTCTCCATTTGTCCCTGTCGCGTGCTAGTGTAGCCCAATGGCATCTGTTCGCTCTGGAAACATGAAGAGCCTCAAACCGATCATTCATGATCTTGATGAAGAAGTCTGACAATCTGGTATGTGGGCGGCCACGCGGACTTTTGACATCCTGTGGAATCCAGTCAGTAACAGCTCTAGTCCAGCGGTCGTCTTTAAATCTCATTACGTGACCAGCCCATCGTCGCCGGATGTCGAAACTCCGGATTTTTTCTCTCATTTGAGTGAAACGTGATATTCCAAGCATAGCTCTTTCTATTCTTCTTTGGGAGACCTGAATAGCGTTCTCATCCTGTTTGCGTAGGGCCCAGGTCTCTGAGGCATATGTTAATGCAGGAAGAACAGTGGAATCAAAGAGATGTGCCCGGAGTCGGAGGTTCTTCGTCCTCTTAGCTATTTCTTCGACGTTCTTGAAGGCGTTCCAAACCGCTCTCTTCCTCTTGAGCAGCTCGGGTGACAGGTCATTTGTCATGTTGACTTCTCGACCTAGGTACCCATAGCTGTTGCATTCGCAGATGGTCGTTCCATTGAGAGCGAATGGAGCATCAAGAATGAGGCTGTTTCTCATAAACATTGTCTTCATAAGATTCAGCTGTAGTCCTACTTTCCCACACTAATGGTCAAAGTCAGCCAGCATTTGTGCCGCTTGGCTGATGTTTGGTGTTATTAAAACAATGTCATCAGCAAAGCGGGGGTGGTGTAATTGCTGACCATCTATCTTCACTCCCATTCCTTCCAATTCCAGTCTTCGCATGATGTTCTCAAGGGTGGCACTGAAGAGTTTCGGTGAAATGGTATCACCCTGCCGAACCACTCTCTTGACATCAACGATCACTTTTTTGTAGAATGGTGAGATCCTGGTAGTGAATCCGCAATACAGCTCACAGAGGATCTTGATGTATTGGGCTTGAATGCCCTGATTGGCTAGGTCTTCAATGACCGCTTCCATCTCAACAGAATCAAAGGCCTTCTTTAAATCAATGAACATTAGGCAGAGCGGCATCTTGAACTCCCAAGAAACCTCAATGAGTTTGGTTATTGTGTGGATATGGTCAATGGTGCAGAATCCTTTGCAGAACACGGCTTGCTCGCATGGTTGACCTTCATCTAGTGTTCTCTCAATCCTATTTAGGATGATTCAATTGAACTACTTGTAGATGACAGACAATAGGCAGATAGGGCGATAGTTGCCAATGTCATGGATGTCTCCCTTCTTGAACAGTACTACGGTCCTGCTGGTTTTCCATTGGGACGGAACCTTGCATTCAGACAGGTAGCGAGTGAAGAGCCGAGCCAGTGTATTGATGAGTACTGATGGCAGGTTCTTCAGGTGTTCAGGTCTGACCTTGTCTGGGCCGGGTGCTGTTTGTTTCTTTACCGACGAAATGGCGTGTCGGATTTCGGAAGGGAGAACGTTGGGAACGACATATCCATCTTGTGGAATTTGATATGTCGGCAAGTGGACATGGCTATCGAAGAGATTTGAGTAGAAGTCATGGATAATCTTCTCCAATGCCGTTTTGGAGGATGTGATGGATCCATCAGGACGTCGGAAGCTAGTCATCTTGGTCTTGTAGTTGCCGAAGGACAGGCGGGCATAACGAATACTTTTCCCAGCTTCTGCCTCATCTACCAGTACTTCTGCTCTTCTCTCTTTGAGGTCTTCCTTGATCACATCTCTGCACTGCTTTGTGAGCTCGGACGTAAGCTTGCGGTTGCCTGAGGCATGTGCCAAACGATGCTGGCGAATTAGCTCAAGAGTTTTCGAAGACAGGCGTTTTTTTTGTGGCTATCTTTCTCTTGGCGTTCCTCACACATTCATGTGATATATATATATATATATATATATATATATATATATGTATATATGTGCGTGTGTGAAAATATTTTCCTCTAAGATTGGCAAGATTGACTCTTACTTGAACCCCATCAAATGTGGTGTTTTACTCTTGGAGTTTGAGTAGTGTGTGGTATAATGTGTCGTGCGGATTCAAATGTGGCCGTGCAGTTGAGGAATAGGCTCACTTGAAGGTGAGGCTCAGTCAGAGTGCGTGGAGAGTCACCATGACCATGGTGGCAGTTGAGTTCTGAAGGTTTTTGGTTGCCAGGTATAGGTCCTTTGGGGTGAGGAGGGGTCTCAACCAGCCACCCTCTGGGGTACCCCAAGTGAAACAGTCTAGCAAAGGACCCTGTGGCATGGATATGCAAGTGTCATGTTATGCTCCCTTCTGGGAGAAAAGAACATGTGACTCTGCATGGTGGCCGATGATGAGATTATCTGGCACCAGCAAGAGGTGGCTTATGGGTGTGACTGCTGTTTCTGGAAACGGGGATACGGGTGAAGGATCCCCATTCCTGGTTCCATCAAACCCTGAGTTCTCTGTCACAAAGTCCAGCATACCTGGGTTTTCTGGGTATCCAGTCATACGTGAGGCTTGGCCCAAGTGTACGGAGAGTGACAGTGAGCAGGGTGGTGGTTGAGTTCTGGAGGTTTTCAGCTGCCCGCGCTGAGTCCCTTGGGGTGGAGATGTGACAGAGTTTTTAGGTTTGTCAGGCTACTCCTATCACAGTGTTCCCATTCCTCTGTGTTTATTTGTGAACTTTTTCTTTGTGCATTCCTGGGTGTGATCCAAAAAAGGAAAAAAATGACAAAAAAGAGAAAGAAAGAAATATTGTTTGTTTTCATGCTAAGTGGCTGGAGTGATAGCACAGCGGGTAGGGCGTTCGCCTTACAAGCGGCCAACATGGCCGAACCGAGTTCGATTCCTCTGCCCCTCTCGGAGAGCCCGGCAAGCTACCGAGAGTATTGGATATGCCAGACACAGTAACAACAAAGTCTCCAATGGAGACGTTACTGGGCCCGCTCGAGCAAATCGACGATCAACGGGAGGGCCTTTACCTTTACCTTTTTTCATGCTAAGTGAAATGAGTCAGAAAGAGCGGAACAGACATTGACTGCACTCATTGTGGAATAAAAACATGAGACTGACACCAAAGGGCAATACACATAAGGCCCAGAAATATTACTCCATGGTTGGTAGCCTGTCTCATGAGCTGGGGAGAAGGCAGCTGGAATAGAGAAGATATCAGTAATTCAATGAGGGTTAGAAGGATTGCTGGGATGGGACGTGTGTGCCGAAAATAGATAAAGGGCCAAAAGGGATAGCCCCTCAGTGTCTGTATTGCAAACCATAATGCCCAGAAATAGAGAGTATGGGGGAGATTGTCTGCCATAGAGGTAGGGGGGGACATTGATGGTGGAAAATGGAGGATGGGTGTTCGATCATTGTATGACCGAAACTCAAACTCAAACTCAAGCTGCAATGCGGTTGCCCTACCTGCTGTGCTATCACTCCAGCCCGGTGTCTAATTTTTGCTTGGACTCTGGTTTGAACAGAGGTCCTGGTTTTCAGGGTTTATGGTAGAGATCAAGCAGGACGTTGCAGTGAATCCTTTGGAATGGAAAAAGATGCAAACCTCCACACTTCAGCCTTTCCTCTGTTATATTTTGAGGAGCCACGCTTGCTTTTCTCAGCCCGTACTTTTGGCTCTGAGCTCATCCATACCTGCGAGGGAGAGCATAGGTGTCCTTAAGGGGATCTGGACTTTGAATCCAGATCAGTCTTATGCAATCAAACACCTTCACGCTGTATCAGCTCTGCACTCCTAGCATTCAGATTTTCATTAGATTTCCCTAAGCATTAAGAATAAATATTTCTGAAAAGTTTGACAATGTTTATGAGAAACAGCCTCGTTCCTGATGCCCCATTCGCTCTCAATGGAACAACCATCTCCGAATGCAACAGCTATGTGTACCTAGGTCGAGAGGTCAACATGACAAATGACCTGGCAACCGAGCTGCGCAGGAGGAAGAGAGCGGCTTGGAATGCCTTCAAGAACGTCGAAGAAATAGCTAAGAGGACGAAGAACCTCCGGCTCCGGGTACATCTCTTTGATTCCACTGTTCTTCCTGCATTAACATATGCCTCAGAGACCTGGGCCCTATGCAAACAAGATGAGAATGCTATTCAGGTCTCCCAAAGAAGAATAGAAAGAGCTATGCTTGCAATATCACGTTTCACTCAAGTAAGAGAAAGAATCCGGAGTTCTGACATCCGTCGACGATCAAGGATCAGGGACGCTGTCTCATTCGCCAAGGTGTCGAAAATCAGATGGGCTGGTCACGTAATGAGATTTAAAGACGACCGTTGGACTAGAGCTGTTACTGACTGGATTCCACAGGATGTCAAAAGACCGCGTGGCCGCCCACCTACCAGATGGTCAGACTTCTTCGTCAAGATCATGAACGATCGGTTTGAGGCCCTTCATGTTCCCAGAGCGCAGAGATGCCATTGGGCTACACTAGCACGCGACAGGGACAAATGGAGACGTTACTGGCGCCCGCTCGAGCAAATCGGCGACTAACGGGAAGTTAAGTGATTAAGTGATTTCTGAAAAGTTTAGGATAATAGCCCTGTCATTGTTCTTTAATAGGGCGGATTAGAGATAGTTGAAATGGACTTGACTGTGCACAGAAAGATTTCTGATGGTTTTATGAAAGGATGGAATAGGCCCCTTGATCAAAATATTTTTCAAATGGTGGGAACTTGGCAGAATAGTCAAACTCCCAACTCAACAGGCAATAACATCAGCTGTGATGACTACCTATGAAGTGTTGTCACATTCCTGGATTCCACTCTCCTCATTTCAGTTATATTAGGAGAAAAGATGACAAAACTATGCATTTGCAAGTGGTATAATCTCAACCTTACTAGCCACCAGAATGATTAAAACCGTTTTTGGTCTTTCCAAAGGACCAAGTCTGGGGGTATGGTGCCGCCAGCGGTCAATCTGTACTTGTGAGGCAAGTGCATCAACAGCCTGATGGCACTGTCAGGCCTTCAGATACCCAAAATTGCTGCTGTTCCTTTGCCCAGACACCAAAAACTTGGGGCAAATTTTATCAAGAAAGTAAACGGCCAAAAGTTAGGTATGTGGGAGACATACCCACAAACCACCTCCGGGTCAGCTATATAACTGGAGGCATGGCCTCTCTGGTTCCTGATCGAACTACTTAACAGCCTTGATCCCAGAGGCTCAGAAACGAATCTCAGAACCTAAAAGCTTTTGGCAGAAATGCTTCCTGTTCCTGCAGTAGGTTACTGGGGCTGGGCCACTCCAGGTGTGAATAGATTTCGTGCCTTGGCGGCCTGGTGACCATCATCCTCCAGAGGCCATAAGACAGTCAGGTTTGGACCTGCAGTGATGAGACATGCAGGGCCTCACCAGATGGGGGTGGAACCAGCCCTTTCCTCCCCATCCCAGTGAGACCTCAAGTCGCCGCCTACAAGTGGCCTCTCTGGCTCCAGGTCAAGCTGATTAATGGCTACGATCCCAGAGACTCAGAAACAAATCTCAAAACCCAGTGGCTTTTGTCAGAAATGCCTCTGGACTGCATACACGGCCATGGCTCCAAGTCAAAAGGACTTAATCCAGAGCCCAACATCTTGTGGTAGAAAAGTGAATCGACCATGCATCAAACTACAGCATCATGCCTCCCCAAGAGGGAAAGGGTGTTGCTCCCTTCTGCCTTTCTCCCCACAGGCAGCAAGGTGGCTGCCACCTCAGAGCTTATTAGAAAGCCAGGTATGAGCCGGCAGTGACGGGACAACTGTAGTCTCATGGGAATGGGGTCAGTACTGGCTCATCCTCCATGCCCTACTGAGGTCACGAGTTGCGCCCCACGAGCGGCTCTCCGGCACAGACATGGCTCCAGAGGCAAATGGACTTAGTCCAGAGGCCGGCAGCTTGCGGCAGAAAAGTAAATGGACCATGCATTAAACTACATTGTCATGCCTCCCCGGGAGGGAAAGGGTGTTTCTCCCTTCTGCCTCCCCACCCCCGGCAGCAAGGTGGTCACTGCCTCAAAACTGATAGAAAAGCCAGATATGAGCCAGCAGTGACAAGGCAACTGCTGTCTTATGGGAATAGGGGTGGTACCGGCTCATCCTTCACGCCCTACCAGGTCCTAAGTTGCCTCCCAAGAACAGTTCTCTGGCACAGCCATAACACAAGACACAAAAAAACCAATCTCTAAATTATCTGGCTCTTTGCAGAAATCCAAAATCGCATGGCCGCAATAGCGGCCACGCAACATTATATGATTCTCATAACCAGCTATAGAAAACAAAGTATTTCACAATGCCTTTTCAGCAATTCTGATTGTTGGGAGGGTTCTAAAAAATAACGGTACATCTTTTGTCGAAATGATGAATGTAACCAATGTAGAGAAGAGATAAGTAGAAATCATCTGCCTCACAGGCATTGGGTGGGGTGGAATAGGGGTATATTGGGGTTAATAAATAAAACTATGAAAAAAAGTAAGGTTGAGTTCATGCCCAATTCAATCAGCTAATCAGTGGCTGAATAAATAGCAGTACTCCCTCATAAAAAAGACCAAGTCTACAAAATGATCTGGTACACTTTGGTGCCCCTTAACTCCTATGTGCCTCCATTCATAGGGTTGGTTCATACATGGTATTTATTTATTGAAGTATGTTTTATGTAATTCATGCTATACTTGGCAGTTCTTAGGATTTTGTATTATTTTGGATACCAAGAATGGAACTCAGGAAAACCATTTTTAACACAAGTATTAAGCCACAGTACTATACTCTTTCCCCTTACTCTTGGTCGAAAACGTGTCTCTAAAGCTGCATCCTGGGGTTTCCTTTAGGTTAGAGTTCTCTACTCTTGTGTTTTCAAGGGGTAGAGTGTTCACTGTACAGTGCTCTCTGATGTTCTTCCCAGCCTTTGCTCCTGTCCAGTGTCTCTCCAGCTCTCCTGGTTGCTACTGGCCAGTTCCTCTGCATCTTCAAGGTTGGCTTCTGAGTCACTGCACCATCTTCATTAATGACTTTCCAGCGAAACTCATTGTCCCATGAGCCATTCACAACCTACTTGCCTGTTTTACTTGGAATCAACCTGCTTTTTTATGATGGACGTGTGTGTGAGAGCATGGGTTCCATGTTTGACAAGTACAGGATCAAGGGACTCCACCTTAACTCGCTGCCCTTACCTCTGTGACCAGCACTTCCAGCACTTGCCTCTCCTCTTCTTTATCCGAGCTCATCCCCCTTGTGCCGATTCACCTGCACTTGCATAATGGTCTTTCTGCACTTGGAACCTGGCACTTTAAGGCTCCTTGGTGAAATGGATGATGTAACAGACGGGAGTCTTCCATGTGCACCTTTACTTCCTAATGATGTCAAGTGTATCAGGCCTCCTATGGGCACGCATTTAAAGGGCAAAGTGACACTTCAGTCGAAGGGGGACACTGAAGGCCAATCAGTGGCAGGACACAAGGACCTCTCACGTTCAGTGCCAGTACTGTGACTGACGGGATCGCACCAGATTTGGGGGGCACATTTGTGGTTGTTTTTCACTCCCACCATCCATATCCAGTGGGTTCCTGGGTCTGACTTGCTCCAGAGGCTTTAGGAGGATGTAGAGCTTTGCTGGTTGCATTGGGGGGATTTAGCAAGGTACAGGGGTCTCGGGTGTCTGTGCGTTTTATTGGGGGCGCCTTCGTCTCCAGCTCTGCGATGGGGTAGCGTGACCTGGGTGCTGAGGTGAGGATTGGGGGCTCTGGGAATTGAGGACCCTGGAACTGCTGATGGCAGAACTCTTGACCATCCCAATCTTGTCAAGCAGGGGTTGTGCCAGGCCCTGTCCTGCAGCTTTCAGTGTAGACATGTGGATGTAAAATTTCCAGATCACTTTGAGGGGCAGCTCCTCAGCCCCCAGTGGAGAGGGACCCTGTTGAAGCCCATCTTTTTCATTGGCAACTGCCAGGTCGAATCCTGGGGGCTTGGTCCTAGCATGTGGCTGAGAGTTGTACATGAATATATAAATGAACGTCGGGACTCAGAGAGATGGTCTTGCTGGCTGTTTGCAAAGTATTTTTGTGAATGTTACTTCCTTCGTAAATACAAAGATTCGCTACTTGACATGTTATCTGTTTAGTCGTCACTCTCCATCTATTCCGACCTGGCGACCCCCAGATATCTGGGTCACCTGATCCTATCACAGAAACGAGGAAAAATGAAACTTTCTGACCAGTAATATTTGAAGCCTGGCCCTTTAAGTCTTTGGGCAACTATGCAGGTGACGTCACATAATCCGGGTTCTTTATCAGAGGAGACTTGGCACTCTGGGTGGAAGTGCCAGCGGGCTGCAGAAGGTGAGAAGCGGATGAGGGGGCATCCAGGGGAAGCTGGGGAAATCTGTACCATTGATGAACAACAGGATGATTGTGATCGTGATGTGTTTTAGGTCTTTACCTGGTGGTGCTCAGGAGTCCCTCCCTGGGGATCCGAGGACCCTTTGTGGTGCCAAGATGTGAGGAAAGCACCCTCCCTGCTGAACCATTGCTTGGGCCCCTTACAAAGCAGAAAGTGTCAGAGCTAGAGGGAGCTTTAGTCTAAACCCCCAGATCAGATGGGCCGCATGAGGGCACCTCAGCGTTAACTTAGTTTTGGGGCGTCTCCTAGCACCTGGTCAGTGACAGGGGTTGTTGGATTATCTCAGCAGTGTCTGCAGGACATCCCATTACTGGCCCCATTTCATTCATTAGGCTGATTGTGGAGTAGGGCTAAAGTGTTGGTTTCCCTCATCAAAGGGACCTGCGGGGCATTCTTTTTCCTCTTGGGGGTTTTTGAGTCCCACCTGGCAGTGTTCAGGGATCACTCCTGAGGTTGCTCAAGTATCCCATATCAGGGTCAGCAGCATGAAGGAAAAAACACTCTCCCCACTGTCCTTTCATTCCTTCTGAGAGTCGGGCAGGTGGAGGAGCTGGGCATATTCTTTATATGCTTGGGGCTCAAAAGCATTTGGCAGAGCCTTTGATTTTCACTTGTTCCTTGTACATTCAGTGGGTCCTGGGAGTACGGGGAGGTGGGGAGCGACTCTTTACTTCTTTTTATTTTTTTATTTTTCTTTTTGGGTCACACCCAGCGATGCTGGTTGGTTACTCCTGTCTCTACATTCAGTAAGCACTCCTAGTGGTGCCAGGGATACACAGAATTAAACCCAGGTCTGCCACCGTCAAAACAAATGCATATTTGTCTATGTTATCACTCAGTCCCCAAGGTTTAGAGCTTTAAGACAACTCAGTGTTGGGGCGTAGGTCCAGAGGGATGCATCAGGGTTGTGCTATGCCACCGTGGGTCTTGCAACCAAATATGCAATCTTAGCAGGAAGTAGCTTGGGCACTTCAGAGTGTGCCCTAAACCCTCTAATAATGCAATTTAGGATCACTACTGGCCACCAAACCTTGATTGATTTAAATGAATGAATTATTTAGTCTGTAGGAGTACAACTGCAAGACTCATTTACTCCTCCTGCCTCAGTACTCATGGATCACTCCTGGATGAGCTCAGGGCACCATATGGGATGCCAGGATTCAAACCTGGGTTGGCCGTGTGCAAGACAAGCATCTCTCTTGCTCTACTATCTCTCCAATCTCTTTTCACAGAAATTTTTTATTATTTAATTTATTGTACTTTTTGAGGCCACAGCATCACTCAGTGCTCAGGGATTACTCCTTGTTTCTGAGATCAGGTATCATTTTTAACAGTGCTGGGGTCGGTGAACGTATGTACTGTTTCATATTGACCCTGGCTTAGCTGCTTGATAGAAAAGCACCTTAGCAACTTATTATCTTTGCTAACCCTATATGATTATATTTCCTCAGAAAAAAGAATTTCTGCCTCAACTGCCAAGATTCCAATCATCCCCCACTGTCCATCACTCCCAGAGAGAGGAGTGTCCTGCTGTTGAGTGAGTACTTTCAGAAAGGGGTTTTCCAGGGACCAACTGCAATAGGTTCTAAACGTCTTACTCTTAGGGGGCTGGTGCAGTAGTATAGCCAGGAAGGTGTTTGTCTTTCTTGCCATGACTAGAGTTATCCCTGCCACACCACAGGGTCCCTTGAGCATCACTAGGTATGACTCCAACTCTCCCACTCCAAAATTTGTCTTGACGCATGAGCATGCTTTGAACATCTTTTTGGTGTTGGAGTATATCTCCTGTCTTCCCCGCTCCATTTGCTACAAACGTGGAGATAGTCAGAGACAACTCTCCCCCTCTGTGTCTGTGTGTCTGAGATGCAGGGGGAGCCATGCCATGAAACCCAAAGTTAGATCAGGTGCTCAGTCATCTGAGCTCCTCTCCTTACGTGTATTTCACTACTTGGGGAGCAGATGAGGTGAGGTTTGGGGCCACACCTGGCAGTGATTGAGGTCTGTTCCCTGCTCTGTGCTCAGGGGACGAGTGGACACTGGGTACCAGGGAAGGCCCTCTGGGCTTCCAGTTGGCCGGTATCTGCTTCAGTCTGGTGTGCTCTTCCCTGCCCCTGTGTTCATAACTTCATTGAAAGTTCTTAGATGTGAACATTCTTGAATCCTTTAAACAAGTGGTTATTAGGAGGAAAGGAAGGAGTTGGAGGCTCTGAGCAACATTATGGACTTAAAATCTCATTTGGAATAAGTGTAATTTTTCTTTTCTTTTTTCTTTTATCTTTTTTTGGGACACAGTGGTGATGTTCAGGTGTTAATTCTGGCTTGGCACTCAGGAATCACTCCTGGCAGTGCTTGGGGAACCGGTTGGGATTCCGGGGACCGAACAAATACCCTTCCTGCTGTACTATCACTCTCGCTCCAAGTGTAATTCTTCATCCTCTTTTTCTTTTATAAAATCACTTACCCGCAGGAGTAAAATCATAGTCTGAAAACCTGGCCTGTGTACTCTGAGCACTTATAGATGTGGTCCCAAAACAAAATAACAAACCCAGTGGACTGACCCTTGAGAACATATTACAGATTTCACACTGCTGCTGTTGGCAGATAACTTCTCATTGCCTTTATTTGGGCAGAAGGAGGATTGGATATGCGGGCTTTTGCCAAACCCAGCAGTGCTCCGGGACAATTCAGGATGTGACGTTGAGTCTTCTGAATTCATGAGAAGTGCCCTGCCACTCACTGTCAGCTCTTTAAGGCCACTGCAAACATTTGAAATTGCAGCATGTACTTCTGGCTCAAGTTTACACTGGGAGGCCCCAGGTGCCAGCAGCCCTGCCCTGACCTCTACTAGCTGGGCCTGATCCCTGCCCCCTGCCTGTATCCTTCTCACAAGGTTCGCATTATTTGTATAGAATTTGAATTCCTGTGATCAGAGATAGTCCAGGAGTGCAGGAACTGTCCTTGCAAGCAGTCGTCCACGGTAGAGTCTACTCTTCAACACAGGATTCTCCAAGCACCAATCAGGTAAGCCCAAAGTTCTGCCACCTGTAACCCCAAAACCCAAACCTGCATTCTACAAAACTGGCTGGTGGAGGAGATTGACTTGTGAACCAATTTTATGTATATATATACATATATATATATATATATTTATACACAAAAAACACACACGTATATTTATATATTTAATGTCTACCCTGTGATCTCTGCCAAAAGGTACCAAAATCTACCTAGTGTTGTGTGGTGCTAGGGTATACAAGTCAGCCGTGTACAAGGCCAGTAACCTACCAGACTATAGTTATGGCACCTAAATTTGTAGATTTATTTTTGGTTGGCCACACCCGATGAAGATTAGAGTTTTCCCCGGCTCTTTTCTCATTGATAATGCTAGGTTTGGGGACCCTGTAAGGTGATAGGGATTGAACTCTGGTCAGCAATGTGCCAGAAAAGCAACTCATGGTCTGTGATATCTCTGTGGCGATCATAAAAATGCTTTTATGCTAATTTGAGAAAGTTGTGGTCTTTTTTTCCTTATTAACTACAGTATTCTATTTTTTTGGGGGGGGGTCATACCTGGTGATGCACAGGGGTTACTCCTGGCTCATGCATTCAGGAATTACTCCTGTCTGTGTTTGGGGAACCATATGGGGTCCTGGGATAAAATGTGGGCTAGTGGCGTGCAAGGTAAACGCCCTACCTGCTGTGCTATTGCTCCAGCCCCCCACAATTCAGTTGTTGTGTGTTTTTGTTTTCGGGTCACAGCCAGAAGTACATTGGGCTTACTTCTGACTCTGCATTCAGGAATCACTTCAGGGGGGCTTGGGGTACCTATGGAAATTGGGGGTTGAACTAGATTGACATGTTAACAGATGTTCCTGGACTCTCAGCGGCTCTCTCTACCTGTCCGCATTTGGTGTTCTCAAGCCACTTATCGACCCCGGACAGCTGTTGCTTTGGACTGGCGAAAGAAGAATGAGGGCCAAGCTGGTTGCTGAGTATTTGCAGTTTATCAAATCCCTTGACGCTCCCAGCTCTATCCAACCATCTCTCTAACACTCTCTACAATGCTCTCCGTGACTCCTCTCCAATCTCCCCAGCCACTCTTACTCGCAGCTCTCAGCCTTCTATCTAAGTCGCAACCATCTCTAACTCTGTGTCTCTTCTTCTCTCAGTCTCCTTCAATCGCTCTGTCTCCCTGAAGCTGCTCTTTTTTCTCCTCTCACCATGCCCCCCCAACCACGCCTCCCCACGGGAAGTGTAATGAAAAATGTTTTCACCGACTTCCCCATCACCTGCAGCCCATGGGGGCAAAGCACACCTTAAGGTGTGTTTCTCCTCTCCTTAGACCAGAAAATAACTTAACATATTTAGCACAGCAGTTGGGCGTTTGCCTTGCACAAGGTCTGGCAAGCTACCCATGACATATTCAATATACCAAACACAGTAAGAACAAGTCTCAAAATGGAGACAATACTGGGCCCGCTCGAGAAAATCAATGAACAGTGCTCAGGCCGGATCAATCACTCCTAATCCCAGCAGGGTTCAATTCTAGTTATAAGTTTTTGATTTATGACATAATTTGTCCATGACCATGCTTTTAACTTATATATAAGCATTATGATACATTGACCAGGCCCATTTCGATGTCAGGGTAGCTAACTCACCACTTGCCCTGGGTCCATCCAGTCCCTCATCGGGACCCTGATTTGGGTGATCAAGGAAGTAAGGGCAACTGAGGTTAAGTCAAGAGAGCAGATGTCCAGGAGGTAATATTATCTGGAGACTATCAACTCCCAAGCCACTGGCTTGTCTTTGTAACTATCTTCCTATATGCATACAAAATGCAATTGCTCTGAAATTGCTAATCACGCAAAGGACATTAAGGTGATGAGAAAGACAATATTTAAAGTAAAAGTCTGATCAGTAGACAAAGGTAATTGAAAGGTTTAGGGGCAATAAACAAAGACAAGCTCCCAGAGACCAGGGAGGAAGGGCAAACCAATATTATCCTACAATACCTGGTGATGCCCAGGGGTTTCTCCTGAGTTTGCACTCAGTTGGTGCTCCGGGAGACTCTTCAGGATCCTGGGGGTTGAACCTAGATCGGCCATGTGAAAGCAACACCCTACCCTGAACTACAGTTGCTCTGGTCTCGATTGGAGACAGTTTAGATGAACTTTACTGTACACAGAATGTCGTTTGAAAGGACGGAAGGGACCCCTTGATGAAATCTTTTATAAGTGGGAATATGGGTCAGCTCCCAAGCTCCCCACATGCCATCAGGCCATTCCATTTACCTGTGATTACTCACAAGTTTGGTCACAGTCCTGGATTCCATACATGTCACTTTACTAATATTAGAAGAAAAAAGTGCAACATTTATGATTGGATAGAGCAAAATTCCATCCGTCTCAGGATGGATGGTGCTCAGGGGACCATTTGGAATTCTGGACATTGTACCTAGATTGACTGCATATAGCCTACTGTACTAGCCTGATATTCAGTTTAAAATCATGTTTCTGAAACTGCCTCCTGGGGTTTTCCTTATAGCTGAGAGTCCACTTCTTGTGTGTTGTCAAAGGGTAGAGCATTGTCCAGAACGTGCTCTCTGATGTTCTTACTAGCCTTTACTCCTGTACCATGTCTCCAACTCTCTGGGTTTCTACTAGGCCAATTCCTCTCTTAAGCCCAGGGCTGGCTTCGGAATAACTACTTTCACCGCCATCTGGATTTATTACTTCCCCCAAGAAACTTATTGTCCCATGCCCAATCAGCTACCTACCTGCAGAGCTTGATTTCTTTTGACATGAAAACTCTCATGGCATAGACTACTAATTAGAATCTTCTCTGCTCTTCTACAAGGAATCCGCCAGCCCTGGTGGAATATCTCTTCCTGCACATTGTGATAAAATCTCAAGTGAGCAATTTATCCCCCATTCCCACGGGGATGCTGACACAGGTGCAACGTTTTCTGAGGGTGATCAGAGGATCACCCTTCCCATGTCCTCAGCACCATCATCTTCCCTTAGAAGCCAATAATGGACAGAATCCCCAGAAATTTAAGCACTGAGGACAAACTTGAGTCCAGTGTCACCCCGGTGGGACTATGTGAACATCGACACAGGAGAGAAACCGGTTAAGTGTAAGGATAGTGGGAAAGCCTTCATAGCATCCTAATACCTTACACACAGGAGATTTCATACTGGAGAGTTCGTATGCATGTAAGGAATGTGTCGTGGCCTTTACCTGACTCTTACAACTTAGTATGCACAGAAAAAGTCACACTGGAAAGAAACCATATGCATGTACGGAGTGGGAAGTCTTTGCTTATTCCACAAGCCTTAGTACAGAGAAAAAAGTCACCTATACATGTGAGCAATGTAGGAAAGCCTTTCATTATTCCTGAAGTCTTAGTTTTCACAGTTTTCATTTTGCAGAAAACACTTATATTTGTGAGGTAGGTGAAAAGGCCTTTCATTTCTTATCAGATCTTTCTGAGCATTGGAAAACAGTAATGACACATTATTCGTGTCATTACTGCAGAAGGGTCTTCACTTTCTATTCAAACTTTTTGTCCACAAGAAAACACACTGCAGTGAATCCATATATATGTAAGGAATGTGACAAGGCCCTTGCTTATTTTGCAAGTCTTTTGAGGCACAGAAAATTTCATACTGGACACAAACCTTATGTTTGTAAAGACTTAGGCAAAGCCTTCGCTTCCCCCTAACACCTTATTAAACATAGGGAAATTCATACTCGAAAAAAACATAAGTAAGGGTGTGAGAAGAACTTTACTAAATCCTCAAGCTTTGCTGTGTGTAGAAAAATTTATCCTGGATTGAGGCCTTTTATATGTAAGGACTGCAGGAAGATTTTTATGCAATTAGCATATCTTTATGAAGAAGAAAATTCACAGTGAAGAGAAACCTCATGCGTGTAAGTAATGTAGAAAGGTCTTTAGTTTGTCTTCAGCCCTTCATGTGCATGGGAAAGGTCATTTTGCACTGAAACCTTATATATATCAGGAGTATGGGAAAGACTTTCCTGGATCCTCAGGCCTTATTATGCATAGGAGAATTCACACTGGAGAGAAACTATGTATATGTACAAACATGGAAAGTCCATTATTTGCACATGTGGCCTTTAAAGAGAATACTGGAGAAAATCCTTTAGGGAAGGAATAGAGGAAGGCCATCATGATCCGTCAAGCTTTAGTAAATATAAAAGTTATGCTGGATCCATCAATTCCATAATAACAGTGACCGGGGTCAGAACAGGGACCTTGCATAAAACAATTTTAGTTTCAACAAGTGGATGGGAGATTGATACAAAAGTACAGTAGGGAAGGAAATAATCCTGGTATGTGTGACAGCTTCCTATGATAATAATACCATAAGTGAAAGGTACTTGCTGATTATCACCTGGACCATGGTTGTGATAACGTCCTGGTATGTGGACTTCCGAGTATGTTAACTGGTAAATAATGGTTCATAGTAATAAACCTGGGTGGAAGGAATTAAATAAGACGTAAATAGGTACAAAATTGCATTTTGGTGGGTGCTGTCAAGACTCACCTTGGTTTCATTCTTTGCTGTGACTCTGGCTTGGCTCAGAGTCCCTGTTTTGCAGGGTTCATCAACCACGATGCTGCGGTGAACCTTTTTGACATTGAATAGATAGCCAAACCTCCATTCTTCAGGCCCTTCTGTGTTATATTCTGGGAGCCACATACCGCTGTGCTGTCCTTAATTTGTGTCCAGGTCACTCACATGCAAGGAAGCACTTAACTCGCTGTAGCATATCTGCACTCATTGTATTCAGCTTTCCATTGGATTTCCACAAATACTGGGGGCAAATGCTTTGAGACTTTTACTTTGGAAGCAGGAAAATCCTAACAATCCATTATACACCAAAATGGGACCATATAGAATCCAGATGATTGAACCTGGGTCACTTGCGTACAAGACAAACACCCTATCTACTGTGCTTCCGCTCCAGCCAACCAGCCTTACACATTTACCTGCATTTTCCCAGTTGTTTTCTGCGCAGCTGGAGTCTGGTCCTTTAAGGCTGCGTGCAGAAGCGGAAGTGACATCACAGCAGGTTACTTAGTTGTTTACTTGCAAGATGCTGGATCAGCGTCCACTTGTTACGCAGGTGTGGGGCCAAGTGGCTGTCCCACGTGGAAGGGGTCTGTGAAGGCCGGTTTCGCGGCCGGACACCAGCAGCCTCCCGTGAGCGCCCCACCCCAGCCTCCCGGTCTCTGCGCTGAGGGGCGGGGCCAAGTCACCTGGGAGGACGCTTTGGCGCTCCTTTTTCAATGGTTCCGATATCCAGGTGGTTCCCGCAGAGGGGTTTGGTGGTGGACACGGAGCTTTGGTGAGTGCAGTGGGGGCTGTGCAGGGGCGCAGGGGCCGGGGGTATGAGTGCGTGGTTCTGGAATCCCCTGCAGCCACAATCGCCTTCGGCTCCGCCATGGGGCAGTGGCGGGTGGGCTTGGGGCTGAGCGCGGGGGCTGCAGAGCGTTGGGGCTGTCGGGGCTCGGCCTTCCTGACCCTCCCAGCACGGGACTGCGCTGGGCCCTGTCCTGGACGCTTTGGCCCCTACCTCACAGCTGTAGAACCTGCAGATTCACTTAGAGGACCGGAGAGATAGCACAGCTGTTACGGCGTTTGTTTTGCATCTGGCCCACCCAAGTTCGATCTCCAAGATCGACCAGATTGGGTTCCTGGGCGCAGAGTCAGAAGTTTCTCATCCCGATCGCCGCTGGTGCCTCCAAAACTATAAAAAGCCTGTTCATTTTTGAGCGGGGGGCGGGGGGCACTCTCTAATGGCAAATGACACTGTAGCCCTCGGTCACTAGTCATTAGTAGCTTTGATGTCCAGGGCCATTCTGGGGCCGTGGTCCTAGTAGTGGTTGCAGTTTGCAAATGAAAATTTACTTTTGGGCTATTTTTGGTTGTATTTTGGGCACATATGTGGAAGCTCAGGGCTTACTTCAGGAGCAGTACTCTGGAATTCTTTTTTTTTTTTCAGTTCTTTAGGGGGTCATGTGAGATACCGAGTATCTGGGTCAGCATGGGAAGCACCCCTCCCAGCTTACTATCTCTCTGAGTCCACATTGTTGTTTTTTCTAACATATATAATTTCTGTACCCTAAAATCAAGTTAAAAATTGCACCCCGACTCTTTATCTCTCCCTGATCAGGACAAAACCCGGCTGTAACACTGAGTACTGAGAGTTGTGTTCAAATAATGTCTGGGCATGTGCTGCATGCATTTGGTGGCCATGATTGGTCTCCCCACCTGGGCCAGTGAAGGGTGACAGAGGATCAAAGAAGGAAACAGGGGCCAGGCTCTTGGTGACCTGCTGGATATTAACTTACAGTATTTTAGGCTTCATCTGCCCCTCCTGCTCCTCCCAGAGAAGCTTATCATGTCCTTGATAACATCCCTAATTTAGTTCAAGTTTATCTTTAATCTTTTCTTTCTATTTTACCTCTCATTGTCTCAGTTCCCAAGTCAGTCTTGGTTACTTAAAGCCATAACTTTCTGTTAATTCTCAACTTCATATTTGTACTTCTTTGTAGTTGAAGTGCTATGAATTTGTACCTGCTTTTCTATTTCCCTTATAGATTTTTTATGTTTTTACTATACAACAATTTGTTTGGTTAAACACAGAAATACCATCAATGCCATGCTCCTAATAATTGGGAGTTGATTGACTCTGAAGTTATCTACTCCAGGGCTTGATTGCTTGGTCATCATTACTTGACTCAGGTTACAGTTGCTGTAGTTCCTAACACATCAAAAGGGAGGTTCTGCCATGGTACTTGGATGGACCTGGGGCAAGTGGCAAAACTACCCTGGCTTCGAAATGGAAAATTCTAGAAAGCAGATATGCATGGTCTTGATGCAGACTGTTACAACGTTAGAGACAGGATCCCCACGGGGAAGGACAAGCTGAACTTGCCTGAGGATTTAGTCTGGAATTTTCAGTCTTGCTTGCTCTCAGAGCATTAACTGTTTTAAGTTTTATCATTTAAGTTTTAGCATCAAGTGTTAAAAGCCTTATATGCTCTCAGAGCCCAGAGAATTAAGTGTTGGGATCTTTCTCTCTTGCTGTTTATCCAAACAATTGCAAATACTGATAACTTATACAACTAGAGGAAAAGATAAAAGCAAAAGCAATTTAGATGTCCCTGGGAGACAGCATGTCTCCTTGGGTGAATCTCCTCATGAGAATTTTCTCTGCCAAATGTTTATCTCTGTAAATGACCAGTCACTCCTATGTCCTTACCTCATGCCCCTCAGATGTTTTATAAGTGTTGTAGCTGTTCTGCATTAAATGGCCATTTTCACAATCAGGCTGTGGTTTTCTGTCTTCCTGTCTCTCTGTCTCTGTTGGGAGGTGCTCAGGAGATAGGAGGCAGCGCTGGACCACCAACACCTAACCGCACCCTCGCATTTTACTTTGTGGACGCGCAGTGATCTGTTGCTCTTTATTCCATACTCCTGCGCAACTATACCAGTCTCCCACTTCTCCTCATCCCCTCTCCTCACTCGTCTCCCACAGCTTTTATTCTCCAGCCAATCCCACAGAGTTAGGGGTAGCAAATACTCAGAGATGTGGTTGTACAATCAAAGGATGTAAAGCTCTTCCCTCAGGGGAAACTTCTAGGGCAAAAATCTGACTTGGAAGGAGAGATCAGCTCAAGGGCATGATTTTCTCTACAGACATATTGTTTCTTTGCTTAGTTCATATTCATTGAAACAATCATCTTAAATTTACACTTCATCTTTCTGATCATTTTGAATGGACACAGTAAGAGATCTATTAACCTTATAGGGTGGATCTGTTGGGGATATTTACTATAGCACCCAGACTACACTCTTCAGGACAGGTTAGTTCTTCCTAACCCCAGCAGGATCCTTATCCAGTTGCTTATGTTTGGGTCATGATGGAATTTGTTATGGTGCTTACCTGCCCCTTTTCAATGCCAGGGCAGCTCACAGCTATCCTGGGTCTATCCAGTGTCTTGCTTTTGGGGTGCTAGAAACATAGGGCAGCTGAGGCTTCAGTCACAATCACAATCATCCTGTTGTTCGTGGATTGCCTCGAGCAGGTACCAGTAACGTCTCCTTCGTCCTAGCCCTGAGATTTTAAAAAGTGCCATATTCAAGGCTCTTTTAGGGTTAGTAGAATGAGACCCATCATTGTTACTGATATTTGGCATATTGGGTATGCTATGGGTCCTTTGCCAGACTCTGCCCTGTTGGCAGGTTACGTTCGGTAGCCTGACTGGTTGTCCAAAGTAAGAACAAGATAAGATGCTCCACTTCTGGGAGCAGGATTTTATAGTTTCTGGGACTTGGTGGAGGATTCTGGGTGCAGGATCTGGGTGGAGGATACTCAGCCCAGATCCGAGCAGGCTTGGAGATCTCAGCCTCCGGACCGCATGCCTGTGTTAAGCTGAGGCTTAAGTCTCATAAATATGACAATGCCCAGCAGTAAATCGTATCTGTAGTCAATTAACTCTGAAGTTACAAAAGCATAACGTTGTATTCCTTTGTCTCTACAAAGCTGAGGGCGGGGGGCATGGCCATCCTGATCCTCCCAGCACAAACTTCCCAACACGGGACTGAATTTGTCCTTGTCTAGGAGCAAAATGGATATTTGTCTAAAGTAAACTGCAGAGGACATAAAAGAGAAAGTCAAAATTTGATTTACAAATACAAAATCCAGAGATCTCTGAAGAATCTGACTTTACAATTGACAGGTTCTGGTTAGGGAAGTGGTATTTAATGCATAGGGGAAGCAGAGCACCTGGAAGTTAAAGATGAATACTAAGGAAATGGGAGTGATTCACTAGCATTGAGATAGCCATCACTCAGTAAGCCTAAGCTCCTTGCAGCAGAGGAGAAATGGTGGACCAATGTTAAACCTAAATTGTTTAGAACTCTAATCCAACAAGGGTAAAGGTTTTTTTTAAGCAGGAAAGTTTTGGTTTTTCAGGAGTAAGGACATTTGCTCAGGGATCACCCTGGGTGCACATTTACTTAGGGCCGGAGCCATAGTACAGTGAGTAAGGACTTAACCAAGCAGTCGACCCAGGTTCCATCCCCTGCATCCCATGTGGTCCGTACCAGAGTGATTCCTGAATGTAAAGCGAGGAGTAAGCCCTGAATCTGCCAGTTGTGGTCCCCAAACAAAAATCACACAAAGACACACTTGTGTATACACACTTATATGCACGTATAATTAAGAAAGATGCAAAATGGAGAAAGAACAATTGGGATTCAGAAGAAACTGTGACATTCTGTAGCGGGGAAAGATCAATAATAGGGGATTTTTAAGGATCAGTAATTTGACTCTTTAAATGTATCACTCTAGAATTGTCTTTGTACATCATTTCCCCCCCTTTGATAATATTTGAATTTGGGGGGGGGTTGCATATTTTTCGCCACAGTCTACAGTGCTCAGTGTTTACTCTTGTGTCTGAGCTCAGAGATCATTTGGTAAGAGTCAGGATAACATTGTGTGTCTAGATATCATTGGTTCAATGTTTGGTGACAACTGCAGAATCAGGTTACTTCTCCTTCTTCTCCTTACCCCCAGTCCCTCAATGTGTGGCCCACCACTCTAGCATTTGCCTCTCCACTCCTTTATTCGGGTCCATCCCCCTTGCAGCACAGATTCAGCTGTGTGGCAAAAAAAAGGTTCTCAGTGCCTAGACTCTGCCTCTTTAAGGCACCTTATGGAAACGGAAGTGATGTCATAAGTGATGTCATAAATGTCATGGTTCAATTTCCATCCCTGACACTGACACTGGGGCTGCTGCTCACTTGGCAAAGGACAAGTAAATTTGTGCCCCATCCTGGAAGGGGGACTCTGAAGAAGGATTTAATTTTAGGACTCGAGCAACCTCCTGTGAGTACCCCGCACGATGCCGTTTTCACACTATGAGCCGAGGGGCTGAGCCAGCTTGTGGGGGGGCAATTTTGCGCTGGTTTTTCACTTGTTCCCCAATGTCCAGGTGGATCCTGAGGTGTGGTCAAGGTTTTAGTGGGACCCAGAGCTTTGGGGGTGCAGTGGGGGGTGTATCAGGTTCAGGGGTGGCAGTTGTGAGTTTGTGATCCTGGGGGGCCTCTTTCGCCACGATCATCTCCAGCTCCAGGATGGGGCAATATTGTGTGAATGCGGGAATCGCCGGGGGCTTGGCCGTCCCAACCCTCCCAGCAGTCCCATTTTTGAACCATAGTCCCTAACCTCGCTTCTGTAGAATCTCCAGATTTGAGGGGCAGAGCTTCAGCCCCTCCTCTTAATGGCAGGAGATCCTTTGCTGGTCATCTTCATTGTCTGCCTTGATAGCCGGGGTCATGTGGGGTATGTGTGGGGGGGGAGGGGGCCTGCAGGTGACTGAGGTTTGCCAATGAAAATGTATTTGGGGGCTATTTTTGATTCTTTGGAATTTTGGGGGGAGGGGGAATACACCCGGAGATGCTTATGACTTACTCTAGCCTCTAAGCTTAGGAATTATCCCTGGCACTGCTGGGGGCTATATGGGATGCAGAGGATTGATCGGTGGATCTAGTCAAATGCCCAACTCACATTACTGCCTGTCCAACAACAATACTGGTGTATCTTTTTCCAGATCATGAATTTCACCTCCCTCACATCAAGCTGTAAAGCAGCCCTGACTCTTCATCTCTCCCTGAGCAGACAACCCCTGGAATTGGGGTAAATACTGAGGGTAAAGGGGTTTTTAATGTTTATCTTTTAAAAGAAGATTTTTGTGTGTGGGTGGGGAGGGAGAGCTGTGTTCATGACTCACTCCTGGTATTTTTGAAAGAAATTTTCATAGGAAGCGGCGGAGCAAAAGTACAGCAAGTAGGGTGATTGCCTTGCGCACAGCCAACCCAAGTTCTGTGTCTTGAATCCCACTGGTCCCCATACCTGCTGGGAGTGAAACTTGAATGCAGAGCTAGGAATACTCCCTGAGCAATGCTGGTTCTAACTCAAAGAAAAAAAACATGCACACACACCCACACAGACACATACACGTGTACAGAGAAAACGTGTGATCGCAGAAAAAGAGAATAATAAGAATTCATGGAAAATCGTTCAGAAAAACTTGGTTTTAAGGACCTGCTATTTGACTATATAAATGTTCTTCCCTCTTATTTTGCACATAGAATTCTGTTTGTTTCTTGTGCTTCGTATTTGCCTTCTTGTTGCAGTATTTTTGGTCATAATCTACAGTACTTAGGTCTTAATTTCTGACAGTTCATAGTATGGTCCTTAGTAAAAACCCTCATTATTTGAATTATTTTGCTATACAAACGACTGTTTGCGTGATTTTCCAATGTATTCTTGCACAACAGGAGCAACTGTTGGCTGAGGCTCACGCAGATGTGCCGTTTCAGGGTTAGAGTAAATCAGGACCAATAAGAGCTCCAGTGGGACAGAGCAGGGCTGTGCCTCTGACCCAACTGTACCCAGAAGTGATCTCGGTCCCTGGGACAGAGTTCCCAGGTGCATGTTCTTGTCCCTTCTGCAAGAGAGTGGCTGAAGCTTTGTCCACTCCATGTCCCTGTGGCTTTCCCCATGGCAGAGCCACATCCAGGCTATAGTTCCCAGGGGGAAGCACTGCTTCCAGCTGCAGGAGCACTGGTACTCAGGAGTAACGGAACTCAGAGTCAGCCACTGGATGAGCCTGTAGGGATTTTCTTGTGCAATCCAAGGAGGAATCCGGGGATCAGTGAAGGCTATCGTTTCCTCCCCTGTAGCCTGGGCCTGAGCTCCTACCCTGAAGTGCAGCACAGATGCCAACAATATTTGCATCCCCAGCTGAGACAGGAGCTTCTGCCATTGTTTCCCTGAGGTGGGATTGTGAGGTTGTGGCTGGTAAGAGCTCACGGGTGGGAGGAGGTGCTCCTCTCTAGTGCTCACTGTTCTGACTTCTCCAGGACTTTGCACAGAGCCTCCTGCTGATCCTCAGAACAACATGGCAGGAGAAGATGGTGACTCGGATTCTGATAAACCGTCCAAATGTAGGAGTAGAGGGACAGAATGGCATGAGTTAGTGCCAGGAGAACCCAGGCTTCCTGGGCAATCTGTTTTGAGTTTCTTTAGGACGGATTCCAAGATGAGACTTCCGATCGAATGCCCCATGTTTGGCTTTGGGAGCGACCCAGCGGTGCATGAGGAGTACTCAAAGCTCAGTGCTCAATGATCATTCCTGACATGTCTAGGTGACCAATGGGATGCTGGAGGACCAAAGATTTTGTCTTGGGTTTTCTGTTTTATTTCGGATGGCAGAGCAAAGGATTCTTGCAATCATTCTTTGTGCTGCACTCTGGCATTGTCCCTGGCAGTGTTTGTGGGACCATATGGGATGGCGGGGATCACCAGTCCTACACGCAGTCCCCGGAACAGCTGTCCTGTTACGCCAAACTGCTGCTTCTTTTTCTTTTGCATTGTTTTTGTACTCAGCCATCCTCTTGACTCTGTGCTCTGGATTCCCAACTGATGGGCATCAGAACACCCTAGGGTACGCTGGCCCCATTTGCGCACTAGAAACTACAGTGACTTGGGCTCCAGGAATTGCTTTTCCCCTGTTTTGTCCTTCCTGCTCTGGAGAGCCTCGCCTTCTCGGTCATACAGTCTTACATTCACATAATGTTATGTGTGGATTTATGTGCATGTCTCAGGCCCCTTTTATTTTCACTCTAAAATGCTGCTTCAATTTTCTGCAGAGGGAGTTACTTCCACTTACTGTGTCTGTTCTTTGAGTTGGAAAAAAATTACACAGCTATGTGACCTGCCGTTGGTGTATTTTCCTTGTCCATCTTGCTGAAACGTTAGGTCGCTGCTTGGAAAATCCATCCACATGCCCAAATTGCAGTCGGGTTGGGTAAATGTTCGAACCCAACCTGCAGGTCTAGAATTTTCTGGACAAGGAGCTCTCAGGCACAGCACAGTCATTGGAATCCTTCTCTGCTATTCTTTAGGGTAGCAGCCAGCCCAGGTGGAATTTTTCTGATCATGCGCACTGTGACAAATGCTCGAGTGAGCAGTTATGCCCTCAGCCCCATGAGGATGCCAAGACAGGTGGGATATCTTCTGTGGGCGACTAGAAGGAAGTGAGCTCCCACACTGCAGGGTAGCACTCCCCTGGGTAAAGCTTCTCGGAAACTGTTCTGCTCAGTCCATGGTTCCAGACTGCCCCAGGTGAGAAGCCCCTGGACTGTGGGAGAGGAGCACTGTTTATTATGTACCCCACAAGATATGGAGGCTGGAATCGGACCCAGGTTACCCAAATGAAAGAAAGGACTCACAATCTTTGGCTCTCCATACAGCCTCACCCTCATGCTGGAATGCTTCCTGAGTCAGGAGACCTTCTGCACGTTGCTCGATTTATGGCCCCCAAACCAGGAACAAACCAAATAAAAACAAAACAGCCTCAGTAGAGGATTCCCTCATCCCAACGTGGGTGTTTCTGAGCTGTATCTTGCTGTATCCATGCTGCCTCTTCCTCGTATAAGAGGTTTGTGTACACTCAGAACATGGGGTGATGAGGTGTGCGTTGCCCATAGCAGGAAATATTTCTAAATGGTTTTGTCAAAGACGTAACAAAGTAGCTTCAGATGTTTTTTAGCTCAGAGTGTCACTGTCACTGTTCTCCCATTGTTCATGGATTTGCTCTAGCGGGCCCTGTAACATTGTGAGACTTGTTACTGTGTTTGGCATATCGAATATGTGACGGGTAGATTAACAGGCTTTGCCCTGTGTGCGAGATACTCTCGGTAGCTTGCCGAGAGGAGTGGAGGAATCAAACTCAGGTCAGCCATGTTGGCCGCATGCCAGGCAAATGCCTTATCTGCTTTGCTATTGCTCCAGCCTTGCAGCTTTGCCTTGCTCTGCCCATGTCAGGTTCAATCCTCTGCACCCCTCGTGGTCCAGATGCAAAGATGGAGCAGCCCACTCAACCCACAAGGTGATTCAGCTATGTACCCCATAAGATCTGAAGGTGGGAATCGAATGCTGGTCACCTGTGTGAAAGACTAGCACCATCAAGGCTCTCCTAACACTGCCCCTTTGAAGCTCCGTGCTTGATCTTTTAATCACCCCATACTTAACACAAAATCAAATCTAAGGGTGGAAAATTCTTAGAGAAACGGGCCTGGAGAGGGACGGAAACACACACAACTCCATCTCGTGGCGTTTCAGCCTAACTTCCGTGGTCCAATTTTTCCCGCGTTTAAGATTCTCAGCACTTCTCTTTGCTTAAATGTTAACTATGAGGTCATTAAGGATCCAGCACGCAGCTTGGGCCACTGCAACGGGAGCAGAGAGGATAGGGATTTTGCCTTGCATCCATAGGACCCAGGCATATTCATAGACTTCCCCTACAGTTCTTCAGTCATGTCCACAGTGATTACTGCGTGCAGAGCCAGGAGAAGGCCCTGAGCATACCCGGGTGTGGCCACAACCATAAAGGAATGAACAAGAAAGAAAAGTAAAACATAGGACTTCAGTTCCTTGATGGCGAACTCTCTCACTGCGAGTTGAGTTTGCCAGAATTGTATAATCTTCCATTCCCCACGTTGGTGTGGAAGACGGTTAGAGTACCCTGATAATGTGGGGTGATAGGGTGTGGGTTGCCCATAACAAGAAACATTCAAAGGGCTCGGTCACAGGCATCACAAGGTGTGTTCAAAACTTTTCTTGTACAGAGAGAAAAGAAGAAAACATATAAGGAAATCACCGTGCCTTGCTCATTAAAGGATCAGTTCAATCCTCTGCACCCCTCTAGGTTCAGAGACAAAGCTAGGGCAAACCAGTCGACCCCCGAGGAGATTCAGCTATCCAACCCACAAATATCTGAAGGCTGGAATCGAACCCAAATTACTCAAGTGAAAGACAAGCAACCACAGCCTCCCCTACCGCTGCACCTGTGGAAGTGGCTTCCTTGGTCCTTAATTACCCCATACTGAACACTGAAGCAAACACAAGGGTGTAAAATTATTAGAAACCAGCCCGGGGAGGAACAGAAACGTCCACAGCGCCATCTCTTGGCGTTTCGGTGGAATTACCGCGGCCCGATTTTTTCCACGCTTAAGATTTCAGCCCATTTCTTTGCTTCAATGTTAGGTATAGGATCATTAAGGATCAAGCAGCTGCTTGAGTTGCTGCAGTGGCAGCAGAGCGGTTCGTGCTCTTGGCTTGCAGTCACAGGTCCCTGGTTCTTTCTCTGAATCTCCATGCAGCCCCACCATCATGCCGGAGTGATTTCTGAATGCAGCTTCAGGAGAACCTCTGCACACTGCCGGATTTGTGTCCCCCAAACCATGAAGAAATTAAATAAAACCAAAGCAGCCTCAGTCCCTTGATGGAAGATTCGGTGGGTTCTGAGCTGTATCTTGCTGTATCACTGACCCCTATTCTTTGTTGAAGAGTGTTGGGGCATCCTCAGAACACGGGGTGATTGCACATGAGGTTGACTATAACTGGAAACCTTTCAAAGAGTTGGGTCACAGACAGAGCAAAGACGGCTTATAACTTTTCTTGTTCAAAGTGAATAGAACAATGACAAAATAAGCTCACCCTGCTTGTAATCAACCACGTTCAATCCCAGGTACTCAATTGTCCCCAGAACCCTGTGGGCACACACCAAAGCAGGCCCCCAAAAAACCTTTGATGCCAGAGCTATAGTATAGCTGGTAGGATATTTGCCTTGAGGGCTGGAGCGATAGCACAGCGGGTAGGGCGTCTGCCTTGCACGCAGCCAACATGGCCGACCCGAGTTTGATTCCTCCGCCCCTCTCAGAGAGCCCGGCAAGCTACTGAGAGTATTCGATATGCCAGACACAGTAACAACAAAGTCTCCAATGGAGACGTTACTGGGCCCGCTCGAGCAAATCGATGATCAACGGGAGGGCCTCTTCAGTCAACCCGTGTCTAATCCCCGGCATCCCATATGGTCCCCCAAGTACCATCAGGAGTAATTTCTGAGTGCAGAGCCTGGAGTAACCCTTGAGCATTGCTGGGTGTTACCAAAAGAGCAAAACAAAATTCCCTGACAGAAGTGATGTATTTAGAATTTCCAGGGAAAGGGATTGCCCAGTCTTAGGCTCATTATTCCTGTGTTCATTAAAATTCTTCTTAACATACCCTAGTTCCTCTGATGACTGTTACCTTCACCCCACACATTTGGAAATGCAAGAGTTGAATCTGGCCTCTGCAAACCTCCTCCACAGAGAACAGAAGACGTGGTACTTCTCTGTGTATAGGAACCCCAAAACTCAGGACGGAAGATGGCACTATCAGCAATGTGGGGGGCTGTGATATGGGCACATGGGGTCTTGAGACCCTTAAATCCGAGTTGGTTGTAGATATCATACTGCAGGAAGGCAAGCCTCTCCTGTGTCACACTGTTCGCACTCGGGCAGCTGGCTCTGCTGAACAAGCCACTGGGTGTCTCTCCATGCAGAGGGTGATAGGGGCGAGCCCCAGGCAGCATAGACACCCGGACACAGTTCACCAGTTTATTCTCTGACCTGAGGTCCAGCAGGGCTCTGCAGGGCCGGAAGTTGCTGGACTCTCATCCCCTCCAGCCCTTGGCGAGTCGAATCCACCAGAGGTGGCCTGCTCTTGGCACATGTATCCCTCAACCCCCAATCCACCCCACCTGGTCCACACCTCCATTTCTGGCTATATGATTCAGGGGAGGGTTCGGAGGCAGAGGTTAGGCAGCTTCTGGAGTTGGGCTGAGGTGGGAGGGCACACAACTCGTCCAGGGGGCCCTACATTGTTTGGAGTCTGACTTTGGTTCCCACACTCGGGGACCCCCCCACCTGCCCTTCTCCGAGAAATTTCTGGGGAAGCCAATGAGCAGTCTACCTGGAACAGGAGGGAATCCAGTGGTCAACAAGGAGGTCCAGAAGCACCAGAGATTTGGGGGAACAGGACGGGAGACAGGTTTAGGAGGGCTGTATCAGCTCTGAACCTGAAAGTCTTTGTATGTGGTGCAGAGGTGCTAAACTTCCAGCTAAACTTCCACTGTGCCCCCCCAAGAGAGGAGGGGAGAGGCTTGGGGGTCCCCCGGGAGGCTGAAGAAGGAAGGAAATTCCTTTTGTCTGACCATGAAGCAGTTGCAGGAGAAGATAAATGGGTCAGTTAGAGGCCTCATCACCATTAGTGCCCCCGTGGGGGTGTCCCATCTGTACCCCCTTCACCTCCGCGACCCCCGACTCTCTCAGCTACTGAAGCAGAGAGCTCCTGTTGGAAGCCGAACTTCTGGTCTGGCTGTCTGAATTCAGCAGCTGCCATATTGAGCAGCGACAGGATCCATCCCTGGGAGCACTGAATGCCAGCAGGGTCTCTGCCTGGCCCCCCCAGAACTGAGGGGGTGTGGGCAGGGCTTGTCAGGGGCATGGCTAGCGTGTGTAGGGACCCCGATGTGTGCTCCCACCGCCTGCTCCATGGATCCACCAGTGGTCCTGGGGGACCGGAGTGCGGCCACCGCCATCTGGTTGAGCCCAGCTCCTGGCCCACAGACCCCCGCAAGTGCAGCTCGTGGCCCTGGCCCCCAGTGGCCTCAGCCTGGTGGCCTAGTTCTGGCACAGGTAGGCAAAGGTCTGCCGTCAGCAGGGACAGGAAGGTGAGCTGCACGTGCTCACTGGGGCACCGATCGTGTCCACTTAGGAGAACTGCCCAGGCAGGAGTCCAGGGAGAGTGGGCCACCAGGGGCAGGCCGGCCAGCCCTGGTTCTTCCTCCTGGTTGCACTTGGTTTTCTTTTTCCACATCTGGAAGTGCTGAGGGCTCATTCCAGTCACGCCTCGGGGGGCACTATGGGGTGCCCGAGATCAAACTCCGGTTGATGTGTGCAAGTCAGTGTGTCCCAGTTGGACATCGCTGGGGCCCGGCTGAAATATTTTTCCCTCTGGAGACGCCTGTGCTCTCTCCCCAGCGTGTGCTTCTCTCTCAAACTTTCTAAGTAATTTACTATAAAAACTATCTTGTTGGAGCCCGAATGATGATATAGCAGGTAGGGCACACAGCAGACCAGAGTTCAATTCCTGGCATCTCATAGTGTTTCCCTGAGCACAGCCAGGAATAATTCCAGGACAGAGAGCCAGCAGTCAGCCCTGCGTATTGCTTGCTGTAGCCCAAAAAGGAAAAGAAAAAAGAAAACTATCTTGCTTCACACACACACACACAAACACACACACACAATTTTTAAAAATCCAGTTGAGCCTCTCTGGCTCTGAGCTTCAGCAGAGTCTGTTCCAGCAGCTGGCACACTTGTCCCTGTTCTCCCAGTCACTGACCCCAGTCATTACTCAAGCCTCAGTCAGTTTGCACCTTGTCCCCAGACCTTTGGGTCCTTCCAGCACATAGGGCCCCCAAGCTGCCACCATGTCTATGGGTTCCCCGCCCTCTCCCACAAGCCAGTCTCTCTTCCCAACCTGCCCGAGTTCCAATGACATGACTGACCTTCTTCCCTCGACGGAAGGAGCTGTACCAGCTTCCTGGCTTCTCCCTGGACCTTGAGGCCAGTTTCACCTGGGGGACACAGGGAGTCAGTGGAACACAGGTTTTGGCTGCCTCCTACCAGCATGGTTTTTATGAGGGGGGTCAATTCCTATGCAATGCTAAGGGGTTTGTGGGCCCCTCCTGGTGAGAATTGGTTGTTCAGACCTTGAGGTGCTGAAGGCCTCCAGTGTAATACCTGTGTGTGGGGGACATGTGGTTCCATGGACAAAACTCAGTATTTGCACGTGCAAGGCATGTGCCCCACCTCCTGAACTACCTCTCCAGACCCTGCCCTGGCCCTTGTGGCCTTGTCATCCCAGGCTGGAAACTGGAGGCGTCTGGGTCTCCCATCGTGCTAGTGGGCTTCAGGAAAGGTTCGATGCAGCACACACTCTTCAAGCAATGATGGACAGATGGAGCTTGTGGGCAAATGCCCCTAGTTCTTGGCCCGCTCTATGCTGATGTGGAGCAATTCCCAAGTGCTGTCTGCCTCACACTGTCTCTCAGATGTCCCCAGTGAAGCTGAGTACACCCAACAATGACAATATAACTAAGCTCCCTTGGGGCCACTTCCCTAAGTTTGTCACCACCCACCATCCCCCTCTTGCCTTCGGGGGCTAGATTATACTGGAGACTCCTGCCTTGTACACAACTGACCCGGGTTCAATCCCTAGTATCTCAGAGGTTTCCCAGAGCCCTGCCACGAGTGATCCCTGAGCATTGCTACATGTGATCTGAAGACTAATAATTATCATTAGTATTAATTTTGTTTGCAGGTCATACCTGGCAATGCTCAGGGATCACTCCTGGCTGGTCTGAGGGACCCTTCAGAGTACTGGGGATCCAACCAGGACCAGCTGCATGCAAGGCAAGCACCTCCCCTCTGAACTAGCTCTCTGGCCTCACATTTGTTTGTTCTTTTTAAAACAAAAAAAAAGGTTTTATCTGGACACTCTCAGGAAGGAGAGAGAGAGAGAGAGAGAGAGAGAGAGAGAGAGAGAGGGAGAGATGCTAGAGAGAACACGTTGGTCACAAGTAGAGCAAGCCTAGGACACAAATGTGCCTATTCGGGTATAAGGGCTTGTCTCAGGAGCCGGGGGAAGGCTCAATGTGACGGCACAGAGGGGAGGGCACTGGCCGTACATGCCACTGACCTGGATTTTATCCCAGGATCCCACAGATCCCCCAAGCACTGCCAGGAGTGAGTCTTGACGCAGTGCAAAGGTGCTTGTATCTATATCTCACAGTGATTCAACTAAAAACACACACCAAAAAAAAAAAAAAAAACCTTGTTGAACGTGTGAGTCTCTCTCCTTGCTGGCCCTTAAAAACATTCCTGAGGACTGGAATGTTCCCTTTGATCATGAGCCTATTTCCAGTTGATTCTCAGTCACTCATTTTGAAACATTATTCATACACCTACGACCTCTGTCACTGAAAAGTTTTTGAGCCCAAATCACTGTCTTCCCTCCACAGATTGTGATCTCTGGCACTGCCTAACCCACTCCTGCTCCATTTTGGTGGTGTGATGCTCAGGAAAGCTATTTTCAGTACTCATCCCCCTCACCCTCTGACATTCGTTAATCCTCACTTCTCACTCTGGTTGTGGCCTTCCTCACACATTCTGACTCTGCTCACAATATAGAAATTCGCCATTCGGGTTGAAGTCATAGTGCAGTGCTAGACATTTGCTTTGCATGAAGCCAGCTCAGGTACAATTTCTGGCATCCCCTATGGTTCCCTGGGCACTGGAAGCAGTAATTCCTGAGTGCAGCGCCAGGAGAAACCTTGAGCATCACCAGCTGTGTCAAAGAAAGAAAAGATTGTAAATAGGAAAAGGAATAAACTCATTTTTTTATTTGAGGTGATGTAATTTTTCAGCTAGATAGAAGTAAATGTTGCACAACATTTCTAATGTAGGAACAGTCATGAGGAAAAGGAGCACCGTATTATTTAAAGAAGAATTCGTTTCAGTCAATTATTAAATGAAGTACAAAATATGCATGTAAGTAATAAACAATGTTTTCAAAATAGCATAGGAAAAGGCTTGGAGCAATAACACCACCGGGAGGATACTTGCCTTGTAGACAGCTGTCCTGGGTTCGATCCCTGGTACAACATATCACCTGAGCCCCAGAAGGAGTGATCCCTGAATATGGACATAAGTATGAACATATCAAGTATCATAAGCTCAATTTATTCCATTATATCTGCAATAGAATAATAAAGCAAGAAAGAAGATACACGTTGAAAAATATAAATAGATGTCTTGATTCACTGTTGATGAAGGATCTACGTTGGTTAATAATTGAAACCTCCAAAGAAAACTATCATTCTGATAACACAAGTCATAAAAGAATTGCAAAGTTAAAGGATTTTCAATAGTCTTGCTCATATAAAATAATTCTAATTGGTCCAAGAAATTCTCTCTACCCTGCTCACAGTCACTCTCCGTACACTCGGGTAAAGCCTCATGTATGACTGGATCCCCAGAAAACCCAGGTATGCGGGACTTTGTGACAGAGAACTCAAGGTTTGATGGAACCAGGAATGGGGACCTTCACCCGTATCCGCGTTTCCAGAAACAGCAGTCACACCCATAAACCACCTCTGGCTGGTGCCAGATAATCTCATCATTGGCCACCATCCAGAGTCACATGTGCTTCTCTACCAGAAGGGAGCAGAACATGACACTTGCCATAACCATGCCGCTGGACCCCGTGCCAGGCTGTTTCACTTGGGGAACCCCAGAGGGCGACCTGTTGAGACCCCTTCCCACCTCAAGGGACCCAGCCCTGGCAACCAAAAACCTCCAGAACTCAACCGCCACCATGCTCATGGCCACTCTCCACACAATCTGGCTGAGCCTCACCCACAAGTGAACTTATTCCTGGACCGCACAGCAACATTTGCATTCACACTTCATATGGCCACACTTCATACCACACACCACTCAAACTCCAAAAGTACCACGCTACATTTGATGGTGTTCAAGTAAGAGGCAACCAATCTTACCAATCTTAGAGGGAAATTTTTTTCATAGATAAATATATATATATATGTATACATACATATATCACATCACACAAGGCTCAGCCTTTAACAACATGTGAATGATCTCTTGTAGAAGAACTTAATTGCCTGTGGGTGAAATACAACAATCCTCACATTCTTTCCTCTAAGGAAAGTTTCTGTATCATGTTCACTGGTTTTTCATAACAAACAATACAAAATATATTATTTCAGTTCTGCTTTGGGGCAGGGGTTGGGGTTTGGGATGGAACCTTCCAAAATATGTTGGTGGGAATGTGTAATTGTGGTGGAATTGTTGTTTGAATATTAAATGTAATCAAATATTGTGAACCACTTTATAAAATTTGAACAATTTTAAAATAATCTAATATCCGAGGCCAGTGGAAACAGGGGCCACATGGACTGGTGAATGGTTGGAAATTACAACAAGGGTGTGGGGGTAGAGGGTAGTTAAGATAGAGGAGGATTCATCATGACAGCATAGTTGGAAATGATCACTCTGGACAAGAACTGAGTGAGTGTTGAAAGTCGGTAAAGGGATATACATAACTTTTCAGCATCTGTATAGCAAACCATAATGCCTAAAATAAGATAAAAAGAATGAGACACAGAGAGGTGTCTACCATAGAGGCAGGCTGGGGTGGGGGCGTGTGACTTGTATGGGGTGGGAGGTAAACTGGGAACACTGATGCTGGGAAATTATACTAGTGGAGGGATGGGTTTTAGAACATTGTATGACTGAAACCCAATCATGAACAGCTTTGTAATGCTCTTTCTCATGGTGATTCATTTTTTAAAAAATTAATAAGAATATTAATAAATAAAAACATGTGTGATCATGGATTGATATGTTCCACAGATACTACAATTAATCTGCTTTTCCTCCACTCATTCTGTCCTCCTCATTCAATGAGAATTGGATACACTCTGCCATGAAAAATGACTCGTGCCATGGCCTCACCCAACCAAAATATCAAAAATTCCTCAATAGATCCTCTGCCCATATCTCCTTATCTCCAGCAACTCAGCAGTCACACCCATAAGCCACCTCTGGTTGGCGACAGATAATCTCATCATCGGCCACCATCCAGAGTCGCATGTCCTTCTCTCCTGGAGGGGAGCATAACATGACACTTGACATAACTATGCCACCGGACCCTGAGCCAGGCTGTTTCACCCTGGGTGTCCCAGAGGGGTTGGGAGAAACCCCTCCACGCCCCAAGAGACCCACCCAGTCCCGGCAGCCGAAAACCTCCAGAACTCAACCACGGTCATGCTCATGGCCTCTCTCCATACATTTGGACTGAGCCTCTCCCATGATTGAATCCCCAGAAAACCCAGGTATGCAGGATTTTGTCACTGAGAAATCTGGGTTTAATGGGAACTGGAATAGAGATCCTCTGGCCATATCCCCCTGTCTCCAGCAACTCAACAGTCATGCCCATAAGCCAACTGCGACTGATGCCAGATAATCTCATCATTGGTCACCATCCAGATCACATTGCCTTCTCCGCACGTCTTTCTCTACTGGAAGTGATCATAACATGACACTCACCATAATAATGCTTTCAGACCCCGCACAGATCTGTTTCACTCCATATGCTCATGTCATGCCTCACCCATGAGTGAACCTATTCCTGGACTGCGTGGCCACATTCACAGCTGTGTGATGCTTCATAGGACACACCCTACCCATACTCCAAGAATACTGCACCGCATTTGATGGGATTCAAAGTAGGAGGCAACCAATCTTAGAGGGAAATATTTCTTTATAGATATATATATATGCATATATATGTATATGCACAGAAGGCTAAGCCTTTAACAACATGTTATCTCTTACAGAAGGGCTTAATGGTCCCTGGTTGAAATACAACAATCTTCACACTCTTTTCTCTAAGGATACTTTTTGGTAGGATTTTCAGCAGTTCTTTTTTTATAAAAAACAATACAAAATATGTTATTTCATTTCTGCTCTGGGGCAGGGGTTGGGGTTAGGATGGACATATCTAAATTATGTTGGTGGGAAGTTACAATGGTGGTGGAATTGGTGTTCAAATATTAAGTGTAATTCTCAAATAGAAAGCAGTTGTCAAATATTGTCAACTACCTTATAAAATTAAAACAAAAATTTAAATGAACAAACAAAATTTTTAAAAGACTCAGATGTGTACTAATTAGTCCTTGCTGATTTATTTTCTGATGCTTCTATTTGTAGTTCTCAAAGTTTTGTTGGAATAAACAATACAAAGTAAATTTGTTATGTGCCAAAAGGGATAGATTGGGATTGGGAGGGAAAATGGAGATGTTGGTGGAACGACAGTCACACTGGT
Source organism: Sorex fumeus (assembly GCF_029834395.1). NCBI lineage: Eukaryota > Metazoa > Chordata > Mammalia > Eulipotyphla > Soricidae > Sorex > Sorex fumeus. Next base: position 1,460,897 of record NW_026606191.1, read on the forward strand.
GGTTTTGTGACATTAAATGCTTGAAATAAGTAAGTATTCTCTACCCTGGGCCTTTCTGTAAGCTTATTTTATTTTGATCAGTTCCTGGAGACTGGCGAGGAGTTCTACAGAGGTGCCTGACAGGGTCCCCCTCTCTGGAAAACTGCCCAGATGCAGGCCCAAAGGTTTGGGGTGCAGTTCAGTGTTCAACTTCAGTGTTGGGGGCTACCAGGGTTGTTGCTGCTGACTTCACACCCAGCGAGGCAGACGCGGGGAGGGGGTAACAAAGGGAGCCCGTGTTCAAACTTGGGGTCTTTTGCCAGCTTGGTACGTCCCCCAGCCCTTTGAGATGTTGCCCTGGCTTGTGGCAACGCTTTGAAACCATTTCAAATTCAAACATAAACCAAGTTATCGGTGTTCATCTTAGATGTGAAGAATGTATTTGCTACAGTTGAAATAGCATAAATTGAAGCTTCTCCACTTGAGCCAAATGAAGATACAAGATACACTGTTTCCCTTAAATCGAGACACCCCGAATCAAATATAGAACGTTGAGATGAACGCACTAGAGTGGGGAAGCAGGTTAGGTCTGGGCTCCAGAATCACGGCCAAGTTACATCATAAGTTAAAAATAACCCAACTTAAATTCTCAGAAACGGACAGCGTTTTAATATGATGTCACTCAATTCCCCTCCCCTCCCCCTCATTGAAGTCGTCATAAAAAAGAAATTGACTGTGTTTGGCATATTGAATACATCACGGGTAGCTTGACAGGCTTTGCCGTGATGGGGAGATACTCTCAGTAGCTGGCCGGGCTCTCTGAGAGGGATGGAGGAATCGAACCCTGCTCAGCCAGGCTGGCTGCATGCTAGGCAAATGCCCTACCGCTGTGCTATTGAGCGTGACAAAAAATTACCCCCCCAAATTTAATTAAAATAAATTTTTAAAAAATATAATTGCTGGGCAGGCAAGAAATGGGTGTTTCACTTTGGGTTATCAGTTCCAAATCTGGCACCTGCCCCCACAGCAAAGAAATTTCATACACACACACCTCTGACCCTGACCCAAGGTTGGCTCTAGTGGGACATGGAGAGCAGGGTGAGGAGCTGTCAGAAGGAAACTCCCCAAAAGTTTCTCAAGGAATATCTGCACCCAATAAATGATGTCAGCAGTATAGATGCCTCTACCAACCGGGTCCGCACCACGCTGGTCACCAGCCATCAAATCCAACTCATCCCCCAGGACTTAATCCACCACCTGCCAGTGGGACCCTCTTAATGAGGTGAGGTCCCTCCCTCCCCCCAGTCCCTTCCTCCGTGGCCCAGTCTAGGCGAGTGCAGCCCCCCATCCTACTCACCTGTCATCTGAAGATTCTTGGGATTCTTGGGAAGCTCGGGATCCCCAGTGCAATTTCCTAGACCTCATCCTAGCATATCAGAGTCCACGACTGACCACTTGGATGCTGAGGCAGGCAATGAGCCAAACCCTGTTCCAGGGACGGGGAATACCTATGGACACACCTCCTATTGGTCCATGTTTTGCCCCACTTCTCTCTCATTTGCTGGCAATGAGCCAAACCCTACCGGGACATACCTATGGATTCGCCTCCTATTGGTCCATGTTTTGCCCGGCTCCTCTCTCATTGGCTGTTGCTAAGGCCCAGAGCCACCGGTTTCTGGGGGCGGGCTCAAAGGCGTGTGCTCCTTAGCCAGGAGACCTTTGTGCTTCTGCCACCAACTGACACTGGAGCTGGCTCCAGTCAGCAGCTTCTCTTCCCCATCATTAAATGCTGACCATTAGGCTACAGATCCTGTGCTTCATCACCGGAGCTAGTCGTCCAGTGCCTGTTTATAAGCTTTTCCGCATGTTTTGCAAAACCCAGGACAAATACCCAAACCTTAGCTCGAATTCATTAGAAGGCCTCAGTGGAACCTATATATCAAAGTTTTAGGAATTAAGATCAATCTTAGGATATTTGAAGTTTAAGTTTAGCCAACAAGAGATCTGTCCAGGTTTTCATAAGATCCACCTGCCACATTTCTATTTGTGGGGCGAGGGTTAGCACTTCCTAATTGAGAAACTTTCTATAAAACTTGCCCTGCGTGTGGCCAGCCCATGACTTTGAACTTGGCACCAGGCACGGTGAATTTTGATGTACCCATTACAAACGTGGCTCCCCCAAACCCAGTGATTGTCGCTCAAATATAAAGAATCTCAGACACCCCTGCCTTTCCTTAGTACTTATGGTTCACGGATGAAGGCAAACAAAACAAAACATGACTGACAGTTACCGGAATTTTACATTCAAACTAACACATAGAACGCCTCATCTTTGTTTTCTTTTATCTCAAAATCTTTAAATTTTTTTTATTTTAACAAATCACCATGAGACACAGTTACAGACTTACAAACTTTCATGATTGTGTTTTGATCTTGAAATCTCTTGAGACAAATAAAAAGTGTTTGTATGAAGCTCATAGCTCTGGGCATGTTGTGTAATAATACCCTCAATATAATACTCAGGAAGATTAAGGTATTTTACTGGAGTGACTGAGAAGTTATGTATTTTTCAATATATTGTGGTATTTTGCTCAGTTTAAATTGTCTCTTGGTTACGGGTGTGTCGACAAGGTCTTATAAACCTGTTCTCTTTCCCCTGGCAATGAGGCAAGGCAGTAGAGAAGTCCAGTGTTTGGTCCCAAAGCAGGACCCAGAAGCCTGTTGGCTGGATCCCCCTCTGTAAATGCACTATCTAAGTACCTACATACAGTAAACTCACTGCATGCTTTAAATGGTGTGGTAATAATACTTTGGATTTTTCTTTTGTTTTGAGGCTCTCCTGGCAGTACTCAGGAAATACTCCTGGAAGGGCTCAGTGGATCATAGGGGATGCTCAGAATTATGCTCAGATTAGTTGCATGTAAGGCAACTACCCTACCTGCTGTACTATCACTCCAAACCCTATTAAGTAGGATTTTTAATGGAAACTTCATTTACCCTCCATAGGACGATAATTTGTTTTTTTTTCTACAGTGAAACTTGTCTCTGAGGGGTAATATGGTTTCCATTCCACATTTTCAATTACAGTCACAGATCGTATTCAGTAAAAGTGGCAATGTGTTCACATTGCTGTGGTTAGAACTGGGGTCAAAATTTATGAATTATTTATATTTTTATTGAATCAGCATGCATTAGACCATTACAAAATTGTTCATGATTGTGTTTCAACCATACAAAATTCCAACACTCATCCCTCCCACCAGTGTAATTTCCCAACACCAGGGCCCTCAGTTTCCCTCTCACATCTTCAAGTCACGCCCAACCCCAACCTGTCTCTATAGCAGGTACCTCTCTACTCTTTCTCTCTCTCTTTTTTCTCTCTCTTTCTCTTTCTCATTTTAGGCATTATGGCTTGCAATACAGATGCGGGATGTTATCATGTATGTCCCTTTATCAGCTTTCAACACTCAGCTCTTGTCCAGAGTGATCATTTCCAACTAGTGTTGTCATAATGGACCCTCCTCTATCATAACTACTATCCAGTTCCCGCACCACTGACCAATCACTGACCATTCAACTAACTTGAGAGTTGTTAATTTAGATTAAATAAAATTAGAGAAAGATCGCTTTACCCAGGAGGCACCTGGTCCTATTTTCCCAACTGCAGGCCCCAAGGCAGTTTAGCTTTTTTGATTTTTTTCTGCCTGACCCCAAAGGATCCTTCTAGATCTCAGAGACAGAAGCACTGTTTTCCTCTTGTTAGAGGCTGTGTCTTTAAGTCAGTGACCTACTATCAATATGTGTGTGGCCCCATGGAAAAAAATACCAATAGATGCTAAAGAATCAAACAGGACGTGGCCCAGACAAGGTCAGACCTAAACACCTGAAGAACTTGCAATCAGTACTCATCAATACACTGGCTCAGCTCTTTATACACTACCTGTCTGAATGCAAGTTTCCGTCCCAATGGAAAACCAGCAGGACTGTACTACTGTACAAGAAGGGAGACATCCACGACATTGGCAATTATCGCCCGATCTGCCTGTTGTCTGTCGTCTATAAGCTGTTCACTCAAGTCATCCTGAATAGGATTAGTGGAACACTAGATGAAGAACAACCATGCGAGCAAGCTGGCTTCCAAAAAGGATTTAGCACAATCGACGATATCCACGTGATAACCAAGCTCACTGAGGTTTCTCTGGAGTTTACAATGCTGTCCTGAATAATGTTCATTGATTTAAAGAAGGTCTTTGATTCTCTTGAGACTGAAGTGGTCATCGAGGCCCTAGTCAAACAGGGTGTTCAGAGTCAATACATCAGGATCCTCCGTGAGCTGCATTGCGGATTCACTACCAGGATCTCACCATTCCACAGGGAGGTGATCATTGATGTCAAGAGAGGGGTTCTGGAGGGTGATACTATTTCACCGAAACTCTTCAGTGCCACCCTTGAGAACATCATGTGACGACTGGAATAGGAAGGAATGGGAGTGAAGATAGACGGCCGATAACTATACCACCTCCGCTTCACTCATGACATAGTTATTATAACACCAAACATCAGCCAAGTGGCACAAATGCTAGCCGACTTCGTCCGTGGAAGGGTCGGACTACAGCTGATTCTAACAAAGACATTGTTTATGAGAAATGGTCTCGCTCCAGGCATTCCATTCACTCTCAATGGGATAAATGTCTCCGAATGCAACAGTTATGTGTACCTAGGTCGAGAAGTCAACATGACTAATGACCTGACATCTGAGTTGCGCAGGAGAAAGAGAGAGGCTTGGAACGCCTTCAAGAACATCAAAAAATAGCTAAGAGGACAAAGAACCTCTGGTTCCGGGCACATCTCTTCTATTCCACTGTTATTCCTGTATTAACATACACCTCAGAGACCTGGGCCCTACTCAAACATGATGAGAACGCTATTCGGGTCTCCCAAAGAGAAATCAAAGATATGCTTGGAGTATCACTCTTCACTCAAATGAGAGAAATAATTCGAAATTCTGACCTCTGTCGACAGTCAAGAATCAGAGACCATGTATCAATTGCCAAGGCGTCAAAAATCAGATGGGCTGGACACGTAATGAGATTTGGAGATGACCGCTGACTAGAGCCATTACTGACTGGATTCCACGGGATGTCAAAAGATCACGTGGCCACCCACCTATAAGATAGTCAGACTTCTTCGTCAAGACCCTGAAAGATTGATTTAAACCTCTTCGTGTCATAGAATGAGCAGAAGCCATTGGGCTACATTAGCACGCGACAGGGATGAATGGAGAGGTTGCTGGCGCCTGCTCGAGTGAATCAATGAGTAATGGTATATCAAGTGATCAAGTGATCAAGATGCTAGTGATAAAGGAATAAGAAAGAATGAAGAGATTGTACACAGAAGTTTCAGGTCAGTGATGTTCCTCTATGATTATAATGATGGATAAATAATATGAATTTCTCCAAACATCTAGGAAGTATAGCATTGAGAGTGAATCATGGGACCAGATTGATAAGGGTAGGGTGTTTGCCTATTATGTGGCTGACCTGGGTTAAATTCCCAATATCCCATATGGTCCACCCATGCACTACCAGGAGTAATTCCAAACTGCAGAGCCAGGAGTAACCCCTGAGAATCGCCAGATATGACCTCAAAAGCTAATAATAATAATATCCATCATATCTACTTTAGAAATGTCTTTGACGATTGTTAAATGAAGCAAGTCAGAAGAAGGATAAACACAGGATAACATCACTTGTATGAGGCATTTAGAATAACTGGATGAAGAAATGCAATGTCTTAAAGAGGAGGATGCTCTATTCAACCTCAGCCTCAGGATAGAGAGAGGAGAAAGAAAAAAATGTGGAAGGGAGGGAGATAAAAGACAGAGGAGAAGGAATGGGGGTCAGGAATGGAGATGCAGGTTTTATTTAGGAAAGATAGAATCAAATTCCCTAACGACAGTGTCAACAACACTGAAATCAAGTTACCTAAACTGTAACAGCCAAAGCGAGAAAGCGACTTGTCCAGAGGGCAGGGCTGGAGGTGGGTAGGGGATATGGGCAGGAGTCTGAGACCATTGGTGGGGAGAACTTAGCACTAATGTACGGATTGGTGCTGTAATGTTGTATGTCTAAAACTCAACACTGAATAACTTTGGAATTATGGCGCTTTTTTATTTTAAATGTCTTGATTGGAAAATAAATTTTAAAAAGAAAAGAAAAAGAAATGTCTTTGATAATTAAATTTCATGGAAAAGAAAGTCAAAGCAGAAAGAGTACATCAAACTTAAACACTTCTGCACTGTCAATGAAAGGCGGCCAAAATTAAAACACTCCCTCAATGAACAGGAGAAAATATCTGCACAGCATTCGTGTGACAGAAACACAAATGTCCAAGATGTGCAAAACGTAGCAACGAAATAATATACTCAGAACTTATTCCTAGCTCTGTCCTCAGAGATCACTCCTGGTGGGCCTCGGGGACCCTAAGTGGTGCAGGGGATCAAACCCAGGCAGCCCTCAGCACTGTGCAAATCATGATCCCTTCCCACTGTCCAAGTAATCCAGCCCCTGTCCACATAATTTTAATTGATGCTTCCAGGACCTTGAGTCTCTCTGGAGTGATCCCTGAGCAGAGCCAAGTGTGCCCCCCACCAAAAAAGAAAAAAATCACAAAATAACAAAAACATATCTTCCCTCTTTTACTTTTTATTTCCCCCTTCCTCCATGCCCATGCTTGCAAGACGTCAGTGAGGAACAGCTCATCTGAGATTCTGCTCTACTCAGTGTAGCCTTTCGCCACTAAACAAGAGCTGTAGGAATGTAAGTACAAGGTTGGCGTGCTGAGACTTTTTTTTCTTGAATCTCATTTTTTTGCCCAAGGTTCAGCCTATTTTATTTTAGTTTTTCTTTTAGTTGGGAAGTCACACCTAGTGATGCTCAGGGCTCACTCCTGGGTCTACACTCAGAAATTCCTCCTAGCATTTCCTGCGATGTGGAGGAGATGGAGAGATAGAGTAGGAGTAGGGTGTTTTTCTTGCATGCAGCTGACCCAGGTTCCAACCTCCCTGACATTCCATAGGGTCCCCCAAACACTGTCAGGAGTACTTCCTGAATGCAGAGCCAGAAGTAACCCGAACATCACCAAGTGTGTGAGTTCACAAGGTAAACCACTGGGGCTGCTACTGCGATGCGTGTGTTTGTGTTCTGTGGCCCAGAGCTGGCTCCCCACCTCCCCACCTCCCCAGGGCTCCCCAACAGAGAGAAAGAGGGATGGGGAGATGCGGGAACATAGTTGATGGTAAAAATTGCCCCTTTATTGGAGAGTTGCTAGCATGTTTATAGAATATCTGAAGGGGGATTGAAGTCAGGACATAGGTGTGATTGGTCATTTACATAGATAAATATTTGGCAGAGGAAATTCTCTTGGAGAGATCAACTCAAGAAGACACTGCCTCCAAGGGACATCTACATTGCTTTTTATCTTTCCCTCTAGTGTATAAGTTATCAATAAATGCAGTTGTTTGGATAAACACAGTAAGAGTCAAAGATCCCAACACTTAGTTCTCTGGGCTCTGAGTGCAAGCAAGGCTTTTACCATAAATCCCAGACTAAGTCCTCAGGTCAGTAGAGCTTGTCCTTCCCAATGGGGGTACTGTCTCTTAGGTTGTAAAAGTTTGCATCAAAACCATGCATGTATGCCTTTTACAATGTCCCATTTCGATGCCAGGTAGCTGTGCCACTACCCCGGGTCCATCCCAGTCCCACAGCGGAACCTCCCTTTTGGGGTGTTAGGAACTACAACAACTGAAGCCTGACTCAAGTAATTATGACCAAGTAATTATACCCAGGAGCAGATATAACTTAGAATCAATCAATTCCCAAATATTAGGAGCATAGCATTAATGGTCTTTCTGTGTTTAACCAAAGAACATTGCTCTATAGTAAAACATAGAAAAGGCTATAGGGGAGATAGAAAACAGGTAGATACAGAGAGCACTTCAAATACAAAACAGTACAAATACAAAGTTCAGAATTACCAGAAAGTTTTGGCTTATGAATAATCAAGACTAACTTGGAAAGTTGTTGCAATGAGAGGTAAAATATAAGGGAAAGGTTAAGGATGTACTTTAACCAAATTAGGTTTTCCGGCAAGAGCTTGTTAAGCTTCTCTAGGAGGAATAAAGGGGACAATTCACTGATGAAGTTTAAAGCACTTAGGGTTAATATCCAACACAAAGGAAAGGTTGAAGATACACTTTAATAAATTAGGGATGTTAGCAAGGGCATGGGAAGCTTCTCTGGGAGGAGGAAAGAGTCAATTATTCTGTGAAGCCTAGGGCACTGAGGGTTGATGTCCAACATAATGTGACAAAAATAAATAAAAAATAAATTTGTAAAACGGAGAATTTTTTTTCTGGTGCTGTTTTTGTGGGACACACATTGGAATGTTAAGCTCACCTGAGTTCCTATACTGACATTCCGTTATACTCATGATACTCTGGAGTTTTTTCTTCTTTGTTTTGCTTTATGCTTTTGAGCCACATCAAGTGATGCTGAGGGGTCTTCCTGCCTCTGCACACAGGAATTACTACGGATGGTGTTTGGGGCACCCTATGGGATGGAACTGGTCAGCTGCGTGCAAGGCAAGCAGGAATTACTGTGGTTGTACTCAGAGGATACTGGGGATGGAATCCGGGTTGGCTGTGTGAAAGGCAAGTGGGGACCCTATACGATGCTGGAGATAAATACCAAACCCATCACGAGCAAGACAAGCTCCCAGCCACTGGACTATCTTTCTGGCCCCTTTTATTGCTTTTAATCTGTATTTTCATTTAAAGTATTTTTTAAAACTTTTTGGTGGCATAACCAGTTCTTATAGTAACGCATACAACAAGTCACTTAGAATGTTTACATCCTCACTCATTCACTGACACAGAAGCTCTATTCACCTTTACACTCTGATTAAACTTTGTTTTCTGAGTTCACTTTTCTTTTATTAATCTTCCCCCATCTCTTTATGCATTTCTCATTGATTTTTAACTTTTCTCTCAAATGCCCTTTTTTATGTATTTTTCGTAGCGCCTATGATTTAATAACCAAAGTATCAGAACTATTGGGGGAGGCAGCCACAGTGAAGTGGGGAGGGCTCTTGCTGTGCATGCAGCTGATGCAGGTTCGAACCCCGACAGCCCATAGGGTCCCTGAGCCTCCAGGACTGATTTTTGAGTGCAGAGCCAGGAGTAAGCCCTGAGTAATGCTGAGTGTGGCCCCAAAATAAACAAAATAAAATTAGAACTATCTTATCTAGTTCAGATTAGTTAAATGATTCTAGGGTTGTTTACAGATTTGTTTTAAAAATTTTAGAGTTTTTAATTTTGGTAAGAATTTTCTATCACAATACCAGATGTTCTGATTCATGAATATTTTATGTACTCAAACGTCTTTTTCTGTCTCCAAAAATGGGACTGGAGAGGTAGCACAGCTTGTAGGGCATTTTCCTTGCACGCTGTTGACCTGGGATCAATTCCCAGCATCCCATAAGTCCCCTGAGCACCGCCAGGAGTAATTCCTGAGTGCAGAGCCTGGTGTAAAAAGGTAAAGGTAAAGGCCCTCCCGTTGATCGTCGATTTGCTCGAGCGGACCCAGTAACGTCTCCATTGGAGACTTTGTTGTTACTGTGTCTGGCATATCGGATACTCTCGGTAGCTTGCCGGGCTCTCCGAGAGGGGCGGAGGAATCGAGAGCCTGGTGTAACACCTGTGAATTGATGGATGTGGCCCAAAAAGCAAAATCATATCAAAAATATTTTTCTACCATTTAAACGTTTTGATCAAGAATTTCTTGAACCAATTAGAATTATTTTATATGAGTAAGATTGCTGAAAATTCTTTAATTTTGCAATTCTTTTATGACTTGTGTTATCAGAATGATAGTTTTCTTTGGAGAGTTCAATTATTAACCAATGTAGATCCTTCATTAACAGTGAATCAAGACATCTAATTATTTATATTTTTCAATGTTTATCTTCTTACTTGCTTTATCATACTATTGAAGATACAATGGAATAAAGTGAGCTGTAGTATATATTTAGTGTAGTTCATATGTTCATACTTATGTTCATACTCAGGGATCACTCCATCTGGAAATATGCAGTAGCCGAGATTGAACCCAGGACAGCTGCGTACAAGGCAAATATCCTCCTCACGGTGCTATTCCTCTAGGCCTTTTCCTATGCTATTTTGAAAACATTGTTTATTACTTACATGCATATTTTGTACTTCATTTAATAATTGACTGAAACAGATTCTTCTTTAAATAACCCTGTGCTCTTTCACTCATGACTGTGCCTACATTGGAAATGTTGTGCAACATTTGCTTCTATCTAGCTGAAAAATTACATCAACCCAAATTTAAAAAAATGAGTTTAATTCCTTTTCCTAATGACAATTTTTTCTTTCTTTTCCACATTTGGTGATGCTCAAAGTTTCTCATGGCCCTGAACCCAGGATTTACTCCTTCCAGTGCCCAGGAAACCATATGGGATGCCAAAGGTTGTAACCGAGCTGGCTTCATGCAAAGTAAATGTCTAGTTCTGCACCATGACTTCAATCTGTATGGCAACTTTCTATATTGTGAGCAGAGTCAGAATGTGTGAGGAAGGCCACAACCAGAGTGAGATGTGAGAATAAACGAATGTCAGAGGGTGAGGGGGATGGGTACTGAAAATAGTTTTCCTCCATTTCCACCAAAACGGAGCAGGGATTGGGTTAGGCAGTGCCCCATTATTACTCTGATAATCTGTGAATCTGTGGAGGGAAGACAGTGATTTGGGCTCAAATAACTTTTCAGCGACAGAGGTTGTACGTGGATGCCCAGTATTCCAAAATGAGTGACTGAGCATCAACTGGAAATACACTTGTGATCAAAGGGAACATTCCAGTCCTCGGGGGTATATTTAAGGGGCAGAAAGGAGAGAGACTCACACATTCAACAAGGTTTTGTGTGTGTGTGTGTTTGTGTTTGTGTCTGTGTGTTTAATTGAATCACTGTGAGATAAAGATACAAGCACCTTTGCACTGCATCAAGGCCATTCCTGGCAGTGATTGTGGGACTCTGCGTGATGCTGGGGATCGTGCAATCACACTGGCCCCGGTCTCCTGAGACAAGCACTTCTACCCAAATAGCTGCATTTGGGTCCCGGGCCTGCTGTACTTTGGACCAACCAGCGTGTTCTCTCTAGCATCTCTCTCTCTCTCTCCCTCTCTCTCTTTCCCCTTCCACAGAGCGTCCAGATAAAACCTGTTTTATTTTAAAAGAACAAAGATTGTTAGGGATCTCCGACGCAGACAAGGACCACGCAGGAATGCCATCAGCAAGCAGGCAGTTTATTGAGCTGGCTCGCCAGAGTCAAGCCATCCCACCGACATGCAGGTCCAGTAGGTGAGGCAAGACCCCGAGCTTCTTCAGAAGGGAGCATTTATAGGCCTATACTGGCCGTTACAGAGGATTTGAAGGTCTCAATTTACGTAAGTGCCTGCTCCGGGCTTCACGTGATATTCGGGTCTGAGGGCTGAGCCTGGACCGGTGGCAACTGTTTCATTAGTCAACCACAAGGTCTTTTATGAAATTAGATTATACCTTTATATGGTCATAGCTCAGGGGCCCATACATTCCTCCTGGAACAAGCAGATAATAGAGGCGTGAGTGGAAACTATACTATCTTCATTGTCCTTGGCCCAGTCCGAGGCTGTTCTGTCCTAACAAGATATGTGAGGCCAGAGAGATAATCCAGTGGGGAGGCGCTTGCCTTGCTAGTATGGCTCCATTCAACGAGGGAAGGTCATTCATGCTGTTGGGCCTCAGGTGGGCCGGGAGGAGAGAGGCTGGCTTGCGAGAGAAGGCGGGGGACCCAAAGACATGGTGGGAGTTTGGGGGCCATGTGTTCTGGAAGGACGCACTGGCCTCCCGGGTACAAGTTTCAGCCTGATTGGGGCCTGAGCAATGACTGGGGTCAGTGACTGGGAGAACAAGGACAAGCGTGCCAGCCACAGGAACAGACTGTTGAAGCTCGGAGTCAGAGGCTTCTCTGGATTTTTAAAATTTGTGTATGTGGTGTGGTGTGTGTGTGTGTGTGTGTGTGTGTGTGTGTGTGTGTGTGTGAAGCAAGATTGTTTTCTTTTTTCTTTTCCTTTTTGGGTTACACCAAGCGATACTCAGGGCTGACAGCTAGCTCTGCGTCCTGGAATTACTCTTGGATGTGTTCAGAGGAACACTATGGGATGCCAGGAATTGAACCTGGGCCTGCTGTGCGAGTCTGTGTGTCCTACATACTATATCATCACTCGGGCCCAACAAGCTAGTTTTATAGAAACATACTTAGAAAGGATTAGAGAGAAGCACACGCTGGGGAGCGAGAAAAAGGCTCAGTCGGGCCACAGTGATGTCCAACGGGGACACACTGGCCTTGCACACGACGACCGGGGTTTGATCACGGGAACCGCATAGTACTCCCTGTGACCCACGTGGAGTGATCCCTGTGCACCACCGTGTGTGCAAAAACAAAACTAAAACAAAGCCAAGTGCAACCAGGAGGAAGAGCCGGGGCTCGCCAGCTTGTCCCTGGTGGCCCTCTAGCCCCCGAATCTTGCCCGGGCACCCACAGTTCTCCTACGTGGATGACGATGGCGCCCGGGAGAGCGGCATGCAGCTGACCTTCCTGTGCCTGCTGAGCACCCGCACCTGGCAGTCCTTCACAGACCTGTGCCAGAACAATGCCGCCAGGCTGGACTTGGCGGCGGGGAGCCAGGGCCTCATGCTGCACTCCCGGGAGGCCACGGGCCAGAAGTCGGGCCTCAACTAGATGGCCAGATGGCGGTGGCCGCAATACGGCCCCCCTAGGACGGCTAGGTCAGGGGAGTAGGCGGTGGGAGCGCGCAGGGGGTCCCTGTGCCCCGGGAGTGGCAAGGCCAAGACCCTGCTGGAATTCAGCGCCCCCAGGGATGGGTCCTCCCGCTGCTGGATGTGGCGGCTTCTGGTTTCGGACAGCCTGACCAGAAGTTTGGCTTCCAATGGGGGCCCGTTTGCTTCAGTAGCTGAGAGTCTGGGGGTCGCGGAGGAGAGTGAGGGACAGATGGGACACCCTCACAGGGGCACTAATGGTGATGAGGCCTCCAGCCACCCTATTTCTCTTCTCTTGCAACTGCCTCACTGTCAGATAAGAGGAATCTCCTTCCTTCTTCAGCCCCCAGGGGGATTACCAACCTCTCCCCTCCACTCTTGGGGGCGCAGTGGAAGTTTAGCTGGAAGTTTAGCACCCCTGCACCGCATACAAAGGGCTTCCAGCTCAGAGTTGATACAGCCCTCCTAAACCTGCCTCTAAACCTGCCTCACATCCTGTTCCCCCAAATATCTGGTGCTTCCGTACCTCCTTGTTGACCACTGGATTCCCTACCATTCGAGGTAGACTGCTCGTTGGATTCCTCAGAAATTTCTGGGAACAGAGCAGTTGGGGGTCCCCGAGTGTGGGAACCAAAGTCTGACTCCAGAAGGATGTGGGGCCCCCTGGCAGAGCTGTGTGCCCCCCATCTCAGCCCAACTCCAGACGCTGTCCCACCCCTGCCTCTGAATCCCTTCCCCTGAATCATATAGCCAGATCAGGTGTGGACCAGGTGGGGTGGAGTGGAGGGTGGGGCATGACCCTGACCCCAATGGTCCTGCCTTCATTCTCAAGGGGTCTGTGTGCCAAGAGGAGGCCTCTATGGTAGATTCTACTCCCTTACACCCGCCACGGCCTGGAGGGGATGAGAGTCCACCAATGCCCGGCTCTGTAGTACCCTTCTGGAACCCAGGTCAGAGAATAAACTAGTGAACTGTGTCCGTATTCCGTGCTGCGTGGGGCTCGCCCTACTTACCCTCTATGTGGAGAGACACCCAGTGGGCCGTGCTCCAAAACCAGCTGCCCGAGAGTGAACAGGGTGACACAGGACAGGCTTGCCTTTCGGCAGTACGATGTCTTCAACCAACTTGGTTCTAAAGATCTCCAGAGCCCAGGTCCCCACATCTCAGCACTCCACATTGCTGAGGGTACCATCTTTCCTCCTGAGTTTTGGGGCTCCTGTACACATGAGAAGTCCCATGTCTTCTGTTCTTCATGGAGGAGATTGGCAGAGGCCAGATTCAACTCTGGCATCACCAGAAGTCTGGAGTGAAGGTAACAGTCATCAGAGGAACTAGGGTGTGTTAAGAAGAATTTTAATTAACACAGGAATAATGTGCCTAAGACTGGGAGATCACCTTCCCTGGAAATTCTAAATACATCATTTCTGTCAAGAATTTTTTTTGCTTTTTGAGTAACACCCAGCAATGCTCATGGATTATTCCAGACTCTGTACTTAGAAATTACTCCTGGTGGTACTTGAGGACCATGTGGGATGCCGGGGATAGGACCTGGGTAGCTGTATGCAAGGCAAACATCCTACCAGCTATACTATACCTCTGGCTCTGAGGGTTTTGAGGGGGCTGCTTTTGTGTGTGCCCACAGTGTTCTGGGGACCATTGAGTACCTGGGAATCGAACTTGGTCGGTTACAAGCAGGGTGAGATTATTTTTTTCGTTGTTCTGTTCACTTTGAACAAGAAAAGTTATGAGCCCTCTTTGCTCTGTCTGTGGCCCAACTCTTTGAAAGGTTTCCAGTTATAATCAACCCCACGTGAAATCACCCCACATTCTGTGGATGCACCAACCCTCTTCAACAAAGAATAGGGGTCAGTGATACAGCAGGATACAGTTCAGAACCCACCAATTTGGGGTGGGGGGATCTGCTATCAAGGGACTGAGGCTGTTTTGGTTTTATTTGGTTTGTCTATGGTTTGGGGGCCCAACACCAGCAATACTCAGGGGTTCTCCTGGCTCTGCACTCAGCAATCACTCCAGCATGATGGTGGGGCTGTATGGAGAGCCATAGAAAGAACCAGGGGCCTGTGACTGCAAGTCAAGTGCACTAACCGCTCTGCTTCCTCTGCAGCGACCCAAGCGGTTTACCTGATTAATGACCCTATACCTGATATTGAAGCAAAGAAAAGGTCTGGAAATCTGAAGTGTGGGAAAGTCTGGCCCTTGCAGTTGCACAAAATGCCACGGGATGGCGATGTGTGTGTTTCCATCCCTCCACAGGCCCGTTTCTCTTACGAATTTTCCACCCTTGGGTTTGCTTCAGGGATAAGCATGGGATAATTAAGGATCAAGCAAGCCACTTCCACAGGTGCTGCAGTAGGAGAACATGCGAGTGCTTTCTTTCACTTGGGTAACCTGGGTTCAGTTCCAACCTTCATAATTTGTGGGGTACATAACTGAATCTTCTCGTGGGTCGAGTGGGTTGCTCTCGCTTTGTCTCTGTCTCTGGACCACGAGGAGTGCAGAGGATTGAAACTGACGTGGAAAGAGCAAGACAAAGTCATTTCTTTTAAGTTATTTCTTTTTAGTTGTTTATTTTTGCTCTTCACTCTGAGCTAGAAATCTTCTGAAGCCACTTTTCTATGTCTGTGACCAAGCCATTGAGAAATATTTCCTGCTATGGGCAATCCACATCCCATCGTCCCACATTGTGAGGGAGCCCAAAGCTCTACTACAAGGAAGAGGCGGCATGGATACAGCAAGATACAGCTCAGAAACCACACGTTGGGGTGAGGGAATCCTCCAATAAGGGACTTAGGTTATTTTGGTTTTATTTGGTTTGTTCATGGTTTGGGGGCCACAAATCCAACAACGCGCAGAGGTTCTCCTGGCTCTGCACTCAGGAAGCACTCGGGCATGATAGTGGGGCTGTATGGAGATTCAGAAAAAGAACCGGGGGCCTGTGACTGCAAGCCAAGAGCACGAACTTCCCTGCTTCCCCTGCGGCAACCCAAGCGGCTGGCTTGATCTTTAATGACCCTATACCTAACAGAGAAGCAAAGAAATGGGTTGGAAACCTTAAGCGTGGAAAAAGTCGGGCAGCGGTAGTTCCGCTGAAATGCTACAAGATGGCACTGTGGACGTTTCTGTCCCTCTTAAGGCTCATTTCTCTAAGAATTTTCCATCCTTGGTTTTGCTTCAGTGTTCAGTATGGGGTAATTACGGATTAAGCAAACCGCTTCCACAGGTTGCAATGGTATGAGAGACTGTGGTCGCTTGTCTTTCACTTGAGTAATCTGGGTTCGATTCCTGCCTTCAGATCTTTGTGGGGTGGATAGCTGAATCACCTCGAGGGTCGAGTGGGTTGCCCTACCTTTGTCTCTAAACCCCGAAGGGTGCAGAGGATTGAACTGAGCCTTTAATGAGTAAGGTAAGGTTATTTTCTCACATTTATTGTTCTCTCTGTACAAGAAAAGTTCTGAATGCACCTTGTGATGCCTGTGACCGAGCCCTGGGAATGTTTTCTGTTATGGGCAACCCAAACCCCATCACTCCACATTATGAGGGTACTCTAACAGTATTCTACACCGATGTAGGGAATGGAAGAATATACAGTTCTGACACCCTCAAGTCATGGTGAGAGAATCGCTATCAAGGAACTAAAGCTCTGTGTTTTACTTTTCTTTCTTGTTTGTTCCTTTATGGCTGTGGCCACACTTGGGCATGCTCACGGCCTTCTCCTGGATCTACACTCAGTAATCACAATGGACTTGACTGAAGAACCGTAGGGGAAGCCTATGAATATACGCCGGTCCGACGGATGCAAGGTAAAAGCCCTATCCGCTCTGCTCCTGTTGCAGCGGCCCAAGATGCGTGCTGGATATTTAATGACCTCATACTTAACACTTCAGCAAAGAGAAGGGCTGAAAATCTTAAAAGTGGGAAAATTTGGACCCAAGAATTTATGCTGAAACACCACAAGATGGAGCTGTGGGCATTTCTGTCCTCAAGGCTCGTTCCTTTAAGAATTTTCCACCCTTTCTTAGGTTTGCTTCCGTGTAAAGTATTGGGTAATTAAAGATCAAGCCAGGAGCTTCAAAGGGGAAGTGGTAGGAGAGTCTTGAAGGTGTGCGTCTTTCACATGGGTGACCAGTATTCGATTCTCGCCTTCAGATCTTGTGGGGTACATAGCTGAATCACCTCGAGGATCGAATGGGCTGTCCATCTTTGCATCTGGACCACGACGGATGCAGAGGATTGAACCTGAGGTGGACAGAGCAAGGCAAAGCTGCAAGGCTGGAGCCATAGTACAGGGCATAGGGCGTTTGCCTTGCATGTGGCCAACATGGACGACCCGAGTTCGATTCCACCACCACTCTCGGCAAGCTACCAAGAGTATCTTGCCCGCACACCAAAGCCTGAGAACCTACCTGTGTCATATTTGATATGTCAAACACAGTAACAAGTCTCAAAATGTTACTGCGCCCGCTCCGACAAATCCATGAGCAATGGAAGGACAGTGACAGTGACACTCTGAGCTAAAACACACCAGAAGCCACTTTGTTATGTCTGTGACCAAACCATTTAGAAATATTTCCTGGTATGGGCAACCCACACCACATCACCCCACGTTCTGAGGATACCCAACCCTATACTACAAGGAAGAGGCAGCATGGATACAGCAAGATACAGCTCAGAAACACCCACGTTGGGATGAGGGAATCCTCCAGTAAGGGACTGAGGCTGTTTTGTTTGTATTTGGTTTGTTCATGGTTTGGGGGCCACAAATCAAGCAACACACAGAGATTCTCCTGGCTCTGCACTCAGGAAGCACTCTGTCATGATGGTGGGGTTGTATGGAGAGCCAAAGAGTATGAGAGCTTTCTTTCACTTGGGTAACCTGGGTTCCATTCCAGCCTTCATATCTTGTGGGGTACATAACTGGACTCACTATAAACAGAGCTCCTCTCCCACAGTCCAGGAGCTTCTCCCCCAGGGACAGCTTGTGTCCATGGACTGAGCAGAACAGTCTCCGAGTAGCTTTTTCCAGGGGAACGCTTCTTTAAAGCATGGGCGCTTACTTCCTTCTGGTCTCCCACAGAAGACATCACACCTGTCTTGGCATCCTCATGGCGCTGAGGGCATAATTGCTCACTCGAGATTTTGTCACAGTGCGCATTATCACAAAAATTCCTCCTAGGTTGACTGCTACCCTGAAGAACAGCAGAGAAGAATTCCTATTATTGTGCTGTGCCTGAGAGTCTCCTCATCCAGAAAATTCTAGATCGGCAGGTTGGTTTCTAACATTTACCCAATTCAATTGCAATTCTGACACGTGGATGGATTTTCCAGGCAACGACCTTACATTTCAGCAAAATGCACAAGCAAAATAGACCGACGGCAGGTCACATAGCTGTGTAAAATTTTTTTCAACTCAAAGAACTGACAAACAAACAAAACAAACACAAACATTGTCCTCCCATTGTTCATCGATTTGCTCGAGCAGGCCCAATAACGTCTCCATTTTGAGACTTGCTGTTACTATGTTTGGCGTATTGAATATGTCACGGGTAGCTTGCCAGGCTTCGCTGCACGGGCGAGATACTCTTGGTAGCTTGCCAGGCTGTCCGAGAGGGGTGGAGGAATCAAACCCAGCTCGACCTGGCTGGCTGTGAACAAGGCAAACACCGTACTGCTGTGCTATCACTCCAGCCCAAGATACAGTAACTGGAAATAACTACCTCTGCAGAAAATTGAAGCACCAATTTAGAGTGAAAATAAAAGGCGCCCGAGACTGGGTTTGGTTCTAGTTTAGTGTGGAGCATAGTGGGATAGCTTAGTGGAATACACGTGTGAAGGCAATGATGCATCCCCACATAGCCGAGACAGACCTTTGAAAACATCTCACCTGAAACAGATTCCTCTCCAGGATCAATGAGTTTTTTGTTATCTTGTTCTATTTACTTAGGTGGGGAGAGGGTCACACCAGCATTACTCAGGGATTCCTGCTGCTGGGGCTCTGGGGGCCCTGAGGGGTGCTGGGATGGAACCAAAGTTTTCTTCCTTCGGGTCAAGCAAGTGCGCTTCTTAATGCAAAACCACTAGTGCTGAACCATCGAGTTCTTTTCAACAATCACACTTGTCCTTGCTGTCTATCAAATGTAAAGTCACAGTATTTACCCTGTAATAAAAAGAATTTTTTGGGGGTTCCATAGTACAGGGGTAGGCATTTGCCTTGCATAGAGCCGGCCCAGCTTCAATCCCAGGCATCCCATATGGTCCCACATGCACCACTAGGAATAATTCTTGAGTGGAGAGCTATGAGTAACCCCTGAGCATCGCTGGATGTAACCCAAAAAGCAAAATAAATAAATAAATAAATAAATAAAATATATATATTTTTAGGTTTTAGAACTACTGATTTTATGCAGCAACACGATTAAAACTGGAAGATACCATCTTGAGTGAAGTTAGCCAGAAAAAGAAACAAAAACAGGATAATGTCACTCATCGGTGGAATACAGAACACTGGATGTGGAGATGTACTGTAAAGGGTCTAATTAAATCATCCCTTATTTCAGTGTTTAGAGAGAAGCCGGATAAAGAAGGAAAGAAATCTGCGGGCAGAAGCGAATCAGAATTTTACAGGGATCAGGGATTCATTTATGGCAGTGACATGAGTGACGGGTGTAGCCATTTACCCAAAATACAAATGCAAGAGAACTGAAAACAAGAGATGTAAGCTGCAACCACTGAAACTTAGTCATGTGGTTGTTCAGATGACAGGCGGGGTGGAGGGAGGACTGAGGTTGGAGGGAATACGGGAACATGGGTGGAGGGAAGCTGACACTGGTGCAGGGATTGGTTCTGAATTATTGTATGCGTAAGTACAACTATCAATACTTTTGAAAATTCTGGCACTTTAATGAAAACTTAAAAAAAGAATAAAATGAAATAAATTTCCAGATTTCAGCCCCCACTGAGGTTAAAGACCCTCTAGTCCCAGTATTAGGCTCTGATATTTTTCCTATGGTGCTGAGACCATAGATATGGTTGTGGGGATGGAGTCAGACCCTACCTTTCAAGTCATATGCTTGGTCCACTGAGCACTCCAATAGCATAATATTTAGTTTCAACAAGAGAATCTTACAGCACACTTGCATGCAATACCCTTGTTCCCAAATGAAATTGCTGTAATTCCACATCCTGAACCTGTGATTTGAGTTCTGAAATCAAACAAAATGCACAATGAGGATTAGTCCAACATTGAATGGAATGCAATTGAATGGCTAAACAGGTGGAGGACATGGTTCTCACAGTCCAAACAAGCCGACAAAAAGAGAAAATCTGCAGGAAGTGTTGCTGCAGGAGCAAGGCAGTTCCAGAACAAGCCTTTTGGGTTTTATTTTTGATCAGACCCAGTGATGCTCGAGATACCATAGGGGAAGCTGGACCTCAAAGGTAGGCAGCGTCTGTTGGCGAGCACCCTCCGTGATGCACTGCTGTTCTGGTCCTAATTAGCTTCACTATGGGCTCACAGCCACAATTTAACATACACACAATAAAACATTTTGTGGTGCATACAAGAGTACAGCAGGTAGGCATTTGCCTTGCATGAGGCTGACAGGGGTTGATCCTTGAGCATTGCCAACAGCAACTTATGAGAAACACCAGGAATAACTGTTGATCATCCCCAGGCCCCAAAATAAAAGATAGCACAGTGGTAGGGTGTTTGCCTTGCACGCAGCCAATATGGCCAACCCGAGTTCAATTCCTCCGCCCCTCTCGGATAGCCCGACAAGCTACTGAGAGTATCTTGCCCGCACGGCAGATGGCAAGCTCCCCATGATGTATTCGATATACCAAACACAGTAACAACAAAGTCTCCAATGGAGACGTTACTGGGCCCGCTCGAGCAAATCGATGATCAACGGGAGGGCCTTTACCTTACCTTACCTTATTCAAAAAACATGGTAATGATCCAAAGGCAAAGATAAGCAGATAAGTATGGTGTCATATTGACAGAGAGGGGTCCAGAAAGGGTACCCGGCCCTGTAGGTGTACAGTCAGCCTGGTTATTCAGCTGGGGGGGACCAGGGTCTTGAAACTCATGGACTATTCGACATACCTGACAGACGAGGAAGAATGACAAGAAAGTCAAGAAAGCAAAGCACAGGATCTCTCCATAACGAACAGCTCCGGGGAGTGAAGGGCAGCGTGAGTGCAGTACAGACGCCTGATCCAGTGGCCCGAGGACACAGTAGCATGTTTCACACACACTCAGGGCATGCACACACTGCCCAGGGACCCAGCCAGGAAGGGTCCTCAGACACTCACCTGCACACACCTCACCTCCCCAGCTTTAGGGCTCCTCTTCCAGCCTAGAGATTAACGCAGGCTTCACCCCAGAAGGCCCTGCTCCACAGAGACAGAGGACTGGATTAGTCACAAGGAAGGAAAAGGCGACAAGTAAACCTCGTGTGTCCCTGGTCTAACTGGTCATACTATTGAAAAGGCATGATCATAACGTCCACTTTCAATATGCCAAAGATTGGTGGGGAGTGAGGAATAAGACAAAATTTAAACTTAAGAGTGAAATAAGGGAGTCCCAGATAATACCACTAAGCTACCAGCACTGTATGCAGTTTTGTTTTGGGTTACAGTTGGCGATGCTCAAGGGTTAATCCTGTATCCGCGCTCAGGAATCATTTCTAGTAGTATTGGCTCCATGGAAGGTCAGTGATTGAACCTGGTTTGCTTTACGTAAGGAAGCGCCCTCCCCACAGTGCTTTTGGAACATCTGTAATTCCCTGAATTTCTTTTACGTTTACTTTGAGTTTACAATTCCCCAAGTGAGGTTTGATGACTTAGGTGAATCTGAACTTTGTATTTGAAGTGAATATTTCCTATTCTATATTCCCATTAGCCCCTTTATACTCTACTATAGAGCAATGTTCTTTGCTTAACCACAGATAGACTATTAATGATAGGCTCCTAATATCTGGCCCATATCCTGAAATACATCTACTCCTGGCACCTGTCATATTTACTTGATTCAAGCTTCAGTTGCCATACTTCCTAACACTCCAAAAAGGAAGGCCCCATAGGGCTGAGATGGATCTGGGGAAAATAGCAAAACTACCCTGGAATCGAAATGGAATAGTCTAGAAAGCATGAAAGAACAGTCTTGATATTAGCTGTTATGACTTAAGAGACAGGACCTCATGAAGGACAAGCTGTACCGGCCTGAAGACCTAGTATGGGATTTATGGTAGAAGCCCAGCAACCTTGCCCTCAGAGTCCAGAAAACTAAATTTTGGAATCTATATTTCTTACTATTTTTATCCACATATCTGCAATTCTTAATAAGAAGTAAATTTAATTGTTTAATATTTTATAGTAGATAAAGAGGAAAGCAATATAATGCTGTTGACCCTGGGAGAATCTCTCTGTATAGCCACTGGGAGACAGTGTCTTCTTGAATTCTCCAGAATTGTCTCCATCAAAACCCTTTACCTCTGTAGGGGCTGGAGCCATAGGACAGCAGGAAGGGCATTTGCCTTGCACGCAGATGATGAGGGTTCTTTTCCCAGCATCCCATATGGTCCCTCGATCACATCCAGGAGTAAATTCCTTAGTGCAGAGCAAGGAGTTACCCCTGTTAATGGCCAGGCGTGACCCAAAAAGCAAAAACAAACAAAAATGCTTTACCTCTGTAAACGATCAGTCACCCCTATGTGTAGTCCTATAGCTCAACAACCTTCAATGCTCTGTATTATGCTAAAAGCTTCACATTAAACAAGCCATTCTGACCATCAGTCAGTGGTTCTCCATATCTTTGTTCCTCTTCTGACTCCAGCATAATGTCCCTTTAGAGATTCTTCTGAGAGGCAATCAGGTATGTTCATCCCTCTGGGGTGAAACTCACTGCCATGTTGACAGAGGTAACCACATTTCGAACCAGCACACAGTAGGATAGGAGGAGGCTATCCCAATCCACACAATGGGCCTGAGGATGAAACACTGCAGCACCCTAGGGGTTCTCAGGGATCCCCCTTTTCCCCACTCCAGAAGGGAGGAACCGGCCTCCACCAACACTTTAGGGTGACTGGCCCCAGTAGTCACTGGATGGAATCCTGATATACCACAATGAAACTATATTAGAAGCTGATGGACTTGCACGCAGTCATCCCAGAGACAAACCCAATGAACAATGCTCCTGTGAGTAACACCTAAGCACTGACCCAGCAGGACCAAAAGAAAGCAACACTGGGTTGGACCAAAACTCTAGACACTCCTCCCCCACGCCATATCGTCACATCAACTGTTCTAGGGATGAGAAGGGGACACTCAATGTCCAGTGAGCAACTCAAAGGTGTTGTGGACTGGAGGACTCCTGGGTTGGCCACATGCAAGCAAGTACCCTACTTGCTGTACTATTGCTCTGGCCATTTCTAAATAAATTTTTTCCCAGCACACCAGCAGTGACCCCTGAGCAAAACTCCCCTTCCCCATACTGAAATATCTCCCTTTCAGGAAAAGATAAAACAACAAGTATACTGATGTAGCCACCCCCAAGAGCCAGTTTTCCTGATGTTCTGGTCAGCGAGATGAAGAGAAAGGAATTGTTTGCAATTGGACATGTGGAAGTGGAAAAAATTATTTGCAGTATTGTTGTTTATTCGGCTATTGATTAGGCTGACTGAAATGGGCATCAACTCCACCGTACTTTCCCCCCTTTTTTGAAAATTTTATTTTTTGAATCGCCCTGAGTGAAGTTACAAAGCTTTTGGGTTTAAGTCTCATTCATACAATGAAGCACCAGTCCCTTTACTGTGCCAATTTTCCGCCACCAAAACCCCAAGTATACCCCCATTCTACACCCTCCCCCTAACTGTTGGGGCAGATGATTTCTACATTTCTCTCTACTTTGATTACATTCAATATTTTGACACCAGACCCACCATTATTATATTTGGGATTTAACCCCAGCACTCAGATAGTCCAAAAAGGCAACAGTAGACAATTTGTTTTGTACTGCTGGTTATAAACATGATTTTGTAATTTTGAAATTTTAATAATATGGAGGGATTTCTCCCAATACCTGCTGAGTTCCAGATTTTCTCCTGACTCTCTGGGATCATGGCCATTAAGCAGCTTTATCAGGAGCCAGAGAGGCGGTTAGTGGGCATGATCTAAGCTATTGTTGGGTCGTGGGGGAAAGGGCCACCTCCACCCCCATCCCCCCATCCTGTGAAGCTCCACATATCTCATCACTGCGGGCCCAAATGTGACTTTCCAATGGCCTCTAGAGGATGGTGGCCAGCGAGCTGCAAGGGGGAGCAGGTGGAGGGACAGCACCCCTTCCCTGTGGGGTGGGCTGGGGTTAGTAACCTACTGCAGGGTCCAGACTCATTTCTGCCAAGAGCCACTGGGTTTTGAGATCTGTCTCTGAATCTCTGGGATCATAGCCATTAAGCAGCATTGATAGCAGAGCGGGTAGGATGTTTGACTTGCACGGGAAAAACCCGGGTTCGAATCCTGGCAACAATATGTTCGCCTGAGCACCGCCAGGAGTAATTCCTGAGTGCATAAGCCAGGAGTAACCCCATGTGCATCGCTGGTTGTAACTCAAAAAGCAGAAAACAAAATAAATAAATAATACAAACAGTAAATTTTCAGAGGCAAAACCCTCTCACTTGTGCAGACACACCCCAAAGTCCCAACCCCAGCACAGGAGCCAATAAAAATGACGGACCACAAAAGTGTCCCTTTCCTTTCGGGGCTTCCCGTGAACATATCTGGAGGTTTGATAAGCGTTATCTCCAGTCCAAAGGCTCCAAAAAGGGCCCTGCGCTGTCCCGAGTAGGGAGGTATGAGATGGCCAAGACCACCACTCTCTGCAGGTCCCTCACACCAAGGCCCAAAGTTCATGTGCCATCTTCGACCTGGATGTGATCTTGGCTACAGGGACCCTCAGCATAACGCACCCTCACCCATAACACCTCCACCACAGAATAGCCCCCAATGCAACCCTCAGAAGCTCCACATTCCCTAATACCTAGATATGCAGAACAAGTTTTGAAAAAACAAGCACAAAAACGCCCTACAAGCTGGCATGTCCTGCCGCTCAAGTTCCCAAACTAGGAGCAGCAGGGTGCTCAAGCAGTGTTTCTCCAGCGTGAATGCGCCTATGTTCAATAAGTCTGAGGCTCCAGCAAAGGCCTTTCCACATTCCTTACATATATATGGTTTCTATCCAATGTGAATTCTACTATATACATTAATTATTGAGGTCACAGCAAAGGCCTTCCCACATTCCTTACATATAAAGTTTCTCTCCAGTGTGAATTCTCCTATGTACAGTCAATTGCGAGGATGTAGTAAAGCTGTTTCCACACTCCACACATATATAAGGCTTTTCTCAAGTATGAATTATCATGTGTATAGTAAGGGAAGAGGACAACGTGAATGCCATTCCACATACATGACACTGATGAGATTTCTCTCCACTGTGAATTCTGCTATGTTTCCGAAGGTACTGAGATTGACAGAAGGCCTTCCCACATTCTTTGCAGATATAGGGTTTCTCTCCAGTGTGAATTCTCCTATGTTCACTAAGTCTTGAGGCTTTAGCAAAGGCCTTCCCACATTCCTTACATATATACGGTTTCTCTCCAGTGTGAATTCTCCTATGTTCACTAAGTCTTGAGGCTTTAGCAAAGGCCTTCCCACATTCCTTACATATATGCGGTTTCTCTCCAGTGTGAATTCTCCTATGTACAGTAAGTCTTGAGGCTTCAGAAAAGGCCTTCCCACATTCCTTACATATATATGGTTTCTCTCCAGTGTGAATTCTCCTATGTACAGTAAGTCTTGAGGCTGCAGTAAAGGCCTTCCCACATTCCTTACATATATAGGGTTTCTCTCCAGTGTGAAATCTCCTATGTACAGTAAGTCTTGAGGCTGCAGTAAAGGCCTTCCCACATTCCTTACATATATACGGTTTCTCTCCAGTGTGAATTTTCCTATGTACAGTAAGTTCTGAGGATGTAGCAAAGGCCTTCCCACATTCCTTACATATATACGGTTTCTCTCCAGTGTGAATTCTCCTATGTACAGTAAGTCTTGAGGCTTTAGCAAAGGCCTTCCCACATTCCTTACATATATACGGTTTCTATCCAGTGTGAATTCTCCTATGTACAGTAAGTCTTGAGGCTGCAGCAAAGGCCTTTCCACATTCCTTACATATATAGGGTTTCTCTCCAGTGTGAATTCTCCTATGTTCACTAAGTGTTGAGGCTTTAGCAAAGGCCTTCCCACATTCCTTACATATATACGGTTTCTCTCCAGTGTGAATTCTCCTATGTACAGTAAGTCTTGAGGCTGCAGTAAAGGCCTTCCCACATTCCTTACATATATACGGTTTCTCTCCAGTGTGAATTCTCCTATGTACAGTAAGTCTTGAGGCTGCAGTAAAGGCCTTCCCACATTCCTTACATATATATGGTTTCTCTCCAGTGTGAATTCTCCTATGTACAGTAAGGTTTGAGGCTGCAGCAAAGGCCTTTCCACATTCCTTACATATATATGGTTTCTCTCCAGTGTGAATTTTTTCCTATGTACAGTAAGTTCTGAGGATGTAGCAAAGGCCTTCCCACATTCCTTACATATATACGGTTTCTCTCCAGTGTGAATTCTCCTATGTACAGTAAGTATTGAGGCTGCAGCAAAGGCCTTCCCACATTCCTTACATATATACGGTTTCTCTCCAGTGTGAATTCTCCTATGTACAGTAAGTCTTGAGGCTGCAGCAAAGGCCTTTCCACATTCCTTACATATATAGGGTTTCTCTCCAGTGTGAATTCTCCTATGTTCACTAAGTGTTGAGGCTTTAGCAAAGGCCTTCCCACATTCCTTACATATATACGGTTTCTCTCCAGTGTGAATTCTCCTATGTACAGTAAGTCTTGAGGCTGCAGCAAAGGCCTTCCCACATTCCTTACATATATATGGTTTCTCTCCAGTGTGAATTCTCCTATGTACAGTAAGTTTTGAGGCTGCAGCAAAGGCTTTTTCACACTGCACACATATATAAAGCTTCTGTCCAGTGTGAATTCTCCTATGTACTCTAAATATTGAGGCCAAAGCAAAGGCCTTTCCACATTCCTTACATATATACCGTTTCTCTCCAGTGTGAATTCTCCGATGTACAGTAAGTTTTGAGGCTCCAGCAAAGGCCTTTCCACACTCCTGACATATATAAGTCTTCTTTCCACTATGCGTATTCTTATGTCTATAAAGAGACGCGGTGTGAATAAAGGCCTTCCCACAGGTCTGACATTTATGAGGTTTCTCTCCACTATGAATATTCATATGTCTATTAAGATCTGAGGGCTGATTAAAGGCCTTCCCACATGTCTGACATATATAAGGCTTCTTTCCACTATGCGTTTTCATATGTCTATTAAGATCTGAGGGCTGAATAAAGGCCTTCCCACATGTCTGACATTTATGAGATTTCTCTCCTATATGAATTCTCCTATGTCTAAAAAGATGTGATGATTTATTGAAGGTCTTCCCACATGCTCCACACGCATAAGGTTTCACTCCTGAATTTATACTCATATGGTCATGATGGAGTAACCCTTGACTCACGCTTTGTTCTCGGTGCTCACTTTTCCGCGGATGCTGTCCACTGTAGTTTTCTAAGGGAATACCACAGTGCTGAGAACATGGGGAGGCTCCGCCACATTCCTTACACTTAGATGGGTTCTGTTCACAGTGACTGTGATTGAGAGTTTGTCGCTGTGAGGGACTCACTATAGACAGTGCTTCTTTCCCTAGTGGCTGCCAGACTGGGGAATTTTGTGACTGTGAACTGAGAACACCACACTCCAAGGAACTTTTTCCAAGGGAGGGCTTCTTCAAAGTGAGGTAGCTCTCGCCATTCTGATCACCCTCAGAAGACATCCCACACGTCTTGGCATCCTCATGGGGTTGAATGCAGGATTGCTCACTAGAGATATTGTCATAGAGTGCAGAATCAGAGATATTCCACTTGGGTTGGCTGCTTCCCTGTAGGAATAGCAGAGAAGGATTCCAATTATTAACTTATTCACCGAGTCTTCCTGTCAAAAAACTGAGCCTTCAGATGTGGTTTCTTTTTGGGGGGGTCACACCTGGTGATGCACAGGGGTTACTCCTGGCTCTGCACTAAGGAGTTACTCCTGGCAGTGCTCAGGGGACCATATGGGATGCAGGGAATCAAACCCGGGTTGGCCGCGTGCAAGGCAAATGCCCTGCCTGCTGTGCTATTGCTTCAGCCCCAGGTGAGGTTTCTAACATATGCACCACACAAATGTAATTACCTACGTAAGGATTGTCTTATTATAGAATAACTTCGTGTAAATGTAAGTTCGACGCACAAAATTGATGGAAGCAGATTCATAAAATTCTGTGACTTCCCCCCACCTTTAACTTAATGAAGGAATACAACTGGAAATAATTCCTTCTATAGAAAACTGATGCATCCATTTCAAGAGAAAATGAAATACAACCAAAGTGGGTTTGATTAAAGCTCAGAGTGGAACCTGTGATGAAAGGGTGAAGATAACGCTACATCCTCACACAGCTGAGACAGACCACGTGGCTATTGCAAAACTCTCACCACAAGTGATTGCTTTCAGGATCAACAAAGTTTTTTGTTCTTCATGTTTTATAGTTTCTATTTATTGGGGGTTGGGTGGGCGGAGGGGCACACCATGCGGTATCTAGGATCAGTTCTGTGTGTCTACGGTGTCTATAAGGAGTGCTGGGTAAGGATCATCCATCCCTGTGCAAAGCAAGTATATTTCTCACTGCATTATCTCCAGGGCCCACAAATTAGCTTTTTAAATGACTATAACTGTCAAGCAAATGAAAACTCACAGCATTTTTATACATGGTTGATTTCAGCACCTAGTAAAGCTATGGGTCCTCTACCCCAAGCATCAGGCTTTGGAATTCCTCCCTGCCATTCACAGCCCTCCACCCTAACAATCACATATTTGGTCCACTCCCCCTGGCATAATAATTTATTCCGAATTAAAAATCTTACCAACTCACTCGTACTTGCAGACCCCATTCCCAAATCAAAGTGCTGTAATGCCAAATCTTGAATCCGTGGTTTCAGCTCTGAAACTGAACACAACATGCAGTTAAAGAAATTGTCAAAAATGTAGCAAAATGATGCCATGTAGTTGGAGTACATCTCTGTGGTATTCAAAGTCCATAAAATCCTACACTAAAGAAAAGATTAGGTTAGTGGAAAACGGTAAGGATCTTTGCAATTCAACACTAGGTTTTGTTTTAGTTTTTGAGCAGACCTGGTGATGTTCGGGGAACCAGGTTATTGAACAGGTCACTTTCAGGCACTGCAAGGCACTCCCTGCTGTACTATCGTTCAGATCCAAACTAGCTCTGTTATGGTCTTACTTATTCGAAAGCCATGGAAGCAACTTACAGAGTCATTCTGGACAGACATACGATGGGAATGAAGAGGAGTGTGAGTGTGGCACAGACCCATGGATCCAGGAGCCCAAGGCCCCAGCCTCAGCAGCGTGTTTCATACATGCTCAGGGCACCCATACACTGCACAGGGCCTGAGCCAGGAAGGGTCCTCAGACACTCACCTAAACACAAGTCTCTCCTCCCTGACCTCAGGGCTCCTCCTTCCAGCCAGGAGATCACCGCAGGCTTCATCCCAGTGTGCCCTGCCACAACAGAGACAGAGGCATGGATAAGTGACAAGGAAAAGGTGACAGGTAAATCCCCGTGTTTCCTGATATAAAGGCATGAACACAATGTCCATTTCCAAATTGCCACATATTTCTAGTTATTCGAGAGGTAAGACCCAAGAAAATACCACAAATACAATAGACCAGGCCTTGTGTATGGCCGACAGGGTGTTGATCAGCACAGTATGTTGCTGGTTTTTGTCTTGTTTGGGGTCTAACCTGGCAATGCTCAAGGACGACTCCTGACTCTGTATTCTGAAATCAGCACTGCTGGTGCTTGGGGATGACATGGGATGCCGGGGATTTAACCCAGGTGCATTGCTTGCAAGAAAATCACTTTCCTAACCATACTGTCTGTCTAGGCCTAACACCACATGGAGTTTCCTGAGCCCCTAATGAACTCATCAAGAATTTCAGTAAAACTAAGTGCTTAATAAATCTGGAAATGGCCAAAGGTGGCAAGAGACCCTTATTTTTTTAAGCTAAAAATGTATCCAGAAAGAGAGCACAGCAGGAGTTTCTCACAGACAATCCAGTTGCAATACCCGACATCCCCTAGGGTCCCTCACGCCAGCTAGGAGTGATCCCTAAGTTCAGAGACCAGGAGAAAAGCCTGAGTCCTGCTGAAGTCTCACAAGAACCATTAGAAGTATCTCCAAGCACTGAAATACGGCAGTGTCTGATGAGTTGAGAGAAGAGATATCAAAGCCCCGGTGGTGGGAGAGATAGTACAGCACATAGGACAGAAGTGCTGCACACACATGTGGGTTTGATCACAGGCAGCCCATAAGGTCTTGGAGCAAGGCCAGGTGTGGATCCTGAATACACAGGCAGGAATAATCCCTAATCACAATCACAATCACAACCATCCTGTTATTCGTCGATTGCCTCAAGCAGGCCCCAGTAACGTCTCCTTCGTCCTAGCCCTGAGATTTAAAAAACAAGTCCCATATTCAAGGCTCTTTCAGAGTTAGGAGAATGAGAACCTTCATTATTATTGGTATTTGGCATATTGGGTACTCCACGGGGAGCTTGCCAGACTGCCATGTGGGCAGGTTACATTCGGTAGCCTGCCAGTTTGTCCAAAGTAGGAAAGAGATGATAAGATGTCGTAAAGGGTGTGATAATCTCTGGATCCTGGCCGTTACGTTATTATTATTACATAATAATAATTATTATTATATTATTATAATTACTATAATAATTACTATAATAATAATTATATTATTATATTATTATAATTACTATAATAATTACTATAATAATAATTATTATTACTATTATGTGAATGTAATAATGAAAAGAATCAGGCCGTAATCCTGATTCTTTTTTCCTAATACCTAAGGAAAAAAGAGAAAGTAAAACCCGTCTGATTTGAGTGCCTGGTGCAAAAGTATTGGGAGTCATGCACCAATGTTTTAAATTGCCAAGAGGTTTCAGTCCATGGTATCCCGGTTTCTGAGCACTCTTAGGAGTCATCGTTTAGCACAGAGCCAGGAGAACTGTGGACTGTGCTCCCTAAACAAAGGCAACAGCAAAGCCAATTAAACACACGGAAGTTTGTGTAGTACACAAAGCAAATTGATTCACCAATGGATGGAACTATTTAAAGGGACCTGAGCGATAACTGGGCAGATAGGGATCTTCCCACGGACACAGTCGAAACGGGTTGATCTGAATCACCCCACAGGGTCCTGCTACTCCACAAGACTGATTCCTAAGGACAGAGCTGAGAGTAAGCCCTGAGTATCCACAGGTGAACCCTAAAAAAAAAACAGGGAGGGAACAAACACCTCATGGCTGTTCAACATACCAGCCCATCAGTCACAGCTACTGTTGGACACACAGCTGCGGCCCAAACCCAGGGAGCCCAAGCAGGTCTGTCCAGACAGGGTTGGCTCCACACTGCTCTCACCTACAGCCTGCAGATGCTGGTAGGTCTCCAGCATCACGTCCCTGTAGAGCTTCTGCTGAGAGGCCGCCAGGCATGACCATTCCTCCGGGGTGAAGTTCACAGCCACGTCGTGGAAGGTCACTGCATCCTGAGTCAGCACACAGGGAGGGTGGCAGTTAGAGTCTACCTTAGTCTCATTCCCACTACTGTGAGGCCAGGACCCAGGGTCCTATATTGTCACTAGTCCTCTCCCCTTCGAATGAACCAGCCTCCAAGCAGATGCATGGCTGACGGGCCCCAGAAATCACATAAGGCAGCTGGATCTGTGAAAGTGGGAGGATGTTATACAGAAAGTTCTTGGATATATCTGCCTTTCCTGGTAACCTAATGTCCAATTCGAGCACCACTGGTCCAGTGAGCACTGTAGAGAGGATCACCTGACCACAGACTTGCACGATCCAAAAGACCATCCCTGGGTGCAGCAAAAACGACTGCACGCTCACCGCTGCACCCGCAGAGCTCTTGACTACTAGGACTAAGAACTACAGTTCATATAGACAACTACTCAGAGTGGTGCATGGCATGTGTGCCTGTAAGAACACACTGCTCAAGACCGCCCCAAATCCCTTGCAAAGAAGGAGAAGGTTCTTCACCCCAACATCTCTACTGGCCTCAGAGATCCTTGGCTCTTTCTCCTTGGGATCAGCGCATGCCCAGAAATCCACACATAACTTTATGTGAATATAAGACTGTATGACTGAGAAGGCAAGGCTCTCCAGAGCAGGAAGGACAAAACAGGGGAAAAATAAGTCCTGGGGTCCAAGTCACTGTAGTTGACAGTACGCAAATGTGGCCAGCACACCCCAGCGCATTCTGATGCCCATCAGTTGTGAATCCAGAGAACAGAGTAAAGAGGATGGCTGAGTACAAAAACAATGCAAAAGAAAATGAAGCAGCAGGTTGACGTAACAGGACAGCTGCTCCGGGAACAGCGTGTAGGACTGGCGGTCCCCACCATCCCATATGGTCCCACAAGCACTCCCAGGGGCAATGCCAGAGTGCAGTACAAGGATTTATTGTGAGAATCCTTTGCTCTGCACCCCAAATTGTTGATCATCGATTTGCTCGAGCGGGCCCAGTAACGTCTCCAATGGAGACTGCTGTTACTGTGTTTGGCATATTGAATACGTAACAGGGAGCTTACCAGTCTCTGCCGTGCGGGCGAGATACTCTCGGTAGCTTGCCGGGCTCTCCGAGAGGGGCGGAGGAATCAAACTCAGGTCGGCCATGTTGACTGCGTGCAAGGCAAACACCCTACCGCTGTGCTATCACTCCCAAATAAAACAGAAAATTCAAGACAAAATCTTTGGACCTCCAGCATCCCATTGGTTGCCTAGACATGTCAGGAGTGATCATTGAGCACTGAGCTTTGAGTATTCCTCATGCACCGCTGGGTCGGTCCCACAGCCAAATATCGGAAGTCTCATCTTGGAATCCATCCAAAAGAAACTCAAAACAGATCGCCCAGGAAACCCGGGCACTCCTGGCACTACCTCATGCCATTCTGTCCCTCTACTCCTACCTTTGGACGGTGTATCAGAAGCCGCATCACCATCTTCTCCCGCCACTGTTGTGCTGAGAATTAGCAGGAGGCTCTGTGCAAAGACCTGAAGAAGTCAGAACAGTGAGCACCAGAGAGCAGCACCTCCTCCCACCCCTGATCTCAGACCAGCCACACCCTCATAATCCCACCTCAGGGAGACAATGGCAGAAGCTCCTGTCTCCACTGGGGATGCAAATTTTGTTGGCATCTGTGCTGCACTTCAGGATAAAAGCCTGGGCCCAGGCAATAGGAGAGGAAACGACAGCCCTCTCTGGTCCCCGAATTCCTCCCTGAATTGCACAGGAAAATCCCTACAGGCCCAGCCTCGGTCTGACTCTGAGTCCCGGTGCTCCCAAGTACTGGCGCCCCTGCAGCTGGCAGCAGTGCTGCCCCCTGGGAACTATAGCCTGGATGTGGCTCTGTCATGGGGAAAGTCACAGGGACATAGAATGGACAAAGCTTCAGCCACTCTCCTGCAGCAGGGACAAGAACATGCGCCTGGGCAATCTGTCCGGGGACCAAGATCACTTCTGGGTACAGTTGGGTCAGAGGCACAGCCCTGCTCTCTCGCGCTGGATCTGAGACCTTATGGGTCCTGATTTACTCTATCCCTGAAACGGAACATCTGCGTGAGCCTCAGCCAACACTTGCTCCTGCCGTCCAAGAATATATTAGAAAACTGCGCAAATGGTTCAATAGAAACATAATTCAAATAACGAGGGCATTTACTAGGGACCATAATATGAACTGTCAGGAATTAAGACCTGAGCACTGTAGATTATGACCAAAAACACTGCAACAAAAAGGCAAATTTGAATCACAAGAAACCAACAGAATTCTTGTGCAAAATAAGAGGGAAGAACATTTAAATAGACAAACAGCAGGTCCTTAAAACTTCGATTTTCTGGCATGGTTTTCCATGAATTATTATTCTCTTTTTCTACGATCACACGTCCGTGCGGGTGCGTGTGCATGTTTTTCTTCTTTGAGTAGGAACCAGCATTGCTCAGGGAGTATTCCTAGCCTGCACTCAGGTTTCACTCCCAGCAGGTGTGGGGACCAGTGGGATTCAAGACACAGAACGTGGGTTGGCTGTGTGTAAGGCAATCACCCTACTTGCTCTACTTTTGCTCCGCCCCTTCCTATATAAATTTCTTCCAAAAATACTAGGAGTGAGTCATGAACACAGCTCTTCCCCCTCCCCGCACACACAAAAATATTCTTTAAAAAATAAACATTAAAAAGCCCTTTGGAGCTGGAGTGATAGCACAGCGGGTAGGGTGTTTGCCTTGCATGCAGCCGACCCAGGTTCGACTCCTAGCATCCCATATGGTCCCCTGAGCACTGCCAGGAGTAATTCCCGAGTACAGAACCAGGAGGAACCCCTGTGCATCGCCAGGTATAACCCAAAAAGCAAAAAAAAAAAAAAAAAAACAAACTTTACCCTCAGTATTTACCCCGATTCCAGTGGTTGTCTGCTCAAGGAAAGATGAAGAGTCAGGTCTGCCTTACAGCTTGATGTGAAGGACCTGAAATTCATGATCCGGAAAAAGATACACCAGTATTGTTGGACAGGCAGTAATGTGACTTGGACGTTGGACCACATGAACCGATCAATCCTCTGCATCCCATATGGCCCCCAGCAGTGCCAGGGATAATTCCTTAGCTTAGAGGCTAGAGTGAGTCAGAAGCATCTCTGGGTGTGTTCCCACTCCCCCCAAAAATCCAAAGAATCAAAAATAGCCCCCCAAATACATTTTCATTGGCAAACCTCAGCCACCTGCAGGTCCCCTTCCCCCCCACATACCCCACATGACCCTGGCTAAAACGGCAGACAATGAAGATGACCAGCAAAATATCTCCTGCCATGAAGTGGAGGGGCTGAAGCTCTGCCCCTCAAATCTGGAGATTCTAAAGAAGCTAGGTTAGGGCTGATGGTTCAAACATGGGACTGCTGGGAGGGTGGGTACGGCCAAGACCCGGCTGATTCTCGCATTCACCCACTATTGCCCCATCCTGGAGCTGGAGACGATCGTGGCCAAAGAGGCCCCCCGGGATCACACACTCACAGCTGCCACCCCTGAACCCTGAGACAGCCTCCACTGCACCCCCAAAGCTCTGCATCACCCTAAAGCGTCCACCGCACCTCAGAATACACCTGGATTTCAGATAACAAGTGAAAAACTAGGTCAAAAGTGCCCCCCAAGCTGGCTCGGCCCCTCGGCTCAGAGTGTGGAAACGGGAAGGCGTGGGGTGCTCACAGGAGGCTGCTCGAATCCTGCCACAAAACCCACCTTCAGAATCCCCCTTTAAGGATAGAGCGCAAATTTACTTGTCCTTTGGCAAGTACACAACAGCCCCAGTGTCAGTGTCAGGGATGGAAAATGAACTATGACATCACTTATGACATCACTTTCATTTCCATTAGGTGCTTTAAAAAGCCAGAGTCTAGGCACTGAGAACCATTTTGCCTCCTAGGTGAATCCGTACTGCAAGGGGGATGGACTCAAAAAAAGGCATGGAGAGGCAAATGCTGGAGTGGTCAGTCACACACTATGGGGCCCGGGGGTAAGGAGAAATCCCCTGATCCTGCAGTTTTCACCAAACATTGAACCAAAGATATCTAGACACACAATGTTACCCTGACTCTTGCAAATGATCCCTGAGCTCAGGCACAAGAGTAAACACTGAGTACTGTATGCTATGGCAAAAAATATAAGAACAAAAAAAGGCAAATTCTACCGAAGGGGGGGGGGAAATAATGTGCAATGACAAATTCTAGAGTGAAACATTTAAAGAGTCAAATTTCTGGTCCTTAAAAATTCCCTATTCTTGATCTTTCCCTGCTACCGAAACTCTATTGTTCTTTCTCCATTTTGCATCTTTCTTAATTGTATGTGCATATATGTGTGTATATACAAGTGTGTCTTTGTGTGATTTTTGTTTGGGGGCCACAAACGGCATATCCAGGGCTTACTCTTAGCTTTACACTCAGGAATCACTCTGGTACAGAATATATGGATGCAGGGGTGGAACCTGGTTCGACTGCTTGGATGGTTAAATCCTTACTCACTGTACTATGTCTCTGGCCCTAAGTAAATGTGCTCCTAGCACAGCCAAGGTGAACCCTGAGCAAATGTCCTTACTCCTGTAAAACCAAAACTAAGATAGCAAGGTGTTTAAAAAACAAAACCCTTTACCTTTGTTGGATTAGAGTTCTAAACAATTTAGGTTTATCATTGGTCCATGATTTCTCTTCTGCTACAAGGAGTTTAGGTTTACTGAGTAACTCCCATACCAATGCTCCCAAATCACTCCCATTTCCTTAGTATTCATCTTTAACTTCCAGGTGCTCTGGTTCTCCTATGCATTAATCACCCATTTCCCCTAACTAGAAACTGTGAATTGTAAAGTCAAATTCTTCAGAGATCTCTGGATTTTGTATTTGTGAGTCAAATTTTGACTTTCTATTTCCTTAATGTCCTCTGCAGTTTACTTTAGACAAATATCCTTTTT
Organism: Sorex fumeus; assembly: GCF_029834395.1. NCBI lineage: Eukaryota > Metazoa > Chordata > Mammalia > Eulipotyphla > Soricidae > Sorex > Sorex fumeus. Next base: position 1,497,557 of record NW_026606191.1, read on the forward strand.
GCTCCTGGACAAGGACCAGTGCAGTCCCAGTTGGGAATATTGTGCTGGCAGGATCGGGATGGCCATGCCCCCAGCCCTCAGCTTTGTAGAGACAAAGGAAGACAATGTTATGCTTTTGTAACTTCAGAGTTATCTGACTCCAGATATTATACACTCCTGGGCATTGTCATATTTATGAGACTTAAGCCTCAGGTACTCTTCGTTCTTAGCACCCAAAAAGCAAGAGACTGGATGGACCCAGGATAGTTGTGAGCTACCCTGGCATTAAAAAGGGACAGGTAAGCACCATAAAAAATTTTGTCGTGACCCAAACATAAGTAACTGGGTAAGGATCCTGCTGGGGTTAGGAAGGACTAACCTATCCTGGGGAGTGTAGTCTGGGAGCTATAGGAAATATTCCCAATAGAGACACCCTATAAGCTTAATAGATCTTTTACTGTGTCCATTCAAATTAAACAGAAAGATTAAGTGTCAATTTAAGATGATTGCTTCAATGAATATGAACTAAGCAAAGGAAAAATATGTCCTTAGAGAAAATCCTGCCCTTGAGCTGATCTCTCCTTCTGAGTCAAAGTTTTGTCCTAGAAATTTCTCTTCAGGGAAGGGCTTTACATCCTCTGATTGTACAACCACATCTCTGTGTATTTGCTACCCCTAACTCTGTGGGATGGGGAATAAAGCCTGTGGGAGATGGGTGAAGAGAGGGATAAAGAGCAGTGGGAGACTGGTATAGGTGCAAAGGAGAATGGAATAAGGAGCAACTTGATCACTGTGAGTCCACAAAGTAAAATGTGCGGGTACAGTGAGTCCACAAAGTAAAATGGGGGTCCCTTCCCAACAGACAGAGAGACAGGGAGACAGAAAACCACACCGTAAGTGAAAATGGCCCATTTAATGCAGAACAGCTACCATACTTATAGAACATCTGAGGGGGCGTGAGATAAGGACATAGGAGTGACTGATCATTTATGCAGATAAACATTTGTCAGAGGAAATTCTCATTGGGAGATTCACCCAAGGAGACACTCTGTCTCCCAGGGACATCTACATTGCTTTTATCTTTTCATCTAGTTGTATAATTTATCAATACTTGCGTTGTTTGGATAAACAGAGCAAGAAACAAAGATCCCAAAACTTAGTTCTCTGGGCTTTAAGAGCAAATAAGGATTTTAACACTTAATTCTCTGGGCTGTGAGAGCAAGCAAGGTTTTACTGTAAATCCTAGACTCAGTCCTCAGGCCAGTTCAGCTTGTCCTTCCCCATGGGGTTTCTGTTTCTTAAGCTGTAACAGTTTTCATCAAGACCATGCATTTCTGCTTTCTACAATGTCCCATTTGGATACCAGGGTAGTTTTGCCACTTGCTCCAGGTCCATCCAAGTCCCACGGCAGAACCTCCCTTTTGGGGTGTTAGGAACTACAGCAACTGAAGCATGAGTCAAGTAATGATGACCAAGCAATTATACCCAGGATTAGATAACTTCAGAGTCAATCAACTCCCAAATATTAGGAGCACAGCAATGATGTCTTTCTGGTTTAACCATAGACACTGTTGTATAGTAAGTAAGTAAAGTAAAGTAAAGGCCCTCCCGTTGTTCATCGATTTGCTCAAGCGGGCCCAGTAACGTCCCCATTGGAGACTTTGTTGTTACTGTGTTTGGCATATCGAATATGTCACGGAGAGCTTGCCAGGCTCTGCCGTGGCTGTTGGATAGTAAAAACATAAAAAGCTATAGGGGAAACAGAAAAACGGGTACAAATACACAGCACTTCAACTACAAAGCAGTACAAATATGAATCTGAGAATTAAGAGAAAGTTATGGCTCATAAGTAATCAAGACTGACTTGGGGAACTGAGACAATGAGAGGTAAAATACAATGAAAAGGTTAAAGATAAACTTTAACTAAATTAGGGATGTAAGCAAGGACATGATACGCTTCTCTGGGAGGAGCAAAAGGGGCAATTCACAGATGAAGCCTAAAACATTGTTAAGTTAATATCCAGCAGATCACCAAGAGCCTGGCCCCTGTTTCCTTCTTCGATCCTCTGTCACCCTTCACCGGCCAGGGTGGGGATATCAATCATTGCCACCAAATGCACGCAGCTCATGTCCATACATTATTTGAACACAACTCTCAGTACTCAGTGTAACAGCCGCGTTTTGCCCTGATCAGGGAGAGATGAAGAGTCGGGGTGCAATTTTCAACTTGATTTTAGGGTACAGAAATTCTACATGTTAGAAAAAACAACAACAATGTGGAGTCAGAGAGATAGTAAGCTGGGAGGGGCGCTTCCCTTGCTGACGCAGATTGATAATCAGCATCTCACGTGACCCCTAAAGATGAAAAAAAAAAAAAACGCAGAGTGCTGCTCCTGAAGTAACCCTGAGCTTCCATAGATGTGCCCAAAATACAACCAAAAGGTGCCCCAAATTAAATTTTCACTTGCAAACCGAAACCACCCCTAGATCCACACACACAGGATGGCCCTGGACATCAGGGCTACTAATGAATAGTGACCGAGGGCTACAGTGTCATTTGCCATTGGGGAGCTTCCCCTCTGCCCCTCTAAAAGTAACAGGCCTTTTGTAGTTTTGGAGGCACCACCGACGATATGGACGAGAAACTTCTGACTCTGCGCTCAGGCACCCGTCCTGGTGGAGCTCGGAGATCAAACTTGGTGGGCCAGATGGAAAGCAAACGCCCTAACCGCTGTGCTATCTCTCCCGTCCTCTAAGAGAATCTGCAGGTTTTGCAGCATTGAGGTTCGGGCCAAAGCGTCCAGGACAGCGCCCAGCGCAGTCCCGTGCTGGGAGGGTCAGGACGGCCCAGCCCCCAGGCTCTGCAGCCCCCGCGCTCACCCCCGCACCCACCCGCCACTGCCCCACGGCGGAGCTGCAGGGGATCCCCAGAACCACGCACTCACACCCGCGACCCCTGCGCCCCGGCACAGCCCCCACTGCACTCACCAAAGCTCCGCGTCCCCCACCAAACCCCGTGACGCCGCAGGAACCGCCAGGATATCGGGAAACGGCTGAAAAAGCGGCCTCCGAGGTGGCTTGGCCCCGCCCCTCTGTGCAGAGACCTGGAGGCGCCGGGAGGCCGCTAGCGTGCTGCCACGAAACCCGCCTTCACAGACCCCTTCCACGCGGGACAACCACTCCGCCCCTCACCTGCAGTAAGAAATGGAGGCTGATCAAGCTTCTTGCAGGCAAGCATCTAAATGCCCTGCTGTGATGTCACTTCCGGTTCTCCTAGCAGCCGTAAAGAGCCAGACACCAGCTGTGCGGAGAACAACTAGGAAAATGCAGGTCAATGTGTAAGGCTGGCTGGCTGGCTGGCTGGAGTGATAGCACAGTGGATAGGGTGTTTGCCTTGCACACAGCTGGCCCAGGTTCAATCATCTGCATTCTATATAGTCTCCCAAGCAGGGCCGGGCATGCAGAAGAGCCAGGAGTAACCCTTGAGCACCTCTGGATGTGACCAAAAAGAAAAAATAAAGTGCAATGTAGTGGAATGGGCTCACATGAAGGAGTGAAGAAGAGGTAGCTTCAGTGTTCAGTCACAAAGTGGGGGTCTGGAGTTAGAAGTCACCTAATCCTGTATTGCACCCTTACTCTGAAGCCAGCCATGGAGATGCAGATAGAAACTTATCTCATAACAACCCAGAGGTCCGGAGAGACAGTGGAACAGGAGGAAAGGCTTCTACTTCTTAACAACACAAGAGCAGTGGACTCGTGCTTATAAGAAAAACCCCAGGAGGCAGTTTCAGAAACAATATTTCAAACCAACAGTGCCTGAGGGGTAGTACAGTGGGTTGCCCACATGCCTTGAACTCGGTCAACCGGAGTTCAGTCCCTGACATCCCCAATAGTGGCCGGGAACCACCAGGAGTAACCCTTAAGTACTGTCGGATTTCCCCCAAAACGAAAATACATAATTAAGTACATAAAACACAGCATACAGACCAACCCCCATCATGGAGGTGTGCATGGGGCTTAAGGCAGCAAACCACACTGGTCACTTTGCAGCCTGGCTTGGCCTTTTGCACAGATCTACATGGTGTTTACCATTTTGGTGAATATTAGATTATTAGGATTTTACTGCTTCCAAAGTAAAAGTCTCAAAACTTTTATCCTCTATGTTTGTGTACAGCGAATGGAAACCTGAATACAAGGAGTGCAGATATGCTACAGCGAATGGAGTGCTTTCTTGCATGTGGCTGACCTGGACAAAATTATGGACAGCACAGCGGGATGTGGCTCCCAGAACAGAACACAGAAAGGCCTGAATAATGGAGGTTTGGCTGTCTATTCAATGTCAAAAGGGTTCACTGCATCATCGTGGTTGATCATCCCCTGCAAACCTGACCTCTGAGCCAAGCCAGAGTCACAGCAAAGAATAAAACCATGGTGAGTCTTGACAGTATCCAGCAAAATGCAATTTTGTACCTATTTAATTCGTATTTATTTCCATCCACCTTGCTCTATCACTAAGAACCATTATTTACCAGTTAACTTACTGGGAAGACCAAATGCCAGGACAATGCCATAACCATGGTCCAGGTGATAATCAGCGAGTACATTTCACTTATGGTATTAGTATCACAGGAAGCTTTCACATATACCAGGATTATTTACCTCCTTACTGAACATTTGTCTCAATCCCCCACCCACTTGTTGAAAATAAAATTGTTTTACCTAAGGTTTATTTTCTGACTCCGGCCATTGTAATTATGGAAGTGATTGATCCAGAATAACTATTTTTCATTTTTATAATGTATTTATATATATAAATATAATATATATATATATATATATATATATATATATATATATATATATACTATGGAGTATTTGTGGGCTGGAGCGATAGCACAGCGGTAGGGCATTTGCCTTGCACACAGCCAACATGGCCGACCCGAGTTCAATTCCTCCAGAGATGTGATTCATCTCTGTTAGCGCAAGGCATTCCGGGGGTGAAGCCTTCAGTGATCTCCTGGCTGGAAGGAGGAGCTCTGAGACACGGGAGGAGAGGCGTGTGTGCAGGTGAGTGTCTGAGGACCCTTCCTGGCGGAGTTCTGGGCACTGTGGGGGTACGTTGAGTGCAAGTGAAAAACGCTGCTGACCCCGGGAGCCTCGAACTCCTGGATCCAGGCCTCTGTGCTGTGCGCACACTGCTCTTCACTTGTCTGGACTCTCCCTCAATTATGATACTGCACTTTAGTTTCTTGGCGTTGTTATCATTTATCCTGATGTGTTGGTACATACGATTCACAGCCCTTGGTGTCCCGCCCCTCCACCCCCCGCCCCCAGTCTGTACATTAGCAGCCTGGCTGCACAGCCTACATTGGTCGGGTGCTTGCAAAATATCTTTCGCCTTTTTCTGTAAATAGTGAATGAGTGATCCCGTAACAAAGCTAGTTTGGGCCTGAGTAATAGTATAGTGGGGACTGTGCTTACCGTGCACTCAGAAGACCTTGTTCAATAACCTGCATCCCATATGTGTCCCGAACATCACAAGGTCCGGTCAAAAAGTAAAACCTGAACATCTTGTGTGGATTGACATGCTGCTCACACGCATCATCTAATCAGATCTTCTGTTTGTTGTGGGCCTGTTTGGATTGTGAGAACCAAGGAGATGTCCTCCACCCACACTGCCTCATTTAACTACATTTCTTTCAATGAGTTCTTATACTGAGTATTGCATTTGATTTCAGAACTCAAACCACAGATTCAGGATTTGACACTGCAGCAATTTGATATGGGAATGGTGTCATTGAGTATGAGTGAGCTGGTAAAATTTGGAACAGATATTATGCCGACAGGATACTCGGTGGACCAAGTGTGTGATTTTTAAAGTGGAGGGCTGGGCACTACAGAGAGGAAATCTAAAGCCTAATACTTGGGGTTGAGGCCCTTAGCTTCACTGGGTGGTGAAATCATTGCTCAAAACCTAAAGAAAGTTCTATTTTTTTCCTGAATAAAAAACTTGATATTTCATTTGATTGAAGCTGGAAAATTGTTTCAAAATAACTATTTTGGGGCGGGAGCAGTAGTACAGTGGGTAATGACCCTATGGGGTGCCAGGGGCCCACTGCTGATCTTGGATTTTGTTTTGTTTTGGGTGATTTTGAAGAGGATGAGCCACACCTAGTGATTCTCAAGGGTTACTCCTAGCTCTGCATTCCAGCATTGCACCTGGTATTGCTTGGGGGACCTGTGAAATGGCTGAGGCCACCAGCCCAACCCATTGTCCCTGACCTGATATCCTTCTTGTTCCTCCATTATGCTGCTTTGTTTTCTTCCGTATTTATTTTTGTGCCACATTGGAGGCGCTCAGGGCTTCATCTTGGCTCAGTCCTCTGGGTTCACAACTGATGTCATCAGTACCCCCGGGATGTGCGGGCCCCTAAGTGCCCTGGCAGGTACAGGGACTCAGTCCCAGGACGTGTGTTTCCCCTCTTTTGTCTTTTCTGCTCTGGAGAGCCTTGCCTGCTGTGTCACACAATCACATTCACACGATGTTGTGCACAATTCCAGGGATGCTCTGGTCCCAGGGAGATGGAGCAGAGGATCTTTGGGACTGAGTCACTACTTTCCGAGACAGATTTGTGACAACCCTGAACCAGGATTTCCGAGTCCTAAAGGCACATATGTTACACAGAGTTTTGAGTACCTCGCTGAACATTGAGTTTCCCTTTTCATTCCTAGGACAAGAGTTGTGTGTATGGGGGAATGCTTAGTATTTGGGGCCACATCTAGGATCACTTTATTGGTCTCTCTAAGTCTATGTTCAGTTGTTACTCTTCAGTGCTCACTGGACTAGTGGTGCTGTGTTTGGCCCTGGGGTGTCTGTGTGTAAGGCTGACACCTAATAGGAACTTTGTACTATAGATTTCTCACATTTTATCAGATCCAGCTTCCTTAGAATGATTTCTGGGGCCTGTCAGCCAGGAATTTTGAGTGGAGGCTCGTTCTTCCTGAGGGTAAACACCCTGAGCTGAATGCTTCTAGATTCCTGGTGGTTTCCTACTCACTGCCAAGGGAATGGGCTGAGAATGGACCCTGACTCCTGCTCCTGTATGTCTCCTGACTGAGGATGCGGTGACCTTTACTCATGTGGCCATAACCCCCACCCCCGGAGTGGATATGCTTGGCCATATATGAGAGAAAGCTTTATAGGGACGTGATACTGGAGACCTATGAACATCTGCGGGCCATCAGTGAGAGCTGCGTGGGAGTGTGTGCCAGGAGAGACCCATAAGGCATCTTGAGGACTGGACAGGGGCTGTGTGGCCATTATTCTGACAGCCAGGATGTTTGACAGCTGTGCATTTCGCTGTTTCTCTACATCCTTTCCTTTTCTCTGTTTTTGTTATTGGGCCACACCTCATGATGCTCAGGGGTTACCAAGGCCCTTCACTCAGGGATGACTTTAGGTGGAATTTGGGGTCAATCTGAGATACAGGGCATTGAACCAGATCAACCGCATGCCAGCGAAGCATCCTCCACATTGTACTGTCGCTCAAGCTCCTGTAAAAAGTTCCTTCCATTGCTAAATTAACTTCTTGTACTACCCTTCACTTCAGCGTGTTTGCTTTGGTTTTGGTTTGGTTGTCCTTCTGGCTCTGTGATGAAGGATCGCTCATAGCAGTGCTCAGGGGCCCTTGGGGGTGCTGTGGATTAACCTGGTCAGCAGCTTACGAGGCTGGTATCTTAACCTTTGTACTACTGCACCAGACCTGCAACTTCATTTATTACTTTTTTTTTGTTTTGACTTGGTTCGTGTGCTAGACCCGGTAATGCTCAGAGATTATGCCTGGTTATTATTGAGGAATTTCTCCCGAAAGTGCTCTGGAATCCATATGGATGCCAGGGATAAAACCTGTATGTGTGTATCAGGCACTTGCCCACCATGCTGGACTATCACTCCAGCCACTAGTCCATTTCTTTCTTAGAGCCTCACCCCATCAGTCTCTGCTCTATTTCACTGCTTGGGATCACTTCCAATAGTTCATGGGAGACTTCAGAAGGACCCAAATTTCACTCTTGAAATGAAACTTGGGTCTTATGTCCCTGATATCCACCAATCTGGAGCATATGGAAAGTGGAGATTCTGTTCATGCCTTTTCTGTAATTTCACTTCTTTTATTAGGACACATGGAGTAGTCCTAGTAAGTTGTCACTTTTTTCCTTGTCACTAATCCGTACATTGTCTCTGTGGAAGCAGGGCATTCTGAGGTTGAGTCTGGGTTATCTTCTGGCTGGAAGGAGGAGCCCTGAGGTCGGGGAGGAGAAGCGTGTGTGTGTGGGTGTGTGTCTGAGTATGCTCCACACGAGCCCTAGGCAGCGTGTGGGTGCGGAATGTGTGTGAAACGTTCTGCTGACCCCGGGAGCTTCAGGCTCCTGGATCCAGGTGTCTGTGCTCCCTCATGCTGCCATTCCCTCCCCAGGTCTCTCAATCACAGAATGATCCTCACTTTGCTTTCTTGGCTTTGTCACCTCATGTGTCAGGAGTGCAGAATCACGCAATGGTTTCTCGGTGCTCAGTCCCCCTGCCTTATCAGCCTGGCTGTACAGCCTGCAATGTCAAGTCTCTTTCCAGGCACAGCTGGATGCTCTGCGCTCACTGTCATGCTTAAGTTTTTTTTTTCTTTTTGGGTCACATCCGGCGATGCTTTAGGGTTAGTCCCAGCTCTGCACTCGGGAATTGCTCCTGTCAGTGTTCAGGGGACAATAATGGATCCTGGGAATCAAACCCGGATCAGTCACGTGCAAGAGAAATGTCTTACCCACTGTGGTATCACTCCAGCCCTGTCATGTTATCTTTGCCATCGGATAATTAGCATGGCTTTTCATAATATCAACAAAATGATTTTGGTTTTGTTTTGGGCCTGAAATACTCAGCCGTTTTTCCTGGTTGTTCACAGGGGTTACTTTGGTGGTGCTCAGGGATCAGCCCCTGTCAGCCTCTTAGAAGGCAAATGCCCTACCTGCTGTTTTATTCTACCCACTAAGGAATATAGTTGACTTTATGTTTAAATATTGAATGAGGGGGCACATAACAAAGCTAAATGGAGCTGGATAGATAGTACACACAAGTGTGCTTCCCTTGCACAGAGCCAACCCAGGTTGAATCTGGACATCACATATGTTCCCCCAGTCATCACTGGGTCTGGTCAAAAATGAAAACTCAGAAAGCTAATTTGGGGATTGCCAAGCTACTCACAGCGATTCCCTCAATGGACTTCCCTTTGCTGTGGGCCTCTGTGGACTGCGAGAACCATGGAGATGTTCTCTACCTGCTCAACCTCATCTGTTTATGTTCCATTTAATAAATTCTTTTTTTTTTCTTTTTGGTTCACACGTGGCAATGCACAGGGGTTACTCCTGGCTCTGCACTCAGGAATTACTCCTGGTAGTGCTCAGGGGATCATATGTGATGCTGGGAATCAAATACGTGTTGACTGGTTGCAAGGCAAACGCCCTACCCACTGTGCTATCGCTCAAGCCCCACATTCAATGAATTCTTACGTTGCATTTTTGTTTAATTTCAGAACCTAACCCTGGTATGTGTGGTTGAAGAATCTGCCCTACCTGTTGTACTATCTTTTAGCGCATAACTTTATATTTTGTATGCATCCGATTTTGTTTTGTTTTGTTTCATTTTTCGGCCATGCTGTGATATTAGGGGTGACTCTGGGTTCTGCACTCACATATCACTCTTGGTGTTTGCTTGGGGGATCATATGGGATCCGGTGATTGAATTGGACCAGTTGCATGCAAGGCAACAAAAGTGAAGATTGTGTTCTTTGCGTACTTTCAGTAACTTGGCTGGCTATATCAGGGACATATGGGCTAGGCCTCTCGCCTTTTCATTGTCACTAGTCTCTACATTGATTCTGTGGGGGAAGGGTATTCTAGGGTAAAGCCAGCTGTAATCCCCTGGCTGGTAGGAGGAGCCCTGAGGCCGGGGAGGAGCGGTGTGTATGCAGCTGAGTGTCTGAGGACCCTCCCAGGCTCGAGCCCCAGGCATCGTGGGTGTGCCCTGAGTGTGTGTGAAACATGCTGCTGACCCCAGGGGGCCTCGGGCTCCAAGATGCAGGCATCTGTGCTGTACTCACACGGCCCTTCGATCCCCTAGGGTGATCTGGTGCTTTGCTTTCTTGGCTTGTTCCATTCTTCTTCATTAGTCATGTGGGTCCTTTGTACCCCTTTCTCTTAATAAGCCTGGCTCCACAGCCTGTATTGCTGGGGTGACCTTTTCAGGAGCAGCAGAACCACCTTGCACCCGCCCTCTCTGTCACTAAGTTTATCTTTACCCTCAGATCATTTGCATTTTTTTGAGTATACGGAGACATTTTGTTTTGTTTTGGTTTGGGGTCTGATGTTCCCGAAGGGTTTATTCCTGGCGGTCCTCAGGCGTTCCTTTCGGCAGTGCTCAGAATCCTGCCCCTGTCAGCCTTATGCAAGGCAGATGCCCTACCTTCTATTCTCTCTCTGACCCATTACGAAATGTTCTTTTGCTTTTATGTTAAAAAGTCAATGAGTGAGCCCTTAATAACGCTAGATTGTTCTGAAGTCATAGTATAGTGGGGAGGATGCTTGCCTTGCACTGGGTTAGATTCACAGTATGCTATATGATCCCCAGATATCCCTGGGTCTAGTCAAATAGAAAACCCAAAAGGGTAGTGTGTGATTGCGAAGCTCCTCCCGGCGATACTCCCAAAGCATCTTCCCTTTGATCTGGGTCTGTTGGACTGTGAGAACCACAGAGATGTCATCCACCTGCTCAGCCTGTTCACCCACGGTCGTTCGACTAATTCTTACCTGACTTGCTGTGATTTATTTCAGAACTCAAACCACAGCTTCAGGATTTGGCATAGCTATAATCTGACTTGGAAAGAGAGTCACTGAATAGGCCTGAGCTGGGAAGATTCACACATTCTAAAATGAATATCATTTTCAGCAGTTTATTCCAAGCTTATCTCAATTCTCCTGATTCTCTTTCCATGAATCTCCTTCATTTCTCTTGGACTCTCCCTCTCAAATTCTCTCTTGATTTTTCCTTTGTCCACTCTTACAGCCTTAGTTATCTCCCAAATCATCAGGGGTTTGGGGTAGTAATTACACATAGCCAAGGTCATACAATCAATGGATGTATGGTCCCTCTCTTGGGGGAAGCTTCTTCTAGGACAAACTTTTTCAGCACAAGGACCAACCTAAAGGCGAAATGCCATCTTTGGGTGTGTTTTTCCTTCCCTTAGTCCAGTAACCATATAAACATTCATCTTAATTCTACTCTTTAATAATAATAGTAATTTTGTATGGACACAGTAATAGATACATAAAGCTGGGGACATCTTACTATAGATCTCAGACTACGGTGCTCAGGCAAGATTAGTCTGGCCCATTTCAATGACAGAGTACCTCACATCTATCCCTGGGTCCATCCAGTCCCTCATCGTGACACTGCCTTTGGGGTGCTAGGAACTAAGGGCAACTGAGGCTTAGATTGAGAAAGCAGATATCCAGGTATGAGGTATTATTTGGAGTCAATTAACTCCCAAGTTACAAAGTCAGAGTATTAACTATATTCCTATGTCTATACGAAAAGGACATTGCTCTAAAGTAACTATGCAAAGGACATAAGGAGAAGAGAAAAGCAGTTTTTCACTCATATTTCTGAGGATTCAGACCTTACAAATTAACAGAGTCTGATTAGGAGAAAAAGGTGACAGGCCAGTTGGGAAACCAAATCACAGGGAAGGAAGTTACAGAGAAACACAGAAGAATGGGAGTGCCTCAGGAGCACTGTGGTAAACCTAAGCTCCCTGTGGCAAGGGAGGAAGGACATAGCAATGTTAAACCTAAAGTGTTTAGAGCTATATTCCAAGAAACAGAGGAATGGGAGTGCCTCAGGAGCATTGTGATGGGTGTAATCCAATAAACCTAAACTCCCTGTGACAAGGGAGAATGGACATCCCGATGTTAAACCTAGAATGTTTAGAGTTATATTTCCAACAGAATAGTGTAGTAGTTGGTCTGGAGTGATAGCACAGTGGGTAGGGCATTTGCCTTGCACGTGGCCTTTGAGGCTGCCCTGAGTTCGATTCCTCTGCCCCTCTAGGAGAGCCTGGCAAGCTCCCAAGAGTATCTCGCCCGCTGGGCAAAGTCTGGCAAGCTCCCCGTGGCGTATTATATATGCCAAAGACAGTAACAACAAGTCTCAGGATGGAGACATTATTGGACCTGCTCGAGCAAATCAACGAACAATGGGAGGACAGTGTGGTAGTGGGAAGATAAGGGAAGTTGAAGATAGGGACAAATCTCTAATGAACTCCAAAATTTGGAGTATTTGTTCACACCAGCTTGCAGGCTGTTCTGCTAGCCAAAGCAGCAGTCTCCCAAGAGAAGCACAGTCTGTTGGTTAGAAAAAAGCATATCCTGATGCACCTGTCCTTTTCATAAGCACCCACAAAATTAACTTCACCAGACCCACATCCTGGTACCCCATAAATTTATATAAGCATAGGGATGCAAGCATAGTTACCGAAGCAAAGAAAAGCGAATGCAGGAATAAATCATCTATTGATGTTTACTACCTCACTTTGGGGGGACCCTTACCTATTGTTCCTATTTGCACACTGTTATGATCTGGCACCCTAGTGGAGTGGTTACAAGAAATTGAGTATGTTTATGGAATAATTCTGCTAAGAAGCAAACTTGTAAACTAAATTTCATATTTTTACTGTAACAAACACCTTATCATCATAGCCAAACAATAGATTTACATGTCTGAAAAAGAGGCTTTCTTCTCCTGCACAACTGCTATACAGTTTTTCTTGCCCACTTGTTCAAATTTTGAAGAATTATAGCTTTATAAATCATCAAGTACTAAAATATTAAAAGACTAGCTGCATAGAAGCTAAGGGACTTTCCGTTCATTTATCTGACCCATGTAGAATCAGGGCCATGTAGACCTTGAGCACTGTTTGAAGAGTTGCTGCGCATAGCTCTTACGGAATAACTGCAGAGCACCCTTTGCTCTGAACACACACGAAGACAGAAACAGGAATTTTTGCTTACACAAATATCTTCCCAGTCATCACCAATCCCCGAGTCCCCTTCTGGGCTACCCCTGACCCCTTTCTGAGCCACGTGATTCACTTAGTTTCTAGCTCTCTCCTATCATTGTGAAAATAAACAGTTGAAGCTACCCCAGACCTGGACTTTCAGTGCGATAGAAATGAACGTGGGGACTCAAAGAGATGGTCTGGGTGGCTGTTCGCCAAGTATCTTTGTGAATTTTATTTCCTTCGTCAAAACAAAGACTTCTGATCGACAGACTATCTGTTCAGTCGGTCACTCTCCATTTATCGCAGACCTGGCAAACAACAGATGTCCTGATCACCTGATCCTATCCCAAAAAAACGGGAAAAATGAATCTTCTGACCAGGCAAGTACCTGGTCAGGAATATTTGAAGCCTGGCCCTTTAAGGCTCTGGGCGCACTGCCTATGACATCACATAATCGGGACCCTCTTTCCCTGCGCGGCTTGGAAGTTGGGGCGGAAGTGCCGGCGGGCCGGCTTAGGTGTGGAAGGTGCGGAAGGTGAGGAGCGGGTGAGGGGGCACCCAGGGGGGCAGCGGGGTCTGGGAAGGTCGGTTTCCCGCCGGCCGTCCGAGTGGTCGCTCTGAGCGCCTGAACGTCCTGGGTCTCCGCCTTGTGGGCGGCGGGGTCCCTCCGTGGCGGTGGCCCGGGGTGGCGGCCCCTCACCCGGGACGCACCGAGAGCTGCTGCCGAAAGCAGCAGCTTTTAAATCGTATTAAAAATTGATTTTGAGGGAAACAAGGTCGTTGTTACTGAGGAGGACTTACTTAGAAAGATGCGTAGGGGAGGAACGCGGCCGGCTGGGTTCGATCCCGGCACCCCACAGCGTCCCAGGACCAGCCTGGAGTGAGCCCAGAGCAGGGGCCAGAGATGGGGTGGGTGGGGTGAGGGGCAGGGCACATTTCTGTGCTTGGGGCTCAAAAGCATTTGGCAGAGCCTTTGATCTTCACTTGTTCCTTGTGCATTCAGTGGGTTCTGGGAGTACAGGGCAGTGGGGAGCTTCTCTTTACTTTTTCTTTTTTTTAATTTTTGCTTTTTGGATCACACCCAGCGATAACGTGGGTTCCTCCTGGCTCTCCGTTCAGCAAGCACTCCTAGTGGTGCCAGGAACCATGAGGAATGCCCAGAATTAAACCCAGGTTTCCTGCCCTTGAAACAAATGCTCTTTTGTTTATGCTGTCACTCAGGCCACGAGGTGCAGAGATTTAAGACAACTCAAAGCTCGGAGGAGGGGGATGAGCAGGGGGTGCATCAGGGCTGTGCTATGCCATAGCGGGTCTTGTAAGCAAGTGTGTAATCTCAGCAGGAAGTAGCTCAGAAATTTTTAGAATGTGCTCTAACCCCTCTAGCAATGCAATTTCGCGTCAATATTGGGCACACCACTTTATTCATTTAAATGAACTAATTATTTGGTCTGGGGGAGTAGAACTGCAAGACTCAGTTACTTCTCCTCCCTCTGCACTCAGGGATCATTTCTTTCTGGGCTAGGGGAATCATATGGGATGCCAGGATTCAAACTTGGTTTGACCGAGTGCAAGACAATCACCTCACCTGCTATATGATCTCTCCAATCCCTTTATAATTTATTTTATTGTAGTTTTTTGGCCACAACACCACTCAGTGCTCAGGGATTACTCTTTTTTTATGTGTCCACCACTTTAGCTAACTTTTTTTTATTATAATTTATTTTTTTATTGAATCACTGTGGGAAAAGTTACAGAGCTTTCGGGTTTAGGTCTCAGTCATGTAAATATCAAAGACATTTTCCTTTACCAATACTTATTTTTAACCGCGAACCCCAATAGAACCCCACCTCCCAGCCTTCCCAATTCCTGTGAGGCAGATGAGTTCTAGTTAATACTCTATCTACTTTGACTAGATACATTGTTTCGATAGAAGATTCACAATTATTGTTTAGAGTTTACGACCCCCCTCCCCAATCAGACATGCTGAAACATCTTTGTGAAATGATTTGCTTTCTACAACTTGGTTTAAGAATAAAATGATGTCACGCGGTTTTGGATTTCTGCTATTTTACTTATTGACCCTGGTAGAATTTCTATTAAAAGTTAGATAGTTAAGAGATTGGTTTCTGTGCCCTGGAGTCGTGGCCGTGTCGGAGAGCCGCTCGTGGGGGGCAGCTGGCGACCTCGGTCGGGCGTGAAGGACGGCCCATTACGCCCCCCTTCCCATGAGGTTCCTGCCGCAGGGATTACTCTTGATTCTGAGCTCAGGCATCATTTTTAACAATGCTGGGGTGGGTGAGCGTATGCACTGTTGCATATTGACCCCGGTTTAGCTGGTTGAAAGAAAAGCACCCTATCAACTTACTATCTTTGCTAACCCTGTATGATTATATTTCCTCAAAAAAGAATTTCTGCCTCACCTGTCAAGATTCCAAGCTATCCTCACTGTCTATCTCTCCCACACCAGGGGCGTGCCCTGCTGTTGAAGTGAGTACTTGCAGAAAGGAGTTTTCCAGGGACCAGCTGCAATAGGTTTTAAATGTCTCACTATTAGGGGCTGGTCAGTAGTATAGTCAGAAGGGCTTTTGTCTTTCTTGCAGTGACCAGGGTTATCCCTGATGTGCCATCGATTCCCCTGAGAATCACTAGATATGGCCGCAACCCTCCCACTCCAGAATTTGACTTGACACACGAGCATTCTTTGAACTTCTTTTTGGGTGTTGGGGTATTTCTCCTGTCTTTTCCTCCCCTGTTTGCTACAAACTTGGAGATAGTCAGAGTCCGTCCCCCGATCTCTGTGTGTCTGGGATGCAGGGGGAGCCATGCCATGTCCCCCAAAGGTAAAGCAGGCGCTTTGCCTGCTGAGCTTCTCTCCTTGGGTCTATCTCACTACATGGGGAGCAGATGAGGTGAGATTTGGAACCATACCTGGCAGTGCTTGAGTTTAGTGCCCTGCCAGGGGACTAGTGGATAAGGGGTACCAGGGAAGGCCCTCTGGGCTCTCAGTTGGACAGTGTCTGCTTCAGTCTGCTGTGTTCCCTCTTACCCCTCTGTTCATACCTTAATTGGAAGTTCTTAGATATGAACATTCTTTAGTCCTTTGAACAAGAGGCTGTTAGGTGGAAAGGAAGCAGTTGGAGGTTCTGACCAAAATTATGGACTTTAAAATTTCATTTTGGATAAATGCAATTTTTCTTCTTCTATTTTTTTCCCGCTTTTTGGGTGACACTGGCGATACTCAGGGGTTGTTATTCCTGGCTCTGCACTAAGCCTCTGCAGTCAGGAATCACTCCTGGTGGTGCTCGGGGAACCATATGGGATGCCAGGGACCAAACCTAGGTCAGCCATGTGCAAATGAAATGCCCTGCCCGCTGTATTTCACTCCAGCCCCAAGTGTAATTTTTCATCTCCTTCTTGTTTTATAAAATCATGTACCAATAGGAGTAAAATCATACAGTCTGAAAACCATGGGGCTGGAACAATAGCACAGTGGGTAGGGCGTTTGCATTGCACGCAGCCAACCTGGGTTCGATTTCCTGCATCCCATATGGTCCCCTGAGCACCACCGGGGTAATTCCTGAGTGCAGAGCCAGGAGTAACCCCTGCACATAGCCAGGTGTGACCCGAAAATCAAAACACAAAAGCAAAAAAAAAAACTGACAAAAAATATAGTCTGAAAACCTGGCCTGTAAGCTCTGAGCACTTCTGGGTGTGGTCCCAAAACAAAACAAAAAACTGAAAGGACTGACCCTTGCGAATATATTACTAGATTTCACACCTCTGCTTTTGGCAGATAAATTCCTCATTGTCTTTATTTGGGCAGGAGGGGGATTGGCTGTGTGGGCTTTTGCCAAACCCAGCAGTGCTCTGGGATCACTCCTTGGTGATTCAGAATGTGAAGTTGAGTCTGTCGCCCGCATGACAAGTGCTCTGCCATTCACTGTGTGCTCTTTCTGGCCCCTGTAAGCCTTTGAGATTGCAGTTAGTACTTCTGGCTCAGCTGTGCACCGGGAGGCCCCAGGTGGCAGCAGCCCTGACTGGACCTCTACCAGCTGGGCCTCATCCCTGTTTTCTGTCTGTATCCTTCTCATGAGATTCACAGTACTTACATAGACTTTGAATTCCTGGGGTCAGTGGTAAGCCAGGATTGCAGGCCCTGGCTTTGCAAGCAGCCTGTGACACGATACAATCTCCTGCACAATGCAGGATTCCTCAGGCACCACGTGGGTGAGCCCAAAGATCTGCCACCTTTGGCTCCAAAACCCAAGTCTGACCTGCATTCTCCAAAACTGACTGATGGAGGTTGACTCATGAACAAAAACTTTTTTTTTTCTGATCATACCCTGTGCTTGCTGCTTTTGGTACCCTGTGTGGTGCCAGGGACTGAACCCAGGTCAGCTGTGTACAAGGCCCATACCCTACCAGAATGTACTTCTGGCACCTAAATTTATTTTTGGTTGGCCACACCCGGCGGAGTTTACCGCTGGCTCTGTTGTCATTGATCGCTCTAGGCTTGGGGATCCTTTGGGGTGATGGGGATTTAACCCTTGTTACCTGTGTGTCAGACAAGCACCTTGTGATCTGTGCTATCTCTGTATCCATCATTAAAATGCTTTTATGCTGGGTAGAGTCCAGAAAGTTGTGTTCTTTTTTCCGATTAACTACACAATTCACTTTTGACTTGTGTGTTTTTGTTTTGGGGCCACAGCCAGCAGTGCTCTGGGTACTGGAGTAACCTGACTCTGCACTCAGGAGTCACTCCAGGTGGGCTTGAGGGATCCTATGGGATGTGGGGGATTAAACCAGAGTCAGCTGCGTTCAAGGCAATTGCCCTCCCCAATATGCTGTTGCTCTGGCCTGGGGCCTAATTCTTCTGTTACACTATATTTCTGTTTAGATATCATAACATTTTCAGTTCAAGTGGAACTACGACCCGTGAGATAGGAGAGCAGGTCAGCTGCTTGCCCTGCCCTCCCTGAGAGCAATTTCAGATTCCAAAGCAGAAACTTCTGGTCAGGGCCCTGGGGTTTGTGCACCTCTCATGCTCACTGATCTTTGCATGGAGCTTCCTGCTGATTCTCGGGAATTATAGGCGGGAGAAGATGATGTTGTGCCGTCTGACACACCGTCCACAGGGAGGAGGAAAGTGACAAAGGATATTATGCAGGGAGGAGTGCCTAGGCCTTCAGGGCTGACTGTCTCTAGAGTTGTTTCAGGAAGGAGCACTGGCTCTACTTGTGTAAACTTTTGAAAGTGGCACTGCACACTGCAACGGTGGCTCAATCTCTTCCACCTGGCATTCAGTAGTCTCACCCTTCTTCCCCCACCCCTGGGAGGTCGATGGCAATGGGCAGGCAAAGGAAGAAACGAGGTCTAGACTGGTTGGTCTTAGTCACAATTTATTCCAATCCTCTCTCCATCCACATCAGTCTCTCTTCTCCGCCTCTGCCTCCGCTTCTTCCTCCCCCATGCTACTTCATTCTCCTTCTCCATCCCCCTTCATCCTCCTTCTCTGGAGTCTGGATTCTGATCCCTCTTTCTCTTCTTTCTGCTCTCCTTCTCCTTCCTTCTGATCCCCCAGCCCACTCTTCCAGTACAGTTAAATCCCAAAGCATGAGGGGTTGGGGTAATCATTACACATAGGTGTAATCACAATCAGTAGGGGTAGAATTCTTCTTTCCCTGGGGACATCCACTCCTAGGACAGATCCTCATTATCAGATCAATCCACCCTAGAGCAGATTCTCCTGGGTGTGTTTCTCCTCTCCTTGTCTAGCAAACATATAAGCATATATAATATAAATCATTTTGTATGGATACAGTAAAAAAATATCTTAAACTTATAGAATTGCCCTCCTAGTGGCATCTCGATCTCGGACTGCAGTGCTCAGGCCAGATAGTCTTTCCCACCCCTAGCAGGATCCTAGGCTCGTCATTACTTTTGGATCAATCACAATCACAACAATTACAACCATCCTGTTATTCATCGATTGCCTCGAGTAGGCCCCAGTAACGTCTCCTTTATCCTAGCCCTGAGATTTTTGAAAAAAGTGCCATATTCAAGGCTCTTTCAGAGTTAGGAGAATGAGACCCTTCATTGTTACTGGTATTTGGCATATTGGGTATGCCACGGGGAGTTTGCCAGATTCTGCCGTGTGAGGTTACATTCGGTAGCCTGCCAGTTTTGGATCATGATGGCATATGCATATGATCAAACTCTTAAGAATCGTGGCACTTTGGCCTGGCCCATTTCCATGCCAGGGTAGCTCACCACTTGCCCTGGGTCCATTCAGTCCCTCGTCGGGACCCTGCTTTTGGGGTGTTAGGAACTAAGGGAAACTGAGGCTTAAGTTGAGAAAGCGGATGCCCGGGAGTGAATAATATTCAAAGCCAATCAAATGCTAAGTTACAAAGCATAATGTTAACGATCTTCCTGTATCTATACAAAAAGGGCATTGCTTTAAAGTAAACTGTTCATAAGGTATAAAGAGATGAGAAAGGCAATATTACACTCATAAAATCATAGATTTCTGAGGACTCTGACATTACAAATTAACAGAGTCTGATTAGGGGGGAAGCTGATTAACTGGGTGGGGAGGAGAGCATCTTCAAGACTGTTTACAGATAAATACAATGGAATGGAAGTGCCTCAGGAGCACTGTGATGGGTGTAACCAGATAAAGCTAAGCTTTTTGTGGAAGAAGGACAAAGCAATGTCATCCTACACTACTTTTTTTTTTTCGGTTTTTTTTTTTGCTTTTTGGGTCACACTCTGCGATGCACAGGAGTTACTTCTGGTTCATGCACGCAGGAATTACTCCTGGCGGTGCTCGGGGGACCATATGGGTCGCTGGGAATCAACCTAGGTCGGCTGCATGCAAGGCAAATGCCCCACCCGCTGTGCTATTGCTCCAGCCCCAGGCTCTACTCTTTTTAAGACTGCTTTTGTCCTTGTTTATTTGTTTTTTTGTATTTGGGTTTAGATCATACTCCACTGAGGAGTAGTCCCAGCTCAGTGCTCAAGATTCACCCCTGCCAGGTCTCGTACTCTGTGTGGTACCTCAGATCCAAGACTGACTTCTTTAGCTTTGTTCTGTTTGGGAAGGTTGGGGACCACACCTAGTGATCTTGGGGTTTCTTCTTGCTCTTTACTCCAGCATTTTCCTGGCAGTGCTTGGGGGACCATATGGGATGCAAGGTTTACCAGCCCTAATCGCTCTTCTTTCAGATTTATTTTTGTGCAACAGTGGAGGTGCTCAGGGCTTCCTCTGGCTCTCTGCTCTGGATTCATCCCTAACAGGCATTGGAGCCCCTGGGCCACATGGCCCCATATGTGCCCTATCAGGCACAGTGATTCAGGAACCTGGACATGCGTTTCCTCTGTTTTATCCTTTCTGCCTTTGGAGAGCCTCATCTGATCAGTCACACAGTCTCATGTTCAGTCGCTGCTTTGTGTGCGGTTCTGGGCATGTGCCAGTACCAGGGAGATGGAGCAGAGGATCTTTGGGACTGGAAGAAATGTTAGAGGTCAGGTCACTTTTGCCTGCTTTGAGAGGAATTTGGGGCAGCCCTGAACTTGAATTCATAGTCCCCTAGGCACAAATGTCCACACACAACTTTGAGTTGCTTGCTGGGCATTGAGTGTTTCCTTCTCATCCCTAGTGATTATGGGCCCTGGGGATCAGGTTTTTTGTGTACAGTGTTTAGGTCCAAGCCCATCATTGCTTTTTTTAAGGATTTTTTTAAGTTTTACTTTATTTTTTAAAGTAGTTCACAATATTTGATTACATTTAATATTCGAGCCCCAATCCCACCACCATTACACATTCCCACCACCATATTTTGGATGTTTCCATCCTGTACCCCAACCCCTGCCCCAAAGCAGAAACAAAATTATTTTCTATTGTTTCTTACAAATAAACCACTGAAAATGCACAAAAAAAAACTTTTGTTAGAGGAGAGTGTGTAAAGATTGTTGTATTTCACCAGAGGCCATTAAGCCTTTTTATAAGCTATTACTAATATGTTGTTAAAGCTTGAGTCTTGTGTGCGTCTCTCTCTCTCTCTCTCTCTCTCTCTCTCTCTCGAGAGAGAGAGATACACACAAACACACATATCTGTAAAAATATATTTCCCTCTAAGATTGGTTGCCTTCTACTTTAAAACCACTTCAAATTTGGTACGCTACTCTTGGAGTATGAGTGGTGTGAGGTATGAGATGTCGTGTTCGTGGCGTGCAAGGCAAGCATCCAAACCACTAGCCTGATACTCTCAGTTTAACATCATGTTTCTGAAACTGCCTCCTGGGGTTTTCCTTGTAGCTGATAGTCCACTTTTCGTGTGTTGTCAAGGGGTAGAGCGTTGGCCGGACTGTGCTCTGATATTCTTACCAGCCTTTGCTCCTGTTCCAGTGTCTCCAGCTCTCTGGGTTTCTACTAGGTCAGTTCGTCTCTAAATCCCCAAGGCTGGCTTCAGAGTCGTTGCTTTCAGCCCCATCTTGATTAATTACTTCCCCAAGATACTCATTGTCTCATGCCCCACAGCTACCTACCTTCAGAATTTGATTTCTTTTGACCTGAGAAATCTCATGGCATAGAGCAATAATTGGAATCCTTCTCTGGTGTTCTACGTGGAAGCAGCCAGCCCTGGTGGAATGTATCTTTCTGCACACTGTGATAAAGGCTTAAGTGAGTAGTTTTGCCCTCGTCCCCATGGGGATGCTCAGACAGGTATACTGTCTTCTGAGGGTGATGAAAATGGCAAGAGTATCCTTCTGACAAAGTCTTCCCCTAGGAAAAAATCCTTGGCTGTTCAGCTCAGTCAGCGGACACAACCCCTCCATAGTGGGGCAGCCTCTGCTCTGTGGGAGAGGAATACTGTTTATAATGTGTCTCTCACACTGACAGGCCCACAGGCAGTCATTTTGAACTGAACCTGTCCATGTGTAAGGAATGTGGGGGAGCCTTCACATGTTCTCAGCACCATCACATTCCTTTAGAAACCCACAGTACTCAGAATTCCCAGGAATGTCATCACTGAGGACAAACTCTTGAATCTAGTGCCACCCCAGCGGGACTATGTGAATATCCACACAGGAGAGAAACCGCTTAAGTGTAAGGACTGTGGGAAGACCTTCGTTGGATCCTCATACCTTATTCACCGGAGATTTCATACTGGGGAGTCCGTATGCCTGTAAGGAATGTGTCGAGGCCTTTATCTGACTCAACACCTTAGTATGCACAGGAAAAGTCACACTGGAGAGAAACCATATTCTTGTATGGAGTGGGAAGTCTTTGCTTGTTCCACAAGCCTGAGTGCACAGGAAAACTCACACTGGAGAGATAACTTATATGTGTGAGCAATGTGGGAAGGCTTTTGCTTATCCCTGAAGTCTGAGTTTTCACAAAATTCGTATCAGAGAAGACCCTTATGTATGTGAGGTAGGCGGGAAGACCTTTCATTTCTTCTCAGTTTCTTTCTGAGCATAGGGAAGTTCATACAGGAATGAAACATTATTCATGTCACGACTGTGGGAGGGTCTTCACTTTCTTTTTTTTTCCTTATTGGGTCATTCCTAGCTCTGTAATCAGGAGTTACTCCTGGTGGTTTTCAGAGGACCATATGAGATGCTGGGATTCGGACACGGGTCAGCTACATGCAAGGCAAACGCCATACCCGCTGTGCTATCGCTGCAGTCTGGGTCTTCACTTTATACTCAAACTTTTTAGTCCATAAAAAAACCCACTCTACAGTGAATCCATATATATATAAGGAGTGTGGAAAAGCCTTTGCTTATTCTGCAAGCCTTTTGAGGCACAGAACATTTCGTACTGGAGACAATCCTTATGTTTGTAAAGACTTTGGAAATGGCTTCACTTCCCCTTAACTCCTTATTGAACATAGGAAAATTCATACTTGAAAAAGCACATATTAGATCTTAACTCAATCCACAAGCTTTGCTTTGTGTAAAAGGCATTTATCCAGGATTGAGGCCTTTCATATGTAAGGTCTGCAGGATAATTTTCAATCAAGTAGCATAACTTTCTTAATAGGAAAATTCACATTGGAGAGAAACCTCATAAGTGTAAGGAATGCGGGAAAGTTTTCAATTTGTCCTCAGTCTTTCCTACGCACATGAAAAGTCATTTTAGAGTGAAACCTTATGTATGCCAGGAGTGTGGAAAGGAAAGGCCTTTACTGGGTCTGCAGGCCTTACTATGTATAGATGAATTCACACTGGGGAGAAACTATATACATACACACACACATATGTAAGAACATGGGAAGTCCATCATCCATCATTTAAAGGCACCTGCAGCCTTTTAAGGCGTAAGAGAATTACTACTGCAAAAAATCTGTGGGTAAGGAATATAGGAAGGCTTTCGTGTTCCCCTCAAGCCTTAGTAAATATAAAAGTTATGTTGGATCAATCAATTCCCTAATAACAATGGCCAGGGTCAGAACATGGCCCTTAGGTAAAACAGTTTTAGTTTCGACAAGTGGGTGGGGGATTGCTACAAAAGTACAGTCTGGAAGGAAATAATCCTGGTGCGTGTGAAAACTTCCTGTGACATTAGTACCATAAGGGAAAGGTACTTGCTGATTATCACTTGGACCATGGGTATGACAGAGTCCTGGCAGTTGGACTTCACATTCTGTTAACTGGTAAATAATGAGTCTTAGTGATAGAGCAAGGTGGACGGAATTAAATAAAACGTAAGTAGGTGGGGGCTATAGGATGGGAGATGCATGCTGAAAGTAGACTCTAGACCGAACATAATTGCCACTCAGTGCCTCTTTTGCAAACCACAGCACCCAAAAGGAGAGAGAACAAAAGGGAATGCAGGGTGGGTTGGGGGGTTGGAGGTGGGAGGGATACTGGGATTAGTTGTGGTGGAGAATGGGCACTGGTAAAGGGATGGGTTCTTGATCATTGTATACCTGAAACCCAGGCACAAAAATTTGTAAGTCTACAAATGTACCTCATGGTGTTTCACTAATAAAAATTAAAAAAAAATAGGTGGGTGCTGGAGTAATAGCACAATGGATAGGGTATGCCCCCGAAAGCAATAAAAAAAACAAATAAATAGGTACAAAAATTATATTTTGCTGGGTATTGTCAAGGCTCACCATG
Organism: Sorex fumeus; assembly: GCF_029834395.1. Taxonomy (NCBI): domain Eukaryota; kingdom Metazoa; phylum Chordata; class Mammalia; order Eulipotyphla; family Soricidae; genus Sorex; species Sorex fumeus. The sequence goes on from NW_026606191.1 coordinate 1,521,769, forward strand.
GTTTCATTTGTCGCTGTGACTCTGGCTTGGCTCAGAGGTCCTGGTTTGGGGGGGATCATGGCAGAGATTAACCATGATGCTGCAGAGAACTTTTTGACCTCAGACAGCCAAACCTCCATTCTTCAGGCCTTTGTGTCTTAAGTTCTGGGTAGCCTCATCCCGCTGTGCTGTCCATATTTGGTGTCCAGGTCAGCCGCGTGCAAGGAAGCACTTCACTTGCTGTAGCATATCTGTACTCCTTGTACTCAGGTTTCCATTAGATTTACACAAACGTTGAGGATAAATGTTTTGAGATTTTTACTTTGGAAGCAGTAAAATACTAAATTTTATTAATTTAGTTTAATTTAATTTAATTTATTTAATTAATTAATTTAATTAATAAATTTAATTAAAATACTAAATTAAATTAAAATAAAAACTAAATTAAAATACTAATATTCACCAGAATGGTAAACACCATGTAGATATGTGCAAAAGGCCAAGCCAGACTGCAGAGTGACCAGTTTGGTTTGCTGCCTGTTAGCCGCTCCTTTCTGGGGGTTTGTCAATATGCTGTGTTTTATATACTTTTGTTTTGGGGGAAACCTGACAGTTCTTAAGAGTTACTCCTGATGGTTCCCATTGCCACCATTGAGGAATGTCTGGGACTGAATTCAGGTTGACCGAGTTCAAGGCAGGTACCCAGTCTACCCTTCTGGCCACGTACTCTTTTTTTTTTTTTCTTTTTGGGCCATACCCGGTGATGCAAAAGGGTGACTTCTGGCTCTGCAATCAGAAAATACTCCTGGTGGTGCTCAGGGGACCATATGGGATGCTGGGAATTGAACCCAAGTCAGCTGCGTGCAAGGCAAATGCCCTACCTACTATGTTTTCACTGCAGCCCTGGCCACATACTCTTGGCTTGAAATCTTGTTTCGGAAACTGCCTCCTAGGATTTTCCTTGTAGGCAAGTGTCCACTGCTCTTGTGTTGTTAAGGGGTAGAAGCCTTTGCTTCTGTTCCAGTGTCTCTCCGGCTCTCAGGGTTGTTACTAGATCAGTTCCTCTCTGCATCTCCAGGGCTGGCAACAGAGTCACGACTAATACACGATTGGGGGACTTCTCCTTCTTCCAGATCTCCACTTTGTGACCCATCACTCTAGCCGCCACCTCTCCACTCCTTTATGTGAGCCGATTCCACTTGCAGTACACTTTTTTTTCTTTTCTTTTTGGGTCACACCCAGCGATGTTCAGGGGTTACTCCTGGGTCTGCACTCAGGAATTACTCCTGGCAGTGCTTGGGGGGCCATAAAGGATGCTGGGGATTGAACCTCGGTCAGCTGCATGCAAGACAAATGTCCTGTCCACTGTGCTATCGCTCTGGCCCAGCCAGCAGTACACATTTACCTGCTTTGTTCTAGTGGTTTTCTGTGCACCTGATGTCTGGCCCTTTACGGCTGCTTGCAGAAGTGGAAGTGATATCCCAGCAGGTCTTTTAGGGTGCTTGCTTCAGACACTGGATCAGGTCTCCATTTGTCACACCTGTGAAGGGAGCAGTGGCTGTCCTGCGTTGAAAGGGGTCTGTGAGGGCTGCTTTTGTGGCAGGGCACAAGCGACCTCCCACTAGTGCCTGGCGCCTCCCCATCTCCTCACTGTGAGTAGAGTGGCAACGCCAGCTTGGGAGCACTTTCACGCTTCTCTTCCAGTCATTCCTGTGGCGCAGCGGTGACTTTTTGGGGACGCGGAGCTTTCATGAGTATAGCTGGGGCTGTACCGGGGCGCAGGGGTGGAGGGTGTGAGTGAGTGATCCTGGGGATCCACTGTGGCCACAATCTCCTCCAGCTCCGCAAATGGGCAGTGGCGGGTGGGCGTGGGTATGAGCGAGGTGGTTACAGAGAGGGGAGGGGAAGCGGGGGTGGTGTTGACCCTCCCATCACTGGGCTTTGCTGGGCCCTGTCCTGGATCCTTTGGCCCGACGTCATTGCTGTAGAAACTCCAGATGCACTTAGAAGACCAGAGCGAAAGCACCGTGGTTAGGGCGTTTGCTTTGCATGTGGCCCACGCAAGTCCAATCTCCAAGCTCCACCAGGACAGATTCCCGAGCACAGAGACGAAGCTTTCTCTACTATTGTGTTGCTAGAAATGCCCTCCTTAAAATCTGTGAGCAGGTGTTTTAAATATTTAGTTGTTCCCTCATTACGTGTCTATACATTTAAGTGTGTGATTTCTTCCTGTTGTACGTATCCCTTGATGAAGAGAATATAGCCTTCGCTGTCCCTTCTAATATTTTTTAACCTGAAAGTAGTGTTGTTGGATACTCGTATGGCCACCCCAGCTTTTTGAGGGAGCTGTTTGCTTGCAGGATTCTTTTCTATCCTTTCACTTTGAGTCTGTATTTGCTGACTTTTGATATGAGTTTCTTGTAAGCAGCAGAATGTTGGGTTCTGTTTCTGAATCCATTTTGCCACTCTATGTCTCTAAATTGGTGAATTTAGATGGTTGACGTTGAGAGAGATTATTGTTATGGAGTTTTGCATCATATTTTTGTAGGGGTCTGTAGTGCTTGTAGGGTTTGTCTTGTCTTATAGTAGCCCCTTTAGGCCTTCTTTGAGGTTTGGTTTTGAATCTATGAAGTTCCTGAGCTCCTGTTTATCTAGAAAATAGTGTACCATTCCTTCAAGTTTGAGTGAGAGTTTAGCCGGATAGAGTATTCTTGGTGAAGTATTCATTTCAGTGAGTTTTTTCACTATATCCCGCCATTGCCTTTGCGCTTGGAGGGTTTCCTCTGATCTGCTGTGAAGCTAACGGGTGCTTCTTTGTGTGTGATTTCCTTCTTTGACCTTGCTGCTTGCAGTATTGTGTCTCAATAGGCAGCATCGATCATTCTAACTATGATATGTCTTGGAGTGTTTTTGTTAGGGTCTCTTTTAGCTGGCACCATTTGGGCTCCTTGAATCTGCATAGCTGCATTGTCGAGCTCTGGGAATTTTTCAGGAATGATTTGTTTCACCGTGACTTTTTCATTGGGATTGTTTCCCTCAGCTTCTGGTACTCCAATGATTCTAATGTTGTTGCTCTTGGAATCATCTCCTAAGACTGTGATTCGCTCTCGAGCTATTTTGAGGTCTCTTGCCATTGTTGTTGCCAGTTAGCTTGGTGCAGCTGTTCTTCCAGCTCACTGATTCTGTCTTCTGATTCTGTGGTCATTCTATTGTTGAGGGCACAACTGAGTTTTTTATTTCATCTAACGGAATCTTTAATTCGTGACATTTCTGTGCGTAACTTTCCAATTTCTGCTCTCATTTCTTCCTGGATTTTCTCGATTGTCCCATCCATTGTATCTTTCATGTCCTCCTTCAATTTATTGGATATCTGTCTGACTGTTTCATTGAGTTCTTTGAACATCTTCATGACTTTATATCTGAATTCTTTGTCAGAGAATTTCCTTAGGTGAGTACCACCTACTGAGGTTTCTGGTCTCTTTTCATCGTCCTCCCCACATGGTGAGGATTTGTGTTGTTTCATCATTTTGGTGAATGGGTATGGGAATTGTGATGTTACTCTAGATTTCTTGGTGTGATTAACTACCTGCATCCGTGTGAGCATTGGCCTGCTTAAAATTAGACCAGGACCACTCCTACCAAAGTGACGCCCACTTCTGAAGAGGCCACTCCCCCACGGGAATGTGGTATGTGTGGAGAGGGGTAAAGGTTGGGTGGAGGAGAAGACGGGCACAGAGTTGGGGATGAAGAGGAAGAGGAAGAGGCTCAGGGCTGCTTTTGTTCTAGGGTCCTAGAGGACGCCTGGGGCGCTTGCACAGAGAAAGCCAAATCCCAGGTTCGAGTACTGGCAGATAAACTGACCTGGGTGGGGAAGAAGACTGTCACAGCTTTGGGGACAAAGAGGAAGAGGCTTATTTAAATTTTTTTAAAAATGAAAACTTGCCTTCTTGTGGCAGATGAGGTTCAATCCTAGGCATTTCTGATGGTCCCCAGAACCTCGCAGGCCCACACCAAACCCCCATAAAAATGAAAAATCCTCAGCAGTGGGGCTGGAGCGAATGCACAGCGGTTAGGGCATTTGCCTTGCACCTGGCCGACCTGGGTTCAATTTTCAGCATCCCATAGGGTTTCCTGAGTACCGCCAGAAATAATTCCTGAGTGCAGAGTCAGGAGTAACCCCTGTACATTGCTGTGTGTGACCCAGAAAGCAAAAAAAAAAAAATCTCAGCAGATTTGGTGTGTTTAGAATTTCCAGGGAAGGAAATTGACTGCTGAGGCTCATTATTACCATTTTGAATAAAGTTCTTCCCACCCCACCCCAAGTTCCTCTGACGGCAGGTACCTTCACCCCAAACTTCTGGAGATGTTGGAGTTGGACCTGGCCTCTGCCACCCTCCTTATGGAAAACAGAGGACTTGGAACTTTCCATTTGTATATGAACCCCAAAGATCTCTTAGGGAGGGAGGAAGATACACTGTCAGAATTGCGGGGTGCTGCGGGATGGGATGATGGGGCTGGAGACCTGTAAGAACTGGTCGGTTTGAAGAGATCGTGCTGTGGGAAGGCACAGTCGTCTTCTGTGCTCACTCTGGGTTCCGACTCAGGCACCATATAGGGTCACCTGAGCTGCCCTGAAAAATGTTGCGGCCGTCCACAGCCCACACCCTAAAATAATTAAGCCAGAGTCACTAGCTTATCAAGTCAGCTCTGGGGGCTATGGATACAGCTCCTCTGTACAGAAATTTTTTTTTCCTGCAGAAATTCTGAGGATCTGGGGAGCTATAGCAGCTCCTGAAGGCAGGTCAGGATCACGAATATACATTTCTTAGAGAAAAGTCCCAGAGTAAGGACAGAGACGCCCCACAGCATCCTCTTGCGGTGGATTGGTGGAAGAGTTGTGGCCCGACCTCTCCTGCCTAAAGATTTCTAGCCCTTGGGGTCGCTTTCATGTTACCCTGCGGGTCACTAGGATCCAGCAGGCTGCCTCAGGGCATGGAGTGGTAGCCGAGCATCCAGGGCGCTTGCCTCGCATGGGGCAACCCAGGTGTCTGGATTGAACCCAGCAGAGTGGAAAGTGCTTTGCCCGCAGTAGAATCTCTCCCTCTAAGCCCCTTTTCCCAAACGGTTCCTGTCCTGGGCATCCCCATACCTTCGCGGTCTTCCTGTCTTCCGTGGAGGAAGGTGGTGGAAGCAAGACTCAGCTCGGTATCCCCAACTTTGGCATGAAGGAATCCTCCATGAAAGGTTTTTGTTTGTGTTTCTGGAACCACATTCTGTGATATTTTGGGGTCATTCCTTCCCCTGCATTGAAGAATCACTCCTGACGGTGCTCAGGGGGAATGTATGGGGTGCAGCGATAGAACCTGGATCGCACATAGAAGGCAAGTGCCCTACCGGTTCCATTTTCAGTGTTTGATCCATGGTCCTAGGCTACTCAGACCCATGCTTTTATCTTATTATTATTTGGTTTCGAGCCACATGCAGTGGTACTCAGAGATTCCCTCTGTTTCTGTGCTCGGGGATCACTACTGGCGAGTCTCAAGGATACTCTGGGGTGCTAGGGATGGTACCCTACCCTCTAACGTATCTCTCTGATCCTCAAGGCAGAACTTTTGGGGATGGAGCCATAGCACAGCAGGTAGGGTGTTTGCCTTGCATGCGGCCAACCCAGATTCAATTCCCAGTATCCTATAATGGTCCCTCGAGCACTGCCAGGAGTAGTTCCTGAGCTTGGAGCCAGGAGTAACTCCTGTGCATTGCTGGATATGACCCAAAAAGAAAAAAAAATGATTAAAGTAATTATCTCCTAATAACGTAGGAGAGCGCTAAGGGGCTGGAAAATACCGAACTCTTGGCAAAGCTGTTTTTTCGATGATGTTTTGATGATGAGCACACACGGCTCTCCTCCCTGGCCTCTTGGGAGTTAGTAATGGAATGACCCTGTGATTTGCTTTCTTAACGCTGTCTTTATTCTTCCTTAAAAAAAAATAAAAATGAAATAGGGGCTGGAGAGATAGAACAGCAGGTAGGGCGTTTGCCTTGCATGCGGCTGACTTGGGTTCAATTCCTAGCATCCCATTTTTATCCTTTGCCTCCCTCACAAGCACCCGAGTGGAGGAGAGGGGGCGACCATAATGCCTTCTGTTGGGAGGGCTACAGCAGTGCTCAAGAAATCGACGGGAGTCCCCACTGGCAATTCCTGGCCAATTGGGTGGCAGTTAATTGCAAAGTCTTGGGATGAGGTGCTGGAGGTCACCTGGGCTGTTAGATGCCAAACTTTGTTAATTTGTGTTTGGGCCACAGTAGTGCTCAAAGGTTACTCCCAGCTCCATACTCAAGGGTCACTACTGCTAGGCCTGGGCAACCCAGTGGGCTGCCAGCAATCCCAGGCTGATCATGCCTTGTTTTGTTTTGGAGGGTGCTGATGGGGAGGGGCCACACCCAGTGATTCTCGGGTTACTCCTGAGTCTACACTCCTGCATTGCACCTGGCAGTGCCTGGGAGGCCATATGGGACGTTGGGGATTACCAGCCCTACCCATTGTCCCTGCATCCACTGTCCTGTTATTCCAGCCTGCTGTTTTGTTTTCTTTAGTATTTTTTGTGCCGTAGTGGAGTGTTTAGGATGTCCTCTTGGCTCTGTGCTGCGGATTCACCCCTGACAGGCATCAGGACCACCAGGGTGTAGTAGCCCTATACGCACCCTGGCAGCTACCATGATTCAGACACAAGTCATGTGTTTCTGGGTTTTTTTGTCTTTGATCTGGGGTGACTTGACAATTCAGCGACACAGGCTGTGCGTGGGTATTCTGTTGATGCCCTTTCATTCATTTGGCCCATTATGTCAGGGACACACGGGGTTCTCTTGTCACCTTTTCCTTGTCACCAATCCATGTCTCTGTCTCTGGGAGCAGGGCATTCCAGGTTGAAGCCTGTGGTAATCTCCTGGCTGGAAGGAGGAGCCTTGAGGACTGACAGTTGAGGAAGAATAACAACAGAGTCAAGAGAGCAAATCAAAGGGTCATTCCATGATGGACTGTCCAATGTAGTGAAAGGCAGAGAGAGCACGGCACAGATGACTGTATCCAGGCGCCTGAGGCCCCAGGGGTCAGTGGCACATTTCACATGAGCTCAGGGCACCCACACACTGTCCAGGACCCAAGCCAGTGAGGGTCCCTGACAGTCACCTGCACACACGGCTCTCCTCCATGGCCTCTTGGGAATTTGTCATGGAATGACCCTGTGATTTGCTTTCTTAACGCTGTCTTTATTCTTCCTTAAAAAAAAAAAAAAAACTAAAAATGAAATAGGGGCTGGAGAGATAGAACAGCGGGTAGGGCGTTTGCCTTGCATGCGGCCGACTTGGGTTCAATTCCTAGCATCCCATATGGCCCCTTGAGTACCTCCAAGAGTAACTCCTGACTTTATTAACCAGGAGTAACCACTGTGCATTGCCATGTGTAACCCAAAAAGCAAACAAACAAAAAAAAAAGTTAAAAAAGAGCACTTCTCACTTCACTAATATTAAAGAGGAAAAAGAGTCTGAAACTTTTTGTTTTGGGAAGTAGTAAAAATCCCAATAATCTCGTAGTCATATGATACTATAAATCATTTAGGTTGTTGAAAAGGCTAAATAAGGCCTTTTTACCAGGGAAGTTTGCTAACTGTGAATCAGTATATACCTCCATTCTAGGATGGGTCCTTATGCTCTTTCAGTAACATTTTTGATTTTGGAAGCACACCTGACACTTCTGGTGATGCTACGGCAACCATTTGGGATGCCAGGGATGGAACTCAAGTATACCAAGTTCAGTGCAAGTGCTAACCCACTGTCACTCGTCACTCCTGGTCCGTACTCTGGGTTTGAAATGTATTTCTGAATCCCCCCATCAAACTTTCCTTGCCGGTGACTTTCCATTGCTCCTGTGTTGTCAGAGGTAGAGCATTAACGCGTAAAGTGCTCTCAGATGTCCTTCGCAGCCTTTCTTCCTCTTCCAGTTTCTGTCCACCCTCAGGTGGCTGCTCTCTGTTTTGGTTGTGCTAGTTCCTCTCCAGGGCTGGCTTTTATCCCCATCTTGATTTATTACTTCCCTGAGAAACTCACTGTCCTGTTCTCCACCCACTCCCTACCTGCCTGTTTTACCCGGCTCAACCCTGTTTTAGTTTTCCTGATGGCCTTGTGGGTGAGAGCATTGACTCTACACTTGACTGACCAGTAAAGCATCAGGGGACTTCTTTTTACCTGAGCTCCCAATCCAGCAGCTGCCTCTCCACTCTCTTATGCGAATCCATCCACCTCAAGCCACTGGTTCACCTGGGTGGGGATAATGGTTCTCTGCACATCTGGAGTCTGGCCCTTTAAGGCTGCTTGCAGGACTGGATGTGACATCACAGCAGGGCCTTCCTGGTGCTTCTCTTCCTGGAAACGGGGTCAGAGAGTCCTTGTTCACGTGGGTGAAGGACAAAGTGGGGCCCCAGTGAGGAAGCGGAACTCTGAAGGGTGATTTTGTCTTGCTGCAGGACGGACGGGGGTGGCCTCCCGTGAGCTCCCTGTGCCTCCCCGTCTCCACACTTTGCTGCGGGACCGCACTAGCTCAAGGGGCCTCTCGCGCTTATTTTTCTTGTGTTCCCCGATATCCAGGCGGTTGCTGAGGTATGTTGGAGTCTTTTGGGGGGCGCGGAGCTTCTGGAGGTTCGTCGGGGGCTGTAGTGGGACGTGGGGTTCACAGTTGGGAGTACGTGATCCTGGGGAACTTCTGTGGCCACGGTCACCTTCAGCTCCGCATTGGGGCAGCCGCGGGTGGGTGCGGTGCTGAGCGCGGGGCTTGGGGGCCTTGGGATGCAGGACGGGCCGAGGTCGGGGTCTTGGCAGTCCAGACCCTCCAGCTGACTCATGGGACCTTGCCCAAGTTTCGCTGCTGTAGAATCTTCAGATTCACTTTGAGGGTTAGAGCCACAGCCCCCCCCCCCCCACCTGCCCGCAATGGCAAGAGACCCTGTTGCCGTCCAGCTTTTTCATTGGCTACCCTCATGGTTCGGGCCTGGGCAGTGGATCTGCAGGTGGCCGGGTTTTGCCAGTGATACTTTTCTTTTGGAGGTATTTCTGGTCTGGGGAATGGGGTGCTCTGCATTCCCAGAGATACCCTAAGGGGTTTCTCTGGCTCTGGCCTCAGATGTTATTCCTGGCAGTGCTCTGGGGGCTGTGGGGATGCAGAGGATTGATTTGTGTCAGCAACGCCAGCATCCTAACAGGTTTACTGTATGTTGGAATAGGAATATCTGCTTCCTCACATCAAGTTGCAAAGTCCTGTCCAGACCCCTGGCTATAGAGGTGAGTACTGGGAGTAAAGGGTCTGTGTGTGTGTGTGTGTGTGTGTGTGTGTGTGTGTGTGTGTGTACTAGGGTAAAATGTTTTGTAGATTTTTTTTTAAATTTGTTTATTTATTTGTTTTTTTGGGTCATGCAGGGGGCCCCGGTAACCACTCTCTGGCCCGCGGAGGTGGCCTGAGGATTGATCCGATGATGCAAGGAGGGACCAACCGAATGAACACGAGACACAAGAGACAGAGTACAGTTTAGAAACAGAGAGAAAAAGGGACAGGTTTTATTGAGGGATACAGGCTGTTTATATAGGGTCCGGGCAGCTCAGTCAGGAGCAGAAGCAATATAACCATATATGGTAAGGTCAGCAACAAGAGCTTTACCTAACATTCAAGGTAGACATTTGTACATCAAAGGGTGTTGTGGCAGTAGGTGCATCCTGAGCTTTACATTTTGTATACCAAAGGGTCTTAGGGAGTGGATGCATCCTGGAGGTTACTATAGATAAGGCCAGATAAACTGTCAGCCTGGTGTGTGGCTATAGATCAGGAGATCAGGAAGTCCTGGGAGACTGTCACCAATGTCTGTCCCAAGCAGTTCCTAACATGGGAACCATGGCCAGGGTCTATGAGAGGGCTCTTGGCTTCCCACAGGGTCACAGCCGGGATGCAAGGGGTTACTCCTGGTTCTGCTCTCAACAATTACTCCTGAGGTGCTCAGGGGACCATATGGGATGCTGGAAATCGAACCCAGGTTGGCTACTTGCAAAGCAAACGCCCTACCCACTGTTCTAGCACTCCAGCCCCTGTTTATTTTTTAATAGAGAGGGGCTCCCCTAGGAAATTATAGCCCAGAATGTGGCTCTCTCAGGAGGACAGAAGGGGGTGCTGATGCATGGGATATCCTGACCTCCGAGTCCTAACTGGCTGGGCCTGTGAGAACCTTCTGTAGGATCAGGGAGGAGTCCCCAGATCAAGCCAGGGCCGACTTTTCTCTCTTGATGCCAAGCCTAGTACTTGTGTTGTGAAAGACAGCACAGATGCCAACCCATTTTGCTTCTCCTGGGGAGACAGAAGCTTTAGGCAGTGTCTCCCAGGCGGGTCTGTGAGCCAGTGCCCGAGGGCGTGGCTGTTCAGAACTTGGGGTTTTGTTCCTGTCCAGTGCTCACAATTCTGACTTCTCCTCCAGGTTGCTTATCCTCTGGAAAAACAGGCAGGAGAAGATGGTGGTGTGATGCCATCGGACACCAACCCCAGCTAGGGGGAGAGTGACAAAATGATGCAGTGATAGGAGCGTCAGGCTTCCCGGGCTGTCTGTCTCTGAGTTGCTTCAGGAATGACCCTGCTGCCTTGTGGGAGCACCTGGCTCTCTACTCTATGAGGCCACGTGTCAATTCCATTGTATTTGGCTTTTGAACCCCTCCCACCTCATATATTACTGGTGCTCCTCTTTACAATAGCCAGAATCTGGATAAAAGCTGAGTGCCCAAGAACAGATGACTGGTTAAGGTACATCTACACAGTGGAGTACTATGTAGCTGTTAGAAAAGGTGAAGCCATGAAATTTATATACACATGGTACTACATGGAAAGTATCACGTTCAGCGAAATGAGTCAGAAAGAGGAGGATAGACATAGAAAGATTGCATTCATTTGTGGAATATAAAGTAAGAAAACAAGAGACTAACACCCAAGAGTGGCCGGGATTAGTACCAGGAGGTTTGCTCCATGGCTTGGAGGCCAGCCACAAATGCTAAGGGAAAAGGCAGCTCAGATAGAGAAGGGAGCACCAAATAAAGGGTTTTGGGAGGATCCTCCCCGGATGGGAGAAGCATGCTGAAAGTAGACTATGGACCAAACATGATTTCCACTCAACGCCTCTTGAAAACTACAACACCCAAACGAACAAAGAGTACAAAAGGGAATGCCCTGACACAGAGGCAGGGTGGGATGCGGGGGATGGGGAGTGGGAGGGATACTGGGACCTGTGATGTTGGAAAATGGGCACTGGTGGTGGGATGGGTATTTGATCATTGTATAATTGAAACCCAAGCACAATAATTTGAAAGTCTACATTGTACCTCATGGTGTTTCTCTAATAAAAATTTTTAAAAAAAGATTACTGGTGCTCAAGGATGACTCAAGGACCTTATGGGGTGCTGGGCATAAAAGGCTGGTGTCTGGGTAATTTTTTTTTTGTTGTTTTCGGAACCACATGCAGTGATTCTGGGTATTATACTCTTGGCTTTGCACTCTGGCGTTGCACCTGGCAGTGCTTAGGGGACCCTATGGGATGGCGGTTATCACCAGCCCTACCCACTATCCCCATCCCACTGTCCTGTTACACAGTCATACTGCTTTCTTTCTTTTCGTAGTCATTTTTGTGCCACAGGGGAGATACTCAGGGCTTCCTCTTGGCTCTGCTCCGGATTTCCACCTGATGTGCCTCATAGGTCCCCAGGTGTGCTGGCTCTGTTTGTGCCCTTGCAGTTACAGTGACTCCGGCCCTAGACCATGTTGTTCTCCTATTTTGTCCTTACTCTGGAGAGCTTCGTCTGCTCTGTCATATAGTCTCTCATTCACTCTCTGCTCCTTTTGCAGTTCTCGGCATGCACCGGTCACAGGGAAACAGAACAAAGGATCTCTGGGGCCGGCAGAGCTGTTGGGCTTAAGACACTTTGAGAGGCATTTGGGGTGGACCTGAACCATCATCAGAGTCCTACAGGCACACATGTGCATGCACAGCCTTCAGTCGGTGGCAGGACATTGAGTGTCCCCTTCTTCCTAGAGAATGGGCTGTGGGATGCAGGGGGTGTATGTTTAGAGTTCTGAGCTGAAAGCGGGGTCACTCATTTGGGTCCCAATGATTTTGTCCTCAGTTGTGACTCTCTGCAGTGCTCATAGGAGCAGTGGTGGAATTCCCTGGGGTCAGGAGAAAGTCTGCCACCTTCAGGAACCTTCTAGTAGAGCATCCTCACATTTTCATAGATGCAGCTGTCTTAGAGAAAAGTTGGGACCCGTCTGCCAGGAGTTCAGGTGGAGGCTGGTTTCTCCCTAGAGGACAGACCCTGAGCCCCTCTAGGGCCCTGGGGTCCTGGCCTCACAGCCCACGGATCAGGGTGGGGACAGATCCTGACTCCTGTCCCCTTTGTATGCCGGCTCAGGACACGGTGACCTTCCCCGACGTGGTCGTGATCTTCACCCCAGAGGAGTGGACATGCTTGGATGCCTCTCAAAGAAAGCTCTACAAGGATGTGATGCTGGAGACCTAACAGCACCTGTGGGCCATTGGTGAGAGCAGTGCGGGGCCGACCATGTCTGGACAGACCCATGTGGGCTCCCTGTGCCAGGCCGTGACTGTGTGTTCAGCAGAAGCTGTGACTGTCGTGGTGAGGACAGCCATGCAGTAGCTTAGTTCCTTCCGTGGTTTCTTGTTGGTGCTCACTTGGCGATGCTCGGGGCTTACTCTAAGCTATGCCCGTGGGAATCATTCTCTGTGGCTTTGCATGAATCTGGAGTGTTGGGGATCGACCCAGGTTAGCCCCGTGCATGGCAAGGTCCCTGAGTGTTGTACCATCGCTCAGGTCTCTCTAAAAAGTTCCTGGTTCCTGCCAAGGCTGAGTTCTCTGATCACTTCTTGTACTACACATAATTTCTAGTATTTGTTTTGGTTTTGCTTTTATTTGGGGCACAGCCTTAATCCACTTGTCTCTGTACTGAGGGATCAATCCTGGGGGTGCTCAGGGGCTATGGGGTTCTCAGGATTGACCACGCTTGGCAGCTTAAAAGATTGCTATCTTAATCTTGGTACTGTTGCACCAGGCCCACAACTTTAGTTAATTTATTTTCATTTTTTAAAAATTTTTATTAGTGAAACACCAAGAGGTACAGTTGTAGATTTAAAAGTTTTTATGCTTAGGTTTCAGTTATACAGTGATCGAGTACCGATCCCTCCACCAGTGCCCATTCTTTACCACCACTAATCCCAGTATCCCTCCCACCCCCCACCCCCTGTTCAATCTGCCTCTGTGGCAGGGGATTCCCTTTTATTTTGTTTTGATTTGGTTTGGGGTTATACTTAAAAATACTTAGGGATTATTTCTGGCTGAGTATTCAGTTATTAATCCTGGTTGTGGTCCAGGTCATTGTGTGCTGCTGGGGCTCAATACTGTACATGTGTGAGTGTCTGTTTCCTGCCTGCCTGCCTGCTGTAGGGCCTCACCCCATCAGATGTTGCTCTGTTTCAGTGCTCGCGGTCACTTCCAGTGGCTCTTGGTTCATCTGGAGTCAGGATTTGTCTTTGGAATATGCAATCAGGGATCATATCTGATGGCTTGAGAGACCCTACTGAATGTCAAGATCGAACTTTAATTGACCGTGAGGAAGGCCAGTGCCTGAGCTGCTGGTGGTGTCTGTCTGGATCCGTTTATGTTTATTTTTATAACCAATATTGTGCTTTGGTCGTCTTTGGCCATCTTTGGATTTGTTAAGCTTTGGGGTTTACTGCACGCGGGTATCAGTTCACGCACGGTCAGTACATTGCATGTGATGCCGAGCCTAGAGTGACAGTAGAGTGGGCATGGTGCTTATCTTGCAAGTTCTGGACATGCGTTCTATCCTCAACATCCCATGTGGTCCTCAAGCACCACCAAATGTGATTTCTGAGTACACGGTCACAAGAAGCGTTGAGCATCCTCAGGTAAGGATTCCAAAATAGAGAAAAATACTCTTTATTGTGCTATGATCAAACCCCTGTTGGCCCTCTACAAAGACAGAGCTATACTATTTTTTGTATTTTCTGGGGCCCCATATTTCACTCTTAAAGTAAGACCTGAATCTTAGCTCTTAAATTACCCCAAATCTCGAGCATTTTAAAAGTGCAGATTCTGTTCATGCTTTTCTAGTAATTTACTCCATTTTTATAGGGACACATGGGGCATACTTGTCACGTTTTTCTAGTCGCTCATCCATCCTCCATCTCTGTGTGGTTCAGGGCATTCTAGGGTGAAGCCTGCGGTGATCTCCTGGCTGGAAGGAGGAACCCTGAGGCCTGGGAGGAGAGGTATGCATGCAGGTGAGTGTCTGAGAACCTTCCGTGACTCAGGCCCTGGGCAGTGTGTGGGTGCCCTGAGCATGTGTGAAATGCCCTGCTGACCCTGATATCCTTGGGTTCCTGGATCCAGGCATCTGTGCTGCATTCACGCTTCCCTTTGCTCCCAGTGCAGTGCTGGGAATGGCCAGAAGGAAATTCAGAGTCTGATGCTTGAGGTTGAGGACCCTTTTCTTCACTGGGGGCTGACATGTCTGCTCAAAACCTAAAGAAAACTGTAATATGTTTCATCTAAATGCCGTGTTTTTCATTTGATTGAAAGTATCTACAAATGGTAATTGTAATTAGACCTGAACTTTTAAACTGCTCTGTCCACATTGCTCCATGTGTTTCCCAGAGACCTACCGGGAATAATCCCTGAGCACTGCATGGTGTACCCCCGCCCCCAAATGGAAACAAAATACAGAAGAGAAAAAGTCATTGATCGTGAAAAAAATCTGTCTGTGGTGAGATGTTTTCAGTGGCCCCTGTGGTCAGTCTTAGCAGTGTGGAATGCAGCATTTCTTCACAAATGCTTTCTGGGCTCTACTCCAAATTGAGCTAGAACTGAACCCAGAGTTTAGAGTGTTTTATATTCTCTTGAATCTAGTGCATCAGTTTTCTGTGGAGGGAGTTATTTCTGCATGTGAATTGAGGTGAAAAAAACACTTAACAAATTAATGGCCCCCATTCATCAATTTTCCATGTGTGTCTTACAGAAACATTAGGTTCGTCCGTGGTAATGTCATCCACTTGTCAGGAATTGCATTCATTTGTTGCAACTGTTAGAAATCAATCTGCAGGTATTCACTTTATTTGACATGGAGACTCTTAGAGCATAGAACGATAATTGGATTCCTCTGCTGTTCTACAGGGAAGCAGCCAGCCCGAGTGGAATGTCTCTGACCCTTCACACTGTGAAAAAGTCTCGAGTGTGCATTTGTGCCCTCAGCCACACGGGGATGCTAAGGCAAGCAAGATGGTCTCTGAGGGTGATCAGAATGCCGAGAGCAACCTCACTCTGAAGAATCACTCCCCTGGGAAAAGGTTCACACAGTCTGTTGTTCTCGGTTCTGTTGTTCTCGGTCCACAGACACAAACCCCAACATTGGGGCAGTCCCTAGAATGTGGGAGAAGAGCACTTTTTATAGCGAGTCCTTCACACCGAAAGGCCCACAAGCAAAGTCACCATGGATTGACCCTGTCCAAGAGTAAGGAATGTGGGGGAGCTTCCCTGTGTTCCCAGGACCGTGATGTTCCCTTAGAACCTCACAGTGGACAGAATCCCCAGGAGTGTCAGCAGCAAGGGCATGGTTTGACTCCATTGTCACCCGTGTGTGATAACATGAACATCCACACTGGAAGGAAATCACATGCATGTAAGGACTGTCGTTTTGGGTCATACCCTGAAATACTCAGGAATTATTCATGGTGGTGCTCCAGGGACCCTCCCGTGGTGCTCCAGTGTTGTGTTAAACCTGGTGCAAGACAAATGTCCTATCGGCTGTACCTACTTGTTGGCCCCTATTGGAAACAGTTTAAATGATCTTTACTGTGTGCAGAAAGACATATGAGTGGATGGAAGGGGCCCCTTGAATCAAATGTCTGAGATGTGCCGGGAATATGGGTCAGCTCCCCACACCCCAGCAGGCCATTCCGTTTACCTGTGATTACTCACAAGGTTGGGCACATTCCTGGATCCCCCCCCCCATCAGTTCAATAATATTACAGAAAATAAGTAAATGTTGTATTTGGAATTAGCAAAGTCCCATCAATGTAGAAGTCACCAGTATGGTAAGAAGGATTCGGCTCTGCTTAAAGGACAAAAATAGGCTTGAAGGTGACCAAAATGGCTTGCTGCCCATTAGCCTCCATTTTAAGGGTCGGAATATTTGATGTTGTTGGTAGTGAAACCTGGCAGTACTCATGGCCTACTCTTGGCTTTGCTCTTTGATGTTGCTCAGGGGACCATTTGGAATTCTGAGGGTTAAACCCAGATTTACCACATGCAAGGTAAGCGCCCAAGCTACGTTACTACCCTCTTGCCCCATACTCTGGATTTGAAACTGTACTTTTGAAACTGCCTCCTGCGGTTTTCCTTGTAGGCAAACGTCCACTGGTACAGTGTTTTCAAGGGGTAGTGCATTGACCAGACATTGCTCCCTGATGCTCTTACCAGCCTCTGCTCCTGTTCTGTGTAAACACACAAAAAACGACGGGCAAAAAGAAGGCAGCGGCCTATCTCTCCCCCCGCCCACGTTCCATAGTCTCAGGCCATTTTACCACTCCAGGGATGTCGATGGCTGTGGTCAGGCGGAGGAAGGAAACGAGTGCCAGGCTGGTTGGTCTTAGTAGCAATTTATTACATGGAAAAGATGTATGTCTTGGAGGCCTCAGGAGTTCTCAAGCACACGCTCTCCCTGAGATAGCCCCCAAAATCCCCTTATATAGATTATGGTACCTCTAATGGGCGCTATATATAGTGATGTCATCAAAAGGAGTTACAGAAAGAACACTGAGGCAGAAAACCATACATTGTTTCTTTATATCAGCAGGCCAGTCATCTTGCATCACCTTTTACAAGCTACAAGCACTTTGATTAGCACATCAAAGACCAATCTGCTAGAGCTTGGAATCTACATCTCAAAGATCCTCCTGCTTAGAGCCAGGCATCTGCATCCCCTAGATCAGGCCTGCCTTAGCACCTGGCATCTGCATATCTAAGACCAGATAGGTTCCTGTGAGATAAGGGAAACTCCCTCTCACAATATACTGAATTTACTGAAGCAGTTTGAAGGGGAGAAATATTCAGTCTCATCCAAGCTAGTCAGGACCCATGGGAAAGCTGCTTCTAGGACAGATTCTCATTTAGCAGATCAACCCACCCTAGAACAGATTTCCCTGGATGTGTTTCTCCTCCTTATCTGACCAACATATAAGCATACATAATATAAATCATTTTTGTGGACACGGTGAATGAGACCAGTTGTAGTTACTGGTTTTGGCATATCGAATACACAGCGGATAGCTTGCCAGGCTCTTCCGTGCGGGTGGAATACTCTCGGTAGCTTGCCAGTCTTTCCGAGAGGGATAGAGGCTTTTGGGGTGACCTCTAATCACCCTTGTAGGTTTTACCATATTTAAACCCTATCAAATATGGTACGACAATTCCAGAAGATGGGTATTTAGTGTCTTATGATGTGTCCGCGTGGGTCCGGAAAGCGTCCTGGAGTGTGGCGATGGCTGGGTAGTGGAAGTAGTGTCGAGAGTGGAAGTCTGCCAGTGGGGTATTTATCTGGGTAGGGTGGGTCTCCTGTGCACAATTCGATCCCTGGGTGGTTGATGGAAGCAGACAGGGCAGGGTAGGGTGGGGCTCCTGATTAGAATCCCTTTGTCACCTGTGGTGGTTGGGAGCAAGCAGAGAAGCTCTGTCCCTGGGTCCGCCGAGCCTGGAGTCCAAGGTCTCAGAGAGTTCCGCTTATCTTGTTCTGATAAGGATGAGAAAGGAGAGGCCGACAAAATCTCAAGGCCGACCTAGGCTGCCACTATGAAGGAAGACAAAAATGATCGTCTGTACTTTCAATGCACGTATGCTAGCATCAGATACATCCATCGAGGACCTGATGGTACAAGCACGAATGATCAAGTACAACATCATTGGTCTGACCGAGATAAGAAGGCACGAATCTCACCATGCCGTTTTCGACACTGGAGAAGAATTGTTCCTCGGAACATGCGATAAAAGAGGATGAAGAACCTCTGACTACGGGCACATCTCTTTGATTCCACTGTTCTTCCTGCATTAACATATGCCTCAGAGACCTGGGCCCTTCGCAAACAAGATGAGAACGCTATTCAGGTCTCCCAAAGAAGAATAGAAAGAGCTATGCTTGGAATATCACGTTTCACTCAAATGAGAGAACGAATCCGGTGTTCTGACATCCGTCTACGATCAAGGATCAGGGACGCTGTCTCATTTGCCAAGGTGTCGAAAATCAGATGGGCTGGTCACGTAATGAGATTTAAAGACGACCGTTGGACTAGAGCTGTTACTGATTGGATTCCCCGGGATGTCAAAAGACTGCGTGGTCACCCACCTACCAGATGGTCAGACTTCTTCGTCAAGATCATGAACGATCGGTTTGAGGCCCTTCATGTTCCCGGAGCGAACAGATGCCATTGGGCTACACTAGCACGCGGCAGGGACAAATGGAGACGTTACTGGCGCCCACTTGAGCAAATCGATGACTAACGGGAAGTTAAGTGATTAAGTGATTTGTGGACACAGTAAGAAATACTTTAAATTCATAGAATTGCTCTTCTAGGGCCATCTCGATCTCGGACTGCAGTGCTCAGGCCAGATACCTTTCCTATTCTTAGCAGCAGGGTCCTAGTCACGTCGTTACTTTTGGATCATGACAGCATTTGCCTATGATCAAACTCTTAACCTATGGTTAAGAACCCTGACACCTTGGCCTGGCCCATCTCGATGCCAGGGTAGCACTTAACTTACTGGCTTGCCCTGGTTCCATTCAGTCCCCTGTGGGGACCCTGACTTGGGGTGCTAGAAAGTGAGGGCAACTGAGTCTTAAGTTGAGAAAGCAGATGCCCAGGAGTGAATAATATTCAAGGCCAATTAAATCCTAAATTATAAAGCATAATATTAATAGTCTTCCTGTATCTATACAAGAAAGGACATTGCATTAAAGTACTCAAAAGACATAAGGAGAGGAGAAAGGCAATTTTAACTTACAGTACAAGTTCAGAGCCCGGCAAGCTACCGAGAGTATTCGATATGCCAGACACAGTAACAACAAAGTCTCCAATGGAGACGTTACTGGGCCCGCTCGAGCAAATCGACGATCAACGGGAGGGCCTTTACCTTTACCTTTTACAAGTTCAGTGTCGTAGAAGGATGAGACCTTACAAATTGGATGGGGAAGAGAGCACAAAGAAGTAGTTACAGATAAAGTAATGGGAGTGACTTGGAGCACTGTGATGGGTGCAACCTGATAAACCTAACATCCTTGTACTCCAACATAGTTCCAGTGTCTGTCCAACTCTCTGGGTTGCTGCTAGGCCAGCTGCTCTCTGCATCTCCAGCAGTGGATTTGCAGTCACTGTTTTCACCCCATCTTGATTACTTCCCCAAGAAACTCAGCATCCAGTGAATTGTACCAACCTTCCTGTTTTACCTTGAATCAACCCAGCTGCGTTTTTCCTGCTGGACTGTGTATGCATTGGGTCATTGTTTGACTGACCAGTACAGGATCATGGTTCTCGGCATCCACAGCCCCCCACTGTGTGACCCACCACTCTCCACAGCCACCTCTGCACACCTTTATCCAGTTCATTCCCCTTGAATCACAGATTCACCTGGGTGGGCAAAAAGGGTCTCTGCATCTGGACTGTGGCCCTTTAAGGCTCAGGTTCCTGACAGATGTGGAAGTGGCATCCCAGGCCGGGGGCCTTCAGGTATTTTTTCTATTCCAGTTGTGTTTGCCTGACTCAGGCTGCCATTGGTCTTGTGCTAGAGGAGGAAATGGTGGGCCTTCGTGCAAGAGGGACTGTGAAGACCTATTTTTTGTCGGTACACGAGTGGCGGTCTACCAACGCCCAGTGCCTCCCATTCTCCACAGTGTGAGTGCCAGGGGCCGCTCCAGCGTGGGGGGCCCTTTTGTGCTTTTTTTTTCTCTCATTTCTGATATCAGCCATTTTCTGAGTCCTGAGGGATGCTTTAGGGGGTGCAGGTGTTGCGGAATATGTGGGTGATAGTGGGGATCCCGTTTGGCCACCATCACCTCCAGCTCCATGAGCTTGGGGCTGGGCTTGGGGCCTGCAGGACCTGCAGAGGACAGGGCTTGGCTGTCCCAACCCTCCCAGCATTAGACTTTGCTCTGCCCTGTTCTGGACCATTTGGCCCTGGCATCCCTGTTCCGGACCATTTGGCCCTGGCATCCCTGTTCCGGAGCATTTTGCCCTGTCATCACTCGTGTAGAACCTTCAGATTCACTTCAAACCGCAGGGCCCCAGCCCCCATGTAGTAGCAGACCCAGTTATCATCTGCCCTTTGTCGTGTTATGCAGGGTCACATGGTGTTTTGGTCCCTGCTGGAGGCTGGGTTTGCAAATGACACTTTTTCAGTATCATTGTTTTGCTTTGGCTTGTGTACCACATCCAGAGATTCTCAGGGTCTACTTTTTTTTTTTTTTGCTTTTTGGGTCACACTCAGCGATCCAAAGGGGATACTCTTGTCTCTGCCCTCAGGAGTTACTCCTGGCAGTGCTCAGGGAACCATATAGGATGCTGGGAATTTAACCCAGGTAGGCCCTATGGAAAGCAAACGTCCTACCCGCTGTGTTATCTCTCCAGCCCCACTCAGGGTTCGGAAATTGCCTCCTGGGTTTTCCTTGTAAAGGTAAAGGTAAAGGCCCTCCCGTTGATCGTCGATTTGCTGGAGCGGGCCCAGTAACGTCTCCATTGGAGACTTTGTTGTTACTGTGTTTGGCATATCGAATACTCTCGGTAGCTTGCTGGGCTCTCCGAGAGGGGCGGAGGAATTGAACTCGGGTCGGCCATGTTGGCCGCTTTTAAGGCGAATGCCCTACCGCTGTGCTATCGCTCCAGCCCTTGTTTTCTTTGTAGATGAGTGTTTACTGTTTGTGCGTTAGCAATCATAGAGCGTTGACTGGACAGTGTTCTCTGATGTTCTTACAAGCTTTTGCTCCTGTTCCTGCGTCTCTTCAGCATTCTGGGCTGCTGCTAGGCCAGTTTCTCTCTGCTCTTGTGCTGGTTTTGAGTCACTGCTTTCACCCTACCTTGATGGATGATTTCCCGGAGAAACACATTTCCCCATGCCCAACCTGCTGCCTATCTGCCTGTTTTACTTTGAATGAACCCCCTTTGCGATTTTCTTGATGGACTGTGTGTGAGAACATTGGCTCATTGTTTGCCTGTACAAGACCAGAGGACTTCTTACCCCTCGATAGCCCTCCACTGTGACCGGCCAGTACAGTAGCTTCTTCCATCCCTTTATGTGAGCCCATTCCCCTGGTGTGACAGATTGACCTTGGTGGGCATAATGGTTGTTTCCACATCTGGAGTCTGGCTCTTTAAGGCTGCTTGCGGAAACAGAAGTGACATCACAGGGGGCCCTTCCTGGTGCTTCTACTCCTGGAATTTGTGTCAGTGTTATTGTTCACATGGGTAAAGGACAGTGTAGGGTCACTGTGAGGAAGTGGGACTCTAAGGCCAACTTTGTGGCGGAACGGGGGTGATCTCCCGTGAGGGCCTGGTGGTTCCCCATGTCCACACTGAAATGCGGGTCGTCCTCAGCTTGGGGGCCACTTTTACACTTGTTTTTCACTTGTTCCCTGATATTAGGCGATTCCTGAGGTGCAGTGGATCTTTGACGGGGTGCAGTGGAGGAGGATGTGAGTGAGTGATCCTGGGCCATGCTTGCCTACAGCTCTGCAATGGAGCAGCGGCGGATGGGTACAGGGCTGTGGGTACAGGGCTGTGGGTGGGTACATGGGGGTTGTGGGTATTGGGAATGAGGGACCTGTCGAGGGCAGGGGCTGGGCCATCCTGACCTCCAGCTGACCTGCGTTGGGACCTTGGCCCCAGTCTCTCTGCTTTACAACCTCCAGATTCACTTTGGGCAGAGTTTCAGCTCCCGCAATGCCAATAGACCCTGTTACCATCCGGCTTTTTCACTGGCTTTCCTGGTATGATGGGGCCATCCGGAGCAGTGGATCCGTAGGTTACTGGGGTTTTAGTTTCCTTTTGGGGCTATTTTTGGTGTGGGGAATGGGGGGCTCTGCATGCCCGAAGATACCCTGAGGGCTTACTCTGGCTCTGACTCAACTATTTTTCCTACAGTGCTCTGAAGGCCATAGGGATGCGTAAGGATGCAGAGGATTGACTGTTGTCAACAAGGCAAGCATCTTACTAGTTTTATTGTGTGTCAGATCAGGAATTTCTGCTTCTTCACATCAAGTTGTAAAGCCCTGTCTAGACCACTGTCTATTGAGGTGCGTACTGGGTGTAAAGGATGTGTGTGTGTGTGTGTGTCTGTGTTTAGAAATTGTTTTTTATTTAATTTATTTTTAAATTTTTTATTAGAGGTATAATTACAGACTTGCAAACTTTCCTGCATGCATTTCAGTCATATAATGATTGAGTACCCATTCCTCCACCAGTGCCCATTATCCACCACCAATGGTCCCAGAGGCAGGGTGGGGTGGGGGCATGGGGAGAAAGTGGGTTTTTTTTAAGGGGAGAAGGGCTGTGGAGTGATACAGTCACATTCTGGTCCATGGTTGTAGGGGGCAGCCCTGCTGACAGCCTGTAGGGGGTGCTGTTGCACGTGATCTGGCCTCCGACTCAGCGCCTGGCTGTGCCTGTGAGAGCCTTCTGTGGAACCCAGGGAGGAGTCCTCAGGCCAAGGCAGGACTGAATCTTCTCCCTTGTAACCAAGCCCAGAGCTTGTGTTGCGAAAGGCAGCACAGATGCTAACCCATTTTGCTTCTCCTGGGGAGAAAGAAGCATTAGACATTGTTCCCCAGGCGGATCTGTGAGCCAATGCCAGACAGTGTGTCTGGTCAGGGCTAGGGGTTGTGCTCGTCTCCAGTGTTCACTGCTCTGACTCCTCCTCTAGGTCGCTGATACTTGGGAAAATCAGAGGCAGGATAAGACGGTGACATGCCATCGGACACCCCATAACTAGGTAGGAGGAGAGTGACAAGATAAGATGATAAAATGATACAGTGACAGGAGCCCTCAGTCTTCTTGGGCCAAATGTCTCTTAGTTGTTCCAGGAAGGATCTTGCATCGTGCCTCCTTGTCGGAGGGACGGACACTTTCTGTACAAGGCCATGTTTGTTTCAGTTTTGTTGTTTTTGGCTTTTGAACCACACCCTGCTTAAAGAGTACTCATACCTTAGTGCTCAAGGTTGACTCCTGAGATGTCTCAGGGACCATATTGGGTCGTGGGGGTCGAAGGCTAGCACCCGGCCCAGACGAGGTCAGACCTGAACACCTGAAGAAACTGCCATCATTACTCATCAATACACTGGCTCGGCTCTTCACACGCTACCTGTCTGAATGCAAGGTTCCTTCCCAATAGAAAACCAGCAGGACCGTACTACTGTTCAAGAAGGGAGACATCCATGACATTGACAACTATCGCCCGATCTGCCTATTGTCTGTCATCTACAAGTTGTTCACTCGAGTCATCCTAAATAGGATTGGCAGAACACTAGATGAAGGACAACCATGCGAGCAAGCCGGTTTCCGCAAAGGATTCAGCACCATTGACCATATCCACACAATAACCAAGCTCATTGAGGTTTCTTGGGAGTTCAAGATTCTGCTCTGTTTAACATTCATTGATTTAAAGAAGGCCTTTGATTCTGTTGAGATGGAAGCGGTCATTGAAGCCCTAGCCAATCAGGGTATTCAGGCCCAATACATCAAGATCCTCCATGAGCTGTATTGCAGATTCACTACCAGGATCTCACCATTCTACAAAGAAGTAATCATTGGTGTCAAGAGAGGGGTTCGGCAGGGTGATACCATTTCACCGAAACTCTTCAGTGCCACCCTCGAGAACATCATGCGACGACTGGAATGGGAAGGAATGGGAGTGAAGATAGATTGTCGGCAATTACACCACCTCCACTTTGCTGATGACATTGTTTTAATAACACCAAAATAAATAAAATAAAAGTAGACTCACTCCAGAAATTCTAGTTTTCAGACACACATAAAATCATGGTTCATAGTAAACACCCTGGATATCTGGATTATTTTGTGATACAAGACACTGTTTACATGGTTTTCAGAGCTGATCCTACAAAATAGGAGCAAGTGCTGGAGGAGGCTCATGTGCTGATTCGGGATTACAGTAAATTATGACCAGGATGGCCTAGATCCAGCAGATCAGACATGGGACTGCCTGGGGCTCACCCGAACCCAGAAGTGACGTTGTTCCCTGGAAGAGAGCTCCCAGGCCCATGACCCCGCCCATTATACAAGAGGGCAGCTGAAGGTTTGCCCACCCTGAGTCCCTGTGGCTGTCCCCACAGCAGAGCAACTTATGGGCCTGTTGTCACTGTGACCTGCAGCCGCCGTCTCTGCACGGGATCTCCTGGCCTCAGAGTTAGTCCCTGGCCACAGGGACCTTCCTGTAGGGCCTATAGTGTATTCCCGGGGCTCTGGCAGGACTGTAGTTTCCTCCCCTGTAGGCTGAGACTAGCCTTCCTGTCCCAACAAGCAGCCTGGTCACAACCCACTTTTCTGTCCCCTGGAGAGGCAGGAGCATCTGGCAGTGTATCCCTGCAGATGGGTCTGTGAGCCAGTGACCAAGTATCTGGCAAGTCACTACATTTCTTGCTCCAGTGCAGGGACTTCCTGTTGGGGGGCGGGGCTGGCTATGCTCCTCTGGTGCTCACGGCTCAGGTCTTTCCATGGAGCCTCCTGCTGATCCGCAGGAAAAACAAAGGCAGGAGTTGGTGATGCACCCTCTGCCACACCATCCTCAGGCATGAGAGCGACAAGATGACCCAGTGCAGTGACAGGAGCGCACAGGCTTCTTGGGTCTTGGGTTGTTTTAGGAAGGAGATGTGGGATTTGACTACAAACCTGAGTGCCCGGCTCTCTGCTGTTTGAGGCCATGGGGCCTCAAGTTCCTGGATCCAGGCATCTGTGCCAAGTTCGTGCTGCCCTTCATCCCCCTGGACTGCCCATCATGGAATTATCTGTGCTTTAATTTCCTGGCTTTGTAGTTAATCTTCCTTATCTGTCAGCTGTGTAGAATAATTCATGGGAATCTCAATCTTTGGTCTTCCTGTATGTGCCTCACCAGGGTGACTGTCCAGCCTGAACTCCCCTTTTCTGGAGCAGCTGGACACCCTCTGCCTTCTCTAACACCATGCTTATCTTTGCCCTCGAATCATATGATTTTGAGTATCTAAGAAGTTTATCATTCTTTAGGTTTCGGAACCAGCCATAGTCACACGTGACTCCTCGTGGTCTCAGGTGTAACTCCTGGCTGTTCGCTCAGGAATTGTACCCGAGGTGTTCAGAGATCTGAGACTTGAGCCTGTCTGCCTCAAGCTAAGCACATGATCTCTCAGCTGTTCTCTCGTGTTCTTCTTAGTCATCTTTTTGCCTTTGTTTTTAAATAATGAATGAGTCCATAACAAAATTACTTTGGGTCAGGACAGGTACAGCCAGGAGCACACTTGCATTTTAGGCGGCTAATCGATTTTTGATCCCCTGCATTCCATTTGGTCGCATTATCCCGTGTGATCAAAATACAGAACCCAAAAGCTACGTGGGTAATGTTAAGCTCCTCACAGTGATTACCCAAAAGATCTACCATTGGGGCTGGAGCGATAGCACAGCACGTAGGGCATTTGCCATGCACGCAGCCTACATGGCCGACCTGGGTTCGATTCCCAGCATCCCATATGGTACCTTGACTACTGCCAGGAGTAATTCCTGAGTGCATGAGCCAGGAGTAACCCCTGTGCAATGCTGAGTGTGACCCAAAGACCAAAAAAAATCTACCCTTTTATGTAGACCTGTTTGGACTGTGAGAACTATCAAGATGTCCGCTATCTGCTGGGCCTCTTTCTACTATCCACTGAATAACTCTTACATTCTTTTTTGTTTGAATTCAGAACTCAAAGCCAAACTTTGGGATTCAGTATTATCACGTTTTGATGCAGGACAAGTGAGTCGGAAAGATTTGCATGTTCAGAATAAATGTTATTATGTCGGTGGGATTTTCAGTGGACCAAACATGTGGCTTGAAGGGGGGCACCTAGAATCCTTTGCTTTCAGCAGATCTACAGACTCCAGACAATTCAGGGAGGAAATCTACAGCCTTATGCCAAGCGTAGTAGTCTCTTAGTTTCAGTTGGTGCTAAACTCAGCAGTTTTAAGATTTAAAGAAATTCTGTTTTTTTTAAATACCAAAATCATACTGAGTTTTTTCTTCTATAGAATGTAAGCACAAGTGGTCATTCTTGAAAAGAACTGGTTTGTTGGCCCCAGTAATAGTGTAGTGGGAAGTGCACTGCTTTGATCAGGAATGGAAAGCAGGTTCTATACCCAGCACCCAGTATGGTCCTGACAATCCCACTAGGAGTGATCTATGAGCACTGTTTCATGTGACACTGCCCCAACAAATAAATACAAACAAAAAACCCCCCAAAAGCTCATTGATTCCGATATTAATTCAATTAGGTACGATGTTTTCAATGGCCCCTGCATTCTCAGTTTTGTGAGACGCAGTTTTGCCTTCGTACATGCATCCTAAGCTCCATACTGAGCTACAACCAAACCCAGACTCGGTTATATTTTTATTTGCTTGAAGCTGGTGCTTCCTTTTTCTGTATAGAAATTATTTCCACTTAATGTGTTCATCATTGAGTTGAGAAAAAATTGGACACACGTTAATGACAACACGTGTCAATTTTGCTTGAACTTCTTGCAAATATATTTGGTCATTCCAGGAAAAGCCATATATGTGTCGATAATTGTATTTGCATGGTGGAAATATTAGACATCAAACCTGCAGGGTTCGACATTTTTTTTTTTTTGACATGGAAACTCTCAAGAAATCAAGAAATAATCGGAATCCTCCTCTGCTGCTCTCCAGGGAAGCAACCAGCCTTAGTGGAATGTCTCTGATCCTGTACACTGTAACACTTTCAAGTGAGCGGTGGTACCTGCATCACTATGGGGATTCTGAGACAGGCAGGAAGTCTTCAGATGGGAAGAGTCCCAGGGATGTTAGCAACACGGACAGAATTTGAGTCAGCCGCCATGCAACTGTGATCATCTGAATATCCACACAGGAGAGAAACTGTAGAAATGTAAAGAATTTGGGAAGCCTTAGATCAATCTTCATACCGGATTATATATAGGAGAATTCATACAGGAGAGAAAGCTATTCATTCAAGGAATATGGGAAGAGCTCAAGACTTAGTATGCATAGGAAAATTCATTTAGAGAAACTTTATTCATGTAAGGATAAGGAATGTATGAAAACCTTTATTTCCTTCTCAGGAGTTTCTGTGCATAGGAAAATTCATGCAGGAGTGAAACGTTACTCATGTGTAAGGACTGTGGGAAGACCTTTACTTTGTACTCAGAACTTACTAAGCACAGGAAAACACACACTGAAGAGAATCCTTATGTATGTAAGGACTGTTGGAAGGAATTCACTTACCTCTCACTCGTTATTACGTATAAGAACATTCATACTGGAAAGAAACCTTTTGTATGTAAGGCAAGCAGGAGGCCCTGTTTTGAAGGGGTTTATGGCAAACATCAACCATAATGTTGCTGAGAATCACTGTGACTGAAAAATCAGGCAATTCTTCATTCTTCTCACCTAGCTGTCTTATGCCTGAGGGAGCTGTGGTCAGGCCCTACACCATAGTATGGGGTGGGATGGCCTCACTCCTGTCCCCTGTGTATGTCCGTTCAGGACATGGTGACCTTCCCCGATGTGGTCATGAGCTTCACCCCGGAGGAATGGACGGGGGCCAGAATGCTAAGTATGTGCAGGGTACGGGTCAGCCCCAATTTTCTGGAGTATCTTCCCCGTTGTGGGCCTTATTTATTATGAGTCTAACTTATTTTTTTTTTTGTTTTGTTTTGTTTCATTTTGGGGTCCAGCTGGTGAAGCACATGGTGACTCTAGGTTATGCACTCAGGAATCACTACTGGTTTGATACTTGACATGCAATATAATCCCCAGACATGGCCAGGAGTATTTCCTCAGCCCAGAGCCATGAATAAACCCTATAAATTTCTGTGTGTGTGACTCAAAACAAACCAAATAAATTTACTTCTCTTTCCACATTTAACTTGTGTTTTGCTTTTGATCTTGGTATTGTTTTGGGGACACACTTGGCATTTTTATTTCCTTTAATTTGTAACTTTTACATTCCATTCATTTATTTTTTGGCTGTTGGGCCACACTCTGGTGTTCAGGGGTTACTCCTGGCTCTTCCCTCAGTATTTCCTCGTGGCAGTGCTCAGGGGCCATATGGGATGCTGAGATTCAAACCCCGGTGGTTTGCATGCAAGTACTGCCCGCTATGCTGTCATTACAGCCCCTAAGATCATTTATTTCTTAGAGTCTCACCCCCTCATCCGCTGTTATTCTCAGTGCTTGGGGTCACTTCAAGTGACCTTGGGTGATCAGGTGGCGCCCAGCATCAAATCAGAAGTTCCTTCTTGCAAAGCATGTTTCTGAATCCTGTGCATTGTCGCCCTGCCTTCACTGGACTCTTTAGGTTTTTTAAAATTTGATTTGGGCCAAACCAGCAGGACTCAGGGTTTGTTCCTGGTCTCTGCACTCAGGGACCATGCCTGGCAGGTGGTGGACAGTATTGGGTGGTCGGGGATCTAACCTGGACTGACCATTGGCAAGACCATTGCCCCACCTGCTGTAATACTTGCTACCCTCTATCTTCCCCTTTGTTTTTAGCTTAATATAAATTTCGGGGACTTTCCATCCTTGTCCTTGCTTGGATGCTTGGGTTTACTCCTGACTATGCACTCAGTGAGAGTGAACTCAGGGCCCTCCAGTTGCTGGTGTCCTGGACACATGGCCCAGCAGTCGTTCTCGTGGAATAAGGACAAAGTAGTGTCTCTTCTTGGAAAGCTGACTGTGAAGGCCAGTTTTGTTGCAGAAGATGAGGCTTCCTGTGCGCACCCCACACTTCCCTGTCTCTGCACTATAAGTGGGGTAGCTGCACCAGCTTGTGGGGCGCTTTCACACTTTTTTTCACTTGTTCCCTGTTATCCAGGTGCTTCCTAAGGAGCGGTGGAGGCTCTCGGGGGGGGGGGGATAGTTTTGCGGGGTATGATGGGGGCTCTACCAGCGTGCAGGGTACGTGGTGTGAGTGCATGATCTTGGGGGGTCCCTGCAGCCACGACCGCCTCCATGTCAGCAATAGTCATTGGTGGGAGGGAGCGGGGCTGAGCACGGGGACTGCAGGTCTTGGGGTGAGGGACCTATATCAGAGCACTGAAAGCCTTTGTTTTCCACATTGCAAACCCCTGTTCCAGCCTGCTAGCACAACCTGGATTGATTTCTGAGTGCAGAGCCAGGAATTACCACTTAGCATCAGCTATGTGGCCTTCAAAAAATAAAATAGAAGATTAATTTTGATTGGCCTGGAGCGATTTATTTTGATTGATTATTTTTACTGATTATTTTGATTTATTTTGATTGGGCACAGAAGGTAGGACGTTTGCCTTGCACTCGGCCCGCCCGGATTCGATTCCCAGTATCTCATATGGTCTCCCGAGCACCGCCAGGAGTAATTTCTGAGTGCATGAGCCAGGATTAACCTCTGTGCATCACTGGGTGTGACGCAAAAGGAAAGAAAAAAAAGAACCAGGAGGAAACCCTGAGCATCCCCAGGTGTGACCCCAAGAGAAAAATAAAAGTATGTAGGAATATATTAAGGAGCAAAGCACCTTCCTCATTTCATCTCTCCCTTAGCAGGCTACCCTCACTGTTGTTTTGTGTAGTGCTGGTAAAGTAAGATATTTAAAGGAATATATTTGATTTTTTGGTAAATAGGAGCTTCGACTATGGCTTACTGCTGGTGTACTGGAATTATCTAGAAAGTGCCACTGTACAGCATATACTAGGTATGCTTTCCTTGCAAGCATCCAACCCAGGTTCTGTGTATGTGTGGCATTGCATATGATCCCTGAAGCGCACCGTGACTTATCCCTCATCCCAGACTAGGAATAATCCCTGAGCATTGTTGGTTATTGCCCTCAAACTAAACACATACAAACACACACACACACACACATACACGCAAACACACACACAGGATGTGAGAGAAGAGAAAAAAGAATAAGTATTCAGGGTAAATCATGGGCTTCTTCAGCATAAATAAGTAAAAAAGTGATCTAACGGGGCTGGAGCGATACCACAGCGGGTAGGGCATTTTCCTAGCATGCAGCCAACCCGGGTTCGATTCCCAGCTTCCCATGTGGTCCCCTGAACACTGCCAGGAGTATTTTCTGAGTGCATGAGCCAGGAGTAACCCCTGGGCAAAGCCAGGCGTGACCCCCCCAAAAAAGTTACCTAAGGACCCACTGTTCAATCCTTTAAGTATTTCTCTGTAGAGTTTGTCTTTGCACATGAATTTATTTTTGGTTTTGTTTTCTTCGTTAGTTACTGTTTGTTGTTGCAGTATTTGGGAGCCACACCATGCAGTGTTCATAGCTAACTCCTGGCTCTGAGCTCAGGGATCATTTCTCCCAAGGGTCAGGAACCCATCTGGGGTGCTCCGGTATTGAATCTGGGTCAGCGAAGTGCAAAGCAAGCACCTTCTCTACCGATTCACCACCTTGGCTCCGAAGTATAATATTCATCTTTTAAAAGTAAAATCACAGGTCTGGAGTGATAGCACAGTGGGTAGGGCGTTTCACTTGCATGCGGCTGTCCCGGGTTCGATTCCCAGCTTCCCATATGGTCCCCTGAGCACTGCCAAGCGTAATTCCTGAGTGCAGAGCCAGGAGTAACCCCTGGGCATCACCGGGTATGACCTCCCCCAAAAATTTAGTGTCACTCCAGATTCTTGGACTGGAAAACACAGTTCACATCCTGGTGTATAGTAAACACCCTGGATAATAGAATAATTTTCCTATACAGCAAAATTGTTGTACAATTTTCAAGTATATTTCTGTACAACAAGAGTGAGTGCTAGATGCAGGTTCATGCATATGTGTCTGTGAGGTTTAGGGCATTTCTGGGTGAAACCTATGGTCATCTGGCTGGAAGGAGTAGCCCTGAGGCCTAGGGAAGAGAGGTGTATGTGCAAGTGAGTTCTGTAAGTTAACAGAATAAGTAAGTCAGCTACACTGGCAGTGGCGTGGTGTTTCTCGTCCACCAGATGCTTTCGTTGGCCATGAGCTGCTACTCCCACCCCGACCGGCAGCCACCTCCAACAGATGCATTAAGGAGAGAACAGGGCCACCAGGATGGTTGGTGATCAGTTGGCATTTTTCCATCCTCCACACACAACTGTTCCAGTTCAGCTTTAGTGGTTGCTGTCTTACCCCCAGTACAATTGCACCATGCGGTCAAGTTTCAAAAATTTTGTTTTCTTTTCTTTTGATTTGGTTTCGGTATTGCATGTGGCAATGCTCAGGTTTTATTCCTGACTATGCACTGTAGCACTATCCTCCCGTTGGTCATCAAATTGCTGAAGTGGGCTCCAGTAACGTCTACATTGTGAGACTTGTTACTGTTTTCGGCATATCGAATATGCCAAGTGTGTTGGGTAACATTGCTTTGTCCTTCCACAAGAAGCTTAGGTTTATCTGGTCACACTCATTAATCTGGTTTCACACATCACAGTGCTCCTGAAGCACTTCCACTTCCATTGTGTTTATCTGTAAACAGTCTTCCCTATGCTCTCCTTCCCACCCAGTTAATCAGCTTTTCCCTTAATCAGACTTTGTTAATTTGTAAGATCAGTTTCCCAGAAATCTATGATTTTATATGTATGAGTGAAATATTGCCTTTCTCCTCTCCTTATGCCTTATGAATAGTTTACCTTAAAGTAATATCCTTTTTGTATAGATACAGGAAGACCGTTAACATTATGATTTGTAACTTAGGATTTGATTGGCCTTGAATATTATTCACTCCCGGGCATCTGCTTTCTCGACTTAAGCCTCAGTTGCCCTTAGTTCCTAACACACCAAAAGCAGGGTCCCGACGAGGGACTGAATGGACCCAGGGCAAGCGGTGAGCTACCCTGGCAGCGAAATGGGCCAGGCCAAAGTGCCACGATTCTTAACTATAAGTTTAGAGTTTGATAATAGACAAATGCTGTCATGATCCAAAGGTAACGACAAGACTAGGATCCTGCTAGGGGTCGGAAAGACGATCTGGCCTGAACACCGTAGTCTGAGATCGAGATGGCCCTAGGAGAGCAATTCTATAAGTTTAAGATATTTCTTACTGTATCCATACAAAATGATTTATATTATATTCTTATATGCTTGTCGGACAAGGAGAGGAGAGGCACGCCCATGGGATTATGCTCTAGGGTGGGTCCTCCTGCTGAGGAAGGATCTGTCCTAGGAGCTGTCTTCCCTGAGGCTAAGATTTCTTCCCCTATTGATTTCTACCCCTATTGATTGTGACCACACCTATGTGTAATTGTTCCCCCAATTCCTCATGGAGAGAGGATTTAACTGTACTGTAGGAGTGGGCTGGGGGCAGAAGGAAAAGGGTGTTCAGAGAGGATCAGAAGGAAGAGGAGGATGAAGGGGGGTGGAGAAGGGGAATGAAGTAGCTGGGGGAGGAAGAATGGGGAGCAGAGAGAGAGAAGGAGAGAGGGAGCAGAGACAGATGAGGAGAGAATCAGAATAAACTACGACTAATATCAACCAGCCTGGCCCTCGTTCCTTCCTCTGCCTGACCATCGCCATCGACCTCTCTGGGGTGGGAGAAGGGTGAGACTACCGAACGCGGGCGGCGGGAGAGATAGAGCCACCACCGCTGTGTGGGTGCCGCGCCCCCATTTGTGTGAGTTTACACAAGGGAGAACTTGACAGGCTCTGCTGTGTGGGCAGGATACTCTTGGTAGCTTGTCGGGCTCTCCAAAAGTTGTGGAGGAATCCACCCAGGGTTGGCCGCGGGCAAGGCAATCAACCTATCTGCCCCCCAACCAAAAAAAAAAAAAACAACAACAACTGTCTATTCTAAAAGTAAAAGGGCTTCATTAGTTTAAAACAGTCACTTGATCCCCCATTATTCATCGATTTACTCGAGCGGGTGCCAGTAACCTCTCCATTCATCCCTGTTGCATGCTAGCATAGCCCAATGGCATCTGTTCGTTCTAGGAACATGCAGAGCCTTAAACTGATCATTCAGGGTCTTGACGAAGAAGTCTGACCATCTTGTTGGTGGGTGTCTACGCGATCTTTTGATGTCCCGTGGAATCCAGTCAGTAATGGCTCTAGTCCAGCGGTTGTCTGTAAACGTCATTACATGCCCAGCCCATCTGATTTTTGATGCCTTGGCAAATGAGACAGCGTCCCTGATTCTTGACCATTAACGGAGATCGGAACTCCAGATTCTATCTCTCATTTGAGTGAAGTGTGATATTCCAAGCATAGCTCTTTCAGTTCCTCTTGGAGATATCCAAATAGCATTTTCATCCTGTTTTTGTAGGGCTGAGGTCTCTGAGGCATATGTTAATGCAGGAAGAACAGTGGAATCGAAGACATGTGCTCGTAGCTGGAGTTTCTTTGTCCACTTAGTTAGTTCTTCAACGCTCTTGAAGGCATTTCAAGCCGCTCTCTTCCTCCTGCATAACTTAGGTGGCAGGTCATTCATCATGTTGATTTCTTGACGTAGGCATATATAACTGTTGCAGTCGGAGATGGTGGTTCCATTGAGAGCGACTGCAGCGTCAGGAATGAGGCTGTTTCTCATAAACATTGTCTTCACAAGATTCAACTGTAGTCCGAACTTTCCACACTCAAGGTCGAAGTTGGTCAGCATTTGTGCTGCTTGGCTGATGTTTGGTGTTATTAGAACGATGTCATCAGCAAAGCGGAGGTGGTGTAGTTGTCGACCATCTATCTTCACTTCCATTTCTTCCCATTCCAGTCATCGCATGATGTTCTTGAGGGTGGCACTGAAGAGTTTTGGTGAAATGGTATCACCCTGCCGAACCCCTCTCGACATGGATGATTACTTCTTTGTAGAATGGTGAGATCCTGGTAGTGAATCCGTAATAGAGCTCATGGAGGATCCTGATGTATTGAGTTTATACGCCCTTATTGGCTAGGGCTTCAATGACCGCTTCTGTCTCAACAGAATCAAAGGCCTTCTTTAAATCAATGAGCGTTAGACAGAGCGGCATCTTGAACTCCTGAGAAACTTCAATGAGCTTAGTTATCATTTGGATATTGTCGATGGTACTGAATCCTTTTCAGAACCCAGCTTGTTCACGTGGTTGTCCTTCATCTAGTGTTCTGCTAATCCTATTCAGGATGTCTCGAGTGAAGAGTTTGTAGATGACAGACAATAGGCAGATTGGGCAATAGTTTCTAATGTCGTGGATGTCTCCCTTCTTGTATAGTAGTACAGTCTTGCTGGTTTTCCTTTCGTATGGAACCTTGCATTCAGACAGGTAGCGTGTGAAGAGCCGAGCCAGTGTATTGATGAGTACTGATGGTAAGTTCTTCAGGTGTTCAGGTCTGATATTGTCTGGGCCAGGTGCTCTTTGTTTCTTTACCGACGAGATAGCGTGTTGAATTTCGGAGGGGAGAACATTGGGAACGATATACCCATCGTGTGGAATGTGGTATGTGGGCAAGTCGACATGGCTATTAAAGAGATCTGAGTAGAAGTCACGAATAATCTTCTCCATTGCCCTTCTGGAAGATGTGATGGATCCATCAGGATGTCGGAGGGCAGTCATCTTTGTCTTGTAGTTAGTGAAGGACAGGCGGGCATTATGGATGCTTTTCCTGGCTTCTGCCGCATCTATAAGCACCGCTGTTCTCCTGTCTTTGAGGTCACTCTTGATGGCTTCTCTGCATTGTTTTGCCAGCTTGGACGTTCGCTTGCAGTTGCCTGAGCCATGTGCCAAGACACGTTGGCGAATAAGTTCAAGAGTGTTCGAAGAAAGGCATTTTTTGTGGTTATCTCTCTCTTGGCATTCCTTGCACAATCATGGAGGTGCGAAATCATTCGATCGTATTCCTCATCAATGTTGTCAATGACGGCATCTTCCCATGTTGCGGCAATAGAGCCAAAGCACTCCTAGTTGGTGGTCGTTCTGGGAGTTCTCTTCTTAAACTTTGCATTCTTTCCTCCCTGTTCTGTGAGGTAAAATTTTGCACGAAGGAGATGGTGGTCCGATCCCGTTTGGAATTTTGGGACAACAGCAACATCAGTTAGGCAAAACTGCCGATTGAATATGATGTGGTCTATTTCATTTAGGGTGATTAGAGGTCACCCCAAAAGCCTCTATCCCTCTCGGAAAGACTGGCAAGCTACCGAGAGTATTCCTCCCTTACGGAAGAGCCTGGCAAGCTATCCGTTGTGTATTTGATATGCCAAAACCAGTAACTACAACTGGTCTCATTCACCTGACCCTGAATATTTTTTTTTCAGCATGCGACAGGGACAAATGGAGACATTACTGGCGCCCGCTCGAGCAAATCGACACCTAACGGGAAGTTAAGTGATTAAGTGATTAAGTGATTTCATTGTGGAACTGTCCACCGGGAGACTCCCATGTCCAAAGTTTAAATTCAGCCTTTTGGAACTGTGAGTTACCGTGGAAGGTATTGGTTGACACGATGAACTCAGACAGTATGTAACCCTGTTCTTTCCATTCTAGGCCATGGGTCCCGATGTGGAGTTCATTGGGTGATCTTCTTGGTCCTATCTTGGCATTAAAATCACCAACAATGATCTTGTAGAAGGTGTGATCTTCTTTATAGAACTTCTCCAGCTCCATGTAGAACTTCTCAATTTCTCTTTCACCATAATTGGATGTTGGTGCATAGACAATAAAGATAGAAACTGCCAGCAGTGAGCCACATCTATTCAAGTGTAATAGTCTTATTTGGGTAGTTAGGCATTCGAATGAATCAGTGCTCATGGCTAAGTTCGTGTTGACAAGGATACCGACACCACCAAGACCTCTTTTGTCACATGTTCCAATGAACAGTTCTTCTCCATTGTCGAAAACGGCGTGATGTGATCAATGTCTTCTCATTTCGGTCAGACCAATGATGTTGTACCTGATCTTTCGCGCTTGTACCATCAGTTCCTCGATGGATGCATCAGATGCCAGCATATGTGCATTGAAAGTACAGACAGTCATTTTTGTCTTTCTTCGTTTTGGCAGCCTATTTCTGCCTTGGGATTTTATCAGCCACTCTTTCCACATCCTTCTCAACTCTGCCATATTCAGAGTCAGGGGAATGAGATCCATTTTTTTTTTTATTGGATTTGGCATATAGAATAGAGCAGGAATAGCTTGCCAGGCTCTGTCTTGTGGGTGGGATATTTAAGGTACCCTGAAAAATTAAATAAATGTAAATAAAAAAGTTTAAAACAGTAACACATAAAAAACAGTAACACATAGAAAATCCAGTGTGAGAAGCCTTCAGGGGAAGCGGGTACACGAGATCCCAACAGGATGCCTTGAGACATGAGCTGAGGACTCACCTGTTGGAAAATTCCCGAGAGTGGTTCTGACCTAAGTCATCAATAATCTTTTGAAAGAAAGTTTTTTCTGGAAAATAAATTTTCCTTACCTGATCTCTAATCATTAACTGTAAGGTGGGAGAATAGCAACTTTTTTTCTGTGATTTGTATACTTCAGTACACAGAAATCTCTTACTTCCTAGAATTTGTTATGAATTCCAAAGACTATATATTTAGAAAATGGCCTGGCCATGCGCTTGAACCATAAGGGCTGCCTGGGATCAACCTGTACATGTGGGCAGCACATTTGTCTTCCCTGCTGTAATATCTCTCCCACCACAGTTCATTCTTTTTTTCGTCTCACCCCATCAGATGCTGCCCTGTTTCAATGCTCAGGGTCACTTGGATGGTTCTAGGGAGACTTCCTCAGGTCTCAGGGTTTGCTCCTGGGCTTTGCACTCAGGGATCATTCCTGGATGGCTTGAGGGACTCTAGGGAATATTAGGAAATGAACCTCGATTAGCCGTGAGCAAGGCAAGTGCAGCATTTCTGTGCTGTCTGTATGGATAATTTATTTTTTTAATTGGGATGTCTTGCCATCTTTGGCCATTTTTAGATTTATTAAGCTCTTGAGTTTACAGCCCTTAATGATCACTTCGAGAGGGGTTCAGGAAAGTCCATGTGGTGCTGGGCCTAAAGTGATCGTACAGTGGGGGAAGGTGATTGGCTTGCAAGCAGTGGACATGGGCTCTATACCTGGCATCCCATGGGGTCCCTGTGAGTTTATGCGTGGGAGTCCCTAGCAGAGGAAGAAAGAGATGGGGAACCACAGACTGATGATCCAAATGGCCCATTTCATGGAGAGCTGAAAGCATTCTTACAGAACAACTGAGGGAGGGTGGGATATAGGACTCCAGTTAGGTGTGTGGGTCATTTGCAGACATAAAATGTTGTAATGGAGGTAATTCTCTTGGGGGGATTAACTCAAGAAGACATTCTGTCTGACATCTCTGTGACTTTTCTTTTTTCCCTGTAGTTGTACACACTCAACAAATAAGTTTACTTATGAATACTTGCAGTTATTTGGATTAGTTACAACCCTGGCCCTGAGGGCAAGCAAGGCTTTTAGTGTAAGTCTTCAGACTGGTCCAGCTTTCCCTACCTACCCCTTGGAGGTCCTTTTCCTCAAGTTATAAGACTTTCACCAAGACTGTGCTTTTATGCTTTCTACGCTGTCCCTTTTGGATGCTGGGTAGCTTTGCCGCTCTCCCCAGGTCCATGCAAGACCCATCTAGGGACCCCCCCTTTGTTGGGTGTTAGTAACTATGTCAACAGAAGATTTATCACTAATCTGTGATTCGATATCTGTTGGGACAGGGCATTCTGGCGGTGTGAAGCCCTCAGTGATCTCCGAACTGGAAGGAGGAGCTCTTAAGACTGGGGAGGGGAGTAGAGGCATGTGTGCAGGGGTGTATCTGAGGACCCTCCCTGGTGGAGCTCTGGGAAGTGTGGGGTGCCCTAAATGAAGGTGAAAAATGCTGCTGACCCTGGGTGTCCTCAAACTCCTTGATCCCTTTTTTGTCCTATCTGCTCTGGAGAGCCTTGCTTGCTCTATTACACAGTCATATTCACATATGCTGTGCACACTTCCAAGGATGCTCCGTTCCAAGGGAGATGGAGAAAGGATCTTTGCGACTGAGTCACTACTTTCTGAGACAGATTTGTGGCAACCCTGAACCAGGATTTCTGAGTCCTATAGGCACATATGTTACACAGAGTTTTAAGTATTTTGCTGAACATTGAGTGTCACTTTTTCATTCCTAGAACAAGAGCTGTGTGTATGGCGGGGTGCTTAGTGTTTGGGGCCATATCTAGGGTCACTTTGTTGGTTTATTTGGGTCTGTGTTCAGTTGTTACTCTGTAGTGCTCACTGGACCAATGGCTCTGAGTTTGGCCCTGGGGTATCTGTGTGTAAGGCTGACACCTGGCAAGAACTTTGTACTATAGATTTCTCACATTTTCTCAGATTCAGCTTCCTTAAAATGATTTGTGGGGTATGTCAGCCAGGAATTTTGAGTGAAGGCTTGTTCTTCCTGAGGGGAGACCCCCTGAGCTGAATCATTCTAGATTCCTTGTGGTCTCCTCCTCACTGCCAAGTGAAAATGGGCTGGGGATCGACCCTGACTCCTGCCTCTATATGTGTCCTGACTCAGGATGCTGTGACCTTTACTCATGTGGCCATCACCTTCCCCTATGAGTGGATGTGCCTGGCCGTATATGAGAGAAAACTCTATAGGGACGTGATACTGGAGACCTATGAACATCTGTGGGCCATCAGTGAGAGCTGCGTGGTAGCATGTGCCAGGAGAGACCCATTAGGAATCTTAGGGACTGGACAAGGGCTGTGTTGCCATTACTCTGACAGGTCAGGATGTTTGACAGCTATGTATTTTTCTGTTTCGCTACATCCTTTCCTTTTCTCTGTTTTTGTTATTGGGCCAGAACTCTTGATGCTCAGGGATTACCACCACATTTTACTCAGGGATCACTTTAGGTGGGCCTTGGTCCATCTGAGATGCAGGGCATTGAACCAGATCAACCACATGCAAGCGAAGCATCCTCTGCATTGTACTGTTGCTCAAGCTCCTGTAAAAAGTTCCTTCCATTGCTAAATTGACTTCTTGTGCTACCCTTCACTTCAATGTGTTTGATTTGGTTTTGTCTTGGGGCCACAGTCCACATTCCTTCTTGCTCTGTGCTGAAGGATCACTCGTAGCAGTGCTCAGGGGCAATTGGGGTAGTATTTACTACCCCTATTTAGTATTTATACAATACAGATGAGATTAAGTTACACTACAAGTCACAAGTAGTTTTGGAATCAACTCTACTTATAGATATACAGAGTAAACCAATGGCAATTCCATAATAAAATACAAGAATTTTCATCATGCAGGGGCTGGAGTGATAGCACAGCGGATGGGGCATTTGCCTTGCAAGTGGCCAACCCTGGTTCGATTCCCAGCATCCCATATGGTCCCTGAGTACCGCCAGGGATATTTCCTGAGTTCAGAGCCAGGAGTAATGCCTGTGCATTACCAGATATTAACCCAAAAAGCCAAAAAATATTTTCGTCATGCATTGTTTACAGGCACCTTAAGAGGTGGTCTCTTTAGAGGCAGGATAGTCAAGATTCAACAGACAACGAAATTTTGGCAAGTATTTTTACACAATACTTTTATTTTTTTTTAATGTAGGAGTACTGCTATTTATTCAGCCACTGATTAGCTGATTGAATTGTTACACAATAACAATTTTAAAGTTACCTTTATAATACATTTTATACTCAATAATTCAAAACTCCCCCAAATAAAATTTTCTCAAGAACCTAACATTATATTTTGTATGCGTCCAATTTTGTTTTGTTTAGTTTCATTTTTCAGCCCCGCCATGATACTTAGGGGTGATTCTGGGTTCTGCACTCACTTGTCAGTCTTGGTGTTTGCTTGGGAGATCATATGGGATCCGGGGATTGAATTGGACCAGTTGCATGCAAGACTCGAGAGGGCCCAGTAACGTCTCCATTGGAGACTTTGTTGTTACTGTGCATGCAAGGCAGAAAAAGTGAAGATTGTGTTGTTTGTGTACTTTCAGTAACTTCGCTGGCTACAGGTACATATGGGCTAGGCCTCTCACCTTTTCATTGTCTCTAATCTCTACATTGATTCTGTAGGGGCAGGGTATTCTAGGATGAAGCCAGCTGTAATCCCGCGGCTGGTAGGAGGAGCCCTGAGCCCGGGGAGGAGAGGTGTGTATGCAGCTGAGTATCTGCGAACCCTACCAGGCTCGGGCCCTGGCATCGTGGGTGTGCCTTGAGTGTGTGTGAATCATGATGCTGACCCCAGGGGGCCTCGGGCTCCTGGATGCAGGCATCTGTGCTCTACTCACAGTCCCCTTTGCTCTCCTGGGGTGATCCTGTGCTTTGCTTTCTTGGCTTGTTCCATTCTTCATCATTAGTCATGTGTTCATGAGATTCAGGGTCCTTTGTACCCCTTTCCCTTACCAGCCTGGCTGCACAGCCTGTACTGTTGGGGTGCCCTTTTCAGGAGCAGCAGAACCAACTTGCAACCCACCTTCTCTGTCACTAAGCATGTCTTTTACCTCAGATCATTTGCATGTTTTTTGATTATACGAAGACATTTTGTTTTGTTTAGGTTTGGGGTCTGATGTTGCCAAGGGGTTTATTCCTGGCAGTCCTCAGGGGTTCATTTCGGCATTCCTCAGAATCCTACCCCTGTCAGCCTTATGCAAGGCAGATGCCCTACCTGCTATTCACTCTCTGACCCACTATGAAATATTCTTTTGCTTTTATGTTAAAAGTCATTGAGTGAGCCCATAATAAAGCTAGTTTGTGCTGAAATCATAGTATAGTGGGGAGGGTGCTTGCCTTGCAGTGGGTTTGAGTTGCTGTATCCCATAGGATCCTCAAATATCCTGGGTCTAGTCAAATAGAAAAGCCAAGAGGCTAGTGCGTGATTGCCAGGCTCCTCCCAGCAATACTCCCAAAGGATCTTCCCTTTACTCTGGGCCTGTTTGGACTGTGAGAACCACAGAGATGTCATCTACCTGCTCGGCCTGTTCACCCATGGGTCATTCGAATAATTCTTACCTCACTTGCTGTGATTTATTTCAGAACTCAAACCACAGCTTCAGGATTTGGCGTAGCTGCAATCTGACTTGGGAATAGGGTCACTAAATATGCGTGAGCTGGTAAGATTCACACATTCAAAAATGAATATCATTATACCCAGCGGGATAGCTCAGTGGAGCAAGCATGTGACCTGAAAGGTGG
Source organism: Sorex fumeus (assembly GCF_029834395.1). Classification (NCBI taxonomy): domain Eukaryota; kingdom Metazoa; phylum Chordata; class Mammalia; order Eulipotyphla; family Soricidae; genus Sorex; species Sorex fumeus. The sequence goes on from NW_026606191.1 coordinate 1,563,245, forward strand.
GGGTCCAGGCTCTCTCCCTGCCATTACATCTGTGATCTCTGGACACTGCAAGGAGAAAATCCAGAGTCTTATCCTGGGAGTAAAAGGCACGTATCCTTACTGGGTACTTAAACTGAAAAAGAATTCGATTATTTTTCATATCAATAAAGTACTTGAATTTTTCTTCTATTGAAAGCAAACACAAGTGCTAATTGTTTCAAAGAACTGGTTTGTCATTTCATGTTGTGTATTCAAAAATGAATATGAAACCCCCTCTCTCTGCTCTCTCTCTTCCCCCCCACCCCACCGCCACCTGAATTTGATGGTCTTAGAATGCTTCCCTGACCTTTGGTCAGCCAACGGCCATGGGTGGATGATGGAGGGAATGAGGGCCAGGCTGGTTGGTATCAATTTCAGTTTCTTCCAACCTCGTCTCAGTTCTTCTCTGATTCTCCTTCCATGAATCTCCTTCATTCCTCTTGGATTTTCCCTCTCAGATTCTCTCTTGATTTTTTTCTCTTGCCGACTCTTACAGCCTTAGTTATCTCCCAAATCATGAGGGAATTGGGGTAGCAATTACACATAGGCGAGGTTATACAATGGATGTATGGTCCCTCTCTCAGAGGAAGCTTCTTCTAGGACAAACTCTTTCAGCAAGAAGACCCACCTAACGGTGACATGCCATCTATGGGTGCATTTTTCCTTCCCTTAGTCCAGGAACCATATAAACATTCATCTTAATTCTGCTCCTTAATAAAATCAGTCATTTTGTATGGACACAGTAATAGATACATTAAGCTGGCGACATCTTACTATAGATCTCAGACTACAGTGCTCAGGCCAGATTAGTCTTTCTTAGCCCTAGCATGGTACCAATATAGTTGTTACTCTTTGGATCATGACAGAATTTGTCCATGACCATGCTCTTAACTTATGTGTCGCTTTGGTTTAGCCCATTTCGATGCCAGGGTACCTCAGAGCTAGCCCTGGGTCCATCCACTCCCTCATAGTGACACTGCCTTTGGGGTGCTAGGAAATAAGGGCAGCTAAGGCTTAGATTGAGAAAGCAGATGCCCAGGTATGAAGTATTATTTGGAGTCAATTAACTCCCAAGTTACAAAGTCAGAGTATTAACTATCTTCCTAGTCTATACAAAAAGGACATTGCTCTGAAGTAACTATGCAAAGGACATAAGGAGAAGACAAAAGCAGTTTTTCACTCAGATTTCTGAGGATTCAGACCTTACAAATTAACAGAGTCTGAGTAGGGGAAAAAGGTGACAGGCCAGTTGGGAAAGCAAATCTCAGAGAAGGAAGTTACAGAGAAAACATAAGAATGGGAGTGCCTCAGGAGCACTCTGATAAACCTAAGCTCCCTGTGGCAAGGGAGGAAGGACATACCAATGTTAAACCTAAAGTTTTTAGAGCTATATTCCAAGAAACAGAGGAATGGGAGTGCCTCAGGAGCATTGTGATGGGTGTAATCCAATAAACCTAAACTCCCTGTGACAAGGGAGACCGGACATACCTATGTTAAACCTAGAATGTTTAGAGCTATATTTCCAACAGAATAGTGTAGGAGTTGGGCTGGAGCGATAGCACAGTGGGTAGGGTGTTTGCCTTGCACGTGGCCCTTGAGGCTGCCCCGAGTTCGATTCCTCTGCCCCTCTCGGAGATCCTGGCAAGCTACCGGGAGTATCTCGCCCGCACGGCAAAGTCTGGCAAGCTCCCCGTGGCGTATTAGATATGCCAAACACAGTACCGACAAGTATCAGGATGGGCACATTATTGGGCTTGCTCAAGCAAATCAATGAACAATGTGGTAGTGGACAGTGTGGTAGTGGGAAAGATAGGGGAAGTTGAAGATAGGGGCGAATTTCTAATGAACTCCAAAATTTGGAGTGTTTGTTCACACCAGCTTGCAGGCTGTTCTGCTAGGCAAAGCAGCAGCCTCCCTAGAGAAGCATAGTCTGTTTGTTAGAAAAAAGCACATCCTGCCACACCTGTCATTTTCATAAGCACCCACAAAATTAAATTCACCAGGCCTACATCCTGATACCTCATAAATTTAGTTATTGAAACAAGGAAAAGCGAATACACTAATAAATCAGCTATTGATGTTTACTACCTCACTTGGGGGGGGGTAACCTATTGTTCCTATTTGCACTCTGTGACGATCTGGCACCCTAGTGGAGTGGTTACAAGAAATTGAGTATGTTTATGGAATAATTGCGCTAAGAAGTAAATTTGCGAACTAAATTTCATATTCTTACTGTAACAAACATCAAACCATCATAGCCGAACAATAGATCAATGTGTTTGAAAAAGAGGCTTTCTCCTACACACCTGCTATACCATTGTTCTTGCCCACTGGTTCAAATTTTGAAGAATTATAGCTTAATGAATCATCTAGTACAAAAATATTAAAAGACTATTTAGCTGCACAGCAGTTAAGGGACTTTCCGTTCATTTGTCTGATCCATGTAGAATTCACGGCTATGTAGACCTTGAGCACTGTTTGAATAGTTGCTGCACATAGCTCTCAAGGAATGACTGGAGAGCACCCTTTGCTCTGAACACACACAAATACAGACACAGGAATTTTTGCTTACACAAATATCTCCCCAGTCATCACCAATCCCCGAGTCCCTTTCTGGGCTACCCCTGAACCCTTTCTGAGCCACGTGATTCACTTAGTTTCTAGCTCTCTCCTATCATTGTGAAAATAAACAGTTGAAGCTACTCAAGACCTGGACGTTCAGTGCGATATAAATGAACATGGGGACTCAGAGAGATGGGCTGGGTGGCTGTTCGCAAAGTATCTTTGTGAATTTTATTTCCTTCGACAAAACAAAGACGTCTGATCGATATGCTATCTGTTCAGTCCGTTACTCTCAATCTATCCCAGACCTGGCAAACATCAGATGTCCTGATCACCTGGTCCTATCCCAGAACCGGGTAAAAATGAACCTTTCTGACCAGGCAAGTACCTGGTGAGGAATATTTGAAGCCTGGCCCTTTAAGGCTCTGGGCGAACGTGCTGATGACGTCACGGAATCGGGATCCTCTTTCCCTCCGGGTCTGGGCGGTGGCGTGGTTGTGCTGGCTGAACGCCATCGCTGTGGAAGGTGAGGAGCGTGTGAGGGGGCACCCAGGGGAGCAGGGGGGACTGGCATGGTCGGTTTCCCGCCGGCTGCCCGAGTGGTCGTTTGAGCGCCTGAACTTCCGCGGTCTTTGCCTTCTGGGCGGCGGGGTCGCCCCGTGACGGTGGCCCGGGGTGGCGTCCCCTCACCCGGGACGCACCGATCGCCCCTGCGGAAAGCTTTATCTTGTTTATAAATTGATTTTGAGGGAAACAAGGTCGTTGTTACTGAGTAGAACTTAGAAAGATGCATGACAGGGGAACGCGGCCGGCCGGGTTTGATCCCGGCACCCCACAGAGTCCCGGTACCAGCCTGGAGTGAGCCCAGAGCCGGGGGCCAGTGATGGGGTGGGTGGGGGGAGGGGCAGGGCACATGTATGTGCTTGGGGCTCAAAAGCATATGGCAGAGCCTTTGATCTTGTTCCTTGTGCATTCAGTGGGTTCTGGGAGTACAGGGAGGTGGGAGCGTCTCTTTACTTTTTCTTTCTTTTTTTTAATTTTGCTTTTTGGCTCACATCCAGCGATGTACGTGGGTTACTCCTGGCTCTCTATTCCATCAAGCACTCCTAGTGGTGCCAGGAACCATGAGGGATGCCCAGAATTAAACCCAGGTTGGCTGCCTTCAAAACAAATGCTCATTTGTCTGTTAACATTCAGGCCCCAAGGTGCAGAGATTCAAGACAACTCAGGGCTGGGAGGAGGGGGATCGGCAGGGGGTGCATCAGGGCTGTGCTATGCCGCAGCGGTTCTTGCAACCAAGTGTGCAATCTTAGCAGGAAGTAGCAAAGAGACTTCTAGAGTGTGCCGTAACTCCTCTAGTAATCCAATTTTACATCGGTATTGGCCACACATCTCTTTATTTATTTAAATGAATTAATTATTTAGTCTGGAGGAGTACAGCTGCAAGACTCAGTTACTTCTCTTGCCTCTGCATTCAGGGATCACTCCTGGCTGGGTTCAGGGAACCATATTGGGATGCCAGGATTCAAACTTGGTTTGGCCGAGTGGAAGATAGGCACCTCACCTGCTATATGATCTCTAAAATTCCTTTATAATCTTTTTTATTGTAGTTTTTTTGGGCTACAGCGTCACTCAAAGCTCAGGGCTTACTCTTTGTTTCTGAGCTCAGGCATCATTTTTAACGGTGCTGGGGTGGGTGAACATAGATACTGTTACCTATTGACCCTGGCTTAGCTGCTTGAAAGAAAAGCACCCTATCAACTTATTATCTTTGCTAACCCTGTATGATTATATTTTCTCAGAAAAAAGAATTTCTGCCTCACCTATCAAGATTCCAAGCATCCCTCACTGTCCATCTCTCCCAGACCAGGGGTGTGCCCTGCTGTTGAAGTGAGTACTTGCAGAAAGGGACCAGCTGCACTAGGTTTTAAATGTCTCACTCTTAGGGGCTGGTCATTAGTATACTCAGGAGGGCGTTTGTCTTTCTTGCAGTGACCAGGGTTATCCCTGACATGCCTTAGGGTCCACAGAGCATCAGTAGGTATGGCCTCAACCCTCCCACTCCAGAATTTGTTTTGACACACGAGCATTCTTTGAACTTCTTTTTGGGTGTTGGCGTATTTCTACTGTCTCTCCCCCCCCCCCCATTTGCTACAAACTTGGAGACTCTTCCCCCCTCAGTGTCTGTGTCTGGGATGCAGGGGGAGCCATGCCATGTCCTCCAAAGGTAAAGCAAGTCCCCAACCCTCTGAGCTCCTCTCTCTGGGTCTATCTCACTACTTGAGGAGCAGATGAGGTGAGATTTCAGACCACACCTGGCGTGCTTGAGGTCTGTGTCCTGCTCAGGGGGCTAGGGGTACCAGGGAACGCCCTCTGGCTTCAAGTTGGCCAGTATCTGCTTCAATATGGTGTATTCTCTCTTACTCCTCTATTCATACCTTAATTGGAAGTTTTTAAATATGAACATTCTTGAGTCCTTTTGAACCAAAGGCTGTTAGGAGGAAAGGAAGGACTTGGAAGCTCTGAGCAAAATTATGGACTTTAAACTTTCATTTGGGATAAGTGCAATTTTTTTTCTCCGCTTTTTGGGTCACACTGGCGATGCTCAGGGCTTATTCCTGACTCTGCACTCAGCCTCTGTACTCAGGAATCACTCCTGGCAGTGCTTGGGGAACCATATGGGATGCCAGGGACCAAACCCAGGTCAGCTGGTTGCAAGACAAACGCCCTGCCCATTGTACTGTCATTCTGGCCCCAAGTGTAATTTTTCATCCCGTTTTTCTTTTATAAAATCATGTACCCGTAGGAGTAAAATCATATAGTCTGCAAACCTGGCCTGCAAGCTCTGAGCACTTCTGAGTGTGGTCCCAAATCAGAAAAAAAAAAACCAAAGGATTGACCCTTGCAAATATATTACTAGATTTCACACCTCTGCTTTTGTCAGATAAATTCCTCATTGCCTTTATTTGGCCAGGAGAGGGATTGGCTGTGTGGGCTTTTGCCAAACCCAGCAGTGCTCTGGGATCAGTCCTTGGTGATTCAGGCTGTGAAGTTGAGTCTGCTGCATGCATGACAAGTGCCCTGCCATTCACTGTGTGCTCTTTCTGGCCCCTGCAAACCTTTGAAATTGCAGTTTGTACTTCTGGCTCAGGTTTGCACCGGGAGGCCCCAGGTGCCAGCAGCCCTGCCTGGACCTCTACCAGCTGGGCCTCATCCCTGTTTCCTGCCTGTATCCTTCTCATAAGGTTCACAGTACTTATAGAGACTTTGATTTCCTGGGGTCAGTGATAGGCCAGGGGTGCACGCCCTGGCCTTGCAGGCAGCCTGTCACACGGTACAATCTCCTGCACAACGCAGGATTCCTCAAGCACCACCTGGGTGAGCCCAAAGATCTACCACCTGTGGCTCCAAAACCCAAGTCTGACCTGCATTCTCCAAAACTGTCTGGTAGAGGTTGACTCATGAACAAAAACTTTTTTTTCTGGTCATACCCCGTGGTTGCTGTTTTTGGTATCCAGTGTGGTGCCAGGGACTGAACCCAGGTCAGCTGTGTACAAGGTCCATACCCTACCATACTATAGTTCTGACACCTAATTTTTTTTTTGGTTGGCCACACCCCGCGGAGTTTACCCCTGGCTCTGTTTTCATTGATCGCTCTTGGTTTGGGGATCCTGTGGGGTGATAGGGACTGAACCCTTGTCAGATGTGTGTCAGACATGCACCTTGTGATCTGTGCTATCTCTGTAGCCATCATAAAAATGATTTTATGATGGGTAAAGTCCAGAAACTTGTGTTCATTTTTTCGTTTAACTACACAGTTCACTTTTTACTTGTGTGTTTTTGTTTTTGGGCCACAGCCAGCAGTAATCTGGGTACTGGAGTAACCTGACTCTGCACTCAGAAGTCACTCCAGGTAGCTTGGAGGATCCAGTGGAATGTGAGGGATTAAACCAGAGTAAGCTGCATTCAAGGCAATTGCCCTTCCCAATATGCTGTTGCTCTGGCCCGGGTCCTAATTCTTCTCTGTTCCACTATATTTCTGTTTAGATATCATAACATTTTCAGTTCAAGTGGATCTACGACCTGTGAGTTAGGAGAGTAGGTCAGCTGCTTGCCCTGCCCTCCCTGAGAGCAATTTCAGACTCCAAAGCAGAAACTTATGGTCAGGACCCTGGAGTTTGAGCACCTCTGTCATGCTCACAAAACTGACGTCTCTAGATCTTTGCACGGAGCTTCCTGCTGATTCTTGGGAATTATAGGTGGGAGAAGATGATATTGCGCTGTCCTACCCACCGTCCACAGGGAGGAGGAAAGTGAGAAGATGATATGATGCAGTGACAGGAGCACAGAGGCCTTCAGGGGTGATTGTCTCTAGAGTTGTTTCAGGAGGGACCACTGGCTCTACTCATATATGTGAGGTAGGAGGGAAGACCTTTCATTTATTCTCAGGTTCCTTCTGAGCATAGGAAAGTTTATACAGGAATGAAACATTATTCATGTCAGGACTGTGGGAGGGTCTTCACTTTCTATTTTTTTTGGGTGATTCCTGGATCTGCACTCAGGAGTTACTCCTGGCAGTGCTCAGGGGACCATATGGGATGCTGGGAATTGAACATGGGTCGGCTGCATGCAAGGCAAACGCCCTACCCGCTTTTCTATCGCTCCAGCCCGGGTCTTCACTTTATACTCAAACTTTTTCATCCACAAGAAAATCCACACTGCAGTGAATCCATTTTTGTGTAAGGAGTGTGGCAAGGCCTTTGCCTATTCTGCAAGCCTTTTGAGGCACAAAAAAAATCATGCTGGAGATAAACCTTATGTTTGTAAAAACTTTGGCAACGTCTTCTCTTCCCCTTAACTCCTTATTAAACATAGGAAAACTCATACTCGAAAAAAAAACATATATTAGGGTGTGGGAAGATCTTAACTCAATCCACACACTTTGGTTTGCGTAAAAATCATTTTTCTAGGATTGAGGCCTTACATATGTAAGGACTGCAGGAAGATTTTCATGCAATTAGCATAACTTTCTGAACAGGAAAATTCACACTGGAGAGAAACCTCATAAGTTTAAGGAATGTAGGAAAGCCATCCGTTTGTCCTTTAGCACTTATTACACATATGAAAAGTCATTTTAGAGTGAAACCTTATATATGCCAGGAGTGCGGAAAGGAAAGGCCTTTACTGGATCTGCAGGTCTTACTATGCATAGGAGAATTCACACTGGGGAGAAACTATTCATATATATATATATATATATATATATATATATATATATATTATATATAAATATATATACACACATATATACACACATATACATGTAAGAACATGGGAAGTCCATCATTCGCACCTGCAGCCTTTAAAGGTGTAAGAGAATTAATACTGCAAAAAATCGTGTGAGTAAGGAACATAGGAAGGCTTTCGTGTTCCCCTCAAGCCTTAGTAAATTATCAATTCCCTAATAACAATGGCCTGGGTCACAACATGGCCCTTAGGTAAAACAATTTTAGTTTCGACAAGTGGGTGGGGGATTGCTACAAAAGTACAGTCCAGAAGGAAATAATCTTGGTGCATGTAAAAGCTTCCTGTGACATTAGTACCATAAGAGAAAGGTACTTGCTGATTATCACCTGGACCCAGGCTATGACAATGTCCTGGCATTTGGCCTTCACATTATGTGAACTGGTAAATAATGAATCTTAGTGGTAAATCGAGGTGGAAGGAATTAAATAAAACGTAAATATGTGGGGGCTAGAGGATGAGAGATGCATGCTGAGAGTAGACTCTAGACCGAACATGATTGCCACTCAATGCCTCTTTTGCAAACGTCAACACCCAAAAGGAGAGAGAGAAAAAAAAGGAATGCCCTAGCACAGAGGCAGGGTGGAATGGGGGGTGGCGGGGTTGGAGGGATACTGGGATTAGTGGTGGTGGAGAATGGGCAATGTATACTCAATCATTGTATAACTGAAACCCAGGCACAAAAATTTGTTAGTCTACAACTGTACCTCATGGTGTTTTACTAATAAAAATTAGGAAAAAAATAGTTGTGGGCTGGAGTAATAGCACAGTGGGTAGGGAGTTTACCTTGCACGTGGCCGACCCAGGTTCAATTCCCAGCATCCCATATGGTACCCTGAGCACCACCAAGGGTAATTCCTGAGTGCAGAGCCAAGAGTAACCCCTGTGTGTCGCCTAAAAGCAAAATAAATAAATAAATAGTTACAAAAATTGCATTTTGCTGGGTACTGTCAAGGCTCACATTGGTTTCAATCGTTTCTGTGATTCTGGCTTGGCTCAGAGGCCCTGGATTGCGGGGATCATGGCAGAGATTAACCATGATACTGCACAGAACTTTTTGACTTCGGTTATACAGTCAAACCTCCAATCTGCAGGCCCTTTTGTGTTATATTTTGGGGAGCCACATCCCGCTGTGCTGTCTATATTTGGTGTCCAGGTTAGTCACGGGCAAGGAGTCACTTTACTTGCTGTAGCATATCTCCATTCCTTATATTCAGGTTTCCATTCAATTTATACAAACATTGAGGATAAATGTTTTGAGATTTTTACTTTGGAAGCATTAAAATCCTAACAATGTAATATTCACCAGAATAGTAAACACCATGTACACATGTGCAGAAGGCCAAGCCAGCCTGCAGAGTGACCAGTGTGGTTTGCTGCCTGTTAGCCCCTCCTTTCTGGGAGTTGGTCTATTGTAGGATAACACTCTTTTGTCCTTCCTCAGGTAGCTTAGGTTTGTCAGGTCACACCCATCTAAGAATACTGAACTTGTATTGTAAGCAATGTCCTTTCTGTGTGGACACAGGAAGACAGTTAATATTATGCTTTGTAACTTGGGAGTTGATTGACTCCAAATAATATTTACTCCTGGGCATCTGATTTCTTGATTCAGTGGCCCTTAGTTCCTAGCACCCCAAAAGCAGGGTCCCGACGAGGGACTGAATGGGCCCAGGGCAAGCAGTGAGCTACCCTGGCATCGAAATGGGCCAGGCCAAAGAGCCACAATACTCAACTATAAGTTGAGGGCATGATCATGGACAAATGCTGTCATGATCTAAAAGTAAGTAACGACGAGACTAGGACCCTGCTGGAGCTAGGAAGATTAACCTGGCCTGAGGACTGTGAAATGTATAGTGAGATGTTCTCAGGAAGAACCAAACTAAGTTTATAACTCTTACTGTGCTCATACAGAATGACATTGCTAGAAATATTAGAAGTATATTTATTACAACTATTTAAGTATTAACTATTTCAGCACCTCCATGAATGTGCGAGGAACGCCAAGAGAGAGATAGCCACAAAAAGTCGCCTATCTTCGAAAACTCTTGAGCTAATTCGCCAGCGTGGTTTGGCGCATGCCTCAGGCAACCGCAAGCTAACGTCCGAGCTTGCAAAGCAGTGCAGAGATGCGATCAAGGAAGACCTCAAAGAGCAGAAGTACTGATAGATGCGGCAGAAGCCGGGAAAAGTATTCGTAAGGCCCGCCTGTCCTTCGCCAACTATAAGACCAAGATGACTGCCCTCCGACGTCCTGATGGATCCATCACATCCTCCAGAACGGCAATGGAGAAGATTATCCATGACTTCTACTCAAATCTCTTCGATAGCCATGTCCACTTGCCGACATACCAAATTCCACAGGATGGGTATGTCGTTCCTAACGTTCTCCCTTCCGAAATCCGACACGCCATTTCGTTGGTAAAGAAGCAAACAGCACCCGGCCCAGACAAGGTCAGACCTGAACACCTGAAGAACCTGCCGTCAGTACTCATCAATACACTGGCTCGGCTCTTCACTCGCTACCTGTCTGAATGCAAGGTTCCGTCCCAATGGAAAACCAGCAGGACCGTACTACTGTTCAAGAAGGGAGACATCCATGACATTGGCAACTATCGCCCGATCTGCCTATTGTCTGTCATCTACAAGCTGTTCACTCGAGTCATCCTGAATAGGATTGGCAGAACACTAGATGAAGGACAACCATGCGAGCAAGCAGGGTTCCGCAAAGGATTCAGCACCATCGACCATATCCACACGGTAACCAAGCTCATTGAGGTTTCTCGGGAGTTCAAGATGCCGCTCTGTGTAACGTTCATTGATTTAAAGAAGGCCTTGATTCTGTTGAGACGGAAGCGGTCATTGAAGCCCTAGCCAATCAGGGCATTCAAGCCCAATACATCAGGATCCTCCGTGAGCTCTATTGCGGATTCACTACCAGGATCTCACCATTCTACAAAGAAGTGATCGTTGATGTCAAGAGAGGGGTGCGGCAGGGTGATACCATTTCACCGAAACTCTTCAGTGCCACCCTCGAGAACATCATGCGACGACTGGAATGGGAAGGAATGGGAGTGAAGATAGATGGTCGGCAACTACACCACCTCCGCTTTGCTGATGACATTGTTTTAATAACACCAAACATCAGCCAAGCTGCACAAATGCTGGCCGACTTTGACCGTGAGTGTGGAAAGGTACGACTAAAGCTGAATCTTACGAAGACAATGTTTATGAGAAACAGCCTTGTTCCTGACGCCCCATTCGCTCTCAATGGAACGACCATCTCCGAATGCAACAGCTATGTGTACCTAGGTCGAGAGGTCAACATGACAAATGACCTGGCACCCGAGCTGCGCAGGAGGAAGAGAGCGGCTTGGAACGCCTTCAAGAACGTCGAAGAAATAGCTAAGAGGACGAAGAACCTCCGGCTCCGGGCACATCTCTTTGATTCCACTGTTCTTCCTGCATTAACATATGCCTCAGAGACCTGGGCCCTACGCAAACAAGATGAGAACGCCATTCAGGTCTCCCAAAGAAGAATAGAAAGAGCTATGCTTGGAATAACACGTTTCACTCAAATGAGAGAACGAATCCGGAGTTCTGACATCCGTCGACGATCAAGGATCAGGGACGCTGTCTCATATGCCAAGGTGTCGAAAATCAGATGGGCTGGTCACGTAATGAGATTTAAAGACGACCGTTGGACTAGAGCTGTTACTGATTGGATTCCACAGGATGTCAAGAGACCGCGTGGCCGCCCACCTACCAGATGGTCAGACTTTTTTGTCAAGATCATGAACGATCGGTTTGAGGCCCTCCATGTTCCCGGAGCGAAGAGATGCCATTGGGCTACACTGGCACGCGACAGGGACAAATGGAGACGTTACTGGCGCCCGCTCGAGCAAATCGACGACTAATGGGAAGTTAAGTGATTAAGTGATTAAGTAGATTACTAACTGAGGGAAGAACACACCCTTGTTGGGATCCCACCCTTGGGTGGATCTTCTAGTAATCTGAAGTAATCTCTGTAGATGAGATTTTACCCTTGAGTTAATCTCCTGGAGGAGTGGTCCTACCTCTCTTTGTTGATCCGTCAGTATTCAACCCACCTTTATGTCACCGCCTTATGTGCCTACTATATAAACTAAGACGTAAGCTCGGAAAAGGAGTCACAAGTGAGTGAGCTCGGGCTCCAGAGATCCAGAGTCAGAGCCAGAAGAAGAGAGCTTCCAAGACTGGGGCCCAGGAGAGAAAGAGGCAGAGAAAGACAGGCGTGAATAGGATTGGAATAAACTACTATTGATATAGACCGGCCTGGCCCCTGTTTCTTCTTCCATCTGCCCTTGGCCAACAGCCATTCCGATCCAGGCCACACACAGCGGCTCAAGAGCACCGAACGCAGGCGGTGAGACAGTACCATCCAGTTAGCCCGTGAACACACAACCTTCAGCGTGATAAGATTTTACAGTCTATATGCTGTATTTTATATACTTTTATTTTGGGGGAAACCTGACATTTCTTAAGAGTTACTCCTCATGGTTCCCATGCCACCATTGGGGAATATCAGGGACTGAAATCAGGTTGACCGAGTTCAAGGTAGGTGCCCAACGCACTGCACTACCCTTCAGGCCAGGTACTCCTTTTTTTTTCTTTGTGGGTTATACCCGGTGATGCATAGGGGTTACTTCTGGCTTTGCTATAAGGAATTACTCCTGGTGGTGCTCAGCAGGACTGTACTACTGTTCAAGAAGGGAGACATCCATGGCATTGACAACTATGGCCCGATCTGCCTATTGTCTGTCATCTACAAGTTGTTCACTCGAGTCATCCTGAATAGGATTGGCAGAACACTAGATGAAGGACAACCATGCGAGCAAGCAGGGTTCCGCAAAGGATTCAGCACCATTGACCATATCCACATGATAACCAAGCTCATTGAGATTTCTCGGGAGTTCAAGATGCCGCTCTGTGTAACGTTCATTGATTTAAAGAAGGCCTTTGATTCTGTTGAGAAGGAAGCGGTCATTGAAGCCCTAGCCAATCAGGGAATTCAAGCCCAATACATCAGGATCCTCCGTGAGCTGTATTGCAGATTCACTACCAGGATCTCACCATTCTACAAAGAAGTGATCGTTGATGTCAAGAGAGGGGTGTGGCAGGGTGATACCATTTCACCAAAACTCTTCAGTGCCACCCTCGAGAACATCATGCGGCGACTGGAATGGGAAGGAATGGGAGTGAAGATAGATGGTCGGCAACTACACCACCTCCGCTTTGCTGATGACATTGTTTTAATAACACCAAACATCAGCAAAGCTGCACAAATGCTGGCCGACTTTGACCGTGAGTGTGGAAAGGTACGACTAAAGCTGAATCTTACGAAGACAATGTTTATGAGAAACAGCCTCGTTCCTGATGCCCCATTCGCTCTCAATGGAACGACCATCTCCGAATGCAACAGCTATATGTACCTAGGTCGAGAGGTCAACATGACAAATGACCTGGCACCCGAGCTGCGCAGGAGGAAGAGAGCAGCTTGGAACGCCTTCAAGAACGTCGAAGAAATAGCTAAGAGGACGAAGAACCTCCGGCTATGGGCACATCTCTTTGATTCCACTGTTCTTCCTGCATTAACATATGCCTCAGAGACCTGGGCCCTACGCAAACAAGATGAGAACGCTATTCAGGTCTCCCAAAGAAGAATAGAAAGAGCTATGCTTGGAATATCACGTTTCACTCAAATGAGAGAACGAATCCGGAGTTCTGACATCCGTCGACGATCAAGGATCAGGGACGCTGTCTCATATGCCAAGGTGTCGAAAATCAGATGGGCTGGTCACGTAATGAGATTTAAAGACGACCGTTGGACTAGAGCTGTTACTGATTGGATTCCACAGGATGTCAAGAGACCGCGTGGCCGCCCACCTACCAGATGGTCAGACTTCTTTGTCAAGATCATGAACGATCGGTTTGAGGCCCTCCATGTTCCCGGAGCGAAGAGATGCCATTGGGCTACACTAGCACGCGACAGGGACAAATGGAGACGTTACTGGCGCCCGCTCGAGCAAATCGACGACTAACGGGAAGTTAATTGATTAAGTGATTAAGTGGCGCTCAGGGGACCCTATGGGATGCTGGGAATCAAACCCAAGTCAGCTGTGTTCAAGCAAATGCCCTACCTACTATGCTATCTCATTCCAGCCCCTGGCCACATACTCTTGGTTTGAAACCTTGTTTCTAAAACTGCCTCTTAGGGTTTTCCTTATAGACAAGTGTCCACTGCTCTTGTGTTGTTAAGGGGTAGAAGCCTTTGCTCCTGTTCAGTGTCTCTCCGACTCTCAAGATTGTTACTAGATCAGTTTCTCTCTGCACCTCCAGGGCTGGCTGCAGAATCACTGCAAATACTGGATTGGGGAACTTCTTCCTCCAGATCCCTACTTTGTGACCGATCACTCTAGCCACCACCTTTTCACTCCTTTATGTGAGCCTATAACACTTGCAGTACACTCTTTTTTTTTTCTTTTTGAGTCACACCCAGCGATGCTCAGGGGTTACTCCTGGCTCTGCACTCAGTAACTACTCCTGGACGTTCTTGGGGGACCATAAAGGATGCTGGGGATTGAACCTGGATCAGCCGCATGCAAGAGAAATGTCCTGTCCACTGTGCTGTCGCTCTGACCCAGCCAACAGTACATATTTACTAGCATTGTTCTAGTGGTTTCCTATAGAGGGAAAGGTAAAAGCAACGTACATGTTCCTGGGAGACAGAGTGTCTCCTTGCATGAATCCACCAAGAGAATTTCCTCTGCCAAATGTTTATATATGTAAATGATCAATCACACCTATGTCCTTACCTTAACCTCCACCTTCAGATGTTCTATAAGTATGGTAGCTGCTCTACATTAAATGAGCCATTTTCACCATGGGTCTGTGGTTCCCCATCTCTCTGTCTTTCCCTCTGTTGGAAAAGCCTGGGGAAGTGAGGAGTCGGCTCTGGACCGCCAACGCTTCACAGTTCCCCCACATTTTACTTCGTGAACTCTCAGTGATCAGTTGCTCTTTATTCCGTTCTCCTGCGTACTTATATCAGTCTCCCACTTCCCCTCATTTAGAATTCGGGACAACACTGAATGTGGAGTTGAGGCCATACTCACTGGCTCACTGGGGTCTCCTGGGGCTCTGAGATCACCAGGTAGCCCCCTAGGGCCCTAAAACATAAACGGGTTCACGATCACTCAAGCTCAGGGTAGCCCTCACTCATGAGCGTTCCCAGAGTGCAAAGGCCCCCCAAGAACAAGGGCTGAATCCTCTCTTTATACTCCCTGTTGGGGGCTCCCAGGGAGAATTGAGCCCCAGGAAAAGGGGCACAAATCAGTGGGGAGATGCTAAGAGAGGTCCCATTCTGGCACTCCTCCTGCCGCCCTGCCCAGCTGAGACCCCATGGTGCTGGTGGGAGGGTCCCCACTTGCAACTCCCTCATCATCTGGGATTCAGTCTCAGTTCAATGATGCTGTATCAGGGAGGGCATTTGCCTTGCCTCTAGAAACCTGGGTTTGATCCCCAGCATCCCGCATGATTCCCCAGCGCTGCTAAGAGTAATAATCCATGATTGCAGAGCCAGAAATAAGCCCTAATCACACACACACCCAGTGTGGCCCCAGGACAGAACATTACCGGGAGAGAAAGAGGGAGAGATGTGGCTTCATGGGAAAATGTGGAGAGAGCAGGCTCGGAAGAGAAAGCAAGCCCCCTGACCTGCTCTTTTTTATTTTTGGCCTTGGCATATCTTCTCCTATTATTACTATGATTATTATTCAAATTACTATTTGGTTTTAGAGTTATTCCTGGATACAGGTGATTCCTCCTGACTTGATGCTAAAGGGTTGACCTTTGTAGGGTCTGTTTTTTTTTTTCCTTTTTGGTCACACCCGGCGATGCTCATGGGTTACGCCTGGCTCTGCACTCAGGAATCACTCCTGGCGGTGGTCAGGGGACCATATGGGATACTGAAAATTGAAGCGGAGTCAGCCGCATGCAAGGCAAACACCCTACCCGCTGTGCTATCACTCCAGCCCCAAGGGTTGCCCTTGGTAGGACTCAGGGAGCCATGTGGTACCACGGACTATACCTGGGGCTCTGGCATGCAAAATGTGCTGCAGCCCTTTAAGGATCTACTCAGACCCAAGCTTTTATCTTATTATTACTTGGTTTGGAGCCACATGCACCGGTGCTCAGAGAATTCCTCTTGTTCTGTGGTTGAAAATCACTACGGGTAAGGCTCAAGGATCCTTTGGCGTGCTAGGGATGGTGCCCTACCCTCTAACCTATCTCTCTGATGCTCAAGGCAGAAATTTGGGGATGGAGTGATAGCACAGCATGTAGGGTGTTTGCCTTGCATGTAGCCAACCCAGATTCAATTCCCAGCATCCCATTATGGTCCCTCGAGCACTGTCGAGGAGCTCGGAGCTCGGAGCCAGGAGTAACTCCTGTGCATTGCTGGATGTGACCCCAAAAGAAAAAAATTAAAAAATAATAATGTGGGAGAGAGCGCCAGGAGTCTGGAAACCACCAAATTCCTTGGCAAAGCTGTTTTTTCGATGATATTTTCTCCTGTGCTTCCCTCCCAAGCACCCAAGTGGAGGAGAGGGGGCGACCATGATGCTTTCTGTTGGCAGGGCAACAGCAGTGTTCAAGAAATCGACTGGGGACCCCACTGGCAATTCCTGGCCAATGGGGTGGCAGTTCATTGCAAAGTCTCGAGGATGAGGTGCTGGAGGTCACCTGGGCTACCCTGGGGAGACACCTGAAAGGGCCTTTAGAGAACCCATCCATTCCTGGGGGATCGAGTCTGTTTGTGGTGCTGCGGATTGAACCCACACATACCAAGCTTGCAACCTCACTCCCAGTCCCTGCAATGACACATGTAAAGAGGAGAAAATGCAGGCCCAGGGAAGTGCAGCAGCTTCCCTGAGGTGACACAGCACGGAGAAGTATCCTTTCTCAGGGGATCCTCAGGGCAGCAAGAAGCAGGGAGCATGGACATGCATCCCAACCACCACCCCGCCCCTGTCCCCAGGTCCGAGTGGAATTCCCCCATAAGGAGGCTCCATGCAGGGCGTCCAAACTGGGATCCCCCTGGTGTCAGAGGGTGGTTGTGCTACCTACCTTATCCATACGGTGCCCTATATGCTCATCCCCCTGGAGACCGGTCAGGTGGACGTGGAGGTGAAGGTCGTGAGCATCGAAACCTGGGACCATGTGAGGAAGACCAACTTGGTCCAGGTAATGGACCAGAGAAGAGATGGGGGGCGCGGAGGGACCCTCCCCAGGCTACAGTCTAGTCTCCAGGTGGGACAGTTGGGAGTGTTAGGGCGCGGATCATGATCTCCCTTTAATGACAAAGAGACTCCAGAGACTTCAAACAGCAAGCAAGGTTCATTGTAAGACTGGCTAGCCAGGGTCGAGCCACCTAAACAGACAAGCAGATCAGTTAGGTAAGGCAAGACCCCGAACTTCTTCAAAGGGGATCTTATATAGGCCTTCACTGGCCTTACAGCAAAGCCCTCACATTCCATTGCCAATAGATTTGTAACAACATATACTTTCTTAACCAATCCATTTAAAAGTACATCACTCCTTAGCCTATACATTCAAAGATATGTATTTACATACATAGGCATTGTGGCTAATGGGCATCTGGTAACTAGGACATTTGGTTATCACCTGGCTTCCTTTGATTCTCAGCCCTGCATTCCAGTGGAGGTGGATAAAGTTCCTAACAGAGGTAATAGATAAGGAAGGCCCAACAAATGGTTCCCGAATTTACATCCCAACAGGAAACAGTCAACAAATGGATTCAGAATTTGCATTCCAATAAGGAATGGTTTCACTCTAAAGCTCTGCTAGGGAGGGGGCAGGAAAGGGAGAGTTACTAATTTGTAGAGTTTTAACTCTGGAATCTCCCTCAGGGTCCCTTAGGACCTTACAGTAACTACTTCCAGTGGTACCGGGGGACCCTGTGGTACTAGTGGTGAGCCCAAAAAAACCATCTACAGGCAGAGAAATCCTTGATCCCAGGGATCATTGAAATCGCTCACATCTGTCATTCATAAACCTGATCCTCCTGGCATAGCACTTTCTGTTCAATACACAAAACAAGTACTTTTTTTGTAAGGGCGGGGGGGGGGGGTAATGCACAACCAGAAATGCCCAGGAGTTACTTCTGGCTCCACAGGCAGGATCACTGCAGGTGGGTCTGGGAGGGGAAGGGATCAAATCCAGGTCATCCACTGCAAGAAAAACGCCCAGAAATTCCTAAAATCTGAATTTCAGTTTACCTTGAATACATCATTTAATCTCTCCTAGGCCTTGGGTGGGATACACAATGCATCCATTATCCCTGGGTTCTTCATGGCTTGCCCTTTGATTTTTTTTTCATTTTTTGTGTCCCGCCTGGGTGATACTCAGGGGTTTCTCCTGAATATGCACTCAGGAATTACTCTGGGAGTGTGGTGCTTGGGGGATCCTATGGCAAACACTCAGCTTCAACCTTTTGATCTCTTAAATATACACTCCTAGTTCATTCTTTATTTTACAGTTCTCAAGTTCAAATCAAACTGGTGACTTCAGTACTATGAGGGAAAGGGAATTGCTGATGAATGCAATTCAGGGAAACACAAAGATCTTCCCATTCTGTACACTCTTAAGACTTCTTGCCACTGTGTATTTTCATACGCCTATGAAGACCTGAGTTCCTGGTGAACCTGAATTAACCTCCTGAGTTACCTTATATAGCAAACCATAATAATAATAGTAATGATTACTATTTCCTATGCCAGTGTCCCAGCACTTAGACTTGATGTGTATGTTAACCTGTAAATAATGGGTCCTGTTTTTCTTTTCTTTTTTTTCCTTTTTTTTTTTCTTTTTGGATCACACCCGGAGATGCTCAGGGATTACTCCTGGCTTTGCACTCAGGAATCATTCCTTGTTGTGCTCGGGGGACCATATGGGATGCTAGTAATCGAACCTGGGTCTTCCGCATGCAAGGCCAGTGCCCTACCCTCTGTGCTATTGTTCTAGCCCCTGTAAATAATGGGTCTTGCTGATGGAATCCAGGTGAAAACTGATGAAATAGGAACTAGTAAATGGGTACAAAACCACCCCTCTATCACAGCTATCAGTGTCACTCTTTTTGGTTTTTTTGGTTTGTTGTTTGTTTTTTGGTCAAACCCAGAGATTCGCAGGGGATACTCCGGACTCTGCACTCAGGGATTACTCCTGGTGGTTCTTGGGGGACCCTATGGAATGCTGGAAATCTAACCCGGGCTGGCTGTGAGCAATGCGAACGTCCTACACGCTGTGCTATCACTCCATCCCGGTGTTTCGTTTTTTTCTTGGACTCCGGTTTGAGGCAGAGACACTGGTTGGGGTGGTTTATGATAGAGACCAACCAGAATATTGCAGTGAATCCTTTGGAATGTCAAAAGAGGCAAACCTCCACACTTCAGGCCTTCCTCTGTTATGTTTTGAGGAGCGCTTTGCTCAGGCCATTCTCTTGGCTCTGAGCTCATCCATACCTGCGAGGGAGGACATAGGTATCCTTATGGGGATCTGGACTTTGAATCCTGATCAGTCTTGTGCAGTCGAGCACCTTCCCGCTGTATCAAATCTGTGCTCCTAGTATTCATATTTTTATTAGATTTCCCTAAGCATTGAGGATAAATATTTCTTAAAAGTTTAGGATAATGGCCCTGTCATTGTTCTTTAATAGGGTGGCTTAGAGATAGTTGAAATGGACTTGACTGTGCACAGAAAGATTTCTAATGGTTCCATGAAAGGATGGAACTGGCCCCTTGATAAAAATATTTTACAAATGGTGGGAACTTGGCAGAGTGCCCAAACTCCCATCTCAGCAGGCAAAAACATCAGCTGTGATGATTAACTATAAAGGGTGGTCACATTCCTGGATTCCACTCTCCTCATTTCAGTTATATAAGGAGAAAAGATGACAAAACCTTGCGTTTGCAAGTGGTATAATCTCAACCCTACTAGCCACTGAATTGATTAAAACCGTGTTTGGTTTGTCCAAAAGACAAAGTCTACAAAATATTCTGGTATGCTGTGGTGCCCATTAGTTACTATGCGTCTCCGATTTTAGGGTTGGTCCATACATGGGGTTTATTTATTGAAGTATGTTTTATGTAATTCATGACATACTTGGAAGTTCTTAGGAGTTTGTGTTGTTTTGGATGCCAGGAATGGAACTCAGGAAAACCATGTTTAATACAAGCATTAAGCCACAGTACTAACCTCTTTCCCCATAGAACTAACTCTTTCCCACAGTACTAACCCCTTTCCTCTTGGTTGAAAACATGTTTCTAGAGCTGCATCCTGGAGTTTCCTTATAAGTGAGAGTTCTCTCCTTGCATGTTTTCAAAGGGTAGAGTGTTCACTGTACAGTGCTCTCTGATGTTCTTCCCATCAATTGATCCTGTCCAGTGTCTCTCTAGATCCCTGGGTTGCTGCTAGGCCAGTTCCTCTACATCTTCAAGGCTGGCTTCAGATTCACTGCACCCAACTTGATTAATGACTTCCCAGAGAAACTCATTGTCCCAGGAGCCATTCACAACCTACTTGCCTGCTCCTGTTTTACTTTGATTCAACCTGCTTTTGTTTTTATGACGGACGTGTGTGTGTGGAAGCATTGGCTCCATGTTTGACCAGTACAGGACCAAGGGACTCTGCCTTAACTCGCTGCTCTGAACTCTGTGACAAGTCCCTCCAACACTTGCTTCTCCTCTCCTTTATCCGAACTACTGTCCCTTGCACTGATTCACCTGGGCTGCCATAATGGTCTGTCTGCACTTGGAACCTGGCACTTTAAGGCTCCTTGGTGAAATGGATGATGACACAGACAGAGTCTTCCATGCGCACTTTACTTCCTAATGATGTCATATGGATCAGGCCTCATCTGGGCATGCGTTTAAAGGACAAAGTGATGCTTCAGTCGAAGGGGGGGCACTGAAGGCCAATTAGTGGCAGGACATGAGGACCTCTCACCTCCAGTGCCTGTCATGTGACCAACGGGATCGTGCCAGCTTTTGGGACACTTTTGTGGTTGTTTTTCACTCTCCCCCCATCCATATCCAGTGAGTTCCTCAGGTCTGCATTGCTCCAGAGGCTTTAGGATAATGTAGAGCTTTGCTGGTTGCATTGGGAGGATTTATCACGGCACATGTGTCTCAGGTGTGAGCTTGGGGTCATCTTCGTCTCCAGCTCTGCGATGGGGCAGTATAGCCTGGGTGCAGGCCTGAACATGGGGGGCTGTGGGTATTGAGGATGCTGGACCTGCTGATGGAAGAAGTCTTGACCATCCAAACCTTCTCAACCAGGGGTTGTACCAGTCCCTGTCCCGCAGCTTTCTGTGTAGACATGCGTATGTAAAACTGCCAGATCACTTTGAATGTCGGCTCCTCAGCCCGCAATGGTGAGGGACCCTGTTGAAGCCAGTCTTTTTCATTGGCACCTGCCAGGAGGAATCCTGGGGACCTGGTCCTAGCATGTGGCTGAAGGTTGTAAATGAATAAGTAATTGAACGATGGGACTCAGAGTGATGGTCTTGGCGGCTGTTTGCCAAGTATTTTAGTGAATTTTATTTCCTTCGTAAATACAAAGACTCTCTGCTCGACATGTTATCTGTTCAGTTCATCCCTCTCTATCGATCCCAGACCTGGCGACCCCCAGCTCTCTGGATCACCTGATCCTATCTCAAAAACGGGGGAAAATGAACCTTTCTGACCAGGCAAGTACCTGATCAGGTCAGGAATATTTGAAGCCTGGCCCTTTAAGGCTCTGGGCGAACGTGCCAATGACAACACAGAATCCGGGTCCTTTATCTGCCTGGACTTGGCGTTCTTTTAGGATGTGCCAGCGGGTTGCGTGGTTGCGGAAGGTGAGGACAGAATCCGGGTCCTTTATCTGCCTGGACTTGGCGTTCTTTTAGGAAGTGCCAGCGGGTTGCGTGGTTGCGGAAGGTGAGGAGCGGGTTCAGGGGCACTCAGGGGAGCAGGGAGGTCCAGGAAGATTGGTTCCCAAGCCGCCCTCCCTGGTGGTCACTCTGAGCGCCTAAACCTCCGGGTCTCTGCCTTGTGGGCAACAGGGCCGCTCCGTGGCAGTGGCCCGGGGTGGCGGCCCCTCACCCGGGACACACCAAGCGCTCCTGCCAAAAGCTTTATCTTGTTTATAAATTGATTTTGAGGGAAAACGGTCATTTTTACTGAGGAGAACTTACTTAGAAAGATGTGTAAGGCGGGAACGCGGCCGGCCAGGTTCGATCCCGGCAACCCACATCATCAGATCACGGCCTGGAGTGAGCCCAGTGCCTGGAGTAAACCCTGGGCATGCCCCCCCCCCCATAAATAAAAGGTGGGTGGGTAGATGAAGCATGTGGTCGAGGAGGAAAACAAATTTGAAGTGCTAAGGTCGTTCTGAAAGCTCCAGAAACAAGAACAATAACCGAACAAACAAAAGTGAAAAAAAAAGTTGTTTTAAATATTTTATGTGTTTTTGACCCTTATCCCATGGCGCTCAGGACTCCCTCCCTGGGGATCCGAAAACCCGTTGGGGTGTCTGGATGTGAGGCCAGCGCCCTCCCTGCTGACCCATCGCTGGGGTCCCTCACAAAGCAGAAAGTGTCAGAGCTAGAGGGAGCCTCAGTCTCCCCCAGATCTGATGGGGCGTGTGAGGGCACTTCAGCATTAATTTAGTTTTGGGGCATCTCCCAGCACCTGGTCAGTCACTTAATCACTTAATCAATTAACTTCCCATTAGTCGTCGATTTGCTCGAGCGGGCGCCAGTAACGTCTCCATTTGTCCCTGTCGCGTGCTAGTGTAGCCCAATGGCATCTCTTCGCTCCGGGAACATGGAGGGCCTCAAACCGATCGTTCATGATCTTGACAAAGAAGTCTGACCATCTGGTAGGTGGGCGGCCACGCGGTCTCTTGACATCCCGTGGAATCCAATCAGTAACAGCTCTAGTCCAACGGTCGTCTTTAAATCTCATTACGTGACCAGCCCATCTGATTTTCGACACCTTGGCATATGAGACAGCATCCCTGATCCTTGATCGTCGACGGATGTCAGAACTCCGGATTCGTTCTCTCATTTGAGTGAAACGTGATATTCCAAGCATAGCTCTTTCTATTCTTCTTTGGGAGACCTGAATGGCATTCTCATCTTGTTTGCGTAGGGCCCAGGTCTCTGAGGCATATGTTAATGCAGGAAGAACAGTGGAATCAAAGAGATGTGCCCGGAGCCGGAGGTTCTTCGTCCTCTTAGCTATTTCTTCGACGTTCTTGAAGGCGTTCCAAGCTGCTCTCTTCCTCCTGCGCAGCTCGGGTGCCAGGTCATTTGTCATGTTGACCTCTCGACCTAGGTACACATAGCTGTTGCATTCGGAGATGGTCGTTTCATTGAGAGCGAATGGGGCGTCAGGAACAAGGCTGTTTCTCATAAACATTGTCTTCGTAAGATTCAGCTGTAGTCCTACCTTTCCACACTCACGGTCAAAGTCGGCCAGCAATTGTGCCGCTTGGCTGATGTTTGGTGTTATTAAAACAATGTCATCAGCAAAGCAGAGGTGGTGTAGTTGCCGACCATCTATCTTCACTCCCATTCCTTCCCATTCCAGTCGTCGCATGATGTTCTCGAGGGTGGCACTGAAGAGTTTTGGTGAAATGGTATCACCCTGCCGCACCCCTCTCTTGACATCAACGATCACTTCTTTGTAGAATGGTGAGATCCTGGTAGTGAATCCGCAATAGAGCTCACGGAGGATCCTGATGTATTGGGCTTGAATGCCCTGATTGGCTAGGGCTTCAATGACCGCTTCCGTCTCAACAGAATCAAAGGCCTTCTTTAAATCAATGAACGTTAAGCAGAGCGGCATCTTGAACTCCCGAGAAACCTCAATGAGCTTGGTTATCGTGTGGATATGGTCGATGGTGCTGAATCCTTTGCGGAACCCTGCTTGCTCACATGGTTGTCCTTCATCTAGTGTTCTGCCAATCCTATTCAGGATGACTCGAGTGAACAACTTGTAGATGACAGACAATAGGCAGATCGGGCGATAGTTGCCAATGTCATGGATGTCTCCCTTCTTGAACAGTAGTACGGTCTTGCTGGTTTTCTATTGAGATGGAACCTTGCATTCAGACAGGTAGCGAGTGAAGAGCCGAGCCAGTGTATTGATGAGTACTGACGGCAGGTTCTTCAGGTGTTCAGGTCTGACCTTGTCTGGGCCGGGTGCTGTTTGCTTCTTTACTGACGAAATGGCGTGTCGGATTTCGGAAGGGAGAACATTGGGAACGACATACCCATCCTGTGGAATTTGGTATGTCGGCAAGTGGACATGGCTATCGAAGAGATTTGAGTAGAAGTCATGGATAATCTTCTCCATTGCCGTTCTGGAGGATGTGATGGATCCATCAGGACGTCGGAGGGCAGTCATCTTGGTCTTATAGTTGGCGAAGGACAGGCGGGCGTTACGAATACTTTTCCCGGCTTCTGCCGCATCTACCAGTACTTCTGCTCTTCTCTCTTTGAGGTCTTCCTTGATCGCATCTCTGCACTGCTTTGCGAGCTCGGACGTTAGCTTGCGGTTGCCTGAGGCATGCGCCAAACCACGCTGGCGAATTAGCTCAAGAGTTTTCGAAGATAGGCGACTTTTTGTGGCTATCTCTCTCTTGGCGTTCCTCGCACATTCATGGAGGTGCTGAACCAGTCGATCGTATTCCTCGTCAATGTTGTCAACAATGGCATCTTCCCATGTTGCCGCAATAGTACCAAAGAGTTCCCAGTTGGTGGTCGTTCTGGGAGTTCTCTTTTTGAACTTTGCAGCCCTTTCTCCCCGCTCTGTGAAGTAGAATTTTGCACGAAGGAGACGGTGGTCCGATCCCGTTCGAAATTTTGGGACAACAGCGACATCAGTCAGGCAAAACCGTCGATTGAATATGATGTGGTCTATTTCGTTGTGGAATCGTCCACCGGGATACTCCAATGTCCATCGTTTAGATTCTGCCTTCTGGAACTGTGAGTTACCATGAATGGTCTTGGTCGACATGATGAACTCAGACAGTCTCTTCAGTCAGAAAAGTGCCATCAACCGCATGGTGATTGATGAACAGCAAAGCCCTGACATCATCCTTCCTATCCATAGTCTTCGGAATGTTCGGGCCATTGACTATGACCCACTGGACAAGCAGCTCTATTGGATTGACTCACGACAAAATGTGATTCGAAAAGCACAAGAAGATGGCAGCCAGGGCTTTACCGTGGTTGTGAGTTCAGTTCCAAATCAGAACCTAGAAATCCAGCCTTACGATCTCAGCATTGATATTTATAGCCGCTACATTTACTGGACTTGTGAGGCTACGAATGTGATTAATGTAACAAGATTAGATGGGAGATCGATTGGAGTGGTGCTCAAAGGGGAACAAGACAGACCTCGGGCCATTGTGGTGAATCCTGAGAAAGGGTATATGTATTTTACTAATCTTCAGGAAAGGTCACCCAAAATTGAACGAGCTGCTTTGGATGGAACAGAACGTGAGGTCCTCTTTTTCAGTGGTTTAAGTAAACCAATTGCTTTAGCCCTTGATAGCAGATTGGGCAAGCTCTTTTGGGCTGATTCGGACCTTCGACGAATTGAAAGTAGTGATCTCTCAGGTGCCAACCGTATAGTATTAGAGGACTCCAATATCTTGCAGCCTGTGGGGCTGACTGTGTTTGAAAACTGGCTGTACTGGATTGATAAGCAGCAGCAAATGATCGAAAAAATTGACATGGCAGGCCGAGAGAGCAGAACCAAAGTCCAGGCTCGAATTGCTCAGCTGGTCAGTCACAGGGGTGGGTAAATCATCCCAGCAGTGTCCCCAGGACATCCTGTTACTGGCCCCCTGTCATTCCTTAGTCAGATTGTGGAGTAGGTAAAGCATAGGATTCCCTCATCAAAGGGACCTGGGGGTGCATTCTTTTTCCTCGTGGGGGGTGTTGAGCCCCACCTGGCAGTGTTCAGGGGTCAATTCTGGGGTTGCTCAGAGTACCCCATATCTGGGTCAGCAGCATAAAGGAAAAAACACCGTCCCCTCTGTCCTGTCATTCTTGGGGGGTGTTGGGCCTGGATGGGGGGGAGGGGCTGGGCATATTCTCTATGTGCTTGGGGCTCAAAAGCATTTGACAGAGTCTTTGATTTTCACAGGTTCTTGTCCATTCAGTGGGTTCTGGGAGTTCAGGGAGGTGGGGAGCTTTTCTTTCCTTTTTATTTATTTATTTTGCATTTGGGTCACACCCAGCGAGGCATTATGGTTACTCCTGGCTCTAAATTCAGCAAGCACTCCTAGTGGTGCTAGGAACCGTAAGGGATGCCCAGAATTAAACCCATGTTGGCCACCTTCAAAAGAAATGCTCACTTGTCTATGCTGTCACTGAGGCCCCAAGGTGTGGAACTTAAAGCCAACTCAGGTTGCGGTCTGGAGGGGTGCATCAGGGTGGTGCTACAGAGGGTCTTGCAACCAAATATGCCATCTTAGCAGGAAGTAGCTTGGGCACTTCCAGAGTATGTCCTAACCCCCCTAATAATGCAAATTAAGATCACTATTGACCACCACACCTTTATTTGTTTAAATGAGATAATTATTTAGTCTGTAGGAAGTACTACTGCAAGACTCAGTTACTTCTCCTGCCTTTGCACTCAGGGATCACTCCTGGCTGGGCTCAGGGCACCGTATGGGATGCCAGGATTCAAACTTGGTTTGGCCAAGTGCAAGACAAGCACCTCACCTGCTATACTGTGTCTCCAATCTCTTTACACAGAAATTTCTTTTTTTTTTGGCTTTTTAGGGTCATATCTTGCTATACTAAGTGTTTTCTCAGACTTTGCATTCAGGAGTCTCTCCTGGCAGTACTGGGGGACCATATGGGATTTTGGGAATCGAACCCGGGTTGGCCGTATGATAGGCAAACTCCCTACTGCTGTACCATCGTTCTGACCCCAGAAATGTCTTCATTGTACTGTTTTGGCCACAGCAGCACTTATTGCTCAGGGGTTACTCTTGGTTCTGAGTTCATGTATCATTTTTAGCAGTGCTGGAGTGGGTGAGCCTATGTACTATTGCATATTGACCCCGGCATAGCTGCTTGAAAGAAAAGCACCCTATCAACTTATTAGCTTTGCTAACCCTATGTAATTATATTTCCTCAGGAAAAAGAATTTCTGCCTCACCTGTCCAGATTCCCAGCATGTCCACTGTCCATCTCTCCAAGACCAGGAGTGTGCTCTGCTGTTGAAGTGAGTACTTGCAGAAAGGGGTTTTCCAGGGACCAGCTGCAATAGGTTCTAAATGTCTCACTCTTAGGGGCTGGTGCAGTACTATAGCCAGGAGGGCGTTTGTCTTTCTAGCGGTGACCAGAGTTATCCCTGCCACAACATCACTAGTTGATACTGTCCCCTGAGCATCACTAGGTATGACTCCAGCCCTCCCACTTCAGAATTTGTCTTGGCACATGAGCATTCTTTGAGCATCTTTTTGCGGTTGGACTGTTTCTCCTGTCTTTCCCTCTCCCCCCGCCCCCGCTCCATTTGCTACAAACTTTGAGATAGTCAGAGACTCTCCCCCTCTTGTGTCTGTGTTCTGAGATGCAGGGGGAGCCATGCCATGTCCCCTAAGGGTAAATCAGGTGCTCAGCCCTCTGACCTCCTTTCCTTGGGTGTATTTCACTACTTGGGGAGCAGATGAGGTGAGATTTGGGGCCACACCTGGTAGTATTTGAGGTCTGTGCCCTGCTCTGTGCTCAGGGGACTAGTGGACACAGGATACCAGGGAAGGCCCTCTGGGCTTCCAGGTAGCTGGCATCTGCTTCAATCTGTTGTGCTTTCTCCTGTTTATACCTTCATGGCAAGTTCTTAGATGTGAAATTTCTTGAGCCCTTTGAACAGATGGCTGTTAGGGGAAAATGAAGGTGTTGGAGGCTCTGAGCAAAGTTATGCACTTTAAAATCTCGTTTGGGCTAAATTTAATTTTCCTTTATTTTTGGGAGATAGCGGTAATGCTCAGGTGTTATTTCTGGCTTTGCACTCAGGAATCACTCCTGGCAGTGCTTGGGGGACTGTATGTGATGCCGGGGACCGAACATATGCCCTTCCAACTGTACTATCACTCTGGCACTAAGTATAATTTTCCATCCTCTTTTTCCTTTATAAAATCACATACCCATAGGAGTAAAATCATAGTCTGAAAACCTGGCCTGTAAGCTCTGAGCATTTCTGGATGTGGTCCCAAAACAAAACAACAAACCCAGAGAACTGACGGTTCAGAATATATTACTAGATTTCACACCTCTTCTGTTGGCAGTTAACTCCTGACTGCCTTTATTTGGGCAGGAGGAGGATTGCCTATGCGGGATTTTGCCAAACCCAGCAGTACTCCGGGATCACTCCTTGGCAATTCAGGTTGTGAAGTTAAGTCATTTGCGTCCATGACAAGTTCCCTCCCACTCACTGTCAGCTCTTTCGGGCCACTGCAAACCTTTGAAATTGCAGCCTGTACTTCTGGCTCAGGTTTGCACCAGGAGGCCCCAGTTGCCAGCAACCCTGCCCTGACCTCTATCTACCAGCTGGGCCTCATCCCTGCCCCCTGCCTGTATCGTTCTCACAAGGTTCACATTATTTATATAAATTTGAATTCCTGCAGTCAGAGATAGGCCAGGAATGCAGGAACTGTCTTTGCAAGCAGTTTGCCGTGGTACAGTCTCCTGTACAACGCAGGATTCCCCAAGCACCACTCAGATAAGCTCTAAGTTCTGCCACTTGTAGCGCCAAAATCTAAACCTGCATTCTACAAAACTGGTTGGTGGAGGTTGAATTGTGAACAAATTACATATATAAATATAGATATACACACACATATACACACACAAAGACACACGGTCATACCTTGTGGTTGCTGCCAAAAGGTACCAAATGGTACTCAGTGTGGTGCTGGGGTATACAGGTCAGCGTGTACAAGGCCAGTACCCTACCAAACTATAGTTCTGGCACCTAAATTTATTGATTTGTTTTTGGTTGGCTACACCCAATGGAGTTTAGAGTTTACCCCAGCTCTGTTCTCATTGATAATGCTAGGATTGGGGACCCTGTGAGGTGATAGGGATTGAACCCTGGTCAGCTATGTGTCACACAAGCTACTTGTGGTCTGTGCTATCTCTGTAGCCATCATAAAAATACTTCTTTGCTAAGTCAAGAACGTTGTGTTCCTTTTTCTGATTAACTACACAATTCACTTTTTTTTTTTTTTTTTTTTTTTTTTGCTTTTTGGCTCACCCCCAGTGATGCACAGGGGTGGTTCTTGGCTAATGCATTCAGGAATTACTTCTGGCGGTTCATGGGGGACCGTTTGGGATGCTGGAAATCAAACCTGGGTTGGTTGAATCCAAGGTAAACACCCTATCCTCTGTGCTATCGCTCCAGCCCCCCCCCCCCCCCCCCCACATTTCACTCTTGTGTTTTTGTTTTTGGATTACAGCCAGAAGTGCTCTGGGCTTACTCCTGACTCTGCACTCAGGAGTCACTCCAGGGGGCCTTGGGGACCCTATGAGAAGTGGGGGTTTAAACAGGATTTACACGTTAACAGATGTTCCTGGTCTCTCCTGGCGGCTCTCTCTCACTGACCACATTTGGTGCTCTCGAGCCACATCTCCACCCTGGACCGCTGTTGCTTTGGACCGATGAAAGTAGAATGAGGACCAGGCTAGTTGCTGATTAGTTGCAGTTTATTCAGTCTCTTGTCTCTCCCAGCTCTATCCAACCCTCTCTCTAACTTGCTCTCCAATGCTCACTGTGACTCCTCTCCAATCTCCCCAGTCACTCTTACTCTCAGCTCTCAGCCTTCTCTCTAAGTCGCAACTGTGTCCTCTAACTCTGTGTCTCTTCTTCTCTCACTGTATCATTGTCATCCTATTGTTCATCGATTGACTCAAGCAGGCCCCAGTAATGTCTCCTTCTTCCTATCCCTGAGATTTTTAGAAGTGCCATATTTGAGGCTCTTTCAGGGTCAGGAGAATGAGAACCATCATTGTTACTGGTTTTTGGCATATTGAATACACCATGGGGAGTTTGCTAGACTCTGCGTTGTGGGCAGGATACTTCTGGTAGCCTGCCAGTTTTTCCAGAGTAAGACTAGATAATAAGATTTCATGTGGCGTGCACTTCCCAGAGCACGGTTTTATAGTCTTTGGGTCTTGGCCATTGATGGGATTACACGGCACCAGGGACAGTTGGTGGGTGTAACGCCTACATACTGGAAGATGGGAGATCTGGGTGGAGGATGCCCAGTCCGAATACGAGCAGCTTGGAGATCTAAGCCCCAGGTGCTGCACACCTGGGTTCCTCTGCCGGTTCCTTCATGCGTGAGGCTCGTCCGAATGTGTGGAGATTGGTCTTAAGCATGGCTGTGGCTCGAACCAGAGGTCTTCACCGGGGCTCTGCTTGGGGTGGGGAGGGAAGCTCAACACACCCTCCTCCAAAAGGCCCCAGTAAGACAGCCAGATGCGGATGCAGGAGACTGTGCTGTTCTCTTCCAGGAGCAGGGTTTTATAGTCTTGGGTCTTGGCTATTGATGGAATTACACAGCGCAGGAGGCAGTTGATGGGTGTAACGCCTACATACTGGAAGATAGGGAATCTGGGTGGAGGAGGACCATTCCTTTTCTCAGTTTCCTTCATTTCCCCTGTCTCCCTGAAAGTGCCCTTTTTCTTCTCTCACCACGACCCCAATCCACACCTCCCCATGGGAATAGAATGACTTTCCCATTACCTGCAGCCCACAAAGGAAAAGCAGCCCTTATGATGTGTTACTGCTCTCCTTAGACCAGCAACTTAATTGAAATATTTAGTTTTACTTCCTAATGATTACCATTCTGTATGGACACAGTAATAGACACTTTTAACCTTG
This sequence comes from Sorex fumeus, assembly GCF_029834395.1. Taxonomy (NCBI): domain Eukaryota; kingdom Metazoa; phylum Chordata; class Mammalia; order Eulipotyphla; family Soricidae; genus Sorex; species Sorex fumeus. The sequence goes on from NW_026606191.1 coordinate 1,594,135, forward strand.
TTGGTGTCTCTCCTGGGACTTCTCTCCACAGATTCCGACTACAGTGCTCAGGCCAGATCAATCACTTCTAATACCAGGAGGATCCAAGTTTAGTTATTACTTTTTGATTCATGACAGAATTTGTCCATGACTAGGCTCATAGATAAGCATTATGGTACTTTGTCCAGGCCCATTTCGATGCCAGGGTAGCTAGCTCACCAATTGCCCTGGGTCCATCTAGTCCCTCATAGGACCCTTCTTTTGGGGATCAAGGAAGTAAGGGCAAGTGAGGCATCAGTCAAGAGAGCAGATCTCCAGAATGTAATATTATCTGGAGACCATCAACTCTCAAGCTCAGGCTTGTCTTTGTAACTGTCTTCCTGTATCCGTACAAAAAGCAATTGCTCTGAAATAGCTAACCATGCCAAAGACATAAAGGAGAAGAGAAAGACAATATTTAAAAGTCAAAGTCTGATCAGGAGACAAAGGTAATTGAAAGGTTATGGGCAATCAACAAACATAAGCTCTCATCAACCAGGGAGCAAAGTAAGACCACTATTATCCTACAGTACCTTGTGATCCTCAGTGGTTTCTCCTGGTTCTGCACTCAGGTATTATTTCTGATGGTGCTCCGGGAGGATCCTGGGGATTGTACCATGGTTGGCCATGTGCAAGCAACAACCTACCCAGATCTACAGTTGCTCTGGTCTCAGGTGGAGAGTTTAGATGCACATAACTGTGCACAGAATGTCGTTTGAAAGGATGGAAGGGGCGCCTTGATGAAATCTTTTATAAGTGGGAATATGGGTCAGGTCCCAAGCTCCCCACATTCCAGCAGATCATTCCGTTTAACTGTGATTACTCACAAGGTTGGTCACATACCTGGATCCCACCCGTGTCACTTTACTAATATTAGAGGTAAAAAAGGAAACATTTATGATCGGATAGAACAAAATTCCATCCATCTATGAGTCATATGGTGCTCAGGGGACCCTTTGGAATTCTGGACATTGTACCTAGATTGACTGCATGCAACACACTGTACTAGCCGGATATTGTCAGTTTGAAATCATGTTTCTGAAACTGCCTCCTGTGGTTTTCTTTGTAGCTGAGAGTCCACTGTTCGCACGTTTTCCAGGGGTAGAGCTTTGGCCGGACCTTGCTCTCTGATGTTCTTACCAGCCTTTGCTCCTGTTCCATGTCTCCAGATCTCTGGGTTTCTACTAGACCAGTTCCTCTCTGAATCCCCAGGGTTGGCTTCAGAGTCACTGCTTTCATTCCCGTCTGGATTTTTTACTTCCCCAAGAAACTCATTGTCCCGTACCCTATCAGCTACGTACCTGCAGAGCTTGATTTCTTTTGACATGAAAACTCTTATGGCATAGACTAATAATTGGGATCCTTCTCTGCTGTTATACATGGAAGCAGCCAGCCCTGGTGGAATGTCTCTTCCTGCACACTGTGATAAATGCTCAAGTGAGCAATTTGGTCCTCAACCCCACAGGGATGCCGAGACAGGTGGGATGTCTTCTGAGGGTGATCAGAAGATCACTCTTCCCATGTCCTCAGCACCATCACTTTCCCATAGAAGCCCATATTGGACAGAATCTCCAGAAATGCAAACACTGGGGACAAACTTTTGAGACCAGTATCACCCCGGTGGGATCATGTGAACATCCACACAGGACAGGAACTCTTTAAGTGTAAGGACAGTGGGAAGGCCTTCAATGGATCCTCATACCTTATACACAGGAGATTTCATACTGGAGAGTCCGTATGCATGTAAGGAATGTGCTGTGGCGTTTCTCTGACTCAACCATCTTAGTATGCACAGAAAAAGTCACACTGGAAAGAAACTATATGCATATACAGAGTGGAGAGTCTTTGCTTATTCCACAAGCCTTAGTACACAGAAAAACTCACACTGGAGAGATAACGTATACTTGTGAGCAATGTTGGAAGGCCTTTGCCTATTCCTGAAGTCTTAGTTTTTATAATTTCTGTTTCGTAGAAAACCCTTATGTATGTGAGGTAGGAGGAAAGGCCTTTAATTTCTTCTCAGGTCTTTCTGAGCATAGGAAAGTTCATACAGGGGAATGAAACACTACTCGTGCCACTACTGTGGGAGGGTCTTCACTTACTATTCAAACTTTTTTGACTATAAGAAAACACACATTGCAGTGAGAATATATATATATATATGTATAGACATATATATATATATATACATATATATATATATGTAAGGAGTGTGGCAAGGCCTTTGCTTATTTAGCAATCCTTTGATGCACTTAAAATTTCATACTTGAGACAAATCTTATGCTCGTTAAGACTTTGGCAAAGCCTTCACTTCCCCCTAACTTTAAACATAGGAAAATTCATACTCGAAGAAAGCATATGCAGGGGTGTGGGAAGACTTTTACTCAATCCTCAAGCTTTGCCGTGTGAGAAAAATATATCGTGGATTGAGGCCTTATATATGAAAGGACTGCAGGAAGATATTGATGCAATTGGCATAGCTTTCTGAACAGGAAAATTGACAGTGGAGAGAAAACTCCTAAGTGTAAGAAATGTGGAAAGATGTTCAGTTTGTCTTCAGCCCTTACTGCGCATGTGAAAAGTCATTTTGCAGTGAAACCTTATATCTGTCAGGAGTGTGGGAGGGACTTTCGTTGATCCTTGGGCCTTATTATGCATAGGAGAATTCACACTGGAGAGAAGCTATATATAAATATACATATATATGTATATATATTTATATAAGAACGTGGAAAGCACGTTATTCGCACCTGCGGCTTTAAAGAGAATCCTGGAGAAAATCTGTAGGTAAGGAATATAGGAAGGCCTTCATTTTCCCTCAAGCTTTAGTAAATATAAAAGTTATGCTGGATCAATCACTTCCATAATAACAATGGCCGGCATCAGAACAGGGCCCTGAGGTAAAACAATTTTAGTTTCAACAAGTGGGTAGGGAATTGATACAAAAGGACAGTAAGGAAGGAAATAATGTGTTATGTGTGAAAGTTCCTGTGATACTAGTACCATAAGTGAAAGGTACTTGCTGATTATCACCTGCACCATGGTTATGACAATGTCCTGGCATGTGAACTTCCCAGTATGTTAACTGGTAAATAATGTATCTTAGTGATAAAGCAAGGTGGAAGGAATTAAATAAGAACTAAATAGGTACAAACTTTGCATTTTGCTGGGTACTGTCAGGACTCACCATGGTTTAATTCTTTGCTGTGACTCTGACTTGGCTCAGAGGCCCTGGTTTGGAGAGGATCATGGCAGAGATCAACGAGGTACAAAGCCACGTGGGTTCCAGTGCCGAGATCTACAAGCCTACTCGAATTGGAGTCGAGGATCCTCTACACAGATCCTCCAAATTCCAGTAGGGGAGGTTCACAGCCACCAACTGTCCCCCTGGCGCCGTGTAATCCCATCAGCAGCCAAGACTCAGAGACTATAAAAACCAGATCCCGGAGGGAGAACAGTGCAGTCTTATGTGCCCGCGCCTGCCTATTCCTCGCCGGCGCTCCTTGGAGGGAGCGGGTTGAGCTTTCCTCCCCGCTCCGAACAGGGCTCCGCATCCGAAGACCTCAAAGACCAGACACCACCATGCTGAGACCACTCTCCGCACACCTGAAGGTACCAGCAGAGGGACAAAGCCACGTGGGTTCCGGTGCCGAGATCTACAAGCCTACTCGAATTGGATTTGAGCATCCTTCACCCAGATCCTCCAAATTCCAGTAGGGGAGGTTCACACCCACCAACTGGGCCCCTGGCACCGTGTAATCCCATCAGCGGCCAAGACTCAGAGACTATAAAAACCAGATCCCGGAGGGAGAACAGTGCAGTCTTCTGCGCCCGCGCCTTGCTATTCCTCGCCCGCGCTCCTTGGAGGGAGCGGGTTGAGCTTTCCTCCCCGCTCCAACCAGGGCTCCGCATCCGAAGACCTCAAAGACCAGATACCACCATTCTGAGACCACTCTCCGCACACCTGAAGGTACCGGCAGAGGAACAAAGCCACGTGGGTTCCGGTGCCGAGATCTACAAGCCTACTCGAATTGGAGTCAAGCATCCTCCACCCAGATCGTCCAAATTCCAGTAGGGGAGGGTCACACCCACCAACTGGGCCCCTGGCACCGTGTAATCCCATCAGCGGCCAAGACTCAGAGACTATAAAAACCAGATCCTGGAGGGAGAACAGTGCAGTCTTCTGTGCCCGCGCCTGGCTATTCCTCGCCGGCGCTCCTTGGATGGAGCGGGTTGAGCTTTCCTTCCCGCTCCGACCAGGGCGCCGGCAGCCAAAGACCTCAAAGACCAGATACCACCATGCTGAGCCCACTCTCCGCACACCTGAAGGTACCGGCAGAGGGACAAAGCCACGTGGGTTCCGGTGCCGAGATCTACAAGCCTACTCGAATTGGGAGTTGAGCGTCCTCCATCCAGATCCTCCAAATTCCAGTAGGGGAGGTTCACACCCACCAACTGGCCCCCTGGCGCCGTGTAATCCCATCAGCAGCCAAGACTCAGAGACTATAAAAACCAGATCCCGGAGGGAGAACAGTGCAGTCTTCTGCGCCCGCGCCTGGCTATTCCTCACTGGCCCTCCTTGGAGGGAGTGGGTTGAGCTTTCCTCCCCGCTCTGACCAGGGCTCCGGCAGCCGAAGACCTCAAAGACCAGACACCACCATGCTGAGACCACTCTCTGCACACCTGAAGGTACTGGCAGAGGGACAAAGCCACGTGGGTTCTGGTGCCGAGATCTACAAGCCTACTTGAATTGGAGTCGAGCATCCTCCACCCAGATCATTCAAATTCCAGTAGGGGAGGGTCACACCCACCAACTGGCCCCCTGGCGCCATGTAGTCCCATCAGCGGCCAAGACTCAGAGACCATAAAAAGCAGATCTCGGCACCGCGCGGCCGCAAATGCGGCCACGCGATATCTTATTATAACATCTCATTCCCACTTTGACAATCTGGCAGGCTACCGAATGTAACCTGCCCACATGGCAGATTCTGTCAAACTCCCTGTGTCGTACCCAATATGACAAATACCAATAACAATGATGGGTCTCATTCTCCTAAAGAGCCTTGAATATAATCTCAGGGCTAGGATGAAGGAGACGTTACTGTGGCTGCTCGAGGCAATCGACGAATAACAGGATGATCTGTCATCTGTGAAATAGCCAAACCTCTATTCTTCATGCCCTTCTGTGTTATGTTCTTGGAGCCACATCCAGCTGTGCTGTCTATAGTTTGTGTCTAAGTCAGCCACATGCAAGGAAGCACTTCACTCGCTGTAGCATATCCGCACTCATTGTATGCAGTTTTCCATTTGATTTACACAATCACTGAGGGTAAATGTTTTGAGACTTACACTTTGGAAGCAGTAAAGTCCTAACAATGTAGATCTGTGCAAAAGGCCAAGCCAGGATGCAAAGTGACCAGTGTGCTTTGCTGCTTGTTAGCCCCATGCATGGCTCCATGCTGGGACTTGGTCTGTACATGGTATTTTATGTACTTAATTATTATGTATTTTTTAAAAAAAAAATTATTAGTGAAACACCATGAAGTACAGTTGTAGACTTACAAATTTCCCTGCTTGTATTTCAATTATACAATGATCAAATAACTATCCCTCCACCAGTGCTCAGTTTCCACCACCACGGGTCCCAGTATCCCTCCCACCCCCATTCCCATTCCCTTTTGTTCTCTCTCTCCTTTTGGGTGTTGTGGTCTCCAAAAGAGGCATTGAGTGGCAATCGTGTTTGGTCTATAGTCTACTTTCAGCTTGCTTCTCCCATCCTGGGAGGATCCTCCAAACTACCTTTATTTGGTGCTCCGTTCTCTATCTGAGCTCCCTTTTTCTCTAGCATGTGTGTTGGGGAAAACCTGACAGTTCTTAAGGGTTACTTCTGGTGGTTCCCATGCCACTATTGGGTATGTCAGGGACTGAACTCAGGTTGACCGAGTTCATGGCAAGTGCCCAACGCACTATACTACCCCTCAGGCCACTGTTGGTTTGAAATATTGTTTCTGAAACTGCCTCCTAAGGTTCTACTTGTAGGCATGAGTCCACTGCTCTGGTGTTGTTAAGGGGGTAGAAGCCTTTCCTCCAGTTCCAGTGTCTCTCTGGTTCTCTGGGTTGTTTCTAGAGCAGTTCCTCTCTGCATCTCCAGGGCAGGCTTCAGAGGCACTGTGCAATACAGGATCAGGGGACTTCCTCCTCCAGAACCCCACTTTGTGACTGAGCACTCTAGCCACCATTTCTCAGTCCTTCATGTGAGCCCATTCCACTTGTAGTACACTTTTTTTTTTTTCTTTTTGGGTCAAACCCAGCGGTGCTCAGGGATTTCTCCTGCTCTTCTGCACTTCTGGCCCTGCTTGTGGGACCATATAGAATCCAGATGTTGAACCTGGGTAAGCTGCATAGAAGGCAAACCCCCTATCCACCATGCTATCGCTCCAGCCAACCAGCCTTACACATTTACCTGCATTTTTCTAGTTCTCTGCGGAGCTGGTGCTTTACCCTTTAAGGATGCTTGCAGAAGCGGAAGTGACACCACAGCAGGGCATTTAGGTGTTTGCGTGCAAGAAGCTTGATCAGCCTCCATTTGTTGTGCAGGTGAGGGTCGAAGTGGCTGTCCCATGTGGACGGGGTCTGTGAAGGCCGGTTCCGTGGTAGGACACTAGAGACCTCCCGTCAGTGCCCCGCCCTGTGCATCCCAGTCTCCGCACTGTGAGGGGCGGGGCCAAGACAGCTCTAAGGACACTTTTACGCTCCTTTTTCAACCGATATCCAGGTGGTTCCTGAGGCACGCCAGGGTTTTGTGGGGGAGGCGGAGCTTTGGTGAGTGCAGTGGGGGCTGTTCCGGGGCACAGGGCTCATGGGTGTGAGTCCATGGTTCTGGGGATCCCATGCAACCACAATCGGCTTCAGCTGAGTCATGGGGCAGTGGCGGGTGGGCGCGGGGATGAGCGTGGTGGTTACAGAGCATCGAGGCTGGGCCGTCCTAACCTTCCAGCACGGGACTATGCTGGGCGCTGTCCTGAACGCTTTGGTCCCGACCTCAGTGTTGTAGAACATTCAAATTCTCTTAGAGGACTGGAGAGACAGAACATAGGTTAGGGTGTTTGCTTTGCATCGGGCCCACCCAAGTTCGATCTCCAAGCTCCACCAGGACGGGTGCCTCAGCGCAGAGTCATAAGTTTCTCGTCCATATCGACGTTGATTCCTCCAAAACTATAAAAGGCCTGTTCATTTTTGAGTGGCGGGAGGGGCAACGCCCAAATGGCAAATGACACTGTAGCCCTCAGTCACTATTCATTAGTAGCCTTGATGTCCAGACCATCCTGTGGGCATGGTTCTAGGGGTGGTTGTGATTTGTAGATGAAAATTTACTTTGGGGCTATTTTGGTTATATTTTGGGCGCTTCTGTGGAAGCTCGGGGCTTACTTCAGGAGCAGCCCTCTGGAATACTTTTGTTTTAAGTTCTTTAAGGGTCATGTGAGATGTCGAATATCGATCTGGGTCAGCATGGGAAGCGCCCCTCCCACCAGACTATCTCTGACTCCACATTGTTGTTTTTTCCTAACGTAGGATTTCTGTATCCTAAAATCAAGTTGAAAATTGCACCCAGATTCTTCCTCTCTCCCTGATCAGGCAAAACTCGGCTATTACACTGAGTACTGAGAGTTGTGTTCCAATAATGTATGGGCATGCGCTGTGTGCTTTTGGTGGCTATGATTGTTCTCCCCACCCTGGCCGGTGAAGAGTGACAGAGGATCGAAGAAGGAAACGGCGCCCCGACTGTTGGTCATCTGCTGGATATTAACCCAAAGTGTTTTAGGCTTCATCTATGAATTGCCTCTTTTCCTTCTCCCAGAGAAGCTTATCATGTCCTTGCTAACATCTCTAATTTAGTTAAAGTTTATCTTTAGCATTTCCTTTTATTTCCCCTCGCATTGTCTCAGTTCCCCGGGTCAGTCTTGATTACTTATAAACCATAACTTTCTGGTAACTCTCAACTTTGTATTTGTACTACTTTGTAGTTGAGGTGGCTATGTATTTGTACCTGCTTTCCTGTTTCCCCTATAGCTTTTTTTATGTTTTTACTCTACAGCACTGTTCTTTGGTTAAACACAGAAAGACCATCAATGTTCATACTCCTAATATTTGGGAGTTGATGGACTCAAGTATATCCACTCCTGGGCATAATTGCTTTGTCATAGTTACTTGATTCGGGCTTCAGTTGCTGTAGTTCCTAACTCGCCAAAAGGGAGGTTCTGCCGTGGGACTTGGATGGACCCGGGGCAAGTGGGAAAACTACCTTGGCTTCAAATGGAACATTCTAGAATGCACATATGCATGGTCTTGATGCAAACTGTTACAACGTTAGAGATAGGACCCCCATGGGGAAGGACAAGCTGAACTGGCCTGAAGACTTAGTCTGAGATTTACAGAAAAAGCCTTGCTTGCTCTCAGAGCGCATAGAAGTAAGTGTTAAAAGCCTTATTTGCTCTGGGGGCTGAAGAGGTAGCAAAGCGGGTAATGTGTTTGCCTTGCAGGCGGCAGACCTGGGTTCGATTCCCAACATTCCTTATGGTCCCCTGAGGAATACCAGGAGTGACTCTTGAGCGCAGAGCCAGGAGTATCTCCTTGTATCACCGGGTGTCACCCAAAAAAGCAAAAAAAAAAAAAAAAAGAAAGCCTTATTTGCTGTCAAAGCCCAGAGAATTAAGTTTTGGGATCTTTGTCTCTTACAGTGTTTATCCAAACAACTACAAGTGTTGATAACTTATACAACTAGAGGAAAAGATAAGAGAGAGAGTGTCTCCTTGGGTGAATCTCCCCATGAGAATTTCCTCTGCCAGATGCTTATCTGCGTAAATGATCAGTCATTCCTATGTCCTTACTTCATGACCCCTCAGATGTTCGCTAAGTATGGTAGCTGTTCTGCAATAAACAGGTCACTTTTAACATCAGGCTATGATTTTCTGTCTTCCTTTCACTCTGTCTCTTTTGGGAAGGGTTCCGGAGTTGTGGAGGCAGCGCTGGGCCACCAACACCTCACCGCACCCCCACATTTTGTGTTGTGGACTCACAGTGATGAGTTGCTCTTTATTCCGTTCTCCTGTGTACCTATACCAGTCTTCCACTGTTCCTCATTTCCTCTCCTCACCTGTCTTCCGCAGCCTTTATTCTACAGCCCATTCCACAGAGTTAGGGGTAGCAAATACACAGACATGTGGTTGTATAATCAAAGGATATAAAGCCCTTCCCTCAGGGGGAACTTCTAGGCCAAAAATTTAACTCGAGGAGAGATCAGCTCAAGGGCAGGATTTTCTCTAAGGACATATTTTTTCTTTGCTTAGTTAATATTCCTTGAAACAGCCATCTTAAATTTACACTTACTCTTTCTGTTCATTTTGAATGGACACAGTAAGAGATCTGTTAAGTTTATAGGGTGTCTCCTATAGCTCCCAGACTACACTCCCCAGGACAGGTTAGTCCTTCCTAAGCACAGCAGGATCCTTATCCAGTTGCTTCTGTTTTGATCATAATGGAATTTGTTATGGTGCTTACCTGTCCCTTTTCAATGCCAGGGTAGCTCACAGCTATCATGGGTCCATCAAGTCTCTTGCTTTTGGGGTGCTAAGAACAAAGGGCAGCTGAGGCTTAAGTCTCATAAACATGACAATGCCCAGGAGTATATAGTATCTGCAGTCAATTAACTCTGAAGTTACAAAAGCATAATATTGCCTTCCTTTGTCTATACAAAGCTGAGGGCTGGGGGCATGGCCATCCCAATCCTCCCAGCACAATCTTCCCAACCTGAGACTGCACTGGTCCTTGTTCAGGAGCAAAAAAGGAGATTTGTCTAAAGTAAACTGTAGCAGATATAAAGGAAAGAGAAAGTCAACATTTCACTTCCAAATACAAAATCCAGAGATCTCTGAAGAATCTGACTTTACAATTCAAAGGTTGTGGTTATGGGAAATGAGTGAATAATGTATAAGGGAAGCAGAGCACAGGGAAGTTAAAGATGAATACTAAGGAAATGGGAATGATTGGGATGGGTGTTACTCAGTTAGCCTCAGCACCTTATAGCAGAGGAGGAATGATGAACCGATGTTACACCTAAATTGTTTAGAACTAGAATCCAACCAGGGTAAAGGGTTTTGTTTTTTAAGCAATAAAGTTTTGGTTTTCTAGGAATCAGGACATTTGCTCAGGAATCCCACTGGGTGTGGTAGGAGCACATTTACTTAGGGCCGCAGCCATAATACAGTGAGTAAGGACTTAAGCATCCAAGCAATCAACCCAGGTTCTGTCCCCTGCATCCCATAATGTCTGTACCAGAGTGATTCCTGGATGTAGAGCTAGGAGTAAGCCCTGAATCTTCCGGTTGTGGCCCCGAAACAAAAATCGCACAAAGTCACAATTATATATACTCAAATATATGCACAAACAATGCTGAAAGAGCAATAGGGATTCAGGAGAAACTGTGAATTTCTGTAGCAGGGATAGATCAAAAATAGGGGATATTTTTTTTCTTTTTTGGGTCACACCTGGCGATGCACAGGGATTACTCTTGGCTTTGCACTGAGGAGTTACTCCTGGCAATGCTCAGGGGACCATATGGGATGCTGGGAATCGAACCCGGGTTGGTCGCGTGCAAGTCAAACACACTACCCGCTGTGCTGTCTCTCCAGCCCCAAGGATAGGGAAGTTTTAAGGACCAGAAATTTGACTCTTTTAATGTTTCATTCTCGAATTTGTCTTTGTACATCATTTTCCCCCATCTTCGGTTGAATTTGCCTTTTTTCTTGTTATATTTTTCACCACAGCCTACAGTTCTCAGTGTTTACTCTTGTCTCTGAGCTCAAAGATCATTTGAGAAGAGTCAGGGTAACATTCTGTGTTTAGATATCATTGGTCCGATGTTAGGTGACAATGCAGGATCAGGGGAAATCTCCTTACCCCCAGGCCCCCAGTGTGTGACCGACCAATCCAGCATTTGCCTCTCCACTCCTTTATTCGAGTCCATTCCCCTTGCAGCACAGATTCACCTGGGTGGCAAAAAGGTTCTCAGTGCATAGACTCTGGCTCTTTAAGGCACCTTATGGAAACGGAAGTGATGTCATAAGTGATGTCATAAATGTCATGGTTCATTTTCCAACCCTGACACAGACAGTGAGTCCGTTTCTCACGTGGCAAAGGACAAGTAAATTTGCGCTCCATCCTGGAAGGGGGAGTCTGAAGAAGGATTTAGTTGCAGGACTCGAGCAACCTCATGTGAGCACCCTGTGCCTTCCAGTTTCTACACTCTGAGCCGAGGTGCCGAGCCAACTTGGGGGGCACTTTTGCGCTGGTTTTTCACTTGTTCGCCAACATCCAGGTGGATCCTGATGTGTGGTGGAGGTTTTAGTGGGAAGCAGAGCTTTGGGTTGCAGGGGGGGCTGTCTCAGGGTTCAGGAGTGACAGTTGTGAGTTCGTGATTCTGGGGTGCCTCTTTGGCCAAGATCGTCTCCAGCTCAGGATGGGGCAATAGTGGGTGAATGCAGGACTCAGCCAGGGGCTTGGCCGTCCCAACCCTCCCAGGAGTCCCATGTTTGAACCATCGGCCCTCAGCTCGATTCTGTAGCATCTCCATATTTGAGGGGCAGAACGTCAGCCCCTCCACCGAATGGCAGGAGATCTGTTACTGGTCATCTTCGTTGTCTGCCGTGAGAGACCGAGTCATGCGGGGGATGGGGGAAGGGGGCTTACAGGTGGCTGAGGCTTGCCATTGAAATTGTATTTGGGGGGCTATTTTTGGTTCTTTAGATTTTGGCGGGAGAGAGGGCACATACGTGTAGATGCTCATAACTTCCTCGAGTCTCTAAGCTCAGGTATTATCCCTGGTGCTGCTGGGGGCCATATGGGATGCAGAGAATTGATTGTTTCATCTAATCAAGCGCCCAACTCATATTATTGCCTTCTAACCACAATACTGGTATATCTTTTTCAGGTTCATGAATTTCAGCTTCCTCATATCAAGCTGCAAAGCACCCCTAACTCTTGACCTCTCCCTGAGCAGATGACACCTGCCATTGTGGCAAATACTGAGGTCCCCAGAACAGAGTGCCCAGGTGCATGTCCTTGTCCACCCAACAAGAGTGTCAAAGTTTTCCCACTCTAAGTTACATGGTGGAGCCACATTCCAGGCTACAGTTCCCTGGGGGCAGCACTGCTGCCAGCCTGCAAAGGGCGCTAGTGTTCGGAATATCCTGGGCTGAGAGTTGGCCCCTGGCAGGGCCTACAGGGACTTTCTTGTGGGAGCCAGAGAAGAATCCGGGGATCAGAGAAGGCTTTCTTTTCCTCCCCTGTAGCCTGGACCCAGGCTCCTCTCCTGAAGTGCAGCACAGATGCCAACCAAATTTGCATCTCCAGCGGTGACAGGAGCTTCTGCCATTGTCTCCCAGAGGTGGAATTGTGAGGCTGTGCCTGAGGGTGTGGCTGGTCTGAGCTCAGGAGTGGGAGGAGGTGCTCCTCTCTGGTGCTCACTGTTCTGACTTCTCCAGGTCTTTGCACGGAGCCTCCTGTTGATCCTCAGAACAACAGTGACAGGAGAAGATGGTGACGCGGCTTCTGATAAATCGTCCCCAGGTAGGAGTAGACGGATAGAATGACATGAGGTAGTACCGGGAGTGCCCAGGCTTCCTGGACCATCTGTTTTGAGTTTCTTTTGGACGGATTCCAAGATGAGACTTCTGATCAGACCGTCCCATTCTGCTGTTTGAAGCTGCTTTTGTGTAAGTTTGTTTTGTTTTATTTGGCTTTGGAGCCATGAGGATTACTCCAAGCTCAGTGCTCAGAGCTCATTCCTGACAGGTCTAGGTGACCAATGGGATGCTGGAGGTCCAAAGGTTTCATCTTGGGTTTTCTGTTTTATTAGGGGTGGCAGAGCAAGGATTCTAGCAATCATTCCTTGTGCTGCACTCTGGCATTGCCCCTGGCAGTGCTTGTGGGACCATATGGGATGTTGGGGATCGCCACTTCTACATGCTGTCCCCAGAACAGCTGCCCTGTTACGCCAACCTGCTGCTCCGGCTTCTTTTGCATTGTTTTTGTCATCAGCTGTCCTCTTGACTCTGTGCTCTGGATTCACAAGTGATGGGCCTCAGAGCACCTTGGGGTGTGTTGGCCACGTTTGGGCCCTGGCAACTACAGTGACTTGGGCCCCCAGACTTGCTTTTCTCCTGTTTAGTCCTTGCTACTTTGGAGAAACTACCTGCTAGGTCATATAGTCTTACATTCACATAATCTTGTGTGTGGATTTCTGGGCATGCGCCCATCCCAAGGAGAAAGAGCCAAGGACCTCTGAGGCCAGTAGAGATGTTGGGGTCAAGAAACGTCTACCTTGTTTGAGCGGGATTTGGGGCGGTCCTTAGCAGTGAGTTCCTACAGGCACACATACCATGCACTGCTCTGAGTAGTTGTCTATATGGACTGTCGAGTTTTCAATCCTAGTTTTCATGTGCTGTGGGGGCGCAGCGGTGAGCATGCAGAGGTTTTTGCTACACCCAGGGATAGTCTTTTGGATCGTACAAGTTTGTGTTCAGGTGATCCTCTCTACAGTACTCACTGGACCAGTGGTGCTCGAATTGGCCCTGGGGTTACCAGGAAAGGCAGGTACATCCAAGAACCTTCTGTATAACGTCCTCCCACTTTAGCAGATCTAGCTGACTTCTGTGATTTCTGGGGCCCGTCAGTCATGCGTGTGCTTGGAGGCTGGTTCATTCGGAGCGGAGTAGCCCATCGACAATATAGGACCCTGGGTCCTGGCCTCAAGTAGTGGGAATGAGGCTAAGATAGACTCTGACTCGCACCTTCTCCGTGTGCTGTCTCAGGAAGCAGTGACCTTCCATGACGTCGCTGTGAACTTCACCCTGGCGGAATGGTCATGCCTGGAAGCCTCTCAACGGAAGCTGTACAGGGACGTGATGCTGGAGACCTACCAACATCTGCAGGCTGTCGGTGAGAGCAGTATGGAGTCAACCGTGTCTGAACAGACCCGCGTGGGCTCCCTGGGGTTGGTGGCAGCTGCGTGTCCAACAGTAGCTCTGTGACGGGCTGGGATATTGGACAGCCGTCCAGTAGCTCTTTCCTCCCTCGTTTTTTTAGGGTTCACCTGTGGATACTCAGGGCTTACTCTCAGCTTTGTCCTCAGGAATTACTCTTGTGGGGTAGTCGAACCCTATGGGTTGATTCACGTCAACCTGTTTCAACTGTGTCCATGGGAAAATCCCTATCTGACCAGTTATCGCTCAGGTCCCTTTAAATAGATCCATCCATTGGTGAATCAATTTACTTTGTATACTACACAAACTTTTGTGTGTTTAATTGGTTTTGCTGTTTCCTTTGTTTGGGGGCACAGTCCACAGTTCTCCTGGCAATGTGCTAAAGGATGACATGGGGTACCATGGACTAAAACCTCTTGGCAACTTAAAATGTTGGTGCCTCACCCCCAGTACTTTTGCACTAGTCACTCACGGTTTTTGCATTTTCTTTTTTCCTTAGGGATTAGGGATTATTCCTGCGTCTGTATTCAGTATCCACACCTGGCCTTGCTCCAAGACCATATGTGTGTGCAGCGCTTCTGTCCTATGTGCTATACTATCTTTCTCCCACCACAGCGGATTTGATATCTTGTCTCTCAACTCATTAGACACTGCCCTATTTCAGTGCTTGGATTTACTTCTAATGGTTCTTGTGAGATTTCAGCAGGATTTAGGATTTGCTCCTGGGATCACTCCTGGCTGGCATGAGGGACCCTAGATGATACGGGGTATCACAACTGGATTGGCCGTGAGAAACTCCTGTGGTGCTCTCTTTCTGGATACATTTTTTGTAGGAGTACTGCTATTTATTTAGCCACTGATTAGCTGATTGTATTGTGCACGAACTTCACCTTACTTTTTTTTTTCATTGTTTATAATTTTATTTATTGAATCAGCGTGAGAGCATTTACAAAGCTTTCCGGTCTAAATCTTGGTCATACAATGAAACACCTGTACCTTCACCAGTGCCCATTCTCCACCACCAAAAACCCCAATATACCCCCATCCCATACCCTCCCCCTACCTGTGGGGCAGATGATTTCCACATTATTCTCTCTCTACTTTGATCACATTCAATATTTCGACACCAGACCCACCATTATTATTTGAGATTTTACCCCAACACTCAGATCTGCTGAAAAGGCAACAATAGGCAATTTGTGTTCTATTGCTAGTTATGAATAACATATGATGTCAAATGGCTGCAGTAGGGCCATGTGGTTTTGAAATTATGAAAATCTAACACTTAAATCTGGAGCGAGTTCTGCCAAAAGCCACTGAGTTTCAAGATCTGCTCCTGCTTCTCTGGGATCATGGCCGTTGAGCAGCTTGTTGAGAAGCCAGAGAGGCCGATCATGGGCGATGACTTGGGGTCTTGTGGGTGTGGGGAGGACAGGCCCGGCTCCACCCCATCCCGTGAGGCCCAACAAGTTTTGTCACTATGGGCCCAAGCCTGACTGTTCAGTGGTCTCTGCAGGATGACGGCCACCGAGCCACCAGAAGGAAACAGGCGGAGGGACATCACCCTTTCCCCCCAGGGGTGGCCCAGCTACAGTAAATTACTGCGGGGTCTGGACACATTTCTGTCAGAAGCTGCTGGCTTTCGAAATTTGTTTCTGAGACTTTGTGATCAAGGGCGTTAAGCAGTTTGGTCAGGAGCCAGAGAGGCCATTCATGGGCGATGACTTGGGGTCTCGTTAGGGTGGGGAGGACAGGCCCGGTTGCCCCCTCATCCCGTGAGGCCCAACAAGTTTCGTCACCGCGGACCCAGCCTGACTGTCCAATGGCCTCTGGAGGATGACAGTCACCAAGTCACCAAGAGGGAGCAGGTGGAGGGGCAATACCCTTTCTTCCCTGGGGTGGCCCAGCGACAGTAACATACTGTGGGGTCCGAACGCATTTCTATCAAAAGCCACTGGGTTTTGAGATTTGTTTCTGAGTCTCTTGGATCATGGCCGTTAAGCAGCTTGATCAGGAGCCAGAGAGGCCGTTTGTGGGTGATGACTTGGGGTCTCGTTGGGGTGGGGAGGACAAGCCTGGCTCCACCCACATTCCGTGGGGCCCTGTGTGTCTCGTCACTCGGGTCCCAAATCTGACTATCCAGTGGCCTCTGAAGGATGGCGGCCACTGGGATGCCAAGGGGAACAGGCCAAGGCATGAAACCTATTCCGACCTGGGTTAGCCCAGCCCAGGTAGCCTACTACATGGACCAGATGCATTTCTACCTAAAGCCGCTGGGTTCTGAGATTTGTTTCTGAGTCTCTGGGATCATGGCCATTAAGCAGTTCAGTCAGAAACCAAAGAGGCCTTGCCTCCAATTATATAGCTGAGCCGAAGGTGGTTTGTTGGTGTGTTTCCCACATACCTAACTTTTGGCCATTTCTTTCTTGGTAAACTTTGCCCCAAGTTTTTGGGGTCTGGCCAAAGGCACAGCAGAAATTTTTGGGTATCTGGAAGTCTGAAGGCGCCATCAGCCTGCTGATGCACTCGCCTCACAGGTACAAATTGACCTACTGGCGGCACCATACCCCCGTCTGGGTACATGTTTTAGCTGAAAAAAATAAGGGTCTCTTGCCACCCTTGGCCATTTCCAGACTTATTCTGCACTTAGTTTTACTGAAATCCGTGATGAGGTCATGAGGGTCTCAGGAAACTGCATTTGTTGCTGGGCCTAGAGAGACAGTGCAGGGAGGAAAGTGATTTTCTTGCAAGCAGCGCACATGGGTTAAATCCCCGGCATCCCATGTCATCCCTGAGCACCAGCAGCAGTGATTTCTGAATACAGAGTCAGGAGTCACCCGTGAGCATTGCCATGTGAGACCCAAAACAAGACAAAAAAACAACAACATACTGTGCTGATCAACCCCCTGTCGGCCATACACAAGGCCAGGTCTAGAGTATTTGTGGTATTTTCTTGGTTCTTACCTCTCGAATAACTGGAAATATGTGGCATTTTGGAAATGGACATTCTGTTCATGCCTTTCAGCTATTTGCCCAATTAAATCAGGAAAACATGGGGATTTACCTGTCACCTTTTCCCTGTCACTTATCCATGCCTCTGTCTCTGTCGGGGCAGGGCACTCTGGGATGAAGCCTGCGGTGATCTCCTGGCTGGAAGGAGGAGCCCTGAGTTCGGGGAGGAGGGGCATGTGTGCGGGTGAGTGTCTGAGGACCTTTCCTGGCTCAGGCCTGTGCAGTGTATGGGTGCGCTGAGCATGTAGGAAACACGCTTCTGAGACCGGGGCCTTGGTCTCCTGGATCCTTGGGTCTGTGCCGCACTCACGCTGCTCTTCATTCCCCTGGACTGTCATTCACAGAATGACCCTGTAATTTGCTTCCATGGCTTTTGAATAAGTAAGACCATAACAGAGCCAGTTTGAATCTGAACGATAGGACAGCAGGGAGAGCCTTGCAGTGCCCGAAAGTGACCTGATCAATAATTTGTTCAATAACCTGGTTCCCCAAACATTACCACGTCTGAACAAAAACAAAAACAAAACCTAGTGTAGAATTGCCAAGATCCTCACAATTTTCCACTATCCAAATCTTTTCTTTAGTGCGGGACTCTTTGGCCTTTCAGAAACACAGAGATGTACTCTTAACTACATGGTATCATTTTGCTACATTTTTGACAAGTGCTTGAATTGCATGTTTTGTTCAGTTTCAGAATGGAAACCGCAGCTTCAGGATTTGGCATTACAGCACTTTGATTTGGGAATGGGGTCAGCAAGTACGAGTGAATTGGTAAGATTCACGAATTCAGAATAAATATTATGCCAGCAGGAGTGGACCAAGTATGTGATTGTTAAGGTGGAAGGCTGGGAATGGCAGGAAGGAATTCCAAAGCCTGATGCTTAGAGTAGAGGATCCTTAGCTGCACTAGGTGCTGAAATCAACCATGTATAAAAATACTGTGAGTTTTGATTTGCTTGACAGTGGTAGTTGTTTAGAAAGCTAATTCGTGGGCCCTGTAGATACAGCAGTGAGAAATATACTTTCTTTTCACAGGGATGGATAGTCCTTACCCAGCACACCTTATAGACAGCATAGACCAAAGATCTGATCCTAGACACTGCATGGTGTGCCCCTCCACCCACCCAACCCCCAATAAATAGAAACTACAAAACAGAAAGAACAAAAAACTTCATTGATCCTGAAAGGCATCACTTGTGGTGAGAGCTTTGCAATGGCCACGTGGTCTGTCTCAGCTGCGTGACGATGCAGCGTTGTCTTCACCCCTGCATCACAGGTTCCACATGGAACTTTAACCAAACCCACATGTGGATCTATTTCATTGTCTCTTGAAATGGATGTATCCGTTTTCTATAGAAGGAATTGTTTCCAGTTGTATTCCTTCATTAATTTAAAGAGGAGAAAGTCACAGAATTTACTGACTCTGCATCCATCAATTTTGTGTGTCCAACTTACAGTAACATGAAATTATTCTATCGTAAGACAATTCATATGTCGGTAATTGCATTTGTGTGGTGCATATGTGTGAAACCACAGCTGAAGGGCTCAGTTTT
Organism: Sorex fumeus; assembly: GCF_029834395.1. Lineage (NCBI taxonomy): Eukaryota > Metazoa > Chordata > Mammalia > Eulipotyphla > Soricidae > Sorex > Sorex fumeus. Next base: position 1,612,757 of record NW_026606191.1, read on the forward strand.
TTGTCAGGAAGACTCAGTGAATAAGTCAATAATTAGAATCCTCTGTTGTTCTACAGGAAAGCTGCCAGCCCGAGTGGAATGTCTCTGATCCTACACTGTGTGACAATGTCTCTAGTGAGCAATCCTACCCTCAGCCCCATGAGGACGCCGAGACAGGCGGGATGTCTTCTGAGGGTGATCAGAATAGCGAGAGCTACCTCAGTCTGAAGAAGCCCTCTCCTGGAAAAAGTTCCTTGGAGTGTGTTATTCTCAGTTCACAGGCAAAAAATTCCCCAATGGTGCACCTGCTAGGGAGAGGAGCACTGTTTATAGTGAGTCCCTCACAGCAACATACCATCAACCACAGTCACCGTGAGCAGAACCCATCTACATGTAAGGAATGTGAGGGAGCCTTCCCATGTTCTCAGCACTGTGGTGTTCCCTTAGAAAACCACAGTGGACAGAATCCCCAGAAAAGTCAGCCCCGAGAACAAAGTGTGAGTCAAGGGTTACCCCATGATGACCATATGCATGACCATATGAATATAAATGCAAGAGTGAAACGTTATACATGTGAAGAATGTGGGAAGGCCTTCAATAAATCATCACATCTTATTTTCCATAGGAGAATTCATACAGGAGAGAAACCATATAAATGTCAGACTTGTGGGAAGGCCTTTATTCAGACCTCACATCTTAATAGACACATGAAAACTCATAGTGGAGAGAAGCCTTATTTATGTCATGAGTGTGGCAAGGCCTTTACTCAGTCGTCAGGGCTTAGTAGACATGCAATTATTCACACTGGAGAGAAACCGTATAGATGTAAAGAATGCGGAAAGGCCTTTGTTGGGGCCGCAAATCTTAGTGTACATAGGAGAATTCACACTGGAGAGAAACCGCATATATGTAAAGAATGTGGAAAGGCCTTTGCTAGAGCCTCAAAACTTACTGTACATAGGAGAATTCACACTGGAGAGAAACCATTTATATGTAAGGAATGTGGGAAGGCCTTTGCTAAATCCTCAACACTTAATGTACATAGGAGAATTCACACTGGAGAGAAACCGTGTATATGTAAGGAATGTGGGAAGGCCTTTGCTATATCCTCAAGACTTACTGTACATAGGAGAATTCACACTGGGGAGAAACCATATATATGTAAGGAATGTGGGAAGGCCTTTACTGTAGCCTCAACACTTCGTGTCCATAGGAAAATTCACACTGGAGAGAAACCATATATATGTAAGGACTGTGGAAAGGCCTTTGCTGGAGCTTCAAGACTCACTGCACATATGAAAATTCATCTCAGAGAGAAACCTTATCAGTGTCTGACATGTGGAAAGGCATTCCCACGGTTCTCTTCAATTACTCTGCACATGAGAATTCATACTGGAGAGACTTCTTAGATATGTATGGATTGTGGAAAGACCTTTACTTCTTCCTCACAATTGACTGTACATAGGAGAATTCACAGTGGAGAGAAACCGTATTTATGTAAGGAATGTAGGAAGGCATTTGCTACAGCCTCAAATATTAGTATACATCGGAAAATTCACACTGGAGAGAAACTGTATATGTAAGGAATGTGGAAGGCCTCTGTATTTCATCAATACTTACTGTACATAGGAGAATACGCACAGGAGAGAAACCATATAAATGTAAGAAATGTGGAAAGGCCTTTTGAGAAGCCTCAGATTTAGTGTACAAAGGAGCATTCACGCCAGAGATAAACCTTATATAGGCGAGAAATGTGGGAAGGCCTTCTGCCATTCTGAATCCTTGCTAAGCACAGAGAAATTAACAGTAGAGGGAAACCCTTTCAGTGTCCGACTTGTGGGAAGAGCTTCATTTGGTGCTATTCTCTTACTCAGTATGTGAGAATTCATACTGGAGACAAACTGCATATATGTCAGTAATGTGGGAATGGCTTCATGTACCCCTCACACCATAATAAACATAAATATTCATACTGAATAACAGTCTCTAAGGACAGAACAGGACAAGTCAGTCAAGCAAGTTTCCTTTGGAAACAATGGTCAAGGGTGTTAAAAAAGTGCAGTTAAGAGGAAAGTAAGCCTGCCTGCTCGGAACAGGCTTCTCATGTCACTGAAAGTTACCTGCTGATTTTCACCCGGGCTGCACCTATGCCAGTATTCTAGTGCTTGGAATTGCTTGTGTGTTAACTTGTAAATAATGGGTCCTGGTGATGAAAATAAGGAGGAAGGTGACTGAATGAACAGATACAGAAACACCCCCCTGCTAAGAGCTGTCACGGCTCACTACTCTGTCATTGTTTGCTATGCTTCTGACTTGGCCCAGAGGGGCTGTTTGGTGGGAATTATGGCAGAAATCAACCAAGATGCAGCACTGAATTCTTTGAAAATGGAAAATCAGGTAAACCTTCATTCTTCAGTCTTTCCTGTGTTAGAATTTGGAATGTTTGAGCATCCTGAAAATCCCGGTTTCGGAACTTGAGCGGCAGTTCACGCCAGCTTGTAGGGCACTTTCATGCTTTTTTTTAACTTGTTCTGGATATCCAGGCTTTAGGGTTGTGGAGCTTTTGAGGGGTGCATTGGGGGCTGTTTTGTGGCTCAAGTGTCATGGGTGAGGGTGCGTTATCCTGAGGGCCCCTGCCGCCACGATCGCAACCATGTCCGAGATGGCAAAGGAGAGTGGGCACATGGACTTAAGGCCTTGGTGTGAGGAGCCTGCAGAGAGTGGGGGTCTTTGCCATCTCATTCCTCCCTACTCGAGACTGCGGAGGACCAAGTTTGGAGCCTTTGAACTGGACATAACACTCATCGAAACTCCAGATATGTTCCCCGGCAGCTCCCAAAGGAAAGGAAAGGTACACTTTTGCGATCGGTCATTTTCATTGGCTTCCGTGCTGGGTTTGGGACTTTGGGGCGTGTTTGGACAAGTGAGAGATATTTGCCTCTGAAAATTTACTCTTTGGATTCTTTTTTTTTTTTTTACTTTTTGCTTCACACCCAGCGTTTCACATAGGTTTCTCCTGGCTTATGCACTCAGGAATTACTCCTGGTAAAGCTCAGGGGACCATATTGTTGCTGGGATTCGAAACCGGGTTGGTCATGTGCAAGTCAAACGTTCTACCCGCTCTGCTATCACTTCAGCCCCGCTTTGGATTAATTTAATAGCTTTTTTTAATTCAGGGGAGTTGGAAGGGATTCTTTGATGCTCAAGGTTTACTTCTGGTTCTGCAGCTCAGGAATTATTCAGCAGTGCTACTGTGTTCCTATGGGATCGCGAGGCTTGACCTGGATCAGCAAGGCAAGCATCCTACTCGCTTTACAGTGAGTCCAACCCCACTATTGGTGTTTTTTTCCATATATAGAATTTCTACTTCCCAGGTGTATGGTACCACCAGCAGGTCAATATGTGCCTGTAAGGCGAGTGCATCAGCAGAATGATGGCACCATCAGACTTCCAGATACTCCAAAATTGCTGCTATGCCTTTGGCCAGACAACAAGAACTTTGGGCAAAGTCTTTCAAGAAAGTAAACGGCCAAAAGTTAGGTATGTGTGAGACACACCAACAAACCATTCCCGACTCAGCTATAAAATTGGAGGCAAGGTCTCTCTGGTTCCTGATCAAACTGCTTAAAGGCTATAATCCCAGAGACTCAGAGACAAATCTCGGAACCCAGCGGCAGAGATGCGCCCTGTTCCCGCAATGAGATACCAGTGACAGACCACCACAAAGGGAAAGGGTGTGTATCTCCGCCTTATCCCACTTGGTGGCTCGGTGGCCACCATCCTCCAAAGGCCATTGGACAGACAGGTTTGGGCCTGCAGTGACAAGACATGCAGGGCCTCATGGGATTGGGGTGGACTCTGCCCTTTCCTCCCCACATCAATGAGACCCCAAGTCGCTGCCCATGTACGGACTGTCTGGCTCTTGATCACTCGGCTATGATCCCAGAGTCTCAGTAACCAATCTCTGAACCCAGCGGCTTTCAGCAGAAATGTGTCTGGTCCCCACAGTAGGTTACCAAAGCTGGGTATTTCAGGTGGCAATAGGTTTCTTGCCTGGTGGCTCAGTGGCCACCATCTCTAATGGCTTCTGGACGGTTAGGTTTGGGACTGCTGTGAGGAGACATGCAGGGCATAATTGGATGGTGGTGGAGCCGGCCCTTTTCTCCCCACCCCAACGAAACCCTGAGTTGTCTGGCACCTATGATTGACCTATGTGGCTCGTGATCAAGGTGCGTAATGGCCACGATCCCAGAGATTCAGAGACAAATCTCAAAACCCAGCGCCTTTTAGCAGAAATGCATCTGGACCCTGCAGTAGTTTACTGTCCCCAGTCCAACCCAGGGGAAATTGGAGCTGTTCCCCCAACTGTTCCCACGTGGTGGCTCGGTGGCCTCCATCCTCCAAAGGCCTTTGGAAAGTCAGGTTTGGGCCCTCACTCAGGAAGATACGTGGGGCCTCTCAGGATGGGGTGGAGCCGGCCAATTCTTCCCCTCCCCAACAAGAGCCTATGTCATTCCCACGAACCGCCTCTCTGGCTCGTGGTAAAGTTGTTTAATGGCCATAATCCCAGAGACTCAGGAACAAATCTCGGAACCCAGCGGGTTTTAGCAGAAATCCCTCCAGATTTAGTTGTTAAAATTTCAGAATTCCAAAATCATATGTTATTTTTAACCACCAATCGAAAAAGAATTGCCGATGTTGCGTTTTCGCCAGATCTGAGTGCTGGGGTAAAATCCCAAATAATAATGGTGGTCTCGAGTCAACATATTGAATGTAATCAAAGTAGAGAGAAGAATGTGGAAATTATCTGCCCCATAGTTAGTGGGAGGCTGTGGAATGGCGGTATACTTGGGTTTTTAGTGGTGGGAAATGGGCACGGTGAAAGGACGGGTGTTTCATTGTATGACCGAGAATTAAACCTGAAAGCTTTGTAATTGCTCTCATACTTTTTCCCGTTTTCTCTGATTTATTTAGAAATGGCCAGAGAAATAGTAGGGCAAGTAGGATGCTTGCCTTGCGTGTGGCCAACCCAGGAGTCCTCCAGTCCACAACATCTTTTAGTTGCTCATTGGACATTGTGTATCCCCTTCTCATCGCTAGACCATGTGATGTGGAGGTGTGGCATGGGGTAGGGCTGTCTTCTCCCCGGAGCTGTTCATCACGGATAGATCCTGTGCTTTGCTTTCTTGACTTTGTTGTCATTCTTCCTTATCTGTCAGGTATGTCGAGTAGTCCATGTGTTTCAAGGCCCTTCTGTTCCCGGCTGTATAACTAGCCTGACTGTACACCTAAAGGGTCAGCTGCCCTTTCTGGACTCCGCTCAATCTGACACCATGCATATCTTTGCCTTTGGATCATTGCCATGTTTTTTTTAATATGGGAAGAAATTTGGTTTTCTTTTGTTTTGGAGCCTGGGGATGCTTAGCAGTTATTCCTGGTGGTTCTCGTAAGTTGCTTTTGACAGTGTTCAAAGATCAACACCTGAGCCTCATGCAAGGCAAATGCCTACCTTCTATTCGCTTGTACGCACCAAAAATTGTTTTATTGTGTGTATGTTAAATTGTGACTGTGAGCCCATAGTGAAGTTAATTAGGACGAGAACAGCAGTGCATCACGGTGGGTGCTCGCCTTACAGATGCTGCCTACCTTCAGTGTCCAGCATCCCCTATGTTATCCCAAGCATCACTGGGTCTGATTAAAAACAAAACCCAAAAGGCCTTTTTGGGGATTGCCGAGCTCCCCTTTGCAACACTTCCCGCAGATTTTCCCTTTCTGTAGACTTGCTTGGGCTATGAGAAATATGGAGTTGTCCTCCACCTGCTTGGTCATTCAACTGCATTCCATTCAACATTGGACTAATTCTCATTGTGGATTTTGTTTGATTTCAGAACTCAAATCACAGTTTTAGGATGTGGCATTACAGCAATTTCTTTAGGGAACAGGGGTATTGCATACAAGTGTGCTGTAAGATTCTCTTGTTGAAACTAACTATTATGCCATTGGAGTACTCAGTGGACCGAGCATGCGACTTGAAAGGTGGGGACCGGCTCCATCCCTACAACCACATCTATGGTCTCAGCATCACAGGAAAAATATAGGAGCCTAATGCTGGGACTAGAGGGTCCTTAACCTCAGTGAGTGCTGAAATATAGAAATTTATTTTATTGTGTTGTTTTTTAAAGTTTTCATTAAAGTGCCAGTATTTTCAAAGTTATTGATAGTTGCATTTAGGCGTACAATAATTGAACAATTCCTATATCAGATTCCCTCCACCCGTGTTCCTATATTCACTCCCCACCCCAGTCCCCACTCTACCGCCACGTGTCATCTGGACAAGCACATGACTAGGTTTCAGTGGTTACAGCTTAGATCACTTGTTTTCAGTTCCGTTGCATCTGTGTTTTGGGTAAATGACTATACCCCTAACTCACGTCACAGGCATAAATGAATCCCTGATCCCTGTAAACTTCTGGTTCTCTTCCAACCCAAGTTTCTTTTCTTCTTTGTCCGGTTTCTCTCTAAACACTGAAATCAGGGATGATTTAAGCAGCCCCTTTACAGTACATTTCCACATCCAGTGTTTGGTATTCCACAGATGAGTGAACATTATCCTGTTTTTGTTTCTTTTTCTGGCTAACTTCACTCAGGACGGTATCTTCCAGTTCCAACTGTGTTGCTTCATAAAACCAGTAATTCTAAAACCTAAAAAATATATCACTTGATCACTTGATCTCCATTTATCCATCGATTTATTCCAGTGGGTGCCAGTAATGTCTCCATGCATGCCTGTTGCGTGCTAGTGTAGCCCAATGGCATCTGTTCATTCTAGGAACATGCAGAGCCTCAAACGAATCATTGAGGGTCTTGACAAAGAAGTCTGACCATCTTGTAGGTGGGCATCCACGCGATCTTTTGACGTCCTGTGGTATCCAGTCAGTAATGAGTCTAGGCCAGTGGTTGTCTGTAAACCTCATTACGTGTCCAGCCCATCTGATTTTTGATGCCTTGGCAGATGAGACAGTCTCCCTGGTTCTTGACCGTTGACAGAGATCAGAACTCCGGATTCTATCTCTCATTTGAATGATGCGTGATATTCCAAGCATAGCTCTTTCGATTCCTCTTTGAGAGACCCGAGTAGCAATCTCATCCTGTTTTCGTAGGGCCCAGGTCTCTAAGCCATATGTTAATGAAGGAAGAACAGTGGAATCGAAGAGATGTGCTCATAGCTGGAGGTTCTATATCCTCTTAGTTATTTCTTCAACGCTCTTGAAGGCATTCCAAGCCGCTCTCTTCTTCCTGCATAACTGAGGTGCCAGGTCATTCATCAAGTATCTTTCTCGAACTAGGTATTTATAACTGTTGTATTCAGAGATGGTGGTGCATTGAAGGCGAATGGAGCGTCAGGAATGAGGCTGCTTCTCATAACCATTGTCTTCGTAAGATTCAGCTGTAGTCTGACCTTTCCACACTTATGGTCGAAGTAGGTCAGCATTTGTGCTGCTTGGCTGATGTTTGGTGTTATTAAAACGATGTCATCAACAAAGCGGAGGTGGTGTAGTTGCCGACCATCTATCTTCACTCCCATTTCTTCCCATTCCTGTCACCGCATGATGTTCTCAATGGTGGCACTGAAGAGTTTTGGTGAAATGGTATCACCCTGGCCAACCCCTCTCTTGACATGGATAATTACTTCTTTGTAGAATGGTGAGATCCTGGTAGTGAATCCACAATACAGCTCACGGAGGATCCTGATGTATTGAGTTTGTACACCCTGATTGGCTAGGGCTTTTATGACCGCTTCCATCTCAACAGGAAAAAAAGGCCTTCTTCAAATCAATGAACATTAGACAGAGCGGCATCTTGAACTCCTGAGAAACCTCAATGAGTTTAGTAATTGTGTGGATATTGTAGATGGCACTGAATCCTTTTCGGAACCCGGCTCGTTCACATGGTTGTTCTTCATCTAGTGTTCTGCTAATCCCATTGAAGATGATTCGAGTGAACAGTTTGCAGATGACAGACAATAGGCAGTTTGGGCAATAGTTGCCAATGTCATAGATGTCTCCCTTCTTGTATAGTAGTACAGTCTTGCTGGTTTTCCATTGGGATGGAACCTTGCATTCAGACTGGTAGCGTGTGAAGAGCTGAGCCAGTGTATTGATGAGTACTGATGGTAAGTTCTTCAGGTGTTCAGGTCTGATCTTGTCTGGGCCAGGTGGTCTTGTTTCTTTACCGAAGAGATGGTGTGTTGAATTTTGGAAGGGAGAACATTGGGACCAATATGTCAATCGTGCAGAATGTGGTATGTGGGAAAGTGGACATGGCTATTAAAGAGATCTGAGTAGAAGTCATGAATAATCTTCTCCATTGCCCTTCTGGAAGATGTGGTAGATCCATCAGGATATCGGAGGGTAGTCATCTTGGTCTTGTAGTTGATGAAGGATAGGCGGGCATTACGAATGCTTTTCCCGGCTTCTGCCGCATCTACCAGCATCGCTGTTCTCCTGTATTTGAGGTCATCCTTGATGGCTTCTCTGCATTGTTTTGCGAGCTTGGACGTTCGCTTGCTGTTTCCTGAGGTATGTGCCAAGCCACGTTGGCGAATAAGTTCAAGAGTATTTGAACAAAGGCAGTTTTTTCGTGGTTATCTCTCTCAGCCCCGAGAGTCCCAGCAGCAGGAATCCCTGAACAATGCTAGTGTGACCCTCTCTCCACCTAAGTAAATAGAGCAAGATAACAGAAAACTCATTGATCCTCGAGAGGAATCTGCTTCATGTGAGATATTTTCAAACGTCTGTCTTGGCTATGTGGGGATGCATCATTGCGTTCGCACGTGTATCCCACTACGATATCCCGCTAAGATCCACACTAAGCTAGTACCCAACCCAGTCTCGGGCCTCTATTATTTTCACTCTAAACTGGTGCTTCAATTTTCTGCAGAGGGAGTTATTTCCACTTACTGTGTCTGTTATTTGAATTGGAAAAAATTACACAGCTATGTGACCTGCCGTCCGTCTATTTTGCTCGTCCATCTTGCTGAAACGTTAGGTCATTGCCTAGAAAATCCACCCACGTGTCAGAATTGCAACCAAGTCAGGTAAATGTTAGAAACCAACCTGCAGGTCTAGAATATTTTTGACGAGAAGACTATCAGGCACAGCACAGTAATTGGAAGTCTTCTCTGCTGTTCTTCGGGTAGCAGCAGCCCGGGTGGAATTCTTCTGGTCATGCACACTGTGACAAAATCTCGAGTAAGCAGTTATGCCTTCAGCCCCATGATGATGCCAAGACAGGTGGGATGTCTTCTGTGGGTTACCAGTAGGAAGTGAGTGCCATGCTGCAAACAAGCCCTCCGCTGGGACAAGGTACTCAGAGAGTGTTCTGCTCAGTCCATGGACACAAACCACCCCAAGGGAGAAGCCCCTGGGCTGTGGGAGAGGAGCACTGTTTATATTGAGTCCGGTTATGTACTCCACAAATATATGAAGACTGGAATCAAACCCAGGTTACCGAAGTGAAAGAAAGCTCTCACACTCTTTGGCTCTCCATACAGTTCCACGATCATGCCTGAGTGCTTCCTGAGTGCAGAGCCAGGAGAACCTCTGCGCGTTGCTGGATTTGTGTCCCCCAAACCATGAACAAACCAAATAAAACCAAAACAGCCTCAGTCCCTTATTGAAGGATTAGCTCACCCCAACATGGGTGTTTCTGAGATGTATCTTGCTGTATCCATGCTGCCTCTTCCTCGTAGAAGAGGGTTGGGTACCCTCAGAACGTGGGGTGATGAGGTGTGGGTTGCCCATAGCAGGAAATATTTCTAAATAGTTTCGTCACAGACATAACAAAGTGGCTTCAGATGTTTTTTAGCTCAGAATGTCACAGTCAGTGTCCTCCCATTGTTCATTGATTTGCTCAAAGGGGGCCCAGTAACATTGTGAGACTTGTTACTGGGTTTGGCATATCAAATACATCACGGGTAGCTTGCCAGGCTCTGCCGTGTGGGCAAGATACTCTTGTTAGCTTGCCAAGAGGGTGGAGGAATTGAACCCAGGTGGCCATGTCGGCCGCATGCAAGGCAAACGCCCTACCCGCTGTGCTATTGCTCCAGCCTTGCAGCTTTGCCTTGCTCTGTCCACGTCAGGTTCAATCCTCTGCTCCCCTCTTGGTCTAGAGGCAAAGATGCAGCAGTCCACTCAACCCCCAAGGTGGTTCAGCCATGTATCCCACAAGATCTGAAGGCGAAAATCGAATGCTGGTCACCCATGTGAGAGACTCGCAACCTCAAGGCTCTCTGACCACTGCCCCTTTGAAGCTCTGTGCTTGATCTTTAATTACCCCATACTTAACACAGAACCAAACCTAAGGGTGAAAAATTCTTAGAAAATTGGGCCTGGAGAGGGACGGGATCGCTCACAGCTCCATCTCGTGGCATTTCAGCATAACTTCCGCGGTCCAGATTTTCCCACATTTAAGATTTTCAGCCCGTCTCTTTGCTTAAATATAAAGTATGGGGTCATTAAGGATCCAGCACGCAGCTTAGGCCGCTGCAACAGGAGCAGAGTGGATAGGGCTTTTGCCTTGCATCCACAGGACTCGGGTATAGTCATAGATTTCCCCTATGGTTCTTCAGTCATGTCCATAGTGATTCCTGAGTGCAGAGGCAGGAGAAGGCCCTGAGCATATCCGGGTGTGGCCAAAACCATAAAGGAACAAACAAGAAAGAAAAGTAAAACACAGAGTTTCAGTTCCTTGATGGCGGATTCCATCACCCTGACTTGAGGGTGTCAGAACTGTATATTCTTCCTTTCCCCACAACCGTGTAGAAGACAGAGTACCCTCCTAATGTGGGGTGATGGAATGTAGGTTGCCCATAACAGGAAACATTCAAAGGGCTTGGTCACAGGCATCACAATGTGCATTCAGAATCTTTCTTGTACAGAGAGAAAAGAACAATGTGAGAAAATAAACTTGCCTTGCTCATTAAAGGTTCAGTTCAATCCTCTGCACCCCTCCAGGTTCAGAGACAAAGCTAGTGCAACCCACTCGACCCCCAAGTCTATTCAGCTATCCATCCCACAAAGATCTGAAGGCTGGAATCGAACCCAGATTACTCAAGTGAAAGACAAGCAACCACAGGCTTTCCTTCCTACTGCTGCACCTGTGGAAGAGGCTTGCTTGATACTTTATTACCCCATACTGAAGACTGAATCAAACCCAAGGGTGGAAAATTCTTAAAGAAACGAGCACATTTTGTTACTTTATGTTCCCCAGATGAAAGCAATCTTTCTATGCCTGTCCTTTTCTTTCAGACTAACACCCGAAAATAGCCAAGATAAGTGCCAGGAGGTTTACTCCATCGCATGGAGGCCAGCCACACACGCTAGGGAAAAAGGCAGCTCAGATAGAGAAGGGAGCACCAAATGAAGGGTGCTGGGAGGATCCTCCCAGGATGGGAGATGCATGCTGAAAGTTTACTATAGACCGAACATGATTGCCACTCAATGCCTCATTTGCAAACCACAGCCCCCAAAAGGAGAGAGAGAACAAAAGGGAATGCCCTGCCACAGAGGCAGGGTGGGATGGGGGATGGGAATGGGAGGGATTAACTGGGATCAGTGGTGGTGGAGGGACGGGTACTCGATAATTGTATAACTGAAACCCAAGCACAAAAATTGGTAAGTCTGCAAGTGTACCTCATGGTAATTCACTAATTTAAAAATAAATAAATAAAAACAGAGAAACAAATAAATAAATAAAACAAAGAAACGATCCTGGAGAGGGACAGAAACGCCCACAGCGCCATCTCGTGGTGTATCGCCAGAACTGCTGCGACCCACCTTTCTCACGCTTTAGATTTCCAGCCCATTTCTTTGCTTCAATGTTAGGTATAGGGTCATTAAGGATCAAGGAAGCCACTTGGGTCGCTGCAGCGGGAGCAGAGTGGTTAGTGTTCTTGGCTTGCAGTCACGGGCCTCAGTTCTTTCTCTGGCTCTCCATACAGCCCCACCATCATGCCGGAGTGATTCCTGAATGCAACATCAGGAGAACCTCTGCCGTTGCTGAATTTGTGTCCCCCAAACTATGAACAAACCAAATACAACGAAAACAGCCCCGGTCCCTTTTTGGGGGATTCCCTCACCCCAACGTGGGGGTTTCTGCGCTGCATTTTGCTGTATCCTTGCTGCCTCTTCCTTGTAGTAGAGGGTTGGACTCTCAGAATGTGGGGTGCTGGGGTGTGGGTTTCCCATAACAGGAAATATTTCTCAATGGCTTGGTCACAGACATAGCGAAGTGGCTTCAGAAGCTTTCTAGCTCAGTGAAGAGAACAAAAAATAAATGACTTTGCCCTGCTCTTTCCACATCAGGTTCAATCCTCTGTACCGCTCCTGGTCAAGAGACAAAGTGTGAGCAACCCACTTGACCTCCAAGAAGATTCAGATATGTACCCCACAAGATCTGAAGGCTAGAATCGAACCCAGGTTACTCTAGTGAAAGAAAGCACTCACACAGTTATCGTACAGCAGCATCTGTGGAAGCGACTTGCTTGATCTTTAATTATCCCATACTTATCACTGAAGCAAACCCAAAGGTGGAAAATTCTTAAGAGAAACAGACCTGGGGAGGGACGGAAATGCCCACAGTGACACTTTGTGGTGCTTCGCGGAACTGCCGCGGGCCGTCCTTTCCCACACTTAAGATTTCCAGCCCTTTTCTTTGCTTCAGTGTTAGGTCTAGAGTCATTAATCAGGTAAGCCGCTTTGGTCACTGCAGCCGGAGCAGAGCGGTTATTGCTCTTGGCTTGCAGTCAGAGGTCCCTGGTTCCCTCTTTGGCTCTCCATACAACCCCACCATCATGCCGGAGTGATTCCTGAGTGGAGAGCCAGGAGAACCTCTGAGCCTGGCTGGTGTTGGGGCCTCAAACCATGGACAAACCATGGACAAACCAAATCAAACCAAAACAGCCTCAGTCCCGTGATGGCAGTTTCCCCACCCAAACTTGGTGGGTTCTGAGCTGTATCTTGCTGTATCCCTGACCCCTTTTCTTTCAGAAGACGGTCGGGGCATCCTCAGAACGTAGGGTGATGGCATGTGGGGTTGACTATAACTGGAAACCTTTCCAAAGAGCTGGGCCACAGACAGAGCAAAAAGGGCTCATAACTTTTCTTGTTCAAAATGAACTGAACAATGACAAAATAATCTCACACTGCTCGTAACCGACCAGGTTCAATCCCAGGTACACAATGGTCCCCAGAACCCTATGGGCACACACAAAAGCAGGCCCCCCAAAAAACCCCTCAGAGCCAGAAGTATAGTATAGCTGGTAGGATGTTTGCCTTGCATACAGCCAACCCAGGTCCAGTGCTGGGCATCCCATACCAAGTACCACCAGGAGTAATTTCTGAGTGCAGAGCCTGGAGTAACCCATGAGCATTGCTGGATGTTACTCAAAAAGCAAAAAAAGAAAATTCCATGGCAGAAGTGAGGTATTTAGATTTTCCAGGGAAGGAGATTGCCTAATCTTAGGCTCATTATTACTGTGTTAATTAAAATTCTTCTTAACACACCCTAGTTTCTCTGATGGCTGTTACCTTCACCACAGACAACTGGAGATGTTGGAGTTGAATCTGGCCTCTGCCACCCTCCTCCACTCCACGAAGAACAGAAGACATGGGACTTCTCATGTGTATAAGAACTTCAAAACTCAGGACAGAAGATGGCACCCTCAGCAATGTGGGGTGCTGTGATATGTGGACGTGGGGTCTGGAGACCTTTAGAACTGAGATGGTTGGACACATCGTACTGCAGGAAGGCAAGCCTCTCCTATGCCACCCTGTTCACTCTCGGGTAGCTGGCTCTGAGCACTGCCCACTGGGTGTGCCTCCAGGCATAGAGTGAGTGGGGCGAGCCCCAGGCAGCAGGGACACCCGGACACAGATCCCCAGTTTATTCTCTGACCCAAGTCCCAGTCAAACGCGGGCAGGGTCGGAAGATGCTGGACTCCCTCATCCCCTCCAGCCCTTTGCGGGTGTAAGAGAGTTGAATTTACCAGAGGTGGCTCCTCTTGGCACACGGACCCCTCGAAAATAAAGCAGCACCATTGAGGTCTCGGGTCATCCCCCAATCCCCACCCCACCCCACCTGGTCCACACCTCCTGATCTGACTATATAATTTGGGGCAGGGGGTCGGAAGCACTGGTAGGGGGCCCCACATTCTTCTGGAGTCCGACATTGGTTCCAACGCTCGGGGACCCCCCACTTGCCCTGCTCCCGCAAATGTCTGGGAAAGCCAATGAGCGGTCTCCCTGGAACAGAAGGGAATCCAATCTGGGCTTTTACCTAGGTCAAAGACCCGTTGCTAAGGAGGTTGCCTAGGCAGGTTGGAAGTGGTGATGATCTTTGAAATTCCTTTCCTGGCCTTTTGTTTCTGCAGGAGCTTCTCTGGGTCTGTTGCTGGCCAAAGGTGAGGGCGTGATCAGGCCTTAGTTCCTGTTTTCTGCAAGGTTGGCCTTCACAACTTCAGAGCTATTCCCAAGAAATTTACTGCTTTTACCTTGGGAGGGGGGACCTTCTCTATCTGCCTGCATGCCTACATCAATTCCCTCCAAACCATTAGGAGGTGCTGGACGTTAGGACTTTAGAAGACCTCAACCCGTGCCCCAGAGGAGTGACTCCTGAGTGCAAAGGCAGGAATAAATAGGCCAGGAGCACTACTGACTGTGTCTCCCTCCCCAAAGATGCAAGTCCTAAGGCTCCCAGTGCTGCCCAGGTTGTAACTACTCCCATTGGTACCGGGGGACCATGTGGTACTGGAAGTGAGCCCAGAAAAACCATATACAGGCAGAGAAATCCTTGATCACAGGGATCACTGAAATCGCTCACATCTGTCATTCATAAACCTGATCCCCCTGACATAGCACTTTCTGTTCAATACACAAAACAAGTACTTTTTTGTAGGGGTGGGTCTTGATGATGGAATCCAGGTGAAAACTGATTAAATAGGAACTAAGTAAACGGGTACAAAAAACACCCCTCGATCACAGCTGTCAGTGTCACTTTTTTTGTTTTCTTTTGTTTTTTTTTTTTTGGTCAAACCCAGAGATGCACAGGGGTTACTCCTGGCTCTGCACTCAGGGAATACTCCTGGCTGTTCTTGGGGGGCCCTATGGAATGCTGGAAATTGAACCCGTGTTGACTGCATGCAATGTTAACACCCTACCGCTGTGCTATCACTCCAGCCCAGTGTCTCATTTTTGCTTGGACTTGAGACAGAGACCTCGGTTGGCGGGGTTTATGATAGAGATCAACCAGGATGTTGCAGTGAATCCTTTGGAATGGAGAAAGAAGCAAACCTCCACACTTCAAACCTTCCTCTGTTATGTTTTGAGGAGTCACACCTGCTTTGCTCAGGCCGTACTCTTGGCTCTGAGCTCATCCATACCTGCGAGAGAGGACATAGGTATCCTTATGGGGATCTGGACTTTGAATCCCGATCAGTCTTGTGCAATCAAGCACCTTCTCGCTGTATCAGCTCTGCACTCCTTGTATTCAGATTTTTATTAGATTTCCCTAAGCATTGAGGATAAATATTTCTGAAAAGTTTAGGATAATGGCCCTGTCATTATTCTGTAGGGTGGATTAGAGATAGTTGAAATGGACTTGACTGTGCACAGAAAGATTTCTGATGGTTCTATGAAAGGATAGAACAGGTCCCTTGATCAAAATATTTTACAAATGGTGGTAACCTGCAGAATGCCCAAACTCCCATCTCAGCAGGCAATAACATCAGGTGTGATGACGAACTATAAAGGGTGGTCACAGTTCTGGATTTTACTCTTCTCATTTCAGTTATATTAGGAGAAAAGACGACAAAACATTGCGTTTGTAAGTGGTAAAATCTCAACCCTACTAGCCACCAGAATGATTAAAACTCTTTTTGGTCTGTCCAAAAGACGAAATCTACAAAATGATCTAGTACACTTTGGTGCCCATTAGCTCCTATGTGCCTCCGTTTTTAGGGTAGGTCCATACATGGATTTATTTATTGAAATATGTTTTATGTAATTCATGCCATACTTGGCAGTTCTTAGGAGTCTGTGTTGTTTTGGATGCCAGGAATGGAACTCAGGAAAACCATGCTTAACACAAGCATTAAGCCACAGTACTAACCTCTTTCCCCATACTCTTGGTTGAAAACGTGTTTCTAGAGCTGCGTCCTGGGTTTCCTTGTAGGTTCTTATATAGTGTGTTTTCAAGGGGTAGTGTGTTCACTGTTCAGTGCTCTCTGATGTTCTTCCCAGCCTTTACTTCTGTCCAGTGTCTCTCCAGCTCTCTGGGTTGCTGCTAGGCCAGTTCCTCTGCATCTTCAGGGCTGGCTTCAGAGACACTGCACCCATCTTGATGAATGACTTCCCAGAGAAACTCATTGTCCCAGGATCCATTCACAACCTACTTGTCTGTTTTACTTTGAATCAACCTGCTTTTGTTTTTATGATGGATGTATTGGGGAGCATTGGTTCTATGTTTGACCAGTTAAGAGACTCCACCTTAACTCGCTGCCCTGAACTCTGTGACCAGCTCCTCAAGCACTTGCCTCTCCTCTTTTTGATTCGAGCTCATCCCCCTTGCACTGATTCACCTGGGCTGCCATAATGGTCTGTCTGGACTTGAAACCTGGCACGTTAAGTCTCCTTGGTGAAATGGATGATGTCATAGACGGGAGTCTTCCGTGTGCACCTTTATTCCTAGTGATGTCAAGTGGATTAGGCCTCCTCCGGGCACACGTTTAAAGGACAAGTGATACTTCAGTCGAAGGGGGACACTGAAGGCCAATTAGTGGCAGAACATGAGGACCTCTCACCTCCAGTGCCTATAATGTGACCAACGAGATTGTGTCAGCTCTTGGGGCACTTTTGTGGTTGTTTTTTACTCCTCCCATACATATCAAGTGGTTTCCTGGGGTCTGCTTTGCTCCAGAGGCTTTAGGAGGATGTGCAGCTTTGCTGGTTGCACTGGGGGGATTTAGCATGGCACAGGGGTCTCGAGTGTGAGTACATTATCCTTGAGGCACCTTCACCTCCAGCTCTGCGATGGGGCAACATGGCCTTGGGTGGAGATCAACATGGGGGGCTGTGGGTGTTGAGGATGCCGCACCTGCTGATGGCAGAAGTTTTGAACATCCCAAACTTCTCAACTAGGGGTTGTGCCGGGCCCTGTCCTGCAGCTTTCTGTGTAGACATGTATATGTAAAACTGCCAGATCACTTTGAGCCGCCACTCCACAGCCACCAATAGTGAGGGACCCTGTTGAAGCCAGTCTTTTTCATTGGCACCTGCCAGGAGGAATCCTGGGGGCGTGGTCCTAGCATGTATCTGAGGGTTGTAAATGAATAAATAAATGAACGTTGGGACTCAGAGAGATGGTCTTGGCGGCTGTTTGCAAAGTTTTTTTGTGAATTTTATTTCCCTTGTAAATACAAAGACTCAACATGTTATCTGTTCAGCTCATCTCTCTCCCACCTATCCCAAACCTGGTGACGCCCTGATGTCTGGATCACCTGATCCCATCCCAGAAAGGAGGAAAAATGAACCTTCTTTACCAGACAAGTACCTGGCCAGGAATATTTGAAGCCTGGCCCTTTAAGGCTCTGGGCGACCGTGCAGGTGACGTCACAAAATGCGCGACCTTTATCTACCGGCCTTGGCATTCTGTGCAGAAGTGCAGGCGGGTCTCGTGGTTGCGGAAGGTCAGGAGCGGGTGAGGGGGCACCCAGGGGGGCAGGTGGGTCCCGGAAGGTCGGTTTCCTCGCCAGCCAGTGGTCGCTCTGAGCACCTGAACCTCCGGGTCTCCGCCTTGTGGGCGGCGGGGTTGCTCCGTGGCGGTGGCCCGGGGTGCGGCCCCTCAGCAGGGACGCGCTGAGCGCTCCGGCCGAGAGGTTTATCTTGTTTATAAATTGATTTTGAGAGAAAAAATGGTCGTTTTTAATGAGTAGAACTTATTTAGAAAGATGCGTAAGAGGGGAACGCGGCCGGCCGGATTTGATCCCGGCACCACACAGCGTCCCGGGACCAGCCTGGTGTGAGCCCAGGGCCCGGAGTAACCCCTGGGCAAAGACCCCCAGGCCCCCAAAAATAAAAGGTGGGTGGGCAGAGGAAGCACGTGGTCGAGGAGAAAAACGAATTGGAAGCACGGAGGTTGTTCTGAAAGTTCCAGAAAGAAGGACAATAACCGAACAAACAAAAGTGGAAAAAACATTTTAATTTTTTTATGTGTTTTAGACCCTTACCCGGTGGTGCCCAAGACTCCCTCCCTGGGGATCCGAGGACTCTTCGGGTGTCGGAATGCAAGGCCAGCACCCTCCCTGCTGACCCATTGCTCGGGCCCCTCCCAAAGCAGAAAGCGCCAGAGCTAGAGGGAGCCTCAGTCTCCCCCAGATCTGATGGGGCGGGTGAGGGCAGTTCAGCGTTATCTTAGTTTGGGGATGACTCCAGCAACTGGTCAGTCACAGGGGTGGGTGGGTCATCCCAGCAGTGTCCCCAGGACATCCCGTTACTGGCCCCCTGTCGTTCCTTAGGCGGATTGTGGGGTAGGGCTAAAGCGTGGGATTCCCTCATCAAAGGGACCTGGGGGGCACATTTTTTTCCTCTTGGGGGGTGTTGAGCCCCACCTGGCTGTGTTCAGGGGTCACTCCTGGGGTTGCTCAGGGTACCACATATCTGGGTCAGCAGCATGAAGGAAAAAGCACCCTCCCCTCTGCCCTGTCGTTCTTGGGGGGTGGCGGGGCTGGATGGGGGGAGGGGCTGGGAATATTCTTCATGTGCTTGGGGTTCAGAAGCATTTGGCAGAGCCTTTGGTTTTCACTGGTTCTTGTGCATTCAGTGGGTTCTGGGAGTTCAGGGAGGTGCGGAGCTTCTCTTTCCTTTTTCTTTATTTATTTTGCATTTGGGGTCACACCCAGTGAGGCATTATGGTTACTCCTGGCTCTAAATCCAGCAAGCACTCCTAGTGGTGCCAGGAACCATGAGAGATGCCCAGAATTAAACCCAGGTTGGCCACCTTCAAAAGAAATGCTCATTTGTCTGTGCTGTCACTCAGGCTCCAAGGTGTGGAGCTTTAAGCCAAATCAGGTTGCAGTCTGGAGGGGTGCATCAGGGCGGTGCTACAGTGAGTCTGGCAACCAAATATGCGGTCTTAGCAGGAAAGAGCTTGGGCACTTCCAGAGTGGCCCTAAACCCTCTAATCATGCAATTTAGGATCACTATTGGCTACCACACCTTTATGCGTTTAAATGAATTAATTATTTAGTCTGTAGGAAGTACAACTGCAAGACTCAGTTACTTCTCCTGCCTTTGCACTCAGGGATCACTCCTGGCTGGGCTCAGGGCACCGTATGGGATGCCAGGATTCAAACTTGGTTTGACCGAGTGCAAGACAAGCACCTCACCTGCTATATTGTGTCTCCAATCTCTTTGCATAGAAATTTCTTTTATTTGGATTTTTAGGGTCACACCCAGCAATGCTCAGGGTTTACTCAGGCTTTGCATTCAAGAATCACTCCTGGCAGTGCTGGGGGACCATATGGTATTTCTGGAATCGAACCCAGGTTGGCCACATGGAAGGCAAGCTCCTTACCTGCTGTACCATCGTTCCGGCCCCAGAAATGTCTTCATTGCTTAATTTATTGTACATTTTTGGCCACAGCAGCACTCAGTGCTCAGGGGTTACTCGTGGTTCTGAGTTCATGTATCATTTTCAGCAGTGCTGGAGTGGGTGAGCCTATGTCCTGTTGCATATTGACCCCAGCTTAGCTGCTTGAAAGAAAAGCACCCTATCAATTTATTAGCTTTGCTAACCCTATGTGATTATATTTCCTCAGAAAAAAGAATTTCTGCCTCACCAGTCCAGATTCCAAGCATCTCCACTGTCCATCTCTCCAAGACCAGGGGTGTGCCCTGCTGCTGAAGTGAGTACTTGCAGAAAGGGGTTTTCCAGGGACCAGTTGCAATAGGTTCTAAATGTGTCACTCTCAGGGGCTCATGCAGTAGTACAGCCAGGAGGGCGTTTGTCTTTCTTCCGGTCTCCAGAGTTATCCCTGCCACAACATCACTAGGTGATATTGTCCCCTGAGCATCACTAGGTATGACTCCAACGCTCCCACTTCAGAATTTGTCTTGACACATGAGCATTCTTTGAGCATCTTTTTGGGGTTGGAGTGTTTCTCCTGTCTTTCCTTCCCCCCCACTCCATTTACTACAAACTTGGAGATAATCAGAGACTCTCCCCCTCTTGTGCCTGTGTGTTTGAGATGCAGGGGGAGCCATGCCAGGTCCCCCAAAGGTAAATCAGGTGCTCATCCCTCTCAGCTCCTCTCCTTGGGTGTATCTCACTACTTGGGGAGCAGATGAGTTGAGATTTGGGGCCACACCTGTTAGTACTTGAGGTCTGTGCCCTGCTCTGTGCTCAGGGGACTAGTGGACAGTGGATACCAGGGAAGGCCCTCTGGGCTTCCAGGTGGCTGGCATCTGCTTCAGTCTGGTGTGCTCTCTCCTGTTTATTCCTTCATGGAAAGTTCATACACGTGAAATTTCTTGAGCCCTTTCAACAGATGGCTGTTAGAGGAAAATGAAGGAGTTGGAGGCTCTGAGCAAAATTATGGACTTTAAAATCTCGTTTGGGCTAAATTTAATTTTTCTTTTCTTTTTTTTTCTTTTTTCTATTTGGGACACAGCGGTAGTGCTCAGGTGTTATTTCTTGCTTGGCACTTAGGAATCACTCCTAGGAGTGCTTGTGGCACTGTATGTGATGCCGGGGACCAAACATATGCCCTGACAACTGTACTATCACTCTGGCTCCAAGTATAATTTTTCATCCTCTAAATTTTCATCCTCTTTTTCTTTTATAAAATCACATACCCATAGGAGTCAATTCATAGTCTTAAAACCTGGCCTGTAAGCCCTGAGCATTTCTGGATGTGGTCCCAACACAAAACAACAAACCCAGAGGACTGACCGTTGAGAATATATTACTAGATTTCACACCTCTTATGTTGGCAATTAACTCCTCATTACCTTTATTTGGACAGGAGGCGGATTGGCTATGCAGGATTTTGCCAAAGCCAGCAGGGCTCCGGGATCACTCCTTGGCAATTCAGGTTGTGAAGTTAAGTCTTTTGCGTTCATGACAAGTCCCCTCCCACTCACTGTCAGCTCTTTTGCACCGCTGCAAACCTTTGAAATTGCAGCCTGTACTTCTGGCTCAGGTTTGCACCAGGAGGCCCCAGGTGCCAGCAACCCTGCCCTAACAACTATCTACCAGCTGGGCCTCATCTCTGCCTCCTGCCGGTATCTTTCTCACAAGGTTCACATTATTTATAAAGAATTTGAATTCCTGCTGTCAGAGATAGGCCAGGAATGCAGGACCTGTCCTTGCATGCAATCTGCCATGGTACACTCTCCTGTACAACGCAGTATTCCCCAAGCACTACTCAGGTAAGCTCAAAGTTCTGCCACCTGTAGCAAAATCCAAACCTGCATTCTATAAAATGGGTTGGTGGAGGTTGACTTGTGAACAAATTAAATATATAGATATATATGTAGATATAGATATACACACACATACACACATATATAATATACGTCAAGCTACTGAGAGTATTCAATATGCCAGACACAGTAACAACAAAGTCTCCAATGGAGACGTTACTGGGCCCGCTCGAGCAAATCGATGATCAACGGGAGGGCCTTTACTTTACTGTATATATATATATATATATATATATATATATATATATACACATATATGGTCATGCCCTGTGGTTGCTGCCAAAAGGTACCAAACGGTACTCAGTGTGGTGCCGGGGTATACAGGTCAGCCGTGTACAAGGCCAGTACCCTACCAGACTATAGTTCTGGCACCTAAATTTATTGATTTATTTTTGGTTGACTTCACCCAATGAAGATTAGAGTTTACCCCGGCTCTGTTCTCATTGATAATGCTAGGTTTGGGGACCCTGTGAAGTGATAGGGATTGAACCCTGGTCGCTATGTGCCAGACAAGCAACTCGTGCTCTGTGCTATCTCTGTAGCCATCATAAAAATGCTTCATTGCTAAGTCAAGAAAGTTGTGTTCTTTTTTCTGATTAACTACACAATTCACTTTTTTTTTTTGGTTTTTCGGTCACCCCCAGTGATGCACAGGGGTTATTCTGGGCTCATGCATTCAGGAATTACTCCTGGCAGTTCTTGGGGACCATTTGGGATGTGGGAATAAAACCTGCATTGGTCGTGTCCAAGGTAAACACCCTACCAGCTGTGCTATCACTCCAGCCCCCCAAAGTTCACTTTTTGTGTTTTTGTGTTTGGATCACAGTCAGAAGTGCTCTGGGCTTACTCCTGACTCTGCACTCAGGAGTCAATCCAGGGGGGCCTGGGGGACCTATGAGAAGTGGGGGTTTGAACAGGATTTACACTTTAACAGATGTTCCCAGTCTCTCCTGGTGACTCTCTCTCACTGTCCACATTTGGTGCTCTCGAGCCACTTCTCCACCCTGGACAGCTGTTGCTTTGGACTGATGAAAGTAGAACGAGGACCAGACTGGTTGCTGATTAGTTGCCCTTTATTCAGTCTCTTGTCTATCCCCGATCTATCCAACCCTCTCTCTTACTCGCTCTCCAATGCTCTCTGTGACTCCTCTCCAAACCCCAGCCACTCTTACTCTCAGCTCTCAGCCTTCTCTCTAAGTCACAGATGTGTCCTCTAACTCTGAGTCTCTTCTTCTCTCACTGTATCATTGTCATCTTATTGTTCATCGATTGACTCAAGCAGGCCCCAGTAATGTCTCCTTCTTCCTATCCCTGAGATTTTAAGAACTGCCATATTTGAGGCTCTTTCGGGTCAGGAGAATGAGAACCGTCATTGTTACTGTTTTTTGGCATATTGAATATACCACGGGGAGTTTTCCAGACGCTGCAGTGTGGGCAGGATATTTCTGGTAGCCTGCCAGTTTTTCCAGAGTAAGACTAGATAATAAGATTTTGTGTGTCCGTGCACTTCCCAGAGCACGGTTTTATAGTCTTTGGGTCTTGGCCATTGATGGGATTACGCGGCACCCGGGACAGTTAGTGGGTGTAACGCCTACATACTGGAAGATGGGAGATCTGGGTGGAGGAGGCCCAGTCCCAATACGAGCAGCTTGGAGATCTAAGCCCCAGGTCCTGCACACCTGGGTTCCTCTGCCCGTTCCTTCATGCGTGAGGCTCATCCGAACTTGTGGAGAGTGGTCTTAAGCATGGCTGTGGCTCGAACCAGAGGTCTTCAGCTGCCAGGGCTCTGCTCGGGATGGGAAGGGAAACTGAACACACCTAGTAAGACAACCAGACGCGGAGTCAGGAGACTGGGCTGTTCTCTTCCAGGAGCAGGGTTTTATAGTCTCTGGGTCTTGGTCATTGATGGGATTACACAGCGCTGGGGGCAGTTGGTGGGTGTAACACCTACATACTGGAAGATAGGGGATCAGGGTGGAGGAGGACCATTTCTTTTCTCAGTCTCCGTCATTCCCCCTGTCTCCCCGAAGCTGCTCATTTTCTTCTCTCACCATGACCCCAATCCCCGCCTCCCCACGGGAAGTGCAATGAAAAATGGTTTTCCAGACTTCCCCATCACCTGCAGCCCACGAAGGAAAAGCAGCCCTTAGGGTGTATTATTCCTCTCCTTAGACAGACCAGCAACTTAATTGACATATTGAGTTTTGCTTCCTAATGATTACCATTCTATATGGACACAGTAGTAGACACTTTTAGCGTTGTGGGTCTCCTGGGGACTTCTCACCACAGATCAGACTACAGTGCTCAGGCTGGATCAATGACTCCTAATCCCAGCAGCGTCCAAGTCTAGTTATTACTTTTTGATTCATGACAGAATTTGTCCATGACCAGGCTCTTATAGATAAGCATTATGGTACTTTGTCCAAGTTCGTTTCAATGCCAGGGTAGCTAGCTCACCACTTGCCCTGGGTCCATCTAGTCGCTCATCGGATCCCTCTTCTGAGGACCGAGGGAGTAAGGGCAATTGAGGCTTCAGTCAAGGGAGTAGGTGTCCAGGAGGTAATATTATCTGGAGACCATCAACTCTCAAGCTCAGGCTTGTCTTTCTAACTGTCTTCCTGTATCCATACAAAAAGCAATTGCTCTGAAATAGCTAACCATGCAAAAGACATTAAGGAGAAGAGAAAGACAATATTTACAAGTCAAAGTCTGATCAGGAGACAAAGGTAATTGAAAGGTTATGGGCAATCAACAAACATAAGTTCTCCCAGGCCAGGGAGCAAGGGCAGACCACTGTTATGCTACAATACCTGGTGATCCTCAGTGGTTTCTCCTGGCTCTGCACTCAGGTATTATTTCTGATGGTGCTCCTGGAGACTCTACAGGATCCTGGGGATAGAACCTTGGTTGGCCATGTGCAAGCAACACCCTACCCCAATCTACAGTTGCTCTGGTCTCAATTGGAGAGTTTAGATGCACGTAACTGTGCACAGAATGTCGTTTGAAAGGATGGAAGAGGCGCCTTGATGAAATCTTTTATAAGTGGGATTATGGGTCAGGTCCCAAGCTCCCCACATCCCAGCATACCATTCCGTTTATGTGTGATTACTCACAAGGTTGGTCACATTCCTCGATCCCACCCATGTCACTTCACTAATATTAGAGGGAAAAAAATGAAACATTCGTGATTGGATAGACCAAAATTCCATCCATCTATGAGTCAGATGGTGCTCAGGGGACCATTTAGAATTCTGGACATTGTACCTAGATTGACTGCATGCAACACACTGTACTAGCCTGATACTCTCAGTTTGAAATCATGTTTCTGAAACTGCTTTCTGGGGTTTTCTTTGTAGCTGAGAGTCCACTGCTTGCGTGTTGTCAAGGGGTAGAGCATTGGCCGGGCCTTGCTCTCTGATGTTCTTACCAGCCTTTGTTCCTCTTCCATGTCTCCAGCTCTCTGGGTTTCTACTAAGCCAGTTCCTCTCTGAATCCCCAGGGTTGGCTTCGGAGTCACTGCTTTCATCCCCATCTGCATTTATTATTTCCCCAAGAAACTCATTGTCCCGTACCCTACCAGCTACCTACCTACAGAGCTTAATTTCTTTTGACATGAAAACTCTCATGGCATAGACTAATGAGTGCAATCCTCTGTTCTTCTACATGGCAGCAGCCAGCCCTGGTGGAATGTCTCTTCCTGTACACTGTGATAAAGGCTCAAGTGAGCAATTTGGCCCTCATCCCCACAGGGATGCCGAGACAGGTGGGATGTGTTCTGAGGGTGATCAGAAGATCACTCTTCCCATGTCCTCAGCACCATCACTTTCCCATAGAAGCCCATATTGGACAGAATCCCCAGAAATGTAAGCACTGAGGACAAAGTTTTCAGTCCAGCATCACCCGGGTGGGACTATGTGAACATCCACACAGGAGAAAAACCGTTTAAGTGTAAGGACTGTGGGAAGGTCTTTGATGGATCCTCATACCTTATACACAGGAGATTTCATACTGGAGAGTCCGTATGCATGTAAGGAATGTGCTGTGGTGTTTCTCTGACTCATACATCTTAGTATGCACAGAAAAAGTCACACTGGAAAGAAACCATATGCATATACAGAGTGAAAGTCTTTGCTTATTCCACAAGCCTTAGTACACAGAAAAACTCACACTGGAGAGATAATTTATACTTGTGAGCAAAGTTGGAAGGCATTTGCTTATTCCTGAAATCGTAGTTTTTATAATTTCTGTTTCATAGAAAACCCTTATATATGAGAGGTAGATGTAAAGGCCTTTCATTTCTTCTCAGGTCTTTCTGAGCATAGGAAAGTTCATACAGGGGAATAAAATACTATTCGTGTCACTACTGTGGTACTGTGGTAGGATGTTCACTTATTATTCAAACTTTGTTGTCCATAAGAAAACGCACATTGCATTGAATCCATATATACATATATAAATATATACATATACATAAATAAATAAATATATATATATATATATATATACATGTAAGGAGTGTGGCAAGGCCTTTGCTTATTTCACAGTCCCTTTGTGACACTGAAATTTTCATACTGGAGACAAACCTTATGTTTGTAAAGGCATTGGCAAAGCCTTCACTTTCCCCTAACTCCTGTTTAAAGATAGGAAAATTCATACTCGAAGAAAACATATGTAGGGGTGTCGGAAGATTTTTACTCAATCCTCAAGCTTTGCTGTGTGAGAAAAATTTATCCTGGATTGACGCCTTATATATGAAATGATTGCAGGAAATTTTGATGCAATTGGCATAGCTTTCTGAACAGGAAAATTCACAATGCAGAGAAACCTCATATGTGTAAGAAATGTGGAAAGGTGTTCAGTTTGTCTTCAGCCCTTACTGCGCATGTGAAAAGTCATTTTGCAGTGAAACCTTATATCTGTCGGAGTGTGGGAAGGACTGTCCTGGATCCTCGGGCCTTATGCATAGGTGAATTCACAATGGAGAGAAGCTATATATAAATACACATATTTATATATATATGTAAGAATATATATATATATTTATGTAAGAATATGGAAAGTGCATTATTCGCACCTGCGACTTTAAAGAGAATCCTGGAAAATATCCTGTAAGTAAGGAATATAGGAAGGCCTTCATGTTCCCTCAAGCTTTAGTAAGTATAAAAGTTATGCTGGATCAGTCACTTCCATAATAACAATGGCCAGCGTCAGAACAGGGCCCTGAGGTAAAACAATTTAGTTTCAAAAAGTGGGTGGCGGGTTGATACAAAAGGACTATAAGGAAGGAAATAATCCTGTTACGTGTGAAAGCTTCCTGTGATAATAGTACCACAACTGAACGGTACTTGCTGATTATCCCCTGCACCATGGTTATGACAATGTCCTGGCATGTGGACTTCCCAGTATGTTAACTGGTAAATAATGGTTCTTAGTGATAAAGCAAGGTGGAAGGAATTAAATAAGAAGTAAATAGGTACAGGCATTGCATTTTGCTGGGTACTGTCAAGACTCACCATGGTTTCATTCTTTGCTGTGACTCTGACGTGGCTCAGAGGCCCTGGTTTGCAGAGGATCATGGCAGAGATAAACCAGGATGCTGAGGTGAACTCTTGACGTTGGATAGACAGCCAAACCTCCATTCTTCATCCCCTTCTGTGTTATGTTCTGGGAGCCACATCCCGCAGTGCTGTCCATAATTTGTGTCCAGGTAGAGCCACATGCAAGGAAGCACTTCACTCGCTGTAGCATATCTGCACTCATTGTATGCAGTTTTCCATTTGATTTACACAAATACTGAGGGTAAATGTTTTGAGACTTAACATTTTGGAAGCAGTAAAATCCTAACAATCTATTATACACCAAAATGTTAAATACCATGTAGATCTGTGCAAAAGGCCAAGCTAGTACGCAAAGTGACCAGTGTGCTTTGCTGCCTGTTAGCCCCATGCATGGCTCCATGCTGGGGGTTGTTCTGTACGTGGTGTTTTATGTACTTAATTATGTATTTTTTAAAAAATTTTATTAGTGAAACACCATGAGGTACAGTTGTAGACTTACAAATTTTTCTGCTTGGATTTCAATTATGCAATGATCAAATATCTATCCCTCCACAATTGCCCATTTTCCACCACCACGGGTCCCAGTATCCCTCCCACCCCCATTCCCCCTATCCCACCCTGCCTCTGTGGCAGGACATTCCCTTTAGTACTCTCTCTCCTTTCGGTGTTGTGGTTTGCAAAAGAGGCATTGAGTGGCAATCATGTTTGGTCTATAGTCTACTTTCAGCATGCTTCTCCCATCCTGGGAGGATCCTCCCAATTACCTTTATTTGTTGCTCCATTCTCTATCTGAGCTCCCTTTTCCTCTAGAATGTGTGTTGGGGAAAACCTGACAGTTCTTAAGGGTTACTTCTGGTGGTTCCCATGCCACTATTGGGGATGTCAGGGACTGAATTCAGGTTGACCGAGTTCATGACAAGTGCCCAACACACTATACTACCCCTCGGGCCACTGTTGGTTTGAAATATTGTTTCTGAAACTGCCTCCTAGGGTTTTTCTTGTAGGCATGAGTCCACTGCTCTGGTGTTGTTAAGGGGTAGAAGCCTTTCCTCCAGTTCCAGTGTCTCTCTGGCTCTCTGGGTTGTTTCTAGAGCAGTTCCTCTCTGCATCTCCAGGGCAGGCTTCAGAGTCACTGTGCAATACAGGATCAGGGGACTTCCTCTCCAGACCCCCACTTTGTGACTGAGCTCTCTAGCCACCACTTCTCAGTCCTTTATTTGAGCCCATTCCACTTTCAGTACACTTTTTTTTTCTTTTTGGGTCACACCCAGCGGTGCTCAGGGGTTTCTCCTGGCTCTTCTGCACTCCTGGCCCTGCTTGGGGGACCATATAGAATCCAGATGTTGAACCTGGGTAAGCTGCGTAGAAAGCAAACCCCCTATCCACTGTGCTATCGCTCCAGCCAACCAGCCTTACACATTTACCTGCATTTTTCTAGTTCTCTGCGGAGCTGCTGCTTGATCCTTTAAGGATGCTTGCAGAAGCGAAAGTGACATCACAGCATGGCATTTTGGTGTTTGCTTGCAAGAAGCTTGATCAGCCTCCATTTGTTGTGCAGGTGAGGGGTGAAGTGGCTGTTCCGCGTGGAAGGGGTCTGTGAAGGCCGGTCTCCTGGCCGAACACTAGCGGCCTCCCGTGAGTGCCCCGCCCTGCGCATCCCAGTCTCCACACCTTGAGGGGCGGGGCCAAGCCAGCTCTAAGGATACTTTTCCGCTCCTTTTTCAACCGATATCCAGGTGGTTCCTGAGGCACGCCAGGGTTTTGTGGGGGACGCGGAACTTTGGTGAGTGCAGTGGGGGCTGTAAAGGGGTGCAGGGGTCACGGGTGTGAGTCCATGGTTCTGGGGATCCCCTGCAGCCACAGTCGCCTTCAGCTGCGCCGTAAGGCAGTGGCGGGTGGGTACGGGGCTGAGCGTGGTGGCTACAGAGCATCAAGGCTGGGTGGTCCTGACCCTCCCAGCACGGGACTGTGCTGGGCGCTGTCCTGGACGCTTTGGCCCCGACCTCAGTGCTGTAGAACCTTCAAATTCTCTTAGAGGACTGGAGAGATAGAACAGAGGTCAGGGTGTTTGCTTTGCATCAGGCCCACCCAAGTTCGATCTCCGAGCTCCACCAGGACGGGTGCCTCAGCGCAGAGTCATTAGTTTCTCGTCCATATCGCCATTGATTCCTCCAAAACTATAAAAGGCCTGTTCATTTTTGAGTGGTGGGAGTGGCAGCTCCCAAATGGCAAATAACACTGTAGCCCTCAGTCACTATTCATTAGTAGCCTTGATGTCCAGACCATCCTGTGGGCGTGGTTCTAGGGATGGTTGCGATTTGCAAATGAAAATTTACTTTGGGGCTATTTTGGTTGTATTTTGGGCGCTTCTGTGGAAGCTCGGGGCTTACTTCAGGAGCAGCACTCTGGAATACTTTTTTTTTAAGTTCTTTATGGTTCATGTGAGATGCCGAATATCGATCTGGGTCAGCATGGGAATCGCCCCTCCCAGCTTACTATCTCTGACTCCACATTGTTGTTTTTTTCTAACGTAGGATTTCTGTATCCTAAAATCAAGTTGAAAATTGCACCCCGACTCTTCCTCTCTCCCTGATCAGGCAAAACTCGGCTATTGCACTGAGTACTGAGAGTTGTGTTCCAATAATGTATGGGCATGCGCTGTGTGCCTTTGGTGGCTATGATTGGTCTCCCCACCCTGGCCGGTGAAGGGTGACAGAGGATCGAAGAAGGAAACGGGCCCAGGCTCTTGGTTATCTGCTGGATATTAACCCACAGTGTTTTAGGCTTCATCTATGAATTGCCCCTTTTCCTTCTTCCAGAGAAGCTTATCATGTCCTTGCTAACATCTCTAATTTAGTTAAAGTTTATCTTTAACATTTCCTTTGTATGTAACAGTTCCCTCGCGTTGTCTCAGTTCCCCACGTCAGTCTTGATTACTTATAAACCATAACTTTCTGGTAATTCTCAACTTTGTATTTGTACTGCTTTGTAGTTGAAGTGGCTGTGTATTTGTACCTGCTTTCCTGTTTCCCCTATAGTTTTTTATGTTTTTACTCTACAGCACTGTTCTTTGGTTAAACACAGAAAGACCATCGATGCTTATACTCCTAATATTTGGGAGTTGATGGACTCAAGTATATCCACTCCTGGGCATAATTGCTTGGTCATAATTACTTGACTCGAGCTTCAGTTGCTGTAGCTCCTAACACACCAAAAGGGAGGTTCTGCCGTGGGACTTGGATGGACCCGGCAAGTGGGAAAACTACCCTGGCTTCGGAATGGAACATTCTAGAATGCATGGTCTTGATGCAAACTGTTACAACGTTAGAGATAGGACCCCCATGGGGAAGGACAAGCTGAACTGGCCTGAAGACTTAGTCTGGGGTTTACAGTAAGAGCCTTGCTTGCTCTCAGAGCCCATAGAAGTAAGTGTTAAAAGCTTTATATGCTCTGGGGGCTGGAGAGATAGCACAGCAGGTAGTGTGTTTGCCTTGCAGGCAGCCGACCTGGGTTTGATTTCCAACATCCCTTATGGTACCCTGAGAAGTGCCAGGAGTAACTCCTGAGCGCAGAGCCAGGAGTATCCCCTTGTATCACCGGGTGTGACCCAAAAAAGAAAAAAAAAGCCTTAATTGCTGTCAAAGCCCAGAGAATTAAGTTTTGGCATCTTTGTCTCTTACTGTGTTTATCCAAACAACTACAAGTGTTGATAACTTATACAACTAGAGGAAAAGATAAGAGACAGAGTGTCTCCTTGGGTGAATCTCCCCCATGAGAATTTCCTCTGCCAAATATTTATCTGCGTAAATGATCAGTCATTCCTATGTCCTTACCTCATGCCCCCTCAGATGTTCTCAAAGTATGGTAGCTGTTCTCCAATAAACAGGTCACTTTTACCATCAGGATGTGATTTTCTGTCTTCCTTTCACTCTTTCTCTGTTGGGAAGGGTTCCAGAGTTGTGGAGGGAGCGCTGGGCTACCAACACCTCACCGCACCCTAACATTATACGTTGTGGACTCACAGTGATGAGTTGCTCTTTATTCCGTTCTCCTGTGTACCTATACCAGTCTCCCACTGCTCCTCATTCCCTCTCCTCACCTGTCTTCCACAGCCTTTATTCTACAGCCCATCCCACAGAGTTAGGGGTAGAAAATACACAGAGATGTGGTTGTACAATCAAAGGATGTAAAGCCCTTCCCTCAGGGGAAACTTCTAGGACAAAAATCTAACTTGAAGGAGAGATCAGCTCAAGGGCAGGATTTTCTCTAAGGACATATTTTTTCTTTGCTTAGTTAATATTCATTGAAACAGTCATCTTAAATTTACACTTACTCTTTCTTTTCATTTTGAATGGACACAGTAAGAGGTATATTAAGTTTATAGGGTGTCTCCTATAGCTCCCAGACTACACTCCCCAGGACAGGTTAGTCCATCCTAAGCACAGAAGGATCCTTATCCAGTTGCTTATGTTTGGATCATAATGGAATTTGTTATGGTGCTTACCTGTTCCTTTTCAATGCAAGGATAGCTCACCTCTATCCTGTGTCCATTTAGTCTCTTGCTTTTGGGGTGCGAAGAACAAAGGGCAGCTGAGGTTTAAGTCTCATAAACATGACAATGCCCAGGAGTATATAGTGTCTGCAGTCAATTAACTCTGAAGTTACAAAAGCATAATATTGCCTTCCTTTTTATATATAAAGCTGAGGGCTGGGGACATGGCCATCCCAATCCTCCCAGCACAATCTTCCCAACCTGGGACTGCACTGGTCCTTGTTCAGGAGCAAAAAAGGATATTTTTTTCTAAAGTAAACTGTAGAGGATATAAAGGAAAGAGAAAGTCAACATTTTATTTACAAATACAAAATCCAGAGATCTCTGAAGAATCTGACTTTACAATTCACAGGTTGTGGTTATGGGAAATGGGTGAATAATGTATAGCGGAAGCAGAGCACAGGGAAGTTAAAGATGAATACTAAGGAAATGGGAGTGATTGGGATGGTTATTACTCAGTTAGCCTCAGCACCTTGTAGCAGATGAGAAACGATGAACCAATATTAAACCTAAATTGTTTAGAACTAGAATCCGACCAGGGTAGAGGGTTTTGTTTTTTTAAGCAAGAAAGTTTTGGTTTTCCAGGAGTCAGGACATTTGCTCAGAAATCTCACTGGGTGTGGTAGGAGCACATTTACTTAGGGCTGTAGCCATAGTACAGTGAGTACGAATTTAACCATCCAAGCAATCGACCCACATTCTATCCCCTGCATCCCATAATGTCTGTACCAGAGTGATTCCTGCATATAGAGCTAGGAGTAAGCACTGAATCTGCCGGTTGTGGCCCCAAAACAAAAATCACACAAAGTCACAGTTATATATACAAATATATATGCACAAACAATGGTGAAAGAACAATAGGGGTTCAGAAGAAACTGTGAGTTTCTGTAGGAGGGATAGATCAAAAATAGGGGATTTTTTTTTCTTTTTTGGGTCACTCCTGGCGATGCACAGGGATTACTCTTGGCTTTGCACTGACGAGTGCTCAGGGGACCACATGGGATGCTGGGAATCGAACCTGGGTTGGTCCCGTGCAAGGCAAACACACTACCCGCTGTGCTGTCTCTCCAGCCCAAAGGATAGGGAAGTTTTAAGGACCAGAAATTTGAGTCTTTTAATGTTTCACTCTCAAATTTGTCTTTGTACATCATTTTTCCCCGCTTCGGTAGAATTTGCCTTTTTTCTTGTTATATTTTTCACCGCAGCCTACAGTGCTCAGTGTTTACTCTTGTCTCTGAGCTCGGGGATCATTTGACAGGAGTCAGGGTAACATTCTGTGTTTAGATAACATTGATTCGATGTTAGTTGACAACTGCA
This sequence comes from Sorex fumeus, assembly GCF_029834395.1. Taxonomy (NCBI): domain Eukaryota; kingdom Metazoa; phylum Chordata; class Mammalia; order Eulipotyphla; family Soricidae; genus Sorex; species Sorex fumeus. The sequence continues at coordinate 1,645,702 of NW_026606191.1, forward strand.
GGATCAGGGGACTTCTCCTTACCCCCAATCCCACAGTGTGTGACCGACCAGTCCAGCATTTGCCTCTCCACTCCTCTATTCGAGTCCATCCCCCTTGCAGCACAGATTTACCTGGGTGGCAAAAAGGTTCTCAGTGCTTAGACTCTGGCTCTTTAAGGTACCTAATCGAAATGGACGTGATGTCATAAGTGATGTCATAAATGTCATGGTTCATTTTCCATTCCTGATTCAGACACTGGGGCTGTGGCTCACTTGGCAAAGGACAAGTATATTTGCTCCCCATCCTGGAAGGGGGACTCTGAAGAAGGATTTAGTTGCAGGATTCGAGCAACCTCCTGTGAGCAACCTGCGCCTTCCCGTTTCCACACTCTGAGCCGTGGGGCCGAGCCAACCTGGGGGGGCACTTTTGCGCTGGTTTTTCACTTGTTCGCCAACATCAAGGTGGATCGTGAGGTGTGATGGAGGTTTTAGGGGGACGCAGAGCTTTGGGGGTGCGGTGGGGGCTGTCTCAGGGTTCAGGAGTGACAGTTCTGAGTTTGTGATTCTGGGGTGCCTCTTTCGCCACGATTGTCTCCAGCTCTGGGATGGGGCAACAGTCGGTGAATGCGGGAATCATCTGAGGGCTTGGCTATTCCAATCGTCCAGCAGTCCCATGTTTGAACCATTGGCCCTAAGCTCGCTTCTGTAGAATCTCCAGATTTGAGGAGCAGAGCTTCAGCCCCTCCACCTAATTGCAGGAGACCTGTTACTGGTCATCTTCCTTGTCTGCCGTGATAGCCGCGATCATGCGGGGTATATGGGGCGGGGGGGAGGGGGCCTGCAGGTGGCAGAGGTTTGCCAATGAAAATGTATTTGGGGGGCTATTTTTGGTTCTTTATATTTTAGGGGGGAGAGAGAGCAAGTACGCGGAGATGCTCATGAGTTACTCGAGTCTCTAGGCTCAGGTATTATCCCTGGCAATGCTGGGGGCTATATGGGATACAGAGGATTGATTGGTTCATCTAGTCAAGCACCCAGTTCACATTATTGCCTTCTAACCACAATGCCAGTGTATCTTTTTCTGGTTCATGAGTTTCAGGTCCCTCACATCAAGCTGCAAAGCATGCCTGACTCTTCATCTCTCCCTGAGCAAACGACACCTGCCATTGTGGTAAATACTGAGGTCCCCAGGACAGATTGCCCAGGTGCATGTCCTTATCCACCCTGCAAGTGAGTGTCGAAGGTTTGTTCACTCTAAGTCACATGGTGGAGCCACATTCCAGGCTACGGTTCCCATGGGGCAGCACTGCTGCCAGCCTGCAGGGGGGCGCTAGTATTCGGGAACTCCTGGGCTGAGAGTCGGTCCCTGGAAGGGCCTACAGGGACTTTCCTGTGGGAGACAGAGAGGAATCCGGGGATCAGAGAAGGCTGTCTTTTCCTCCCCTGTAGCCTGGGCCCAGGCTCCTATCCTGAAGTGCAGCACAGATGCCAACAAAATTTGCATTCCCAGCGGAGACAGGAGCTTCTGCCATTGTCTCCCAGAGGTGGAATTGTGAGGCTGTGCCCGAGGGTGTGGCTGGTCTGAGCTCAGGAGTCTGAGGAGGTGCTGCTCTCTGGTGCTCACTGTTCTTACTTCTCCAGTTCTTTGCACGGAGCCTCCTGCTGATCCTCAGAACGACAGTGACAGGAGAAGTTGGTGACGCGGCTTCTGAAAAACCGTCCCCAGGTAGGAGTAGATGGATAGAATGACATGAGATAGTACCAGGAGTGCCCCGGCTTCCAGGGCCATCTATTTGGATTTCTTTTGGATGGATTCCAAGATGAGACTTCCGATCGGATCGTCCCATTCTGCTGTTTGAAGCTGCTTTTGTGTATGTTTGTTTTGTTTTATTTGGCTTTGGGGCCGACCCAGTGGTGCATGAGGAGTACTCAAAGCTCAGTGCTCAATGCTCATTCCTGACAGGTCTAGGTGACCAATGGGATGCTGGAGGTCCAAAGGTTTCTTCTTGGGTTTTCTGTTTTATTTGGGGTAGCAGAGCAAGAATTCTTGCAATCATTCCTTGTGCTGCACTCTGGCATTGCCCCTGGCAGTGCTTGTGGGACCATATGGGATGTTGAGGATCGCCAGTCCTACATGCTCTCCCCGGAACAGCTGTCCTGTTATGCCAACCTGCTGCTTTGGTTTCTTTTGCATTGTTTTTGTCATCAGCTGTCCTCTTGACTCTGTGCTCTGGATTCACAAATGACTGGCCTCAGAGCACCCTGGGGTGTGCTGGCCCTGTTTGCACCCTGGAAACTACAGTGACTTGGGCCCCCAGACTTGCTTTTCTCTTGTTTTGTCCTTCCTACTTTGGAGCGACTACCTGCTCAGACATATAGTCTTACATTCACATAATTTTTTGTGTGGATTTCTGGGCATGCGCCGATCCCAAGGAGAAAGAGCCAAGGATCTCTGAGGCCAGCAGAGATGTTGGGGTCCAGAAACTTTTACCTTCTTTGAGCGGGATTTGGGGCAGTCCTGAGCAGTGAGTTCCTACAGGCACACATGCCATGCACTGCTCTGAGTAGTTGTCTATATGGACTGTCGAGTTCTCAATCCTAGTGGTCATGTGCTGTGGGAGTGCAGTGGTGAGCATGCAGTGGTTTTTGCTACACGCAGGGTTAGTCTTTTGGATCGTACAAGTCTGTGTTCAGGTGATCCTCTCTACAGTGCTCACTGGACCAGTGGTGCACAAATTGGTCCTGGGGTTACCAGGAAAGGCAGATACATCCAAAAACCTTCTGTATAACGTCCTCCCACTTTAGCAGAACTAGCTGACTTATGTGATTTCTGGGACCCGTCAGTCATGCGTGTGTATGGAGGCTGTTCATTCGGAGGCGAGAGGACAAGCGACAATATAGGACCCTGGGACCTGGCCTCAGAGTAGTGGGAATGAGGCTAAGATAGACTCTGACTCCCACCCTTCCTGTGTGCTGACTCAGGACGCAGTGACCTTCCATGACGTGGCTGTGAACTTCACCCCGGAGGAATGGTCATACCTGGCGACCTCTCAGCAGACGCTCTACAGGGACGTGTTGCTGGAGACCTACCAGCATCTGCAGGCTGTCGGTGAGAACAGTGTGGAGCCAACTTTGTCTGAAAAGACCCACGTGTGCTCCCTGGGGTTGGGCGGCAGCTGTGTGTCCAACAGTAGCTCTGTGACAGGTTGGGATGTTGGACAGCCGTGCAGTAGCTGTTCCCTCCCTGGTTTATTTTTAGGGTTCACCTATATATACTCAGGGCTTCCTCTCATCTTTGTCCTCAGAAATCATTCTTGTGGGGTAGCGGTACTCTATGGGGTGATTCAGATCAACCCGTTTCAACTGTGCCCATGGGAAGATCCCTATCTGCCCAGTTATCGCCCAGGTCCCTTTAAATAGTTCCATCCATTGGTGAATCAATTTACTTTGTGTACTACACGAATTTTTGTGTGTTTAATTGGTTTTGCTGTTGCCTTTGTTTGTGAGGCACAGTCCACAATTCTCCTGGCTCTGTGCTAACGGATGACTCCTAAGAGTGCTCAGGGGCCATGGGGTACCGTGGACTTGGCAACTTAAAATGTTGGTGCCTTACCACAGGATTTGCTATCTCGTCTCTCAACTCATTACTCGCTGCCCTATTTCAGTACTTGGATTTACTTCTAATGGTTCTTGTGAGACTTCAGCAGGACTTAGGGTTTGCTCCTGTACTCTGCACTCATACAGGAAAGAAACCTCATGAATGTCAGAAACCGTATATATGTAAGGAATGTGGGAAGACCTTTGCTGTAGCCTCAAGTCTTAGTGTACATAGGAGAATTCACACTGGAGAGAAACCGTATATATGTAAGGAATGTGGAAAGGACTTTGCTAGAGCCTCAAGACTTAATTTACATAGGAGAATTCACACTGGAGAGAAACCATATATATGTAAGGAATGTGGGAAGGCCTTTGCTGAATCATCAAGACTTAGTGTACATAGAAGAATTCACACTGGTGAGAAACCATATATATGTAAGGAATGTGGAAAGGCCTTTGCCAGAGCTTCAGGACTTAGTGTACATAGGAAAATTCACACTGGAGTGAAACCGTATATATGTAAGGAATGTGGAAAGGCCTTTGCTGTAGCCTCAAACCTTAGTGCACATAGGAGAATTCACACTGGAGTGAAACCGTATATATGTAAGGAATGTGGAAAGGCCTTTGCTTTGGCCTCAAGACTTAGTGAACATAGGAAAATTCACACTGGAGAGAGACCATATATATGTAAGGAATGTGGGAAGGCCTTTGCTATAGCCTCAAAACTTACTGTACATAGGAGAATTCACACTGGAGAGAAACCGTATATATGTAAGGAAGGTGGGAAGTCCTTTGCAGAAGCCTCAAGCCTTAGTGTACATAGGAGAATTCACACTGAAGAGAAACTGTATATATGTAAGGAATGTGGGAAGGCCTTTGCTACAGCCTCAAGACTTAGTCTACATAGGACAATTCACACTGGAGAGAAACCGTATATATGTAAGGAATGTGGGAAGGCCTTTGCTTTGGCATCAAGACTTAGTGTACATAGGGGAATTCACACTGGAGAGAAACCGTATATATGTAAGGAATGTGGGAAGGCCTTCGCTGGAGCCTCTACACTTCGTGAACATAGGAAAATTCCACACTGGAGAGAAACTATATATATGTAAGGAATGTGGGAAGGCCTTTGCTGGAGCATCAAGACTTACTGCACATGTGAAAATTCATCTCAGAGAGAACCCTCATCAGTGTCAGACCTGTGGGAAGGGATTCACATGGTTCTCTTCCCTTACTCTACAGATGAGAATTCATAATGGAGAGAAGCCTTAGATATGTCTGGAGTGCGAAAAGGTCTTTAATTCATCCTCACAATTGACTGTACATAGGAGAATTCACAGTGGAGAGACACCGTATATATGTAAGGAATGTGGGAAGTCCTTTGCTGAAGCCTCAAGCCTTAATGTACATAGGAGAATTCACACTGGAGAGAAACTATATTTGTAAAGAATGTGCGAAGGCCTCTGTATGTCCTCAATACTTAATGTACATAGGAGAATACACACAGGAGAGAAACCGTATACATATAAGAAGTGTGGAAAGGCCTTTTGAGAACCCTCAGATGTAGTGTACATAGGAGCATTCATGCCGGAAAAAAACCTTATATATGCGAGGAATATTGGAAGGCCTTCTGCCATTCTGAATCCTTGCTAAGTACAGGAATATTCACAGTGGAGGGAAACCTTATCCGTGTCAGACTTGTGGGAAGGCCTTCATTTGGTGCTATCCAGATATACAAAGACAAATCTCAAAACCCAGCGCCTTTTAGCAGAAATGCATCTGGACCCTGCAGTAAGTTACTGTCCCCGGTACACTCCAGGGGGAATTGGTGCTGTTCCCCCAACGACTCCCACTTGGTGGCTCAGTGGCCTCAATCCTCCAAAGGCCTTTGGAAAGTTAGGTTTGGATCCACACTCACGAAGCTACGTGGGGCCTCTCAGGATGGGGTGGAGCCGGCCAATTCCTCCCCACCCCAACAAGAGCCTAAGCGATTCCCACGAACCGCCTCTCTGACTCATGATAAAGCTGTTTAATGGCCATAATCCCAGAGACTCAGGAACAAATCTCGGAACCCAGCAGGTTTTGGCAGAAATCCCTCCAGATTTAGTTGTTAAAATTTCAGAATTTCAAAATTATATGTTATTTATAACCAGCAATCGAAAAAGAATTGTCTACTGTTGCGTTTTCGCCAGACCTGAGTGCTTGGGTAAAAATCCCAAATAATAATGGTGGGTCTCGTGTCAAAATATTGAATGTAATCAAAGTAGTAAGAAGAATGTGGAAATTATCTGCCCCACAGGTAGGGGGAGGCTGTGGAATGGCAGTATACTTGGGTTTTTAGTGGTGGAAAATAGGCACGGTGAAGGGATGGGTGTTTCATTGTATGACGAAAAATTAAACCTGAAAGCTTTGTAATTGCTCTCCCATTTTTCCCCATTTTCTCCCATTTATTTAGAAATGGCCAGAGGAATAGTAGAGCAAGTAGGATGCTTGCCTTGCATGTGGCCAACCCAGGAGTCTACCAGTCTACAACATCTTTGAGTTGCTCATTGGACATTGAGTATCCCCTTCTCATCCCTAGAACATGTGATATGGGGGTGTGGCATGGGGTAGGGGTATCTTCTCCCAGGATCTGTTCATTATGGAGAGATCTTGTGCTTTCCTTTCTTGACTTTGTTGTCATTCTTCCTCACCTGTCAGTTATGTCGAGTAGTACATGTGTTTCAAAGCCCTTGTGTTCCTGGCTATAACTAGCCTGACTGTACACAGAAAGGGCCGGGTGCCGTTTCTGGACTCTGCTCAGTCAATCTGACACCATGCATATCTTTGCCTTTGGATCATTGCCATGTTTTTTTGAATATGGGAAGAAATTAAGTGTTCTTTTGTTTTGGGGCCTGGGGATGATCAGCAATTATTCCTGGTGATTCTCGTAAGTTGCTTTTGGCAGTGTTCAAGGATCAACCCCTGTCAGCCTCATGCAAGTCAAATGCCTACCTGCTCTACGCTTGTACGCACCAAAAATTGTTTTATTGTGTGTATGTTAAATTGTGACTGTGAGCCCATAGTGAAGTTAATTAGGACCAGAAGAGCAGTGCATCACTGTGGGTGCTCGCCTTACAAATGCCACCTACCTTCGATGTCCAGCATCCCCTATGGTATCCCAAGCATCACTGGGTCTGATTAAAAACAACCCAAAAGGATTTTTTGGGGATTGCCAAGCTCCTCCTAGCAACATTTCCCACAGATTTTCCATTTCTCTAGGCTTGTTTTGACTGTGAGAACTATGGAGATGTCCTCCACCTGTTTGGTCATTCTACTGCATTCCATTCAACATTGGACTAATTCTCATTGTGCATATTGTTTGATTTCAGAACTCAAATCACAGGTTCAGGATATGGCATTACAGCAATTTCTTTAGGAAACAGGGGTATTGCATACAAGTGTGCTGTAAGATTCTCTTCTTGAAACTAACTATTATGCCATTGGATTGCTCAGTGGACCGAGCATGCGACTTGAAAGGTGGGGTCTGGCTCCATCCCCACAACCACATCTATGGTCTCAGCATCACAGGAGAAATATCGGAGCCTAATGCTGGGAATAGAGGGTCTTTAACCTCAGTGGGTACTGCAATCTGGAAATTTATTTTATTGTATTGTTTTTTAAAGTTTTCATTAAAGTGCCAGTATTTTTAAAGTTTTTAGTAGTTGTATTTAGGCGTACAATAATTGAACACCAATCCCTGCATCAGCTTCCCTCTACCCATGTTCCCGTATTCCCTCCCCACCCCAGTCCCCACTCTACCCCCGCCTGTCATCTGGACAAGCACATGACTAGGTTTCAGTGGTCACAGCTTAGATCTCTTGTTTTCAGTTCTGTTGCATCTGTGTTTTGGGTAAATGGCTACACCCCTCACTCATGTTACTGGCATAAATGAATCCCTGATCCCTGGAAACTTCTGGTTCTCTTCCGCCCCAAGTTTCTTTCCTTCTTTGTCCGGCTTCTCTCTAAACACTGGAATCACGGATGATTGAAGCAGCCCCTTTACAGTACATTTCCACATCCAGTGTTCGGTATTCCACCAATGAGTGAACATCATCCAGTTTTTTTTTGTTTTGTTTTTATGGCTAACTTCAGTCAAGACAGTATCTTCCAGTTCCAACCGTGTTGCTGCATGAAAGAAGTAATTCTAAAACCTAAAATATAGATCACTTGATCCTCCTTTATTCATCGATTTATTCGAGTGGGTGCCAGTAACATCTACATGCATGCCTGTTGCGTGCTAGTGTAGCCCAATGGCATCTGTTCGTTCTAGGAACATGCAGAGCCTCAAACTGATCATTCAGGGTCTTGACGAAGAAGTCTGACCATCTTGTAGGTGGACATCCACGCGATCTGTTGACGTGCTGTGGAATCCAGTCAGTAATGGCTCTAGGCCAGTGGTTGTCTGCAAACCTCAGTACGTGTCCAGCCCATCTGATTTTTGATGCCTTGGCAGATGAGACAGTGTCCCTGATTCTTGACCATTGACAGAGATCAGAACTCCAGATTCTATCTCTCATTTGAGTCATGCGTGATATTCCAAGCATAGCTCTTTCGATTCCTCTTTGAGAGACCCGAGTAGCGTTCTCATCCTGTTTTCATAGGGCTCAGGTCTCTGAAGCATATGTTAATGCAGGAATAACAGTGGAATCGAAGAGATGTGCTTGTAGCTGGAGGTTCTTTGTCCTCTTAATTATTTCTTCAACGCTCTTGAAAGCATTCCAAGCTGCTCTCTTCCTCCTGCATAACTCAGGTACCAGGTCATTCATCATATTGATTTCTCGAACTAGGTATATATATCTGTTGCAATCGGAGATGGTGGTTCCATTGAGAGCGAATGGAGCATCAGGAACGAGGCTGTTTCTCATAAACATTGTCTTTGTAGGATTCAGCTGTAGTTCAATCTTTCCACACTCACGGTCGAAGTAGGTCAGCATTTGTGCCTCTTGGCTGATGTCTGGTGTTATTACAACGATGTCATCAGCAAAGTGGAGGTGGTGTAGTTGCCGAACATCTATCTTCACTCCCATTCCTTCCCATTCCAGTCTTCGCATGATGTTCTTGAGGGTGGCACTGAAGAGTTTTGGTGAAATGGTATCACCGTGCCGAACCCCTCTCTTGACATGGATGATTACTTCTTTGTAGAATGGTGAGATCCTGGTAGTGAATCCATAATAGAGCTCACGGAGGATCCTGATGTATTGAGTTTGTAAACCCTGATTGGGTAGGGCTTCTATGACCGCTTCCATCTCAACAGAATCAAAGGCCTTCTTTAAATCAATGAACGTTACACAGAGTGGCATCTTGAACTCCTGGGAAAGTTCAATGAGCTTAGTAATCGTGTGGATATTGTAGATGGTACTGAATCCTTTTCAGAACCCAGCTTTTTCACATGGTTGTTCTTCATCTAGTGTTCTGATAATCCTATTCAGGATGACTCAAGTGAACAGTTTGTAGATGACAGACAATAGGCAGATTTGGCGATAGTTGCCAATGTTGTGGATGTCTCCCTTCTTGTATAGTAGTACAGTCTTACTGGTTTTCCATTGGGATGGAACCTTGCATTCTGACAGCGTGTGAAGAGCCGAGCCAGTGTATTGATGAGTACTGATGGTAAGTTCTTCAGGTGTTCAGGTCTGATCTTGTCTGGGCCAGGTGCTCTTTGTTTCTTTACCGATGAGATGGCGTGTTGAATTTTGGAAGGGGGAACATTGGCAACAATATATCCATTGTGCAGTAAGTGGTATGTGGGCAATTGGACGTGGCTATTAAAGAGATCTGAGTAGAATTCATAAATAATCTTCTGATTGCCCTTCTGAAAGATGTGATAGATCTATCAGGATGTTGGAGGGCAGTCATCTTGGTCTTGTAGTTGGTGAAGGACAGGCGGGCATTACAAATGCTTTTCCCAGCTTCTGCCGCATCTACCAGCATCAGTGTTCTCCTGTCTTTGAGATCATCCTTGATGGCTTCTCTGCATTGTTTTGCCAGCTCGGACATTCGCTTGTGGTTGCCTGACGCATGTGCCAAGCCACGTTGGCGAATAAGTTCAAGAGTGTTTGAAGAAAGGCAGTTTTTTCGTGGTTATCTCTCGCGGCCCTGAGAGTCCCAGCAGCAGGAATCCCTGAGCAATGCTGGTGTGACCCTCTCTCCACCTAAGTGAATAGATCAAGATAACAGAAAACTCATTGATCCTCGAGAGGTATCTGCTTTAGGTGAGATGTTTTCAAAGGTCTGTCTCGGCTGTGTGGGGATGCATCATTGCCTTCACACGTGTATTCCACTAAGCTATCCCACTAAGCTCCACACTAAGCTAGTACCAATCCCAGTCTCGGACCCCTTTTATTTTCACTCTAAACTGGTGCTTCAATTTTCTGCAGAGGGAGTAATTTCCATTACTGTGTCTGTTCTTAGAGTTGGAAAAATAATACACAGCTATGTGACCTGCTGTCGGTCTATTTTGCTTGTCCACCTTGCTGAAACATTAGGTCGTTGCCTGGAAAATCCATCCACGTGTCAGAATTGCAACCAAGTTGGGTTAATGTTAGAAACCAACTTGCAGGTCTAGAATTTTTTTTTGACGAGAAGACTATCAGGCACAGCACAGTAATTGGAATCCTTCTCTGCTTTTCCTTGGGTAGAAACAGCCCAGGTGGAATTCTTCTGGTCATGCACACTGTGACAAAATCTCGAGTGAGCAGTTATGCCCTCAACCTCATGAGGATGCCAAGACAGGTAGGATGTCTTCTGTGGGTTACCAGTAGGAAGTGAGCACCCACGCTTGAAAACAAGCGCTCCACTGGGAAAAGATACTCGGAGACTGTTCTGCTAAGTTCATGAACACAAACCGCCCCAAGAGAGAAGCCCGTGGACTGTGGGAGTGGAGCACTGTTTATAGTGAGTCCAGTTATGTATCCCACAAGATATGAAGACTGGAATCAAACCCAGATTACCCAATTGAAAGAAAGCTCTCACACTCTTTGGCTCTCCATACAGCCCCACCATCATGCCCGAGTGCTTCCTGAGTGCAGAGCCAGGAGAACCTCTGCGCGTTGCTGAATTTGTGGCCCCCATACTATGAACAAACCAAATAAAAACAAAACAGCCTCAGTCCCTTATTGAAGGATTCCCTCACCCCAACGTGGACGTTTCTGAACTGTATCTTGCTGTATCCATGCTGCCTCTTCCTCGTAGAAGAGGGTTGGGTACCCTCAGAACGTGGGGTGATGAAGTGTGGGTTGCCCATAGCAGGAAATATTTCTAAATGGTTTGGTCACAGACATAACAAAGTATCTTCAGATGTTTTTCAGCTCAGACTGTCACTGTCACTGTCCTCCCGTTTTTCATAGAGTTGCTTGAACGTGCCCAGTAACATTGTGAGACTTGTTACTGTGTTTTGCATATCGAATATGTCACGGGTAGCTTGGCAGGCTTTACCGTGTGGGCAAGATACTCTCGGTAGCTTGCCAAGAGGGGTGGAGGAATGAAACTCGGGTCGGCCATGCAGGTCGCATGCAAGGCAAACGCCGTACCTGCTGTGCCATGGCTTCAGCCTTGCAAATTTGCCTTGCTGTATCCACGTCAGGTTCAATCCTCTGCACCCATCGTGATCCAGAACCAAAGATGGAGCAGCCCCTGGACTCCCAAGGTGATTCAGCTATGTACACCACAAGATCTGAAGATGGAAATCAAATGCTTGTCACCTGTGTGAAAGACTAGCAACCTCCAGGCTCTCCTACCACTCCCCTTTGAAGCTCGTGCTTGATCTTTAGTTACCCTATACTTAACACAGAAGTAAACTTAAGGGTGGAAAATTCTTAGAGAAACGGGCATGGAGAGGGACGGAAACGCCCACAACTCCATCTCTTGTCGTTTCAGCATAAATTCCGTAGTCCAAATTTTCCCAAGTTTAAGATTTACAGCCCTTCTCTTTGCTTAAATGGGGTCATTAAGGATCAAGCACTGCAGCTTTGTCCGCTGCAATGGCAGCAGATAGGATAGGGCTTTTGCCTCGTATCCACAGGACCCGGCTATATTTAGAGGATCCCCATACAGTTCTTCAGTCATGTACAAAGTGTTTCCTGAGTTCAGAGCCAGGAGAAGACCCTGAGCATACCCGGTGTGGCCACAATCATAAAGGAGCATACAAGAAAAAGTAAAACACAGAGCTTCAGTTCCTTGATGACGAATTCCCTCACCCCGACTTGAGGCTGTCAGAACTGTATATTCTTCCATTCCCCACGTTGGTGTAGATGATGTTTAGAGTACCCTCATAATGTGGGATCATGGGGTGTGGGTTGCCCATAAAAGGAAACCTTAAAAGGGCACTGTCACAGGCATCAGAAGGTGCGTTCAGAACTTTTTTGTACAGAGAGAAAAGAACAATAAATGTAAGAAAATAACCCTGCCTTGCCCATCAAAGGCTCAGTTCAATTTGCTGCACCCCTCAAGGTTTAGAGACAAAGCTAGGGAAACCCACTCGAGCCCTGAGAAGATTCAGCTAATCACCCCACAAAGATCTGAAGGCTGGGATCGAACCCAGATTTCTCAAGTGAAAGACAATCAACCGCAGGCTCCCCTAACGCTGCACCTGTGGAAGCTGCTTGCTTGATCCTTAATTACCCTATACTAAATACTGAAGATAACCCAAGGGTGGAAAATTCTTAGACAAATGAGCCTGGAGAGGAACAGAAACGTCCACACCGCCATCTCGTGGTGTGTCGACGGAAATACCGCTGCCCGACTTTTCCCACGCTTAAGATTTCCAGCCCATTTATTTGCTTCAATGTTAGGTATAAGGTCATTAAGGATCAAGCAAGCTGTTTGGGTCGCTGCAGTGGGAGCAGGACGGTTAGTGCTCTTGGCTTGCAGCACAGGCCCCTGGTTCTTTCTCTGGCTCTCCATACAGCCCCACCATCATGCAAGAGTGATTCCTGAATACAGCGTCAGGAGAACCTCTGTGTGTGGCTGGATTTGTGTCCCCCAAACCATGAACAGGTAAAGGTAAAGGTAAAGGCCCTCCCGTTGATCGTCGATTTGCTCGAGCGGGCCCAGTAACATCTCCATTGGAGACTTTGTTGTTACTGTGTCTGGCATATCGAATACTCTCGGTAGCTTGCCGGGCTCTCCGAAAACCATGAACAAACAAAATAAAACCAAAACAGCCTCAATCCCTTATTGCAGGATTCCCTCAACCCAACGTGGGCGTTTCTGAGCTATATCATGCTGTATCCATGCTGCGTCTTCCTTGTCGTAGAAGTTAGGGCACCCTCAAAATGTGGGGTGATGGGGTGTGGGTTGCCCATAGCAGGAAATATTTCTCAATGGCTTGGTCACAGACATAGCAAAGTGGCTTCAGAAGGTTTCTAGCTCAGAAAGAAGAGAACAAAAAATAAAAATAAATGACTTTGTCTTGTTCTTTCCACGTCAAGTTCAATCCTCTGCACCCCTCGTGGTGCAGAGACAAAGCGGAGGCAACCTACTTGACCCCCGAGAAGAATCAGTTATGTACCTCACAAGATCTGAAGGCTGGAATCAAACCCATGTTACTCTAGTGAAAGAAAGCTCCTGCACGGTTCCTGTACTGCAGCACCTGTGGAAGCGGCTTGCTTGATCCTTAATTATACCATACTTATCAATGAAGCAAACCCAAGGTTGGAAAACTCTTAAGAGAAATGTGCCTGTTGAGGAACGGAAACTCCCAGAGCGCCATCTTGTGGCGTTTCTACGGAACTACCGCGGCCTGACTTTTCCCACACTTAAGACTCCCTGCCCATTTCTTTGCTTCAGTGTTAGATATAGGGTCATTAATGATCAAGCAAGCAGTTCGGGCCGCGGCAATAAGAGCAGAGCGGTTAGTGCTCTTGGCTTGCAGTCATAGGCCCCTGGTTCTTTCTTTGGCTCTCCATACAGCCCCACCATCATGCAACAGTGATTCCTGAATGCAGCGTCAGGAGAACCTCTGCGTTTGGCTGAATTATTGTCCCTCAAACCATGAACAAAACAAATGAAACCAAAACAGCCTCAGTCCCTTATTGGAGGTTTCTCTTCGCTAAACATGGGGGTTTCTGAGCTGTATCTTGCTGTATCCCTGACCTCTCTTCTTTGTTGAAGAGGGTTGGGGCATCTTCAGAACGTGGGGTGTTGGCACGTGGGGCTTACTATAACTGGAAACCTTTCTAAAGAGCTCGGTCATGAACAGAGCAAACAGGCATAACTTTTCTCGTTCAAAGTAAACAGAACAACAACAAAATAATCTCACCCTGCTTGTAGCCAACCAGGTTCAATCCCAGGTACTCAATGGTCCCTAGAACTCTATAGGCACACACCAAAGCAGCCCCCTAAAAAATCCTCGGAGGCAGAGCTATAGTACAGCGTGTAGCAAGTTTGCCTTGCATGCAGGCAACGTGGGTCCAATCCCTGGCATCCCATATGGTCGCTCAATTACTGCCAGGAGTAATTTGTGAGTGTAGAGCCTAGAGTAACCCTTGAGCATTGCTCAATGTTACCCAAAAAGCAAAAAACAATTCCTTGGCAGAAGTTATGTATTTTGGATTGCTAGGGAAGGAGATTGCCCGGTCTTAGGCTCATTATTCCTGTGTTAATTAAAATTCTCCTTAACCTAACTCCAGTCTGTCTGATGACTGTTTCCTTCACCCCAGACATCTGGAGATGCTGGAGTTGAATCTGGCCCCTGCCACTTTCCTCCATGGAGAACAGAAGACATGAGACTTCTCATATGTATAGGAACCCCAAAACTCAGGGCGGAAGATGGCAACCTTAGCAATGTGGGGTGCTGTGATGTGGGGACCTGGGATCTGGAGACCATTAAACTGAGTTGGTTGGAGACATTATACTGCGGGAAGGCACAGCCTCTCCTGTGTCACCCTGTTTCCTCTCTGGCAGCTGGCTCTGGAGCACTGTCCACTGGGTGTGCCTCCACAGAGAGAGTGAGTGGGGAGAGCCCCAGGCAGCACGGACACCCAGACACAATTCACCAGTTTATTCTCTGACCCGAGGTCCAATAACTGGGCGTGGGCAAGGCCGGAAGATGCTGGACTCTCATCCCCTCCAGCCCTTGGCGGGTGTAAGCGAGTCGAATCCACAAGAGGTGGCCTCCTCTTAGCACACGGATCCCTCGAGAATGAAGGCAGCACCATTGGGGTCTGGGGTCATCGTCCAACCCCCATCCAACCCCTCCTGATCTGGCTATATGATTCGGGGGAGGGGGTCAGAAGCAGGGGTGGGGCAGCGTCTGGAGTTGGTCTGAGGTGGGGTTCACACAGCTCTGCCAGGGGGTCCCACATCCTTCTGGGAACCCCAAACCTGCCCTGCTCCTGCAAATGTCTGGGGAAGCCAGTGAGTAGTCTCCCTCAAACAGAATGGAATTCAGTGGTCAACAAGGACATCTGGAAGCACCAGATTTTTTTTTTTTTGCTTTTTGGGTCACACCAGCAATGCACAGGAGTTACTCCTGGTTCATGCACTCAGGAATCACTCCTGGCGGTGCTCAGGACCATATGGGATGCTGGGAATCGAACCTGGTTCGACCGCGTGCAAGGCAAATGCCCTACCCACTGTGCTATTGCTCCAGCCCCAGGAAGCACCAGATTTTTGTGAGTCAGGGCGAGAGGCTGGTTTGGGGTGGCTGTATCAGCTCCAAGCTGGAAGTCCTTTGTATGGGGGCAGAGGTGCTAAACATCCAGCTAAACTTCCGCCGCGCCCCCCAAGGTCAGCTGAACACTGCTCACTGGGGCGCCAACCACATCCACTTAGGAGAACTGTGGATGCCCAAGCAGGAGTTCAGGACCAGCGGGTCGCCAGAGGCAGGTCAGACAGCCCCATTTCTTCCTCCTGGTTGCACTTGGTTTTGTTTTGCACACCTGGCGGAGCTCAGGGATCACTCCAGGTGTGCCTGGGGGAGACTATGGGGTGCCTGGGATCGAACCCCAATCGACATGTGCAAGGCATCATGGTCTTGATGAAAACTGTTACGACCTAAGCGACAGGACCCACATGGGGAAGGACAAGCTGAACTGCCCCGAGGATTTAGTCTGGGATTTACAGTAAAAGCCTTGCTTGCTCTCAGAGCCCAGAGAACTAAGTGTTGGGATCTTTGTCTCTTACTGTGTTTATCCAAACAACCCATATATTGATAACTTATACAACCAGAGGGAAAGATAAAAGCAATGTAGATGTCCCTGGGAGACAGTGTCTTCTTAAGTTGATCTCCCCAAGAGAGTTTCCTCTGACCAATGTATATATATATATATATATATATATATATATATATATATATGTACATGACCAATCACACCTATGTCCTTACCTCAATCCCCCTTCAGATATTCTACAAACATGCTAGCAACTAAGCATCAAAGGTGCGTTTTTCAACATCAGCCTGTGGTCCCAAATCTCCCCATCTCTCTGTCTCTCTGTTTGGGAGCCCTGTGAAGATGGGGACGTGGGTACCCAGCTCAGAGTCACAGAACACACACACACACATGCATCGCAGCAGTAGCCCCAGCGTTTTACCTTGTGAACTCACACACTTGATGATGCCTGGAGCTGAGTATTGAAAGCAGGTAAAGGGATATACATGATAACCTGTCACCATCTGTATTGCAGAACATAATGCCTTAAATTAGAAAGAGAGAGAGAGAGAGAGAGAGAGAGAGAGAGAGGAGAAGCACCTGCCATAGAGACAGGCTGGGGTCGGGAGTGACTTGAAGAAGTGGGAGGGAAACTGAGAACCCTGGTTTTGGGAAAAAACATGGTAGGAGGGATGGGTATTGGATTAATGTATGACGGAAACACTATCATGAACAATTTTGTAATGCTCTGATTCACCCTGATTCAATAAAAAATAAATAATTTATAAATTTTGACCCCAGTTCTTACGACACCAATGTGAACCCATTGCCAAATATACTGAATAAAATCTGTGACTGTAATTGTAAATGTGGAAGGGGAATCATATTGCCCCTCAGAGATAGGTTTCTCTGTAGAAAAAAAAATATCGTCTTATGGAGGGTTACTAAAGTTTCCATTTAAAATCCTACCATAATAGTGGTTGGAGTGATAGTACAGCAGGTAGGGTGGATGGCTAACATGCACCTAATATGAGCATAATCCTGAGCATCCCATATGATCCACTGAGCCCCGCCAGGAGTATTTTCTGAGTACTTCCAGGTGAGGCCTCAAAACAAAAGAAAAATCCAAAGTATTATTACCACACCCTTTAAAGAATGCAGTGAGTTTGCTCTAGGTATTCAGATAGTGCATTTACAGAGGGGGATCCAGCTAACAGGCTTCTGGGGCCCGCTTTTGGACCCAAGACTGGACTTCTCTACTTCCTTGCCTCATTGTCAGGGGTACGCATAGCTGTTGCATTCGGAGATGGTCGTTCCGTTGAGAGCGAATGGGGCATCAGGAACGAGGCTTTTTCTCATAAGCATTGCCTTCGTAAGATTCAGCTGTAGTCCTACCTTTCCACAATCATGGTCAAAGTCGGCCAGCATTTGTGCCGCTTGGCTGATATTTGGTGTTATTAAAACAATGTCATCAGCAAAGCAGGGGTGGTATAGTTGCCGACCATCTATCTTCACTCCCATTCCTTCCCATTCCAGTCTTCACATGATGTTCTCAAGGGTGGCACTGAAGAGTTTCGGTGAAATGGTATCACCCTGCCGAACCACTCTCTTGACATCAACGATCACTTCTTTGTAGAATGGTGAGATCCTGGTAGTGAATCCGCAATACAGCTCACGGAGGATCCTGATGCCCTGCCTTGAATGCCCTGATTGGCTAGGGCTTCAATGACCACTTCCGTCTCAACAGAATCAAAGGCCTTCTTTAAATCAATGAACGTTAAACAGAGCGGCATCTTGAACTCCCGAGAAACCTCAATGAGCTTGGTTATTGTGTGGATATGGTCAATGGTGCTGAATCCTTTGCAGAACCCGGCTTGCTCGCATGGTTGTCCTTCATCTAGTGTTCTACTAATCCTATTCAGGATGACTCGAGTGAACAGCTTGTAGATGACAGACAATAGGCAGATCGGGCGATAGTTGCCAATGTCATGGATGTCTCCCTTCTTGAACAGTACTACGGTCCTGCTGGTTTTCCATTCAGATGGAACCTTGCATTAAGACAGGTAGCTAGTGAAGAGCCGAGCCAGTGTATTGATGAGTACTGATGGCAGGTTCTTCAGGTGTTCAGGTCTGACCTTGTCTGGGCCGGGTGCTGTTTGTTTCTTTACCGACGAAATGGCATGTCGGATTTCGGAAGGGAGAACGTTGGGAACGACATATCCATCTTGTGGAATTTGATATGTCGGCAAGTGGACATGGCTATCGAAGAGATTTGAGTAGAAGTCATGGATAATCTTCTCCATTGCCGTTTTGGAGAATGTGATGGATCCATCAGGATGCCGGAGGGCAATCATCTTGGTCTTGTAGTTGACGAAGGACAGGCCGGCGTTACGAATACTTTTCCCAGTTTCTGCCGCATCTACCAGTACTTCTGCTCTTCTCTCTTTGAGGTCTTCCTTGATCGCATCTCTGCACTGCTTTGCGAGCTCGGACATTAGCTTGTGGTTGCCTGAGGCATGCGCCAAACCACGCTGGTGAATTAGCTCAAGAGTTTTCGAAGACAGGCGTTTTTTTGTGGCTATCTTTCTCTTGCCATTCCTCGCACATTCATGGAGGTGCTGAACCAGTCGATCGTATTCCTCGTCAATGTTGTCAACAATGGCATCTTCCCATGTTGCCGCAATAGTACCAGAGAGTTCCCAGTTGGTGGTCGTTCTGGGAGTTCTCTTTTTGAACTTTGCAGCCCTTTCTCCCCGCTCTGTGAAGTAGAATTTTGCTCGTAGGAGACGGTGGTCTGATCCCATTAGAAATTTTGGGACAACAGCGACATCGGCCATGCAAAACCGTCGATTGAATATGATGTGGTCTATTTCATTTTGGAATCGTCCACTGGGAGACTCCCATGTCCATCGTTTAGATTCTGCCCTCTGGAACTGTGAGTTACCATGGATGGTCTTGGTCGACATGATGAAATCAGACAGTCTCTCACCCTGTTCGTTCCATTCTAGGCCATGGGTCCCAATGTGAAGTTCTTCAGCTGATCTTCTCGGTCCTATCTTGGCATTAAAATCACCCACAATGATCTTGTAGAAGGTGTGGACTTTATAGAACTTCTCTAGCTCCATGTAGAACTTTTCTCTTTCATCATAATGAGATGTTGGTACTTAGACAATGAAGATAGCTATGTGTACGTAGGTCGAGAGGTCAACATGACAAATGACCTGGCACCTGAGCTGCGCAGGAGGAAGAGAGCGGCTTGGAACGCCTTCAAAAATGTCGAAGAAATAGCTAAGAGGACGAAGAACCTCTGGCTCCGGGCACATATCTTTGATTCCACTGTTCTTCCTGCATTAACATATGCCTCAAAGACCTGGTCCCTACGCAAACAAGATGAGAACACTATTCAGGTCCCCCAAAGAAGAATAGAAAGAGCTATGCTTGGAATATTGCATTTCACTCAAATGAGAGAAAGAATCCGGAGTTCTGACATCCGACGACGATCAAGAATCAGGGATGCTGTCTCATTTGCCAAGGTGTCAAAAATCAGATGGGCCGGTCACGTAATGAGATTTAAAGATGACCGCTGGACTAGAGCTGTTACCGACTGGATTCCATGGGATGTCAAAAGACCGCATGGCCGCCCACCTACCAGATGGTCAGACTTCTTCTTCAAGATCATGAACGATCGGTTTGAGGCTCTTCATGTTCCCAGAGTGAACAGATGCCACTGGGCTACACTAGCACACGACAGGGACAAATGGAGACATTATTGGTGCCCGCTCGAGCAAATTGACGACTAGCGGGAAGTTAAGTGATTAAGTGAAGTGATTGCCAGGGGAGAGGGAACAGGTTTATAAGACCTTGTAGATATTCCCATAACCAAGAGACAAACAATTTAAACTGAATAAAATAACACTCAATCACAAATCAGAAATCATCCTGTTAATCGCCGATTGCTTCGAGCAGGCCCCAGTAACGTCTCCTTCATCCTAGCCCTGAGATTATATTCAAGGCTCTTTTAGGAGAATTAGACCCATCATTGTTACTGGTATTTGGCATATTGGGTACGCCACAGGGAGTTTGCCAGACTCTGCCGGGTGGGCACGCTACATTCGGTAGCCTGCCAGTTTGTCCAAAGTAGGAATGAGATAATAAGATGTCATAATAAGATGTCGCGGGGCCACGAATGCGGCCGCGTGGTTCCGGGAGCTGGTTTTTATAGTCTGAGTCTTGGCCGCTGATGGGATTACATGGCACCAGGGGACCATTTGGTGGGTGTGACCCCCGCCTACTGGAATTTGGAGGATCTGGATGGAGGATGCTTGGCCCAAATCCGAGTAGGCTTGGAGATCTCGGACCCGGAACCCGCGTGACTTTGTCCCTCTTCCAGTACCTTCATGTGTGTGGAGAGTGGTCTCAGCATGGTGGTGGCTGGTCCTGGAAGTCTTTGGCTGCCGGAGCACTGGTCGAGGCGGGGAGGAAAGCTCAACCCGCTCCCCTCCAAGGGGCCCCGGCGGTGAGGACAGTCAGGCGCAGGGGCAGGAGACTATATATATATATATATATATATATATATATATATATATATATATATCACTATATATAGTTATATAAC
Source organism: Sorex fumeus (assembly GCF_029834395.1). NCBI lineage: Eukaryota > Metazoa > Chordata > Mammalia > Eulipotyphla > Soricidae > Sorex > Sorex fumeus. The sequence goes on from NW_026606191.1 coordinate 1,666,024, forward strand.
ATATATTGTTATATATAACAATATATAACACTATATATTGAGAAATACATAAATTCTCTGTCACACCAGTAAAACACCTTAACCTTCCTGAGTATTACATTGAGGGTATTACTATACAACATACCCAGAGCTATGAGCTTCCTACAAACCACTTTCTATTTGACTCAAAAGATTTCAAGATCAAAACGCAATCATGAAAGTTTGTAAGTCTGTATCTCATGGTGATTCATTAATATATATATATATATATATATATATATATATACATATAAATTTCGAGATAAAAGAAAACAAAGATTGAGGCGCTGTGTGTATTAGTTTGAATGTGAAATTCTGGTAACTGTCAGTCACCTTTTATTTTGTTAGCCTGCATCCGTGAACCAGAAATGCTAAGGAAAGGCAGGGTTGTCCGAGATTCTTTATTATTTGAGCCGCAATACTGGGTTTGGCAGAGCAAGATTTGTAATGAGTGCATCAAAACTCACTGTGCCAGATGCCAAGTTCAAAGTCCTGGGCTGGCCACATGTAAGTTAAGTTTTATAGAAAGTTCCTTAATTAGGAAGTGTTAACTCCCTCCCCCCCCACCACCAATACACATGTGGCAAGTGAATCTTATGGAAACTTGGACAGATCTCTTATTGGCTAAACTTAAACTTCAAATATCCTACGATTGATCTTAATATTTCTAAAACTCTGATATATAGGTCCACTGAGACCTTCTAATGAATTGGTGCCAAGGTCAGGGTATTTGTTTTGGGTTTTGCAAAACACGCGGAAATGCTTATAAACAGGCATTGGAGGACTAGGTCCGGAGATGAAGTACAGGGTATGTAGTCTAACGGTCAGCATCTAATGGTACGGAAGAGAAGCTGGTGTCTGGAGCACAAAGGTTTCCTGGCTAAAGAGCATGCACCTTTGAGCCCGCCCCCAGAAATCAGTCCGCAGGGCGCTAGGCCTTAGCAACAGCAAATGAGAGAGGAGTGGGACAAAACGTGGACCAATAGGAAGCGTGTTCATAGGTATTTCCTGCCCTGGGGCAAGGTTTGCTCATTGCCTGTCTCGGCATCCAAGGGTTAGTCGTGGACTGTGATCTACTAGGATGAGATCTAGAAAATTTCGTTGTGGATCCCGAGCATCTCAAGAATCTCAGGAATCCCCAGATGACAGGTCAGCAGGATGGGGTCTGATTTTGCCTACAGCGGGCCAGGGAGAAAGCGACCGTGGGGAGGGAGGAGCCTCACCCAGGACTCAGAGGGTCCCGATGGCAGGTGGTGGGTTAAGTCCTTGGGGGCGAGTCGGATTTTATGGCTGGTGACAAGCGCAGTTTGGAGCCGGTTCGTAGAGGTGTCTATACTGGGAACAACAGGGATTGGGTTTGGATCTTCCTTGAGAAACTTTAGGGGAGTATCCTTCTGACAGCTCCTCGCCCTGCTCTCCACGATCTAGGAGAGCCACCCTTGAGTCAGGGTCGGGGGTTTGTGTGTCTGAAATGCTTTTGCTGTGGTTATCAGGTGCCAGAGTCGGAACTGATAACCAAGGGTGAAACGCCCGTTTCTCACCAGTCCAGTGATTATATTTAAAAAAAAAAAAACCCTTATTTTAACTAATTCGGTGGGGGATAATTTTTTTGTCATGCTCTACGCAGCAGTGTGTTCTTCCCCGCCACCCCGCCTCATTTGGACAAAGCAATAAACGGATCAGAGTTGTGTTTGTCAATTTCTTGTTTCTGACGACTTCAATGAGGGGTAGGGGAGGGGAATAGAGTGGCATCATATAAAATCGTTATCAGTTTCTGAGAATTTAAGTTAAGTTATTTTTAACTTTATGATTTAACTTGGCCGTGATTCAGAGCCCAGCCAGCTTCCCCACTCTAGTGCATTGATCTCAACTTTCTATATTTTAATCAGGATGTCTCAATTTCAGGGAAACAGTGTGTCTTGTATCTTCACTTGACTCAAGTGGAGAAGCTTCATTTATGCTATTTCAACTATCGCAAATACATTCTTCACACCTAAGATGAACACCAATAACTTGGTTTTTGTTTGAATTTGAAATGGGTTCAAAACGCTGCCATGGGCCAGGGTAACATCTCAAAGGGCTGGGGCGCATGCCAGGCTGGCAAAAGACCCCAAGTTTGAACGCGGACTCCCTTTGTTCCTCCCTCCCCGCATCTGCCCCACCGGGTGTGACATCAGCAGCATCAACCCTGGTGGCCCTCAACACTGAAGGTAAACACTGAACTGCACACCAATCCTTTGGACCCGAGACCTGGGCAGTTTTCCAGAGAGGAGGACTCTGTCAGGCATCTCCATGGAGCTATTCCCTCGTCCCCAGGAATGGATCAAAATAAAATAAGCTTACAGAAAGGCCCTGGGTAGAGAATACTTACTTGTTTCAAGCATTTAGCGTTCCTACACCACCAGTGTGACTGTCCCTCCACCAATATCCCCAGTTTCCTTCCCAATCCCAATATACCCCCTTTGGCACTTAACAAATTTACTTTATATTGTTTATTCCAACAAAACATTGAGAACGACAAATAGAAACATCAGAAACTAGATCAGTAAGGGCTAATTAGTGCACATCTAAGTCTTTTAAAAATGTATTTTTGGGGCTGGAGCGATAGCACAGCAGGTAGGGCATTTGCCTTGCAGCGTCTGACTCGGGTTCGATTCCCAGCATCCCAGATGGTCCCCTGCGCACCGCCAGGAGTAATTCCTGAGTGCAGAGCCATGAGTAACCCCTGTGCATCGCTGAGTGTGACCCAAAAAGAAAACAAATTGCTCATTTAAATTAAAATTTTATTTTTATAACTCACTTGATTACTTGACATCCGTTACTCATCGTTTTGCTCAAGTGGGCGCCAATCACGTCTCTATCCATACTTGTCACGTGCTAGCGTAGCCCAATGGAGTCTGTTCGTTCTAGGAACAAGAACGAAGAGCCTCAAACTGATTGTTCAGAGTCTTGAAGAAGAAATATGGCTATCTCGTAGGTGAGCAGCCATGCGATCTTTTGACACCCTGGGAACTCAGTCAGTAACGGCTTTAGTCCAGCAGTCATCTCCAAATTTCATTACATGTCCAGCCCATCTGATTTTTGACGCCTTTGCAAATGACACAGCATCCCTGATTCTTGACTGTCAACGGAGGTTGGAACTTCCGATTCTTTCAATCAGTTGAGTGAAGTGTGATACTCCAAGCATAGTTCTTTCAATTCCTCTTTTGGAGACGTGAATAGCGTTCTCATTCAGTTTTCATAGGACTCAGGTCTATGAGGCGTATGTTAATGCAGGTAGAACAGTGGATTCAAAGAGATGTGCCCGGAGCCAGAGGTTCTTTGTCCTCTAAGCTGTTTCTTCGACGCTCTTAAAGGTGTTCCAAGCCACTCTCTTCCTCCTGCGCAACCCAGGTGCCAGGTCATTCGTAATGTTGACTTCTCGACCTAGGTACACATGACTGTGGCATTCGGAGATGGTCATTCCATTGAGAGTGAATGGAACGTCAGGAACAAGACTGTTTCTCATAAACATTGTCCTGGTGAGATTCAGCTGTAGTCCAACCTTTCCACGCTCACGGTCAAAGTCAGCCAGCCTTTTTGCCACTTGGCTAATGTTTGGAGTTATTAGAATGATGTCATCAGCAAAGCGGAGGTGGTGTAGTTGCCGACAGTCTATCTTCACTCCCATTTCTTTCCATTGCAGTCATTGCATGACGTTCTCGAGGGTGGCACTGAAGAGTTTCGGTGAAATGGTATCACCCTGCCAAACCCCTCTCTTGACATCGATGATCACTTCTTTGTAGAATGGTGAGATCTTTGTAGTGAATTCATAATACAGCTCATGCAGGATCCTGATGTATTGAGTTTGAAATCCCTGTTTGGCTAGGGCTTCGATGAGAGTTTCCATCTCAACAAAATCAAAGGCCTTCTTTCAATCAATGAACATTAGACAAAGCCGCATCTTAAACTCCCGAGATACCTTAATGAGCTTGGTTATCATGTGGTTATGATTAATCATGCTGAATCTTTTTCGGAAACCGGCTTGCTCATATGGTTGTCCTTCCTCTGGTGTTATGCCAATCCTATTGAGGAAGACTCAAGTTAACAGCTTGTAGATGGCAGACAATAGGAAGATTGGGCAATAGTTGCCAATGTCTTGGATGTCTCCCTTCTTGTACAGTAGTACAGTCCTGCTGCTTTTCCACTGGGAGGGAAACTTGCATTCAGATAGGTAGCATGTGGAGAGCAGAGCCAGTGTATTGATGAGTCCTAATGGCAAATTCTTCAGGTGTTTGTGTCTGACCTTGTCTGGGCCAGGTGCTGTTCACTTCTTTACCAACGAAATGGCGTGTCGCATATCAGAAGGGACAACGTTGGGAACGACATATCCATCCTGCGAAATTTGGTATGTGGGTAGGTGGATGTGGATATCGAAGAGGTCTGAGTAGAAGTCATGGATAATGTTCTCCATTGCCCTTCTGGAAGACTTGATAGAACCATCAGGATGTCGGAGGGGAGTCATCTTGGTCTTATAGTTGGCCATGAAAAGGAGGGCATTGTGAATGTTTTTCCTGTCTTCTGCTTCGTCTGCCTGGACTTCTGCTCATCTCTCTTCAAGTTCTTCCTTTCTCACTTCTCTGCACTGTTTTGCGAGCTCGGACATTCGATTGTGGTTGCCTGCGGCTAGCACCAAGCCATGTTGGCAAATAAGCTCAAGAGTTTTCGAAGACAGGCATTTTTGTGACTATCTCTCTCTTGGTGTTTCTCACACAATCATGGACGTGGTGAACCAGTCGATCGTATTCCTTGTCAATGTTTTCTACGATGGCATCTTCCCATGTTGCCACAATAGTGCCAAAGAGCTCCCAGTTGGTGGTCGTTCTGGAAGTTCTCTTCTTAAACTTTGCAGCCCTTTCTCCCCATTCTGTGAAGTAGAATTTTGCATGAAGGAGATGGTGGTTCGATCCTGTATGGAATTTTGGGACAACAGCGACATCAGGCAAAAGCATCAATTGAATATGATATGGTCAATTCTGTTGTGGAACCATCCACTGGGAGACTCCCTTGTTCAACGTTTAATTTCGGCCTTCTGGAACTATGAGTTATCATGAATAGTCTTGGTGAACTTGATGAACTCAGACAGTCTCTCACCCTGTCTGTTCCATTCTAGGCCATGGATCCCGATGTTGAGTTCTTCTTCTGATCTTATTGATCCTATCTTGACATTAAAATCACCAAAATGATCTTGTAAAAGGTGTGGTCTTCTTTATAGAACTTTTCAGCTTTCTGTAGAACTTCTCAATTTCTCCTTCATCATAATTGGATGTTGGTGCGTAGACAACGAAGACAACTACTTTTATAAAGTAGTTGACAATATTTGACAACTGCTTTATATTTGACAATTACACTTTATAGTTGAACACCAATTTCACCACCAATGGACCTTCCCACTACCATATTTTAGATGTTTCCATTTCGAACCCCAACCTCTGCCCGAAAGCAGAACTAAAGTAATTTATTTTCTATTGTTTGTTAGCAACAAATCACTGAAAACTCTCCAGAAAACTTTACTTAGGGTAGTGTTTGTGAAGATTATTGTATTTCACCCAAAGGCCATTAAACCCTTCTATAAGAGATGACTAATATGTTGTTAAATTAAACCGCATTTAATGCGGTGTGCTACTTTTGGAATATGAGTGGTGTGAGGTATGTAATAGTGTGTGGCTGCACAGTCCAGGATTTCAGTGGCCAGGTCTGGGTCCCTTGGGGTCGGGAGGAGCTTCCCCTGCCCCCTTACCAGGTACCCTGTACGAAACAGCCTGGCTTGGGGTCCAGCAGCATGGCTATTGCGTGCGTTGTTTTATGCTCTCTTCCAAGAGAGAAGGACTGTGAGTCTCTGGATCATGTCCATTGATGAGATTACCTGGCCACATTTTATTCTTGAGCACTTCTGAGCACTAAATCAGGAATAGCCTGAGCACTGCCAGATGTGCTCCAACATCCCCTGACTGCCAACTTTTCCCAAAGAGAGAAATGCTTGAGAATGTTAGTGGCACGTTCAGAACTTCACATTATTGAGGCTTATTTTTTTTGTTAATTTTTTATTTTATAAAGTAGAGCGATAGCACAGCGGGTAGGGCGTTTGCCTTGCACGTGGCCAACATGGCCGACCCGAGTTCGATTCCTCCGCCCCTCTCGGAGAGCCCGGCAAGCTACCGAGAGTATTCGATATGCCAGACACAGTAACAACAAAGTCTCCAATGGAGACGTTACTGGGCCCGCTCGAGCAAATCGACGATCAACGGGAGGGCCTTTACCTTTACCTTTACCTAGTTTACAATATTTGATTACATTGAATATCCCAACACTAATCCCACCGCCATAGTACCTTCCCAACAACATATTTCAGATGTTTCTATCCATCTCGAACCCCAACCCCTGCCCCAAAATCAAAACAAAATAATATATTTTGTAAAGTAAAGTAAAGTAAAGACCCTCCCGCTGATCATCGATTTCCTCGAGCAGGCCCAGTAACGTCTCCATTGGAGACTTTGTTGTTACTGTGTCTGGCATATCAGATACTCTCGGTAGCTTGCCGGGCTCTCTGAGAGGGGCGGAGGAATCGAACTCGGGTCGGCCATGTTGGCTGCGTGCAAGGCAGACGCCCTACCCGCTGTGCTATCGCTCCAGCCCTATATATTTTGTATTTTGTTATAAAAAAAAAAACTGCTGAAAACTCTAAAGAAATGTATCCTTAGAGGAAAGAGTGTGATGATTGTTGTGTTTCACCTAGGGACCATTAATCTTTCTATAAGAGATAACATGTTGTTAAAGGTTTAGCCTTCTGTGCATATATATATATATATATATATATATATATATACACACACACACATATATATATATATATATATATGTAAAAGAAATATTTCCCTCTAAGATTGGTTGCATACTTCTTTGAACCCCATCAAATGTGGTGTGATATTCTTGGAGTATGGGTAGGGTGTGTCCTATGAGGCGTTGCACGGCTGTGAATGTGGCCATGCAGTCCAGGAATAGGTTCACTCATGGGTGAGGCTTGACCTGAACATGTGGAGTCAAACAGCTCTGTGTGAGGTCTGGTAGCATGCTTCTGGTGAGTGTCATGTTATGATCTCTTCCGGGAGAGAAGGAGATGTGATCTGGATGGTGACCAATGACGAGATTATCTGGCGTCAGTCAGAGGTGGCTTATGGGCATGCCTATTGACTTGCTGGAGACAGGGCCATATGGCCAGAGGATCTCTATTCCCGGTCCCATTGAACCCAGAATTCTCAGTGACAAAGTCCTGCATCTGGGGATTCAATCATGGGTGAGGCTCAGTTCAAATGTATTGAGTGGCCATGAGCATGACCGTGGTTGAGTTCTGGAGGTTTACGGCTGCCAGGATTGGGTCCCTTGGGGCAGGGAGAGGTTTCACCCAACCCCTCTGGGGCGCCCCGGGTGAAATAGCCTGGCTCAGGGTCTGGTGGCATACTTAGGTCAAGTGTCATGTTATACTCCCCTCCAGGAGAGAAGGACTCTGGATGACTCGTATGACTCTGAATGGTGGCCAATGACGAGATTATCTGCCGCCAACCAGAGGTAGCTTATGGGTTTGACTGCTGAGTTGCTGGAGATAGGGAGATATGGGCATAGGATCTAGTGAGGAATTGTTGATATTTTGGTTGGGTTAGGCCATGGCAGGATTCATTTTCCATGTCAGAGTGTATCCAATTCTCATTGAATTATGAGGACAGAATGAGTGGAGGGAAAGCAGATTCATTATAGTACCTGTGGAAAATATCAATCCATTACCATGCAAGTTTTTATTTTTATTATAATTATTTAAATTTTTTTTAAATTGAATCACCATGAGATAGATCATTACAAAGCTCTTCATGATTGGGTTTCAGTCATACAATGTTCTAACACCCATCCCTCCACCAGTATAATTTCCCAGCACCAGTGTTCCCAGTTTCCCTCTGACCACTTCAAGTCACCCTCCCAGCCTGCTTCTATGGCAGGCACCTCTCTTCTCTCTCATTCTCTTTTTAGTAATTATGGTTTGCAACACAGACGCTGAAAAGTTATGTATATCCCTTTATATACTTTCAACACTCAGTTCTTGTCCAGAGTGACCATTTCTAACTATGCTGTCATGATGAATCCTCCTCTATATTAACTACCCTCTATCTCCAAACCTTTGTGGTAATTCCCAACAATTCACTAGTCCGCGTGGCCCCTGTTTTCACGGGCCTCGGATATTAGGTTATTTTAATTTTTTAAAATTTTATAAAGTAGTTCACAATATTTGATTACAATTAATACTCAAAGACCAATTCCACCACCATGACACCTTCCCACCACCATATTTTGGAAGGTTCCATCCCAAACCCCAACCCAGGCCCCAATAGCAGAACTGAAATAATATACTGTGTATTGTTTGTTATGAAAAACCACTGACCATGATACACATGTCCACTTGCCGACATACCAAATTCCACAGGATGGATATGTCGTTCCCAACGTTCTCCCGTCCGAAATCCGACACGCCATTTCGTCGGTAAAGAAACAAACAGCACCCGGCCCAGACAAGGTCAGACCTGAACACCTGAAGAACCTGCCATCAGTACTCATCAATACACTGGCTCGGCTCTTCATTCGCTACCTGTCTGAATGCAAGGTTCCGTCTGAATGGAAAACCAGCAGGATCGTACTACTGTTCAAGAAGGGAGACATCCATGACATTGGCAACTATCGCCTGGTCTGCCTATTGTCTGTCATCTACAAGTTGTTCACTTGAGTCATCCTAAATAGGATTGTCAGAACACTAGATGAAGGCCAACCATGCGAGCAAGCCGGGTTCTGCAAAGGATTCAGCACCATCGACCATATCCACACAATAACCAAGCTCATTAAGGTTTCTTAGGAGTTCAAGATGCCGCTCTGTTTAACGTTCATTGATTTAAAGAAGGCCTTTGATTCTGTTGAGATGGAAGTGGTCATTGAAGCCCTAGCCAATCAGGGCATTCAAGCCCAATACATCAGGATCCTCCGTGAGCTGTATTGCGGATTCACTACCAGGATCTCACCATTCTACAAAGAAGTGATCGTTGATGTCAAGAGAGTGGTTCGGCAGGGTGATACCATTTCACCGAAACTCTTCAGTGCCACCCTCAAGAACACCATGCAAAGACTGGAATGGGAAGGAATGGGAGTGAAGATAGATGTTTGGCAACTACACCACCTCCGCTTTGCTGATGACATTGTTTTAATAACACTAAACATCAGCCAAGCGGCACAAATGCTGGCCGACTTTGACCATGAGTGTGGAAAGGTAGGACTACAGCTGAATCTTACGAAGACAATGTTCATGAGAAACAGCCTCGTTCCTGATGCCCCATTCGCTCTCAATGGAACAACGATCTGCGAATGCAACAGCTATGTGTACCTAGGTCGAGAGGTCAACATGATTAAGTGAAGTGATGATACAAAAAGTTTCCTTAGAGTAAAGAATGTGAGAATTGTTTTATTTCACCCACAGGCCATTAAGCCCTTCTATAAGAGATTATTCACATGTTGCTAAAGGTTGAGCCTTGTGTACTATATCACTTAATCACATAGCTTCCCGTTAGTTGTCGATTTCCTCGAGCAGGCACGAGTAACGTCTCCATTTGTCCCTGTCGCGTGCTAGTGTAGCCCAATGGCATCTGTTCGCTCTGGAAACATGAAGAGCCTCAAACCGATCATTCATGATCTTGATGAAGAAGTCTGACAATCTGGTATGTGGGCGGCCACGCGGTCTTTTGACATCCTGTGGAATCCAGTCAGTAACAGCTCTAGTCCAGCAGTCGTCTTTAAATCTCATTACGTGACCAGCCCATCGTCGCCGGATGTCGAAACTCCGGATTTTTTCTCTCATTTGAGTGAAACGTGATATTCCAAGCATAGCTCTTTCTATTCTTCTTTGGGAGACCTGAATAGCGTTCTCATCCTGTTTGCGTAGGGCCCAGGTCTCTGAGGCATATGTTAATGCAGGAAGAACAGTGGAATCAAAGAGATGTGCCCGGAGCCGGAGGTTCTTCGTCCTCTTAGCTATTTCTTCGACGTTCTTGAAGGCATTCCAAACCGCTCTCTTCCTCTTGAGCAGCTCGGGTGACAGGTCATTTGTCATGTTGACTTCTCGACCTAGGTACACATAGCTGTTGCATTCGCAGATGGTCGTTCCATTGAGAGCGAATGGGGCGTCAGGAACAAGGCTGTTTCTCATAAACATTGTCTTCGTAAGATTCAGCTGTAGTCTTACTTTCCCACACTCATGGTCAAAGTCGGCCAGCATTTGTGCCGCTTGGCTGATATTTGGTGTTATTAAAACAATGTCATCAGCAAAGCGGAGGTGGTGTAATTGCTGACCGTCTATCTTCACTCCCATTCCTTCCCATTCCAGTCTTCGCATGATGTTCTCAAGGGTGGCACTGAAGAGTTTCGGTGAAATGGTATCACCCTGCCGAACCACTCTCTTGACATCAACGATCACTTCTTTGTAGAATGGTGAGATCCTGGTAGTGAATCCGCAATACAGCTCACGGTGGATCTTGATGTATTGGGCTTGAATGCCCTGATTGGCTAGGGCTTCAATGACCGCTTCCATCTCAACAGAATCAAAGGCCTTCTTTAAATCAATGAACATTAGGCAGAGAGGCATCTTGAACTCCCAAGAAACCTCAATGAGTTTGGTTATTGTGTGGATATGGTCAATGGTGCTGAATCCTTTGCAGAACCCGGCTTGCTCGCATGGTTGACCTTCATCTAGTGTTCTCTCAATCCTATTTAGGATGACTCAAGTGAACAACTTGTAGATGACAGACAATATGCAGACCAGGCGATAGTTGCCAATGTCATGGATGTCTCCCTTCTTGAACAGTACTACGGTCCTGCTGGTTTTCCATTCAGACGGAACCTTGCATTCAGACAGGTAGCGAGTGAAGAGCCGAGCCAGTGTATTGATGAGTACTGATGGCAGGTTCTTCAGGTGTTCAGGTCTGACCTTGTCTGCGCCGGGTGCTGTTTGTTTCTTTACTGACGAAATGGCGTGTCGGATTTCGGAAGGAGAACGTTGGGAACGACATATCCATCTTGTGGAATTTGGTATGTTGGCAAGTGGACATGGCTATCGAAGAGATTTGAGTAGAAGTCATGGATAATCTTCTCCAATGCCGTTTTGGAGGATGTGATGGATCCATCAGGACGTCGGAAGCTAGTCATCTTGGTCTTGTAGTTGGCGAAGGACAGGCGGGCGTAACGAATACTTTTCCCAGCTTCTGCCGCATCTACCAGTACTTCTGCTCTTCTCTCTTTGAGGTCTTCCTTGATCACATCTCTGCACTGCTTTGTGAGCTCGGACGTAAGCTTGCGGTTGCGTGAGGCATGGGCCAAACGATGCTGGCGAATTAGCTCAAGAGTTTTCGAAGACAGGCGTTTTTTTGTGGCTATCTTTCTCTTGGCGTTCCTCACACATTCATGTGATATATATATATATATATATATATATATATATATGTATATATGTCCGTGTGTGAAAATATTTTCCTCTAAGATTGGTAAGATTGGTTGACTCTTACTTGAACCCCATCAAATGTGGTGTTTTACTCTTGGAGTTTGAGTAGTGTGTGGTATAAAGTGTCGTGCGGATTCAAATGTGGCCGTGCAGTTCAAGAATAGGCTCACTTGAAGGTGAGGCTCAGTCAGAGTGCGTGGAGAGTCACCATGACCATGGTGGCAGTTGAGTTCTGAAGGTTTTTGGTTGCCAGGTATAGGTCCTTTGGGGTGAGGAGGGGTCTCAACCAGCCACCCTCTGGGGTACCCCAAGTGAAACAGTCTAGCACAGGACCCTGTGGCATGGATATGCAAGTGTCATGTTATGCTCCCTTCTGGGAGAAAAGAACATGTGACTCTGCATGGTGGCCGATGATGAGATTATCTGGCACCAGCAAGAGGTGGCTTATGGGTGTGACTGCTGTTTCTGGAAACGGGGATACGGGTGAAGGATCCCCATTCCTGGTTCCATCAAACCCTGAGTTCTCTGTCACAAAGTCCAGCATACCTGGGTTTTCTGGGTATCCAGTCATACGTGAGGCTTGGCCCAAGTGTACGGAGAGTGACAGTGAGCAGGGTGGTGGTTGAGTTCTGGAGGTTTTCAGCTGCCCGCACTGAGTCCCTTGGGGTGGAGATGTGACAGAGTTTTTAGGTTTGTCAGGCTACTCCTATCACAGTGTTCCCATTCCTCTGTGTTTATTTGTGACCTTTTTCTTTGTGCATTCCTGGGTGTGATCCAAAAAAGGAAAAAAATGACAAAAAAGAGAAAGAAAGAAATATTGTTTGTTTTCATGCTAAGTGAAATGAGTCAGAAAGAGCGGAACAGACATTGACTGCACTCATTGTGGAATAAAAACATGAGACTGACACCAAAGGGCAGTACACACAAGGCCCAGAAATATTACTCCATGGTTGGTAGCCTGTCTCATGAGCTGGGGAGAAGGCAGCTGGAATAGAGAAGATATCAGTAATTCAATGAGGGTTAGAAGGATTGCTGGGATGGGACGTGTGTGCCGAAAATAGATAAAGGGCCAAAGGTGATAGCCCCTCAGTGTCTGTATTGCAAACCATAATGCCCAGAAATAGAGAGTATTGGGGAGATTGTCTGCCATAGAGGTAGGGGGGAGACATTGATGGTGGAAAATGGAGGATGGGTGTTCGATCATTGTATGACCGAAACTCAAACTCAAACTCAAGCTGCAATGCGGTTGCCCTACCTGCTGTGCTATCACTCCAGCCCGGTGTCTAATTTTTGCTTGGACTCTGGTTTGAACAGAGGTCCTGATTTTCAGGGTTTATGGTAGACATCAAGCAGGACGTTGCAGTGAATCCTTTGGAATGGAAAAAGATGCAAACCTCCACACTTCAGCCTTTCCTCTGTTATATTTTGAGGAGCCACGCTTGCTTTTCTCAGCCCGTACTCTTGGCTCTGAGCTCATCCATACCTGCGAGGGAGAGCATAGGTGTCCTTAAGGGGATCTGGACTTTGAATCCAGATCAGTCTTATGCAATCAAACACCTTCACGCTGTATCAGCTCTGCACTCCTAGCATTCAGATTTTCATTAGATTTCCCTAAGCATTAAGAATAAATATTTCTGAAAAGTTTGACAATGTTTATGAGAAACAGCCTCGTCCCTGATGCCCCATTCACTCTCAATGGAACGACCATCTCCGAATGCAACAGCTATGTGTACCTAGGTCGAGAGGTCAACATGACAAATGACCTGGCAACCGAGCTGTGCAGGAGGAAGAGAGCGGCTTGGAATGCCTTCAAGAACGTCGAAGAAATAGCTAAGAGGACGAAGAACCTCCGGCTCCGGGTACATCTCTTTGATTCCACTGTTCTTCCTGCATTAACATATGCCTCAGAGACCTGGGCCCTATGCAAACAAGATGAGAATGCTATTCAGGTCTCCCAAAGAAGAATAGAAAGAGCTATGCTTGCAATATCACGTTTCACTCAAGTAAGAGAAAGAATCCGGAGTTCTGACATCCGTCGACGATCAAGGATCAGGGACGCTGTCTCATTTGCCAAGGTGTCGAAAATCAGATGGGCTGGTCACGTAATGAGATTTAAAGACGACCGTTGGACTAGAGCTGTTACTGACTGGATTCCACGGGATGTCAAAAGACCGCGTGGCCGCCCACCTACCAGATGGTCAGACTTCTTCGTCAAGATCATGAACGATCGGTTTGAGGCCCTTCATGTTCCCGGAGCGCAGAGATGCCATTGGGCTACACTAGCACGCGACAGGGACAAATGGAGACGTTACTGGCGCCCGCTCGAGCAAATAGGCGATTAACGGGAAGTTAATTGATTAAGTGATTTCTGAAAAGTTTAGGATAATAGCCCTGTCATTGTTCTTTAATAGGGCGGATTAGAGATAGTTGAAATGGACTTGACTGTGCACAGAAAGATTTCTGATGGTTTTATGAAAGGATGGAATAGGCCCCTTGATCAAAATATTTTTCAAATGGTGGGAACTTGGCAGAATAGTCAAACTCCCAACTCAACAGGCAATAACATCAGCTGTGATGACTAACTATGAAGTGTTGTCACATTCCTGGATTCCACTCTCCTCATTTCAGTTATATTAGGAGAAAAGACGACAAAACTATGCATTTGCAAGTGGTATAATCTCAACCTTACTAGCCACCAGAATGATTAAAACCGTTTTTTGTCTTTCCAAAGAACCAAGTCTGGGGGTATGGTGCCGCCAGTGGTCAATCTGTACTTGTGAGGCAAGTGCATCAACAGCCTGATGGCACTGTCAGGCCTTCAGATACCCAAAATTGCTGCTGTTCCTTTGCCCAGACACCAAAAACTTGGGGCAAATTTTATCAAGAAAGTAAACGGCCAAAAGTTAGGTATGTGGGAGACATACCCACAAACCACCTCCGGGTCAGCTATATAACTGGAGGCATGGCCTCTCTGGTTCCTGATCGAACTACTTAACAGCCTTGATCCCAGAGGCTCAGAAACGAATCTCAGAACCTAAAAGCTTTTGGCAGAAATGCTTCCTGTTCCTGCAGTAGGTTACTGGGGCTGGGCCACTCCAGGTGTGAATAGATTTCGTGCCTTGGCGGCCTGGTGACCATCATCCTCCAGAGGCCACAAGACAGTCAGGTTTGGACCTGCAGTGATGAGACACCTACAAGTGGCCTCTCTGGCTCCAGGTCAAGCTGATTAATGGCTACGATCCCAGAGACTCAGAAACAAATCTCAAAACCCAGTGGCTTTTGTCAGAAATGCCTCTGGACTGCATACACGGCCATGGCTCCAAGTCAAAAGGACTTAATCCAGAGCCCAACATCTTGTGGTAGAAAAGTGAATCGACCATGCATCAAACTACAGCATCATGCCTCCCCAAGAGGGAAAGGGTGTTGCTCCCTTCTGCCTTTCTCCCCACAGGCAGCAAGGTGGCTGCCGCCTCAGAGCTTATTAGAAAGCCAGGTATGAGCCGGCAGTGACGGGGCAACTGTAGTCTCATGGGAATGGGGTCAGTACTGGCTCATCCTCCATGCCTTACTGAGGTCACGAGTTGCGCCCCACGAGTGGCTCTCCGGCACAGACATGGCTCCAGAGGCAAATGGACTTAGTCCAGAGGCCGGCAGCTTGCGGCAGAAAAGTAAATGGACCATGCATTAAACTACATTGTCATGCCTCCCCGGGAGGGAAAGGGTGTTTCTCCCTTCTGCCTCCCCACCCCCGGCAGCAAGGTGGTCACTGCCTCAAAGCTGATAGAAAAGCCAGATATGAGCCAGCAGTGACAAGGCAACTGCTGTCTTATGGGAATAGGGGTGGTACCGGCTCATCCTTCACGCCCTACCAGGTCCTAAGTTGCCTCCCAAGAACAGTTCTCTGGCACAGCCATAACACAAGACACAAAAAAACCAATCTCTAAATTATCTGGCTCTTTGCAGAAATCCAAAATCGCGTGGCCGCAATAGCGGCCACGCAACATTATATGATTCTCATAACCAGCTATAGAAAACAAAGTATTTCACAATGCCTTTTCAGCAATTCTGATTGTTGGGGGGGTTCTAAAAAATAACGGTACATCTTTTGTCGAAAGGATGAATGTAACCAATGTAGAGAAGAGATAAGTAGAAATCATCTGCCTCACAGGCATTGGGTGGGGTGGAATAGGGGTATATTGGGGTTAATAAATAAAACTATGAAAAAAAGTAAGGTTGAGTTCATGCCCAATTCAATCAGCTAATCAGTGGCTGAATAAATAGCAGTACTCGCTCATAAAAAAGACCAAGTCTACAAAATGATCTGGTACACTTTGGTGCCCCTTAACTCCTATGTGCCTCCATTCATAGGGTTGGTTCATACATGGTATTTATTTATTGAAGTATGTTTTATGTAATTCATGCTATACTTGGCAGTTCTTAGGATTTTGTATTATTTTGGATACCAAGAATGGAACTCAGGAAAACCATGTTTAACACAAGTATTAAGCCACAGTACTATACTCTTTCCCCTTACTCTTGGTTGAAAACGTGTTTCTAAAGCTGCATCCTGGGGTTTCCCTTTAGGTTAGAGTTCTCTACTCTTGTGTTTTCAATAGGTAGAGTGTTCACTGTACAGTGCTCTCTGATGTTCTTCCCAGCCTTTGCTCCTGTCCAGTGTCTCTCCAGCTCTCCTGGTTGCTACTGGCCAGTTCCTCTGCATCTTCAAGGTTGGCTTCTGAGTCATTGCACCATCTTCATTAATGACTTTCCAGCGAAACTCATTGTCCCATGAGCCATTCACAACCTACTTGCCTGTTTTACTTGGAATCAACCTGCTTTTTTATGATGGACGTGTGTGTGAGAGCATGGGTTCCATGTTTGACAAGTACAGGATCAAGGGACTCCACCTTAACTCGCTGCCCTTACCTCTGTGACCAGCACTTCCAGCACTTGCCTCTCCTCTTCTTTATCCGAGCTCATCCCCCTTGTTCCGATTCACCTGCACTTGCATAATGGTCTTTCTGCACTTGGAACCTGGCACTTTAAGGCTCCTTGGTGAAATGGATGATGTAACAGACGGGAGTCTTCCATGTGCACCTTTACTTCCTAATGATGTCAAGTGTATCAGGCCTCCTATGGGCACGCGTTTAAAGGGCAAAGTGACACTTCAGTCGAAGGGGGACACTGAAGGCCAATCAGTGGCAGGACACAAGGACCTCTCACGTTCAGTGCCAGTACTGTGACTGACGGGATCGCACCAGATTTGGGGGGCACATTTGTGGTTGTTTTTCACTCCCCCCATCCATATCCAGTGGGTTCCTGGGTCTGACTTGCTCCAGAGGCTTTAGGAGGATGTAGAGCTTTGCTGGTTGCATTGGGGGGATTTAGCAAGGTACAGGGGTCTCGGGTGTCTGTGCGTTTTATTGGGGGTGCCTTCGTCTCCAGCTCTGCGATGGGGTAGCGTGACCTGGGTGCTGAGGTGAGGATTGGGGGCTCTGGGAATTGAGGACCCTGGAACTGCTGATGGCAGAACTCTTGACCATCCCAATCTTGTCAAGCAGGGGTTGTGCCGGGCCCTGTCCTGAAGCTTTCAGTGTAGACATGTGGATGTAAAATTTCCAGATCACTTTGAGGGGCAGCTCCTCAGCCCCCAGTGGAGAGGGACCCTGTTGAAGCCCATCTTTTTCATTGGCAGCTGCCAGGTCGAATCCTGGGGGCTTGGTCCTAGCATGTGGCTGAGAGTTGTACATGAATATATAAATGAACGTCGGGACTCAGAGAGATGGTCTCGCTGGCTGTTTGCAAAGTATTTTTGTGAATGTTACTTCCTTCGTAAATACAAAGATTCGCTACTTGACATGTTATCTGTTTAGTCGTCACTCTCCATCTATTCCGACCTGGCGACCCCCAGATATCTGGGTCACCTGATCCTCTCACAGAAACGAGGAAAAATGAAACTTTCTGACCAGTAATATTTGAAGCCTGGCCCTTTAAGTCTTTGGGCAACTATGCAGGTGACGTCACATAATCCGGGTTCTTTATCAGAGGAGACTTGGCACTCTGGGTGGAAGTGCCAGCGGGCTGCAGAAGGTGAGAAGCGGATGAGGGGGCATCCAGGGGAAGCTGGGGAAATCTATACCATTGATGAACAACAGGATGATTGTGATCGTGATGTGTTTTAGGTCTTTACCTGGTGGTGCTCAGGAGTCCCTCCCTGGGGATCCGAGGACCCTTTGTGGTGCCAAGATGTGAGGAAAGCACCCTCCCTGCTGAACCATTGCTTGGGCCCCTTACAAAGCAGAAAGTGTCAGAGCTAGAGGGAGCGTCAGTCTACCCCCCCAGATCAGATGGGCCGCATGAGGGCACCTCAGCGTTAACTTAGTTTCGGGGCGTCTCCTAGCACCTGGTCAGTCAGCAGTGTCTGCAGGACATCCCATTACTGGCCCCATTTCATTCATTAGGCTGATTGTGGAGTAGGGCTAAAGTGTGGGTTTCCCTCATCAAAGGGACCTGCGGGGCATTCTTTTTCCTCTTGGGGGTTTTTGAGTCCCACCTGGCAGTGTTCAGGGATCACTCCTGAGGTTGCTCAAGTATCCCATATCAGGGTCAGCAGCATGAAGGAAAAAACACTCTCCCCACTGTCCTTTCATTCCCTCTGAGAGTCGGGCAGGTGGAGGAGCTGGGCATATTCTTTATATGCTTGGGGCTCAAAAGCATTTGGCAGAGCCTTTGATTTTCACTTGTTCCTTGTACATTCAGTGGGTCCTGGGAGTACAGGGAGGTGGGGAGCGACTCTTTACTTCTTTTTATTTTTTTATTTTTCTTTTTGGGTCACACCCAGCGATGCTGGTTGGTTACTCCTGTCTCTACATTCAGTAAGCACTCCTAGTGGTGCCAGGGATACACAGAATTAAACCCAGGTCTGCCACCGTCAAAACAAATGCATATTTGTCTATGTTATCACTCAGTCCCCAAGGTTTAGAGCTTTAAGACAACTCAGTGTTGGGGTGTAGGTCCAGAGGGATGCATCAGGGTTGTGCTATGCCACCGTGGGTCTTGCAACCAAATATGCAATCTTAGCAGGAAGTAGCTTGGGCACTTCAGAGTGTGCCCTAAACCCTCTAATAATGCAATTTAGGATCACTACTGGCCACCAAACCTTGATTGATTTAAATGAATGAATTATTTAGTCTGTAGGAGTACAACTGCAAGACTCATTTACTCCTCCTGCCTCAGTACTCATGGATCACTCCTGGATGAGCTCAGGGCACCATATGGGATGCCAGGATTCAAACCTGGGTTGGCCGTGTGCAAGACAAGCATCTCTCTTGCTCTACTATCTCTCCAATCTCTTTTCACAGAAATTTTTTATTATTTAATTTATTGTACTTTTTGAGGCCACAGCATCACTCAGTGCTCAGGGATTACTCCTTGTTTCTGAGATCAGGTATCATTTTTAGCAGTGCTGGGGTGGGTGAGTCTATGTACTATTGCATATTGACCCTGGCTTAGCTGCTTGATAGAAAAGCACCTTAGCAACTTATTATCTTTGCTAACCCTATATGATTATATTTCCTCAGAAAAAAGAATTTCTGCCTCAACTGCCAAGATTCCAATCATCCCCCACTGTCCATCACTCCCAGAGAGAGGAGTGTCCTGCTGTTGAGTGAGTACTTTCAGAAAGGGGTTTTCCAGGGACCAACTGCAATAGGTTCTAAACGTCTTACTCTTAGGGGGCTGGTGCAGTAGTATAGCCAGGAAGGTGTTTGTCTTTCTTGCCATGACTAGAGTTATCCCTGCCACACCACAGGGTCCCTTGAGCATCACTAGGTATGACTCCAACTCTCCCACTCCAAAATTTGTCTTGACGCATGAGCATCCTTTGAACATCTTTTTGGTGTTGGAGTATATCTCCTGTCTTCCCCGCTCCATTTGCTACAAACGTGGAGATAGTTAGAGACAACTCTCCCCCTCTGTGTCTGTGTGTCTGAGATGCAGGGGGAGCCATGCCATGAACCCCAAAGTTAGATCAGGTGCTCAGTCATCTGAGCTCCTCTCCTTACGTGTATTTCACTACTTGGGGAGCAGATGAAGTGAGGTTTGGGGCCACACCTGGCAGTGATTGAGGTCTGTTCCCTGCTCTGTGCTCAGGGGATGAGTGGACACTGGGTACCAGGGAAGGCCCTCTGGGCTTCCAGTTGGCCAGTATCTGCTTCAGTCTGGTGTGCTCTTCCCTGCCCCCGTGTTCATAACTTCATTGAAAGTTCTTAGATGTGAACATTCTTGAGTCCTTTAAACAAGTGGTTATTAGGAGGAAAGGAAGGAGTTGGAGGCTCTGAGCAACATTATGGACTTAAAATCTCATTTGGAATAAGCGTAATTTTTCTTTTCTTTTTTCTTTTATCTTTTTTTGGGACACAGTGGTGATGTTCAGGTGTTAATTCTGGCTTGGCACTCAGGAATCACTACTGGCAGTGCTTGGGGAACCGGTTGGGATTCCGGGGACCGAACAAATACCCTTCCTGCTGTACTATCACTCTCGCTCCAAGTGTAATTCTTCATCCTCTTTTTCTTTTATAAAATCACTTACCCGCAGGAGTAAAATCATAGTCTGAAAACGTGGCCTGTGTACTCTGAGCACTTCTAGATGTGGTCCCAAAACAAAATAACAAACCCATTGGACTGACCCTTGAGAACATATTACAGGTTTCACACTGCTGCTGTTGGCAGATAACTTCTCATTGCCTTTATTTGGGCAGAAGGAGGATTGGATATGCGGGCTTTTGCCAAACCCAGCAGTGCTCCGGGACAATTCAGGATGTGACGTTGAGTTTTCTGAATTCATGACAAGTGCCCTGCCACTCACTGTCAGCTCTTTAAGGCCCCTGCAAACATTTGAAATTGCAGCCTGTACATCTGGCTCAAGATTGCACTGGGAGGCCCCAGGTGCCAGCAGCCCTGCCCTGACCTCTACTAGCTGGGCCTGATCCCTGCCCCCTGCCTGTATCCTTCTCACAAGGTTCGCATTATTTGTATAGAATTTGAATTCCTGTGATCAGAGATAGTCCAGGAGTGCAGGAACTGTCCTTGCAAGCAGTCGTCCACGGTAGAGTCTACTGTTCAACACAGGATTCTCCAAGCACCAATCAGGTAAGCCCAAAGTTCTGCCACCTGTAGCCCCAAAACCCAAACCTGCATTCTACAAAACTGGCTGGTGGAGGAGATTGACTTGTGAACCAATTTTATATATATATATATATATATATATATATATATATACATATATATATTTATACACAAAAAACACACATGTATATTTATATATTTAATGTCTACCCTGTGATCTCTGCCAAAAGGTACCAAAATCTACCTAGTGTTGTGTGGTGCTAGGGTATACAAGTCAGCCGTGTACAAGGCCAGTAACTTACCAGACTATAGTTATGGCACATAAATTTGTAGATTTATTTTTGGTTGGCCACACCCGATGAAGATTACAGTTTTCCCCGGCTCTTTTCTCATTGATAATGCTAGGTTTGGGGACCCTGTGAGGTGATAGGGATTGAACTCTGGTCAGCAATGTGCCAGACAAGCAACTCATGGTCTGTGCTATCTCTGTGGCGATCATAAAAATGCTTTTATGCTAATTTGAGAAAGTCGTGGTCTTTTTTTCCTTATTAACTACAGTATTCTATTTTTTTTGGGGGGGGTCATACCTGGTGATGCACAGGGGTTACTCCTGGCTCATGCATTCAGGAATTACTCCTGTCTGTGTTTGGGGAACCATATGGGGTGCTGGGATCAAATGTGGGCTAGTGGCGTGCAAGGTAAACGCCCTACCTGCTGTGCTATTGCTCCAGCCCCCCACAATTCAATTGTTGTGTGTTTTTGTTTTCGGGTCACAGCCAGAAGTACATTTGGCTTACTTCTGACTCTGCATTCAGGAATCACTTCAGGGGAGCTTGGGGTACCTATGGAAATTGGGGGTTGAACTAGATTGACATGTTAACAGATGTTCCTGGACTCTCAGCGGCTCTCTCTACCTGTCCGCATTTGGTGTTCTCAAGCCACTTATCGACCCCGGACAGCTGTTGCTTTGGACTGGCGAAAGAAGAATGAGGGTCAAGCTGGTTGCTGAGTATTTGCAGTTTATCAAATCCCTTGACGCTCCCAGCTCTATCCAACCATCTCTCTAACACGCTCTCCAATGCTCTCCGTGACTCCTCTCCAATCTCCCCAGCCACTCTTACTCGCAGCTCTCAGCCTTCTATCTAAGTCGCAACCATCTCTAACTCTGTGTCTCTTCTTCTCTCAGTCTCCTTCAATCGCTCTGTCTCCCTGAAGCTGCTCTTTTTTCTCCTCTCACCATGCCCCCCCAACCACGCCTCCCCACGGGAAGTGTAATGAAAAATGTTTTTACAGACTTCCCCATCACCTGCAGCCCACGGGGGCAAAGCACACCTTAAGGTGTGTTTCTCCTCTCCTTAGACCAGAAAATAACTTAACATATTTAGCACAGCAGTTGGGCGTTTGCCTTGCACAAGGTCTGGCAAGCTACCCATGACATATTCAATTTCCAAACACAGTAAGAACAAGTCTCAAAATGGAGACAATACTGGGCCCGCTCGAGAAAATCAATGAACAGTGCTCAGGCCGGATCAATCACTCCTAATCCCAGCAGGGTTCAATTCTAGTTATAAGTTTTTGATTTATGACATAATTTGTCCATGACCATGCTTTTAACTTATATATAAGCATTATGATACATTGGCCAGGCCCATTTCGATGTCAGGGTAGCTAACTCACCACTTGCCCTGGGTCCATCCAGTCCCTCATCGGGACCCTGATTTGGGGGATCAAGGAAGTAAGGGCAACTGAGGTTAGTCAAGAGAGAAGATGTCCAGGAGGTAATATTATCTGGAGACTATCAACTCCCAAGCCACTGTCTTGTCTTAGTAACTATCTTCCTATATGCATACAAAATGCAATTGCTCTGAAATTGCTAATCACGCAAAGGACATTAAGGTGATGAGAAAGACAATATTTAAAGTAAAAGTCTGATCAGGAGACAAAGATAATTGAAAGGTTTAGGGGCAATAAACAAAGACAAGCTCCCAGAGACCAGGGAGGAAGGGCAAACCAATATTATCCTACAATACCTGGTGATGCCCAGGGGTTTCTCCTGAGTTTGCACTCAGTTGGTGCTCTGGGAGACTCTTCAGGATCCTGGGGGTTGAACCTAGATCGGCCATGTGAAAGCAACACCCTACCCTGAACTACAGTTGCTCTGGTCTCGATTGGAGACAGTTTAGATGAACTTTACTGTACACAGAATGTCATTTGAAAGGACGGAAGGGACCCCTTGATGAAATCTTTTATAAGTGGGAATATGGGTCAGCTCCCAAGCTCCCCACATGCCATCAGGCCATTCCATTTACCTGTGATTACTCACGAGGTTGGTCACAGTCCTGGATTCCATCCATGTCACTTTACTAATATTAGAAGAAAAAAGTGCAACATTTATGATTGGATAGAGCAAAATTCTATCCGTCTCAGGATGGATGGTGCTCAGGGGACCATTTGGAATTCTGGACATTGTACCTAGATTAACTGCATATAGCCTACTGTACTAGCCTGATACTCAGTTTAAAATCATGTTTCTGAAACTGCCTCCTGGGGTTTTCTTTATAGCTGAGAGTCCACTTCTTGTGTGTTGTCAAAGGGTAGAGTGTTGTCCAGACTGTGCTCTCTGATGTTCTTACTAGCCTTTACTCCTGTTCCCTGTCTCCAACTCTCTGGGTTTCTACTAGTCCAATTCGTCTCTTAAGCCCAGGGCTGGCTTCGGAATAACTACTTTCACCGCCATCTGGATTTATTACTTCCCCAAGAAACTTATTGTCCCATGCCCCATCAGCTACCTACCTGCAGAGCTTGATTTCTTTTTACATGAAAACTCTCATGGCATAGACTACTAATTAGAATCTTCTCTGCTCTTCTACAAGGAATCCGCCAGCCCTGGTGGAATATCTCTTCCTGCACATTGTGATAAAATCTCAAGTGAGCAATTTATCCCCCATTCCCACGGGGATGCTGACACAGGTGCAATGTTTTCTGAGGGTGATCAGAAGATCACCCTTCCCATGTCCTCAGCACCATCATCTTCCCTTAGAAGCAATAATGGACAGAATCCCCAGAAATTTAAGCACTGAGGACACACTTGAGTCCAGTGTCACCCCGGTGGGACTATGTGAACATCGACACAGGAGAGAAACTGGTTAAGTGTAAGGATTGTGGGAAAGCCTTCATAGCATCCTAATACCTTACACACAGGAGATTTCATACTGGAGAGTTCGTATGCATGTAAGGAATGTGTCGTGGCCATTATCTGACTCTTACAACTTAGTATGCACAGAAAAAGTCACACTGGAAAGAAACCATATGCATGTACGGAGTGGGAAGTCTTTGCTTATTCCACAAGCCTTAGTACAGAGAAAAAAGTCACCTATACATGTGAGCAATGTAGGAAAGCCTTTCATTATTCCTGAAGTGTTAGTTTTCACAGTTTTCATTTTGCAGAAAACACTTATATTTGTGAGGTAGGTGAAAAGGCCTTTCATTTCTTATCAGATCTTTCTGAGCATTGGAAAACAGTAATGACACATTATTCTTGTCATTACTGTAGAAGGGTCTTCACTTTCTATTCAAACTTTTTGTCCACAAGAAAACACACTGCAGTGAATCCATATATATGTAAGGAATGTGACAAGGCCCTTGCTTATTTCGCAAGTCTTTTGAGGCACAGAAAATTTCATACTGGACACAAACCGTATGTTTGTAAAGACTTAGGCAAAGCCTTCGCTTCCCCCTAACTCCTTATTAAACATAGGGAAATTCATACTCAAAAAACATAAGTAAGGGTGTGAGAAGAACTTTACTAAATCCTCAAGCTTTGCTGTGTGTAGAAAAATTTATCCTGGATTGAGGACTTTTATATGTAAGGACTGCAGGAAGATTTTTATGCAATTAGCATAGCTTTATGAAGAAGAAAATTCACAGTGAAGAGAACCCTCATGCGTGTAAGTAATGTAGAAAGGTCTTTAGTTTGTCTTCAGCCCTTCATGTGCATGGGAAAGGTCATTTTGCACTGAAACCTTATATATATCAGGAGTATGGGAAGGACTTTCCTGGATCCTCAGGCCTTATTATGCATAGGAGAATTCACACTGGAGAGAAACTATGTATATGTACAAACATGGAAAGCCCATTATTTGCACATGTGACCTTTAAAGAGAATACTGGAGAAAATCCTTTAGGGAAGGAATAGAGGAAGGCCATCATGTTCCGTCAAGCTTTAGTAAATATAAAAGTTATGCTGGATCCATCAATTCCATAATAACAGTGACAGGGGTCAGAATAGGGACCTTGGATAAAACAATTTTAGTTTCAACAAGTGGATGGGAGATTGATACAAAAGTACAGTAAGGAAGGAAATAATCCTGGTATGTGTGACAGCTTCCTATGATAATAGTACCATAAGTGAAAGGTACTTGCTGATTATCACCTGGACCATGGTTGTGATAACGTCCTGGTATGTGGACTTCCGAGTATGTTAACTGGTAAATAATGGTTCATAGTAATAAACCTGGGTGGAAGGAATTAAATAAGACATAAATAGGTACAAAATTGCATTTTGGTGGGTGCTGTCAAGACTCACCTTGGTTTCATTCTTTGCTGTGACTCTGGCTTGGCTCAGAGTCCCTGTTTTGCAGGGTTCATCAACCACAATGCTGCGGTGAACCTTTCTGACATTGAATAGACAGCCAAACCTCCATTCTTCAGGCCCTTCCGTGTTATATTCTGGGAGCCACATACCGCTGTGCTGTCCTTAATTTGTTTCCAGGTCACTCACATGCAAGGAAGCACTTAACTCGCTGTAGCATATCTGCACTCATTATATTCAGCTTTCCATTGGATTTCCACAAATACTGGGGGCAAATGTTTTGAGACTTTTACTTTGGAAGCAGGAAAATCCTAACAATCCATTATACACCAAAATGGGACCATATAGAATCCAGATGATTGAACCTGGGTCAGTTGCGTACAAGACAAACACCCTATCTACTGTGCTTCCGCTCCAGCCAACCAGCCTTACACATTTACCTGCATTTTCCCAGTTGTTTTCTGCGCAGCTGGAGTCTGGTCCTTTAAGGCTGCATGCAGAAGCGGAAGTGACATCACAGCAGGTCACTTAGTTGTTTACTTGCAAGATGCTGGATCAGCGTCCACTTGTTAGGCAGGTGTGGGGCCAAGTGGCTGTCCCACGTGGAAGGGGTCTGTGAAGGCAGGTTTCGCCGCGGGACACCAGCAACCTTCCGTGAGCGCCCCACCCCAGCCTCCCGGTCTCTGCGCTGAGGGGCGGGGCCAAGTCACCTGGGAGGACGCTTTCGCGCTCCTTTTTCAATCGGTTCCGATATCCAGGTGGTTCCCGCAGAGGGGTTTGGTGGTTGACACGGAGCTTTGGTGAGTGCAGTGGGGGCTGTGCAGGGGCGCAGGGGCTGGGGGTATGAGTGCGTGGTTCTGGAATCCCCTGCAGCCACAATCGCCTTCGGCTCCGCCATGGGGCAGTGGCGGGTGGGCTTGGGGCTGAGCGCGGGGGCTGCATAGCGTTGGGGCTGTCGGGGCTCGGCCTTCCTGACCCTCCCAGCACGGGACTGCGCTGGGCCCTGTCCTGGATGCTTTGGCCCCTACCTCACAGCTGTAGAACCTGCAGATTCACTTAGAGGACTGGAGAGATAGCACAGCTGTTACGGCGTTTGTTTTGCATCTGGCCCACCCAAGTTCGATCTCCAAGCTCGACCAGATTGGGTTCCTGGGCGCAGAGTCAGAAGTTTCTCATCCCGATCGCCGCTGGTGCCTCCAAAACTATAAAAAGTCTGTTCATTTTTGAGCGGGGGGCAGGGGGCACTCCCTAATGGCAAATGACACTGTAGCCCTCGGTCACTAGTCATTAGTAGCTTTGATGTCCAGGGCCATTCTGGGGCTGTGGTCCTAGTAGTGGTTGCAGTTTGCAAATGAAAATTTACTTTTGGGCTATTTTTGGTTGTATTTTGGGCACATATGTGGAAGCTCAGGGCTTACTTCAGGAGCAGTACTCTAGAATTCTTTTTTTTTTTCAGTTCTTTAGGGGGTCATGTGAGATACCGAGTATCTGGGTCAGCATGGGAAGCACCCCTCCCAGCTTACTATCTCTCTGAGTCCACATTGTTGTTTTTTCTAACATATAGAATTTCTGTACCCTAAAATCAAGTTAAAAATTGCACCCCGACTCTTTATCTCTCCCTGATCAGGACAAAACCCGGCTGTAACACTGAGTACTGAGAGTTGTGTTCAAATAATGTCTGGGCATGTGCTGCATGCATTTGTTGGCCATGATTGGTCTCCCCACCCTGGCCAGTGAAGGGTGACAGAGGATCAAAGAAGGAAACAGGGGCCAGGCTCTTGGTGACCTGCTGGATATTAACTTACAGTATTTTAGGCTTCATCTGCCCCTCCTGCTCCTCCCAGAGAAGCTTATCATGTCCTTGCTAACATCCCTAATTTAGTTCAAGTTTATCTTTAATCTTTTCTTTCTATTTTACCTCTCATTGTCTCAGTTCCCAAGTCAGTCTTGGCTACTTAAAGCCATAACTTTCTGTTAATTCTCAACTTCATATTTGTACTTCTTTGTAGTTGAAGTGCTGTGAATTTGTACCTGCTTTTCTATTTCCCTTTTAGATTATTTATGTTTTTACTATACAACAATTTGTTTGGTTAAACACAGAAATACCATCAATGCCATGCTCCTAATAATTGGGAGTTGATTGACTCTGAAGTTATCTACTCCAGGGCTTGATTGCTTGGTCATCATTACTTGACTCAGGTTACAGTTGCTGTAGTTCCTAACACATCAAAAGGGAGGTTCTGCCATGGTACTTGGATGGACCTGGGGCAAGTGGCAAAACTACCCTGGCTTCGAAATGGAAAATTCTAGAAAGCAGATATGCATGGTCTTGATGCAGACTGTTACAACGTTAGAGACAGGATCCCCACGGGGAAGGACAAGCTGAACTTGCCTGAGGATTTAGTCTGGAATTTTCAGTCTTGCTTGCTCTCAGAGCATTAACTGTTTTAAGTTTTATCATTTAAGTTTTAGCATCAAGTGTTAAAAGCCTTATATGCTCTCAGAGCCCAGAGAATTAAGTGTTGGGATCTTTCTCTCTTGCTGTTTATCCAAACAATTGCAAATATTGATAACTTATACAACTAGAGGAAAAGATAAAAGCAAAAACAATTTAGATGTCCCTGGGAGACAGCATGTCTCCTTGGGTGAATCTCCTCATGAGAATTTTCTCTGCCAAATGTTTATCTCTGTAAATGACCAGTCACTCCTATGTCCTTACCTCATGCCCCTCAGATGTTTTATAAGTGTTGTAGCTGTTCTGCATTAAATGGCCATTTTCATAATCAGGCTGTGGTTTTCTGTCTTCCTGTCTCTCTGTCTCTGTTGGGAGGTGCTCAGGAGATAGGAGGCAGCGCTGGACCACCGACACCTAACCGCACCCTCACATTTTACTTTGTGGACGCGCAGTGATCTGTTGCTCTTTATTCCATACTCCTGCGCAACTATACCAGTCTCCCACTTCTCCTCATCCCCTCTCCTCACTCGTCTCCCACAGCTTTTATTCTCCAGCCAATCCCACAGAGTTAGGGGTAGCAAATACTCAGAGATGTGGTTGTACAATCAAAGGATGTAAAGCTCTTCCCTCAGGGGAAACTTCTAGGGCAAAAATCTGACTTGGAAGGAGAGATCAGCTCAAGGGCATGATTTTCTCTACAGACATATTGTTTCTTTGCTTAGTTCATATTCATTGAAACAATCATCTTAAATTTACACTTCATCTTTCTGATCATTTTGAATGGACACAGTAACAGATCTATTAACCTTATAGGGTG
Organism: Sorex fumeus; assembly: GCF_029834395.1. Taxonomy (NCBI): domain Eukaryota; kingdom Metazoa; phylum Chordata; class Mammalia; order Eulipotyphla; family Soricidae; genus Sorex; species Sorex fumeus. The sequence continues at coordinate 1,694,591 of NW_026606191.1, forward strand.
GATCTGTTGGGGATATTTACTATAGCACCCAGACTACACTCTTCAGGACAGGTTAGTTCTTCCTAACCCCAGCAGGATCCTTATCCAGTTTCTTATGTTTGGGTCATGATGGAATTTGTTATGGTACTTACCTGCCCCTTTTCAATGCCAGGGTAGCTCACAGCTATCCTGGGTCTATCCAGTGTCTTGCTTTTGGGGTGCTAGAAACATAGGGCAGCTGAGGCTTCAGTCACAATCACAATCATCCTGTTGTTCGTGGATTGCCTCGAGCAGGTACCAGTAACGTCTCCTTCGTCCTAGCCCTGAGATTTTAAAAAGTGCCATATTCAAGGCTCTTTTAGGGTTAGTAGAATGAGACCCATCATTGTTACTCATATTTGGCATACTGGATATGCTACGGGTCCTTTGCCAGACTCTGCCCTGTCGGCAGGTTACGTTTGGTAGCCTGACTGGTTGTCCAAAGTAAGAACGAGATAAGATGCTCCACTTCTAGGAGCAGGATTTTATAGTTTCTGGGACTTGGGGGAGGATTCTGGGTGCAGGATCTGGGTGGAGGATACTCAGCTCCGATCCGAGCAGGCTTGGAGATCTCAGCCTCCGGACCGCATGTCTGTGTTAAGATGAGGCTTAAGTCTCATAAATATGACAATGCCCAGGAGTAAATCGTATCTGTAGTCAATTAACTCTGAAGTTACAAAAGCATAACATTGTATTCCTTTGTCTCTACAAAGCTGAGGGCGGGGGGCATGGCCATCCTGATCCTCCCAGCACAATCTTCCCAACATGGGACTGAATTTGTCCTTGTCTAGGAGCAAAATGGATATTTGTCTAAAGTAAACTGCAGAGGACATAAAGAAAAGAGAAAGTCAAAATTTGATTTACAAATACAAAATCCAGAGATCTCTGAAGAATCTGACTTTACAATTGACAGGTTCTGGTTAGGGAAGTGGTATTTAATGCATAGGGGAAGCAGAGCACCTGGAAGTTAAAGATGAATACTAAGGAAATGGGAGTGATTCACTAGCATTGAGATAGCCATCACTCAGTAAGCCTAAGCTCCTTGCAGCAGAGGAGAAATGGTGGACCAATGTTAAACCTAAATTGTTTAGAACTCTAATCCAACAAGGGTAAAGGTTTTTTTTAAGCAGGAAAGTTTTGGTTTTTCAGGAGTAAGGACATTTGCTCAGGGATCACCCTGGGTGCACATTTACTTAGGGCCGGAGCCATAGTACAGTGAGTAAGGACTTAACCAAGCAGTGGACCCAGGTTCCATCCCCTGCATCCCATGTGGTCCGTACCAGAGTGATTCCTGAATGTAAAGCGAGGAGTAAGCCCTGAATCTGCCAGTTGTGGTCCCCAAACAAAAATCACACAAAGACACACTTGTGTATACACACTTATTTGCACGTATAATTAAGAAAGATGCAAAATGGAGAAAGAACAATTGGGATTCAGAAGAAACTGTGACATTCTGTAGCGGGGAAAGATCAATAATAGGGGATTTTTAAGGATCAGTAATTTGACTCTTTAAATGTATCACTCTAGAATTGTCTTTGTACATCATTTCCCCCCCTTTGATAATATTTGAATTTGGGGGGGGGGGTTTGCATATTTTTCACCACAGTCTACAGTGCTCAGTGTTTACTCTTGTGTCTGAGCTCAGAGATCATTTGGTAAGAGTCAGGATAACATTGCGTGTCTAGATATCATTGGTTCAATGTTTGGTGACAACTGCAGAATCAGTTTACTTCTCCTTCTTCTCCTTACCCCCAGTCCCTCAATGTGTGGCCGACCACGCTAGCATTTGCCTCTCCACTCCTTTATTCGGGTCCATCCCCCTTGCAGCACAGATTCAGCTGTGTGGCAAAAAAAAGGTTCTCAGTGCCTAGACTCTGCCTCTTTAAGGCACCTTATGGAAACGGAAGTGATGTCATAAGTGATGTCATAAATGTCATGGTTCAATTTCCATCCCTGACACTGACACTGGGGCTGCTGCTCACTTGGCAAAGGACAAGTAAATTTGTGCCCCATCCTGGAAGGGGGACTCTGAAGAAGGATTTAATTTTAGGACTCGAGCAACCTCCTGTGAGTACCCCCCACGATGCCGTTTTCACACTATGAGCCGAGGGGCTGAGCCAGCTTGTGGGGGGCAATTTTGCGCTGGTTTTTCACTTGTTCCCCAATGTCCAGGTGGATCCTGAGGTGTGGTCAAGGTTTTGGTGGGACCCAGAGCTTTGGGGGTGCAGTGGGGGCTGTATCAGGTTCAGGGGTGGCAGTTGTGAGTTTGTGATCCTGGGGGGCCTCTTTCGCCACGATCATCTCCAGCTCCAGGATGGGGCAATATTGGGTGAATGCGGGAATCGCCGGGGGCTTGGCCGTCCCAACCCTCCCAGCAGTCCCATTTTTGAACCATAGTCCCTAACCTCGCTTCTGTAGAATCTCCAGATTTGAGGGGCAGAGCTTCAGCCCCTCCTCTTAATGGCAGGAGATCCTTTGCTGGTCATCTTCATTGTCTGCCGTGATAGCCGGGGTCATGTGGGGTATGTGGGGGGGGGAGGGGGCTTGCAGGTGACTGAGGTTTGCCAATGAAAATGTATTTGGGGGCTATTTTTGTTTCTTTGGATTTTTGGGGGGAGGGGGAATACACCCGGAGATGCTTATGACTTACTCTAGCCTCTAAGCTTAGGAATTATCCCTGGAACTGCTGGGGGCTATATGGGATGCAGAGGATTGATCGGTGGATCTAGTCAAATGCCCAACTCACATTACTGCCTGTCCAACAACAATACTGGTGTATCTTTTTCCAGATCATGAATTTCACCTCCCTCACATCAAGCTGTAAAGCAGCCCTGACTCTTCATCTCTCCCTGAGCAGACAACCCCTGGAATTGGGGTAAATACTGAGGGTAAAGGGGTTTTTAATGTTTATCTTTTAAAAGAAGATTTTTGTGTGTGGGTGGGGAGGGAGAGCTGTGTTCATGACTCACTCCTGGTATTTTTGGAAGAAATTTTCATAGGAAGCGGCGGAGCAAAAGTACAGCAAGTAGGGTGATTGCCTTGCGCACAGCCAACCCAAGTTCTGTGTCTTGAATCCCACTGGTCCCCATACCTGCTGGGAGTGAAACTTGAATGCAAAGCTAGGAATACTCCCTGAGCAATGCTGGTTCTGACTCAAAGAAAAAAAACATGCACACACACCCACACAGACACATACATGTGTACAGAGAAAACGTGGGATCGCAGAAAAAGAGAATAATAAGAATTCATGGAAAATCCTTCAGAAAAACTTGGTTTTAAGGACCTGCTATTTGACTATATAAATGTTCTTCCCTCTTATTTTGCACATAGAATTCTGTTTGTTTCTTGTGCTTCGTATTTGCCTTCTTGTTGCAGTATTTTTGGTCATAATCTACAGTACTTAGGTCTTAATTTCTGACAGTTCATAGTATGGTCCTTAGTAAAAACCCTCATTATTTGAATTATTTTGCTATACAAACGACTATTTGCGCGATTTTCCAATGTATTCTTGCACAACAGGAGCAACTGTTGGCTGAGGCTCACGCAGATGTGCCGTTTCAGTGTTAGAGTAAATCAGGACCAATAAGAGCTCCAGTGGGACAGAGCAGGGCTGTGCCTCTGACCCAACTGTACCCAGAAGTGATCTCGGTCCCCGGGACAGAGTTCCCAGGTGCATGTTCTTGTCCCTTCTGCAAAGAGTGGCTGAAGCTTTGTCCACTCCATGTCCCTGTGGCTTTCCCCATGGCAGAGCCACATCCAGGCTATAGTTCCCAGGGGGAAGCACTGCTTCCAGCTGCAGGAGCACTGGTACTCGGGAGTAACGGAACTCAGAGTCAGCCACTGGTTGAGCCTGTAGGGATTTTCTTGTGCAATCCAAGGAGGAATCCGGGGATCAGTGAAGGCTATCGTTTCCTCCCCTGTAGCCTGGGCCTGAGCTCCTACCCTGAAGTGCAGCACCGATGCTAACAATATTTGCATCCCCAGCTGAGACAGGAGCTTCTGCCATTGTTTCCCTGAGGTGGGATTGTGAGGTTGTGGCTGGTCTGAGCTCAGGGGTGGGAGGAGGTGCTCCTCTCTAGTGCTCACTGTTCTGACTTCTCCAGGACTTTGCACAGAGCCTCCTGCTGATCCTCAGAACAACATGGCAGGAGAAGATGGTGACTCGGATTCTGATAAACCGTCCAAATGTAGGAGTAGAGGGACAGAATGGCATGAGGTAGTGCCAGGAGAACCCGGGCTTCCTGGGCAATCTGTTTTGAGTTTCTTTAGGACGGATTCCAAGATGAGACTTCCGATCGAATGCCCCATGTTTGGCTTTGGGAGCGACCCAGCGGTGCATGAGGAGTACTCAAAGCTCAGTGCTCAATGATCATTCCTGACATGTCTAGGTGACCAATGGGATGCTGGAGGACCAAAGATTTTGTCTTGGGTTTTCTGTTTTATTTCGGATGGCAGAGCAAAGGATTCTTGCAATCATTCTTTGTGCTGCACTCTGGCATTGTCCCTGGCAGTGTTTGTGGGACCATATGGGATGGCGGGGATCACCAGTCCTACACGCAGTCCCCGGAACAGCTGTCCTGTTACGCCAAACTGCTGCTTCTTTTTCTTTTGCATTGTTTTTGTACTCAGCCATCCTCTTGACTCTGTGCTCTGGATTCCCAAGTGATGGGCATCAGAACACCCTAGGGTACGCTGGCCCCATTTGCGCACTAGCAACTACAGTGACTTGGGCTCCAGGAATTGCTTTTCCCCTGTTTTGTCCTTCCTGCTCTGGAGAGCCTCGCCTTCTTGGTCATACAGTCTTACATTCACATAATGTTATGTGTGGATTTATGTGCATGTCTCAGGCCCCTTTTATTTTCACTCTAAAATGCTGCTTCAATTTTCTGCAGAGGGAGTTACTTCCACTTACTGTGTCTGTTCTTTGAGTTGGAAAAAAATTACACAGCTATGTGACCTGCCGTTGGTGTATTTTGCTTGTCCATCTTGCTGAAACGTTAGGTCGCTGCTTGGAAAATCCATCCACATGCCCAAATTGCAATCGGGTTGGGTAAATGTTCGAACCCAACCTGCAGGTCTAGAATTTTCTGGACAAGGAGCTCTCAGGCACAGCATAGTCATTGGAATCCTTCTCTGCTATTCTTTAGGGTAGCAGCCAGCCCAGGTGGAATTTTTCTGATCATGCGCACTGTGACAAATGCTCGAGTGAGCAGTTATGCCCTCAGCCCCATGAGGATGCCAAGACAGGTGGGATATCTTCTGTGGGCGACTAGAAGGAAGTGAGCTCCCACACTGCAGGGTAGCACTCCCCTGGGTAAAGCTTCTCGGAAACTGTTCTGCTCAGTCCATGGTTCCAGACTGCCCCAGGTGAGAAGCCCCTGGACTGTGGGAGAGGAGCACTGTTTATTATGTACCCCACAAGATATGGAGGCTGGAATCGGACCCAGGTTACCCAAATGAAAGAAAGGACTCACAATCTTTGGCTCTCCATACAGCCTCACCCTCATGCTGGAATGCTTCCTGAGTCAGGAGACCTTCTGCACGTTGCTCGATTTATGGCCCCCAAACCAGGAACAAACCAAATAAAAACAAAACAGCCTCAGTAGAGGATTCCCTCATCCCAATGTGGGTGTTTCTGAGCTGTATCTTGCTGTACCCATGCTGCCTCTTCCTCGTATAAGAGGTTTGTGTACACTCAGAACATGGGGTGATGAGGTGTGCGTTGCCCATAGCAGGAAATATTTCTAAATGGTTTTGTCACAGACGTAACAAAGTAGCTTCAGATGTTTTTTAGCTCAGAGTGTCACTGTCACTGTTCTCCCATTGTTCATGGATTTGCTCTAGCGGGCCCTGTAACATTGTGAGACTTGTTACTGTGTTTGGCATATCGAATATGTGATGGGTAGATTAACAGGCTTTGCCCTGTGTGCGAGATACTCTCGGTAGCTTGCCGAGAGGAGTGGAGGAATCAAACTCAGGTCAGCCATGTTGGCCGCATGCCAGGCAAATGCCTTATCTGCTTTGCTATTGCTCCAGCCTTGCAGCTTTGCCTTGCTCTGCCCATGTCAGGTTCAATCCTCTGCACCCCTCGTGGTCCAGATGCAAAGATGGAGCAGCCCACTCAACCCACAAGGTGATTCAGCTATGTACCCCATAAGATCTGAAGGTGGGAATCGAATGCTGGCCACCTGTGTGAAAGACTAGCACCATCAAGGCTCTCCTAACACTGCCCCTTTGAAGCTCCGTGCTTGATCTTTTAATCACCCCATACTTAACACAAAATCAAATCTAAGGGTGGAAAATTCTTAGAGAAACGGGCCTGGAGAGGGACGGAAACACCCACAACTCCATCTCATGGCGTTTCAGCCTAACTTCCGTGGTCCAATTTTTCCCGCATTTAAGATTCTCAGCATTTCTCTTTGCTTAAATGTTAAGTATGAGGTCATTAAGGATCCAGCACGCAGCTTGGGCCACTGCAACGGGAGCAGAGAGGATAGGGATTTTGCCTTGCATCCATAAGACCCAGGCATAGTCATAGACTTCCCCTACAGTTCTTCAGTCATGTCCACAGTGATTACTGCGTGCAGAGCCAGGAGAAGGCCCTGAGCATACCCTGGTGTGGCCACAACCATAAAGGAATGAACAAGAAAGAAAAGTAAAACATAGGACTTCAGTTCCTTGATGGCGAACTCTCTCACTGCGAGTTGAGTTTGCCAGAATTGTATAATCTTCCATTCCCCACGTTGGTGTGGAAGACGGTTAGAGTACCCTGATAATGTGGGGTGATAGGGTGTGGGTTGCCCATAACAAGAAACATTCAAAGGGCTCGGTCACAGGCATCACAAGGTGTGTTCAAAACTTTTCTTGTACAGAGAGAAAAGAAGAAAACATATAAGGAAATCACCGTGCCTTGCTCATTAAAGGATCAGTTCAATCCTCTGCACCCCTCTAGGTTCAGAGACAAAGCTAGGGCAAACCAGTCGACCCCCGAGGAGATTCAGCTATCCAACCCACAAAGATCTGAAGGCTGGAATCGAACCCAAATTACTCAAGTGAAAGACAAGCAACCACAGCCTCCCCTACCGCTGCACCTGTGGAAGTGGCTTCCTTGGTCCTTAATTACCCCATACTGAACACTGAAGCAAACACAAGGGTGTAAAATTATTAGAAACCAGCCCGGAGAGGAACAGAAACGTCCACAGCGCCATCTCTTGGCGTTTCGGTGGAATTACCGCGGCCCGATTTTTTCCACGCTTAAGATTTCAGCCCATTTCTTTGCTTCAATGTTAGGTATAGGATCATTAAGGATCAAGCAGCTGCTTGAGTCGCTGCAGTGGCAGCAGAGCGGTTCGTGCTCTTGGCTTGCAGTCACAGGTCCCTGGTTCTTTCTCTGAATCTCCATGCAGCCCCACCATCATGCCGGAGTGATTTCTGAATGCAGCTTCAGGAGAACCTCTGCGCACTGCCGGATTTGTGTCCCCCAAACCATGAAGAAATTAAATAAAACCAAAGCAGCCTCAGTCCCTTGATGGAAGATTCGGTGGGTTCTGAGCTGTATCTTGCTGTATCACTGACCCCTATTCTTTGTTGAAGAGGGTTGGGGCATCCTCAGAACACGGGGTGATTGCACATGAGGTTGACTATAACTGGAAACCTTTCAAAGAGTTGGGTCACAGACAGAGCAAAGATGGCTTATAACTTTTCTTGTTCAAAGTGAATAGAACAATGACAAAATAATCTCACCCTGCTTGTAATCAACCACGTTCAATCCCAGGTACTCAATTGTCCCCAGAACCCTGTGGGCACACACCAAAGCAGGCCCCCAAAAAACCTTTGATGCCAGAACTATAGTATAGCTGGTAGGATATTTGCCTTGCATACAGTCAACCCGTTTCTAATCCCCGGCATCCCATATGGTCCCCCAAGTACCATCAGGAGTAATTTCTGAGTGCAGAGCCTGGAGTAACCCTTGAGCATTGCTGGGTGTTACCAAAAAAGCAAAACAAAATTCCCTGACAGAAGTGATGTATTTAGAATTTCCAGGGAAGGGGATTGCCCAGTCTTAGGCTCATTATTCCTGTGTTCATTAAAATTCTTCTTAACATACCCTAGTTCCTCTGATGACTGTTACCTTCACCCCACACATTTGGAAATGCAAGAGTTGAATCTGGCCTCTGCAAACCTCCTCCACAGAGAACAGAAGGCGTGGTACTTCTCATGTGTATAGGAACCCCAAAACTCAGGACGGAAGATGGCACTATCAGCAATGTGGGGGGCTGTGATATGGGCACATGGGGTCTTGAGACCCTTAAATCCGAGTTGGTTGTAGATATCATACTGCAGGAAGGCAAGCCTCTCCTGTGTCACACTGTTCGCACTCGGGCAGCTGGCTCTGCTGAACAAGCCACTGGGTGTCTCTCCATGCAGAGGGTGACAGGGGCGAGCCCCAGGCAGCATAGACACCCGGACACAGTTCACCAGTTTATTCTCTGACCTGAGGTCCAGCAGGGCTCTGCAGGGCCGGAAGTTGCTGGACTCTCATCCCCTCCAGCCCTTGGCGAGTCGAATCCACCAGAGGTGGCCTGCTCTTGGCACATGTATCCCTCAACACCCAATCCACCCCACCTGGTCCACACCTCCATTTCTGGCTATATGATTCAGGGGAGGGTTCGGAGGCAGAGGTTAGGCAGCTTCTGGAGTTGGGCTGAGGTGGGAGGGCACACAACTCGTCCAGGGGTCCCTACATTGTCTGGAGTCTGACTTTGGTTCCCACACTCGGGGACCCCCCCACCTGCCCTTCTCCGAGAAATTTCTGGGGAAGCCAATGAGCAGTCTACCTGGAACAGGAGGGAATCCAGTGGTCAACAAGGAGGTCCAGAAGCACCAGAGATTTGGGGGAACAGGACGGGAGACAGGTTTAGGAGGGCTGTATCAGCTCTGAACCTGAAAGTCTTTGTATGTGGTGCAGAGGTGCTAAACTTCCAGCTAAACTTCCACTGTGCCCCCCCAAGAGAGGAGGGGAGAGGCTTGGGGGTCCCCCGGGAGGCTGAAGAAGGAAGGAAATTCCTTTTGTCTGACCATGAAGCAGTTGCAGGAGAAGATAAATGGGTCGGTTAGAGGCCTCATCACCATTAGTGCCCCCCGTGGGGGTGTCCCATCTGTACCCCCTTCACCTCCGCGACCCCCGACTCTCTCAGCTACTGAAGCAGAGAGCTCCTGTTGGAAGCCGAACTTCTGGTCTGGCTGTCTGAATTCAGCAGCTGCCATATTGAGCAGCGACAGGATCCATCCCTGGGAGCACTAAATGCCAGCAGGGTCTCTGCCGGGCCCCACCAGAACTGAGGGGCTGTGGGCAGGGCTTGTCAGGGGCATGGCTAGCGTGTGTAGGGACCCCCATGTGTGCTCCCACCGCCTGCTCCACGGATCCACCAGTGGTCCTGGGGGACCGGAGTGCGGCCACCGCCATCTGGTTGAGCCCAGCTCCTGGCCCACAGACCCCCGCAAGTGCAGCTCGTGGCCCTGGCCCCCAGTGGCCTCAGCCTGGTGGCCTAGTTCTGGCACAGGTAGGCAAAGGTCTGCCGTCAGCAGGGACAGGAAGGTGAGCTGCACGTGCTCACTGGGGCACCGATCGGGTCCACTTAGGAGAACTGCCCAGGCAGGAGTCCAGGGAGAGTGGGCCACCAGGGGCAGGCCGGCCAGCCCTGGTTCTTCCTCCTGGTTGCACTTGGTTTTCTTTTTCCACATCTGGAAGTGCTGAGGGCTCATTCCAGTCACGCCTCGGGGGGCACTATGGGGTGCCCGAGATCAAACTCCGGTTGATGTGTGCAAGTCAGTGTGTCCCAGTTGGACATCGCTGGGGCCCGGCTGAAATATTTTTCCCTCTGGAGACGCCTGTGCTCTCTCCCCAGCGTGTGCTTCTCTCTCAAACTTTCTAAGTAATTTACTATAAAAACTATCTTGTTGGAGCCCGAATGATGATATAGCAGGTAGGGCACACAGCAGACCAGAGTTCAATTCCTGGCATCTCATAGTGTTTCCCTGAGCACAGCCAGGAATAATTCCAGGACAGAGAGCCAGCAGTCAGCCCTGCGTATTGCTTGCTGTAGCCCAAAAAGGAAAAGAAAAAAGAAAACTATCTTGCTTCACACACACACACAAACACACACACAATTTTAAAAAATCCAGTTGAGCCTCTCTGGCTCTGAGCTTCAGCAGAGTCTGTTCCAGCAGCTGGCACACTTATCCCTGTTCTCCCAGTCACTGACCCCAGTCATTACTCAAGCCTCAGTCAGTTTGCACCTTGTCCCCAGACCTTTGGGTCCTTCCAGCACATAGGGCCCCCAAGCTGCCACCATGTCTATGGGTTCCCCGCCCTCTCCCACAAGCCAGTCTCTCTTCCCAACCTGCCCGAGTTCCAATGACATGGCTGACCTTCTTCCCTCGACGGAAGGAGCTGTACCAGCTTCCTGGCTTCTCCCTGGACCATGAGGCCAGTTTCACCTGGGGGACACAGGGAGTCAGTGGAACACAGGTTTTGGCTGCCTCCTACCAGCATGGTTTTTATGATGGGGGTCAATTCCTATGCAATGCTAAGGGGTTTGTGGGCCCCTCCTGGTGAGAATTGGTTGTTCAGACCTTGAGGTGCTGAAGGCCTCCAGTGTAATACCTGTGTGTGGGGGGCATGTGGTTCCATGGACAAAACTCAGTATTTGCACGTGCAAGGCATGTGCCCCACCTCCTGAACTACCTCTCCAGACCCTGCCCTGGCCCTTGTGGCCTTGTCATCCCAGGCTGGAAACTGGAGGCGTCTGGGTCTCCCATCGTGCTAGTGGGCTTCAGGAAAGGTTCGATGCAGCACACACTCTTCAAGCAATGATGGACAGATGGAGCTTGTGGGCAAATGCCCCTAGTTCTTGGCCCGCTCTATGCTGATGTGGAGCAATTCCCAAGTGCTGTCTGCCTCACACTGTCTCTCAGATGTCCCCAGTGAAGCTGAGTACACCCAACAATGACAATATAACTAAGCTCCCTTGGGGCCACTTCCCTAAGTTTGTCACCACCCACCATCCCCCTCTTGCCTTCGGGGGCTAGATTATACTGGAGACTCCTGCCTTGTACACAACTGACCCGGGTTCAATCCCTAGTATCTCAGAGGTTTCCCAGAGTCCTGCCACGAGTGATCCCTGAGCATTGCTACATGTGATCTGAAGACTAATAATTATCATTAGTATTAATGTTGTTTGCAGGTCATACCTGGCAATGCTCAGGGATCACTCCTGGCTGGTCTGAGGGACCCTTCAGAGTACTGGGGATCCAACCAGGACCAGCTGCATGCAAGGCAAGCACCTCCCCTCTGAACTAGCTCTCTGGCCTCACATTTGTTTGTTCTTTTTAAAACAAAAAAAAGGTTTTATCTGGACACTCTCAGGAAGGAGAGAGAGAGAGAGAGAGAGAGAGAGAGAGAGAGAGAGAGAGAAAGAGAGAGAGGGAGAGATGCTAGAGAGAACACGTTGGTCACAAGTAGAGCAAGCCTAGGACACAAATGTGCCTATTCGGGTATAAGGGCTTGTCTCAGGAGCCGGGGGAAGGCTCAATGTGACGGCACAGAGGGGAGGGCACTGGCCGTACATGCCCCTGACCTGGATTTTATCCCAGGATCCCACAGATCCCCCAAGCACTGCCAGGAGTGAGTCTTGACGCAGTGCAAAGGTGCTTGTATCTATATCTCACAGTGATTCAACTAAAAACACACACCAAAAAAAAAAAAAACCTTGTTGAACGTGTGGGTCTCTCTCCTTGCTGGCCCTTAAAAACATTCCTGAGGACTGGAATGTTCCCTTTGATCATGAGCCTATTTCCAGTTGATTCTCAGTCACTCATTTTGAAACATTATTCATACACCTACGACCTCTGTCACTGAAAAGTTTTTGAGCCCAAATCACTGTCTTCCCTCCACAGATTGTAATCTCTGGCACTGCCTAACCCACCCCTGCTCCATTTTGGTGGTGTGATGCTCAGGAAAGCTATTTTCAGTACTCATCCCCCTCACCCTCTGGCATTCGTTAATCCTCACTTCTCACTCTGGTTGTGGCCTTCCTCACACATTCTGACTCTGCTCACAATATAGAAATTCGCCATTCGGGTTGAAGTCATAGTGCAGTGCTAGACATTTGCTTTGCATGAAGCCAGCTCAGGTACAATTTCTGGCATCCCCTATGGTTCCCTGGGCACTGGAAGCAGTAATTCCTGAGTGCAGCGCCAGGAGAAACCTTGAGCATCACCAGCTGTGTCAAAGAAAGAAAAGATTGTAAATAGGAAAAGGAATAAGCTCATTTTTTTATTTGAGTTGATGTAATTTTTCAGCTAGATAGAAGTAAATGTTGCACAACATTTCTAATGTAGGAACAGTCATGAGGAAAAGGAGCACCGTATTATTTAAAGAAGAATTTGTTTCAGTCAATTATTAAATGAAGTACAAAATATGCATGTAAGTAATAAACAATGTTTTCAAAATAGCATAGGAAAAGGCTTGGAGCAATAACACCACCGGGAGGATACTTGCCTTGTAGACAGCTGTCCTGGGTTCGATCCCTGGTACAACATATCACCTGAGCCCCAGAAGAAGTGATCCCTGAATATGGACATAAGTATGAACATATCAAGTATCATAAGCTCACTTTATTCCATTATATCTGCAATAGTATAATAAAGCAAGAAAGAAGATACACGTTGAAAAATATAAATAGATGTCTTGATTCACTGTTGATGAAGGATCTACATTGGTTAATAATTGAAACCTCCAAAGAAAACTATCATTCTGATAACACAAGTCATAAAAGAATTGCAAAGTTAAAGGATTTTCAATAGTCTTGCTCATATAAAATAATTCTAATTGGTCCAAGAAATTCTCTCTACCCTGCTCACAGTCACTCTCTGTACACTCGGGTAAAGCCTCATGTATGACTGGATCCCCAGAAAACCCAGGTATGCGGGACTTTGTGACAGAGAACTCAAGGTTTGATGGAACCAGGAATGGGGATCCTTCACCCGTATCCCCGTTTCCAGAAACAGCAGTCACACCCATAAACCACATCTGGCTGGTGCCAGATAATCTCATCATTGGCCACCATCCAGAGTCACATGTGCTTCTCTACCAGAAGGGAGCAGAACATGACACTTGCCATAACCATGCCGCTGGACCCCGTGCCAGGCTGTTTCACTTGGGGAACCCCAGAGGGCGACCTGTTGAGACCCCTTCCCACCTCAAGGGACCCAGCCCTGGCAACCAAAAACCTCCAGAACTCAACCGCCACCATGCTCATGGCCACTCTCCACACAATCTGGCTGAGCCTCACCCACAAGTGAACTTATTCCTGGACCGCACAGCAACATTTGCTTTCACACTTCATATGGCCACACTTCATACCACACACCACTCAAACTCCAAAAGTACCATGCTACATTTGATGGTGTTCAAGTAAGAGGCAACCAATCTTACCAATCTTAGAGGGAAATTTTTTTCATAGATAAATATATATATATATATATGTATACATACATATATCACATCACACAAGGCTCAACCTTTAACAACATGTGAATGATCTCTTGTAGAAGAACTTAATTGCCTGTGGGTGAAATACAACAATCCTCACATTCTTTCCTCTAAGGAAAGTTTCTGTATCATGTTCACTGGTTTTTCATAACAAACAATACAAAATATATTATTTCAGTTCTGCTTTGGGGCAGGGGTTGGGGTTTGGGATTGAACTTTCCAAAATATGTTGGTGGGAATGTGTAATTGTGGTGGAATTGTTGTTTGAATATTAAATGTAATCAAATATTGTGAACCACTTTATAAAATTTGAACAATTTTAAAATAATCTAATATCCGAGGCCAGTGGAAACAGGGGCCACATGGACTGGTGAATGGTTGGAAATTACAACAAGGGTGTGGGGGTAGAGGGTAGTTAAGATAGAGGAGGATTCATCATGACAGCATAGTTGGAAATGATCACTCTGGACAAGAACTGAGTGTTGAAAGTCGGTAAAGGGATATACGTAACTTTTCAGCATCTGTATAGCAAACCATAATGCCTAAAATAAGATAAAAAGAATGAGACAGAGAGAGGTGTCTACCATAGAGGCAGGCTGGGGTGGGGGCGTGTGACTTGTATGGGGTGGGAGGTAAACTGGGAACACTGATGCTGGGAAATTATACTAGTGGAGGGATGGGTTTTAGAACATTGTATGACTGAAACCCAATCATGAACAGCTTTGTAATGCTCTTTCTCATGGTGATTCATTTTTTAAAAAATTAATAAGAATATTAATAAATAAAAATATGTGTGGTCATGGATTGATATGTTCCACAGATACTACAATTAATCTGCTTTTCCTCCACTCATTCTGTCCTCCTCATTCAATGAGAATTGGATACACTCTGCCATGAAAAATGACTCGTGCCATGGCCTCACCCAACCAAAATATCAAAAATTCCTCAATAGATCCTCTGCCCATATCTCCTTATCTCCAGCAACTCAGCAGTCACACCCATAAGCCACCTCTGGTTGGCGACAGATAATCTCATCATCGGCCACCATCCAGAGTCGCATGTCCTTCTCTCCTGGAGGGGAGCATAACATGACACTTGACATAACTATGCCACGGGACACTGAGCCAGGCTGTTTCACCCTGGGCGTCCCAGAGGGGTTGGGAGAAACCCCTCCCCGCCCCAAGAGACCCACCCAGTCCCGGCAGCCGAAAACCTCCAGAACTCAACCACGGTCATGCTCATGGCCGCTCTTCATACATTTGGACTGAGCCTCTCCCATGATTGAATCCCCAGAAAACCCAGGTATGCAGGATTTTGTCACTGAGAAATCTGGGTTCAATGGGAACTGGAATAGAGATCCTCTGGCCATATCCCCCTGTCTCCAGCAACTCAACAGTCATGCCCATAAGCCAACTGTGACTGATGCCAGATAATCTCATCATTGGTCACCATCCAGATCACATTGCCTTCTCCGCATGTCTTTCTCTACTGGAAGTGATCATAACATGACACTCACCATAATAATGCTTCCAGACCCCGCACAGATCTGTTTCACTCCATATGCTCATGTCATGCCTCACCCATGAGTGAACCTTTTCCTGGACTGCGTGGCCACATTTACAGCTGTGTGATGCTTCATAGGACACACCCTACCCATACTCCAAGAATACCGCACCGCATTTGATGGGGTTCAAAGTAGGAGGCAACCAATCTTAGAGGGAAATATTTCTTTATAGATATATATATGCATATATATGTATATGCACAGAAGGCTAAGCCTTTAACAACATGTTATCTCTTACAGAAGGGCTTAATGGTCCCTGGTTGAAATACAACAATCTTCACACTCTTTTCTCTAAGGATACTCTTTGGTAGGATTTTCAGCAGTTTTTTTTATAAAAAACAATACAAAATATGTTATTTCATTTCTGCTTTGGGGCAGGGGTTGGGGTTAGGATGGACATATCTAAATTATGTTGGTGGGAAGTTACAATGGTGGTTGAATTGGTGTTCAAATATTAAGTGTAATTCTCAAATAGAAAGCAGTTGTCAAATATTGTCAACTACCTTATAAAATTAAAACAAAAATTTAAATGAACAAACAAAATTTTTAAAAGACTCAGATGTGTACTAATTAGTCCTTGCTGATTTATTTTCTGATGCTTCTATTTGTAGTTCTCAAAGTTTTGTTGGAATAAACAATACAAAGTAAATTTGTTATGTGCCAAAAGGGATAGATTGGGATTGGGAGGGAAAATGGAGATGTTGGTGGAACGACAGTCACACTGGTGGTTTTGTGACACTAAATGCTTGAAATAAGTAAGTATTCTCTACCCTGGGCCTTTCTGTAAGCTTATTTTATTTTGATCAGTTCCTGGAGACTGGGGAGGAGCTCTACAGAGGTGCCTGACAGGGTCCCCCTCTCTGGAAAACTGCCCAGATGCAGGCCCAAAGGTTTGGGGTGCAGTTCAGTGTTCAACTTCAGTGTTGGGGGCTACCAGGGTTGTTGCTGCTGACTTCACACCCAGCGAGGCAGACGCGGGGAGGGGGTAACAAAGGGAGCCCGTGTTCAAACTTGGGGTCTTTTGCCAGCTTGGTACGTCCCCCAGCCCTTTGAGATGTTGCCCTGGCTTGTGGCAACGCTTTGAAACCATTTCAAATTCAAACATAAACCAAGTTATCGGTGTTCATCTTAGATGTGAAGAATGTATTTGCTACAGTTGAAATAGCATAAATTGAAGCTTCTCCACTTGAGCCAAATGAAGATACAAGATACACTGTTTCCCTTAAATCGAGACACCCCGAATCAAATATAGAACGTTGAGATGAACGCACTAGAGTGGGGAAGCAGGTTAGGTCTGGGCTCCAGAATCACGGCCAAGTTACATCATAAGTTAAAAATAACCCAACTTAGATTCTCAGAAACGGACAGCGTTTTAATATGATGTCACTCAATTCCCCTCCCCTCCCCCTCATTGAAGTCGTCATAAAAAAGAAATTGACTGTGTTTGGCATATTGAATACATCACGGGTAGCTTGACAGGCTTTGCCGTGATGGGGAGATACTCTCAGTAGCTGGCCGGGCTCTCTGAGAGGGATGGAGGAATCGAACCCTGCTCAGCCAGGCTGGCTGCATGCTAGGCAAATGCCCTACCGCTGTGCTATTGAGCGTGACAAAAAATTACCCCCCCAAATTTAATTAAAATAAATTTTTAAAAAATATAATTGCTGGGCAGGCAAGAAATGGGTGTTTCACTTTGGGTTATCAGTTCCAAATCTGGCACCTGCCCCCACAGCAAAGAAATTTCATACACACACACCTCTGACCCTGACCCAAGGTTGGCTCTAGTGGGACATGGAGAGCAGGGTGAGGAGCTGTCAGAAGGAAACTCCCCAAAAGTTTCTCAAGGAATATCTGCACCCAATAAATGATGTCAGCAGTATAGATGCCTCTACCAACCGGGTCCGCACCACGCTGGTCACCAGCCATCAAATCCAACTCATCCCCCAGGACTTAATCCACCACCTGCCAGTGGGACCCTCTTAATGAGGTGAGGTCCCTCCCTCCCCCCAGTCCCTTCCTCCGTGGCCCAGTCTAGGCGAGTGCAGCCCCCCATCCTACTCACCTGTCATCTGAAGATTCTTGGGATTCTTGGGAAGCTCGGGATCCCCAGTGCAATTTCCTAGACCTCATCCTAGCATATCAGAGTCCACGACTGACCACTTGGATGCTGAGGCAGGCAATGAGCCAAACCCTGTTCCAGGGACGGGGAATACCTATGGACACGCCTCCTATTGGTCCATGTTTTGCCCCACTTCTCTCTCATTTGCTGGCAATGAGCCAAACCCTACCGGGACATACCTATGGATTCGCCTCCTATTGGTCCATGTTTTGCCCGGCTCCTCTCTCATTGGCTGTTGCTAAGGCCCAGAGCCACCGGTTTCTGGGGGCGGGCTCAAAGGCGTGTGCTCCTTAGCCAGGAGACCTTTGTGCTTCTGCCACCAACTGACACTGGAGCTGGCTCCAGTCAGCAGCTTCTCTTCCCCATCATTAGATGCTGACCATTAGGCTACAGATCCTGTGCTTCATCACCGGAGCTAGTCGTCCAGTGCCTGTTTATAAGCTTTTCCGCATGTTTTGCAAAACCCAGGACAAATACCCAAACCTTAGCTCGAATTCATTAGAAGGCCTCAGTGTAACCTATATATCAAAGTTTTAGGAATTAAGATCAATCTTAGGATATTTGAAGTTTAAGTTTAGCCAACAAAAGATCTGTCCAGGTTTTCATAAGATCCACCTGCCACATTTCTATTTGTGGGGCGAGGGTTAGCACTTCCTAATTGAGAAACTTTCTATAAAACTTGCCCTGCGTGTGGCCAGCCCATGACTTTGAACTTGGCACCAGGCACGGTGAATTTTGATGTACCCATTACAAACGTGGCTCCCCCAAACCCAGTGATTGTCGCTCAAATATAAAGAATCTCAGACACCCCTGCCTTTCCTTAGTACTTATGGTTCACGGATGAAGGCAAACAAAACAAAACATGACTGACAGTTACCGGAATTTTACATTCAAACTAACACATAGAACGCCTCATCTTTGTTTTCTTTTATCTCAAAATCTTTAAATTTTTTTTATTTTAACAAATCACCATGAGACACAGTTACAGACTTACAAACTTTCATGATTGTGTTTTGATCTTGAAATCTCTTGAGACAAATAAAAAGTGTTTGTATGAAGCTCATAGCTCTGGGCATGTTGTGTAATAATACCCTCAATATAATACTCAGGAAGATTAAGGTATTTTACTGGAGTGACTGAGAAGTTATGTATTTTTCAATATATTGTGGTATTTTGCTCAGTTTAAATTGTCTCTTGGTTACGGGTGTGTCGACAAGGTCTTATAAACCTGTTCTCTTTCCCCTGGCAATGAGGCAAGGCAGTAGAGAAGTCCAGTCTTTGGTCCCAAAGCAGGACCCAGAAGCCTGTTGGCTGGATCCCCCTCTGTAAATGCACTATCTAAGTACCTACATACAGTAAACTCACTGCATGCTTTAAATGGTGTGGTAATAATACTTTGGATTTTTCTTTTGTTTTGAGGCTCTCCTGGCAGTACTCAGGAAATACTCCTGGAAGGGCTCAGTGGATCATAGGGGATGCTCAGAATTATGCTCAGATTAGTTGCATGTAAGGCAACTACCCTACCTGCTGTACTATCACTCCAAACCCTATTAAGTAGGATTTTAAATGGAAACTTCATTTACCCTCCATAAGACGATAATTTATTTTTTTTCTACAGTGAAACTTGTCTCTGAGGGGTAATATGGTTTCCATTCCATATTTTCAATTACAGTCACAGATCGTATTCAGTAAAAGTGGCAATGTGTTCACATTGCTGTGGTTAGAACTGGGGTCAAAATTTATGAATTGTTTATATTTTTATTGAATC
The DNA here is from genome assembly GCF_029834395.1 of Sorex fumeus. Taxonomy (NCBI): domain Eukaryota; kingdom Metazoa; phylum Chordata; class Mammalia; order Eulipotyphla; family Soricidae; genus Sorex; species Sorex fumeus. Next base: position 1,713,615 of record NW_026606191.1, read on the forward strand.
AGCACGCATTAGAGTATTACAAAATTGTTCATGATTGTGTTTCAACCATACAAAATTCCAACACTCATCCCTCCCACCAGTGTAATTTCCCAACACCAGGGCCCTCAGTTTCCCTCTCACATCTTCAAGTCACACCCAACCCCAACCGGTCTCTATAGCAGGTACCTCTCTACTCTTTCTCTCTTTTCTCTCTCTCTTTCTCTTTCTCATTTTAGGCATTATGGCTTGCAATACAGATGCGGGATGTTATCATGTATGTCCCTTTATCAGCTTTCAACACTCAGCTCTTGTCCAGAGTGATCATTTCCAACTAGTGTTGTCATAATGGACCCTCCTCTATCATAACTACTGTCCAGTTCCCGCACCACTGACCAATCACTGACCATTAAACTAACTTGAGAGTTGTTAATTTAGATTAAATAAAATTAGAGAAAGATCGCTTTACCCAGGAGGCACCTGGTCCTATTTTCCCAACTGCAGGCCCCAGGGCAGTTTAGCTTTTTTGATTTTTTTCTGCCTGACCCCAAATGATCCTTCTAGATCTCAGAGGCAGAAGCACTGTTTTCCTCTTGTTAGAGGCTGTGTCTTTAAGTCAGTGACCTACTATCAATATGTGTGTGGCCCCAAGGAAAAAAATACCTGTAGATGCTAAAGAATCAAACAGCACCTGGCCCAGACAAGGTCAGACTAAACACCTGAAGAACCTGCAATCAGTACTTATCAATACACTGGCTCAGCTCTTTATACACGATCAGACCTGAACACCTGAAGAACTTACCATCAGTACTCATCAATACACTGGCTCGGCTCTTCCCACGCTGTCTGAATGCAAGTTTCCGTCCCAATGGAAAACCAGCAGGACTGTACTACTGTACAAGAAGGGAGACATCCACGACATTGGCAGCTATCGCCCGATCTGCCTATTGTCTGTCGTCTATAAGCTGTTCACTCAAGTCATCCTGAATAGGATTAGTGGAACACTAGATGAAGAACAACCATGCGAGCAAGCTGGCTTCCGAAAAGGATTTAGCACAATCGACGATATCCACGTGATAACCAAGCTCACTGAGGTTTCTCTGGAGTTTACGATGCTGTCCTAAATAATGTTCATTGATTTAAAGAAGGTCTTTGATTCTCTTGAGACTGAAGTGGTCATCGAGGCCCTAGTCAAACAGGGTGTTCAGAGTCAATACATCAGGATCCTCCGTGAGCTGCATTGCGGATTCACTACCAGGATCTCACCATTCCACAGGGAGGTGATCATTGATGTCAAGAGAGGGGTTATGCAGGGTGATACTATTTCACCGAAACTCTTCAGTGCCACCCTTGAGAACGTCATGCGACGACTGGAATAGGAAGGAATGGGAGTGAAGATAGACGGTCGATAACTATACCACCTCCGCTTCACTCATGACATAGTTATTATAACACCAAACATCAGCCAAGTGGTACAAATGCTAGCCGACTTCGTCCGTGGAAGGGTCGGACTACAGCTGAATCTAACAAAGACAATGTTTATGAGAAATGGTCTCGCTCCAGGCGTTCCATTCACTCTCAATGGGATAAATGTCTCCGAATGCAACAGTTATGTGTACCTAGGTCGAGAAGTCAACATGACTAATGACCTGACATCTGAGTTGCGCAGGAGAAAGAGAGAGGCTTGGAACGCCTTCAAGAACATCAAAAAATAGCTAAGAGGACAAAGAACCTCTGGTTCCGGGCACATCTCTTCGATTCCACTGTTATTCCTGTATTAACATACACCTCAGAGACCTGGGCCCTTCTCAAACATGATGAGAACGCTATTCGTGTCTCCCAAAGAGAAATCAAAGCTATGCTTGGAGTATCACTCTTCACTCAAATGAGAGAAATAATTCGAAATTCTGACCTCTGTCGACAGTCAAGAATCAGAGACCATGTATCAATTGCCAAGGCGTCAAAAATCAGATGGGCTGGACACGTAATGAGATTTGGAGATGACCGCTGACTAGAGCCATTACTTGACTGGATTCCACGGGATGTCAAAAGATCACGTGGCCGCCCACCTATAAGATAGTCAGACTTCTTCGTCAAGACCCTGAAAGATTGATTTAAACCTCTTCATGTCATAGAATGAGCAGAAGCCATTGGGCTACATTAGCACGCGACAGGGATGAATGGAGAGGTTGCTGGCGCCTGCTCGAGTGAATCAATGAGTAATGGTATATCAAGTGATCAAGTGATCAAGATGCTAGTGATAAAGGAATAAGAAAGAATGAAGAGATTGTACACAGAAGTTTCAGGTCAGTGATGTTCCTCTATGATTATAATGATGGATAAATAATATGAATTTCTCCAAACATCTAGGAAGTATAGCATTGAGAGTGAATCATGGGACCAGATTGATAAGGGTAGGGTGTTTGCCTATTATGTGGCTGACCTGGGTTAAATTCCCAGTATCCCATATGGTCCACCCATGCACTACCAGGAGTAATTCCAAACTGCAGAGCCAGGAGTAACCCCTGAGAATCGCCAGATATGACCTCAAAAGCTAATACTAATAATATCCATCATATCTACTTTAGAAATGTCTTTGACGATTGTTAAATGAAGCAAGTCAGAAGAAGGATAAACACAGGATGATACCACTTGTATGAGGCATTTAGAATAACTGGATGAAGAAATGCAATGTCTTAAAGAGGAGGATGCTCTATTCAACCTCAGTCTCAGGATAGAGAGAGGAGAAAGAAAAAAATGTGGAAGGGAGGGAGATAAAAGAGAGAGGAGAAGGAATGGGGGTCAGGAATGGAGATGCAGGTTTTATTAAGGAAAGATAGAATCAAATTCCCTAACCACAGTGTCAACAACACTGAAATCAAGTTACCTAAACTGTAACAGCCAAAGCGAGAAAGCGGCTTGTCCAGAGGGCAGGGCTGGAGGTGGGTAGGGGATATGGGCAGGAGTCTGAGACCATTGGTGGGGAGAACTTAGCACTAAATGCACGGATTGGTGCTGTAATGTTGTATGTCTAAAGCTCAACACTGAATAACTTTGGAATTATGGTGCTTTTTTATTTTAAATGTCTTGATTGGAAAATGAATTTTAAAAAGAAAAGAAAAAGAAATGTCTTTGATAATTAAATTTCATGGAAAAGAAAGTCAAATCAGAAGGAGTACATCAAACTTAAAACACTTCTGCACTGCCAATGAAAGGCGGCCAAAATTAAAACACTCCCTCAATGAACAGGAGAAAATATCTGCACAGCATTCGTGTGACAGAAACACAAATGTCCAAGATGTGCAAAACGTAGCAACGAAATAATATACTCAGAACTTATTCCTAGCTCTGTCCTCAGAGATCACTCCTGGTGGGCCTCGGGGACCCTAAGTGGTGCAGGGGATCAAACCCAGGCAGCCCTCAGCACTGTGCAAAGCATGATCCCTTCCCACTGTCCAAGTAATCCAGCCCCTGTCCACATAATTTTAATTGATGCTTCCAGGACCTTGAGTCTCTCTGGAGTGATCCCTGAGCAGAGCCAAGTGTGCCCCCCACCAAAAAAGAAAAAAATCACAAAATAACAAAAACATATCTTCCCCCTTTTACTTTTCATTTCCCCCTTCCTCCATGCCCATGCTTGCAAGACGTCAGTGAGGAACAGCTCATCAGAGATTCTGCTCTACTCAGTGTAGCCTTTCGCCACTAAACAAGAGCTGTAGGAATGTAAGTACAAGGTTGGCGTGCTGAGACTTTTTTTTCTTGAATCTCATTTTTTTGCACAAGGTTCAGCCTATTTTATTTTAGTTTTTCTTTTAGTTGGGAAGTCACACCTAGTGATGCTCAGGGCTCACTCCTGGGTCTACACTCAGAAATTCCTCCTAGCATTTCTTGCGATGTGGAGGAGATGGAGAGATAGAGTAGGAGTAGGGTGTTTGTCTTGCATGCAGCTGACCCAGGTTCCAACCTCCCTGACATTCCATAGGGTCCCCCAAACACTGTCAGGAGTACTTCCTGAATGCAGAGCCAGAAGTAACCCGAACATCACCAAGTGTGTGAGTTCACAAGGTAAACCACTGGGGCTGCTACTGCGATGCGTGTGTTTGTGTTCTGTGGCCCAGAGCTGGCTCCCCACCTCCCCACCTCCCCAGGGCTCCCCAACAGAGAGAAAGAGGGATGGGGAGATGCGGGAACATAGTTGATGGTAAAAATTGCCCCTTTATTGGAGAGTTGCTAGCATGTTTATAGAATATCTGAAGGGGGATTGAAGTCAGGACATAGGTGTGATTGGTCATTTACATAGATAAATATTTGACAGAGGAAATTCTCTTGGAGAGATCAACTCAAGAAGACACTGCCTCCAAGGGACATCTACATTGCTTTTTATCTTTCCCTCTAGTGTATAAGTTATCAATAAATGCAGTTGTTTGGATAAACACAGTAAGAGTCAAAGATCCCAACACTTAGTTCTCTGGGCTCTGAGTGCAAGCAAGGCTTTTACCATAAATCCCAGACTAAGTCCTCAGGTCAGTAGAGCTTGTCCTTCCCAATGGGGGTACTGTCTCTTAGGTTGTAAAAGTTTGCATCAAAACCATGCATGTATGCCTTTTACAATGTCCCATTTCGATGCCAGGTAGCTGTGCCACTGCCCCGGGTCCATCCCAGTCCCACGGCGGAACCTCCCTTTTGGGGTGTTAGGAACTACAACAACCGAAGCCTGACTCAAGTAATTATGACCAAGTAATTATACCCAGGAGCAGATATAACTTAGAATCAATCAATTCCCAAATATTAGGAGCATACCATTAATGGTCTTTCTGTGTTTAACCAAAGAACATTGCTCTATAGTAAAACATAGAAAAGGCTATAGGGGAGATAGAAAATCAGGTAGTTATATAGAGCACTTCAAATACAAAACAGTACAAATACAAAGTTCAGAATTACCAGAAAGTTTTGGCTTATGAATAATCAAGACTAACTTGGAAATTTGTGACAATGAGAGGTAAAATATAAGGGAAAGGTTAAGGATGTTCTTTAACCAAATTAATTTTTCCAGCAAGAGCTTGTTAAGCTTCTCTAGGAGGAATAAAGGGGACAATTCACTGATGAAGTTTAAAGCACTTAGGGTTAATATCCAACACAAAGGAAAGGTTGAAGATACACTTTAATAAATTAGGGATGTTAGCAAGGGCATGGGAAGCTTCTCTGGGAGGAGGAAAGAGTCAATTATTCTGTGAAGCCTAGGGCACTGAGGGTTGATATCCAACAAAATGTGACAAAAATAAATAAAAAAATAAATTTGTAAAACGGAGAATTTTTTTCCTGGTGCTGTTTTTGTGGGACACACATTGGAATGTTAAGCTCACCTGAGTTCCTATACTGACATTCCGTTATACTCATGATACTCTGGAGTTTTTTCTTCTTTGTTTTGCTTTATGCTTTTGAGCCACACCAAGTGATGCTGAGGGTTCTTTCTGCCTCTGCACACAGGAATTACTAAGATGGTGTTTGGGGCAGCCTATGGGATGGTAACTGGTCAGCTGCATGCAAGGCAAGCAGGAATTACTGTGGTCATACTCAGAGGATACTGAGGATGGAATCCGGGTTGGCTGTGTGAAAGGCAAGTGGGGACCCTATACGATGCTGGAGATAAATACCAAACCCATCACGAGCAAGACAAGCTCCCAGCCACTGAACTATCATTCTGGCCCCTTTTATTGCTTTTAATCTGTATTTTCATTTAAAGTATTTTTTAAAAGTTTTTGGTGGCCTGTCGCCTTCTCCTCTCTGGAAAGAAAGATGGCGGCCGCATGGGAGCCTTGTGGACAGCAGGTATGAGCCGGGGGTGTGGGGGCGACTAAAACCTCATGGGAAGGGGGGCGTTCCGGTCCGTCCTTCACACCCTACCGAGGTCACCAGTTGCCCCTCGCGAGTGGCTCTCCAGCACGGCCACGGCCCCAGAAGCACAAGGACTTAATGCAGAACCCGGCAGCTTGGAGCAGAAAAGTGAAAGGACTATGCGTTAATCCAGGCCATCATGTCTGCCCGGAGGGGAAAGGGTGTTGGTCCCTTCCACCCTCCTCCCTCTGGAAAGAAAGATGGCGGCCACATGGGAGCCTTGTGGACAGCAGGTATGAGCCGGGGGTGTGGGGGCGACTAAAACCTCATGGGAAGGGGGGCGTTCCGGTCCGTCCTTCACACCCTACCGAGGTCACCAGTTGCCCCTCGCGAGCGGCTCTCCAGCACGGCCACGGCCCCAGAAGCACAAGGACTTAATGCAGAACCCGGCAGCTTGGAGCAGAAAAGTGAAAGGACTATGCATTAATCCAGGCCATCAGGTCTGTCCGGAGGGGAAAGGGTGTTGCCCCAGTCACCTTCTCCTCTCTGGAAAGAAAGATGGCGGCCACATGGGAGCCTTGTGGACAGCAGGTATGAGCCGGGGGACTGGGGGCGACTAAAACCTCATGGGAAGGGGGGCTTTTCGGTCCGCCCTTCACGCCCTACCGAGGCCACCAGTTGCCCCCCACTAGCGGCTCTCCAGCACGGCCACGACTCCAGAGCACAGAAACCAATTTCTTAACTATCTGACTTTCAGTAGAAATACTTCCAGGGTCAATAAGTAAAACAGCAGTAATCCAAAACCGACATATAATTCTTGAACCCAGCTGTAGAAAGCAAATCACTTCACAATGCTTTGTCAGCATGTCTGATTTGGGGGTGGGGGGGTAAACTCTAAATAATAGTGGTGAATCTTTTATTGAAACAATGAATCTAATCAAAGCAGATAGAGTGTTAACTAGAATTCATCTGCCCCACAGGGACTGGGAGGGGTGGGGGGTGGGGTTTTATTGAGGTTCTTCATGGTAAAAAATGTTTTGGTAAAGGGAAATGTGCTTGATATTTGCATGACTGAGACCTAAACCTGAAAGCTTTGTAACCTTTCCCATGGTGATTCAATAAATAAATTTAAAAAATAAATAAATAAAAAAATAAAAAAAAGTTTTTGGTGGCATAACCAGTTCTTATAGTAACACATACAACAAGTCACTTAGAATGTTTACATCCTCACTCATTCACTGACACAGAAGCTCTATTCACCTTTACACTCTGATTAAACTTTGTTTTCTGAGTTCACTTTTCTTTTATTAATCTTCCCCATCTCTTTATGCATTTCTCATTGATTTTTAACTTTTCTCTCAAATGCCCTTTTTTATGTATTTTTCGTAGCGCCTATGATTTAATAACCAAAGTATCAGAACTATTGGGGGAGGCAGCCACAGTGAAGTGGGGAGGGCTCTTGCTGTGCATGCAGCTGATGCAGGTTCGAACCCCGACAGCCCATAGGGTCCCTGAGCCTCCAGGACTGATTTTTGAGTGCAGAGCCAGGAGTAAGCCCTGAGTAATGCTGAGTGTGGCCCCAAAATAAACAAAATAAAATTAGAACTATCTTATCTAGTTCAGATTAGTTAAATGATTCTAGGGTTGTTTACGGAATTGTTTTAAAAATTCTAGAGTTTTTAATTTTGGTAAGAATTTTCTATCACAATACCAGATGTTCTGATTCATGAATATTTTATGTACTCAAATGTCTTTTTCTGTCTCCAAAAATGGGACTGGAGAGGTAGCACAGCTTGTAGGGCATTTTCCTTGCACGCTGTTGACCTGGGATCAATTCCCAGCATCCCATAAGTCCTCTGAGCACCGCCAGGAGTAATTCCTGAGTGCAGAGCCTGGTGTAACACCTGTGAATTGATGGATGTGGCCCAAAAAGCAAAATCATATCAAAAATATTTTTCTACCATTTAAACGTTTTGATCAAGAATTTCTTGAACCAATTAGAATTATTTTATATGAGTAAGATTGCTGAAAATTCTTTAATTTTGCAATTCTTTTATGACTTGTGTTATCAGAATGATAGTTTTCTTTGGAGAGTTCAATTATTAACCAATGTAGATCCTTCATTAACAGTGAATCAAGACATCTAATTATTTATATTTTTCAATGTTTATCTTCTTACTTGCTTTATCATACTATTGAAGATACAATGGAATAAAGTGAGCTGTAGTATATATTTAGTATAGTTCATATGTTCATACTTATGTTCATACTCAGGGATCACTACATCTGGAAATATGCGGTAGCCGAGATTGAACCCAGGACAGCTGCGTACAAGGCAAATATCCTCCTCACGGTGCTATTGCTCTAGGCCTTTTCCTATGCTATTTTGAAAACATTGTTTATTACTTACATGCATATTTTGTACTTCATTTAATAATTGACTGAAACAGATTCTTCTTTAAATAACCCTGTGCTCTTTCACTCATGACTGTGCCTACATTGGAAATGTTGTGCAACATTTGCTTCTATCTAGCTGAAAAATTACATCAACCCAAATTTTAAAAAAATGAGTTTAATTCCTTTTCCTAATGACAATTTTTTCTTTCTTTTCCACATTTGGTGATGCTCAAAGTTTCTCCTGGCCCTGCACCCAGGATTTACTCCTTCCAGTGCCCAGGAAACCATATGGGATGCCAGAGGTTGTAACCGAGCTGGCTTCATGCAAAGCAAATGTCTAGTTCTGCACCATGACTTCAATCTGTATGGCAACTTTCTATATTGTGAGCAGAGTCAGAATGTGTGAGGAAGGCCACAACCAGAGTGAGATGTGAGAATAAACGAATGTCAGAGGGTGAGGGGGATGGGTACTGAAAATAGTTTTCCTCCATTTCCACCAAAATGGAGCAGGGGTTGGGATAGGCAGTGCCCCATTATTACTCTGATAATCTGTGAATCTGTGGAGGGAAGACAGTGATTTGGGCTCAAATAACTTTTCAGCAACAGAGGTTGTACGTGGATGCCCAGTATTCCAAAATGAGTGACTGAGCATCAACTGGAAATACACTTGTGATCAAAGGGAACATTCCAGTCCTCGGGGGTATATTTAAGGGGCAGAAAGGAGAGAGACTCACACATTCAACAAGGTTTTGTGTGTGTGTGTGTTTGTGTTTGTGCCTGTGTGTTTAATTGAATCACTGTGAGATAAAGATACAAGCACCTTTGCACTGCATCAAGGCCATTCCTGGCAGTGATTGTGGGACTCTGCGTGATGCTGGGGATCGTGCAATCACACTGGCCCCGGTCTCCTGAGACAAGCACTTCTACCCAAATAGCTGCATTTGGGTCCCGGGCCTGCTGTACTTGGGACCAACCAACGTGTTCTCTCTAGCATCTCTCTCTCTCTCTCTCTCTCTCTCCCTCTCTCTCTCTTTCCCCTTCCACAGAGCGTCCAGATAAAACCTGTTTTATTTTAAAAGAACAAAGATTGTTAGGGATCTCCGACGCAGACAAGGACCACACAGGAATGCCATCAGCAAGCAGGCAGTTTATTGAGCTGGCTCGCCAGAATCAAGCCATCCCACCGACATGCAGGTCCAGTAGGTGAGGCAAGACCCCGAGCTTCTTCAGAAGGGAGCATTTATAGGCCTATACTGGCCGTTACAGAGGATTTGAAGGTCTCAATTTACGTAAGTGCCTGCTCCGGGCTTCACGTGATATCCGGGTCTGAGGGCTGAGCCTGGACCGGTGGCAACTGTTTCATTAGTCAACCACAAGGTCTTTTATGAAATTAGATTATACCTTTATATGGTCATAGCTCAGGGGCCCATACATTCCTCCTGGAACAAGCAGATAATAGAGGCGTGAGTGGAAACTATACTATCTTCATTGTCCTTGGCCCAGTCCGAGGCTGTTCTGTCCTAACAAGATATGTGAGGCCAGAGAGATAATCCAGTGGGGAGGCGCTTGCCTTGCTAGTATGGCTCCATTCAACGAGGGAAGGTCATTCATGCTGTTGGGCCGCAGGTGGGCCGAGAGGAGAGAGGCTGGCTTGCGAGAGAAGGCGGGGGACCCAAAGACATGGTGGGAGTTTGGGGGCCATGTGTTCTGGAAGGACCCACTGGCCTCCCGGGTACAAGTTTCAGCCTGATTGGGGCCTGAGCAATGACTGGGGTCAGTGACTGGGAGAACAAGGACAAGCGTGCCAGCCACAGGAACAGACTGTTGAAGCTCGGAGTCAGAGGCTTCTCTGGATTTTTAAAATTTGTGTATGTGGTGTGGTGGTGTGTGTGTGTGTGTGTGTGTGTGTGTGTGTGTGTGAAGCAAGATTGTTTTCTTTTTTCTTTTCCTTTTTGGGTTACACCAAGCGATACTCAGGGCTGACAGCTAGCTCTGCGTCCTGGAATTACTCTTGGATGTGTTCAGAGGAACACTATGGGATGCCAGGAATTGAACCTGGGCCTGCTGTGCGAGTCTGTGTGTCCTACATACTATATCATCACTCGGGCCCAACAAGCTAGTTTTATAGAAACATACTTAGAAAGGATTAGAGAGAAGCACATGCTGGGGAGCGAGAAAAAGGCTCAGTCGGGCCACAGTGATGTCCAACGGGACACACTGGCCTTGCACACGACGACCGGGGTTTGATCACGGGAACCGCATAGTACTCCCTGTGACCCACGTGGAGTGATCCCTGTGCACCACCGTGTGTGCAAAAACAAAACTAAAACAAAGCCAAGTGCAACCAGGAGGAAGAGCCGGGGCTCGCCAGCTTGTCCCTGGTGGCCCTCTAGCCCCCGAATCCTGCCCGGGCACCCACAGTTCTCCTACGTGGATGACGATGGCGCCCGGGAGAGCGGCATGCAGCTGACCTTCCTGTGCCTGCTGAGCACCCGCACCTGGCAGTCCTTCACAGACCTGTGCCAGAACAATGCCGCCAGGCTGGACTTGGCGGAGGGGAGCCAGGGCCTCATGCTGCACTCCCGGGAGGCCACGGTCCAGAAGTCGGGCCTCAACTAGATGGCCAGATGGCGGTGGCCGCAATACGGCCCCCTAGGACGGCTAGGTCAGGGGAGTAGGCGGTGGGAGCGCGCAGGGGGTCCCTGTGCCCCGGGAGTGGCAAGGCCAAGACCCTGCTGGAATTCAGCGCCCCCAGGGATGGGTCCTCCCGCTGCTGGATGTGGCGGCTTCTGGTTTCGGACAGCCTGACCAGAAGTTTGGCTTCCAATGGGGGCCCGTTTGCTTCAGTAGCTGAGAGTCTGGGGGTCGCGGAGGAGAGTGAGGGACAGATGGGACGCCCTCACAGGGGCACTAATGGTGATGAGGCCTCCAGCCACCCTATTTCTCTTCTCTTGCAACTGCCTCACTGTCAGATAAGAGGAATCTCCTTCCTTCTTCAGCCCCCAGGGGGATTACCAAGCCTCTCCCCTCCACTCTTGGGGGCGCAGTGGAAGTTTAGCTGGAAGTTTAGCACCCCTGCACTGCATACAAAGGGCTTCCAGCTCAGAGTTGATACAGCCCTCCTAAACCTGCCTCTAAACCTGCCTCACATCCTGTTCCCCCAAATATCTGGTGTTTCCGTACCTCCTTGTTGACCACTGGATTCCCTACCATTCGAGGTAGACTGCTCGTTGGATTCCTCAGAAATTTCTGGGAACAGAGCAGTTGGGGGTCCCCGAGTGTGGGAACCAAAGTCTGACTCCAGAAGGATGTGGGGCCCCCTGGCAGAGCTGTGTGCCCCCCATCTCAGCCCAACTCCAGATGCTGTCCCACCCCTGCCTCCGAATCCCTTCCCCTGAATCATATAGCCAGATCAGGTGTGGACCAGGTGGGGTGGAGTGGAGGGTGGGGCATGACCCTGACCCCAATGGTCCTGCCTTCATTCTCAAGGGGTCTGTGTGCCAAGAGGAGGCCTCTATGGTAGATTCTACTCCCTTACACCCGCCACGGCCTGGAGGGGATGAGAGTCCACCAATGCCCGGCTCTGTAGTACCCTTCTGGAACTCAGGTCAGAGAATAAACTAGTGAACTGTGTCCGTATTCCGTGCTGCGTGGGACTCGCCCTACTTACCCTCTATGTGGAGAGACACCCAGTGGGCCGTGCTCCAAAACCAGCTGCCCGAGAGTGAACAGGGTGACACAGGACAGGCTTGCCTTTCTGCAGTACGATGTCTTCAACCAACTTGGTTCTAAAGATCTCCAGACCCCAGGTCCCCACATCTCAGCACTCCACATTGCTGAGGGTACCATCTTTCCTCCTGAGTTTTGGGGCTCCTGTACACATGAGAAGTCCCATGTCTTCTGTTCTTCATGGAGGAGATTGGCAGAGGCCAGATTCAACTCTGGCATCACCAGATGTCTGGAGTGAAGGTAACAGTCATCAGAGGAACTAGGGTGTGTTAAGAAGAATTTTAATTAACACAGGAATAATGTGCCTAAGACTGGGAGATCACCTTCCCTGGAAATTCTAAATACATCATTTCTGTCAAGAATTTTTTTTTGCTTTTTGAGTAACACCCAGCAATGCTCATGGATTATTCCAGACTCTGTACTTAGAAATTACTCCTGGTGGTACTTGAGGACCATGTGGGATGCCGGGGATAGGACCTGGGTAGCTGTATGCAAGGCAAACATCCTACCAGCTATACTATACCTCTGGTTCTGAGGGTTTTGAGGGGGCTGCTTTTGTGTGTTCCCACAGTGTTCTGGGGACCATTGAGTACCTGGGAATCGAACTTGGTCGGTTACAAGCAGGGTGAGATTATTTTTTTCGTTGTTCTGTTCACTTTGAACAAGAAAAGTTATGAGCCCTCTTTGCTCTGTCTGTGGCCCAACTCTTTGAAAGGTTTCCAGTTATAATCAACCCCACGTGAAATCACCCCACATTCTGTGGATGCACCAACCCTCTTCAACAAAGAATAGGGGTCAGTGATACAGCAGGATACAGTTCAGAACCCACCAATTTGGGGTGGGGGGATCTGCTATCAAGGGACTGAGGCTGTTTTGGTTTTATTTGGTTTGTCTATGGTTTGGGGGCCCAACACCAGCAATACTCAGGGGTTCTCCTGGCTCTGCACTCAGCAATCACTCCAGCATGATGGTGGGGCTGTATGGAGAGCCATAGAAAGAACCAGGGGCCTGTGACTGCAAGTCAAGTGCACTAACCGCTCTGCTTCCTCTGCAGCGACCCAAGCGGTTTACCTGATTAATGACCCTATACCTGATATTGAAGCAAAGAAAAGGTCTGGAAATCTGAAGTGTGGGAAAGTCTGGCCCTTGCAGTTGCACAAAATGCCACGGGATGGCGATGTGTGTGTTTCCATCCCTCCACAGGCCCGTTTCTCTTACGAATTTTCCACCCTTGGGTTTGCTTCAGGGATAAGCATGGGATAATTAAGGATCAAGCAAGCCACTTCCACAGGTGCTGCAGTAGGAGAACATGCGAGTGCTTTCTTTCACTTGGGTAACCTGGGTTCAGTTCCAACCTTCATAATTTGTGGGGTACATAACTGAATCTTCTCGTGGGTCGAGTGGGTTGCTCTCGCTTTGTCTCTGTCTCTGGACCACGAGGAGTGCAGAGGATTGAAACTGACGTGGAAAGAGCAAGACAAAGTCATTTCTTTTAATTTATTTCTTTTTAGTTGTTTATTTTTGCTCTTCACTCTGAGCTAGAAATCTTCTGAAGCCACTTTTCTATGTCTGTGACCAAGCCATTGAGAAATATTTCCTGCTATGGGCAATCCACATCCCATCGTCCCACATTGTGAGGGAGCCCAAAGCTCTACTACAAGGAAGAGGCGGCATGGATACAGCAAGATACAGCTCAGAAACCACACGTTGGGGTGAGGGAATCCTCCAATAAGGGACTTAGGTTATTTTGGTTTTATTTGGTTTGTTCATGGTTTGGGGGCCACAAATCCAACAACGCGCAGAGGTTCTCCTGGCTCTGCACTCAGGAAGCACTCGGGCATGATAGTGGGGCTGTATGGAGATTCAGAAAAAGAACCGGGGGCCTGTGACTGCAAGCCAAGAGCACGAACTTCCCTGCTTCCCCTGCGGCAACCCAAGCGGTTGGCTTGATCTTTAATGACCCTATACCTAACAGAGAAGCAAAGAAATGGGTTGGAAACCTTAAGCGTGGAAAAAGTCGGGCAGCGGTAGTTCCGCTGAAATGCTACAAGATGGCACTGTGGACGTTTCTGTCCCTCTTAAGGCTCATTTCTCTAAGAATTTTCCATCCTTGGTTTTGCTTCAGTGTTCAGTATGGGGTAATTACGGATTAAGCAAACCGCTTCCACAGGTTGCAGTGGTATGAGAGACTGTGGTCGCTTGTCTTTCACTTGAGTAATCTGGGTTCGATTCCTGCCTTCAGATCTTTGTGGGGTGGATAGCTGAATCACCTCGAGGGTCGAGTGGGTTGCCCTACCTTTGTCTCTAAACCCCGAAGGGTGCAGAGGATTGAACTGAGCCTTTAATGAGTAAGGTAAGGTTATTTTCTCACATTTATTGTTCTCTCTGTACAAGAAAAGTTCTGAATGCACCTTGTGATGCCTGTGACCGAGCCCTGGGAATGTTTTCTGTTATGGGCAACCCAAACCCCATCACTCCACATTATGAGGGTACTCTAACAGTATTCTACACCGATGTAGGGAATGGAAGAATATACAGTTCTGACACCCTCAAGTCATGGTGAGAGAATCGCTATCAAGGAACTAAAGCTCTGTGTTTTACTTTTCTTTCTTGTTTGTTCCTTTATGGCTGTGGCCACACTTGGGCATGCTCACGGCCTTCTCCTGGATCTACACTCAGTAATCACAATGGACTTGACTGAAGAACCGTAGGGGAAGCCTATGAATATACGCCGGTCCGACGGATGCAAGGTAAAAGCCCTATCCGCTCTGCTCCTGTTGCAGCGGCCCAAGATGCGTGCTGGATATTTAATGACCTCATACTTAACACTTCAGCAAAGAGAAGGGCTGAAAATCTTAAAAGTGGGAAAATTTGGACCCAAGAATTTATGCTGAAACACCACGAGATGGAGCTGTGGGCATTTCTGTCCTCAAGGCTCGTTCCTTTAAGAATTTTCCACCCTTTCTTAGGTTTGCTTCCGTGTAAAGTATTGGGTCATTAAAGATCAAGCCAGGAGCTTCAAAGGGGAAGTGGTAGGAGAGTCTTGAAGGTGTGCGTCTTTCACATGGGTGACCAGTATTCGATTCTCGCCTTCAGATCTTGTGGGGTACATAGCTGAATCACCTCGAGGATCGAATGGGCTGTCCATCTTTGCCTCTGGACCACGACGGATGCAGAGGATTGAACCTGAGGTGGACAGAGCAAGGCAAAGCTGCAAGGCTGGAGCCATAGTACAGGGCATAGGGCGTTTGCCTTGCATGTGGCCAACATGGCCGACCCGAGTTTGATTCCACCACCACTCTCGGCAAGCTACCAAGAGTATCTTGCCCGCACGCCA
This sequence comes from Sorex fumeus, assembly GCF_029834395.1. Classification (NCBI taxonomy): domain Eukaryota; kingdom Metazoa; phylum Chordata; class Mammalia; order Eulipotyphla; family Soricidae; genus Sorex; species Sorex fumeus. Next base: position 1,728,889 of record NW_026606191.1, read on the forward strand.
AAGCCTGAGAACCTACCTGTGTCATATTCAATCATAGTAACAAGTCTCACAATGTTACTGGGCCCGCTCCGAAAAATCCATGAGCAATGGGAGGACAGTGACAGTGACACTCTGAGCTAAAACACATCAGAAGCCACTTTGTTATGTCTGTGACCAAACCATTTAGAAATATTTCCTGGTATGGGCAACCCACACCACATCACCCCACGTTCTGAGGATACCCAACCCTATACTACAAGGAAGAGGCAGCATGGATACAGCAAGATACAGCTGAGAAACGCCCACGTTGGGATGAGGGAATCCTCCAATAAGGGACTGAGGCTGTTTTGTTTGTATTTGGTTTGTTCATGGTTTGGGGTCCACAAATCAAGCAACACACAGAGATTCTCCTGGCTCTGCACTCAGGAAGCACTGTGGCGTGATGGTGGGGTTGTATGGAGAGCCAAAGAGTATGAGAGCTTTCTTTCACTTGGGTAACCTGGGTTCCATTCCAGCCTTCATATCTTGTGGGGTACATAACTGGACTCACTATAAACAGAGCTCCTCTCCCACAGTCCAGGAGCTTCTCCCCCAGGGACAGCTTGTGTCCATGGACTGAGCAGAACAGTCTCCGAGTAGCTTTTTCCAGGGGAACGCTTCTTTAAAGCATGGGCGCTTACTTCCTTCTGGTCTCCTACAGAAGACATCCCACCTGTCTTGGCATCCTCATGGCGCTGAGGGCATAATTGCTCACTCGAGATTTTGTCACAGTGCGCATTATCACAAAAATTCCTCCTGGGTTGACTGCTACCCTCAAGAACAGCAGAGAAGAATTCTGATTATTGTGCTGTGCCTGAGAGTCTCTTCATCCAGAAAATTCTAGATCGGCAGGTTGATTTCTAACATTTACCCAACTCAATTGCAATTCTGACACGTGGATGGATTTTCCAGGCAACGACCTTACATTTCAGCAAAATGCACAAGCAAAATAGACCGACGGCAGGTCACATAGCTGTGTAAAATTTTTTTCAACTCAAAGAACTGACAAACAAACAAAACAAACACAAACATTGTCCTCCCATTGTTCATCGATTTGCTCGAGCAGGCCCAGTAACGTCTCCATTTTGAGACTTGCTGTTACTATGTTTGGCGTATTGAATATGTCACGGGTAGCTTGCCAGGCTTCGCTGCATGGGCGAGATACTCTCGATAGCTTGCCAGGCTGTCCTAGAGGGGTGGAGGAATCAAACCCAGCTCGGCCGGGCTGGCTGAGAACAAGGCAAACACCGTACCGCTGTGCTATCGCTCCAGCCCAAGACACAGAAACTGGAAATAACTACCTCTGCAGAAAATTGAAGCACCAGTTTAGAGTGAAAATAAAAGGCGCCCGAGACTGGGTTTGGTACTAGCTTAGTGTGGAGCATAGTGGGATAGCTTAGTGGAATGCACTTGTGAAGGCAATGATGCATCCCCACACAGCCGAGACAGACCTTTGAAAACATCTCACCTGAAACAGATTCCTCTCCAGGATCAATGAGTTTTTTGTTATCTTGTTCTATTTACTTAGGTGGGGAGAGGGTCACACCAGCATTACTCAGGGATTCTTGCTGCTGGGGCTCTGGGGGCCCTGAGGGGTGCTGGGATGGAACCAGAGTTTTCTTCCTTGGGGCCAAGCAAGTGCGCTTCTTAATGCAAAACCACTAATGCTGAACCATCGAGTTCTTTTCAACAATCACACTTGTCCTTGCTGTCTATCAAATGTAAAGTCACAGTATTTACCCTGTAATAAAAAGAATTTTTGGGGGGTTCCATAGTACAGGGGTAGGCATTTGCCTTGCATAGAGCCGGCCCAGCTTCAATCCCAGGCATCCCATATGGTCCCACATGCACCACTAGGAATAATTCCTGAGTGGAGAGCTATGAGTAACCCCAGAGCATCACTGGATGTAACCCAAAAAGCAAAAAATAAATAAATAAAATATATATATTTTTAGGTTTTAGAACTACTGATTTTATGCAGCAACACGATTGAAACTGGAAGATACCATCTTGAGTGAAGTTAGCCAGAAAAAGAAACAAAAACAGGATAATGTCACTCATTGGTGGAATACAGAACACTGGATGTGGAGATGTACTGTAAAGGGTCTAATTAAATCATCCCTTATTTCAGTGTTTAGAGAGAAGCCGGATAAAGAAGGAAAGAAATCTGCGGGCAGAAAAGAACCAGAAGTTTACAGGGATCAGGGATTCATTTATGGCAGTGACATGAGTGACGGGTGTAGCCATTTTACCCAAAATACAAATGCAAGAGAACTGAAAACAAGAGATGTAAGCTGCAACCACTGAAACTTAGTCATGTGGTTGTTCAGATGACAGGCGGGGGTGGAGTGAGGACTGAGATTGGAGGGAATACGGGAACATGGGTGGAGGGAAGCTGACACTGGTGCAGGGATTGGTGCTGAATTATTGAATGCATAAGTACAACTATCAATACTTTTGAAAATTCTGGCACTTTAATGAAAACTTAAAAAAAGAATAAAATGAAATAAATTTCCAGATTTCACCCCCACTGAGGTTAAACACCCTCTAGTCCCAGTATTAGGCTCTGATATTTTTCCTATGGTGCTGAGACCATAGATATGGTTGTAGGGATGGAGTCAGACCCTACCTTTCAAGTCACATGCTTGGTCCACTGAGCACTCCAATAGCATAATATTTAGTTTCAACAAGAGAATCGTACAGCACACTTGTATGCAATACCCTTGTTCCCAAATGAAATCGCTGTAATTCCACATCCTGAACCTGTGATTTGAGTTCTGAAATCAAACAAAATGCACAATGAGGATTAGTCCAACATTGAATGGAATGCAATTGAATGGCTAAACAGGTGGAGGACATGGTTCTCACAGTCCAAACAAGCCGACAAAAAGAGAAAAACTGCGGGAAGTGTTGCTGCAGGAGCAAGGCAATTCCAGAACAAGCCTTTTGGGTTTTATTTTTGATCAGACCCAGTGATGCTCGAGATACCATAGGGGAAGCTGGACATCAAAGATAGGCAGCGTCTGTTGGCGAGCACCCTCCGTGATGCACTGCTGTTCTGGTCCTAATAAGCTTCACTATGGGCTCACAGCCACAATTTAAAATACACACAATAAAACATTTTGTGGTGCGTACAAGAGTACAGCAGGTAGGCATTTGCCTTGCATGAGGCTGACAGGGGTTGATCCTTGAGCATTGCCAACAGCAACTTATGAGAAACACCAGGAATAACTGTTGATCATCCCCAGGCCCCAAAATAAAAGATAGCACAGTGGTAGGGTGTTTGCCTTGCACGCAACCAATATGGCCAACCCGAGTTCAATTCCTCCGCCCCTCTCGGATAGCCCGACAAGCTACTGAGAGTATCTCGCCCGCACGGCAGATGGCAAGCTCCCCATGATGTATTCGATATACCAAACACAGTAACAACAAAGTCTCCAATGGAGACGTTACTGGGCCCGCTCGAGCAAATCGATGATCAACGGGAGGGCCTTTACCTTACCTTACCTTATTCAAAAAACATGGTAATGATCCAAAGGCAAAGATAAGCAGATAAGTATGGTGTCATATTGACAGAGAGGGGTCCAGAAAGGGTACCCGGCCCTGTAGGTGTACAGTCAGCCTGGTTATTCAGCTGGGGGGGACCAGGGTCTTGAAACTCATGGACTATTCGACATACCTGACAGACGAGGAAGAATGACAAGAAAGTCAAGAAAGCAAAGCACAGGATCTCTCCATAACGAACAGCTCCGGGGAGTGAAGGGCAGCGTGAGTGCAGTACAGACGCCTGATCCAGTGGCCCGAGGACACAGTAGCATGTTTCACACACACTCAGGGCATGCACACACTGCCCAGGGACCCAGCCAGGAAGGGTCCTCAGACACTCACCTGCACACACCTCACCTCCCCAGCTTTAGGGCTCCTCTTCCAGCCTAGAGATTAACGCAGGCTTCACCCCAGAAGGCCCTGCTCCACAGAGACAGAGGACTGGATTAGTCACAAGGAAGGAAAAGGCGACAAGTAAACCTCGTGTGTCCCTGGTCTAACTGGTCATACTATTGAAAAGGCATGATCATAACGTCCACTTTCAATATGCCAAAGATTGGTGGGGAGTGAGGAATAAGACAAAATTTAAACTTAAGAGTGAAATAAGGGAGTCCCAGATAATACCACTAAGCTACCAGCACTGTATGCAGTTTTGTTTTGGGTTACAGTTGGCGATGCTCAAGGGTTAATCCTGTATCCGCGCTCAGGAATCATTTCTAGTAGTATTGGCTCCATGGAAGGTCAGTGATTGAACCTGGTTTGCTTTACGTAAGGAAGCACCCTCCCCACAGTGCTTTTGGAACATCTGTAATTCCCTGAATTTCTCTTTTACCTTTACTTTGAGCTTACAATTCCCCAAGTGAGGTTTGATGACTTAGGTGAATCTGAACTTTGTATTTGAAGTGAATATTTCCTATTCTATATTCCCATTAGCCCCTTTATACTCTACTATAGAGCAATGTTCTTTGCTTAACCACAGATAGACTATTAATGATAGGCTCCTAATATCTGGCCCATATCCTGAAATACATCTACTCCTGGCACCTGTCATATTTACTTGATTCAAGCTTCAGTTGCCATACTTCCTAACACTCCAAAAAGGAAGGCCCCATAGGGCTGAGATGGATCTGGGGAAAATAGCAAAACTACCCTGGAATCGAAATGGAATAGTCTAGAAAGCATGAAAGAACAGTCTTGATATTAGCTGTTATGACTTAAGAGACAGGACCTCATGAAGGACAAGCTGTACCGGCCTGAAGACCTAGTATGGTATTTATGGTAGAAGCCCAGCAACCTTGCCCTCAGAGTCCAGAGAACTAAATTTTGGAATCTATATTTCTTACTATTTTTATCCACATTTGCTCGAGCGGGCCCAGTAACGTCTCCATTGGAGACTTTTGTTGTTACTGTGTCTGCTAGCGGTAGGGCGTTCGCCTTACACGCGGCCAACATGGCCGACCCGAGTTCGATTCCTCCGCCCCTCTCGGAGAGCCCGGCAAGCTACCGAGAGTATTCGATATGCCAGACACAGTAACAACAAAGTCTCCAATGGAGACGTTACTGGGCCCGCTCGAGCAAATCGACGATCAACGGGAGGGCCTTTACCTTACCTTTATCCACATATCTGCAATTATTAATAAGAAGTAAGTTTAATTGTTTAATATTTTCTAGTAGATAGAGAAAGAGGAAAGCAATATAATGCTGTTGACCCTGGGAGAATCTCTCTGTATAGCCACTGGGAGACAGTGTCTCCTTGAATTCTCCAGAATTGTCTCCATCAAAACCCTTTACCTCTGTAGGGGCTGGAGACATAGCACAGCAGGATGGGCATTTGCCTTGCACGCAGATGACGAGGGTTCTTTTCCCAGCATCCCATATGGTTCCTCGATCACATCCAGGAGTAAATTCCTTAGTGCAGAGCAAGGAGTTACCCCTGTTAATGGCCAGGCATGACCCAAAAAGCAAAAACAAACAAAAATGCTTTACCTCTGTAAATGATCAGTCACCCCTCTGTGTAGTCCTATAGCTCAACAACGTTCAATGCTCTGTAGTTATGCTAAAAGCTTCACATTAAACAAGCCATTCTGACCATCAGTCAGTGGTCCTCCATATCTTTGCTCCTCTTCTGACTCCAGCATAACATCCCTTTAGAGATTCCTCTGAGAGGCAATCAGGTATGTTCATCCCTCTGGGGTGAAACTCACTGCCATGTTGACAGAGGTAACCGCATTTCGAACCAGCACACACTAGGGTAGGAGGAGGCCATCCACTCCACACAATGGGCCTGAGGATGAGACACTGCAGCACCCTAGGGGTTCTCAGGGATCTCCCTTTTCCCCACTCCACAAGGGAGGAACCGGCCTCCACCAACACTTTAGGGTGACAGGCCCCAGTAGTCACTGGATGGAATCCTGATCTACCACAATGGAACTATATTAGAAGCTGATGGACGTGCACGCAGCCACCCCAGAGACAAACCCAGTGAACAATGCTCCTGTGAGTAACACCTAAGCACTGACCCAGCAGGACCAAAAGAAAGCAACACTGGGTTGGACCAAAACTCTAGACACTCCTCCCCCACACCATATCGTCACATCAACTGTTCTAGGGGTGAGAAGGGGACACTCAATGTCCAATGATCAACTCAAAGGTGTTGTGGAGTGGAGGACTCCTGGGTTGGCCACATGCAAGCAAGTACCCTACTTGCTGTACTATTGCTCTGGCCATTTCCAAATAATTTTTTTCCCAGCACACCAGCAGTGACCCCTGAGCAAAACTCCCCTTCCCCATACTCAAATATCTCCCTTTCAGGAAAAGATAAAACAAGTATACTGATGTAGCCACCCCAAAGAGCCAGTTTTCCTGATGTTCTGGTCAGGGAGAGATGAAGAGAAAGGGATTCTTTGCAATTGGACATGTGGAAGTAGAAAATATTATTTGCAGGAGTATTGTTGTTTATTCGGCTATTGATTAGGCTGACTGAAATGGGCATGAACTCCACCGTACTTCCCCCCCCCCTTTTTTTGATAATTTTTATTTTTTGAATCGCCCTGAATGAAGTTACAAAGCTTTTGGGTTTGTCTCGTTCATACAATGAAGCACCAGTCCCTTTACCGTGCCTATTTTCCGCCACCAAAACCCCAAGTATACCCCCATTCTACACCCTACCCCTAACTGTGGGGACAGATGATTTCTACATTTCTCTCTACTTTGATTACATTCAATATTTTGACACCAGACCCACCATTATTATATTTGGGATTTAACCCCAGCACTCAGATAGTTCAAAAAGGCAACAGTAGACAATTTGTTTTCTATTGCTGGTTATAAACAACATGATTTAGTAATTTTGAAATTTTAATAATATGGAGGGATTTCTTCCAAGACCTGCTGAGTTACAGATTTTCTCCTGACTCTCTGGGATCATGGCCATTAAGCAGCTTTATCAGGAGCCAGAGAGGCAGTTCGTGGGCATGATCTAAGCTATTGTTGGGTCGTGGAGGAAAGGGCCATCTCCACTCCCATCCCCCCATCCTGTGAAGCTCCACATATCTCATCACTGCAGGCCCAAACGTGACTTTCCAATGGCCTCTGGAGGATGGTGGCCAGTGAGCCGCCAAGGGGGAGCAGGTGGAGGGACAGTACCACATCCCTCTGGGGTGGCCCGGGGTTAGTAACCTACTGCAGGGTTCAGACTCATTTCTGCCAAGAGCCGCTGGGTTTTGAGATTTGTCTCTGAATCTTTGGGATCATAGCCATTAAGCAGCAGTGATAGCAGAGCGGGTAGGAGGTTTGCCTTGCACGCAAAAAACCCGGGTTCAAATCCTGGAAACAATACGTTCCCCTGAGCACTGCCAGGAGTAATTCCTGAGTGCATAAGCCAGGAGTAACCCCATGTGCATCGCTGGTTGTAACTCAAAAAGCAGAAAACAAAATAAATAAATAATACAAACAGTAAATTTTCAGAGGCAAAACCCTCTCACTTGTGCAGACACACCCCAAAGTCCCAACCCCAGCACAGGAGCCAATAAAAATGACGGACCAGAAAAGTGTCCCTTTTCTTTCGGGGCTTCGCGTGAACATATCTGGAGGTTTGATAAGTGTTATCTCTAGTCCAAAGGCTCCAAAAAGGGCCCTGCGCAGTCCCGAGTAGGGAGGTATGAGATTGCCAAGACCACCACTGTCTGCAGGTCCCTCACACCAAGGCCCAAAGTTCATATGCTATCTTGGACCTGGATGTGATCTTGGCTGCAGGGACCCTCAGCATAATGCACCCTCACCCATGACACCTTCGCCACAGAAAAGCCCCCAATGCAACCCTCAAAAGCTCCACATTCCCTAATACCTAGATATGCAGAACAAGTTTTGAAAAAACAACACAAAAATGCCCTACAAGCTGGCGTGTCCTTCCGCTCAAGTTCCCAAACTAGGAGCTGCAGGGTGCTCAAGTGTTTTTCTACAGCGTGAATGCGCCTATGTTCAATAAGTCTGAGGCTCCAGCAAAGGCCTTTCCACATTCCTTACATATATATGGTTTCTATCCAATGTGAATTCTCCTATATACATTAATTATTGAGGTCACAGCAAAGGCCTTCCCACATTCCTTACATATAAAGTTTCTGTCCAGTGTGAATTCTCCTATGTACAGTAAGTTTTGAGGCTCCAGCAAAGGCCTTTCCACATTCCTTACATATATATGGTTTCTCTCCAGTGTGAATTCTCCTATGTTCATTAAGTCTTGAGGCTTTAGCAAAGGCCTTCCCACATTCCTTACATATATACGGTTTCTCTCCAGTGTGAATTCTCCTATGATCACTAAGTCTTGAGGCTATAGCAAAGGCCTTCCCACATTCCTTACATATATACGGTTTCTCTCCAGTGTGAATTCTCCTATGTACAGTAAGTCTTGAGGCTTCAGAAAAGGTCTTCCCACATTCCTTACATATATACGGTTTCTCTCCAGTGTGAATTCTCCTATGTACAGTAAGTTTTGAGGCTGCAACAAAGGCCTTTCCACATTCCTTACATATATATGGTTTCTCTCCAGTGTGAATTCTCCTATGTACAGTAAGTTTTGAGGCTGCAGCAAAGGCCTTTCCACATTCCTTACATATATATGGTTTCTCTCCAGTGTGAATTTTTCTATGTTCACTAAGTCTTGAGGCTTTAGCAAAGGCCTTCCCACATTCCTTACATATAAACGGTTTCTCTCCAGTGTGAATTCTCCTATGTACAGTCAATTGTGAGGATGTAGTAAAGGCCTTTTCACACTGCACACATATATACGGTTTCTCTCCAGTGTGAATTCTCCTATGTACAGTAAGTTTTGAGGCTGCAGCAAAGGCTTTTTCACACTGCACACATATATAAAGCTTCTGTCCAGTGTGAATTCTCCTATGTACTCTAAATATTGAGGCTGCAGCAAAGGCCTTTCCACATTCCTTACATATATACGGTTTCTCTCCAGTGTGAATTCTCCGATGTACAGTAAGTTTTGAGGCTCCAGCAAAGGCCTTTCCACACTCCTGACATATATAAGTCTTCTTTCCACTATGCGTATTCTTATGTCTATAAAGAGACGCGGTGTGAATAAAGGCCTTCCCACAGGTCTGACATTTATGAGGTTTCTCTCCACTATGAATATCCATATGTCTATTAAGATCTGAGGGCTGATTAAAGACCTTCCCACATGTCTGACTTATATAAGGCTTCTCTCCACTATGCGTTTTCATATGTCTATTAAGATCTGAGGGCTGAATAAAGGCCTTCCCACATGTCTGACATTTATGAGATTTCTCTTCTGTATGAATTCTCCTATGTCTAAAAAGATGTGATGATTGATTGAAGGCCTTCCCACATGCTTCACACGCATAAGGTTTCACTCCTGAATTTATATTCATATGGTCATGATGGAATAACCCTTGACTCACACTTTGTTCTCGGTGCTCACTTTTCCGGGGATGCTGTCCACTGTAGTTTTCTAAGGGAATACCACAGTGCTGAGAACATGGGGTGGCTCCGCGACATTCCTTACACTTAGATGGGTTCTGTTCACAGTGACTGTGATTGAGAGTTTGTCGCTGTGAGGGACTCACTATAAACAGTGCTTCTTTCCCTAGTGGCATCCAGACTGGGGGATTTTGTGACTGTGAACTGAGAACACCACACTCCAAGGAACTTTTTCCAAGGGAGGGCTTCTTCAAAGTGAGGTAGCTCTCGCCATTCTGATCACCCTCAGAAGACATCCCACACGTCTTGGCGTCCTCATGGGGTTGAATGCAGGATTGCTCACTAGAGATATTGTCATAGAGTGCAGAATCAGAGATATTCCACTTGGGTTGGCTGCTTCCCTGTAGGAAGAGCAGAGAAGGAGTCCAATTATTAACTTATTCACCGAGTCTTCCTGTCAAAAAACTGAGCCTTCAGATGTGGTTTCTTTTTTTGGGGGGTCACACCTGGTGATGCACAGGGGTTACTCCTGGCTCTGCACTAAGGAGTTACTCCTGGCGGTGTTCAGGGGACCATATGGGATGCAGGGAATCGAACCCGGGTTGGCCACGTGCCAGGCAAATGCCCTGCCCGCTGTGCTATTGCTCCAGCCCCAGGTGAGGTTTCTAACACATGCACCACACAAATGTAACTACCTACGTAAGGATTGTCTTATTATAGAATAACTTCGTGTAAATGTAAGTTCGACGCACAAAATTGATGGAAGCAGATTCATAAAATTCTGTGACTTCCCCCCACCGTTAACTTAATGAAGGAATACAACTTGAAATAATTCCTTCTATAGAAAACTGATGCATCCATTTCAAGAGAAAATGAGATACAACCACAGTGGGTTTGATTAAAGCTCAGAGTGGAACCTGTGATGAAGGGGTGAAGACAACGCTGCATCCTCACACAGCTGAGATAGACCTCGTGGCTATTGCAAAGCTCTCACCACAAGTGATTGTTTTCAGCATCAACGAAGTTTTTTGTTCTTAATGTTTTGTAGTTTCTATTTATTGGGGGTTGGGTGGGGCACACCATGCAGTATCTAGGATCAGTTCTGTGGGTCTACGGTGTCTATAAGGAGTGCTGGGTAAGGACCATCCATCCCTGTGCAAAGCAAGTATATTTCTCACTGCACTATCTCCATGGCCCACAAATTAGCTTTTTAAACGACTATAACTGTCAAGCAAATGAAAACTCACAGCATTTTTATACATGGTTGATTTCAGCACCTAGTAAAGCTAAGGGTCCTCTACCCCAAGCATCAGGCTTTGGAATTCCTCCCTGCCATTCATAGCCCTCCACCCTAACAATCACATATTTGGTCCACTCCCGCTGGCATAATAATTTATTCTGAATTAAAAATCTTACCAACTCACTCGTACTTGCGGACCCCATTCCCAAATCAAAGTGCCGTAATGCCAAATCTTGAATCCGTGGTTCCAGCTCTGAAACTGAACACAACATGCAGTTAAAGCAATTGTCAAAAATGTAGCAAAATGATGCCATGTAGTTGGAGTACATCTCTGTGGTATTCAAATTCCATAAAATCCTACACTAAAGAAAAGATTAAGTTAGTGGAAAACGGTAAGGATCTTTGTAATTCTACACTAGGTTTTGTTTTTGTTTTTGAGCAGACCTGGTGATGTTCAGGGAACCAGGTTATTGAACAGGTCACTTTCAGGCACTGCAAGGCACTCCCTGCTGCACTATCGTTCAGATCCAAACTAGCTCTGTTATGGTCTTACTTATTCGAAAGCCATGGAAGCAATGTACAGAGTCATTCTGGACAGACATACGATGGGAATGAAGAGGAGTGTGAGTGTGGCACAGAGCCATGGATCCAGGAGCCCAAGGCCCCAGCCTCAGCAGCGTGTTTCATACATGCTCAGGGCACCCATACACTGCACAGGGCCTGAGCCAGGAAGGGTCCTCAGACACTCACCTAAACACAAGTCTCTCCTCCCTGACCTCAGGGCTCCTCCTTCCAGCCAGGAGATCACCGCAGGCTTCATCCCAGTGTGCCCTGCCACAACAGAGACAGAGGCATGGATAAGTGACAAGGAAAAGGTGACAGGTAAATCCCCGTGTTTCCTGATATAACGGGGCAAATTAATGAAAGGCATGAACACAATGTCCATTTCCAAAATGCCACATATTTCTAGTTATTCGAGAGGTAAGACCCAAGAAAATACCACAAATACAATAGACCAGGCCTTGTGTATGGCCAACAGGGTGTTGATCAGCACAGTATGTTGTTGGTTTTTGTCTTGTTTGGGGTCTAACCTGGCAATGTTCAGGGACGAATCCTGACTCTGTATTCTGAAATCAGCACTGCTGGTGCTCGGGGATGACATGGGATGCCGGGGATTTAACCCAGGTGCATTGCTTGCAAGAAAATCACTTTCCTAACCATACTGTCTGTCTAGGCCTAACACTACATGGAGTTTCCTGAGCCCCTCATGAACTCATCAAGAATTTCAGTAAAACTAAGTGCTTAATAAATCTGGAAATGGCCAAAGGTGGCAAGAGACCCTTATTTTTTTAAGCTAAAAATGTATCCAGAAAGAGAGCACAGCAGGAGTTTCTCACAGCCAATCCAGTTGCAATACTCGACATCCCCTAGGGTCCCTCACGCCAGCCAGGAGTGATCCCTGAGTGCAGAGTCCAGGAGCAAAGCCTGAGTCCTGCTGAAGTCTCACAAGAACCATTAGAAGTATCTCCAAGCACTGAAATACGGCAGTGTCTGATGAGTTGAGAGAAGAGATATCAAAGCCCCGGTGGTGGGAGAGATAGTACAGCACATAGGACAGAAGTGCTGCACACACATGTGGGTTTGATCACAGGCAGCCCATAAGGTCTTGGAGCAAGGCCAGGTGTGGATCCTGAATACACAGGCAGGAATAATCCCTAATTACAATCACAATCACAACCATCCTGTTATTCGTCGATTGCCTCGAGCAGGCCCCAGTAACGTCTCCTTCGTCCTAGCCCTGAGATTTAAAAAAAAAAAAGTCCCATATTCAAGGCTCTTTCAGAGTTAGGAGAATGAGACCCTTCATTATTCTTGGTATTTGGCATATTGGGTACTCCACGGGGAGCTTGCCAGACTGCCATGTGGGCAAGATAAATTCGGTAGCCTGCCAGTTTGTCCAAAGTAAGAATGAGATGATAAGATGTCGTAAAGGGTGTGATAATCTCTGGATTCTGGCCGTTACATTATTATTATTATTACATCATAATAATTATTACTATCATTATAATTACTATAATAACTACTGTAATTATTACTATAATAATTATTATTATTATGTGCATGTAATAATGAAAAGAATCTGGCCGTAATCCTGATTCTTTTTTCCTAAACCTAAGGAAAAAAGAAAAAGCAAAAACCGTCTGATTTGAGTGCCTGGTGCAAAAGTATTGGGAGTCATGCACCAATGTTTTAAATTGCCAAGAGGTTTCAGTCCATGGTATCCCGGTTTCTGAGCACTCTTAGGAGTCATCGTTTAGCACAGAGCCAGGAGAACTGTGGACTGTGTTCCCTAAACAAAGGCAACAGCAAAGTCAATTAAACACACAGAAGTTTGTGTAGTACACAAAGCAAATTGATTCACCAATGGATGGAACTATTTAAAGGGACCTGAGCGATAACTGGGCAGATAGGGATATTCCCACGGACACAGTCGAAACGGGTTGATCTGAATCACCCCACAGGGTCCTGCTACTTCACAAGACTGATTCCTACGGACAGAGCTGAGAGTAAGCCCTGAGTATCCATAGGTGAACCCTAAAAAAACACAGGGAGGGAACAAACACCTCATGGCTGTTCAACATACCAGCCCGTCAGTCACAGCTACTGTTGGACACACAGCTGCGGCCCAAACCCAGGGAGCCCAAGCAGGTCTGTCCAGACAGGGTTGGCTGCACACTGCTCTCACCTACAGCCTGCAGATGCTGGTAGGTCTCCAGCATCACGTCCCTGTAGAGCTTCTGCTGAGAGGCCGCCAGGCATGACCATTCCTCCGGGGTGAAGTTCACAGCCACGTCGTGGAAGGTCACTGCGTCCTGAGTCAGCACACAGGGAGGGTGGCAGTTAGAGTCTACCTTAGTCTCATTCCCACTACTGTGAGGCCAGGACCCAGGGTCCTATATTGTCGCTAGTCCTCTCCCCTTCGAATGAACCAGCCTCCATGCAGACGCATGGCTGACGGGTCCCAGAAATCACATAAGGCAGCTGGATCTGTGAAAGTGGGAGGATGTTATACAGAAAGTTCTCGGATATATCTGCCTTTCCTGGTAACCCAAGGTCCAATTCGAGCACCACTGGTCCAGTGAGCACTGTAGAGAGGATCACCTGACCGCAGACTTGCACGATCCAAAAGACCATCCCTGGGTGCAGCAAAAACGACTGCACGCTCACCGCTGCACCCGCAGAGCTCTTGACTACTAGGACTAAGAACTACAGTTTATATAGACAACTACTCAGAGTGGTGCATGGCATGTGTGCCTGGAAGAACACACTGCTCAAGACCGCCCCAAATCCCTCGCAAAGAAGGAGAAGGTTCTTCACGCCAACATCTCTACTGGCCTCAGAGATCCTTGGCTCTTTCTCCTTGGGATCAGCGCATGCCCAGAAATCCACTCATAACTTTATGTGAATATAAGACTGTATGACTGAGAAGGCAAGGCTCTCCAGAGCAGGAAGGACAAAACAGGGGAAAAATAAGTCCTGGGGTCCAAGTCACTGTAGTTGACAGTACGCAAATGTGGCCAGCACACCCCAGCGCATTCTGATGCCCATCAATTGTGAATCCAGAAAACAGAGTAAAGAGGATGTCTGAGTACAAAAACAATGCAAAAGAAAACGAAGCAGCAGGTTGGCGTAACAGGACAGCTGCTCCGGGAACAGCGTGTAGGACTGGCGATCCCCACCATCCCATATGATCCCACAAGCACTGCCAGGGGCAATGCCAGAGTGCAGCACAAGGATTTATTGTGAGAATCCTTTGCTCTGCACCCCAAATTGTTGATCATCGATTTGCTCGAGCGGGCCCAGTAACGTCTCCATTGGAGACTTTGTTGTTACTGTGTTTGGCATATCGAATACATCACAGGGAGCTTACCAGGCTCTGCCGTGCGGGCGAGATACTCTCGGTAGCTTGCAGAGCTCTCCGAGAGGGGCAGGGGCGGAGGAATCGAACTCAGGTCGGCCATGTTGACTGCGTGCAAGGCAAACACCCTACCGCTGTGCTATCACTCCCAAATAAAACAGAAAATTCAAGACAAAATCTTTGGACCTCCAGCATCCCATTGGTTGCCTAGACATGTCAGGAGTGATCATTGAGCACTGAGCTTTGAGTATTCCTCATGCACCGCTGGGTCGGTCCCACAGCCAAATATGGCGTGGTCTGATCGGAAGTCTCAACTTGGAATCCATCCAAAAGAAACTCAAAACAGATCGCCCAGGAAACCAGGGCACTCCTGGCACTACCTCATGCCATTCTGTCCCTCTACTCCTACCTTTGGACGGTTTATCAGAAGCCGCATCACCATCTTCTCCTGCCACTGTTGTGCTGAGAATTAGCAGGAGGCTCTGTGCAAAGACCTGAAGAAGTCAGAACAGTGAGCACCAGAGAGCAGTACCTCCTCCCACCCCTGATCTCAGAGCAGCCACACCCTCATAATCCCACCTCAGGGAGACAATGGCAGAAGCTCCTGTCTCCACTGGGGATGCCAATTTTGTTGGCATCTGTGCTGCACTTCAGGATAGGAGCCTGGGCCCAGGCAATAGGAGAGGAAACGACAGCCCTCTCTGGTCCCCGAATTCCTCCCTGACTTGCACAGGACAATCCCTACAGGCCCAGCCTCGGTCTGACTCTGAGTCCCGGTGCTCCCAAGTACTGGCGCCCCTGCAGCTGGCAGCAGTGCTGCCCCCTGGGAACTATAGCCTGGATGTGGCTCTGCCATGGGGAAAGTCACAGGGACATAGAGTGGACAAAGCTTCAGCCACTCTCTTGCAGCAGGGACAAGAACATGCGCCTGGGCACTCTGTCCCGGGGACCAAGATCACTTCTGGGTACAGTTGGGTCAGAGGCACAGCCCTGCTCTCTCGCGCTGGACCTGAGACCTTAGGGTCCTAATTTACTCTATCCCTGAAACGGAACATCTGCGTGAGCCTCAGCCAACACTTGCTCCTGCCGTCCAAGAATATATTAGAAAACTGCGCAAATGGTTCAATAGAAAAATGATTCAAATAACCAGGGCTTACTAGGGACCATAATATGAACTGTCAGGAGTTAAAACCTGAGCACTGTAGATTATGACCAAAAATACTGCAACAAAAAGGCAAATTCGAAGCACAAGAAACCAACAGAATTCATGTGCAAAATAAGAGGGAAGAACATTTAAACAGACAAACAGCAGGTCCTTAAAACTTCGATTTTCTGGCATGGTTTTCCATGAATTATTATTCTCTTTTTCAACGATCACACGTTTTCTGTGTGTACGTGCATGTGTCTGTGCGGGTGCGTGTGCATGTTTTTCTGCTTTGAGTCAGAACCAGCATTGCTCAGGTAATATTCCTAGCTCTGCACTCAGGTTTCACTCCCAGCAGGTGTGGAGACCAGTGGGATTCAAGAAACAGAACGTGGGTTGGCTGTGTGTAAAGCAATCACCCTACTTGCTGTACTTTTGCTCTGCCCCTTCCTATATAAATTTCTTCCAAAAATACTAGGAGTGAGTCATGAACACAGGTCTTCCCTCTCCCCGCACACACAAAAATATTCTTTAAAAAATAAACATTAAAAAGCCCTTTGGAGCTGGAGTGATAGCACAGCGGGTAGGGTGTTTGCATTGCATGCGGCCGACCCAGGTTCGACTCCTAGCATCCCATATGGTCCCCTGAGCACTGCCAGGAGGAATTCCTGAGTACAAAACCAGGAGTAACCCCTGTGCATCGCCAGGTATAACCCAAAAAGCAAAAAAAAAAAAAAAAAAAAACCCAAACTTTACCCTCAGTATTTACCCAGATTCCAGTGGTTGTCTGGTCAAGGAAAGATGAAGAGTCAGGTCTGCCTTACAGCTTGATGTGAAGGACCTGAAATTCATGATCTGGAAAAAGATACACCAGTATTGTTGGACAGGCAGTAATGTGACTTGGGCGTTGGACCACATGAACCGATCAATCCTCTGCATCCCATATGGCCCCCAGCAGTGCCAGGGATAATTCCTTAGATTAGAGGCTAGAGTAAGTCAGAAGCATCTCCGGGTGTGTTCCCACTCCCCCCACAAATAAAAAGAATCAAAAATAGCCCCCCAAATACGTTTTCATTGGCAAACCTCAGGCACCTGCAGGTCCCCTTCCCCCCCACATACCCCAAATGACCCTGGCTAAAATGGCAGACAATGAAGATGACCAGCAAAATATCTCCTGCCATGAAGTGGAGGGGCTGAAGCTCTGCCCCTCAAATCTGGAGATTCTAAAGAAGCTAGGTTAGGGCCAATGGTTCAAACATGGGACTGCTGGGAGGATTGGTACGGCCAAGACCCGGCTGATTCTCGCATTCACCCACTATTGCCCCATCCTGGAGCTGGAGATGATCGTGGCCAAAGAGGCCCCCCGGGATCACACACTCACAGCTGCCACCCCTGAACCCTGAGACAGCCTCCACTGCACCCCCAAAGCTCCGCATCCCCCTAAAGCCTCCACCGCACCTCAGAATACACCTGGATTTCAGAGAACAAGTGAAAAACTAGGGCAAAAGTACCCCCCAAGCTGGCTCGGCCCCTCAGCTCAGAGTGTGGAAATGGGAAGGCGCGGGGTGCTCACAGGAGGCTGCTCGAATCCTGCCACAAAACCCGCCTTCAGAATCCCCCTTTAAGGATAGAGCGCAAATTTACTTGTCCTTTGGCAAGTACACAACAGTCCCAGTGTCAGTGTCAGGGATGGAAAATGAACTATGACATCACTTATGACATCACTTTTATTTCCATAAGGTGCCTTAAAGAGCCAGAGTCTAGGCACTGAGAACCATTTTGCCTCCTTGGTGAATCCGTACTGCAAGGGGGATGGACTCAAAAAAAAGGTGTGGAGAGGCAAATGCTGGAGTGGTCAGTCACACACTATGGGGCCCGGGGATAAGGAGAAATCCCCTGATCCTGCAGTTTTCACCAAACATTGAACCAAAGATATCTAGACACACAATGTTACCCTGACTCTTGCAAATGATCCCTGAGCTCAGGCACAAGAGTAAACACTGAGTACTGTATGCTATGGCAAAAAATATAAGAACAAAAAAAGGCAAATTCTACCGAAGGGGGGGAAATAATGTGCAATGACAAATTCTAGAGTGAAACATTTAAAGAGTCAAATTTCTGGTCCTTAAAAATTCCCTATTCTTGATCTTTCCCTGCTACCGAAACTCTATTGTTCTTTCTCCATTTTGCATCTTTCTTAATTGTATGTGCATATATGTGTGTATATACAAGTGTGTCTTTGTGTGATTTTTGTTTGGGGGCCACAAACGGCATATTCAGTGCTTACTCTTAGCTTTACACTCAGGAATCACTCTGGTACAGAATATATGGATGCAGGGGTGGAACCTGGGTCGACTGCTTGGATGGTTAAATCCTTACTCACTGTACTATGTCTCTGGCCCTAAGTAAATGTGCTCCTAGCAGGGCCAAGGTGAACCCTGAGCAAATGTCCTTACTCCTGAAAAACCAAAACTAAGATAGCAAGGTGTTTAAAAAACAAAACCCTTTACCTTTGTTGGATTAGAGTTCTAAACAATTTAGGTTTATCATTGGTCCATCATTTCTCTTCTGCTACAAGGAGTTTAGGCTTACTGAGTAACACCCATACCAATGCTCCCGAATCACTCCCATTTCCTTAGTATTCATCTTTAACTTCCAGGTGCTCTGCTTCTCCTATGCATTAATCACCCATTTCCCCTAACCAGAAACTGTGAATTGTAAAGTCAAATTCTTCAGAGATCTCTGGATTTTGTATTTGTGAGTCAAATTTTGACTTTCTATTTCCTTAATGTCCTCTGCAGTTTACTTTAGACAAATATCCTTTTTGCTCCTGGACAAGGACCAGTGCAGTCCCAGTTGGGAAGATTGTGCTGGCAGGATCGGGATGGCCATGCCCCCAGCCCTCAGCTTTGTAGAGACAAAGGAAGACAATGTTATGCTTTTGTAACTTCAGAGTTATTTGACTCCAGATATTATACACTCCTGGGCATTGTCATATTTATGAGACTTAAGCCTCAGCTACTCTTCGTTCTTAGCACCCAAAAAGCAAGAGACTGGATGGACCCAGGATAGTTGTGAGCTACCCTGGCATTAAAAAGGGACAGGTAAGCACCATAAAAAATTTTGTCGTGACCCAAACATAAGTAACTGGGTAAGGATCCTGCTGGGGTTAGGAAAGACTATCCTATCCTGGGGAGTGTAGTCTGGGAGCTATAGGAAATATTCCCAATAGAGACACCCTATAAGCTTAATAGATCTTTTACTGTGTCCATTCAAATTAAACAGAAAGATTAAGTGTCAATTTAAGATGATTGCTTCAATGAATATGAACTAAGCAAAGAAAAAATACGTCCTTAGAGAAAATCCTGCCCTTGAGCTGGTCTCTGCTTCTGAGTCAAAGTTTTGTCCTAGAAATTTCTCTTTAGGGAAGAGCTTTACATCCTTTGATTGTACAACCACATCTCTGTGTATTTGCTACCCCTAACTCTGTGGGATGGGGAATAAAGCCTGTGGGAGATGGATGAAGAGAGGGATAAAGAGCAGTGGGAGACTGTTATAGGTGCAAAGGAGAATGGAATAAGGAGCAACTTGATCACTGTGAGTCCACAAAGTAAAATATGCGGGTACAGTGATTCCACAAACTAAAATGGGGATCCCTTCCCAACAGAGACAGAGAGACAGGGAGACAGAAAACCACACCGTAAGTGAAAATGGCCCATTTAATGCAGAACAGCTACCATACTTATAGAACATCTGAGGGGGCGTGAGATAAGGACATAGGAGTGACTGATCATTTATGCAAATAAACATTTGTCAGAGGAAATTCTCATTGGGAGATTCACCCAAGGAGACACTCTGTCTCCCAGGGACATCTACATTGCTTTTATCTTTTCATCTAGTTGTATAAGTTATCAATACTTGCAGTTGTTTGGATAAACACAGTAAGAAACAAAGATCCCAACACTTAGTTCTCTGGGCTTTGAGAGCAAATAAGGATTTTAACACTTAATTCTCTGGGCTGTGAGAGCAAGCAAGGTTTTACTGTAAATCCCAGACTAAGACCTCAGGCCAGTTCGGCTTGTCCTTCCCCATGGGGCTCCTGTCTCTTAAGCTGTAACAGTTTGAATCAAGACCATGCACTTCTGCTTTCTACAATATGCCATATGGAAGCCAGGATAGTTTTGCCACTTGCTCCAGGTCCATCCAAGTCCCACGGCAGAACCTCCCTTTTGGGGTGTTATGAACTACAGCAACCGAAGCATGAGTCAAATAATGATGACCAAGCAATTATGCCCAGGAGTAGGTAACTTCAGAGTCAATCAACTCCCAAATATTAGGAGCACAGCATTGATGTCTTTCTGGATTAACCATAGACACTGTTGTGTAGTAAAAACATAAAAAGCTATAGGAGAAACAGAAAAGTGGGTACAAATACACAGCACTTCAACTACAAAGCAGTACAAATATGAAGCTGAGAATTAAGAGAAAGTTATGGCTCATAAGTAATCAAGACTGACTTGGGGAACTGAGACAATGAGAGGTAAAATACAATGAAACGGTTAAAGATAAACTTTAACTAAATTAGGGATGTAAGCAAGGACATGATACGCTTCTCTGGGAGGAGCAAAAGGGGCAATTCACAGATGAAGCCTAAAACATTGTTAAGTTAATATCCAGCAGATCACCAAGAGCCTGGCCCCTGTTTCCTTCTTCGATCCTCTGTCACCCTTTACCGGCCAGGGTGGGGAGACCAATCATGGCCACCAAATGCACGCAGCTCATGCCCATACATTATTTGAACACAACTCTCAGTACTCAGTGTAACAGCCGTGTTTTGCCCTGATCAGGGAGAGATGAAGATTCGGGGTGCAATTTTCAACTTGATTTTAGGGTACAGAAATTCCACATGTTAGAAAAAACAACAACAATGTGGAGTCAGAGAGATAGTAAGCTGGGAGGGGCGATTCCCTTGCTGACCCAGATTGATACTCGGCATCTCACGTGACCCCTAAAGATCAAAAAAATAATAATTGCAGAGTGCTGCTCCTGAAGTAAACCCCGAGCGACAACAGATGTGCCCAAAATACAACCAAAAGTAGCCCCAAATTAAATTTTCACTTGCAAACCACAACCACCCCTAGATCCACACACACAGGATGGCCCTGGACATCAGGGCTACTAATGAATAGTGACCGAGGGCTACAGTGTCATTTGCCATTGGGGAGCTTCCCCTCTGCCCCTCTAAAAGTAACAGTCCTTTTATAGTTTTGGAGGCACCACCGGCGATATGGACGAGAAACTTCTGACTCTGCGCTCAGGCACCCGTCCTGGTGGAGCTCGGAGATCAAACTTGGTGGGCAAGATGCAAAGCAAACGCCCTAACCGCTGTGCTATCTCTCCGGTCCTCTAGGTGAATCTGCAGCTTCTATAGCAGGGAGGTACAGGCCAAAGCGTCCAGGACAGGGCCCAGCGCAGTCCTGTGCTGGGAGGGTCAGGACGGCCCAGCCCCGAGGCTCTGCAGCCCCCGCGCTCAGCC
This sequence comes from Sorex fumeus, assembly GCF_029834395.1. NCBI lineage: Eukaryota > Metazoa > Chordata > Mammalia > Eulipotyphla > Soricidae > Sorex > Sorex fumeus. The sequence continues at coordinate 1,750,241 of NW_026606191.1, forward strand.
GCGCGCCCACCCGCCACTGCCCGACCGCGGAGCTGAAGGCGACTGTGGCTGCAGGGGAGCCCCAGAAACACGCACTCACACCTGTGACCTGCGCGCCCCGGTACAGCCCCCACTGCACTCACCAAAGCTCGGCGTCCCCCAACAAACCCCGCCGCGCTGCAGGAACCGCCTGGATCTCGGGAAAGGATTGAAAAAAGAGCGCGAAAGCGGCCTCCAGGGTGGCCTGGTCCCGCCCCTCAGCGCGGAGACCGGGAGGGTGGGGCTGGCGCTCAAGGGAGGCCGCTAGTGTCCTGCCACGAAACCGGCCTTCACAGACCCCTTCCACGCGGGACAGCCACTTCGCCCCTCACCTGCATAACAAGTGGAGGCCTGATCCAGCTTCTTGCACGCAAATACCTGAATGCCCTGCAGTGATGCCACTTCCGCTTCTGCAAGCAGCCTTAAAGGGCCAGACACAAGCTGTGCAGAGAACAACTAGGAAAATGCAGGTAAATGTGTAAGCCTCGCTGGCTGGCTGGCTGGCTGGCTGGCTGGCTGGAACGATAGCACAGTGGACAGGGCATTTGCCTTGCACGCAGCTGACCCAGGTTCAATCTTCTGCATTCTATAGGGTCCCCAAAGCAGGATCAGGAGTGTAGAAGAGAGAGGAGAAACCCCTGAACACCGCTGGGTGTGACCAAAAAAGTGGAACTGGATTTTACTGCAAGTGGAATTGGATCGCATAAAGGAACAGAGAAGTGGTTGTTAGAGTGTAAAATCACAAAGTGGGCGTCTGGAGAAAAAAGTTCCCCGACCCTGTATTGCATAGTGACTCTGAAGCCAGCCCTGGAGATGCAGAGAGGAACTGATCTAGTAACAACACAGATTGCCAGAAAGACACTGGAACAGGAGGAAAGGCTTCTACCCCTTAACAACATGAGAGCCGTGGATTCATGCCTACAAGGAAAACCCCAGGAAGCAGTTTCAGAACCAATATTTCAAACCAACAGTGGCCTGAGGGGTAGTACAGTGGGTTGGGAACTTGCATTGAACTCGGTCAACCTGAGATCAGTCCCTGACATCCCCAATAGTGGCCTGGGAACCACCAGGAGTAACCCTTAAGAACTGTCAGGTTTCCCCAAAAACGAAAATAGATAATTAAGTACGTAAAACACAGCATACAGACCAACCCCCAGCATGGAGGCATGCATGGAGCTAACAGGCAGCAAACCACACTGGTCAATTTGTAGACTGGCTTGGCTTTTTGCACAGATCTACATGGTGTTTACAATTGGGTGAATATTAGATTGTTAGATTTTACTGCTTCCAAAGTGTAAGTCTCAAAACATTTACCCTCAATGTTTGTGTAGATCCAATGAAAAGCTGAATGCAATGAGTACTGACATGCTACAGCGAGTGAAGTGCTTCCTTGCATGTGAGTGACCTGGACACAAATTATGGACAGCACAGCGGAATGTGGCTCCCAGAACATAAAACAGAAAGGCCTGAAGAATGGAGATTTGGCTATCTATTCAATGTCAAAAGAGTTCACCGCAGCATCGTGGTTGATGAACCCCCGCAAACCAGGGCCTCTGAGCGAGGCCAGAGTCAAAGCAAAGAATGAAACCAAGGTGAGTCTTGACAGTACCCAAACAAAATGCAATTTTTGTACCTATTTCCATCTTATTTAATTCGTTTCACCTTGCTTTATTACTAAGAACCATTATTTATCCGTTAACATACTCAGAAGCCCACCTACTGGGACATTATCATAACCATGGTCCATGTGATAATCAGCAAGTACCTTTCACTTGTGGTACTAGTATCACAGGAAGCTTTCACACGTACCAGGATTATTTCCTTCCTTACTGTACTTTTGTATAAATCCCCCACCCACGTCTTGAAACTAAAATTGTTTTACCTAAAGTCCCTGTTCTGACCCAGGCCATTGATATTATGGAATTGGTTGATCCAGCATAACTTTTATATTTACTAAAGCTTGAGGGAACATGATGGTCTTCATCTATTTCTTCCCTACAGGATTTTCTCCAGTATTCTCTTAAAAGGCCTCATGTGCGAATAATGGGCTTCCCACATTCTTACATACATACATATATATATATATATATATATATATATAGTTTTTCTCCAGTATGAATTCTCCTATGCATAATAAGGCCCGAGGATCCAGAAAAGTTCTTCCCACGCTCCTGACATATATAAGGTTTCACTGCAAAATGACTTTTCCCATGCACAGGAAGGGCTGAGGACAAACTGAAGACATTTCTACATTCCTTACACTTACGAGGTTTCTCTCCACTGTGAATTTTCTTGTTCAGAAAGCTATGTTAATTGCATGAAAATCTTCCATCAGTTTTTACATATATAAGGACTCAATCCAGGATAAATTTTTCTACACAGAGCAAAGCTTGATGATTGAATAAAGTTCTTCTCACACCCTTATATATGTTTTGTTTTAGTATGAGTTTTCCTATGTTTAATAAGGAGTTAGGGGGAACTGAAGGCTTTGCCAAAGTCTTTACAAACACAAGGTTTGTCTCCAGTATGAAATTTTCTGTGCCTCAAAAGGCCTGTGAAATAAGCAAAGGCCTTGTCACACTCCTTACATATATGTGGATTCACTGCAGTGTGTTTTCTTGTGGACAAAAATGTTTGAATAGAAAGTGAAGACCCTCCTACAGTAGTGACACGAATAATGTGTAATTACTGTAAGAACTTTCCAATGCTCAGAAGGACCTGAGAAGAAAAAAGCCTTTTCACCTACCTCACAAATATAAGGGTTTTCTACGAAACAGAAATTATGAAAACTAAGACTTCAGGAATAAGCAAAGGCCTTCCTACATTGCTCACAAGCATAAGTTATCTCTCCAGTGTGAGTTTTTTGTGTACTAAGGCATGTGGAATAAGCAAAGATTTCTCACTCCGTACATGCATATGGTTTCTTTCCAGTGTGAAGTTTTTTGTGCATAATAAGTTGTAAGAGTCAGATAAAGGCCACGACACATTCCATACATGCATATGAACTTCCAGTATGAAATTTCCTGTGTATAAGTTATTATGATCCACTGAAGGCCTTCCCACAGTCCTTACACTTAACCGGTTTCTCTCCTGTGTGGATGTTCACATAGTCCCACCGGGGTGATACTGGACTCAAGTTTGTCCTCAGTGCTTAAATTTCTGGGGATTCTGTCCAGTATTGGCTTCTAAGGGAAGGTGATGGTGGTGAGGACATGGGAAGGGTGATCTTCTGATCACCCTCAGAATAAATCCCACCTGTCTCAGCATCCCCATGGAAATGGGGGTTAAATTGCTCACTTGAGCCTTTATCACAGTATGCAGGAAGAGATATTCCACCAGGGCTGGTTGATTCCTTGTAGAAGAGCAGAGAAAGATTCTAATCAGTAGTATATGCCATGAGAGTTTTCATGTCAAAAGAAATCAAGCTCTGCAGGTAGGTAGCTGGTGGGGCATGGGACAATGAGTTTCTTGGGGGAAGTAATAAATCCAGATGGGGCTGAATGTAGTGATTCCGAAGCCAGCCCTGGGGATAAAGAGTGGAATTCACCTAGTAGAAACCCAGAGAGTTGGAGACACGGAAAAGGAGCAAAGGCTGGTAAGAACATCAGAGAGCACGGTCTGGACAATGCTCTACCCCTTGACAACACACAAGCAGTGGACTCTCAGCTATAAGGAAATCCCCAGGAGGCAGTTTCAGAAACATGATTTCAAACTGAGTATCAGGCTAGTACAGTGGATTGTATGCAGTCAATCTAGGTACTTGGGCTGGAGCGATAGCACAGCGGGTAGGGCGTTCGCCTTACAAGCGGCCAACATGGCCGACCCGAGTTCGATTCCTCCGCCCCTCTCGGAGAGCCCGGCAAGCTACCGAGAGTATTCAATATGCCAGACACAGTAACAACAAGGTCTCCAATGGAGACGTTACTGGGCCCGCTCGAGCAAATCGACGATCAACGGGAGGGCCTTTACCTTTACCTTTACCTAGGTACAATGCCCAGAATTCCAAATGGTCCCCTGAGCACCGTCCACCCTGAGATGGATGGAATTTTGCTCTATTCAATCATAAATGTTGCCATTTTTTCTTCTAATATTATTAAAGTGACATGGGTGGAATCCAGAACTGTGACCAACCTTGTGAGTAATCACAGTTCAATGGAATTGCCTGATGGGATGTGGGAAGCTTGGGAGCTGACCCATATTCCCACTTATAAAATACTTCATCAAGGGGTCCCTTCCATCCTTTCAAACGACATTCTGTGCACAGTAAAGTTCATCTAAACTGTCTCTAATTGAGACCAGTGCAACTGTAGATCAGGGTAAGATGTTGTTTTCACATGGCCGACCTAGGTTCAACCCCTAGGATCCTGGAGTCTCCCGGAGCACCAACTGAGTGCAGACCCAGGAGAAACCCCTGAGCATCACCAGGTATTGTAGGATAATATTCATTTTCCCTTCCTCCCTGGTCTCTGGGAGCTTGTCTTTGTTTATTTCCCCCAAACCTTTCAATTACCTTTATCTCCTGATCAGACATTTACTTTAAATATTGTCTTTCTCTTCTCCTTAATGTCCTTTGTGTGATTAGCGATTTCAAAGCAATTGCATTTTGTATGCATATAGTAAAACAGTTACGAAGACAAGCCTGTGGCTTGGGAGTTGATTATCTCCAGATAATATCACCTGCTGGTCATCTGCTCTCTTGACTTAAGCCTCAGTTGTCCTTACTTCCTTGATCCCCAAAATCAGGGTCCTGATGCATCACTGGATGGACCCAGGGCAAGAGGTGAGCTAGCTACCCTGGCATCAAAATGGGCCTGGCCAAAGTACCATAATGCTTATCTATAAGTTAAGAGCATGGTCATGGACAAATTCTGTCATAAATCAAAAAGGAATAACTAGACTTGACCCTGCTGGGATTTGGAGTGATTGATCCGGCCTGAGCAATGTACTCTGAGTTTGTGGTGAGAAGTCCCCAGGAGTGTCACCCCACAAGCCTAAAAATGTCTAGTTCTGTGTCCATACAGAATGGTAAATATTAGGAAGTAAAACTGTCACTGTCACTGTCACTGTCCTCCCGTTGTTCATTGATTTGCTGTAGCGGGCCCAGTATCGTCTCCATTTCGAGACTTGTTACTGTGTTTGGCATATTGAATATGTCAAAGGTAGCTTGCCAGGTCTTTCACAAGGCAAACACCCAACTGCTGTGCTAAATATGTTAAGTTATTTGCTTGTCTAAGGAGAGGAGAAACACACATTAAGGTGTGCTTTGCCCCCATGGGCTGCAGGTGATGGGGAAGTCTGGAAAAACATTTTTCATTACGCTTCCCCTGGGGAGGCGTGGCTGGGGGGCATGGTGAGAGAAGAAAAAAGAGCAGCTTCAGGGAGACAGAGGGATTGAAGGAGACTGAGAGAAAAGGAGACACAGTTAGCGATGGTTGCGACTTAGAGAGAAGGATGAGAGCTGAGAGTAAGAGTGGCTGGGGAGATTGGAGAGGAGTCTGAGAGCATTGTAGAGCAAGTTGGAGAGACGGTTGGAGAGAGCTGGGAGAGACAAGGGATTGAATAAACTGCAACTACTCAGCAACCACCTTGGCCCTCATTCTTCTTTCACCAGTCCAAAGCAACAGCTGTCCGGGGTGATAAGTGGCTTGAGAACAACAAATGCAGACAGGGAGAGAGCCACCGAAAGTCTGGTACCCATAAGTGTAAAATCATTTACCCATAGGTGTAAAATCATAGTCTGAAAACCTTGGCCTGTAAGCTCTGAGCACTTCTGGATGTGGGCCCAAAACAAAATAACAAACTCAGAGGAATGACCGTTCAGAATATATTACTAGATTTTACACTTATGGGTAAATGATTTTACCCTGTGATTCCTGCCAAAAGGTACCAAAAGGTACCCAGTGTGGTGCCGGGGTATACAGGTCAGCCATGTACAAGGCCAGTACCCTACAAGACCATAGTTCTGGCACATAAATTTTTTAATTTACTTTTGGTTGGCCACACCTGATGGAGATATGGTTTACCCCGGCTCTGTTCTCATTGATAATGCTAGGATTGGGAACCCTGTGAGGTGATAGGGATTGAACCCTGATCAGCTGTGTGTCAGACAAGCAATTCATGGTCTGTGCTATATCTATAGCCATCATAAAAATATTTTTATGCTAATCGAGAAAGTTGTGTTCTTTTTTCTGATTAACCACACAATTGTGTTTTTTTGGGGGGAGGGTCACACCCTGTGATGCACAAGAGTTTCTCCTGGCTCGTGTATTCAGGAATTATTCCTAGCGGTGATTGGGGGACCATATGGGATGCTGGGAATCAAACGTGGGTTGGTCGCATGCAAGGTAAATGCGCAACCTGCTGTGCTATCACTCCAGCCTTGCACAATTCACTTTTTGTGTGTGTGTGTGTGTGTTTTTTTCGGGTCACAGCCAGAAGTGCTCTGGGATTACTCCTGACTCTGCACACTGGAGTCACTGCAGGGGGGGTTGGGGAACCCTATGGGAAGTGGGGGAGTGAACCAAATTTACATGTTAACAGATGTTCCTGGACTCTCCAGGTGGCTCTCTCTTGCTGTCCACGTTTGGTGCTCTCAAGCCACTTCTCCACCCTGGTCAGCTATTGCCTTGGACCAACGAAAGTAGAGCAAGGATCAAGCTGGTTGCTGTTTAGTTGCAGTTTATTTAGTCTCTTGTCTCTCCCACCTCTATCCAACCATCTCTATAACTTGCTCTACAATGCTCTCCATGACTCCTCTCCAATCTCCCCAGCAACTCTTAGCTCTCAGCCTTCTCTCTAAGTTGCAACAGTCTCCTCTAGTTTTGTGTCTTCTTCTCAGAGTCTCCTTCAATCCCCCTGTCTCCCTGAAGTCGTTCTGTTTCTTCTTTGTCCACGCCCCCAACCACGCCTCCCCACGGGAAGTGCAATGAAAAATGGTTTTCCAGACTACACCATCACCTGCAGCCCATGAGGGCAAAGCAGCCCTTAAGGTGTTTTTCTCCTCTCCTTAGATCAGCAACTTAATTAACTTTTTTTTTTACTTCTTTAATATTTACCATTGTGTATGGACACAACAATCGACGCTTTTAGGCTTGTAGGGTGACTCTCCTTGGGACTTCTCACCACAGACTCAGACTACAGTGCTCAGGCAAGATAAATCATTCCTAACTCCAACAGGTCCAAGTCTAGTTATTACTTTTTGATTTATGACAGAATTTGTCCATGACTATGCTCTTAACTTATGGATAAGCATTATGGTACTTTGGCCAGGCCCATTTTGATGCCAGAGTAGCTAGCTCACCACTTGCCCTGGGTCCTTCCAGTCCCTTATCAGGACCCCGCCTTTGTGGATTGAGGAAGTAAGGGCAACTGAGGCTTAAGTCAAGAGAGCAGATGTCCAGGAGGTAATATTATCTGGAGACAATCAACTCCCAAGCCACAGGCTTGTCTTCCTGTACCCATACAAAAAGCAATTGCTCTGAAATAGCTAACCATGCAAAGGACATTAAGACGAAGAGAAAGACAATATTTACAAGTCAAAGTCTGATCAGGAGACAAAGGTAATTGACAGGTTGGGGCAATCAACAAATAAAAGCTCCCAGTTGCCATGGAGGAAGGGAAAACCAATATTATCCTATAATATCTGGTTCCTACGCCCCTCTCGGAGAGCCCGGCAAGCTACCGAGAGTATTCGATATGCCAGACACAGTAACAACAAAGTCTCCAATGGAGACGTTACTGGGCCCGCTCGAGCAATATCTGGTGATTCTCAGGGGGTTCTCCTGGCTCTGCACTCAGGTATTATTTCTGTTGGTGCTCCGGGAGACTCCAGAGGATCCTGGTGATTGAACCTAGGTCGGCCATGTGCAAGCAACACCCTACCCCAATCTACAGTTGCTCTGGTCTCAATTGGAAACAGTTTAGATGAACTTAACTCTGCACAGAATGTCGTTTGAAAGGATGGAAGGGGCCCCTTTATAAAAATTTTTATAAGTGGAAATATGAGTCAACTCCTAAGCTCCCCACATCCCAGCAGGCCATTCCGTTTACCTTGTTTACTCACAAGGTTGGTCACATTCCTTGTTCCCACATATGTCACTTTACTAATATTAAAGGAAAAAAAGAAAACATTTATGATTGGAAAGAACAAAATTCCATCCATCTATTAGTGCTCAGGGGACCATTTGGAATTCAGGACATTGTACCAAGATTAACTGCATGAAACCCACTGTACTAACTTGATACTCAGTTTAAAATAATGTTTCTAAAACACCCTCTTGAGGTTTTCCCTGTAGCTGAGAGTCCACTGTTCGTGTGTTGCCAAGGGGTAGAGTATTGTCCAGACCGTGCTCTATGATCTTCTTACCAGCCTTTGCTCCTGTTCCATTTCTCCATCTCTATGGGTTTCTCCTAGGCCAGTTTCTCTCTTAAGCCCAGGAGTTACTGCTTTCACCCCCATCTGGATTTATTACTTCCCCATGAATCTCATTGTTCCTTCCCCCACCAGTTACCTACCTGCAGAGTTTGATTTCTTTTCACATGAAAACTCTCATGGCATAGAATAATAAATGGAATCCTTCTTTGCTCTTCTACATGGAAGCAGCCAGCCCTGGTGGAATATCTTTTCCTGCACACTGTGATAAAGGCTCAACTGAGCAATTTTTCCCTCATTCTCATGGGGATGCCGAGACAGGTGATATGTCTTCTGAGGGCGATTGGAAGAACACCTTTCCTGTGTCCTCAGCACCAGCACGTTCCCTTAGAAGCCCATAATGGACAGAATCCCCATAAATGTAAGCACTGAGGATAAACTTTTGAGTCCAGCCTCACCCCGTTGGGAGTATGAGCATCCACACAGGAGAGAAACCAATTAAGTGTAAGGACTGTGGGGAGGCCTTCAGTGGATCCTCATACCTTATACACAGGCGATTTCATACTAGAGAGTCCGTATGCATGTAAGGAATGTGTGGTGGCCTTTATCTGAATCTTACATCTTAGTATGCACAGAAAAAGTCACACTGGAAAGAAACCATATACTTGTATGGAGTGGGAAATCTTTGCTTATTCCACAAGCCTTAGTACACAGAAAAACTCACACTGGAGAGATAACTTATATATATGAGCGATGTAGGAAGGCCTTTGCTTATTTCTGAAGTCTTGGTTTTCACAATTTCCATTTTGGATAAAACCCTTATATGTGTGAGGTAAGTATAAAGGCCTTTCATTCCTATTCAGGTTTTTCTTAGCATAGCAAAGTTCATACAGAAATGAAACATTATTCGTGTCACTACTGAGGGAGGGTCTTCACTTTCTATTCAAACTTTTTTGTCCACAAGAAAACACAAACTGCAGTGAATCCATATATATGTTAGGGGTGTGGCAAGACCTTTGCTTATTTTGCAATCCTTTTGCGGCACAGAAATTTTCATACTGGAAACAAATCTTATGTTTGTAAAGACTTTGGCAAAGCCTTCATTTCGTCCTAACTCTTATTAAACATAGGGAAATTCATACTCAAAAAAAAAAACATACGTAAGTATGTGAGAAGATCTTTACTCATACTCGAGCTTTGCTTTGTGTAGAACAATTTATCCTGGATTGAGGCCTTAAATATGTAAGGACTGCAGGAAGATTTTCATGCAATTAGAATAGCTTTCTTAACAGAAACATTGACAGTGGAGAGAAACCTCATAAGTGTTAGGAATGTAGAAAGGTCTTCAGTTTGTTTTCAGCCCTTACTGAGCGTGTGAAAAGTCATTTTGCAGTGAAACCTTATATATGTAAGGTGTATGGGAAGGACTTTCCTGGATCCTCAGTCCTTTTTATGCATAGGAGAATTCACACTGGAGAAAAACTATACATGTGTAAGAACGTGGGAAGCCCATTATTCGTACCTGCGGCCTTTAAAGAGAATACTGGAGAAAATCCTGTAGGGAAGGAACTGAGGAAGACCATCATGTTCCCTCAAGCTTTAGTAAATATAAAAGTTATGCTGGAGCAATCACTTCCATAATTACAATGGCCGGGGTCAGAAAATGAATCTTAGGCAAAACAATTTTAGTTTCAACGTGTGAGGGATTGATACAGTAAGGAAGGAAATAATCCTGGTATGTGTGAAAGCTTCCTGTGATAATAGTACCAGAAGTGAAAGGTACTTGCTGATGATCACCTGGACCATGGTTATGGCAGTGTCCTGGCATTTCAACTTGCCAGTAAGTTAACTGGTAAATAATGTTTCTTAGTGATAAAGCAAGGTGGAAGGAATTAAATACGAATTAAATAGGTACAAAAATGCATTTTGCTGGGTACTGTCAAGACTCACCATGGTTTCATTCTTTGCTGTGACTCTGACTTGGCTCAGAAACCCTGGTTTGTGGGGCATTATGGCCGAGATCAACCATGATGCTGCAGTGAACCCTTTTGACATTGGATAGTCAGCCAAACCTCCATTCTTCAGGCCCTTCTGCATTATGTTATGGGAGCCACATCCCGCTGTGCTGTCCATAATTTGTGTCCAGGTCACTCACATGCAAGGAAGCACTTCACTAGCTGTAGCATATCAGCACTCATTGTATTCAGTTTTCCATTGGATTTACACAAACATTGAGGGTAAATGTTTTGAGATTTTTACTTTAGGAGCAGTAAAATCTTAACAATCGAATATTCACCCAAATAGTAAACACCATGTAGATCTGTGCCAAAGGCCAAGCCAGGCTGAAAAGTGACCAGTGTGGTTTGCTGCCTGTTAGTCCCATGCATGTCTCCATTCTAGGGTTTGATATATATATATATATATATATATATATATATATATATATGCTATGTTTTGTGTACTTACTTATGTATTTTCATTTTTGGGCAAACCTAACAGTTCTTAAGGGTTACTCCTGTTGGTTCCCAGGCCAGTATTAGGGATGTCAGGGACTGAACTCAGGTTGACTGAGTTCAAGGCAAGTGCCCAACCCACTGTACTACCTCTCAGGCCACTGTTGGTTCTGAAACTACCTCCTGTGGCTTAGCTTGTAGACATGAGTCCACTGCCCTCGTGTTCTTAAGGTTTAGAAGCCTTTCCTCCTGTTCCAGTGTCTCTCCGGCAATCTGTGTTGTTACTAGATCCGTTCCTCTCTGTATCTCCAGGGCTTGCTTCAGAGTCACTGTGTAATACAGGATTGGGGTGAAAGATAGCCCCATGACAATTGGGCCCTAGCAAAGCAAGTCCCAGCCCATATCACCGCCTACACCTGCGTCACCTGACAACACCAAGTACCCCCATCTCCTCCTTGCCCCTGGAATTCATCAAATAAGGCCACAAGGCCGGAGAAGGCCTAATGAGGTATTTCCTTGCCCTCGAAATCCGCCTAATAAGGCCATAAGGACAGAAAAGACCTAATTGGTTGCCCGTTGGGATGGCCTGGTGACCTGTACAAAAGAGAGTAGCTGGTGCTGATGGCTTGTTGCAAAATGACTGGCTGCCTGCATGGAGCATCTAATGTGATAATTCAAATGTATTGGGTGATTTGTGCGCGGGCTTTTCTGAGACGGCAGGAAATTGCCCTATAAAAAGCTCCCTCTGAAGCGGCTCGGGGCTCTCAGCCACTGACGGTTTTTGGTCAGGCTGTGAGCCCGAGCATGCTCAAATAATCCTCTTGCTTTTGCATGAACTTGGTCTCTCAGAGTTTTCCTTGACAGGTGAGGCTGTCCTGAGCTCGGACCCTAACAGGGGGACTTCTTTCTCCAGACCCCCGCTTTGTGACTGAATACTCTAGACACCACTTCTCTGCTCCTTTATGAGATCCAATTCCACTTGCAGTACACTTTTTCTTTTTGGGTCACACCCAGGAGTGCTCAGGGGTTTCTTCTGGCTCTTCTACACTCCTGGTCCTGCTTGGGGGACCATGTAGAATGCAGATGATTGAACCTGGGTCAGCTGCGTGCGAGGCAAATGTCCTATCCACAGTGCTATAGCTCCAACCAACCAGCCTTAAACATTTACCTGCATTTTCCTAGTTGTTTTCTGAGCTGCTGGTGTCTGGCCCTTTAAGGCGGCTTGCAGAAGCGGAAGTGACATCACAGCAGGGTATTTAGGTGTTTGCGTGCTAGAGGCTGGGTCAGCTTCCATTTATACGCAGGTGAGGGGCGACGTGGGTGTCCCGCGTGGAAGGGGTCTGTGAAGGCGGGGTTTGTGGCAGGACACTAGCTGCCTGGCGCCTCCCGGTCTCTGCACTGTGAGGGGCGGGGCCAGGCCACCTTGGATGCCACTTTCGGGCTCCTTTTTCAATCCTTTCCCGAGATCCAGGAGGTCCTGCGGCTCCGTGCGGTTTGGTGGGGGACGCAGAGCTTTGGTGAGTGCAGTGGGGGCTGTGCCAGGGCGCAGGGGTTGCGGGTGTGAGTGCGTTGTTCTGGGGATCCCCTGCAGCTCCGCCGTGGGGCAGTGGCGGGTGGGCCCGGGGCTGAGCGCGGGGGCTGCAGAGCGTCAGGGCTGGGCAGTCCTGACCCTCCCAGCACAGGACTGCGCTGGGCCCTGTCCTGGGCGCTTTGGCCTGTACCTCCCTTCTGTAGAACCTGAAGATTCTCTTAGAGGGCCAGAGAGATAGCACAGTGGTTAGGGCATTTGCTTTGAACCTGGCCAATCCAAGTTCGATCAACTAGCTCCACCAGGACGGGTGCCTGAGCGCAGAGTCAGACGTTTCTCATCCATATCGCCGCTGGTGCCTCCAAATCTATAAAAGGCCTGTTCATTTTTGAGCGGCAGGGGGACAGCTCCCCAATGGTAAATGACACTGTAGCCCTCGGTCACTATTCATTAGTGGCCTGGATGTCCAGAGCCATCCTGTGTGTGTGGATCTAGGGGTGGTTTCGGTTTGCAAATGAAAATTTACTTTTGGGGTATTTTTGGGTTTTTTGGGCACATCTATGGAAGCTCAGGATTTACTTCAGGAGCAGCACTCTGCAATTATTATTTTTATCATCTTTAGGGGTCACATGGCATGCCGAGTATCAATCTGGGTGAGCAAGGGAAGCGCCCCTCCCAGCTTGCTATCTCTGACTCCACGTTGCTGTTTTTTCTAACGTAGAATTTCTGTACCCTAAAATCAAGTTGAAAATTGCACCCCGACTCTTCATCTCTCCCTGATCAGGGCAAAACGCGGCGGTTACACTGAGTACTGAGAGTTGTCTTCAAATAATATGTGGGTATGAGCTGTGTGCATTTGGTGGCAATGATTGGTCTCCCCACCCTGGCCGGTGAAGGGTGGCAGAGGATCGAAGAAGGAAACAGGGGCCAGGCTCTTGGTGATATGCTGGATATTAACTTAACAGTGTTTTAGACTTCTTCTGTGAATTGCTCCTTTTGCTCCTCCCAGAGAAGCTTATCATGTCCTTGCTTACATCCCTAAATTAGTTAAAGTTTATCTTTAACCTTTTCTTTGTATTTTACCTCTCATTGTCTCAGTTCCCCAAGTCAGTCTTGATTGCTTATGAGCCATAACTCTCTCTTAATTCTCAGCTTCATATTTGTACTGCTTTGTAGTTGAAGTGCTGTGTATTTGTACCCGCTTTTCTGTTTCCCCTATAGCTTTTTATGTTTTTACTATACAACAATGTGTTTGGTTAAACACAGAAAGACCATCAATGCTATTCTCCTAATATTTGGGAGTTGATTGACTCTGAAGTTATCTACTCCTGGGAATAATTGCTTGGTCATCATTACTTGACCATGCTTCAGTTGGTGTAGTTCCTGACACCCCAAAAGGGAGGTTCTGCTGTGGGACTTGCATTGACCCGGGGCAAGTGGCAAAACTACGTGAGTTTCGAAATGGAACATTCTAGAAAGCATAAATGCATGGTCTTGAGGCAAACTGTTACAACTTTAGAGACAGGAGCCCCATGGGAAAGGACAAGCTGAACTGGCCTGAGGACTGAGTCTAGGATTTACAGTAAAAGCCTTGCTTGCTCTCAGAGCCCAGAGAATTAAGTGTTAAAATCCTTATTTGCTCTCAAAGCCCAGAGAACTAAGTGATGGGATCTTTGTCTCTTACTGTGTTTATCCAAACAACTGCAAGTATTGATAACTTATACAACTAGGTGAAAAGATAAAAAGCAATGTAGATGTCCCTGGGAGACAGAGTGTCTCTTTGAGTGAATCTCTACCTGAGAATTTCCTCTGCCAAATGTTTATCTGTGTAAATGAACAGTCACTCCTATGTCCTTAGCTCATGCCTCCTCAGACGTTCTAAAAGTCTGGTAGCTGTTCTGCATTAAACGGGCCATTTTCACCATCAGGGTGTGGTGTTCTGTCTCCCTGTCTCTCTGTCTCTGTTGGGAAGGGACCCCGATTTTACTTTGTGGACTCACAGTGATCAGTTGCTCTTTATTCCATTCTCCTGCGCACCTATACCAGTTCCCCACTGCTCTTTATCCCTGTATTCACCCATGGTCCACAGGCTTTATTCCCTGTCCCACAGAGTTAGGGGTAGCAACTACTCAATGCCGTAATAACAATTTTTAATGTTATTTTAATGTCAAAACAGGCCCCTTTGGTAAAGTCTGTTTTCTATGTACCATGGGATGCTGTGCTACAAAAGTGCAGCCAGGAAGGAAATAATCCCTTAGTGTGTAACAAAGTTTTTGTGATGTCAGTCTATAAGGAAAAGTCTATGCCAGGGTTCAGCAATTTAAACTTGATGTGGATGTTAACACCACAGGGAGTTTGCCAGATGGTACTCCCTGTGGCATACCCAATATGCCAAATACCAGTAACAATGATGGGTCTCATTCTCCTAAAGAGCCTTGAACATAACACTTTCTTAAAAATCTCAGTGCTAGGATGAAAGAGATGTTACTGGGGCCTGCTCGAGGCAATCGACGAATAACAGGATTGTCGTGATTCGTCGTGATTCGTGGATGTTAACATGTACTTTTTATATTTTCTGGTGAAAGCCAGGAGGAAGGTGAATTAAAGACAAAAAAAAAATCCCCTTCGCTCAGGGCTATCAAGGCTCACCCTGTCTTATTCTTTGTTGTGACTCTGTCTAGACTTTTTTTTATTATTTTTGGTTCACACCCAGTGATGCTCAGGGGTTACTCCTGCATCCACAATCAGTAATTACTCCTGGCTGTGCCTGTGGACCATATGGGATGGCAGGGATTGAAACTGGGCTGGCCCCATGCAAGGAAAAAGTCCTCCCCCTGGACTATCGCTCCAGCCCCTGTGACTTGGTTTTGAGGCCCTTGGTTTGGGGGATGATGGAAGAGAAACAGCCACACCTTCGTTCTTCAGGGCCTCCTGATTCGTATTCTTTGGAGCCACACCCAGCTGAGTCCTAGTCCTCGCTCTCAGCTCAGTCATCCATACCTGTGGTACTCAGGATCATTATGGGGTTACCGTGGCTGGAGTCCCGATGGGCTGTGTGTAACCAGCTCCTTCCCTCAAGCCATCTCTGCCTCCCATGTGTTCAGGTACTTTTTAACGTTGCGTAAGTACAAAGGATAAATGTTTCAGAAAGTGTTATCTTAGTTAAATGGCCCTGGCAAGGTTCTTTAATGGAGTGCCGTGAAGACAGTTTGTTTTTAAATTTTAAACTTTGTTTTTCCCATCTTTTTGGGTCATATACTGAAATACTCAGAGATTACTCCTGGTGGTACTCTGGGAACCCTGTTAAACCTGGTGCAATGCAGATGTCCTGTCTGTTGTGCCTACTCTTTGGCCCCTATTGGAAACAGTTTAAAAGAACATTCCTGTGTTTAGAAAGACAGGAAAGGATGGAATGGGTCCCTTGAGTCAAATGTCTGACAAATGCCCGGAATATGGGTCAGCCCCCCACAACCCAGCAGGCTGATCCATTTACCTATGATTACTTACAAGGTTGGTCACGTTCCTGGATCACCCGCCCCAAATTCAATAATCACTTAATCACTTAACTTAACTTCCCGTTAGTCGTCGATTTGCTCGAGCGGGCGCCAGTAACGTCTCCATTTGTCCCTGTCACGTGCTAGTGTAGCCCAATGGCATCTCTTCGCTCCGGGAACATGGAGGGCCTCAAACCGATCGTTCATGATCTTGACAAAGAAGTCTGACCATTTGGTAGGTGGGCGGCCACGCGGTCTCTTGACATCCCGTGGAATCCAATCAGTAACAGCTCTAGTCCAACGGTCATCTTTAAATCTCATTACGTGACCAGCCCATCTGATTTTCGACACCTTGGCATATGAGACAGCGTCCCTGATCCTTGATCGTCGACGGATGTCAGAACTCCGGATTCGTTCTCTCATTTGAGTGAAACGTGATATTCCAAGCATAGCTCTTTCTATTCTTCTTTGGGAGACCTGAATGGCGATCTCATCTTGTTTGCGTAGGGCCCAGGTCTCTGAGGCATATGTTAATGCAGGAAGAACAGTGGAATCAAAGAGATGTGCCCGGAGCCGGAGGTTCTTCGTCCTCTTAGCTATTTCTTCGACGTTCTTGAAGGCGTTCCAAGCCGCTCTCTTCCTCCTGTGCAGCTCGGGTGCCAGGTCATTTGTCATGTTGACCTCTCGACCTAGGTACACATAGCTGTTGCATTCGGAGATGGTCGTTCCATTGAGAGCGAATGGGGCGTCAGGAACAAGGCTGTTTCTCATAAACATTGTCTTCGTAAGATTCAGCTGTAGTCCTACCTTTCCACACTCACGGTCAAAGTCGGCCAGCATTTGTGCCGCTTGGCTGATGTTTGGTGTTATTAAAACAATGTCATCAGCAAAGCGGAGGTGGTGTAGTTGCCGACCATCTATCTTCACTCCCATTCCTTCCCAGTCCAGTCGTCGCATGATATTCTCGAGGGTGGCACTGAAGAGTTTCGGTGAAATGGTATCACCCTGCCGCACCCCTCTCTTGACATCAACGATCACTTCTTTGTAGAATGGTGAGATCCTGGTAGTGAATCCGCAATACAGCTCACGGAGGATCCTGATGTATTGGGCTTGAATGCCCTGATTGGCTAGGGCTTCAATGACCGCTTCTGTCTCAGCAGAATCAAAGGCCTTCTTTAAATCAATGAACGTTAAGCAGAGCGGCATCTTGAACTCCCAAGAAACCTCAATGAGCTTGGTTACCGTGTGGATATGGTCGATGGTGCTGAATCCTTTGCGGAACCCGGCTTACTCGCATGGTTGTCCTTCATCTAGTGTTCTGCCAATCCTATTCAGGATGACTCGAGTGAACAGCTTGTAGATGACAGACAATAGGCAGATCGGGCGATAGTTGCCAATGTCATGGATGTCTCCCTTCTTGAACAGTAGTACGGTCCTGCTGGTTTTCCATTGGGACGGAACCTTGCATTCAGACAGGTAGCGAGTGAAGAGCCGAGCCAGTGTATTGATGAGTACTGACGGCAGGTTCTTCAGGTGTTCAGGTCTGACCTTGTCTGGGCCGGGTGCTGTTTGCTTCTTTACCAACGAAATGGCGTGTCGGATTTCGGAAGGGAGAACGTTAGGAACGACATACCCATCCTGTGGAATTTGGTATGTCGGCAAGTGGACATGGCTATCGAAGAGATTTGAGTAGAAGTCATGGATAATCTTCTCCATTGCCGTTCTGGAGGATGTGATGGATCCATCAGGACGTCGGAGGGCAGTCATCTTGGTCTTATAATTGGCGAAGGACAGGCGGGCCTTACGAATACTTTTCCCGGCTTCTGCCGCATCTACCAGCACTTCTGCTCTTCTCTCTTTGAGGTCTTCCTTTATCGCATCTCTGCACTGCTTTGCGAGCTCGGACGTTAGCTTGCGGTTGCCTGAGGCATGCGCCAAACCACGCTGGCGAATTAGCTCAAGAGTTTTCGAAGATAGGCGACTTTTTGTGGCTATCTCTCTCTTGGCGTTCCTCGCACATTCATTGAGGTGCTGAACCAGTCGATCGTATTCCTCGTCAATGTTGTCAACAATGGCATCTTCCCATGTTGCCGCAATAGTACCAAAGAGTTCCCAGTTGGTGGTCATTCTGGGAGTTCTCTTTTTGAACTTTGCAGCCCTTTCTCCCCGCTCTGTGAAGTAGAATTTTGCACGAAGGAGACGGTGGTCCGATCCCGTTCGAAATTTTGGGACAACAGCGACATCAGTCAGGCAAAACCGTCGATTGAATATGATGTGGTCTATTTCGTTGTGGAATCGTCCACCGGGAGACTCCCATGTCCATCGTTTAGATTCTGCCTTCTGGAACTGTGAGTTACCATGAATGGTCTTGGTCGACATGATGAACTCAGACAGTCTCTCACCCTGTTCGTTCCATTCTAGGCCATGGGTCCCGATGTGAAGTTCTTCAGCTGATCTTCTCGGTCCTATCTTGGCATTAAAATCACCCACAATGATCTTGTAGAAGGTGTGGTCTTCTTTATAGAACTTCTCTAGCTCCATGTAAAACTTCTCGATTTCTCTTTCATCATAATGAGATGTTGGTGCATAGACAACGAAGATAGAAACTGCAGGCAGTGAGCCACATCTATTCAAATGTAAACGTCCGATTCCGGTTGTTAGGCATTCGAATGAATCAATGCTCTTGGACAAGTTTGTGTTGACAAGGACACCGACGCCTCCAACACCTCTTTTATCGCATGTTCCGAGGAACAATTCTTCTCCGGTGTCGAAAACGGCATGGTGAGATTCGTGCCTTCTTGTCTCTGTCAGACCAATGATGTCGTACTTGATCATTCGCGCTTGTACCATCAGGTCCTCGATGGATGCATCTGATGCTAGCGTACGTGCATTGAAAGTACAGACGATCATTTTTGTGTTCCTTTGTTGTGGCAGCCTAGGTCGGCCTTGAGATTTTGTCGGCCTCTCCTTTCTCATCCTTCTCAGTGCTGCCATGTCGGTGAAGCCTTCAGGGTCAGGTGAATGAGACCAGTTGTAGTTACTGGTTTTGGCATATCGAATACACAGCGGATAGCTTGCCAGGCTCTTCTTTGCGGGCGAAATTCAATAATATTACAGAAAAAATTTAGTGTTGTATTTAGAATTAGCAAAGTCCCCTCAATGTAGTAGTCACCAGAATCATAAAAAGGATTCAGATCAGGACAAAAACGGCTCCACGGTGACCAAAATGGCTTACTGCCCATTAGCCTCCATTTTTAGGGTCAGAATATGTGATTTTTGTGCAGCCTGGCAGTGCTCAGGACCTACTCCTGGCTTTGCTCTTTGATGGTGCTCAGGGGACCATTTGGAATTCTGAGGTTTGAACCCAAATTGACCCCATGCAAGGCAAGCGCCCAAGCCACTGTACTAACCTCTTGCCCCATGGTCTGGATTTAAAATTGTGCTTCTGATTCTTTCCTTGTAGGTAAGAGTGCCCTGGTTCAGTGTTTTCAAGGGGTAGTGCGTTGACCATACAGTGCTCTCTGATGTTCTTACCAGCCTCTGCTCCTCTTCCAGTGTCTGTCCAGCTCTCTGGGCTGCTGCTAGGCCAGTCCCTCTCTGCATCTCCAGGGCTGGCTTGCAGTCACTGCTTTCAACGCATCTTGATTAATTCCCAAAGAAACTCAGCATCTGGTGAATTGTACCAACCTTCCTGTTTTACCTTGAATCACCCCAGCTGCGTTTTTCCTGATGGACTGTGTGTGAGAGCACTGGGTCATTGTTTGACTGACCAATACAGGATCAAGGGTCTTCTTATCCCCCACGCCCCCCACTGTGTGACCCACCACTCTCCACATTCACGTCTCTACACCTTTATCCAGTCCATCCCCTTTGAAGCACAGATTCACCTGGGTGGGCAAAAAGGGTCTCTGCATCTGGACCAGGGTCCTTTTTAAGGCTCAGGTTCTGGCAGCAGTGGAAGTGGCGTCCCAGGCCAGGGACCTTTGGATATTTTTTCTCTTCCCATTGTGGTTGCCTGATCAGGCTGCCATTGCTCTGGTGGTAGAGGAGGAAATGGAGGCCCTTCATGGAAGGGGGATTGTCAAGACCTATTTTTTTGTCAGGACGCGAGTGGCGGTCCGTGAGCGCCCAGTGCCTCCCGTTCTCCACCCTGAAAGCACTGGGGCCGCTCCAGCTTGGGGGGGGGGGGGCTTTTGTGCTTGTTTTTCTCTCATTTCTGATATCAGTCATTTCCTGAGGCATGAGGGATGCTTTAGGGGAACCCAGAGGCTTTAGGGGGTGCAGGGGTTGCGGTGTGTGTAGGTGATCATGGGGTCCCCTTTGGCCACCATCACCTTCAGCTCCATGTATGGTCAGCAGCAGGTGGGCGTGGGGCTGAGTGCAGGGGCTGAGCTCAGGGCCTGCGGGACATGCAGAGAGCAGGGCTTGGCTGTCCCGACCTCCCAGCATGGGACTTTGCTCTGCCCTGTTCCAGTGCATTTGGACCTGGCATCACTCACTCGTGTAGAACCTTCAGATTCACTTCAAATGGCAGGGCCCCAGTCCCTCCCCCCCCCCCCGTTGTTGTCTGTTTTTTGACTGGGTTTTACTAAGGCATGCGGGTCCCGGGGCTGAGATCTCCAAGCCTGCTCAGGATCGGGGCTGAGCATCCTCCACCCAGATCCTCCAAATTCCAGTAGGCAAGCGTCACACCCACCAACTGGCCCCCTGAAGCCGTGTAATCCCATCAATGCCCATGACCCAGAGACTATAAAACAGCTCCCGGAAGAGAATAGTGCACAGTCTCCTGCCCCCACACCTGGCTGTCCTCGCCAGGGCCCCTTGGAGGGGAATGGGTTGAGTTTCCCTCCCCACCCTGACCAGGGCTCCAGCGGCCGAATACCTCCAAATCTAGCCAACCATATGCTGAGACCACTCTCCACACGCATGAAGGTACTGGCAGAGGAACAAAGGCATGCGGGTCCCGGGGCTGAGATCTCCAAGCCGGCTTGGATCGGGGCTGAGCATCCTGAACCCAGCTCCTCCAAATTCCAGTAGGCAGGGGTCACAACCACCATATATAATGTTTGTTGATGGTACACACCTGGCAGTGCGCAGAGCTTACTCCTTGATTTTCACTTTGATGGTGCTCAGGGCACCATTTGGAATTATGAGGATTGAACCCAGATTCACCACATACAAGGCAAGTGCCCACCCCACTGTAATATCCCTCTTGTCCAAACTCTGGATTTGAAAGTGTGTTTCTGAAATTGCCTCTTGTGGTTTTTCTTTTAGGCAAGAGTCTACTGGTCAGGCGTTTTCAAGAGGTAGCATGTTGGCTGGACAGTACTCTCTTATGGTCTTACCAGCCTTTTCCCCTTTCCAGTGTCTGTCCAGTTCTCTGAGCTGGTACTAGGCCAGTTCCTCTCTGCATCTCCAGGGCTGGCTTCAGAGTCACTGCTTTCACCCCATCTTGATTACTTCCTCACGAAACTCAATGTCAGGTGCCTTGTACCAACCTGCCTGTTTGACCTTGAATCAACCCACATGTTTTTTTTTTTTCCCTGATGGACTGTTTGTGAGAGCATTATTTCAATGGTTGACTGACCAGTACAGGATCAGGGCTCTTGTCCTTACCTCAGCCCCCCACTGTGTGACCCACCACTCCAGCAGCTGCCTCTCCACTACTTTATCCAGTCCAGTCCCCTGAAAGCACCAATTTACCTAGATGGGGACAGAGGGTCGCTCTGCATCTGGACCATGGCCCTTTAAGGGTCCTGTCGGGTGCGGAAGTGATGTCACAGAGCTGGTACTTTCAGCATCCTTTCTATTCTAGTTCTGGTTGCCTGGCTCAGGCTGCCACAGGTCTTTTGGGTAGAGGAGGAATTGGTGGCTCTTTATACAGGGGGACTGTGGAGGCCGATTTTGTGGCAGGATACTAGTGGCCTCCCAGTCACCTGCACTGTGAGTGGCAGAGCTGGGACAGATTGGGGGCGCTTTCACCTTTGTTTTTCATTTGCTCCTGATATCCAGGTGGTTCCTTAGGAATGGCAAAGGCTTTAGGGGGACCCAGAGGCTTTGGGCAGTGGAGTGGGGCCTGTGCCAGGGTACAGGGTTCGCATGTGTGAGCAAGTGATCGTGGGAGGGTTCCCTTAGCCAGTATCGCCTCCAGCTCCAGGAAGGCTCAGAGGTGGGTGGGTGCTTGGCTGAGGGACCTGCACAGGGCGGGGCCTAGCCCTCTCAAACCTGCCAGCACTTGGCTGAGCTTTGCTGTTTCTCAGAACCTTTGGCCCTGGCATCACTAGTGTAGAAGCTTTAGATTCACTTCAAAGGGCAGGGCCCCAGCCCCCTTGCAGCAGGAAACCCAATTCTTCTCAGTGCTTTGTTTGGCTGTTGTGATGGGAAAATGCCACCCAGTGGCTCATTCCCTGTGGGTGGGTAAGGTTTGCAAGTGGAAATTTTTTTTTCTTTTCATTTATTTATTTATTTTTGGGTCACACCTGGTGATGCTCAGGGGTTACCCCTGGCTCTGCACTCAAGAATCACTCATGGCGATGCTCAGGGGACCAGGTGGGATGATGGGAATCAAATCTGAGTCGGCCGCATGCAAGGCCAATGCTGTGCCGGCTCTGCTATTGCTCCAGCCACTTCATTATTTTTTGGTTTGGCTTGTGTACCATATCTGGAGATGCTCAGGGTTTACTTTTGGGTCTGCAGTTGGGAATTCCTGTTGATGGTACGCGGGAATCATATGGGATGCCAGGAATTGATCTGGGTTGGCAACGTGCAAGGCAAATTCCCTTACCCGCTTTTCTGTCTCTCGTCCCAACTTTTTGTCTTTCATCTAGGTTAAGAATTTCTGCTTCCTAAGGGTTAGTTGCAAAGCACTATGAGCACTGTTTCGTGTGACACTGTCCCAACATATAAACGTAAACAAACAAAAAAAAAATCCTCATTGATCCTGACATTGATTCAATGAGGTTAGATGATTTCAATGGCCCCTGCATTCTCAGCTTTGTGGGGACGCAGCCTTGCGTTCATATATGCATCCCGAGCTCTGTACTGAGCTACAACCAAACCCAGACTCGGGTGTATTTTTACGTGCTTGAAACTGATGCTTCCTTTTTCGGTATAGAAATTATTTCCACTTAATGTGTTCTTCATTGAGTTGAGAAAAAAATGGGCAGACGTTGATGACAACACTTCTGTCAATTTTGCATGTCCTTCTTCCAAAACTATTTGGTCATTCCAGGAAAAGTCATAATTGTATTTGCATGGTGGGAACGATAGCCATCAAACCTGCAGGGTTCTACATTTTTTTTGATATGGAGACTCTCATGAAACCAAGACGTAATCGGAATCCCCTTTTGCTGTTCTCCAGGGAAGCAACCAGCCTCAGTGCAAAGTCTGTGACCCTGGGGACTGTGACAGTATCGAGTGAGCAGCAGTGCCTGTATCACCGTGGGGATTCTCAGACAGGCCAGAACTCTTCAGATGGGAAAAGTTCCAAGGCTGTTAGCAGCACGAACACAATTTGAGTCAGCTGCCATGCAAGTGTGATCATCTGAATATCCACACAGGAGAGAAACTGTAGACATGTAAAGAATGTGGGAAGGCTTAGATCGATCCTCATACCTGATTATACATAGGAGAATTCATACAGGAGAGAAACGCTATTCATCCAAGGAATATGGGAAGACCTCAAGACTTAGTATGCATAGGAAAATTCATCTAGAGAAACCTTATTCATGTAAGTATAAGGAATGCATGAAGACCTTTATTTCCTTTCTAGGGGTTTCTGTGCATAGGAAAATTCATGCAGGAGAGAAACCTTACTCATGTAAGGACTGTGGGAAGACCTTTCCTTTGTACTCAGAACTTACTAAGCACAGGAAAACGCACACTGCAGAGAAGCGTTATATACGTAAGGACTGTTGGAAGGCATTCACTTACCCCTCACTCCTTATTACACATACGAACATTCATACTGGAAAGAAACCTTATGTATGTAAGGCAAGCAGGAAGGCCTGCATTATGTCCTCAAGCCTTAGTGATCACAGAAAAAATTATATGGCAGACAGCTTAAGTATAGAATGACTGTGGGGAGGCCTTCATTCAAAGTTGATGTCTTACTAAACAGAAAATTTCATACCAGAGAGAAAGCCCATACATGTTAAAAAGGCCTTTGCTCTACATTCAAGACTTAGTATGCATAGGAAAATTCATAGTGGAGAGAAGTCTTACATATGTCAGAAATATGCGAAGGCCTTCACTCAACCCTCACCTCTTACGATCCACAGGAAAATACAAACTGGAGGGAAAACTCATGTTTGTCAATGTAGGAAGGCCTTTGTGTGCCTCTCTAGCCTTTGTAGTCATTGTAAAATGCACATGGGATGAGTTGACCCCGAAGAACTATCCCCAAGTTCAGAACAATCCCCCTAGGGAAGACATGTTTTATTTAGACCAGGAAGGTTAGGGGGACTACAAAAGTGCAGCCAAGAAGCTAAGAATCCAGCATGACAAGCTTCCCGTGACATCATCCTATAAGGGAAAGATACTCGGTGATTATCACCAGGGCTATAGTTATGCCAGTGTCCCCGCATTTGAACTTCACATGTATGTTAACTTGTAAATAACAGTCTTGGTGATGGAAGCCAGGAGGAAAGTGACTAAATAAGTACCAAATATAAGTAGGAAAATCCTCTTGGAACAACATAAGCTTTTAAAAATTAACGAGACAATCTTACCAACCCTACAACCAGATATAACAATGTTCACATGAATTTGTTTTCTCCACCTATTGATATTAATATTGCAAATTTGTTATCTCAAATTTTATTTTATTTTTTTTTACCTTTTTTGGTTACATCTGGCGATGCACAGAGTTTACTCCTGGCTAGCCACTGAGGAATTATTCCTAGCGGTGCTTGGGGGACTATATGGGATGCTGGGAATCGACCCTTCGTAGGTCGCATGCAAGGTATTGCCCTACCTAATGAACTATCGTTCCAGCCCTGTTTAAATATAGAATTGTATCAAAAATTGGTGTTTTCTTTTTCTTTATTAAATTAAATAAATAACCACCCCTCACTCTGGACCGTCAAGGTTCACCGCTGGACCATTCTTTGCTTTGATCCTGGCATGGCCCAAAGGGGTTTGCAGAGACCAACTGCAGTGCTGCAGGGAATCGTCTTCAATCAAAAATCAGCCAAACCTTCATTCTTCAGGCCTTTCTGTGTTATATTGTAGGGCGCTGTGCTCAAGCCCTACACCTGGCTCTCAGCTCAGAGCTACATACCTGGGGGAATTCTCATATGTTGTGGAGCACTGAGGTTGGAATATAGGTTGGCGTATCTGATAAGCACCTTTTTCACTTTTGCATCGTTGCATATTTCGTATTCTGGGATTTTTTTGTTTTTTGAAGACTCAACTCAGTGTTTAGAATGTGTATTTCCAAAAACTACCATACTAAGAAAATGTTCCTGAAAATCTTCTTTCATAGGGTGAATGAGAGACAGTTTAAATACATTTTATTGTGCATAGAAGAACTTGTGCCAGTTTTTTGAAAGGGGTCCCTGGAGTGAGATATTTTACAAATGGTGGGGCCATGGGAGAGACCTCCAGCTTTCCCCTATCTTAGCAGGCAATTGCATTCACCTGTGCTTACTGACAGGACGATCACGATCACGACCATCCTGTTATTCATCGATTGCCTCGAGCAGGCCCCAGTAACATCTCCTTCAGCCTAGTCCTGAGATTATATTCAAGGCTCTTTAGGAGAATGAGACCCATCATTGTTACTGGTATTTGGCATATTGGGTTCGCTACGGGGAGTTTGCCAGACTCTGCCGTGTGGGCAGGCTACATTTGGTAGCCTGCCAGTTTGTCCAAAGTAGGAATGAGATAGTAAGATGTCTTAATAAGATGTCGCGGCCACGCAATTCCGGGGGCTGGTTTTTATAGTTTCTAGTCTTGGCCGTTGATGGGATTACTCGGCGCCAGGGGGCTAGTTGGTGGGTGTGACCCCCGCCTACTGGAATTCGGAGGATCTGGGTGGAGGATGCTCAGCTCCGATCTGAGTAGGCTTGGAGATCTCGGCCCCGGGAACCCGCATGCCTTCGTTCCCCTGATGGTACCTTCAGGTGTGCGGAGAGTGATCTCAGCATGGTGGTGGCTGGTCCTGGAGGTCTTCGGCTGCCAGAGCCCTGGTCGGGGCGGGGAAGAAAGCTCAACCCACTCCCCTGACAGGACAGGTGGTCTTATTCCTGAATCATACTCCTTTCTCATTTCAGTACTATTACAGATAAGGAAACCAGAAACATTTACTTTTCCTTTTTTTGGGGGGGGGGGGATCACACCTGGCAATGTACTGGGTTTACTCCTGGCTCTGCACTCAGGAATTCCCCTTGGTGGTGCTCAGGAGACTATATGGGATGCTGGGAATTGAACCCAGGTTGGCTGCATGCAGGACAAATGCATTACCCGCTGCGCTATCACTCCAGCCCCAGAATAATTTACTTTTGGAAGCAGTAAAATCCTGACAATCTAGTGGCCACTCGAATGCTAAAAGCCACTTAGATAGCAAGGCTATAAAATGATCTGTAAGATTTGCTAACTCTGAACTCTGTGTATACCTCCATTCTGGGATTGGTTCTTATGCTAGGTTTTATTTTTTTAGATAATATTTTTTATTTGGGGGCCACACCTGGTACTTCTTAGGGGTTACTCTTAGTCAACATTTGGGATGCCAGGAATGGAGATCAAGTTGACCAAGTCCAGTGCAATGTACTGTTCCCACCTGATTCATACTTTGTATTTGAAAATGTGTTTCTGAAGCCTCCCCATGGAACATTCCTTGTAGGTAGGTGTCCACTGCTTGCGTGATGTCAGAGGGTAGAGCGTTGAACCTATAGTATTCTAGGTACTCTTAGCAGCCTTTTTCTCCTGTCCCAGTTTCTCTCCAACTGAGGCGTGGCGGAAGCTTTATGGGGACACGCAGCTTTGGGGGGCGCGGTGGGGGTTGTACTGGGGCGCAATGTTGCGGGTATGAGCGCGTGGTCCCGGGGGGCCGCTGAGGCCATGATGGCCTCTACCTCCGTGATGGGGCAGCGGCGGATGGGCGGGTGTTTTGAGGGGCTGATCTTGGGGCTGAGCACTGGGATGTGGTACCTGCACAGGGCGGGGAGCTTGGCTGTCCCGAAACTCCTGGCAGTCCCATGTTGAAGCCTTTGGCCCTAATCTTGTAGTTTTAGAACCTCCAGATTTGAAGGGCAGAGCCGCAGCCTCCCCTCATCCACCAATGGCAAGGGTCCCCTTGCTGTTCATCATTTTCATTGCTGCCGTGTTGGTCCGCGACATTCAGTGGCAGTGGACCTGCAGGTGGCTGGGGTTTGCTAGTGAACATGTTCTCTTGTGGCTATTTTTGGTTTGGGGGTTCTTTGGGGGGGCTGCTGTAGGGGGCATCCTCGGAGATGCTCAGGGCTTCCTCTGGATCTGGGCTCAGGTATGATTCCTACTGGTGTTGCTGCGGGACGTAGGTCCGCGGAGAATTTACCGGGTCAAGGCAAGTGCCCTACAGACTTCATTGTCTGTCCAACCACAGTATTGTTTTTCTTTTTTTCTCTTTTTTTTCCAGATCACGAGTTTCATCTCCCTCATGTCAAGTTGCAAAGCACCCTCCACTCTTCATCTCTTCCTGAGCAGGTGACCCGTGGCTATTGGGATAAATACTGAGGGTAAATGTTTTTGTTGTTTTTTAAATTTTTTCTTTTTTGTTTGAAGGAAGATACTTGTTTATTTTTGTGTGTTGGGGGGGCTTTGTACAGGACTCCTGGTATTTTTGGAAGAAATTTATGTAGGAAGGGGCGGAACAAAAGTACAGCAAATAATTGCGTTGCACACAGTCAACTTGGGTTCGGTCCCCTGCATCCTGGTGATCCCCAAAGCTTCCAGAAGTGAAACCCTGAGTGCAGAGTTAGGAATACCCACTGAGCAATGCTTGTTCTGGCTCAAAGGGAACACACACACACACACACACACACATACTTGTACACACAGGAAACTTGTGATTGCAAGAAAAGAGAATAATAAGGATTCTGAGAAACTCTGGAAATACCAGAAAACAGAGTTTTCAGAACCCACTATTTTACTATTTAAATGTTCCTCGCTAGTTTGTCTTTGCACATGATTTTTTGTTTGTTTGCTTCCTTAGAATTGTCCTGTTGTTGCTGTAGTTTTGGCCACTCCCTGTAGTGCTCTTCCCTTACTTCTGACTCAGCTCAGGGATCACTGTAGCCAGGGCCTGAGTGGCCAAGTATTGTTCTTGGGTCAACTGAGTGTAAGACCACTCCGCCCCCAAACTAGAATATTTAGAGTATGAGTAGTCTTGAGAAGTTCCAAATGTCAGGCACAGTTCATATTATGGTCCTTAGTAAATCAATGCCTTGGTTATTTGGATTTATTTTCTATGAACCTGGGTGATTGCACCATTTTCAAATATATTCCTGCACAACAGGAGCAAGCATAGGATGAGACTCACACAGATGTGCTGATTTGGGATTAGAGTAAATCAGGACTCAGATGAGCCCAGGTCCAGCGGGACAGAGCTCAGCTGTGCCACAGGCTCATCTGGACCCAGAAGTGACCTTGTTCCCATGGACAGAGTGCACAGGCGCATGTCCTTGTCCACCCTGCACGGCTGAAGGTTTGTCTACCCTAAGTCCCAGTCTTTCCCCATGGCAGAGCCACATTACAGGCTGTAGTTCCCAGGGGAAGCACCGCTGCCTGCCTGCAGGGGGTGCTGGTACTCAGGAACTCCTGAGGCCCCTGGCTGGGCCTCTAGGGAATTTTCTGTGCTCCATGGAGGAATCTGAGGGTCATAGAAGGCTGCCATTTCCACTGCTTTCACCCCATCTTGATGACTTCCTCACACAACTCAATGTCAGGTGCCTTGTACCAAGCTGCCTGTTTGACCTTGAATCAACCCACATGTATTTTTCCTAATGGACTGTGTGTGAGAGCATTGTTTCAATGTTTGACTGACCAGTGCAAGCTCAGGAGTCATCCTTTTATCCCCAGGCCCCCACTGTATGAGCTAACACTCTAGCAGCTGCCTCTCCACTCCTTTATCCAGTCCATCCCCCTTGCAGCACGGATTCACCTGGGTGGGCACAGAGGGTTTCTGTATCTGGACCATGGCCATTTAAGGCTCCTGGCGGAAGCAGAAATGATGTTATAGATGGGCCCTTCAGAAATCCTTTCTGTGCTAGTTGTGGTTGCCTGGCTCTGGCCGCCATTGGTCTCCTGGGTAGAGGAGGAACTGGCGCCTGGCATGACAGAGAAACTGAGAGGCAGATTTTGTGGCAGAACGCAAGTGGCCTCAGGTGAGCGCTGCGCCTCTTGGCACTGTGAGTGGTGGGGCTGCATCCCATATGGTCTCCTGAGCACCGCCAGGAGTAACTCCTGCATTCAGAGCCAGGAGTAACCCCTGTGCATTGCCCGGTGTGATCCAAAAAGCAAAGAAGCAAACAAAAAATAAAAATGAAATAACTGAAATGAATTGATAAAGGCGAGAGAGCCAAAAGTGACCAAATATTGCGCTATGGGATGGTTCAGGGCATGCACTGAAGTGCATAGGTTACATTTTGCTAAGAGTGCATACTATTGAGCCCCAAGCAAGTAAAGAATCATTCCCTGAAGCCCCCACTGGGCAGGAGGCTAGTATACCAAGAGGACATTTGCCTTGTATGTTGCTGACCAGGATTGAAGCCAGCATCCTATAGGGTCACCTGAATGCAAAGCCAGGAATTAGCCATTAACAATTAAAAAAAAAAAAAGGAAAAGATGATGGGCTGGAGCAGTAGCACAGCTGGAAGGGAGCTTGCCTTACACGTGGCCGGCGCAGGTTCGATTTCCAGCATGCCATACGGTCCCCTGAGCACCACCAGTGGTAATTCCTGAGTGCAGAGCCAGGAGTAACACCTGTGCATCGCCATGTGTGACCCAAAAAGCAGAAAAAAATAAAAAAAGAAGAAGAGCACTTCTTTCTTCACTAATATTAGAGGGGAAAAAAGCCCTGAAACTCTTTGCTTTTGGAAGCAGTAAAAATCTCAATAAGCTAATGGTCACTAGGATGCTATAAATCATTTAGTTTTTTGAAAAGGCTAAGTAAGGCCTTTTGACCAGGAAAGTGCTAACTGTGAGCTCAGTATACACCTCCATTCTAGGAGGGGTCCTTATGCTGGGTAGTTTTCTTGCAATAATATTTTTGATTTTGGAACCACACCTGACACTTCCTAGTGTCTGCTGGTGCTCAGGCAATCATTTGGGATGCCAGGGATGGAAGTCAAGTTGACCGAGTTCAGTGCAAGTGCTAACCCACTGTACTCGTCACTCCTGGTCCAAACTCATGGTTTGAAATGTATTTCTGAAGCCTCCCCATCGAACTTTCCTTGCTGGTGACTTTCCATTGCTCGTGTGTTGTCAGGGGTAGAGCATTAACGCGTAAAGTGCTCTCAGATGTCCTTATCAGCCTTTCTTCCCTTTCCAGTTCCTGTCCAGCTCGCAGGTGGCTGCTCTCTGTCTCGGTTGTTCCAGTTCTTCTTCACGGCTTGCTTCCCAGTCACTGTTTTCACCCCATCTTGATTTGTTACTTCCCAGAGAAACTGATTGTCCTGTGTCCCACCCACTCCCTACCTGCCTGTTTTACCCAGATCAACTATCCTGCAGTTTTCCTGATGGCCTTGTGTGTGAGATCATTGGTCCAACATTTGACTGACTAGTAAAGCATCAGGGGGCTTTGTCTTACCCAAGATCCCAGTGTAGCAGCTGACTCTCCACTCACTTATTCAAATCCATCCCCCTCCTGCCCCGGATTCACTGGGTGGGGACAATGGTTCTCTGCACATCTGGAGTCTGGTCCTTTAAGGCTGCTTGCAGGACTGGAAGTGACATCACAGCGGGGCCTTTCTGGTGCTTCTCTTCCTGGAAACGGGGTCAGAGAGTCCTTGGTCACGTGGGTGAAGGACAAACTGGGACCCCAGCGAGGAAGCGGGACTCTGAATCCCGGTTTTGTCCTGCTGCAGGACAGGGGTGGACTCCCTGAGTGCCCTGCGCCTCCCCTTCTCCACGCTGTGAGCTGCAGGATGGCGCCAACTCAAGGGGCCTCTCGCGCTTGTTTTTCATGTGTTCCCCGATATCCAGGCGGTTCCTGATGTATGATGGGGTCTTTTGGGGGCGCGGAGCTTTGGGAGTTTCGTTGGGACTTGTAGTGGGATGCGGGGGTCGTGGATGTGAGTGTGTGGTCCTGGGGGGGGCGCTGTGGCCATGGTCGACTTCGGCTTCACGTTGTGGCAGCCGCGGGTGGGTGTGGGGCTGAGCATGGGAGCTGTGGGCTTTGGGGTGCAGAAGCTCTTGAGGGCGGGGCCTTAGCCTTCCTGACCCTCCCGGCTGACCCATGTCGGGACCTTGCCCCAGTTTTGCTGCTGTAGAATCTCCAGATTCACTTTGAGGTGCAGAGCCAAAGCCCCCTCCCCCAAATCTTGAGATCCTGTTGCCCTCCAGCTCTTTCATTCGCTGCTGTCGTGGGTCAGGCCTGCGCGGTGGATCTGCAGGTGGCCGGGGTTTGCCAATGATAATTTCCTTTTGGGGCTGCTTTTGGCGTGGGGAATGTGGGGTTCTGCATTCCCGGAGATACCCTGAGGGCTTACTCTGGCTCTGGCCTCAGATGTTATTCCTGGCAGTGCTCTGGGGGCTGTGGGGATGCAGAGAATTGATTAGTGTCAGCAAAGCAAGCATCCTAACAGGTTTACTGTATGTTCAAATAGGAATATGTGCTTCCTCACATCAAGTTGCAAAATCCAGCCTAGACCGCTGGCTATCCAGGTGAGTACTGGGGTGGGGGTGTGTGTGCGAGCACTTGTGTGTTTGTGTGTTTGTGTACTGCTGGTAAAAGTGTATGTCTGTAGAAAGTTTTTATTTATATACTTTTTTGCTTTTTGGGTCTTACCCAGCCTATGCTCAGGGGTTACTCCTTGCTCTGCACTCAGGAATCACTCCTGGCGGTGTTTGGGGGACCATATGCGATGCTGGGAATTAAATCCGGTTGGCCAGGCAAACACCCTACCGGCTGTGCTATTGCTCCAGCCCCTGTAGAAAATTTTTTTAAAAAATTATTTATTTGCTTTTTGGTTCACACCCGGCGATGCAAGGGGTTACTCCTGGTTCTGCTCTCAATAATTGTACCTGAGGTGATAAGGGTACCTTATGGCATCTTGGGAATAGAACCCAAGTCGTCCCACTTGCAAAGCAAACCGCCTTACCCACTGTTCCACCACTCCAGCCCCTGTTTTTTTTTTTTTTTCTAAGACGAGAGGGGCTTCCCCAGGCAATCATAGCCCAGAGTGTAGCTCTCTCACGGGGCCAGAAGGAGGCGCTGATGCATGGGATTTCCTGGCTTCAGAGTCCTTCCTGGCTGGGCCTCTGAGAACCTTCTGTGGGATGTGGGAGGAGTCCCCAGACCAAGGCAGGGCCGAGTTTTGCCTCCTGTAGCCAAGCCAGTACTTGTGTCACGAAAGGCAGCACAGATGCCAATCCTTTTTGCTTCTCCTAGGGAGAACGAAACATCTGGCAGTGTCCCCCAGATGGGTCTGTGAGCCAATGCCCGAGGGTGTGGCTGGTCAGAACTTGGGGATTTGGTCCTGTCCAGTGCTCCCAATTTTGGCTTCTCCTCCAGGTCTCTGATCCTCAGGAAAAACAGAGCCAGGAGAAGATGGTGAGGTGCCATCGGACACACCGACACCAGGTAGGAGTGACAAAATGAGGTGATGCAGTGACAGGAGCATCAGGCTTCCCGGGCTGTCTGTCTCTGACTTGCTCAGGAAGGATCCTGCCGCCTTGTCGGAGTGCCCGGTTCTCTACTGTCTGAGTCCACGTGTGTCAGTTTCGTTGTATTTGGCTTTAGGACCACAGCAGCTCAAAGATTACTGGTGCTCAAGGACGACTCCTGACATGTCTCAGGGACCATATGGGGTGCTGGGCGTCAAAGGCTGGTGTCTGGGTATTTTGTTTTGTTTTCGGAGGGCTGGAGCTATAGCACAGTGGGTAGGGCGTTCGCCTTACAAGCGGCCAACATGGCCAACCCGACTTCAATTCCTCCGCCCCTCTCGGAGAGCCCAGCAAGCTACCGAGAGTATTCGATATGCCAGACACAGTAACAACAAAGTCTCCAATGGAGACATTACTGGGCCCGCTCGAGCAAATTGACGATCAACGGGAGGGCCTTTACCTTTACCTTACCTTTCGGAGCCACACGCAGTGATTCTGGGGATTATACTCTTGGCTCTGCACTCTGACATTGTACCTGGCACTGCTTAGGGGACCCTATGGAATGGTGGGGATCACCAGTCCTACTCACTGTCCTGTTACACAGTCATGCTGCTTTGTTTCTTTTCGTATTTATTTTTGTGCCACAGTGGAGATGCTCAGGGCTTCCTCCTGGCTCTGTGCCTGATGTGCATCATGGGTCCCCGGATGTGCTGGTCCTGTTTGTGCTCTTGCAGCTCAAGTGACTGTGGGATTCAAGGAGTGTATGTTTAGTGTTTTGAGCTGAAAGCAGGGTCACTCATTTGGATCCCACTGATTGTGTGCTCAGTTTTTACTCTCTGCAGTGCTCATATGAGCAGTGGTTGAATTCACTGGGTTCAGAAGCAAGTCTGCCACCTTCGGGAACCTTCTAGAAGAGGATACTCACATTTTCATAGATGCAGCTGTCTTAGAAGTTGGGACCCGTTGGCCAGAAGTTCAGGTGGAGGCTGGTTCCTCCCGATGGGACAGACCCTGAGACCCTCTAGGGCCCTGGGTTCCTGGCCTCACAGCCTAGGGTACAGGGTGGGGACAGACCCTGCCCCCTGCCCCCTTTGTATGCTGGTTCAGGGCACGGTGACCTTCCCTGACGTGGCCGTGAGCTTCACCCCAGAAGAGTGGATGTGCTTGGATGCCTCTCAAAGAAAGCTCTACAAGGACGTGATGCTGGAGACCTATCAGAACCTTTGGACCATTGGTGAGAGCAGTGCGGGGCTGACCTTGTCTGGACAGTCCCATGTGGGCTCCCTGTGCTGGGCCGTGACTGTGTTTCCAACAGTAGTTGTGACTGTACTGGCGAGGACAGCCATGCAGTAGCTCTTTCTCTAGCTCCTTCCCTGGTTTTCTAGTTGGTGCTCACCTGGCAATGCTCAGGGCTTACTCTAAGCTCTGTCCTTAGGAATCACTCTCTGTGGGTTTGCATGAATCTTGAGTGTTGGGGATCGACCCAGGTTAGCCCCGTGCATGGCAAGCTCCCCATGCGCTAAGCCATCACTTAGGTCCCTCAAAAAAGTTCCTGGTTCCTGCCAATGCTGAGTTCTCTGATCATTTCTTGTACTACACATAATATCTAGTATTTTTTGGGATTTTGCTTTTATTTGGGGCACAACCTGAATCCTCTTGTCTCTGTGCTTAGGGAACACTCCCAGGGGTGTCCAGGAGCCATGGGATTCTGAGGATTGAACACGCTTGGCAGCATAAAACGTTGCTGTCTTAATCGTGGTACAATTGCACCAGGCCCACAACTTCAGTTAATTTATTTTTATTTTTATTATTTTATTTTTACTTTTTATTTTTTAAAATTTTTATTAATGAAACACCACGAGGTACAGTTGTAGACTTACAAATTTTCATGCTTAGGTTTCAGTTATACAGTGATCGAGTACCCATCCCTCCACCAGTGCCCATTCTCCACCACCACTAATCCCAGTATCCCTCCCACCCCCATCCCACTGCCCACCCTGCCTCTGTGGCGGGGCATTCTCTTATTTTGTTTTGATTTGGTTTGAGGTTATACTTAAAAATACGTAGGGATTATTTCTGGCTGTGTATTCAGTTATTCATCCTGGTTGTGGCCCGGGGCATTGTGTGCTGCTGGGTATCAATCCTGTACGTGGGTGCAGTGTCTGTGTCCTGCCTCCTGTAATATCGCTCCCAACCCAGTTTATGTATTTCTTAGGGCCTCACCCCATCAGATCTTGGTCTATTTCAGTGCTCGTGGGCACTTTCAGCGGTTCTTGGTTCATCCGGAGTCAGGATTTGCCTCTGGATTATGCAGTCAGGGATCACAACTGATGGCTTGAGAGACCCTACTGAATGTCTGGATCGAACTTTAATTGACTTTGAGGAAGGCCAGTGCCTGACCTGCTGTGCTGTCTCTCTGCATCCTTTTATGTTTATTTTAAAAACCATCTGGGGGCTTTGGTCATCTTTGTTCATATTTGGATTTGTTAAGCTTTGGGGTTTACTGCACTCAGGCATCAGTTCGCACAGGCTCAGTACATTGCATGTGATGCCGAACCTATACTGACAGTACAGCGAACACAGTGTTTTTCTTGCAAGTTCTGGACATGCGTTCTATTCTCACCAACCCATAATGATCCTCAAGCAAAACCAAAGGTGATTTCTGAGTACACAGTCAGGGAGAAGCCTTGAGCATCCCCAGGTGAGGATCTCAAACTAGAGAAAAAAATACTACTTACTGTGCTGTGATCAAACCCCTGTTGGACATTTAAGACCCGAGTTATACTATTCGTGGTGTTTTATGGGCCCCGTATTTTATTCTTAAATTAGGACCTGGATCTTAGCTCTTGGATAACCACAAATCTAGAACATTTCAGATGTGAAGATTCTGTTCATGCCTTTCCAGTAATTTACTCCATTTTTATATGGATACATGCGGTTTACTTGTCACATTTTCCTTGTCACTAATCCATGCTCCATAACTGTGAGGTTCAGGGCATTCTGGGTTGAAGCCTGCGGTGATCTCGTGGCTGAAAGGAGGAACCCTGAGTCCGGGGAGGAGAGGCATGCGTGCATGTCTTGTAGGATTGCCAAGCTTTTCACAGCAATCCTTTCCAGGATACTTTGGATATCTGTGGGATACTTTGGACTATGAGAACCAAATAGATGTCCTCAAGCTGTACTGCCTGGTTAAGGATGTCCCACCCCATTCGAAGAATTCTTTTTCTTTTGTTGGGGGGGTGGGGGTGTCACACCCAGAAATGCGCAGGGGTTACTCCTGGATCATGCACTCAGGAATTACTCCTAGCAGTGCTCAAGGGACCATATGGGATGCTGGGAATCGAACCCGGGTAAACCGTGTGCAAGGCAAATGCCTTACCCACTGTGCTATTGCTCCAGCCCCTCCATTCGAAGAATACTTATGTTGTATATTGTGTTTCATTTCAGAACTCAATGCATGGCTTCAGGATTTAGGAACTCAATCACCGAGTATGAGTGAGCCGGTAAGATTTACAAGTTTGGAATCAATTTTATAATACTAACAGAAAATGTCAGTGGACCAGCATGTTATTTTTAAAGTGCAGGGCCTAGAACGGCTGGAAAAAAATTTAGAGTATGATGCTTGAATTTGACGACCCTTATCTTCACTGGGTGCTGTCATCTCTGCTCAAAACCTAAAGAAAATTGTAATATGTTTCATGTATATGCCTTGCTTTTTCATTTGATTGAAAGTATCTACAAATGATATTCGTGAAAATACCTTGTCTTTTAAACTGGTCCATCCACATTGCCATGTGTTTCACAGAGACCTACTGGTAATGCTGAGCACTGAATTGTGTAACCCAACCCTAAATGAAAACAAAATACAGAACAGAAAAAGTCATTGACCCTGAAAAGAACCTGCCTATGGTGAGATGTTTTCAATGGCCCTTTGTGGTCAGTGTCAGCAGTGTTGGATGCAGCTTTTCTTAACAAATGCATCCCCGGCTTTACTCCACATTGAGATAGAACTGAACGCAGAATTTAGTGTGTTTTATTTTATCTTGAATCTGGTGCATCAGTATTCTGTGGAGGGAGTTATTTCTGCCTGTTCATTGAGTTAAAAAATATTTAACAAATTAATGGCCCCTCATTCATCAATTTTCCATGTGTGTCTTACAGAAACATTAGGTTAAAAGGTAAAAGGTAAAGGCCCTCCCGTTGATCGTCGATTTGCTCGAGCGGGCCCAGTAACGTCTCCATTGGAGACTTTGTTGTTACTGTGTCTGGCATATCGAATACTCTCGGTAGCTTGCCGGGCTCTCCACAGAAACATTAGGTTAGTCCATGGTATTGCCATCCACTTGTCGGGAATTGCATTGGTATGTTGCAAATGTTAGAAATCAACCTGCAGTTATCAATTTCTTTTGACATGGAGACACTTAAGGCAAAGAACGATAGTTGGAATCCTCTGCTGTTCTACAGGGAAGCAGCCAGCCCGAGTGGAATGTCTCTCACCCTTCACACTGTGAAAAAGTTTCGAGTGTGCATTTGTGCCCTCAGCCACAAGGGGATGCCAAGGCAAGCAGGATGGCCTCCGAGGGTGATCAGAATGAAGAGAGCAACCTCACTCTGAAGAATCCCTCCCCGGGGAAAAGTTTCACACAGTCTGTTATTCTCAGTCTACAGACACAAACCCCAACATTGGGGCAGACCCTTGAATGTGGGAGAGGAGCACTGTTTACAGCGAGTCCTTCACACCGAAAGGCCCACAAGCAAAGTCACCATGGATTGACCCTGTTCAAGAGTAAGGAATGTGGGGGAGCTTTCCCATGCTCCCAGGACTGTGATGTTCCCTTAGGAACCCACAGTGGACAGAATCCCCAAGAGTATCAGCAGCAAGGGCATGGTTTGAATCCGGCATCACCCCAATGTGATGACATGAACATCCATACAGGAGGTGAACCACATACATGTAAGGACTGTGCGAAGGCCTTCACTCAACCGTCAGACCTCTTAAAACATTGTAGAATCCATACTGGAAAGAAAGCATATGTGTGTGAGCAATGCGGGAAGGTCCTTGGTTACTCCTCACACCTTTCTAGACACAGGAAAATTCATACTGGAGAGAAACCTCATAAATATAAGGCACGTGGAAAGGCCTTCACTCGATCCTCAACCCTTACTGGGCATATGAAAACTCATACTGAAGAGAGGCCTTTTATATGTAAGGAGTGGGGGAAGGTCTTTAGTTATTCCTCAGTCCTTAGTCGGCATATGAGAATTCACAATGGAGAGAAGCATTATGGATGTAATGTATGTGGAAAGGCCTTTGTTGTATCCTCAAGCCTTATCTCCCATATGAGAATTCACACTGGAGAGAGACCATATGTTTGTAAGGAATGTGGGAAGGCCTTTGTTGTATCCTCAGGCCTTACTCGACATATGAGAATTCACAATGGAGAGAAACCTCATGGATGTAAGGTATGTGGAAAGGCCTTTGTTTCTTCCTCAAGCCTCAATATGCATATGAGAATTCACAATGGAGAACGGCCTTATGGATGTAAGGTATGTGGAAAGGCCTTTGTGGAATCCTCAACCCTCATTAGCCATATGCGACAGCACACTGGAGAGAGACCTTATGTTTGTAAGGAGTGTGGGAAGGCCTTTGTTTCTTCCTCAACCCTTACTCGTCATGTGAGAGTTCACACTGGTGAGAGACCATTTGTTTGTAAGGAATGTGGGAGGGCTTTCCGTCAGGCCTCCAGCCTAATTGTACATAGGGCAGTTCACACTGGGGTGAAACCTTATATATGTCAAGAATGTGGGAAGGCCTTTGTGTTTCCTTCTGGTCTTAGGAAACATCATAATATTCATAGTAGATAACTCAATGACCTAATAACAATTTTTGATGTCAAAACTTTTCAGAAAGTCTGTTTTCTTTGTACCATGGGATGCTGTGCTACAAAAGTGCAGCCAGGGAGGTAATAATCCTGGCTATGTATAATAAACTTTCAGTGATGTCAGTCTATAAGGGAAAGTCTATGCCAGGGTCCCCAAATTTGAACTTGATGTGTATGTTAACAGGTACTTTTCAGATTTCTGGTGAAAGCTAAGAGGAATATGAATAAAAATGCAAAAAAATACCTGCTTTTCTCAGGGCTGTCAAGGTCAAGAGTGGCCAAGATTAATACCAGGAATTTTGCTGCATGGCTTGGAGGCCAGCCAGACATGCTAGGGAAAAAGGCAGCCCAGATAGAGAAGGGAGCACCAAATAAAGAGTGTTGCGAGGATCCTCCCAGGATGGGAGAAGCATGCTGAAAGTAGACTATAGACCAAACATGATTGGCACTCATTGCCTCTTTTGCAAACCACAAAACCCAAAATGAGAAAGAGAACAAAGGGGAATGTCCTGCCACAGAGGCAGGGTGGGATGAGGGCGTGGGGGGGTGGGAGGGATACAGGGATCCGTGGTGGTGGGAAATGGGCACTGGTTGAGGGATGGGTATTTGGTCATTGTATACTTGAAACCCAAGCACAAAACTTTGTAAGTCTACAACTGTACCTCATGGTGTCTCACTAATTAAAAGTTAAAAAAAAGGAATTTGAATAAAAAGGCAAAATAAAATCACTTCACTCAGGGCTGTCAAGACTCACCACTGTCTTATTCTTTGTTGTGACTCTGGCTTGACATTTTTTTTTGCTTTTTGGGTCACAGGCAGTGATGCTCTGTGGTTACTCCTGCCTCCACAATCAGTAGTTACTCCTGGCAGTTCCTGATGACCATATAGGATGGCAGGGATTGAAACTAAGCTGCCCCGTGCAAGGAAAAAGTTCTCCCCTCTGGACTACTGCTCCAGCGCCTGTGACTTGGCTTTGAAGCCCTGGGTTTGGGGGATTATGGCAGAAAACAGGCCACACCTTCGTTCTTCAGGGCCTCTTGATTCATGTTCTTTGAAGCCACTCCCAGCTGAGTCCTACTCCTCCCTCTCAGCTAAGTCATCCATACCTGGTGGACTCAGGATCATTTTATGGGGTACTGTGATTGGAATCCAGGTGGGCTGTGTGTGACCAGCTCCTTCTCCCATGCTGTTCTATCACTCCATATATATATATGTATGTATGTTTGTTGGTGGTACACACCTGGCAGTGTGCAGGGCTTACTCCTGGATTTTCACTTTGATGGTGCTCAGGGGACCATTGGGAGTTCTGCGGATTGAACCCAGATTATCCACATACAAGGCAAGAGCCCACACCACTGTACTAGTCCTCTTGTCCATACTCTGGATTTGAAATTGTGTTTCTCAAACTGCCTCCTGTGTTTTTTCTTGTAGGCAAGAGTCCACTGGTCAGGCGTTTTCATGAGGTAGTGTGTTGACTGGACAGTGCTCTCTGATGGTCTTACCAGGCTTTTCCCCTTCCCAGTGTCTGTCCATCTCTCTGGGCTGGTGCTAGGCCAGTTCCTCTCTGCATTTCCAGGGCTGGCTTCAGAGTCACTGCTTCACCCATTCTTGATTACTTCCTCACGAAACTCAATGTCAGGTACCATGTACCAACTTGCCTGTTTGACCTTGAATCAACCCATATGTGTTTTTCCTGATGGACTGTGTATGAGAGCATTGTTTCAATAGTTGACTAACCAGTACAGAATCAGGACTCTGGTCCTTACCCCCAGCCCCCCACTGTGACCCACCACTCCAGCAGCTACGTCTCCAATACTTTATCCAGTCCAGCCACCTAAGAGCACCGACTCACCTGGATGGTCACAGATGGTCTCTCTGCATCTGGACCATGGCCCTTTAAGGATCCTGGCGGGTGCAGAAGTGATGTCACAGAACTGGTGCTTTCAGCATCCTTTCTATTCTAGTGGTTGCCTGGCTCAGGCCACCATTGGTGTCGTGGGTGGAGGAGGAATTGATGGCTCTTTTGATAGGTGCACTGTGGAGGCCGATTTTGTGGCAGGACACTAGCGGCCTCCAAGTCTCCTGCACTGTGAGTGGCAGAGCTGGTGCACCTGGGGGCACGATTTTGCACTTCTTTTTCACTTGTTCCTAATATCCAGGCGGTTCCTGAGGTATGGCAAAGGCTTTAGGGGGACCTAGAGGCTTTGGGCAGTGGAATGGGGCCTGTGCCAGGGTGCAGGTTTCGCATGTGTGACTAAGTGGTTGGGTGAGGTTTGCAAGTGAAACTTTTTTTTTTTTTTTTTTTTTTTTTGCTTTTTAGGTCACACGGCGATGCACAGGGGTTACTCCTGGCTCTGCACTCAGGAGTTACTCCTGATGGTGCTCAAGGGACCATATGGGATGCTGGGAATCAAACCTGGGTCGGCCACGTGCAAGGCAAACACCCTACCCACTGTGCTATCTCTCCAGCTCCTTTGTGTTTTTTTTTTTTTAAAGAGAAATAGTTGATTTCTGGGTTGTATGGTGGTGTTGTCGAAGCCTTGGTTAGGGTCACTCCTGATGCGGTGGAAATAATTAACTTAGAAAGGGCCAGAGCAATAGTACAGCCAGTAGGGTGCTTGCATTGTACGCGGCCAACTCAAGTTCCATCTACACCTGGTATTTCACATAGTCCCTCATCCCCAGTAGGACTGAGCCCTGATCCCAGAGCTGCAGTAACCTGTGAGCACTGCCAGTTGTGGTCCAAAATTGAAACACATGGACACACAGAGACAAACACACATAGACGATGTGAGAACAATAAAAGGGACTACTAGTATTTAAGAGAAAATACGGATTTCTGGAGCATAGAAAACAAAGAAAAGGAGGCTAAGGACTTGCTTTAAATGTTTCACTCTAGAATTTGTCTTTACATATGAGTGTTGGATATGTACGCTAAGTGTTTCGGGATTGGTCAGTGAATTGCCAACTTTTTTTCCCCTCAGAGGTTACTCTTTAGCGCACTTAGGTTACTCTTTAGAGTGCTCTTTAGAGCACTCCCAGTCCCCTGAGTTTATCTTTAACTTATAAGTCAAACATTCTGGTGACTCTGGTCTTTGTATCTGTAGTCATTTATTTGCATTTCTCTTTTCCCTCTAACATATATAAAGTATAATCTATTACTATAGAGCAATGCTATTTGCTTTTAAAAGGAATAAAGTTAATATGAAGTGCTTAATATTTGAGGTTTAATTGACTTTAATATATATTTACTTCTGGGCATTCATCATAATTACTTGACTCAGGCTTCACTTACCGTATTTTCTAACTCCAGAAAACTGGATCCAACCGAGAATCTCTGGTTTGACCTGGGACAAGCATCAAAGCTACATTGGCTTCAATATCTAGAATCAGTCTAGTAGTCATAAAGTACGGTCTTGTTTCCAATCCGTCTTGACTTAAAAGACCAGATCCCATTGGGTAACAAGACTAAGGGCTCCATGTGGAATTTATGGAAAAACGCACAGTCATCTTTTTACATTAGGTCCTGGACCCAGAGAAGTAATTTTTGGAATGTTTCTTATTGTGTGTATCCAGATAACTGCAAATATTGATAAGAAGTGAACTTGATTATTTAATACGTACACATAGGGAAAGAGCAAAGCAACACAGATCTTGTAACCCCCGAGTGAATTTATCAGACAGAACATCTTGAGTTAATCCCCCCACCCCACCCCCCACCAAAGAATTGCCTCTGTTGAAAATCTTGACCTCTGTAAATGGTAAATCACAATACATGCAGTCCTGTACCTCGATGTCCCTCAGATGTTCTATAAGTATGCTATTTGGTTCTGAATTAAAGTTTCACTGTGCACTGGTCCATCTGCCATCAGTTGTTGTGGTCCCCGTGTCTTTGTTTCTCTGGAGATCGGAACACCAAACACCTCATACTATGGGACCTACCGACTCACTATTCTTTACATCTGGCAACCTGGGAAGGGTGCCTCAGAATTCACACTTGAGTATTTGTTGTTCTTGTTTCCTTTCATTAGAGTTAACTTTTGAAGTTGCAGTATTTCTGGTAAACACCCTTCTTTGTCTGTGGCTAATTCCTACCTCTGAGCTAAAGGATCACTTCAGGTAGAGGTCTGGAGCCCATATATGTGCTAGTGTACTGAACCTGGGTCAGTCAAGTGGAAGGTGAATGTTTTATCTGCTGTATTGCCACACCAATCCACAAGATATTATATTCATGGTTTAAAAGTAGACCCAAGAAGTATGGTTGCCGCCAGCAGGTCAATCTGTACCTTTGAGGCGAGTGCATCAGCAGCCTGATGGCGCCTTCAGACTTCCAGATACCCCAAAATTGCTGCTGTGCCTTTGGCTAGACCCCAAAAATTTGGGGCAAAGCTTAACCAAGAATGTAAACTGCCAAAAGTTAGGTATGTGGGAGACACACCCACAAACCACCTCCGGCTCAGCTATAGAATTGGAGGCATGGCCTCTCTGGTTCCTGATTGAACTGCTTAATGGCCATGATCCCAGAGACTCAGAAACAAATCTCGAAACCCAGAGGCTTTTGTCAGAAATGTGCCCGGTCCCTGCAATAGGTTACTGGTGCTGGGCCAATCCAGATGGGAATAGGTTTCATGCCTTGGCCTGTTCCCCTGGTGGCCCAGTGGCCGCCATCCTTCAGAGGCCACTTGACAGTCAGGTTTGGGCCCAGAGTGACGAGACACGCAGGACCTCACAGGATGGGGGTGGAGCCGGTCCTGTCCTCCCCACCGCAACAAGACCCCAAGTCATCACCCACGAACGGCCTCTCTGACTCCTGATCAAGATGCTTAACGGTCATGATCCCAGACAAATCTCAAAACCCAGTGGCTTTTGGCAGAAATGTGTCTGGACCCCGCAGTACGTTACTGTTACCCGGCCACCCCAGGGAGGAAAGGGTGTTGTCACTCCACCTACTCCTTCCTGGCGAATCGGTGGCTGTCATCCTCCAGAGGCCATTGGACAGTCAGGCTCAGGCCTGCAGTGACAAAACTTGTTGGGCCTCACGGGATGGGTGGGTGGGGAACCGGGCCTGTCCTCCCCACCCCAACGAGACCCCAAGTCATCACCCATGGACGGGCTCTCTGGTTCCTCATCAAGCTGCTTAATGGCCTTGCTCCCAGAGACTCCGAAATAAATCTCGAAACTTAGTGGCTTTTGGCCGAAATGCGTCCAGACCCCGCAGTAGGTTACTCTTCCCGGGCCACCCCAGTGGGGAAAGGGTGTTGTCCCTCCGCCTGCTCCCCCCTGGCAGCTCAGTGGCCGTCATTCTCCAGAGGCCACTTTTCTCCAGAGGCCATTTTTCAAAATGAAAAAAAGTAAGGTGGAGTTCATGCACAATTCAATCAGCTAATCAATGACTGAATAAATAGCACTACTCCTACATTAAAAAAAGTAGACCCACTCCAGAAATTCCAGTTGTTAGACACACGTAAAATCATGGCTCATAGTATACACCCTGGATATTTGGATAATTTTGTGATACAAGACACTGTTTACATGGTTTACAGAGCTGTTCCTGCAAAACAGGAGCAAGTGCTGGAGGAAGCTAATGTGATGATTCGGTATTGCAGTGAATCAGGACCAGGATGGCCTAGGTCTAGAAGATCAGACATGGGGCACCTGGGACTCACCCAAGTGCAGAAGTGACCTTGTTCACTGCAAGAAAGCTCCCAGGCCCATGACCCCACCCATTATACAAGAGGGCAGCTGAAGGTTTGTCCACCCTGAGTCCCTGTGACTGTTCCCACGGAAAGCCACTAATGGGCCTGTTGTCACTGTGACCTGCAGGGGCCATCTCTGCATGGGAGCCCCTGGCCGAAGAGTTAGTCCCTGGTCTTAGGTACGTTCCTGTAGGGCCCTGAGCGGATTCCCGGGGCTTGGGCAGGGCTGTAGTTTCCTCCCCTGTAGGCTGAGACTAGCCCTACTGTCCCAACAGGCAGCCTGGTCACAATCCACTTCTCTGTCCCCT
The DNA here is from genome assembly GCF_029834395.1 of Sorex fumeus. Taxonomy (NCBI): domain Eukaryota; kingdom Metazoa; phylum Chordata; class Mammalia; order Eulipotyphla; family Soricidae; genus Sorex; species Sorex fumeus. The sequence goes on from NW_026606191.1 coordinate 1,794,797, forward strand.
GGAGAGGGAGGAGCATCTGGCAGTGTATCCCTGAGGATAGTTCTGTGAACCAGTGACCAAGTGTCTGGCAAGTCACTACATTTCTTGCTCCAATGCAGGGACTTCCTGGTGGGGGGCGGGGCTGGCTGTGCTCCTCTGGTGCTCATGGCTCAGGTCTTTCCATGGAGACTCCTGCTGATCTACAGGAAAAACAAAGGCAGGAGGTGGTGACGTGCCCTCTGCTACACCATCCTCAGGCATGAGAGCGACAAGAGGACCCAGTACAGTGACAGGAGCGCACAGGCTTCTCTGGTCTTGGTTGTTTCAGGAAGGAGATGTGGGATGTGGCTCGGAGCCTGAGTGCCCGGCTCTCTGCTGTTTGAGGCCGTAGGGCTTCAAGCTCCTGGATCCAGGCATCTGTGCCAACTTCGTGGTCCCCTTCTTCCCCCTTGGACTGTCCATCATGGAATGATCTGTGCTTTAATTTCCTGGCTTTGTCGTTAATCTTCCTTATCTGTCAGGTGTGTAGAATAGTCCATGGGAATCTCAGCCTTCGGTCTTCCTTTATGTGCCTCAGCAGGGTGACTGTGGAGCCTGCAACTCCGGGTCCCCTTTTCTGGAGCAGTCAGAACCCCTCTGCCCTCTCTAACACCATGCTTATCTTTGCCCTCGGATCATTATATGTTTTTGAGTACCTAAGAAGTTTATCATCGTTTAGGTTTTGGGCACAGCCATAGTAATACATGACTCCTTGTGGGTCTCAGGTGTAACTCCTGGCCGTGCGCTCAGGAATTGTACCCGAGGTGTTCAGGGATCTGAGATCTGAGCCTGTCTGCCTCAAGCTAAGCACATGGTCTCTCTCCTGTTCTTTCATGTTCCTTTTAGTGATATTTTTGCCTTTGTTTTATAGTAATGAATAAGTCCATATCAAAATTAGTTTGGATCAGGACATGGATAGCAGGGAGCGCACTTGGATTTTAGGCAGCTGACTGATTTTTGATCCCCTGGATTCCATGTGGTCCCATTATCTGGTCTGGTCAAAATACAACACCCAAAAGCTAGTTTGGATAATGTCTAGGTCATCACAGTGATCACCCAAAAGATCTACCATTTTCTGTGGGCCTGTTTGGACTGTGAGAACTATCAAGATGCCCGCTATCTGCTGGACCTCATTCTACTATCCAGTGAGTAACTCTTACATTCTATTTTGTTTGATTTCAGAAATCAAACCCCAAATGTTGGATTCAGTATTACCACATTTTGATGCAGAACAACAGGATCATCGATTACAAGTGAGCTGGAAATGTTTGCATGTTCAGAATAAATTATTATGCCAGTGGGATTTTCAGTGGACCAAGCATGTGGTTTGAATGGGGGCACCTGGCATCCTTTGCTGTCAGCAGATCTCCAGACTGCGGGCACCGCAGGGAGGAAATCCACAGCCTTATGCCAAGAGTAATAGTCTCTTAGCCTTAGTGGGTGATAAAATCAGTAGTTTTAAGATTTAAAGACATTCTGTTTTTTTAAATACCAAAATAATACTGAGGTTTTTTTTTTTTTATAGAATGTAAGCACAGGTGAACATTGTTGAAAAGAACTGTTTTTTTTTTTTTTGGCCCTAGTAGTAGTGTAGTGGGGAGTGCACTGCTTTTTCCAGGGATGGAATCAGGTTCTATACCCAGCACCCAATATGGTCCCCACAGCCCTGCTAGGAGTGGTTTATAAGCACTATTTTGTGTGACACTGCCCCAACAAATAAATACAAAAAACTCCCCAAAACCTCATTGATTAACATTAACTGTCATTAACTTAATTAGGTTCGATGTCTTCAATGGCCCCTGTGTTCTCAGTTTTGTGGGGATTCACCCTTGCTTTCATACATGCATCCCGAGCTCCATACTGAGTTACAACCGAACCCAAACTCTGGTTTATTTTTATTTGTTTGAAGCTGGTGCTTCCATTTTCTGTATAGGAATTATTTTCACGTAATGTGTTCTTCATTGAGTTGAGAAAGAAATAGACACAAGTTAATGACCAACACTTCTGTCAATTTTGCATGCCCTTCTTCCAAAAACATTTTGTCATTCCAGGAAAGCCAAACATGTTTCGATAATTATATTTGCCTGGTGGACATGTTAGACACCAAACCTGCGGGGCTCGACATTTTTTTGACATGGAGACTCTCAAGAAATCAAGAAATAATTGTAATCCTCCTCTGTTGTTCTCCACGGAAGCAGCCAGCCTCGATGGAATGTCTCTGATCCTATGCACTATAACAGTCTTGAAACACTGAATCAGGGATGATTTAAACACACCCTTTACAGTACATTTCTGCATCCAGTGTTCTGCATTCCACAGATGGGTGCATCAATTTGTTTGTGTTTCTTTTTCTGGCTAACTTCACGCAACGCATATCTTTTCATTCCGACCCTGTTGCTGCATAAAATCTGTAATTCTTAATCACTTAATCACTTAACTTCCCGTTAGTCGTCGGTTTGCTCGAGCGGGCGCCAGTAATGTCTCCATTTGTCCCTGTCGCGTGCTAGTGTAGCCCAATGGCATCTCTTCGCTCCGGGAACATGAAGGGCCTCAAACCGATCGTTCATGATCTTGACGAAGAAGTCTGACCATCTGGTAGGTGGGCAGCCACGCGGCCTCTTGACATCCCGTGGAATCCAATCAGTAACAGCTCAAGTCCAACGGTCGTCTTTAAATCTCATTACGTGACCGGCCCATCTGATTTTCGACACCTTGGCAAATGAGACAGCGTCCCTGATCCTTGATCGTCGACGGATGTCAGAACTCTGGATTCCTTCTCTCATTTGAGTGAAACGTGATATTCCAAGCATAGCTCTTTCTATTCTTTGGGAGACCTGAATGGCATTCTCATCTTGTTTGCGTAGGGCCCAGGTCTCTGAGGCATATGTTAATGCAGGACGAACAGTGGAATCAAAGAGATGTGCACGGAGCCGGAGGTTCTTCATCCTCTTAGCTATTTCTTCGACGTTCTTGAAGGCGTTCCAAGCCGCTCTCTTCCTCCTGCGCAGCTCGGGTGCCAGGTCATTTCTCATGTTGATCTCTCGACCTAGGTACACATAGCTGTTGCATTCGGAGATGGTCATTCCATTGAGAGCGAATGGGGCGTCAGGAACAAGGCTGTTTTTCATAAACATTGTCTTTGTAAGATTCAGCTGTAGTCCTACCTTTCCACACTCATGGTCAAAGTCGGCCAGCATTTGTGCCGCTTGGCTGATGTTTGGTGTTATTAAAACAATGTCATCAGCAAAGCGGAGGTGGTGTAGTTGCCGACCATCTATCTTCACTCCCATTCCTTCCCATTCCAGTCGTCGCATGATGTTCTCGAGGGTGGCACTGAAGAGTTTCGGTGAAATGGTATCACCCTGCCGCACCCCTCTCTTGACATCAAGGATCACTTCTTTGTAGAATGGTGAGATCCTGGTAGTGAATCCGCAATACAGCTCACAGAGGATCCTGATGTATTGGGCTTGAATGCCCTGATTGGCTAGGGCTTCAATGACCGCTTCCGTCTCAACAGAATCAAAGGCCTTCTTTAAATCAATGAACATTAAGCAGAGCGGCATCTTGAACTCCCGAGAAACCTCAATGAGCTTGGTTATCGTGTGGATATGGTCGATGGTGCTGAATCCTTTGCGGAACCCTGCTTGCTCGCATGGTTGTCCTTCATCTAGTGTTCGGCCAATCCTATTCAGGATGACTCGAGTGAACAACTTGTAGATGACAGACAATAGGCAGATCGGGTGATAGTTGCGAGTGAAGAGCCGAGCCAGTGTATTGATGAGTACTGACGGCAGGTTCTTCAGGTGTTCAGGTCTGACCTTGTCTGGGCCGGGTGCTGTTTGTTTCTTTACCGACGAAATGGCGTGTCGGATTTCGGAAGGGAGAACGTTGGGAACGACATACCCATCCTGTGGAATTTGGTATGTCGGCAAGTGGACATGGCTATCGAAGAGATTTGAGTAGAAGTCATGGATAATCTTCTCCATTGCCGTTCTGGAGGATGTGATGGATCCATCAGGATGTCGGAGGGCAGTCATCTTGGTCTTATAGTTGGCGAAGGACAGGCAGGCGTTACGAATACTTTTCCCGGCTTCTGCCACATCTACCAGTACTTTTGCTCTTCTCTCTTTGAGGTCTTCCTTGATCACATCACTGCACTGCTTTGCAAGCTCGGACGTTAGCTTGCGGTTGCCTGAGGCATGCGCCAAACCACGCTGGCGAATTAGCTCAAGAGTGTTCGAAGATAGGCGACTTTTTGTGGCTATCTCTCTCTTGGTGTTCTTCGCACATTCATCGAGGTGCTAAACCAGTCGATCGTATTCCTCGTCAATGTTGTCAACAATGGCATCTTCCCATGTTGCCGCAATAGTACCAAAGAGTTCCCAGTGGTCATTCTGGGAGTTCTCTTTTTGAACTTTGCAGCCCTTTCTCCCCGCTCTGTGAAGTAGAATTTTGCACGAAGGAGACGGTGGTCCGATCCCGTTCGAAATTTTGGGACAACAGCGACATCAGTCAGGCAAAACCGTCGATTGAATATGATGTGGTCTATTTCGTTGTGGAATCGTCCACCAGGAGTCTCCCATGTCCATCGTTTAGATTCTGCCTTCTGGAACTGTGAGTTACCATGGATGGTCTTGGTCGACATGATGAACTCAGACAGTCTCTCACCCTGTTTGTTCCATTCTAGGCCATGGGTCCCGATGTGAAGTTCTTCAGCTGATCTTCTCGGTTCTATCTTGGCATTAAAATCACCCACAATGATCTTGTAGAAGGTGTGGTCTTCTTTATAGAACTTCTCTAGCTCCATGTAGAACTTCTCGATTTCTCTTTCATCATAATGAGATGTTGGTGCATAGACAACGAAGATAGAAACTGCAGGCAGTGAGCCACATCTATTCAAATGTAAACGTCCAATTCAGGTTGTTAGGCATTCAAATGAATCAATGCTCTTGGCCAAGTTTGTGTTCACAAGGACACCGACGCCTCCAACACCTCTTTTATCGCATGTTCCGAGGAACAATTCTTCTCCAGTGTCGAAAACGGCATGGTGAGATTCGTGTCTTCTTGTCTCTGTCAGACCAATGATGTCGTACTTGATCATTCGCGCTTGTACCATCAGGTCCTCGATGGATGCATCTGATGCTAGCGTACGTGCATTGAAAGTACAGACGATCATTTTTGTGTTCCTTTGTTGTGGCAGCCTAGGTCGGCCTTGAGATTTTGTCGGCCTCTCCTTTCTCATCCTTCTCAGTGCTGCCATGTCGGTGAAGCCTTCAGGGTCAGGTGAATGAGACCAGTTGTAGTTACTGGTTTTGGCATATCGAATACACAGAGGATAGCTTGCCAGGCTCTTCCGTGCAGGCGGAATACTCTCGGTAGCTTGCCAGTCTTTCCGAGAGGGATAGAGGCTTTTGGGGTGACCTCTATTCACCCTTGTAGGTGTTACCATATTTGAACCCTATCAAATATGGTACGATAATTCCAGAAGATGGGTATTTAGTGTTTTATGATGTGTCGCGCGGCCGCAAGCGGCCACGCGGGTCCGGAAAGCGTCCTGGAGTGTGGCGACGGCTGGGTAGTGGAAGTAGTGTCGAGAGTGGAAGTCTGCCAGTGGGGTATTTATCAGGGTAGGGTGGGTCTCCTGTGCGCAATTCGATCCCTGGGTGGTTGATGGAAGCAGACAGGGCAGGGTAGGGTGGGGCTCCTGATTAGAATCCCTTTGTCACCTGTAGTGGTGGGAGCAAGCAGAGAAGCTCTGTCCCTGGGTCCCCGAGCCTGGAGTCCAAGGTCTCAGAGATTTCCACTTACCTTGTTCTGTGGGTCTTCAGTTGTGCGTGGGTCTCGGCCGGAGCTGCCACGCGGGTCCGGAAAGCGTCCTGGAGTGTGGCGACGGCTGGGTAGTGGAAGTAGAGTCGAGAGTGGAAGTCTGCCAGTGGGATATTTATCTGGGTAGTGTGGGTCTCCTGTGCACAATTCGATCCCTGGGTGGTTGATGGAAGCAGACAGGGCAGGGTAGGGTGGGGCTCCTGATTAGAATCCCTTTGTCACCTGTGGTGGTGGGAGCAAGCAGAGAAGCTCTGTCCCTGGGTCCGCCGAGCCTGGAGTCCAAGGTCTCAGAGAGTTCCGCTTATCTTGTTCTGTGGGTCTTTAGTTGTGCGTAGGTCTCGGCCGGAGCTGCCGCGCGGGTCCGGAAAGCATCCTGGAGTGTGGCGACGGCTGGGTTGTGGAAGTAGTGTCAGTGTGGCGGGGTGCGAGAGCGGCGCGGGAGCTGGGCAACCTGACCCGGAGCTGCTGAGGGGGCGGTAGCGGCGGCGGGGGCGACGGCGATGGCGACTCCCGCGCGGGTGCCGCGACCCCTGCAGCAATTCTAAAACCTAAAAAAAAACACTTATTTGTATTTATTTATTTTTTTTGCTTTTTGGGTCACACCCAGCGATGTTCAGTGGTTACTCTGGGCTCTCCACTCAGTAATTACTCCTAGCGATGCTTAAGGGACCATATGGGATATCCGAGATTGAACCCAGGTCGGCCACGTACAAGAAAAACACCCTACACCTGTAGTATGGCTCTGACCCCCCCCCCCGAAATCTCTTTTTAATACAGGGGAAATACTGTGATTTTAGATCTGATATACAGCAAAGACAAGTGGCGATTGTTGAAAAGAAACTGATGGTGCAGCACTACTGATTTTGCCTTAGGAAGGGTACTTGCTTTGCACCAGGAAGGAAACCTGGACTCCTTCCCAGCACCCCACATGTCCCTCAGAGCCCCAGCAGCAGGAATCCATGAGCAGTACTCGGTGTGACCTTCTCCCCACCTAAGTAAACAGAACAAGAAACAAAAAACTCATTGATCCTGGAGAGGAATCTGCTTCACGTGAGATGTTTTCACAGTGTCCCTCTCGGGTGTGTGGGGATGCATCTTTGCCTTCACACATGTATCCTGGGCTCCACACTGAGCTGGAACCAAACCCAGTCTCAGGTCCCTTTTATTTTCAGTCTAAACTGGTACTTCATTTTTCTGCAGAGGGAGTTATTTCCACTTACTGTGTCTGTTCACTGAGTTCAAAAAATTTATATAGCTCTGTAACCCCGCATTGGTCAATTTTTGCTTGTCCGTCTCATTGAAACATTAGTCATTGCTTGGAAAATCCGGTCTCATGTCATAATTTCAATCAAGGGGGTTAAATGTTAAAAACCAACCCGCAGATGTGAATTTTCTGGACGAGGAGACTCTCAGGCACAGCAAACTAATTGTAAGTTTTCTCTGCTGTTCCTCAGGGAAGCAACCAGCCTGGGTGGGTTGTCTGATCATGCACACTGTGACAGAATCTCGAGGAACCAGTTGTATCCTCAGCCCCATGTGGATGCCAAGACAGGTGGGATGTCTTCTCTGGCTGACCAGAAGGAAGGGAGCGCCCTTGCTGCAAAGAAGCTTTCCCCTGGGAAAAGCTACTCAGAGACCGTTGTGCTCAGTCCATGGACACAAACCGTCCCAGGGGAGAAGCCCCTGGACGGTGGGAGAGGTCACAGTTTATAGAGAGTCCTTCACTCCAACAGTCTCCTATGTCACCATGGTACAAACCCGTCCAAATGTAAGGAATGTGGGGGAGCCTTCCCAGGTCCTCGACACCTTGACATCTCCTTCGAAACCCACAGAGGTGGACAGAATCCCCAGGAATGTCAGCAGCAAGAACAAACTTTGCGTCCAGCACTACCCCGGTGTGACCATGTGAACATCCACACAGGACAGAAACCATATACGTGTCAAGAATGTGGGAAGGTCTTCCATCAATCCCGATACCTTATTATACATAACAGACTTAATACTGGAGAGAAACCATATGCATGGAAGGACAGTGGGAAGCCCTTTGCTTCTTACTCAAGCCTTTTATTTTTTATTTTTATTTATTTTATTTTATTTTATTTTGCTTTCTGGGTCACACCTGGCAATGCACAGCGGTTACTCATGACTCTGCACTCAGGAGTTACTCCTGGCGGTACTCAAGGGAACATATGGGAAGGTAGGACTCAAGCAAGGCAAATGCCCTACCCGCTGTGCTATCTCTCCAGCCCCTCAAGCCTTTTTTTAAGCACAAGAAAATACATACTGGAGAAAAGCTTGTTATAAGTGAGGTTTGTTGGAAACCTTTTCAGTACCCGTCACTCCTCATTACACATAGGGAAATTAAGAGTGAAAGAAACCTCATAAATTTTGGTGTTTGGTAACGCCTTCATTCAATCCTAAGCCCTGACTCTGCATGTGAAAAATCATTCTGGAGAGAAGCCTTATATATGTCGGGGGTGTGTGAAGGCCTTTACTTGTTCCGCAAAGCTTACAGTACATAGAAGAATTCACACTGGGGAGAAACTATATACATGTGCAGAATGCGGGGAGACCTTTGTTTACATCTCCACCCACTTACTACATCCTCAGACACTGCTCGTAACAAAAGGCTTACACAACAAAACTTTATGTATGTAAAGAATGTGGGAAGACCTTCTTGTTTCCCTCTGATCTTTGGAAACATGGTCAAATTCATATTGAATGACTAATAAACATTTACAGTGTCAGAACAGGACCTCTCAGTAGAACCTCTTTTGTTTGGCCAAGCGAGTGGGGAGTGCAGAAAGTGTACTTCGTGGCTGCCACAAAAGTGCCACAAGCACAATGTTTTGAACATCTCAAATCTATGGAATCCCAAAAACTCTGGCAGGGAGTAAGGAATGCTTGGGGTCCTTCCAAATGTGCAACAGGTTGGGTGTTTGCCTTGCATGTGGTCGACACGGGTTTGATACCCAGCATCCCCCATGGTCACCTGAGCACCGCCACAAGTAATCCCTGAGTATCAAGCCAGCGGTAACCCCTGTGCAACATCCCGTGTGATGACAAAAAGCAAAAAACTGTATAGAGGGGAAAGATGTGTGAGGATGACCATGATGGGAAAAAGGGTCAGATAAAGGAGACAGAACTCTGAGAAATCTCTTGGCTTCCCCTGGCCAACCTGGGTTCCATCCCCCACACCATAGAAAGCCTTGCCCTCCCCACAGCTTTAGTTGTGCTGTGGCCACTCACAAATAAAGTCAGGACACTGGTATGTGTTGGGGGCTGCAGAGTTGGGCAAGGATCAGGGGTCTCTCTGCAGAGAGCTTGGAGAGTCCTGGGGAGCTTCAGTAGGTTCTGGAAGGGGGAGAGGGTCAGGGATGGACATTCCTGAGAGAAAGGACCCTGGGCAGGGACGAATATATTAAATAGCGCCGTCTTGTGGTGACGGAGGGGATGAGGTGCCTCCCGGGTTTACAGGGAAGATTTCCAGAGCTGGATTTTGCTTCAATGATTAACGATCAAGCCTCATGCAATAGAGCAGGTGGAAAGTGGGTAGAAAAGTGCTCCCCTTGCAGCAGTTAAACTGGGTCCAAATCCAGGCACCCCCTTATAGTTCCGTGAACACCTACAGGGGTAATTAAGGAAAGAATATCCAGGAGTCACCCCAGAACATTGCCGGGTGTGGCCCCCAACCATAATCTATCAAATGAAAACCATAACCTCAGTTTCTTTGTCAGCGGATTCCTTCACCTCAAGCCTGGAGTTACAACGAGCTGAATCTTGCTTCGACCTCACCAGCTACACACAGAACAGAGAAATGACTTTTATCGAAATGTAGGGTGATGAGGTATGGGGGTGACCAATAGAGGAAATCTTTCAGATGGGGTTCTTCGAGATAGAAGACGGGGGGGGGGAGGCAATGCTTTGTGCTCAACACAGGTCAATTCCCAGCATTGTGTAGGGTTCTCGAGTGCCCGCAGTAGGTCTGTTGTGGCCACCGACCCCTCTCCCCAATAAAGAACCCAGTGTCACTTGCCCAGATAGTCAGTATGGTGGGTGGGGAGGGAACGAAGATCATGTTTTTTAATGTGGCTTCAAACCCCACTAGGAATAGCAAATTCTGGACACCTAATTAAGAAACCAGAGACTCTTGTGGGGTCAGAGAGTGTGTGGGTGGGGCTCTGGAGGGCAGCAAGCATCTGTTTCGGGGGGAGGGGCACACAGTAATGCTCAGGGGTTGGTCCCGCCAATTGTTAGATATTTCTGTTGGCGTGCATGGGTCTATATGGGGTGCAAGAACTCCAAACCGATGCAAGGCCTTACCCACTGTTATCCCACTATGGTCCCAGGCTGCGTGTTTGATTCTTAATGAGCCCCAGCATTGAAGCAAATCTGATGGCTGGAAATCTTAAGGGTGGGGAACTCGGGCAATGGGAGTTCCGCTTAACCGCCACTAGATGTCGCTGTGGGGCGGTTCCACAGCGTAAAAATTTTCACCCTAGGGTTAACTTCCATGTTAGGTGTGGTGTAATTAAGGATTAAGCATGCAGCCTGGGGCATGCAGCAGTAGCAGAGCCCTTAGGGCACTTGTCTTGTGTTCTGCAGACTTGGGTACCTTTGCCGGTATCCCATATACCAAGAGTCATTCCTGAGTACAGAGCCAGTTGTCACCCCTGAGCAACATCAGCTGTGACTCCCAAAACATTAAAAAGGAAAGAAATAAGAGCATCCTCAATCTGACGTTGGCAGATTCCTTCAGATGGAACCTTAGTGGGGTACCGAGATGAATCTTGCTTCCACATTCCTCATTCTCACAGAATGGGAGGAGAACACCGTCAAAAATTTAGGGTGTCAGGTTGTGGGGTACACAATAACAGGAAACTTTTATGAAGTAGTTCAGCCAGAGAATAAACAGAGGGGGGTTAGAACTTGACTTGCTCAGAGAGAGAACAGAATATTTTTATTTAAAATTTTCTTTTCTTTTTGGGTCACACACGGTGATGCACAGGGGTTACTCCTGGCTCTGCACTCAGGAGTACTCCTTACGGTGCTCAGGGAACCATATAGGATGCTGGGAATTGAATGCCGGTCGGGCGCGTGCAAGGCAAACGCCCTGCCTGCTGTGCTATCTCTCCAGCCCTTTATTTATTTTTTTTTAAACAATGGAAACTTGCCTTCATTGTGGCAAATGAGCTTCAATTCTAGGCATTTCTATTGTTCTCCAGAACCTCGTGGGCCCACATCAAACCCCCATAAAAATTTAACAATCCTAAGAAACTCACTTTCCTGTGCCCCACCCACTCCCTAACTGCTTGTTTTACCAGGATCAACCCTGCTGCAGTTTTCCTGATGGCCTTGTGTGTGAGAGCATTGACCACATTTGACTGGCCAGTAAAGCATCAGGGGACTTCTTATCCGAGCTCCCACACTGACCAACTACTCTAGCAGCTGCCTCTCCGCTCCCTTATTCAAATCCATCCCCCTCCCGCCACTGATTCACCTGGGTGGGGTTAATACTTCTCTACACATCTGGTGTCTGGCCCTTTAAGGCTGCTTGCAGCACTGGAAGTGACATCACAGTGGGGCCTTCCTGGTGCTTCTCTTCCTGGAAACGGGTCAGAGAGTCCTTGTTCACGTGGGTGAAGGACCAAGTAGGGCCCCAGTGAGAAAGGGGACTCTGAAGGCCGATTTTGTCTTTGTGCAGGTCGGGGGTGGCCTCCTGTGAGCCTCCGAGCCTCCTTGTCTCCGCGCTGTGAGCCGCGGGACCACGCCAGCTCAAGGGGCCTCTTGCGCCTGTTTTTCTTGTGTTCCCCGATATCCAGGCGGTTCCTGAGGTATGATGGAGTCCTGCGGGGCACGGAGCTTTGGGAGGTTCATAGGGGGCTGTAGTGAGATGCGGGGGTCGCGGGTGTGATTGTGTGATCCTGGGGGGCTAGTGTGGCCACGGTCGCCTTCAGCTCTGCTTTGGGGCAGCCACGGGTGGGCGCGGGGCTGAGCGCGGGGGCTGCGGGACTTGGGGTGCAGGAGCTGCCGAGGGCGGGGCCTTAGCCTTCCCGAACCTTCCAGCTGACCCATGTTGGGTCCTTGCCCCAGTTTCGCTGCTGTGGAATCTCCAGATTCACTTTGAGGCGCTGAGCCGCAGCCCCCACTAAAGGTAAGAGACCCTGTTGCCATCCAGCTTTTTCATCAGCTGCCCTCGTAGGTCAGGCCCGGATGGTGGATCTGCAGGTGTCTGGGTTTGCCAATGATAATTTCCTTTTGGGGCTATTTTTGGCGTGGGGAATGGGGGGCTCTGCATTCCCGGAGATACCCTGAGGGCTTACACTGGCTCTGGCCTCAGGCATTATTCCTGGCAGTGCTCTGGGGGCCTTGGGGGATGCAGAGGATTGATTAGTGTCAGCAACACAAGCATCCTAACAGATTTACTGTATGTTGGAATAGGAATATCTGCCTCCTGACATCACGTTGCAAAGTCCTACCCAGACTGCTGGCTATCAAGGTGAGTACGGGGGGTAAAGGGTGTGTGTGTGTGTGCGCGCTTGTGTGTGTTCATGTACTACTGATAAAAGTGTATGTCTGTAGAAAGTTTATTTATTTATTTATTTATTTTGCTTTTGGGGTCTCACCCAGCCGATACTCAGGGGTTACTACTGGACTCTGTACTCAGGAAGCACTCCTGGCGGTGCTTGGGGGACAATGTGGGATGCTGGGAATTGAATCCGGCTTGACCATGTGCAAGGCAAACACCCTACTCACTGTGCTATTGCTCCAGCCCCTGTAGAAAGTTTTAAAAAAAATTATTTATTTGCTTTTTGGTTCACACCCAGTGATGCAAGGGGTTACTCCTGGTTCTGTCTCAAGAATTACTCCTGTGTTGCTCAGGGGACCCCAGGGGATGCTGGGAATCGAACCCAGGTCGGCCACTTGCAAAGCAAACCACCCTACCCACTGTTCGACCACTCCAGCTCCTTCTTTTGTTTTTTTTTTTTTTTAAGAAGACAGGGGCTCCCCCATGCAATAATAGCCCAAATGGTGGCTCTCTCACGGGGCCAGAAGGGGCGCTGATGCATGTGATTTCCTGGCCTCAGAGTCCTTCCTGGCTGGGCCTGTGAGAACTTTCTGTGGGATCCAGGAGGAGTCCCCAGACAAAGGCAGGGCCGACTTTTCTCACTTGTAGCCAAGCCCAGAACTTGTGTCGCGAAAGGCAGCACAGATGACAACCCATTTTGCTTCTGGGGAGACAGAAGCATTAGGCAGTGTCCCCCAGGCAGATCTGTGAACCACTGCCTGAGGATGTGGTTGGTCAGAACTTGGTGATTTTGCTCCTGTCCAGTGCTCACAATTCTGACTTCTCCTCCAGGTCTCTGATCCTCAGGAAAAACAGAGGCAGGAGAAGATGTGAGGTGACATCGGAAACACCGACGCCAGGTAGGAGTGACAAAATGAGGTGATGCAGTGACAGGAGCGTCAAGCTTCCAGGGCTGTCTGTCTCTAACTTGCTTCAGGAAAGATCCTGCCGCCTTGTTGGAGCGCCCGGCTCTCTACTATCTGAGGCCACGTGTGTTAGTTTCATTGTTTTTGCCTTTTGGATCACAACAGCTCAAAGATTACTGGTGCTCAGGGATGACTCCTGACATATCTCAGGGACCATATGGGTGCTGGGCATCAAAGGCTGGTGTCTGGGTATTTTGTTTTGTTTTTGGAGCCACATGCAGTGATTCTGGGGATTATACTCTTGGCTCTGCACTCTGGCATTGTACCTGGCACTGCTTAGGAGACCCTATGGGACGGCAGGTAACACCAGCCCTATCCACTATCCCCATCCCACTGTCCTGTTACACAGTCATGCTGCTTTGTTTCTTTTCATATTTATTTTTGTGCCCCAGGGGAGATGCTCAGGGCTTCCTATTGGTTCTGTGCTCCGGATTTCCACCTGATGTGCATCATGGGTCCCCCGGGTGCACTGGCCCTGTTTGTGCCCTGGCACCTACAGTAACTCGGGCCCCAGGATATGTGTTTCCACTATTTTGTCCTTCTAGCTCTGGAGAGCTTCTCCTGCTCTATCACACAGTCCAGCATTCATTGGCTCCTCGGTTTGCGGTTCTGGGCATGTGCTGGTCCCAGGGAGACAGAGCAAAGGATTTCTGGGGTCATCAGAGCTGTTGGGCTTAAGACACTTTGAGAGACATTTGGGGTGGCCCTGAACCATGATCAGTTCAACAGGCACATATGTACATGCTCAGCTTTCAGTTGGTGGCTGTACATTGAGTGTCCCCTTCTCCCTAGAACATGGGCTGTGGGTTGCAGGGAGTGTATGTTTAGTGTTTTGAGCTGAAAGCAGGGTCATTCATTTGAGTCCCACTGATTGTGTGCTCATCACTGCACTCTCTGCAGTGCTCAGAGTAGCAGTGGTGGTATTCCCTGGGGTCAGGAGCTAGACCACCATCTTCGGGAACCTTCTAGTAGAGCATCCTCACATTTTTATAGACACAGCTGTCTTAGAGAGAAGTTGGGACCCATCTGCCAGGAGTTCAGGTGGAGACTGGTTTTTCCCGAGGGGACAGACCCCGAGCCCCTCTAGAGCCTGTTGGTCCTGGCTTCACAGCCCAGGGAATATGGTGGGGACAGACCCTGACCCCTGCCCCTATTTGTATGTCGGCTCAGGACACGGTGACATTCCCCGACGTGGCTGTGAGCTTCACCTCATAGGAGTGGACATGCCTCGATACCTCTCAGAGAAAGCTCTATAGGGATGTGATGCTGGAGACCTACGAGCCCCTGTTGGCCATTGGTGAGAGCAGTGCGGGGCCAACCTTGTCTGGACAGACCGGTGTGGGCTCCCTGTGCTGGGCCGTGACTGTGTGTCCAACATTAGCTGTGAATGTCCTGGTGAGGACAGCCATGCAGTAGCTGTTCCTCTAGTTCCTTCCCTGGTTTTTTTGTTGGTGCTCACCTGGCGATGCTTGGGACTTACTCTAAGCTCTGTCCATAGGAATCATTCTTTGTGGATTTTAATGAATCTGGAGTGTTGGGGATCGACCCAGGTTAGCCCCGTGCATAGCAAGCTCCCCACGTGTTGTACCATCGCTCAGGTCTCTCTAAAATGTTCCTGGTTCCTACCAATGCTGAGTTCTCTGATTATTTCTTGTACTACAAATAATTTCTATTTTGGTTTTGTTTTTATTTGGGGCACAACTTAAATATTCTTGTCTCTGTGCTGAGGGATAACTTCTGGGGGTGCTCAGGGTCCATGGGGTGCTGAGAATTGAACAGGCTTGGTAGCCAAAAAGGTTGTTGTCTTAATCCTCTTACTATTGCACCTGGCCCACAACTTCAGTTAATTTATTTTTATTTATTTTGGTTTAGTTTAGTTTTATTTTTTTTCATTTTTATTAGTGAAACACCATGAGGTACTGTTGAATACTTAAAAATTTTTGTGCTTGGGTTTAAGTAATACAGTGATCAATTACACATCCCTCCACCAGTGCCCATTCTTCACCACGACTAATCTCAGTATCCCTTCCACGCCCATCCCCCCAGTCCACCCTGCCTCTATGGCAGGGCATTCCCTTTTATTTTATTTTGCTTTGGTTTGGGGTTATACTTACAAACACTTAGGGGTTATTTCTGGCTGAGTATTCAGTTATTCATCCTGGTTGTGGTCTGGGGCATTGTGTGCTGCTGGGGACCAATCCTGTACATGTGTGCAGTGTCTCTGTCCTGCCTGCTGTACTATCACACCAACACAGTTCATTTATCTCTTAGGGCCTCACCCCATAAGATGCTGCTCTATTTCAGTGCTCGTGGTCACTTCCAGTTGTTCTCTGTTCATTAGGACTCAGGGTTTCCCTCTGAACTATACAGTCAGGGATCAAGCAGATGACTTAAGAGACCCTACTAAATGTCAGGATCGAAGTTTTATTGACCTTGAGCAAGGCCAGTGCCTGACCTTCTGTGCTGTCTGTCTGCATCCTTTTATGTTTATTTTTATAACCAATTTGGGGCTTTGGTCGTCTTTGGCCATTTTGGGATTTGTTAAGCTTTGGGGTTTACTGCACTCAGGCATCAGTTCACGCATGCTCAGTACATTGCATGTGATGCCGAGCCTTGAGTGACAGTACAGTGAGCACGGTTCTTGTCTTGCAAGATCTGGACATGTGTTATATTCTTACCATCCCATGTGATGCTCAAGCACCACGAAAGGTGATTTCTGAGTACACAGTCAGGGAGAAGCCTTGAGCATCCCCAGGTGAAGATACCAAACTAGAGAAAAAAATACTAGGTGCTGTGCTGTGATCAAACCCCCGTTGGGGGGGGGGGAACCTGTTGGCCTTTTGCAATGCCAGGGCTATATTATTTGTGATGTTTTCTGGGGCCCCATATTCTCTTAAATTCAGACCTGAATCTTAGCTCTTGGATAACTCCAAATCTGGAGCATTTTAGAAGTACAGATTCTGTTCATGCCTTTCCCGTAATTGACTCCATTTTTATAGGGAGACATGGGGTTTACTTGTCACGTTTTCCTTGTCACTAATCCATGCTCCATCTCTGAGAGGTTCCGGGCATTCTGGGGTGAAGCCTGTGGTGATCTCCTGGCTGGAAGGAGGAACCCTGAGGCCGGGGAGGAGAGTCATGCATGCAGGTGAGTGTCTGAGAACCTTCCATGGCTCAGGCCCTCGGCAGTGTGTGGGTGGCTTTAATTTCATGGCTTTGACATTATTTTTCATCTTCTGCCAGAATTTCCATGAAATTCTCTCTTCTTGTTCCCCCTGTCTTTTCCTTACCAGCCTTTTTGTACAGCCTGTAATGTTGCTATACTTTCAAAAAAATTTGCCTCTTTTGTTTAGTTAATAAGTGAGGCCATAATAAAGCTATTATGGCTCTGAGTGATAGTAATGCAGGAAATGCGCTTGTCCTGCACACTGTCTACCTGGTAGAATAACCAGCATCCCATATAATTCCCTGAGCATCACTGCGTATGTTCAGCATACAAAAAAGAAAAAAAAGGTCTTGTAGGATTGCCAAGCTTTTCACAGCAATGCTCCCCAGGGCCCTTCCCTTTTCTGTGGGATCCTTTGGACTGTGAGGACAATAGAGTTCCTCAAGTTGTACTTCCTGGTTAAGGATGTTTCATTCAAGAATTCTTACATTGTATATTGTGTTTCGTTTCATAACTCAAAGCATGGCTTCCGGATTTGGGAACTCAGTCAGCGAGTATGGGTGAGCCGGTAAGATTTGAAAGTTTGGAATCAATATTATAGTACTAATGGAAAATGTTAGTGGACCAGCATGTTATTTTTAAAGTGCAGTCTGGGAATGGCCAGAGGGAAATTCAGAGTATGATGCTTGAGGTTGAGGACACTTATCTTCACTGGGTGCTGACATCTCTGCTCAAAACCTAAGGAAAATTCTAATATGTTTCATATAAATGCCATGCTTTTTCATTTGATTGAAAGTATCTATAAATGGTAATCATGAAAGGAGCTGGTCTTTTAAACTGGTCCATCCACATTGCTCCATGTGTTTCACAGAGACCTACCTGGAATAATCCCTGGCACTGCATGCTGTACCCCCACCCCCAAATGAAAACAAAATACAGAACAGAAAGTCATTGACCCTGAAAAGAATATGCCTGTGGTGAGATGTTTTCAATGGCCCCTGTGGTCAGTCTCAGCAGTGTGGGATGCAGCATTTCTTCACAAATGCTTTCCGGGCTCTGCTCCACAGTGAGATAGAACTGAACCCAGAGTTTAGTGTGTTTTCTTTTTCTTTTGAATCTATTGCATCAGTTTTCTGTGGAGGGAGTTATTCCTGCCTGTTCATTGAGTTGAAAAAATATTTAAGAAATTAATGGCCTCTCATTCATCATTTTTCCATGTGTGTCTTACAGAAACATTAGGTTAGTCCATGTTAATGCCATCCACCTGTCGGGAATTGCATTGGTGTGGTGCAAATGTTAGAAACCAATCTGCAGGTATCAATTTCATTTAACATGGAGACTCTTAAGGCATAGAATGATAATTGGAATCCTCTGCTGTTCTACAGGGAAGCAGCCAACCCGATTGGAATGTCTCTGACCCTTCACACTGTGAAAAAGTCTTGAGTGTGCAGTTGTGTCCTCAGCCACACAGGGATGCCAAGGCAGTCAGGATAGCCTCTGAGGATGCTCAGAATGGAGAGCGCAACCTCACTCTGAAGAATCCCTCCTCTGGGAAAAGGTTCACACAGTCTGTTTTTCTTGGTCTACAGACACAAACCCCAACATTGGGGCAGTCCCTAGAATGTGGGAGAGGAGCACTATTTATAGTTAGTCCTTCACACCGAAAGGCCCACAAGCAAAGTCACCATGGATTAATGCTGTCCAAGAGTAAGGAATGTGGGGGAGCTTCCCCGTGTTCCCAGGAACGTGATGTTTCCTTTGAAACCCACAGTGGACAGAATCCCCAGGAGTGTCGGCGGCAAGGGCATGGTGTGAATCCAGCGTCACCCCTTTGTGATGACATGAACATCCACACAGGAGGGAAACCACATACATGTAAGGACTGTGCAGAGGCCTCCAATAGACCCTCATACCTCTTAAAACATTGTAGAATTCATACTGGAGAGAAAGCATATGTGTGTGAGCAATGTGGGAAGCTCTTTTCTTACTCTTCAAACTTTTCTATACACAGGAAAATTTATAATGGAGAGATATGTCATAAATATAAGGCACATGGAAAGGCCTTCACTCGATCTTCAATGCTTATTGGGCTTATGAAAACTCATACTGAATAGAGGCTTTATATATGTAAGGAATGCGTGAAGGCCTTTACTTATTCCTCAAATCTTACTCGCCATATAAAAATTCACAAAGGAGAGAAGCCTTATTGATGTAAGGTATGTGGGAAAGCCTTTTGTTATCCCTCACAACTTACTTGTCATATGAGAAAACACACTGGAGAGAAGCCTTATTGCTGTAAGGTATGTGGAAAAGCCTTTGTTGCATCCACAAGCCTTACTAGGCATATGAGAAGTCACACTGGAGAGAGACCTTATGTTTGTAAGGTGTGTGGGAAGGCCTTTGTTATATCCTCAAGGCTTACCCAACATATGAGAATCCACACTGCAGAGAGACCTTATGTTTGTAAGGAATGTGGCAAGGCCTTTCTTTATCCCTCAAGCCTTATTCATCATATGAGAATTCACACTGGAGAGAAGGCTTATGGATGTAAGGTATCTGGGAAGGCCTTTGTTGAATCCTCAAGTCTTACTCGACATATGAAAAAGCACACTGGAGAGAGACCTTATGTTTGTAATGAGTGTGGGAAGGCCTTTGTTTCTTCCTCAACCCTTACTGGTCATGTGAGAATTCACGCTGGAAAGAAACCTTTTGTTTGCAAGGAATGTGGGAAGGCCTTTCATCAGGCCTCCGGCCTAAATGTACATAGGGCTGTTCACACTGGTGTGAAATCTTATATATGTCAAGAATGTGGGAAGGCCTTTCTGTTTATTTCTGGTCTTAGGAAACATCAGAAAATTCATATTATGTAAGTCAATGCCCTAATAACAATTTTTAATGTCAAAACAGCGCCCCTTTGGTAAAGTCTGTTTTCTTTGTACCATTGGATGCTGTGCTTCAAAAGTGCAGCTAGGAAAGAAATAATGCTTTAGTGTATAACAAACATTTTGTGATGTCAGTGTATAAGGGAAAGTCTATGCAAAGTTTCCGGCATTTAAACTTGATGTGTATGTTAACATGTACTTTTTGGATTTTCTGTTGAAAGCCAGGAGGAATGTGAATTAAAAGGCAAAAAATTCCCTGTGCTCAGGGATCTCAAGACTCACCACTGTCTCATTCTTTATAGTGACACTGGATTGACTCTCTTTTTGCTTTGTGGTTCACACCCAGCGATGCTCAGGGGTTACTCCTGCCTCTACAATCAGTAATTACTCCAGGTGGTTTTTCGGTACCATATGGGATGCCAGGGATTGAAACTGGACTGGCCCCATGCAAGGAAAATGCCCTCCCCCTGGACTTTCGCTCCAGCCCCTGTGACTTGGCTTTGAGGCCCTTGGTTTGGAGGATTATAGCAGAAAAACAGCCACATCTTCGTTCTTCAGGGCCTCTTGATTCATGTTCCTTGAAGCCACACCCAGCTGAGTCCTACTCCTCGCTCTCTGCACAGTCATCCCTACCTGGGGGACTCAGGATCATTATGGGGTACTGTGATTGGAATCCAGGTGGGCTGTGTGTGACCATCTCCTTCTCCCATGCCATCTCTGCCTCCCATGTGTTCAGATCCTGGCTAGCATTGTCTAAGTATAAAGAATAAATGTTTCAGAAAGTGTTATCCTAGTTAAATGGCCCTGACAAGGTTCATTAATGAAGTGCCGTGAAAACAGTTTGTTTTTAAATTTTGAACTTTTTTCCCGTATTTTTGGGTCATATCTTGAAATACTCAGTGATTACTGTTTTTAGAAAGACATATGAAAGGATGAAAGAGGCCCCTTGCATCGAATGTCTGACAAATGCCGGGAATATGGGTCAGCTCCCCACATCCCAGCAGGCCATTCCATTTATCTATGATTACTCAGAAGGTTGGTCACATTCCTGGATCTCCCCACCAAGTTTAATAATATTACAGAAAAAAATTAAGTGTTGTATTTATAATAGGCAAAGTCCCCTCAGTGTAGTAGACACCAGAATGATAAAATGGATTCAGATCTGCTTAAAGGACAAAAAAGGCTCCAAGGTGCCCAAAATGGCTTGCTGCCCATTAGCCTCCATTTTTAGGGTCGGAATATATGATGATGTTGGTGCAGCCTGGCAGTGCTCAGGGCCTACACCTGGCTCTCAATGTGATGGTGCTCAGGGGACCATTTGGAGTTCTGAGGGTTGAACCCAAATTGACCACATGCAAGGCATGCGCCCAAGCCACTGTACTAACCTCATGCCCCATAGTCTAGATTTAAAATTGTGCTTCTGAAACGTTTTTTCTTGTAGGCAGGAGTCCACTGGTTTCGTGTTTTCAAGGGGTAGTGTGTTGACCAGACAGTGCTCTCTTATGTTCTTACCAGCCTCTCCTCCTTTTCCAGTGTCTGTCCAGCTCTCTGGGCTGTTTCTAGGCCAGTTCCTCTCTGCATCTCCAGGACTGGCTTTGCAGTCACTGCTTTCACCCCACCTTAATTACTTCCCCAAGAAACTCAGCATCTGGTGAATTGTACCAAACATCCTGTTTTACCTTGAATCATTCAAGCTGCATTTTTCCTGATGGACTGTGTGTGAGAGCATTGGGTCATTGTTTTACTGAACAGTACAGGATCAGGGGTCTTCTTATCCCCACCCTCCCACTGTGTGACCCACCACTCTCCACAGCCACCTCTGCACACCTTTATCCAGTCCATCCCCTTTGATCACAGATTCATATGGGTGGGCAAAAAGGGTCTGTGCATCTGGAACAGGGCCCTTTAAGGCTCAGGTTCTGGCAGCAGTGGAAGTGGCATCCCAGGCCAGGGACCTTCAGATATTTTTTCTCTTCCCAGTGTGGTTGCCTGATCAGGCAGCCATTGGTCTGGTGGTAGAGGAGGAAATGGTGGCCCTTTGTGGATGGGGGACTGTGAAGACCTATTTTTTGTCAGGATGTGAGTGGCGGTCTGTGAGCGCCCAGGGCCTCCTGTTCTTCGCACAGTGAGTGCAAGGACCACTCCAGCTTGGTGGGGCCCTTTTGTGCATATTTTTCTCTCATTTCTGATATCAGCCATTTTCTGAGGCATGAGTGATGCTTTAGGGAAACCCAGAGGTTTTAGGGGTGCAGGGGTTGCGGTGTTTATGGGTGATCATGGGGGTCCCCTTTGGCCACCATCACCCTCTGCTCCATGAATGGTTAGCAGCAGGTGGGCGTGGGGCTGAGCACAGGGGCTGAGCTCAGGGCCTGCGGAACCTGCAGAGGGCAGGGCTTGGATGTCCTAACCCTCCCAGGATGGGACTTTGCTCTGCACTCTTTCAGAGCACTTGGCCCTGGCATCACTCACTTGTGTAGAACCTCCAAATTCACTTCAAAGGGCAGGGTCCCAGCCTCCCTGTTGTTGTCTGTCCTTTGACTGTTGTGAAATGGCAATACCACATGATGACTTGATCCCTGACAGAGGCTGGGTTTTGCAAATGACACTTTTTCAGTATAATTGTTTTGATTTGGCTTGTGTACACATCTACAGTTGTTCAGGGTCTACTTTTTTTTTTTTTTGCTTTTTCGGTCACACCTGGCAATGAAAAGGGATTACTTCTGTCCTGCAGTCAGGAGTTCCTCCTGGCAGTGCTCACAGGACCCTATGGGTTGCTGGGAATCAAACCTAGGCAGGACGCATGCAAGGCAAATGACCTATCTGCTGTGTTATCTCTCCAGGCCCACTCAGGGTTCGGAAACTGCCTCCTGGATTTTCCTTGTAGAGGAGTGTTCACTGCTCACGTATTGGCAATTGTAGACCATTGAATGGACAGTGTTCTCTGATGTTCGTACGAGCCTTTGCTCCTGTTCCAGCGTCTTTCCAGCTCTCTGGGCTGCTACTAGGCCAATTTCTCTCTGCTCTTGTGCTGGCTTCGAGTGACTGCTTTCACCCTACCTTGATGGGTGATTTCCTGGAGAAGCTCATTGTCCCTTGCCCACCTGCCCCCTACCTGCCTCTTTTGTTTTGAATGAACCCCCTTTGCTTTTTTCCGTATGGACTGTGTGTGAGAGCATTGGCTCATATTTGCCCAATAGGACTTCTTACCTGTCACTAGCCCTCCACTGTGTGACCGTCCAGTACAGCAGCTGCCTCCATCCCTTTATATGAGCCCATACCCCTTGCACCACAGATCCACCTGGGTGGTCATAATGGTTCTCTCCACATCTGGAGTCTGGCTCTTTAAGGATGCTTGTGGAAGCAGAAGTGACATCACAGGGGGCCCTTCCTGGTGATTCTATTCCCGGAAACTGGGTCAGTGTCATTGTTAACATGGGTAAAGGACAGAGTAGGGCCCCTGAGAGAAAGTGGGACTTTGAAGGCCAACTTTGTGGCAGAATGGGGACAATTTCCCGTGAGTGCCTGGCAGTTCCCCATGTCCACACTGAGCTGCGGGTCCTCGCCAGCTTGGGGGCACCTTTGAACTTGTTTTTCACTTGTTCCCTGATACCAAGTGGTTCCTGAGTTGCAGTGGATGTTTGACGGGGTCAAGGGAGGAGGATGTAAGTGAGTAATCCTGGGGGGCTGCTGCGGCCACAATAGCCTCCAGCTCTGCGATTGAGCACCAGCGGGTGGCTACAGGGCTGAGCAAGGGGACTGTGGGCCTTGGGGTGAGGGACCTGCCGAGGGCAGGGGCTTGTCCGTTCTGACCTCCAGCTGGCCTACTTTGGGACCTTGGCCCCAGAATTGCTGCTGTAAAATCTCCAGATTCACTTTGGGCAGAGTTGCAGCTCCTGAAATGCCAAGAGACCCTGTTACCATCTGATTTTTTCAATGGCTTCCCTGGTATGATAGGGCCATCTGGAGTAGTGGATCCGCAGGTTACAGGGGTTTTAGTTTCCTTTTGGGTCTATTTTTGGTGTGGGGAATGGGGGGCTCTGCATGCCCGACGATACCCTGAGGGCTTCTTCTAGCTCCTGGCTGAAGTATTCTTCCTGGAGTGCTCTGGGGGCCATAGGGATGCGTAGGGATGCAGAGGATTGAGTGGTGTCAACAAGGCAAGCATCTTGCTAGTTTTACTGTCTACCAGAACAGGAATTTCTGCTTCTTCACATCAAGTTGCAAAGCCCTGTCTACACCCCTGTTTATTGAGATGAGTACTGGGGGTAAAGGGTGTGTGTGATTGTGTATGTGTGTGTCTGTAGAAATTGGGTTATTTTAAGAGGAGAAGGGCTGTCCCCATGATCGAGCCACATTCTGGGCTATGGTTGTGGGAGGCAGCCCTGCTGCTAGCCTGCAAGGTGCGCTGATGCATGTGATCTGGCCTCTGAGTCAGCCTCTGCTGTGCCTGTGAGAGCCTTCTTTGGGACCCACGGAGGAGTCCTCAGGCCAAGACAGGGCTGAGTTTTCTCCTTTGTAACCAAGCCCAGAACTTGTGTCGTGAAAGGCAACACAGATGCCAACCCATTTTGATTCTCCTGGGGAGACAGCAGCATTAGGCAGTATCCCCCAGGCAGGTCTGTGATCCAGTGCCCGAGGGTGTGGCTGGTCAGGGCTGTGGGTTGTGCTCCTATCCAGTGCTCACTGCTCTGACTCCTCCTTCAGGTCTCTGATCCTCGGAAAATCAGATGCAGGAGAAGATGGTGACATGACATCAGACATCCCATCCCTAGGTATGTAGAGAGTGACAAGAGAAGGTGATGCAGTGACAGGAGCACTCAGTCTTCTTGGGCCAAATGTCTCTGAGTTTTTTCAGGAATGATCCTGTATTGTGCCTCCTTTTCGGATGGCCCAATACTTTCTTTATTAGGCTATGTTTATTTCAGTTCTGTTGTATTTGGCTTTTCAACCACACCCAGGTAAAGAGTACTCATACCTTAGTGCTCAAGGATGACTCCTGACATGTCTCAGGAACCATATGGGGTGCTGGGGGTCGAACGCTTGCGTCTGGGTATTTTGTTTTATTTGGAGTGGTACACCCAGTGATTCTGGGGATTATTCTTGGCCTTGCACTCTGGCGTTGCACCTGGCAGTGCTAGGGGGACCATATGGGAAGATTGGGTTCACAGCCTGACCCTCTGTTCTGTTACTCCATCCTGCTGCTTTATTTTCTTTCCTGTTTATTTTTGTTGCACAGTGGAGGTGCTCAGGCCTTCTTTGCTCTGTGCTCTGTATTCGCACCTCATGCACATCATGGGTCCCCTAGGGTGTGCTGGCCCTGTTTTCTCCCCTAGCAGCTATGGTGACTCGGATCCCAGGACATGTGTTTCCCCTATTTTGTCCATTCTGCTCTGGAGAGCCGTGCCTGCTCAGTCACACAGTCCTGCATTCAGTCACACAGTCCTGCATTCACTCACTTCTCTGTTTGCAGTTCAGGGCATGTGCCGTCTTTTGGAGTCACACCTAGAAATTCTCATGGATTACTCCTGGTAGTGCTCTGGGACCCTGTTAAAGGTAATTCAAGAGAAATGTCATCCCTGCTGTCCTGTCTCTTTGGCCCCTACTCGAAACAGTTTAAATGAACTTTACTGTGCATAGAAAGACGGTTGAAAGGATGGAAGGAGCCCCTTGATTCAAATGTTTGACAAATGTTGGGAATATGGGTCAGTTCCGCACATCCCAACACTCCCCAGGCTCCCCACATCCCAGCCGGCCCTTCCATTTTCCTGTGATTACTCACAAGGTTGGTCAGGTTCCTGGATCCCACCCGTCAGTTCAATAATATCAGAGACATAAAATAAGCATTCTATTTGGAATTAGGAAAGTTCCATCAATCATGTAGTCACCCCAATAATAAAAAGGTTTCAGATCTGTGTAAAGGCCATAAAAGGCTCCAAAGTGACCGGAATGGTTTGTTGCTTATTATCCTCCATTCTTAGGGTCGGAATATACTCTAGTTTTTTATGTGTATATACATGTACACAGATATAAATTTGATATATACTTAATTTCTATGATATATATTATGTATTATACAAATACTCCATATATTATATATATATATATATATGTCAAAAACCAAACTGTCCTCCCGTTTTTCATGTATTTTGCTCTAGCAGGCCCAGTAAAGTCACATTTTGAGACTTCTTGTTACTGTGTTTAGCATATTGAATACTCCACAGGTAGCTTGCTAGGCTTTGCTGTGCAGGTGAGATACTCTCAGTAGCGTGCCTAGCTCTACGAGAGCGGAGAAATCGAATTCGGGTATACTATGTTGGCCGCTTGCAAGGAAAACGCTCTACCAACTGTGCTATCGGTATGTTTGCTGGTGGTACACACCTGGCAGTGCGCCTAGCTTAGTCCTTGATTTTCACTTTGACAGTGCTCAGGGGACCATTTGGAATTATGAGAATTGAACCCAGATAGACCACATACAAGGCAAGCACCCACCCCACTGTACTACCTCTCTTGTTCATACTCTGGATTTGAAGGTGTTTCTGAAACTGCCTCCTGTGTTTTTTCTTGTAGGCAAGATTCCACTGGTCAGGCATTTTCAAGAGGTAGCATGTTGGCTGGACAGTGCTCTCATGGTATTAATAGGCTTTTCCCCTTTACAGTGTCTGTCCAGTTGTCTGGGCTGGTGCTAGGCCAGTTCTTCTCTGCACCTTCAGGGTTGGGTTCAGAGTCACTGCTTTCACCCCATCTTGATTACTTTCTCACGAAACTCAGTGTCAGGTGCCTTGTACCAACCTGTGTGTTTGACCTTGAATCAACCACATTTTTTTTTCCCTGATGGACTGTTTGTGAGGGCATTGTTTCAATGTTTGAGTAACTGGTGCAGGATCAGGCTCTTGTCCTTACACCAGCGCCACACTGTGTGACCCACCACTCCAGCAGCTGCCTCTCCACTACTTTATGCAGTCCAGTCCCCTTAAATCACCAATTTACCGGGATGGGAACAGAGGGTCTCTGCATCTAGACTATGGACCTTTAAGGATCCTGGCAGGTGCGGAAGTGATGTCACAGAACTGTTACTTTCAGCATCCCTTCTTTTCTAGTTGTGGTTGCCTGGCTCAGACTGCCATTGGTCTCGTGGGTAAAGGAGGAATTGGCGGCTCCTTTGACGTGGACTGTGGAGGCTGATTTTGTCGCAGGATACTAGCGGCCTCCCAGTCGCCTGCACTGTGAGTGGCAGAGCTGGGCCACCTTGGGGGTGCTTTCTCCCTTGTTTTTCACTCGTTCCTGACATCCAGGCGGTTCCTGAGGTATGGCAAAGGCTTTAGGGGGACCCAGAGGCTTTGGGCAGTGGAGCGGGGGCTGTGCTGGGGTGCAGGGTTCTTACGTGTAAGCAAATGATCGTGGGAGGGTCCCCTTAGCCAGGATCACCTCCCGCTCCGGAAAGGCTCAGAGGTGGGTGGGTGCTGGGCTGAGGGACCTGCACAGGGCGGGTCTTAGCCCTCTCAAACCTGCCAGCACTGGGCTGAGCTTGCCTCTTTCCAGAGACTTTGGCCCTGGCTTCACTAGTGTAGAACCTTCAGATTCACTTTAAAGGGCAGGCCCCCAGCCCCGCTGTGCAGCAGGAAACCCAGTTCTCCTCTGTGCTTTGATTTGCTGTTGTGGTGGGAAAGGGTCACCCGGTGGCTCATTCCCTGTGAATGGGTGAGGTTTTGGAAGTTGAAACTTTTTCTTTTCTTTTCTCTCTCTTTCTTTCTTTCTTTCTTTCTTTCTTTCTTTCTTTCTTTCGATCTTTCGTTCTTTCGTTCTTTCTTTGCTGTCCTCCTGTTGTTCATCGATTTGCTCGAGCGGGCCCAGTAATGACGTCATTGGAGACTTTGTTGTTACTGTGCTTGGCATATCGAATACAAAACAGTTAGCTTGCCAAGCTCTACCGTGCGGGCGAGATGCTCTCTGTAGCTTGCCAAGATCTCTGACAGGGGCGGAGGAATCGAACACGGGTTTGCCATATTGGCTGCATGCAAGGCAAATGCCCAACCGCTGTGCTATCACTCTAGCCCACTTTATTTATTTTTTTTCGTTTTGGATCACACTCAGCCATGCACAGGAGTTACTCCTGTCTCTGCACTCAGGAATTACTCCTGGCAATGCTCAGGGGAGCAGATGGGATGCTGGGAATTAAATCTGGGTCGGCCACATGCAAGGTAAATGCTGTGCCGGCTCTGCTTTTCCTCCAGCCCCTTCATTATTTTTTTGGTTTGGCTTGTGTACCATATCTGGAGATGCTCAGGGTTTACTTTTGGCTCTGCAGTTGGGAATTCCTGTTGATGGTACTCAGGGATCATAAGGGATGCAAGGGATTGATGTGGGTTGGCAACATGCAAGGCAAATTCCCTTACCTACTTTACTGTCTCTCGTCCCAACTTTTCTGTCTTATTTTCTAGGTCAAGTATTTCTGCTTCCTAAGTGCCAGTTGCAAAGAACTATGAGCATTGTCTCGTGTGACACTGCCCCAACATATAAACATAAAAAACTCAAAGACCTCATTGATCCTGACATTGATTCAATTAGGTTAGATGATTTCAATGGCCCCTGCATTCTCAGCTTTGTGGGGACTCAGCCTTGCCTTCTTACACGCATCCCGAGCTCCATACTGAGCTACAACAGAACGCAGACTCGGGTGTATTTTTATTTTCTTGAAAGTGGTGCTCCCTTTTTCTGTATAGAAATAATTTCCACTGAATGTGTTCTTCGTTGAGTTGAGAAAAATTTGGATACTTGTTAATAGCAACACTTCTGTCAATTTTGCATGAACTTCTTGCAAAACTATTTGGTCATTCCAGGAAAAGCCATATATGTATCAATAATTGTATTTCCATGGTGGAATTGTTAGACATCAAACCTGCAGGGTTTGACTTTTTTTGACATGGAGACCCTCAAGAAATCAAGAAATAATTGTAAACCTCCTCTGCTGTTCTCCAGGGAAGAAACCAGCCTTAGCGGAATGTCCCTGATCCAGTGCACTGTGACAGTCTCGAGTGAGAGTGGTGCCTGCATCACTGTGGGGATTCTGAGACAGGCAGGAATTCTTCAGATGGGAAAAATTCCAGGGCTGTTAGCAGCACGGACACAATTTGAGTCACCTGCCACACAAATGTGATCATCTGAATATCCACACAGGAGAGAAATTGTAAACATGTAAAAAATGTGGGAAGGCTTAGATCTATCCTCATACCCGATTATACATAGGAGAATTCATACAGGAGAGAAACACTATTCATCCAAGGAATATGGGAAGACCTCAAGACTTAGTATGCATAGGAAAATTCATTTAGAGAGACCTTATTCATGTAAGGATAAGAAATGTTTGAAGACCTTTATTTCCTTCTCAGGGGTTTCTGTGCATAGAAAATTCATGCAGTAGATAAACGTTACTCATGTAAGGACTGTGGGAAGACCTTTACTTTGTACTCAGAACTTACTAAGCACAGGAAACGCA
The DNA here is from genome assembly GCF_029834395.1 of Sorex fumeus. Lineage (NCBI taxonomy): Eukaryota > Metazoa > Chordata > Mammalia > Eulipotyphla > Soricidae > Sorex > Sorex fumeus. The sequence continues at coordinate 1,823,676 of NW_026606191.1, forward strand.
CACTGAAGAGAATCCATATATATATATATATATATATATATATATATATATATATATATTCTGTTGCAATGCATTCACTTACCACTCACTCCTTATTGCATATAAGAACATTCATACTGGAAAGAAACATTATGTATGTAAGGCAAGCAGGAAGGCATACTGTGTAAACTCACACAACTTGGGGGACACGACACCCACACAGCGGCGGCTCTATCTCTCCCGCCACCCGCGTTCGGTAGTCTCACCCTTCTACCACCCCGGAGAGGTCGATGGCGATGGTCAAGCGGGGGAAGGAACGAGGGCCAGGCTGGCTGGTATTAGTCGTAGTTTATTCTGATTCTTTCCTCTTCTCCTCTGTCTCTCTATCTCTCCCCCCATTCTTCCTCCCCCGGCTACTTCATTCTCCTTCTCCATTCCCCTTCATCCTCCTTCTCTGGAGTCTGGGTTCTGATCCTCTCTGAACTCTCTTCTTCCTTCTGCCTTCTGCCCCAGCCCACTCCTACAGTACAGTTAAAATCTCTCTCCATGAGGAATTGGGGGAACAATTACACATAGGTGTGGTCACAATCAATAGGGGTGGAGATGAACAGGGGTAGAAATCTTAGCCTCAGGGAAGACCGCTCCTAGGACAGATCCTTCCTTAGCAGGAGGACCCACCCTAGAGCAGAATTCCATGGGCGTGCCTCTCCTCTCCTTGTCTGACAAGCATATAAAATATAATAGAAATCATTTTGTATGGATACAGTAAGAAATATCTTAAACTTATAGAATTGCTCTCCTAGGGCCATCTTGATCTCAGACTACGGTGCTCAGGCCAGATAGTCTTTCCCACCCCTAGCAGGATCCTAGTCTTGTCGTTACCTTGGATCATGACAGCATTTGTCCATGATCAAATTCTTAACTTATAGTTAAGAATCGTGGCACTTTGGCCTGGCCCATTTCGCTGCCAGGGTAGCTCACCGCTTGCCCTGGGTCCATTCAGTCCCTCATCGGGACCCTGCTTTTGGGGTGTTAGGAACTATGGGCAACTGAGGCTTAAGTCGAGAAAGATGCCCAGGAGTGAATAATATTCAAGGCCAATCAAATCCTAAGTTACAAAGCATAATGTTAACGTTCTTTCTGTATCTATACAAAAGGATATTACTTTAAGGTAAACTATTCATAAGGCATAAGGAGAGGAGAAAGGCAATATTTCACTCATACATATAAAATCATAGATTTCTGGGAAACTGATCTTACAAATTAACAAAGTCTGATTAAGGGGAAAGCTGATTAACTGGGTGGGAGAGCATAGGGAAGACTGTTTACAGATAAACACAATGGAAGTGGAAGTGCTTCAGGAGCACTGAGGTGGGTGTAACCAGATAAAACCTAAGCTTCTTGAAGGACAAAGCAATGTTACCCAACATCTCCCCCTTTTCTGTTTACAAAAACACAAAATTTGAAATAGAAAGAGTAACAATTACAAACACAAAGTCTCATTTGTTGTGCTAAAACTTCAGTCCACCCCTGAACCCAGAGCAGTGCTTGTTGCAAAGTGTCGATAGTCCTGCACTGTTCAAGGGTGATCAGAGTCATTTAGTCACGTTTTGAAGAAATGGAGAGTCCGGATCACAATTTGAAGAGTTATTTCTGCAACAGCAACAGTAGTGGTCACAGCAGTGAGTCCCAGGGGAGTAGCTATTGGAGTCTGATGAACTTCAGGGAGCACTGGATCAGGCAGTGAGCACTGGAACAGGAGCATCACAATTTCTGTCAGGAGCTCTTCAGCAGGGGAATGCAGTCATTCTCTGGTCAGGTTCACTGGCAGTCATATATGTGCAACCTAGCTTATGTTTGGAAAAAACACTTTTTTAAAGTTATCATGTTTCAACCATTGGGGTTTGGTACATCTCCATGCCTGTGGATAGAGAAAGAGACAGGGGGGAACTCCGACAGTTCTCCTAGAGAAAAATTAAAAGGCGTTCCTATTAAAAGTCATTCCTTTCTCCTTTGAGAGCTGAGACACCTGTGAATTCTAAGGAGAGGGTAAAAGTAAGGAATTGTTAATCCAAAATATGGGGTTCTGGAGTTGCCCAATCCACAACTTGTAAGAGAAGGGTATAAGGAATGCTTTTAATTTGATCTCATGATATGTTGAAGGAGCTGGAATCCTTTGCTGCAGGCCTTCTGATGCTGGCTTCTCTGATTTACCTGTGAATTCCAGCTGAAATCAGCTTGAAATCAGCTTGTCGATAGCTTGGAGCTGGAATTTAGAGAGTTGTAAGACTGCAAAGGTCTGAAAGTTAAAGCAAATAGATGAATTCGGCTCCTGATGAAATGCAATGAGACCCAAAGTTTCTTGGTGGGGTTATTTGTTGAAAGAAAAATATAGCTTCTTCCTCGAATGAGGTGTCTCCCTCATTCTGCCCAGTCTCTGTCAATTTTAATCAAAATAGAAGAATTAGTAGTTTTCTGAGCTTGTGCATCTTCCTGAAAATGCTTTTCAGCTGCTGTATATGGCTCCCCTCGAGGTAAATTCAAAATTTGTAAAGAGAACAATGTCAAGGACAAGGAGTTGAACGGGGCATACCTCCTTTTTTTTTTTTTTTTGAACTATGCCCGATTCACAGGTCCAGAAAGACCAGAATGAGATCTGATATCAGTAATAAAAACAAGTTCAGAACACTTTTGTAAAAGAGACTGTTGCTGCTGAAGCAATTGTTGAGCTATATTGCATTTGATGTACTTAGAAACTTAGTTACAGTACCAGGGAAGAGACCAACAACATAAACTGAGTCTGAGATATTACTAGCAGGCCCTGGCACATGGGCGAGTGAAAAAACCAATGTGGCAAGAAGTTGTAGCCTTCATTGGAAGCTCTTTCTGATATCAGAAATAATCTGCTTCATAACCATAAACACACACACAAGCAGAAGTATCCTAGTGACAATGCCTTTTGTCCCTCACCAAACTCAGCGTCTGTAATGGCTGAGTGGGTGAGCACCCAGGAATGAGGTATCTCTGTGCCTCCTGGGTCAATAAGCAATGGCTGAGTGGGAGAATAACCACGTACCCACTGACCCTGAAGCCGTTTTCCCAGAGGCGGCATCTCATGAACTAGAAGTAGAAGTTCACTTTTCCAAAAGTAAAACTGTACCAGCCTGAATCTTTGAATAACCTTCTTTGGAACTAGCAGTTCACCATTGGTTCTGATAAAAGACCTGAGAGTCAGTTGTCCAGACTGAGTTCCTGGCAGATGTTCTTGGGAATCAAGACTAGAAACTAGAGAAGGCTTTCTCCGCCTCTGACCTGACTGAGGAATCTCAGGGTAGCTGAGCCCTTTTACACAAAGTTCTGCTTGGTTTGCCAGTGCAAATTCACTAATAGACACAACACTTTGATCCCAAAGTTTCTCAGTTTTGTCCTGGCTCAAAACCTGATACACGTTAGGTGCAGAACTCAGCTCCGCATGTCCCATACACGGGATAGCTTCTTCCCTGAACTCAACCACTTGTTGGTGAGCCTCTAAATGCTCTGCATGAGGAATGGAGTCAGGGATCGGAGATGCCTTTCCTTGCACTGTCAGGAAGTCTTCCAGACAACCATGAAAACCTGATGTGCTGCTTGTACCGTTTGCTTGAGCAAACTCCCTTTCTACCTGGGGGTTCAAATCTTGTCCCTTTGCAACAGAATTTAATCTGCAGGGACTCTGGGTGAGAGAAATACTAACTGTATCAGAGCAGGGAATATCCACGGTGGCGCTCCCTGCCGTGGCTGGTTGCAGTGAATCTACTGACTGGAGCTCTGAAGCTCCACATTGGGGAGAAAAGCTGCAGCTGGGAATGTCCCCTGATTTTGCGGGGCCTGGGGCTGGCCCCACTGCAAGTTTCCCGAATTAGGGTCACCAGCTACACCAAGATTGAAGGGGCAATCTCTGGCCCAGTGGTTTCCATTACGGCATCGTGGACAAGGTCCAGGTGGTGGTCTCACAGTTGCACGTTTGGGAGGTGCCCTGCAATCCTTACGGAAGTGGCCTGATTTCCCACAATTAAAACATTTGCCCTGATTTTGTCTCTGTATGGCATAGGCCTCGGCAGCATTAATGCATGCCTGATGTTTGATAGAACCAACATTCCGACATGCCTTCAAGTACCCCATTATGTCCTCCTTCTCCTTAATGGGACGCAGGATGGCCTGACAATCCTCGTTAGCATTTTCAAAGGCCAGTTGTTTAGTCAAATGTTCCTGGGTTTCCTTACCCTTAACCTGTCTTTCAATGGCTTCCATCAACCTCCCTATGAAATCTGCATATGGTTCTGTGGCACCCTGAACAATCTTTGTATAGCTTCCCTTAAATTCAGCATCTGCATCGATCCTTTCCCAGGCCCACAGGGCGGCATCACGGACATGAGCAAAAACAGCACGAGGCAAGGTGACTTGCTTCTTAGGGTCGTGCCATTTCCCTTCACCTATTAACATCTCGTAAGTCAATTTAATCCCTGAAAATTTTCGTCCAGCATGGCCTAGGCTCTGAAGTTTTGCCTTGGCCTCATCACTGAACCACATCCTCCACTGGATGTACTGAGAAGGGCTTAAGCACATCTTAGCAACCACGTGAAAATCTTGAGATACCCAGTGAGCCTTATTGCTCCAGCCTGTAAGATACTCCTTACAGTACGGAGATGTAGGTCCGTACAAGGCACAGGCCTTTTTGAAATTACTGAGTGAATCCATTCTTAACCCTTCATAAGATGGAGACTGATTCTCCTCCAGCTGGATGGGAAAAAAGAGACGGAGCTCATGGGGTCTGGGTGGGATTGACCACTTATGGTCGAGAGCTTTCAGTTGTAAGCTTCTATCGGGAGCATGTCCCGAGCGGCCTGGAGGCCTCTTGGCTGAGCGGCGGCTCCTGTGAGAAGCCTCCTGTACCAAGTCACTCTCAGACTCAAAATCTGAGGAAGTGGTAGCTGGCTCATCATATGCATCACTTTCCTCTGACGTACTAGAAGTAGAGTCGTACAGAGGAGGTGGAGGTGGAGGTCTCTCTGGTGCGATAGCAGTAGGGAAAGTTAATTCATTAGTGACAGAGAGATTTTGGCTCTGAGAACGTGTTTGCACTGGAAACGCCTTGAGCTGCTTTCGGGGCTTGGGTATAGGAGCAGTCAAGCATTGCGCATCAGGCTTCTTTCTAGGCTTGGGCATGGGAGGAGCCGAAGGTATGGCTCTCTCAGTAGTAGAAACGTTCTTAATTTCATCCTTGATCTTAAAATCCTCTCTGTTTAACTCCGGAGGAAAGCTTCCCATATTATATCTAACATCCTCCTCCTCCGAGGTATCTTCCAAAGCCTTAAGAATGGAGTTAACAATTTCCCAAGTTACCCAGAACTGTTTGGGGATCTGAGCCCCTTCTTTAAATTCCTTGAAGACATTACTCTTAATCTTTTCCCAAACCTTAGGCTCCAAAGTACCTTTATCTGGAAACCAAGGATGATATTTATAAACAGTTTTTAGGCAGGACCGGAGTTGGTCCCGAGAAACACGATGTCCAGTTCTCTTTGCAAAATGCTTAATCAATTCAATAAAAAACTGGCCACATTCACTTTGGCACGAAACATTTTGAAAGGACTTCGCTCGGCACTGTTTTTGTCCCATGTTAGTGGGGAGTATGGCTAGCAGTTTAATTCACCGCACCACAAAATCTTAGTTCTTTCACCAAATTTTCTAGAGTTGGGGTGTACCGAACGCTATTCTTACCTTTAGTTGTGTACCGGTTGGAGGCTCGCGCCGGCCCAGGGACGCCAGATGTGTAAACTCACACAACTTGGGGGGCACGGCACCCACACGGCGGCGGCTCTATCTCTCCCACCACCCGCGTTCGGTAGTCTCACCCTTCTACCACCCCGGAGAGGTCGATGGCGATGGTCAGGCGGAGGAAGGAACGAGGGCCAGGCTGGTAGGTATTAGTCGTAGTTTATTCTGATTCTCTCCTCATCTCTCCTTCTGTCTCTCCTTCTCTCTCTCTGCTCCCATCTCTCTCTGTTTCTCCTCGTCTCTCCTGTCTCTGCTCCCATGCTACTTCATTCTCCTTCCCCATCCCCCTTCATCCTCCTCTTCCTTCTGATCCTCTCTGAACTTCTGCTTCTTCCTTCTGCCCCTCTCTGAACTCTCTTCTTCCTTCTCCTGCCCCTGTCTCACTCCTACAGTACAGTTAAATCCTCTCTCCTGAGGAATTGGGGGAACAATTACACATAGGTGTGGTCACAATCAATAGGGGTGTAGATGAACAGGGGTAGAAATCTTAGCCTCAGGGAAGACCGCTCCTAGGACAGATCCTTCCTTAGCAGGAGGACCCACCCTAGAGCAGAATTCCATGGGCGTGCCTCTCCTCTCCTTGTCTGACAAGCATATAAAATATAATAGAAATCATTTTGTATGGATACAGTAAGAAATATCTTAAACTTATAGAATTGCTCTCCTAGGGCCATCTTGATCTCAGACTACGGTGCTCAGGCCAGATAGTCTTTCCCACCCCTAGCAGGATCCTAGTCTTGTCGTTACCTTGGATCATGACAGCATTTGTCCATGATCAAATTCTTAACTTATAGTTAAGAATCGTGGCACTTTGGCCTGGCCCATTTCGCTGCCAGGGTAGCTCACCGCTTGCCCTGGGTCCATTCAGTCCCTCGTCGGGACCCTGCTTTTGGGGTGTTAGGAACTATGGGCAACTGAGGCTTAAGTCGAGAAAGATGCCCAGGAGTGAATAATATTCAAGGCCAATCAAATCCTAAGTTACAAAGCATAATGTTAACGTTCTTTCTGTATCTATACAAAAGGATATTACTTTAAGGTAAACTATTCATAAGGCATAAGGAGAGGAGAAAGGCAATATTTCACTCATACATATAAAATCATAGATTTCTGGGAAACTGATCTTACAAATTAACAAAGTCTGATTAAGGGGTAAGCTGATTAACTGGGTGGGAGAGCATAGGGAAGACTGTTTACAGATAAACACAATGGAAGTGGAAGTGCTTCAGGAGCACTGAGGTGGGTGTAACCAGATAAAACCTAAGCTTCTTGAAGGACAAAGCAATGTTACCCAACAGCATACATTATATCCTCAAGCCTTAGGGATCACAGAAAAATTCATATGGCAGAGAGCTTACATATGGAAGGACTGTGGGAAGGCCTTCATTCAAACTTGATGTCTTACTAAACAGAAAATTTCATACCAGAGAGAAACCCCACACATGTTAGAAAGGCCTTTGCTCTACATTCAAGCCTTAGTATGCATAGGAAAATTCATAGTGGAGAGAAGTCTTACATATGTCAGGAAAGTGGAATGCCATCACCCAACCCTCAACTCTTACAATCCATAGGAAAATACAAACTGGAGGGAAAGCTCATGTCTGTGAATGTAGAAAGGCCTTTGTGTGCCTCTCTAGCCTTTGTAGTCTTTGTAAACTGCACATGGGATGAGTTGACCCCGAAGAACTGTCCCCAAGTTTAGAACAATCCCCCTAGGGAAGACGAGTTTTATTTAGACCAGGAAGGTTAGGACGGGGCTACAAAAGTCCAGCCCAGAAGCTAAGAATCTAGCATGACATGCTTCCCGTGACATCATCCTATAAGAGAAAGGTACTCGGTGATTATTACCAGGGCTATAGTTATGCCAGTGTCCCGGCATTTAAACTTCACAGTGTGTTAACTTGTAAATAACAGTCTTGGTTATGGAAGCCAGGAGGAAAGTGACTAAATAAGTACCAAGTATAAAAGGAAAAACCTCTTGGAGCAACAAAAGCTTTTAAAAATTAATAAGACAATCTTACCAACCCTAAAACCATATATAACAATGTTCACATGAATTTGTTTTCTCCACCTATTGCATAGCGGTAGGGTGTTTGCCTTACAACCTGAGTTCGATTCCTCTGCCCCTCTCGGAGAGCCCGGCAAGCTACCGAGATTGGGCCTGGCAAGCTCCCCGTGACGTATTGGATATGCCAGACACAGTAACAACAAAGTCTCCAATGGAGACGTTACTGGGCCCGCTCAAGCAAATCGACGATCAACGGGAGGGCCTTTATCTTTATCTTATCTCAAATTTTATTTTATTCATTTTTTTGGCCTTTTGGGTTACATCTGGCGATGCACAGAGGGTACTTCTGGCTATGCACTGAGGAATTATTCCTAGCAGTGCTTGAGGGACCATATGGGATACTGGGATTCGAAACTTCGTAGGCCGCACAGGATCCCCTGGGTGTCCCGAAAGGATCTCTCCGCACTTGGAGTCTGGCCCTTTAAGGCTGCGGGTGGAAACGGAAGTGATGTCACAGACAGGGCCTTCCTGGTACCTCTGTTCTTGCTGATAGAGATGGTTCAGTTAGTCCCACCATTGTTACCTGTGTGAAGGACGGCCTGGAACTGGCTGGAAGCGGTTCTTGAAGGCGGATTTTGGGGCAGGAGAGGGGCGACTCTCCGTCTCTGCACTTGAGCAACGCGTTAGTGTGGGGGACACTTTCACGCTGGTTTTTCACTTGTTCCTCAACATCCAGGTGTTCCTGAGGTGTGACAGAGGCTTTAGGGGTACGCGGAGCTTTGGGGGGCACAGTGGGAGCTGTACTGGGGCGCAGTGTTGCGGGTGTGAGCGCGTAGTCCTTGGGGGCCGCTGAGGCCATGATGGCCTCTTATCTCTGTGATGGGGCAGCGGCGGGTGGGGGGAGGAACTGAGCTTGGGGCTGAGCCCGGGGGTGCTGGAATTGCACAGGGCGGGGGTCATGGCTGTCCCGACCCTCCTGGCAGTCCCATATTGTAGCCTTTGGCCCTAATCTCGTAGCTGTAGAACCTCCAGATTTGAAGGGCAGAGCCACAGCCCTCCTTAACCCCCCCCCCCCCATGGCAAGAGTTCCCTTGCTGTACATCATTTTCATTGCTGTCGTGTTGGTCCATGACATTCGTGGGCAGTGGACCTGCAGGTGGCTGGGGTTTGCCAGTGAACATGTTCTCTTGGGGCTGTTTTTGGTTTGGGGGTTGTTTTGGGGGGCAATGGGGGGAGGGGGCATCCTTGGAGAGGGCTCAGGGCTTCCTCTGGCTCTGGGCTCAGGTATGATTCCTGCTGGTGTTGCTGCGGGACATAGGTCCGCGAAGAATTTACTGACTCAGGGCAAGTTCCCTACAGACTTCATTGTCTGTCCAACCAAAATATTGGTGTGTTTTTTTTTTTCAGTTCACGAGTTCCATCTCCCTCATGTCAAGTTGCAAAGCACCCTTTACTCTTCATCTCTTCCTGAGCGGGTGACCCGTGGATATTGGGATAAATACTGAGGGTAAAGATTTTTGTTGTCGTTTTTTAAATTTTTCCCCTTTTTTTGAAGGAAGATACTTGTGTATTTGTGTGTGTGGGGGGGGCTTTGTACAGGACTCCTGGTACTTTTGGAAGAAATTTATGTAGGAAGGGGCAGAGCAAAAGTACAGCAAATACATGTCTTGCACACAGTAAACTCGGGTTTGGTCCCCTGCATCATAGTGATCCCCAAAGCTTCCAGGAGTGAAACCCTGAGTGCAGAGTTAGGAATACCCCCTGAGCAATGCTTGTTCTGGCTCAAAGGAAACACACACAGACCCACACCCACACACATACGCACTTGCACACACAGGAAAACATGTGATTGCAAGAAAAGAAAATAATAAGGATTCTGGGAAACTATGGAAATGCCAGAAAACAGAGTTTTCAGAACCCACTCTTTTACTATTTAAATGTTCCTCGCTAGTTTGTCTTTGCACAAGATTTTTTGTTTGTTTGTTTGCTTTGCTTCCTTAGAGTTGTCCTATTGTTGCTGTAGTTTTGACCACTCCTTGTAGGTATCTGCACTTACTTCTCACTCAGCTCAGGGATCACTGCAGCCAGGGCCTAGCGTGGCCAAGTATCGTACTTGGGTCAGCTGAGAGTAAGACCACTCCACCCCCAAAATAGAATATTTACAGTATAAGTAGTCTTGAGAAGTTCCAAATGACAGGCACAGTTCATATTATGGTCCTTAGTAAATAAATGCCTTGGATATTTGGATTTATTTTTTATAAACCTGGGTGATTGCACCGTTTTCAAATATATTCCTGCACAACAGGAGCGAGTATAGGATGAGACTCATGCAGATGTGCTGATGCAGGATTAGAGTAAATCAGGACTCAGATGGGTCCAGGTCCAGCAGGACAGAGCACGGCTGTGCCTCAGGCTTATTATCTGGACCCAGAAGTGATCTTGTTTCCCTGGATAGAGTGTACAGGTGCTTGCCCTTGTCCACCCTGCAAGACAGTGGCTGAAGGTTTGTCTACCCTAAGTCCCAGGCACAGAGGGTCTCTGCATCTGGACCATGGCCCTTTAAGGCTCCTGGCAGAAGCAGAAATGATGTCATAGACGGGCCCTTCAGAAATCCTTTCTGTTCTAATTGTGGTTGCCTGGCTCTGGCCGCCATTGGTCTCGTGGGTAGAGGAGGAAATGGTGCCTGGCATTACAGGGAAACTGTGGGGCCGATTTTGTGGCAGAATGCAAGTGGCCTCAGGTGAGCGCCCCGCGTCTTGGCACTGTGAGTGGTGGGGCTGCGCCAACTTGGGGGGTGCTTTCATTCTTGTTTTCCTCCGTTCAGGATGTCCAGGCGGTTCCTGAGGTGAGGTAAGGCGAAAGCTGATAGGGGACCCAGAGGCTTTGGGCGGTGCAGTGGGGGCTGTGACAGGCGCAGAGGTCGCAGGTGTGAACAAGTGATCCTGGGGTTCCCCTTGGCCAAGATCTCCTCTAGCTCCTGGAAGTGTCAGAGTCCGGTGGGCCTGGGGCTGCGGGACTTGCAGATGGCGGGGCTTAGCCCTACCGAACCTCTAGCACCGGACTTTGGTTGGCCCTGTCCGGAGCCATTGGCCCTGGCATCCTTAGTGTGGCACCTTCAGGTTCACTTAGAAGTGTGGGGCCCCAGCTCCACTCCAGCAGGGGACCCAGTTGTCCTCTGTCATTTGTTTGACTGTCCTAATGCGGTGGGGCCACCCAGTGTCTCAGCCCTTGCAGGTGGGTGGCGTTTGCAAATGAAACTTTTTCATTATTATCATTTTGGTTTGGCTCTTGTATCACATCTGGTGGTGGTCAGGATTCACTTTCGGCTCTGCAGTCGGGAATTCCTGCTCGTGGTACTAGGGGACCATAAGGGATGCTGGGAATTGATCTCGGTTGGCTGCATGCAAGGCAAGTTCGTACCCACTTACTGTCTCTGGTCCCAGCTTTTGTATTTTCCCTAGGTAAAGAATTTCTCCAACCTAAGGTCCAGTTGCAAAGCACCACACACATGTAATCTCTCCCTGACCAGATGACCCCCCAGCTGTTGTGAGTACTGGGGGTAAAGTTTGGTTTTCCTTTTTTAAGAGAAATAGTTGATTTTTGGGGTGGGGGTGTTGTTGGGGAAGCTTTGTTCAGGGTCACTCTTGATGTGGTGGAAATAATTCACTTAGAAAGGGCCAGAGCAATAGTACAGCAAGTAGGGTACTTTCCTTGCAAGCAGCCAACCCAGGTCTCTCTATGTCTAGTAATCCATATGGTCCCTGAGCCCCACTAGGACTGAACCCTGATCCCAGAGCTGCAAATCCCTGAGCACTGCCAGTTGTGGTCTAAAATTGAAACATGTGCTTGCACATACACATACACACAGAGAGGATATGAGAGCAATGAGAAAGAGGAGTATTATTTACGAGAAAACATGAATTTATGCAGAATAGAAAAATACAGAAAAAGTGGATTAAGGATCCACTTTAAATGTTTCACTCTAGAATTTGTCTTTACCCTAAGTGTTTTAGGTTTGATCAGTAAATTTCCACTTTTGCTCCCCCCAAAGATGATTATATTGCTCTTATGAGCACTCCTAATCTATCCTTAAATCATAAAGTCAAACCTTCTGGTGACTCTAGACTTTGTATCTGCAGTCATTTATTTGCATTCCCCTTTCCACTGTAACCTGTATAATGTATAATCTATCACTATAGAGCAATGTTCTTTGCTTCAAAACAGAAAAACCATTCATGCTAAGCTCTTAATATTTATGAGTTAATTGACTCTAAAACATATATACTGCTGGCCATCCATCATAATTACTTTACTGAGGCTTCAGTTGCCATAGTCGCTAACCCCAGAAAGCTGGTTCCCAGCCTGCTTTTAACCTTAGCTCCTCGACCCCTGACAAGTAAGTTTTGGAATGTTTCTCTACTGTGTGTATTGATAATTTCAAATATCAATAAGAAGTAAACTTAATTGTTTAATATGTACGAGCAGGAAAGGAGAAAAGCAACACAGATGCATATAGCCCATGAGCGAATTTCTCAGCAAAGTCTCCGGCAGAACGTCTCCTTGAGTTAATCCCCCCCCGCAAAGAATTATCTCTGTTAAAACACTTGACCTGGGTAAATGGTAAATCACAACATGTGAAGTTCTGTACCTCAGAACCCCTCAGATGTTCTATAAGTATGCTATTCGATTCTGAATTAAAGATTGACTATGCACTATCCATTGGCCATCAGTTGTTGTGGTTCCTGTGTCTGTATTTCTTTGGAGAGACAGAACACTGAACCTGTTACCATGTGACCTACCAACTCACTATTCTTCACATCTGGCAAACTGGTGTGTGTGCCTCAGAATTGACACTTGGTTATTTTTTGTTGTTGTTCTCTTGTTTCATTAGAGTTACCTTTTGAAGTTGCAGTATTTTTGGTAATCACCCTTCATTGTCCGTGGCTTATTCCTTTTTCTGAAGTCAGGAATCATTTCCTACAAGGGTCAGGGGCCCATCTATATAAGAGTATTTTGAACCTGGGTCAGCCAAGTGCAAGGTGAATGTCTTATCCACTGTATTAACAGTCCAGGCCCCAAGATATAATATTCATGGTTTCAAAGTAGACTCACTCTAAGAAATTCCTGTTGTTAGACACACATAACATCATGGGTCATAGTAAACACCCTGGTTATTTGGATAGTTTTGTGATACAACACACTTTTTACATGGTTTTCAGAGTGATTCTTGCAAAATAGGAGCAAGTGCTGGATGAGGCTCATGTGCTGATTGGGGATTACAGTAAATCAAGACCAGGATGTGTCCCGGTCCAGAGGGTCAGAGCTGGGACTGCCTGGGGCCTACTCGAGCCCAGAAGTGACCTTGGTTCCTGAAAGAGAGCTCCCAGGCCCGTGTCCCATCCACTCTGCAAGAGGGAAGCTGAAGTTTTGCCCACACTGAGTCCCTGTTACTGGCCCCACAGCAGAGCCAATAATGGCACTGTGGTCACTGGGGCCTGTAGGGGCCGCAGCTACATGGGAGCTCCTGGCCTCAGGGTTAGTCTCTGGCCTTTAGGACCTTCCTGTGTGGTTCCCTAGGTAGAGTACCGGGCTTGGGCGGCACCGGGGTTTCCTCCCCTGTAGGCCTCAACCACTCCTGTCCTGACAGCAGCTGGGTCACAACCCATTTCTCTCTCCCCCGAGAGACAGGGACATCTGTCAGTGTCTCGCCGTGGATGTTTCTGTGAGCCAGTGTCCAAACATCCAGCTGATCACTACCTTTCTGGCTCCAATGCAGGGACTTCTGGTCAGGTGGGGGCCGGGGCTGGTTGTGCTCCTCTCTGGTGCCCACGGCTCAGGTACTTGCATGGAGCCTCCTGTTGGTCCACAGGACAAACAGGCAGGAGATGGTGAGATGGACTCTGCCACACCATCTTCAGGCAGGAGAGTGAGAAGACGATGCTGTGCAGTGACATGTAGCACAAGCTTCCCAGGCTGATAGTCTCTGATTGTTCTAGGAAGGAGCCGGGGTATCCGGCTCCTGGCCTGATTAATCAGCTCTGGTTGAGGCCACTGTTTTATTTTTTTGTTGATTTGAATAGGCTGTATTAGTAGTGCTCAAGGATCATTCCTTTCAAGACTGGGGGACCAAATGTATAGTGTGCCAGGTGTCCAACACTGATTAGACTTATTTGTTTGTTTTTTTTGGAAGATGTTGAAGGGAAGGGGCCATCCCCAGTGATTCTCAGGTTATTTCTGGTTCTGTATGAAGGATTTCCATCTGCCAGTTCTTGAGGAACTATAAGGGACGGCGTTATTACCAGCCCTTAATGCTGTCCCAGACCCACTGTTCTGTTACTCCATCCTGCTGCTTTGTTTTCTTTCAGGTTTATTTTCGTGCTACAGTAGAGGTACTCAGGGCTTTCTCTTGGCTCTGTGCTCCAGATTCACCTCTGAGAGGCATCAGGGGAATCCAGGTGTGCTACTTATGTATGTACCATGATGGCTACAAATGTCTCAGGCCCCAAGACATGTGTTTCTCCTATTTGGCCTTCCTGCTCTGAGAGCCTCACCTGCTCAGTCACACAGTCTCATGTTCAGATGATGCTGTGTGTGCAGTTCTGTGCATGTGCCTGTCCCAGGGATTTGGGGCAGAGAACCTTAGGATCGTATCACTTTTATCATCTTTGAGATGAATTCGGGGAATCCTTTATATTTGTAAGGACTGTGGGAAGGCATTCAGTTACTCCTCCTTATTACACATAACGTACATGTGTAAACGATGCGGAAAGTCCTACATTATGCCCTCAAGCCTTAGAATTACAGGAAAATTGGTCTTGGAGACAGACTCTACATATATAAGGACTGTGGGAAGGCTTTCATTCAAGCTTGATGTTTTACTAAACACAGAAAACAATCACACTGTAAAGAAACCATATAAATGTCTGACGTGTGTGAACGTCTTCACTCTACCCTGTAGCCTTACTATGCATTTTAAAAGTCATAGTAGCGGGCTATCGTGCCGCCAGCAGGTCAATCTGTACCTGTGAGGTGAGTGCATCAGCAGCTGGATGGCACCCTCTTTCTTTCAGATACCCCAAAATTGCAGCAGTGCCGTTGGCCAGACCCCAAAAACTTGGGGCAAAGTTTACCAAGAAAGTAAACGGCCAAAAGTTTGGTATGTGGGAGACACATGCATAAACCACCTCCAGCTCAGCTATATAATTGGAGGCATGGCCTCTCTGATTCCTAATTGAACTACTTAATGGCCCTGATCCCAGAGCCTCAGAAACCAATCTCGGAATCCAAAGACTTTTGGCAGAAATGCATCCTGTTCCTGCAATAGGTTACTGGCTCTGGGCCACTCCAGGTGTGAATAGGTTTTGTGCCTTGGCCTGTTCCCCTTGGCAGCCTGGTGACTGCCATCCTCCAGAGGCCACTGGACAGTCAGGTTTGGGCTTGCAGTGATGAGACACACGGGGCTTCACCAGATGGGATTGGAACCGGCCCTTTCCTCCCCATTCAAGAGAGACCCCGAGTCGCCGCCTACAAACTGCCTCTCTGGCTCCTGATCAAGCTTATTAACGGCCATGATCCTAGAGACTCAGGAACAAATCTCGAAACCTAGTGGCTTTTCGCAGAAATGCATCTGGATCCCATATAATGAGGCCGCCGTATCAGAGCTTATTGGAAAGCCAAGTATGAGCCGGCGGTGACAGGGCAACTGTAGTCTCATGGGAAGGGGGTTGGTACCGGCTCATCCCTCACGCCCTACCGAGGTCACTAGTTGCCCCCCACGAGCGGCTGTCCTGCACAGCCATAACATCAGATGCACAGAAACCAATCTCGTAATCATCTGGCTCTTTGGAGAAATACATAATCGTGGCCCCATGGCATTATATGATTCTCATAACCAGCTATAGAAAACAAAGTATTTCACAATGCTTTTTCAACAATTCTGATTGTTGAGGGGGAAATTCTAAACAATAATGGTGCATCTTTTGTCGAAATAATGAGTGTAATCAATGTGGAGAAGAGCTAATTAGAAATTGTCTGCCTCACAGTCATTGGGAGGGGTGGGAGGGGGGTATATTGGGGTTCTTAGTGGTGAAAAATGAGTTCTGGTGAAGGGAAAGGTGTTTGATCATTGTATGACCGAGACAAACCTGAAAGCTTAGTAACTTTTCCCACAGTGATTCAATAAAGCACAGCGGTAGGGGGCTTGCCTTGCACGCAGCCATCATGGCCGATTCAAGTTCGATTCCTCCACCCCTCTCAGAGAGCCTGGCAAGCTACTGAGAGTATCTCGCCCGCACGGTAGAGCCTGGCAAGCTCCCCGTGATGTATTTGATATGCCAGACACAGTAACAACAAAGTCTCCAATGGAGACGTTACTGGGCCCGCTCGAGCAAATCGATGATCAACGGGAGGGCCTTTACTTTTAAATAAATATAAGAAGAAAAAATTATGAAAGAAAAAGTAAAAAAATAATAAAAGTCATAGTAGAGAGAAGTCTTAAATATGTAAGAAAAATGCAAGACCTTCACTCAACCCATGACCCTTACTAGCTATAGCAAAACATATACTGGAGAGAAATCTTATGTTTGTTAATGTGGGAAGGCCTTTGCATACGTCTCAAGCCTTGTAGACATCATAAAATGCACACTGGATGAGTGATCCCTAATAACTATTCCCACATTCAGAGGAGTGCCCCTTGAGAAGACAAGTTTTGTTTGGACCAGGAGTGTTAGGGGGCTGCAGGAGTTCAGCCAAGAAGGAAGTAATCCAGGTAGCGTGTGACAAGCTTCCAGTGACATCAGTACTATAAGGGAAAGTTACTTGCTGATTATCACCCGGGCTTTAGCAGTGTCCCAGCATTTGAACTTCACGTGTATGTTAACTTGTAAATAATGGGTTTTGGTAATGAAAGTCAAGAGGAAGCTGACTAAATAAAAATTAGAAATCAATACGTAAAAACCTCTTGAAGCAACAAAAAGTTTCAAAGATTCTTAGAGTCTTAAAATCCTGCAATCAAATATAACAATGTTCACATAAATTTATTACTACATCGATTGATATTGCAAGTTTGTTTTCTTATCAATTTTAATCCTAAAATTTTTTAGCAGTTGGGTATTTTTCTCTTTAGTAAATTAAATACATACATATGTCACCACCCCTCACTCTGGACTGGCAAGGTTAACCATTGTCTCAGTCTTTGCTCTGATTCTGGCTTGGCCCAGAGGCCCTGTTTTGAAGGGGTTTATGGCAGAGATCCACCATAATGTTGCTGAGAATCATTGTAAATCAAAAATCAGGCAACTCTTTATTGTTCCCACTTTTCTTTCTTATGCCTGAGGGAGCTGTAGTTAGGTCCTACACCATAGTATGGGATGGGATGGCTTCATTCCTGTTCCCTGTGTATGTCGGTCAGGACGTGGTGACCTTCCCCGATGTGGCCATGAGCTTCACCCCGGAGGAGTGGACGGGGACCAGAATGCTAAGTATGTGCAGGGAACAGGTGAGCCCCAATTTGCTGCAGTATCTGCCCAGTTGTGGGCCTTATTTATTATGAGTCCAACTTATTTTTTTTAATTTGTTTCATTTTGGGGTTCATCTGGAAATGCACATGGTGACTTCAGGTTCTGCACTCAGGAATCACTACCAGTTTGATACTTGACATCCAATATGGACCCCAGTCATGGCCAGGAGTATTTCCTCAGCCCAGAGCCATGAATATACCCTATACATTGCTGTGTATGTGACGCAAAACAAACGAAATAAATTTACTTCTCTTTCCACATTTAACTTGGGTGTTTTGCTTTTGCTCTTGGTATTGTTTCGGGGACACACTAGGAATTTTTATTTTCTTTCATTTGTAACTTTTAAATTCCATTCATTTATTTTTTGGTTGTTGGGACACACTCAGTGGTGTTCAGGGGTTACTCCTAGCTCTTCCCTCAGTATTTACACATGGCAGTGCTCAGAGACCATATGGGATGCTGAGATTCGAACTCTGGTGGTTTGCATGCAAGCCCTGACTACTATGCTGTCATTACAGCCCCTAAGATCATTTATTTCTTAGAGTCTCACCCCCTCATCTGCTGTTAGTCTCAGTGCTTGAGGTGACTTCAAGTGATTTCGGCGATCAAGTGTCGCCCAGCATCAAATCAGAGGTTCCTCCATGCAAAGCATGTTTCTGAATCGTCGCCCTGCCTTCACTGGACTCTTAGATTTTTTAAAATTTCTTTTGGGCCAAACCAGCAGGACTCAGGGTTTGATCTTTGTCTCTGCACTCAGGGATCATGTCTGGCTGGTGGCGGACACTATGGGGTTGTCGGGGATCATACCTGGTCTGACCATTGGCAAGACCATTGTCCCACCTGCTGTAATACCTGCTACCCTCTGTCTTTCCCTTTGTTTTTAGCTTAATATAAAATTGGGGGGATTTCTATCATTGTCCTTGCTTGGATGCCTGGGTTTACTCCTGACTCTGCACTCAGTGAGAGTGAACTCAGGACACTCCAGTTGCTGCTGTCCTGGACACAGCGCCCAGCAGTCATTGTTCTTGTGGATAAAAGACAAAGTAGAGTATCTTCTTGGAAAGCTGACTGTGAAGGCCATTTTTGTGGCAGGAAACAAGGCCCCCTGTGAGCACCCCACACTTCCCTGTCTCTGTACTATAACATGGTTACCTGCTCCAGCTTGGGGAGCGCTTTCACACATTTTTTTCACTTGTTCCCTGATATCCAGGTGGTTCCTGGGGAGCGGTGGAGGCTCTCGGGGGCACAGCTTTGAGGAGTATGATGGGGGCTGTACCAGAGTGCAGGGTGCAGGGTGCGTGGGTGTGAATGCGTGACCTTGGGGGGCCCCTGCAGCCATGATCGCCTCCAGGTCAGCGATAGGCAGAGGCGGGTGGGAGCAGGGTTGAGCAGGGGGACTGCAGATCTTGGGGTGAGGGACCTACATCAAAGCACTGAAAGCCTTTGTTTTAAACATTGCAGACCAGGTTTCATTCTGCTAGCAACAACCTGGATTGATTTCTGAGTGCAGAGCAAGGAATTACCACTTAGCATCACCTGTGTGGCCTCCAAAAAATAAAATAGAAGATTTATTTTGATTGGGCTGGAGCGATTTATTTTGATTATTTTATTTGATTATTTTGATTGGGCACAGCAGGTAAGGCATTTGCCTTGCATGTGGCCTACCCGGGTTTGATTCTCAGCTTCCCATATGGTCCACCGAGCAACTGCAAGAGTAATTTCTGAGTGCAGAACCAGGAGGAAACCCTGAGCATCGCCAGGTGTGACCCAAAAAGAAAAAAAGAGTATGTAGGAATATGTTAAGGAGCAAAGCACCTTTCTCATTTCATCTCTCCCTTAGCAGGCTTCCCTCGCTGTGGTTTTGTGTAACGCTGGTGAAGTAAGATACTGGAAGGAAGATATTTGATTTTTTGGTGAATAGGAGCTTTGCCTAGGGCTCACTGCTGGTGTGCTTGAATTATTTAGAAAAGGCAGGGGACTGGACCCGGGTTCGATTACCAGCATCCCATATGGTCCCCTGAGCACTGCCACGAGTAATTCCTGAGTGCAGAACCAGGAGTAACCCCTATGCATCGCCAGCTGTGACCCTAAAAGCAAAACAAAACAAAACAAATGCACAATACTTTTAAAGTTACCTTTATAATACATTATTTACTCAATAATTCAAAACTCTCCCAAATAAAATTTTCTCAAGGACCTCACATTATATTTTGTATGCGTCCAATTTTGTTTTGTTTAGTTTCATTTTTCAGCCACGCCATGATACTTCTGGGTAACTCTGGCTTCTGAATTCACTTATCAGTCTTGGTGTTTGCTTGGGGGATCATATGGGTTCCGGGGATTGAATTGGACCAGTTGCGTGCAAGGCAGCAAAAGTGAAGATTGTGTTGTTTGCGTTCTTTCAGTAACTTGGCTGGTTATATCAGGGACACATGGGCTAGGACTCTCACCTTTTCATTGTCACTAATCTCTACATTGATTATGTGGGGGCAGGGTATTCTAGGGTGAAGCCAGCTGTAATCCCCTGGATGGTAGGAGGAGACCTGAGGCCGGGGAGGAGAGGAGTGTATGCAGCTGAGTGTCTGAGGACCCTCCCAGGCTCGGCCCCGGGCATCGTGGGTGTGCCCTGAGTGTGTGTGAAACATGCTGCTGACCCCAGGGGGCCTCGTGCTCCTGGATGCAGGCATCTGTGCTCTACTCACACAACCCTTCGCCCCCCTGGGGTGATCCTGTGCTTTGCTTTCTTGGTTCGTTCCAGTCTTATTAATTAGTCATGTGTTCATGAGATTCAGGGTTCTTTGTACCCCTTTCCCTTACCAGCCTGGCTGCACAGCCTGTATTGTTGGGGTGCCCTTTTCAGGAGCAGCAGAACCACCTTGCACCCCGCCCTCTCTGTCACTAAGCTTGTCTTTGCCCTCGGGTCATTTGTATGTTTTTTCAGTATACGAAGACATTTTGTTTTGTATCGGTTTGGGGTCTGATGTTGCCAATGGGTTTATTCCTGGCAGTCCTCAGGGATTCCTTTGGGCAGTGCTCAGAATCCTGCCCCTGTTAGCATTATGTAAGGTAGATGCCCTACCTGCTATTCTCTGTCTGACACACTATAAATATTCTTTCGGTTTTATGTTAAAAATTATTGAGTGAGCTTATAATAAAGATAGTTTGTGCTGAAGTCATAGTATAGTGGGGAGGGTGCTTGCCTTGCACAGGGTTTGAGTTGCAGTTCCCATAGGATCCTCAAATATCCCTGGGTCTAGTCAAGTAGAAAAGCCAAAAGGCTAGTGTGTGATTGCCAGGCTCCTCCCAGCGATACTCCCAAAGGATCGTCCCTTTGCTCTGGGCCTGTTTGGACTGTGAGAACCACGGAGATGTCATCTACCTGCTCGGCCTGTTCACCCAAGTGTCATTCGACTAATTCTTACCTGACTTGCTGTGATTTATTTAAGAACTCAAATCATAGCCTCAGGATTTGGCATAGCTGCAATCTCACTTGGAATAGGGTCATTGAGTATGCGTGAGCTGGTAAGATTCACACATTCAAAAAGGAATATCATTATACTCAGCGGGATAGATTAGTGGAGCGAACATGTGACTGGAAAGGTGGAGTTCCGGGTTCTCTCCCTGCCATTACATCTGTGGTTTCTGGACACTGCAAGGAGAAAATCCAGAGTCTTATCCTGGGAGTAAAAGACACTTAGCCTTACTGGGTACTGAAACTGAAAAAAAATCTATTATTTTTCATATCAATAAAGTATTTTCATTTTTCTTCTACTGAAAGCAAACACAAGTGGTAATTGTTTCAAAGAATTGGTTTGTCAGTTCATGCTGTGTTTACAAAAAATGAATATGAAGTCCCCTCTCTCTCTCCTCTCTCTCTCTTCTCCCCTCTCCCCCCCACCGTCTCCTGAATTTGATGGTCTCAGGCTGCTTCCCCCACCCTTGGCCAGCTGACGGCCATGGGTGGATGAAGGAAGGAATGAGGGCCAGGCTCGTTGGTATCAATTGCAGTTTCTTCCAATTTCCTCTCAGTTCCCCTATGATTCTCCTTCCATGAATCTCCTTCATTTCTCTTGGATTTTCCCTCTCAGTCTCTTTCTTGATTTTTTCGCTTGCCAACTTTTATAGCATTAATTATCCCCCAAATCATGAGGGAGTTGGGGTAGCAATTACACATAGGCGAGGTCATACAATCAATGGATGTATGGTCCCTCTCTCAAAGGAAACTTTTTCTAGGACAAACTCTTTCATCAAGAAGACCCACCTAAAGGTGAAATGCCATCTATGGGTGCGTTTTCCTTCCCTTAGTTCAGGAACCATATAAACATTCATCTTAATTCTACTCCTTAATAAAATTAGTAGTCATTTAATATGGACACAGTAATAGATACATTAAGCTGGGGACATCTTACTATAGATCTCAGATTACAGTGCTCAGGCCAGATTAGTCTTTCTTAGCCCTAGCATGGTACCAATCTAGTTGTTACTCTTTGGATCATGACAGAATTTGTCCATGACCATGCTCTTAACTTATATGACATTTTGGCCTAGCCCATTTCGATGCCAGGGTACGTCACAGTTGCCGTGGGTCCATCCAGTCCCTCATCATGACACTGCCTTTGGGGTGCTAGGGACTAAGGGCAACTGAGGCTTAGATTGAGAAAGCAGATGCCCAGGTATTAAGTATTATTTGGTGTCAATTAACTCCCAAGTTACAATGTCAGTATTAACTATCTTCCTATGTCTGTACGAAAAGGGTGTTGCTCTAAAGTAATTATGCCAAGGACATAAGGAGAAGAGAAAAGCAGTTTTTCACTCAGATTTCTGAGGATTCAGACCATACAACTTAACAGAGTCTGATTAGGAGAAATATGTGACAGACCATTTGGGAAAGCAAAGCACAGAGAGGGAAGTTACAGAGAAACACAGAAGAATGGGGGTACCTCAGGAGCACTGTGGTAAGCCTAAGCACCCTCTAGCAAGGGAAGAAGGACATACCAATGTTAAACCTAAAGTGTTTAGAGCTATATTCCAAGAAACAGAGGAATGGGAGTGCCTCAGGAGCATTGTATGGGCATAATCCAATAAACCTTAAACTCCCTATGACAAGGGAGAATGGACATACCAGTGATAAACCTAAATGTTTAGAGCTATATTTCCAACAGAATAGTGTAGTAGTTATTCTGAAGCGATAGCACAGAATAGCACCCGGGTCGCACCGAGAGCTGCTACCGAAAGGTTTATCTTATTTATAAATGGATTTTGGGGGGAAAACGATCGTTTTTACTGAGTAGAAGTTACTTAGTAGGGCATTTGCCTTGCACGTGGCCCTTGACGCTGCTCCAAGTTTGATTCCTCCGCCCCTCTCGGAGATCCTGGCAAGCTACAGAGGTATCTCGCCCACACAGCAAAGCCTGGCAAGCACCCCGTGGCATATTAGATATGCCAAACACAGTAACAACAAGTCGCAAGGTGGAGACTATATTGGGCCTGCTTGAGCAAATCGATGAACAATGGGAGGACAGTGTGGTAGTGGGAAGATAGGGGAAGTTGAAGATAGGGGAGGTTGTGCTGCGTGCAGCCTTCTACACCATCCCAGACCTGACTCTAGGTACCAGAGAGAAGATCGCCAGCACTAACAGGTCTTTTGAAGGCTTTCTGTGGACATCCCAGGGACATGGGCTGTAGGGCCCCCACACCATCAAATCACGAATGAACTCCAAAATTTGGAGTGTTTGTTCACACCAGGTTACAGGCTGTTCTTCCAGGCAAAGCAGCAGCCTCCCAAGAGAAGCACAGTCTGTTGGTTAGGAAAAAGCACATCCTGACTCACCTGTCCATTTCATAAGCACCCACAAAATTAAATTCACCAGACCCACATCCTGGTACCCCGTAAATTTATCTAAGAATAGTGAGGCAAGCATAGTTACCGAAGCAAAGAAAAGCGAATACACAAAGTAATCAGCTATTGATGTTTACTACCTCACTTTGGGGGGACCCTAACCTATTTTTCCTATTTGCACTCTGTGACGATTTGGCACCCTAGTGGAATGGTTACAAGAAATTGAGTATGTTTTTGGAATAACTCCGCTATAAAGTAAACTTGTAAACTAAATTAATTTCATATTCTTACAGTAACAAGCACCACATCATCATAGCCAATCAATAAATCAATAGATCAACATGTCTGAAAAAGAGGCTTTCTCCTGTACTACTACTGTACAGTTATTCTTTCCCACTGGTTCAAATTTTGAAGAATTATAGCTTAATAAATCATCAAGTACTAAAATATTAAAAGATTTTTTAGCTACACAGCAGTTAAGGGACTTTCCGTTCATTTGTCTGATCCATGTAGAATCACTGCTATGTAGACTTTGAGCACTGTTTGAAGAGTTGCTGCGGATAGCTCTCAAGGAATAACTGGAGAGCACGGTTTGCTCTGAACACACACATATACAGAAACAGGAATTTTTGCATACACAAATGTCTTCCCAGTCATTACCAATCCCTGAGTCCCCTTCTGCGCTACCCCTGACCCCTTTCTGAGCCACGTGATTCACTTAGTTTCTGAATCTCTCCTATCATTGTGAAAATAAACAGTTGAATCTACTCAAGACCTGGACTTTCAGTGTGATATAAATAAACGTGGGGACTCAGAGAGGTCTGGGTGGCTGTTTGCAAAGAAAGTGAATTTTATTTCCTTCGTCAAAACAAAGACTTCTGATTGACGTGCTATCTGTTCAGTCCGTCACTCTCCATCTATCCCAGACCTGGCAAACATCAGATGTACTGATCACCTGATCCTATCCCAGAAACGGGATAAAATGACCAGTACCTGGTCAGGAATATTTGAAGCCTGGCCGTTTAAGGCTCTGGGCGCACTGCCGATGACGTCACAGTATCGGGATCCTCTTTCCCTGTGCATCTTGGAAGTCTGGGCGGAAGTGCTGGCGGGCTGGCTTAGGTGCAGAGCGTGAGAGCGGGTGAGGGGGCACCCAGGGGGGCAGCGGGGGGTCCAGGAAGGTCGGTTTCCCCGACAGCCGCCCGAGTGGTCGCTCTGAGCGCCTGAACCTCCGCGGTCTCCGCCTTGTGGGCGCCGGGGTCACTCCGTGGCAGTAGCCCGGGGTGGCGGCCCCTCACCAGGGTCGCACCGAGAGCTGCTACCGAAAAGGCCCTCCCGTTGATCGTCGATTTGCTCGAGCGGGCCCAGTAACGTCTCCATTGGAGACTTTGTTGTTACTGTGTCTGGCATATCGAATACTCTCGGTAGCTTGCCGGGCTCTCCGAGAGGGGCGGAGGAATCGAACTCGGGTCGGCCATGTTGGCCGCTTGTAAGGCGAACGCCCTACCCGCTGTGCTATCGCTCCAGCCCTGGAGTTCGATTCCTCTGCCCCCTCTCGGAGAGCCCGGCAAGCTACCGAGAGTATTCGATATGCCAGACACAGTAACAACAAAGTCTCCAATGGAGACGTTACTGGGCCCGCTCGAGAGCTGCTACCGAAAGGTTCATCTTATTTATAAATTGATTTTGGGGGGAAAACGATCATTTTTACTGAGTAGAAGTTACTTAGAAAGATGCGTAAGGGGGGAACGCGGCCGGCCGTGTTCGATCCCGGCACCTCACAGCGTCCGATCACGGCCTGCAGTGAGCCCAGAGCCGGGAGTAACCCCTGAGCAAAGCCCCCCAGCACCCCCCAAAAAGGTGGGTGGGTAGAGGAAGCACGTGGTCGAGGAGAAAAACGAATTTGAAGCGCTAAGGTCGTTCTGAAAGCTCCAGAAACAAGGACAATAACCGAACAAACAAAAGTGAAAAAAAACGTTCTAATTTTTTATGTGTTTTAGCCCCTTACCCGGTAGCGCTCAGGACTCCCCCCTGGGGATCCGAGGACCCTTTGGGGTGTCAGGATGCGGGGCCAGCGCCCTCCCTGCTGACCCATCGCTCGTGGCCCTCACAAAGCAGAAAGAGTCAGAGCTAGAGGGAGCCTCAGTCTCCCCCAGATCTGATGGAGCGTCTGAGGGCACCTCAGCATTAATTTAGTTTCAGGGCGAGAACCAGCACCTGGTCAGTCACAGGGGTGGGTTGATCATCCCAGCAGTGTCCCGGGGACATCCCGTTACTGGCCCCCTTTCATTCCTTAGACGAATTGTGGAGTAGGGATAAAGCATGGGATTCCATCATCAAAGGGGCCTGGGGCGCATTTTTTTTCCTCGTGGGGGGGTGTTGAGCCCCACCTGGCTGTGTTCAGGTGTCACTCCTGGGGTTGCTCAGGATACCCCATATCTGGGTCAGCAGCATGAAGGAAAAAACACCCTCCCCTCTGTCCTGTCGTTCTTGAGGGGTGTCGGGTCTGCATGGGGGTGGGACTGGGCATATTCTTCATATGCTGGGGGCTCAAACGCATTTGGAAGAGCCTTTGATGTTCACTGGTTCTTGTGCATTCAGTGGGTTCTGGGAGTTCAGGGAGGTGGGGAGCTTCTCTTTCCTTTTTTTTAAAATTTATTTTGCATTTTGGGTAACACCCAGTGAGGCATTATGGTTACTTCTGTTCTAAATTCAGCAAGCACTCTTAGTGGTGCCAGGAACCATAAGGGATGCCCAGAATTAAACCCACGTTGGCCACCTTCAAAAGAAATGCTCATTTGTCTATGCTGTCACTCAGGCCCCAAGGTGTGGAGCTTTAAGCCAGCTCAGGTTGTGGTCTAGAGGGGTGCATCAGGATGGTGCTACATTGGGTCTTATAACCAAATATGCAATCTTTGCAGGAAGTAGCTTGGGCACTTCCTGGGTGTGCCCTAAACCCTCTAATAATGCAATTTAGGATCACTATTGTCCACCACACCTTTATTCGTTTAAATGAAATAATTATTTAATCTGTAAGAAGTATAACTGCAAGACTCAGTTACTTCTGCCTTTGCACTCAGGGATCACTCCTGGCGGGGTTCAGGGCACCGTATGGGATGCCAGGATTCAAACTTGATTTGGCCATGTGCAAGATAAGCACCTCACCTGCTATACTGTGTCTCCAATCTCTTTACACAGAAATTTCTTTTTTTTTTTGATTTTTAGTGTCACACCCAGCGATGCTCAGGGTTTACTCAGGCTTTGCATTCAAGAATCACTCCTGGCAGTACTAGGGGACCATATGGGATTTCGGGAATCGAACCTGGGTTGGCCGCATGGAAGGCAAACTCCCTACCTGCTGTACCATCGTTCCGGTCCCAGAAATGTCTTCATTATTTAATTTATTGTACTTTTTTTGGCCACAGCAGCACTCAGTGCTCAGGGGTTACTCTTATTTCCGAGTTCATGTATCATTTTTAGCAGTGCTGGAGTGGGTGAGCCTATGTCCTGTTGCATGTTGATCCTGGCTTAGCTGCTTGAAAGAAAAGCACCCTATCAACTTAATAATAGCTTTGCTAACTGTATATGATTATATTTTGTCAGAAAAAAAGAATTTCTGCCTCACCTGTCCAGATTCCAAGCATCTCCACTGTCCATATCTCCAAAACCAGGGGTGTGCCCTGCTGTTAAAGTGAGTAATTGCAGAATGGGGTGTTCCAGGGACCAGCTATAATAGGTTCTAAATGTCTCCCTCTTAGGGGCTGGTGCAGTAGTACAGCTAAGAGGGTGTTTGTCTTTCTAGCGGTCACCAGAGTTATTCCTGCCACAACATCACTAGGTGATATTGTCCCCTGAGCATCACTAGGTATGAATCCAACCCTCCCACTTCATAATTTTTCTTGACACGTGCGAATTTTTTATGTATCTTTTTGGAGTTGGAGTGTTTCTCCTGTCTTTCCCTCTCCCCCTCACCCGCTCCATTTGCTACAAACTTGGAGATAGTCAGAGACTCTCCCCCTCTTGTGTCTGTGTTCTGAGATGCAGGGGGAGCCATGCCATGTCCCCCAAAGGTAAATCAGGTGCTCAGCCCTCTGAGCTCCTCTCCTTGGGTGTATCTCACTACTTGGGGAGCAGATGAGGTGAAATTTGGGGCCACACCTGGTAGTACTTGAGGTCTGTGCCCTGCTCTGTGCTCTGGGGACTAGTGGACACTGGATACCAGGGAAGGCCATCTGGGCTTCCAGGTGGATGGGATCTGCTTCAGTATGGTGTGATTTCTCCTGTTTATACCTTCATGGAAAGTTCTTACATGTGAAATTTCTAGAGCCCTTTCAACAGATGGCTGTTAGGGGAAAATGAAGGAGTTGGAGTTGGAGGCTCTGAGCAAAATTATGGACTTTAAAATCTTGTTTCCCCTAAATTTAATTTTTCTTTTCTTTTCTTTTTGGAAGACAGTGGTAATGCTCAGGTGTTATTTCTGGCTTGGCACGCAGGAATCACTCCTGGGAGTGCTTGGGGGACTGTATGTGATGCCAGGGATTGAACATATGCCCTGCCAATTGTATTATCACTCTGTATCCAAGTATAATATTTCATCCTATTTTTCTTTTATAAAATCACGTACCCATAGGAGTAAAATCATAGTCTGAAAACCTGGCCTGTAAGCTCTGAGCATTTCTGGATGTGTTCCCAAAACAAAACAACAAACCCAGAGGACTGACCGTTCAGAATATATTACTAGATTTCACACCTCTTCTGTTGGCAGTTAACTCCGCATTGCCTTTATTTGGGCAGGAGGAGGATTGGCTATGCGGGATTTTTGCCAAACCAGGCAGTGCTTCAGAATCACTCCTTGGCAATTAAGGTTGTGAAGTTAAGTCATTTAACGTTCATGACAAGTGCCCTGCCACTCAGTCTCAGCTCTTCCGGGCCGCTGCAAACCTTTGAAATTGCAGCCTGTACTTCTGGCTCAGGTTTGCACCAGGAGGCCCCAGGTGCCAGCAACCCTGCCCTGACCTCGATCTACCAGCTGGGCCTCATCCCTGCCCCCTGCCTGTATCTTTCTCACAAGGTTCACAATATTTATATAGAATTTGAATTCCTGCAGTCAAAGATAGACCAGGAATGCAGGACCTGTCCTTGCAAGCAGTCTGCCATGGTACAGTCTCCTGTACAACGCAGGATTCCCCAAGCACCACTCAGGTAAGCTCAAAGTTCTGCCTCCTGTAGCAAAATCCAAACCTGCATTCTACAAAACTGGTTGGTGGAGGTTGATTTCTGAACAAATTACATAGATATAGATATACACACATACACAAACACACATATATATGTGTGTGTGTGCACACATATATGTGCGTGTGTGTGTGTGTGTGTGTGTGCGTGTATGGTCATACCCTGTGGTTGCTGCCAAAAGGTACCAAATGGTACTCAGTGTGGTGCCGGGATATACAGGTCAGCCGTGTACAAGGCCAGTACCCTACCAGACTATACTTTTGGCACCTAAATTTATTGATTTATTTTTGGTTGGCTACACCCAATGGAGATTAGAGTTTACCCCGGCTCGGTTCTCATTGATAATGCTAGGTTTGGGGACCCTGTGAGGTGATAGAGATTCAACCCTGTTCAGCTATGTGCCAGACAAGCAACTCATGATCTGTGCTATCTCTGTAGCCATCATAATAATGCTTTTATGCTAAGTCGAGAAAGTTGTGTTCTTTTTCCTGATTAACTACAAAATTCACTTTTTTTTTTTGCTTTTTGGGTCACCCCCAGTGATGCACAGGGGTTCTTCTTGGCTCATGCATTCAGAAATTACTACTGACGGTGCTTGGGGAACCATTTGGCATGCTGGAAATAAAACCTGGGTTAGTTGTGTCCAAGGTAAACACCCTACCCGCTGTGCTATCGCCCCAGCCGTCCCACAGTTCACTTTTTTGTGTTTTTTTTTTTTTTCGGATCACAGCCAGAAGTGCTCTGGGCTTACTCCTGACTCTGCACTCAGGAGTCACTCCAGGGGGGCCTGGGGGACCCTATGAGAAGTGGGGGTTTTAACAGGATTTACACGTTAACATGTTTCTGGTCTCCCCTAGCGGCTCTCTCTCAACTGTCCACATTTGGTGCTCTCAATCCACTTCTCCACCCTGGACAGCTTTGCTTTGGACCGATGAAAGTAGAATAAGGACCAGGCTGGTTGCTGATTAGTTGCAGTTTATTCACTCTCTTGTCTCTCGCAGCTCTATCCAACCTTCTCTCTAACTCGCTCTCCAATGTTCTTTGTAAACTTCCCAGCCACTCTTACTCTCAGCTCTCAGCCTTCTCTCTAAGTCGCAACCGTGTCCTCTAACTCTGTGTCTCTTCTTCTCTCACTGTATCATTGTCATCCTATTCTTCATCGATTGACTCAAGCAGGCCCCAGTAAATGTCTCCTTCCTATACTTGAGATTATAAAAAGTGCCACATTTGAGGCTCTTTCAGGGTCAGGGGAATGAGAACCATCATTTTACTGGTTTTTGGCATATTGAATACACCATGGGGAGTTTGCCAGACTCTGCGGTGTGGGCAGGACACTTCTGGTAGCCTGCCAGTTTTTCCAGAGTAAGACTAGATAATAAGATTTCGTGTGGCCACGCACTTACCAGAGCAAGGTTTTATAGTCTTTGTATCTTGGCCATTGATGGGATTACACGGCACCGGGGCCAGTTGGTGGGTGTAAAGCCTACATACTGGAAGATGGGAGATCTGGGTGGAGGAGGCCAAGTCCCAATATGAGTAGCTTGGAGATCTAAGCCCCAGGTCCTGCACACCTGAGTTCCTCTGCTGGTTCATTCATGCATGAGGCTCGTCTGAACTTGTGGGTCTGTGGCTCGAACCAGAGGTCTTCAGCTGCTGGGACTCTGCACGGGGTGGGGAGAGAAACTCAACACACCCTCCTCCAAGGGGCCCCAGTAAGACAGCCAGATGCGGAGGCAAGAGACTGCACTGTTCTCTTTCAGGAGCAGGGTTTTATAGTCTCTGAGTCTTGGCCATTGATGGGATTACACAGCGCTCGGAGCAGTTGGTGGGTGTAATGCCTACATACTGGAAAATAGGGGTTCTAGGTGGAGGAGGACCATCCCTTTTCTCAGTCTCCTTCATTCCCCCTGTCTCCCTGAAGCTGCTCTTTTTCTTCTATCACCATGACCCCAATCCACGCCTCCACACGGGAAGCGCAATAAAAAATGCTTTTCCAGACTTCCCCATCACTGCAGCCCACGAAGTAAAAGCAGTCCTTAAGGTGTGTTACTCCTTTCCTTAGACCAGCAACTTAATTGACATATTTAGTTTTACTTCCTAATGATTACCATTGTGTATGGACACAGTAATAGACACTTTTAGGCTTGTGGGTGACTCTTCTGGGGACTTCTCACCACAGATTCAGACTACAGTGCTCAGGCCGGATCAATCACTCCTAATCCCAGCAGCGTCCGAGTCCAGTTATTACTTTTTGTTTCATGACAGAATTTGTCCATGAACAGGCTCTTATAGATTAGCATTATGGTACTTTTTCCAGGCCCATTTCGATGCCAGGGTAGCTAGTTAACCACTTGCCCTGGGTCCATCTAGTCCCTCATCGGAACCTTCTTTTGGGGATCGAGGAATTAAGGGCAACTGAGGCTTCAGTCAAAAGAGCAGATGTCCAGGAGGTAATATTATCTGGAGACCATCAACTCTCAAGCTCAGGCTTGCTCTTGTAAATGTCTTCCTGTATCCAAGCAAAAAGCAATTGCTCTGAAATAGCTAACCATGCAAAAGACATTAAGGATAAGAGAATGACAATGTTTACAAGTCAAAGTCTGATCAGGAGACAAAGGTAATTGAAATGTTATGGGCAGTCAACAAACATAAGCTCTCACCTGCCAGGGAGCATGGGCAGACCACTATTATCCTACAATATCTGGTGATCCTCAGTGGTTTTTCCTGATTCTGTACTCAGATATTATTTCTGATGGTGCTCCGGGAGACTCTACAGACCCTACCCAGATCTACAGTTGCTCTGGTCTCACTTGGATAGTTTAGATGCACGTAACTGTGCACAGAATGTCGTTTGAAAGGATGTAAGGGGGGCCCCGATGAAATCTTTTATAAGTGGGAATATGGGTCAGGTCCCAAGCTCCACACATCCCAGCAGACCATTCCGTTTACCTGTGATTACTCACAAGGTTGCTCACATTCCTGGATCCCACCCATGTCACTTTACTAATATTAGAGGTAAAAAAGGGAAATATTTATGATTGGGTAGAGCAAAATTCCATCCATCTGTTAGTCAGATGTTGCTCAGGGGACCATTTGGAATTCTGGACATTGTACCTAGATTGACTGCATGCAACGCACTGTGCTACCCTGATACTCTCAGTTTGAAATCATGTTCCTGAAACTGCCTCCTGGGGTTTTCTTTGTAGCTGAGAGTCCACTGTTCGCGTGTTTTCCAGGGGTAGAGCGTTGGCCGGACCTTGCTTTCTGATGTTCTTACCAGCCTTTGCTCCTGTTCCATGTCTCCAGCTCTCTGGGTTTGTACTATGTCAGTTCCTCTCTGAATCCCCAGGGCTGTTTTCGGAGTCACTGTTTTCATCCCCATCTGGATTTATCACTTCCACAAGAAACTCATTGTCCCATACACTACCAGCTACCTACCTGCAGAGCTTGATTTCTTTTGACATGAAAACTCTCATGGCATAGACTAATAATTGGAATCCTTCTCTGTTCTTCTACATGGAAGCAGCCAGCCCTGGTGGAATGTCTCTTCCTGCACACTGTGATAAAGGCTCAAGTGAGCAATTTGGCCCTCATCCCCACAGGAATGCCGAGACAGGTGGGATGTCTTCTGAGGGTGATCAGAAGATCACTCTTCCCATGTCCTCAGCACCATCACTTTCCCAAAGAAGCCCATATTGGACAGAATCCCCAGAAATATAAGCACTGAGGACAAACTTCTGAGTCCAGCATCACCCAGGTGGCACTATGTGAACATCCACACAGGAGAGAAACTGTTTAAGTGTAAGGTCTGTGGGAAGGCCTTTGATGGATCCTCATACCTTATACACAGGAGATTTCATACTGGAGAGTCCGTATGCATGTAAGGAATGTGCTGTGGCCTTTCTCTGACTCATACATCTTAGTATGCACAGAAAAAGTCACACTGGAAAGAAACCATATGCATATACGGAGTGGAAAGTCTTTGCTTATTCCACAAGCCTTAGTACACAGAAAAACTCAAACTGGAGAGATAATTTATACTTGTGAGCAATGTCGGAAGGCCTTTTCTTATTCCTGAAGTCTTAGTTTTCATAATTTCTGTTTCATAGAAAACCCTTATATATGTGAGGTAGGTGGAGAGGCCTTTCATTTCTTCTCAGGTCTTTCTGAGAATAGAAAAGTTCATACAGTGGTGTTGGGTAACATTGCTTTGTCCTTCAAGAAGCTTAGGTTTATCTGGTTACACCCATCAATCTGGTTACACCCATCACAGTGCTCCTGAAGCACTTCCACTTCCATTGTGTTTATCTGTAAACAATCTTCCCTATGCTCTCCTTCCCACCCAGTTAATCAGCTTTCCCCTTAATCAGACTTTGTTAATTTGTAAGATCAGTTTCCCAGAAATCTATGATTTTATATTTATGAGTGAAATATTGTCTTTCTCCTCTCCCTATGCCTTATGAATAGTTTACCTTAAAGTAATATCCTTTTTGTATAGATACAGGAAGACCGTTAACATTATGCTTTGTAACTTAGGATTTGATTGGCCTTGAATATTATTTACTCCCGGGCATCTTTCTCGACTTTAGCCTCAGTTGCCCTTAGTTCCTAACACCCCAAAATCAGGGTCCCGACGAGGGACTGAATGAACCCAGGGCAAGTAGTGAGCTACCCTGGCAGCGAAATGGGCCAGGCCAAAGTGCCACGATTCTTAACTATAAGTTAAGAGTTTGATCATGGACAAATGCTGTCATGATCCAAGGTAACGACAAGACTAGGATCCTGCTAGGGGTGGGAAAGACTATCTGGCCTGAGCACCGTAGTCTGAGATTGAGATGGCCCTAGGAGAGCAATTCTATAAGTTTAAGATATTTCTTACTGTATCCATACAAAATGATTTCTATTATATTTTATATGCTTGTCAGACAAGGAGAGGAGAGGCACGCCCATGGGATTCTGCTCTAGGTTGGGTCCTCCTGCTGAGGAACGATCTGTCCTAGGAGCGGTCTTCCCTGAGGCTAAGATTTCTATCCCTGTTGATCTCTACCCCTATTGATTGCGACCGCACCTAATTGTTTCCCCAATTCCTCACAGAGAGAGGATTTTAACTGTACTGTAGGAGTGGGGCAGAAGGAAGAGGAGAGTTCATAGAGGATCAGTAGAGAGAGGAGGATGAAGTGGGGTGGAGAAGGAGAATGAAGTAGCTGGAGGAGGAAGAATGGGGGGCAGAGAAAGATGGGGAGAGACAGAAGGAGAGATGAGGAGAGAATCAGAATAAACTACGACTAATACCTACCAGCCTGACCCTCGTTCCTTCCTCTGCCTGATCATCACCATCGACCTCTCCGGGGTGGGAGAAGGGTGAGACTACCGAACGCAGGCGGCGGGAGAGATAGAGCCACCGCCGCTGTGGGTGCCGAGCCCCCTATTTGTGTGAATTTACACACAGGGGAGTGAAATACTATTTGTGTCACTACTGTGGGAGGGTCTTCACTTACTATTCAAAATTTTTTGCCCGTAAGAAAATGCACATTGCAGTGAATCTATCTATCTATCTATCTATCTATCTATCTATCTATCTATCTGTAAGGAATGTGGCAAGGCCTTTGCTTATTTCACAATCCTTTTGTGAAATGTTCATACTGGAGACAAACCTTATGTTTGTAAAGACGTTGGCAAAGCCTTCACTTTCCCCTAACTCCTTATTAACCATAGGAAAATTCATACTTGAAGAAAAAATATGTAGGGTTGTGGGAAGATTATTACTCAATCCTCAATCTTTTCTGTGTGAGGAAAATTTATCCTGGATTGAGACCTTATATATGAAATGACTGCAGGAAGATTTTGATGCAATTTGCATAGCTTTCTGAACAGGAGAATTCGCAGTGGAGAGAAACGTCATAAGTATAAGGAATGTGGAAAGGTGTTCAGTTTGTCTTCAGCCCTTACTTCGCATGTGAAAAGTCATTCTGCAGTGAAACCTTACATCTGTCAGGAGTGTGGGAAGGACTTTCCTGGATCCTCAGGCTTTATGCATAGGAGAATTCACACTGGAGAGAAGTTATATATAAATATACATATTTAAAGATACCACTAACTTCAATATCGTGGAGAGTTTTGCCAACTTTGTCTTCAATAAACATTATGGATTCCGGTCTGATGTTGAGGTCATAAATCCATTTCGATCTTACTTTTGTGCATGGCGTTAGGCAGAGATCTGAGCCCACTTTTTTGCATGTAGCTGTCCAGTTTTGCCAGCACAATTTATTAAAGTGGCTTTCCCTGTTCCATTTCACTTTTCTTGCCCCCTTATCGAAGATTAGATGATTATATGTTTGGGAGGAGATGTCAGTATATTCAACTCTATTCCATTGATCTGCAGCTCTGCTTTTGTTCCAGTACCATGCTGTTTTGATTATTACTGCTTTGTAGTAGAGCTTGAAGTTAGGTAGGTTGATTCCTCCCATTTTCTTTTTCCCAAGAATTGCTTTAGCTATTCGTGGGGGCTTATTGTTCCATATAAATTTCAGGAGCTTTAGCTATTCGTGGGGGCTTATTGTTCCATATAAATTTCAGGAGTGTTTGCTCCATTTCTTTGAAGAATGTCGTGGGTATCCTTATAGGGATTGCATTGAATTTGTACAGTGCCTTGGGAAGTATTGCCATTTTGACAATGTTGATTCTCCCCATCCATGAACAGGGGATATTTTTCCATTTCCTCCTGTCCTCTTTTATTTCCCGAAGTAGCGTTTTGTAGTTTTATTTGTACAGATCCTTTACTTCCTTAGTTAAGGCGATTCCTAGGTACTTGATTTTCTGGGGCACAATTGTGAATGGAATTGTTTTCTTCATGTCACTTTCTTCTCTTTCATTATTTGCATATAGGAAAGCCATGGATTTTGGGGTATTGATTTTATAGCCTGGCACTTTACTATACAAGCCTATTGTTTCTAGGAGTTTCTTGGTAGAGGTTTTAGGGTTCTCTAAGTATAGTATCATGTCATCTGCGAATAGTGAGAGCTTAATTTCTTCTTTCCCTATCTGGATGCCCTTAATATCTTTTTCTTGCCTAATCGCTATTGCAAGTACTTCCAGTACTATATTGAACAGCAGTGGAGAGAGTGGGCATCCTTGTCTCGTCCCTGACCTTAGGGGGAAGGCTCTCAGTTTTTCCCCATTGAGGATGATGTTTGCTGTAGGTTTGTGGTAGATGGCTTTAACTATATTGAGGAAAGTCCCCTCTATCCCCATTTTGGCAAGGGTTTTCATCATGAATGGGTGCTGGATCTTGTCAAATGCTTTTTCTGCATCTATTGATATGATCATATGATTTTTATCTTTTCTTTTGTTGATATGATGGATTATGTTGATTGATTTCCGAATGTTGAACCATCCTTGCATCCCTGGGATGAATCCTACTTGGTCATGATGTATGATCTTTTTGATGAGTTGTTGGATTCTATTGCCTAGTATTTTGTTGAGAATCTTCGCATCCGTGTTCATCAGGGATATTGGCCTGTAATTTTCTTTTCTTGTTGTGTCTTTGTTTCCTTTTGGTATTAGAGAGATATGGGCTTCATAGAAACTGTTTGGGAGAGTTTCTGTTTTTTCAATTTCCTGGAAAAACTTGAGAAGAACTGGCAATAGGTCCTCTTTAAATGTTTGGAAAAATTCGCTAGTAAATCCATCTGGACCTGAACCTGGAAAAATTCGCTAGTAAATCCACCTGGACCAGACGTCATGCCACTGGCCGAGCAAGTGAAAACAGAGATAGACAAATGGGACTATCTTAAAGTAAGAAGCTTCTGCACCTCAAAAGAAACAGTGACCAAAATACAAAGACAGCCTACAGAATGGGAAAGAATATTCACCAAATACACATCCGACAAGGGGATGATTTCAAGGATATACAAGGTACTGGTTAAACTACACAAGAAGAAATCACCCAACCCCATCAAAAAATGGTGCGAGGAAATGAACAGAAACTTTCGCAAAGAAGAAATCCGAATGGCAAAAAGGCACATGAGAAAATGCTCTACATCACTAATCATCAGAGAGATGCAGATCAAAACAACAATGAGATATCATTTCACACCACAGAGACTGGCCCACATCCACAAGAACAAAAGCAACAGGTGCTGGCGCAGATGTGGCGAGAAGGGGACCCTCCTTCACTGCTGGTGGGAATGCAGGCTGGTCCAACCCTTTTGGAAAACAGTATGGACGATTCTCAAAAAATTAGAATTCGATCTCCCATTTGACCCAGCTATAGCACTCCTCAGAATATATCCCAGAGAGGCAAAAATGTATAGTCGAAGTGACATCTGCAATTGTTTGTTCATTGCAGCACTCTTTACAATAGCCAAAATCTGGAAAAAACCTGAGTGCCCGAGAACAGATCACTGGTTAAAGAAGCTTTGGTACATTTACACAATGGAGTACTATGTAGCTGTTAGAAAAGATGAAGTTATGAAATTTACGGGTAGGGCGTTTGCCTTACAAGCGGCCAACATGGCCGACCCGAGTTCGATTCCTCCGCCCCTCTTGGAGAGCCCGGCAAGCTACCGAGAGTTTCTCGCCCGCACGGCAGAGCCTGGCAAGCTCCCCGTGACGTATTCGATATGCCAAACACAGTAACAACAAAGTCTCCCATGGAGACGTTACTGGGCCCGCTCGAGCAAATCGACGATCAACGGGAGGGCCTTTACCTTACCTTACCTTACATACAAGTGGTACTACATGGAAAGTATCATGTTAAGCGAAATGAGTCAGAAAGAGCGGGATAGACACAGAAAGATTGCATTCATCTGGGGAACATAAAGCAACAAAACGGGAGACTAACACCCAGGAAGGGCTCAGATTAGTACCAGGAATTTTGCTCCATGACTTGAAGGCCAGCCACACGTGCTAGGTGAGAAGGAAGCTCAGATAGAGAAGAGAGCACCAAATAAAGGGTGTTGTGAAGACCCTCCCAGGGTGGGAGAGACATGCTAAAAGTGGTCTATAGACCAAACATGACTGCCACTCAATGCCTCTCTGGCAAATCACAGTACCCAAAAGAAGAGAGAACAGGGAGGAATGCCCTGCCACAGCGGCAGGGTGGGACGTGGGGGGGAGGATGGGGGGTGGGAGGGATGCTAGGACCCATGGTGGGGGAGGATGGGCACTGGTGGAGGGATGGGTTCTTGATCATTGTATAACTGAAACCCAAGCACAAAAATTTATAAGTCTATAAGTGTACTTCATGGTGTTTCACTAATAAAAAAATGATAAAAAATACATACATATTTATAT
This sequence comes from Sorex fumeus, assembly GCF_029834395.1. NCBI lineage: Eukaryota > Metazoa > Chordata > Mammalia > Eulipotyphla > Soricidae > Sorex > Sorex fumeus. The sequence goes on from NW_026606191.1 coordinate 1,861,360, forward strand.
ATGTAAAAAATATATATATATATTTATGTAAGAACGTGGAAAGTGCATTATTTGCACCTGCGGCTTTAAAGAGAATCCTGGAGAAAATCCTGTCGGTAAGGAATATAGGAAGGCATTCATGTTACCTCAAGTTTAGTAAATATAAAAGTTATGCTGGATCAATCACTTCCATAATAACAATGGCCGGCGTCAGAAGAGGACCCTGAGGTAAAACAATTTTAGTTGCATCAAGTGGGATGGGGATTGATACAAAATTACAGTAGGGAAGGAAATAATCCTGTTATGTGTGAAAGCTTCCTGTGATACTAGTACCATAAGTGAAAGGTACTTGTTGATTATCCCCTGCACCATGATTATGACAATGTCCTGGCATGTGGACTTCCCAGTATGTGAACTGGTAAATAATGATTCTTAGTGATAAAGCAAGGTGGAAGAAATTAAATAAGAAGTAAATAGGTACAAACATTGCATTTTGCTGGGTACTGTCAAGACTCACCATGGATTCATTCTTTGCTGTGACTCTGACTTGGCTCAGAGGCCCTGGTTTGCAGAGGATCATGGCAGAGATCTGTGATCAATTAAGATCTCAGACAAACTTGGATAAACTTGCAGGCTATCGAATGTAGCCTGCCCACAGGGCAGAGTCTGGCAAACTCCCCATGGCGTACCCAATATGCCAAATACAAGTAACAATGATGGGTCTCATTCTCCTAAAGAGCCTTGAATATAATCTCAGGGCTAGGATGAAAGAGACGTTACTGGGGCCTGCTCGAGGCAATCGACGAATAACAGGATGATGAATGAATGAATGGCAGAGATCAACCAGGATGCTGCGCTGAACCCTTTTGACCTTGGATAGACAACCAAACCTCTATTCTTCATGCCCTTTTGTGTTATGTTCTGGGATCCACATCCCGCTGTGCTTTCTATAATTTGTGTCCAGATCAGCCACATGCAAGGAAGCACTTCACTCACTGTAGCATATCCACACTCATTGTTTTCAGCTTTCCATTTGATTTCCACAAACACTGTGGGTAAATGTTTTGAGACTTACACTTTGGAAGCAGTCAAATCCTAACAATCTACTATTCACCAAAATGGCAAACACCATGGAGATCTGTGCAAAAGGCCAAGCCAGGATGCAAAGAGATCAGTGTGCTTTGCTGCCTGTTAGCCCCATGCATGTCTCCATGCTGGGGTTTGGTCTGTATGCGGTGCTTTATGTACTTAATTATGTATTTTCTTTTTTTAAAATTGGTGGCTATGATTGGTCTCCCCACCCTGGCCAGTGAAGGGTGACAGAGGATCAAAGAAGGAAAGAGGGTTCAGGCTGTTGGTGATCTGCTGAATATTAACCCAAAGTGTTTTAGGCTTCATCTCTGAATTGCCCCTTTTCCTCCTCCCAGAGAAGCTTATCATGTCCTTGCTAACATCCCTAATTTAGTTAAAGATTATCTTTAACATTTCCTTTGTATTTTCCCTCGCGTTGTCTCAGTTCCCCGGGTCAGTCTTGATTACTTATAAACCATAACTTTCTGGTAATTCTCAACTTTGTATTTGTACTGCTTTGTAGTTGAAGTGACTGTATATTTTTACTGCTTTCCTGTTTCCCCTATAGCTTTTTTAAGTTTTTACTCTACAGCACTGTTCTTTGGTTAAACACAGAATGACCATCAATGCTTATACTCCTAATATTTGGGAGTTGATGGACTCAAGTATATCTACTCCTGGGCATAATTGCTTGGTCATAATTACTTGTCTCGGGCTTCAGTTGCTGTAGTTCCTAACACACCAAAAGGGAGGTTCTGCTGTGGGACTTGGATGGACCCGGGACAAGTGGGAAAACTACCCCTGCTTCGAAATGGAACATTCTGTAAAGCACATATTCATGGTCTTGATGCAAACTGTTACAACGTTAGAGACAGGACCCCCAGGGGGAAGGACAAGCTGAACTGGCCTGAAGACTTAGTCTGGGATTTACAGTAAAAGCCTTGCTTGCTCTCAGAGCCCAGAGAACTAATTGTTAAGAGCCTTATTTTTTCTGGGTGCTGGAGAGATAGCACAGCGGATAGTGTGTTTTCCTTGCACGCGGCCAACCTGGGTTCGATATTCCCAGCATCCCATATGGTCCCCTGAGCAATGCCAGGAGTAACTCCTGAGTGCAGAGCCAGGAGTAACCCCTTGTATCACCGGGTGTGACTCAAAAAAGCAAAAAAAAATTTTTTTAAAGCCTTATTTGCTATCAAAGCCCATAGAACTAAGTGTTGGGAACTTTGTCTATTACTGTGTTTATCCAAACAACTACAAGTGTTGATAAGTTTTACAACTAGAGGAAAAGATAAGAGACAGAGTATCTCCTTGGGTGAATCTCCCTATGAGAATTTCCTCTGCCAAATGTTTATGTGTGTAAATGATCAGTCATTTCCATGTCCTTACCTCATGCCCCCTCAGATGTTCTCTAAGTATGATAGCTGTTCTTCAATAAACAGGCCATTTTCACCATCAGGCTGTGATTTTCTGTCTCGCTGTCCTCTGTCTCTGTTGAGAAGGGTTCCGGAGGTGTGGAGGCAGCTCTAGCCACCAACACCTCACCACACCCCCACATTTTACGTTGTGGACTCACAGTGATGAGTTGCTCTTTATTCCGTTCTCCTGCGTACATATACCAGTCTCCCACTGCTCCTCATTCCCTCTCCTCACCCGTCTCCCACGGTCTTTATTCTCCAGCCCATCCCACATAGTCAGGGGTAGCAAATACGCAGAGATGTGGTTGTACAATCAAAGGATGTAAAGCCTTTCCCTCAGGGGAAACTTCTAGGCCAAAAATCTAACTCCAAGGAGAGATCATCTCAAGGGCACGATTTTCTCTAAGGACATATTTTTTCTTTGCTTAGTTAATATTCATTGAAACAGTCATCTTAAATTTACACTTACTCTTTCTGTTTATTTTGAACGGACACAGTAAAAGATCTATTAAGTTTATAGGGTGTCTCTATTGGGGATATTTACTATAGCTCCCAGACTACACTCCCCAGGACAGGTTAGTTCTTTCTAACCACAGCAGGATCCTTATTCAGTCGCTTATATTTGTGTCATAATGGAATTTGTTATGGTGCTTACCTGTCCCTTTTCAATGCCAGGGTAGCTCACAGCTCTCCTGGGTCCATCCAGTCTCTTGCTTTTGGGGTGCTAAGAACAAAGGGCAGCTGAGGCTTAAGTCTCATAAATATGACAATGCCCAGGAGTATATAGTATCTGCAGTCAATTTACTCTGAAGTTATAAAAGCATAGTATTGCCTTCCTTTGTCTATACAAAGCTGAGGGCTGGGGGCATGGCCATCCCAAACCTTCCAGCACTATCTTCCCTACAAGGACTGTACTGGTCCTTGTCCAGGATCAAAAAAGGATATTTGTCTAAAGTAAACTGTAGAGGATATAAAGGAAAGAGAAAGTCAACATTTTATTTACAAATACAAAATCCAGAGATCTCTGGAGAATCTGACTTTACAATTCACAGGTTGTGATTAGGGAAAATGGGTGAGTAATGTATAGGGGAAGCAGAGCACAGGGAAGTTAAAGATGAATACTAAGGAAATGGGAGTGATTGGGATGGGTGTTACTCAGTAAGCCTCAGCTCCTTGTAGCAGAGGAGAAATGATGAACCAATCTTAAACCTAAATTGTTTAGAACTAGAATCCAACCAGGGTAAAGGATTTCGTTTTTTTTAAGCAAGAAAGTTTTGGTTTTCCAGGAATAAGGACATTTGCTCAGGAATCCCACTGGGTGTGCTAGGAGCACGTTTAGTTAGACCCGGAGCCATAGTACAGTGGGTAAGGACTTAACCATCCAAACAATCGACTCACGTTCTACCCCTTCATCCCATATGGTCTGTACCAGAGTGATTCCTGCGTGTAGAGCTAGGAGTAAGCCCTGAATCTGCCGGTTGTGGCCCCGAAACAAAATTCACACAAAGTCACACTTATATATACACATATATATATATGCACAAACAATGGTGAAAGAACAATAGGGATTCAGGAGAAACTGTGTGTTTCTGCCGCAGTGATAGATCAAAAATAGGGGATATTTTTGTTTTTTGGGTCACACCAGGCGATGCACAGGGATTACTCCTGGCTTTGCACTTAGGAGTTACTCCTGGAAATGCTCAGGGGACCATATGAGATGCTTGGAATCGAACCTGGGTTGGTCTCGTGCAAGGCAGACACACTACCCGCTGTGTTGTCTCTCCAGCCCCAAGAATAGGAGATTTTTTTAAGAATAGCAGATTTTTAAGGACCAGCAATTTGACTCTTTTAGTGTTTCACTCTCAAATTTGTCTTTGTACATCATTTTTCCTCCCTTCGGTAGAATTTGCCTTTTTTATTGTTATATTTTTCACCACAGCCTACAGTGCTCAGTGTTTACTATTGTCTCTGAGCTCAGGGATCATTTGACAGGAGTCAGGGTAACACTCTGTATTTAGATATCATTGGTTCGATGTTAGGTGGCAATGCAGGATCAGGGGACTTCTCCTTACCCCCCGCCCCCAGTGTGTGACCGAACAGTCCAGCATTTGCCTCTCCACTCCTCTATTCGAGTCCATCCCCCTTGCAGCACAGATTTACCTGGGTGGCAAAAAGGTTCTCAGTGCTTAGACTCTGGCTCTTTAAGGTACCTAATGGAAACGGAAGTGATGTCATGTGTGATGTCATAAATGTCATAGTTCATTTACCATCCCTGACACAGACACTGGGGGCTGTTGCTCACTTGGCAGAGGACAAGTAAAATTTGCGCCCCATCCTGGTAGGGCGACACTGAAGAAGGATTTAGTTGCAGGACTAGAGCAACCTCCTGTGAGCACCCCGCACCTTCCCATTTCCACACTCTAAGCTGAGGGGCTAAGCCAACTTGGGGGGCACTTTTGCGCTGGTTTTTGACTTGTTCACCAACATCCAGGTGTATCCTGAGGTGTGGTGGAGCTTTTAGGGGGACGCCGAGCTTTGGGGTTGCAGTGGGGCCTGTCTCATGGTTCAGGAGTGACAGTTGTGAGTTCGTGATTCTGGGGTATCTCTTTGGTCATGGTCGTCTCCAGCTCCAGGATGGGGCAACAGTGGGTGAATGTGGGACTCAGCCAGGGGCTTGGCTGTCCCAACCCTCCCACAGTCCCATGTTTGAACCATCGACCCTAAGCTCGCTTCTGTAGAATCTTCAGATTTGAGGGGCAGAGCTTCAGCCCCTCCACCTAATGGCAGGAGACCTATTGCTGATCATCTTCATTGTCTGCCGTGAGAGCCCGGGTCATGCAGTGGATGGGGGAAGGGGAGCTTGCAGGTGGCTGAGGTTTGCCAATGAAATTGTATTTCAGGGGCTATTTTTGGTTCTTTAGATTTTGGGGGGAGAGAGGGCACATATGCAGAGATGCTCATGACTTACTCAAGTCTCTAAGCTCAAGTATTATCCCTGGCGCTGCTGGGGGACATATGGGATGCAGAGGATTGATGAGTTCATCTAGTCAAGCACCCAGTTCACATTGCCTTCTAACCACAATACTGGTGTATCTTTTTCTAGTTTATGAATTCCAGCTCCCTCATATCAAGCTGCAAAGCACCCCCGACTCTTCATCTATCCCTGAGCAGACAACACCTGCCATTGTAGCAAATACTGAGGTCCCCGGGACACAGTGCCCAGGTGCATGTCCTTGTCCACCCTGTACGAGAGTGTCAAAGGTTTGTCCACTCTAAGTTACATGGTTGAATCACATTCCAGGCTATGGTTCCCTGGGGGCAGCACTGCAGCCAGCCTGAAGGGGGGCGCTAATATTCGGGAGCTCCTGGGCTGAGAGTCGGCCCCTGGCAGGGCCTACAGGGACGTTCTTGTGGGATCCAGAGAAGAATCCGGGGATCAGAGAAGGCTGTCTTTTCCTCCCCTGTAGCCTGGGCCCAGGCTCCCTCTCCTGAAGTGCAGCAGAGATGCCAACAAAATTTGGATCCCCAGCAAAGACAGGAGCTTCTACCATTGTCTCTCAGAGGTGGAATTGTGAGGCTGTGCCTGAGGGTGTGGCTGGTCTGAGCTCAGGAGTGGGAGGAGGTGCTCCTCTCTGGTGCTCACTGTTCTGACTTCTCCAGGTCTTTGCACGGAGCCTCCTGCTGATCCTCAGAACAACAGTGACAGGAGAAGATGGTGACACAGCTTCTGATAAACAGTTCCCAGGTAGGAGTAGACGGATAGAATGACATGAGGTAGTACCAGGTGTGCCCAGGCTTCCTGGGTCATCTGTTTTGAGTTTCTTTTGGACGGATTCCAAGATGAGACTTCCGATCAGACTGTCCCATTCTGCTGTTTGAAGCTGCTTTTGTGTCTGTTTGTTTTGTTTTATTTGGCTTTGGGGCCAACCCAGTGGTGCATGAGGAGTACTCAAAGCTCAGTGCTCAGTACTCATTCCTGACAGGTCTAGGTGACGAATGGGATGCTGGAGGTCCAAAGGTTTCATCTTGGGTTTTCTGTTTTATGAGGGGTGGCAGAGCAAGGATTCTAGCAATCATTCCTTGTGCTGCACTCTGGCATTGCCCCTGGCAGTGCTTGTGGGACCATATGAGATGTTGGGGATTGCCAGTCCTACGTGCTGTCCCCGGAACAGCTGTTCTTTTACGCCAACATGCTGCTTTGGTTTCTTTTGCATTGTTTTTGTCATCAGCTGTCCTCTTGACTCTGTGCTCTGGATTCACAACTGACTGGCCTCAGAGCACCCTGGGGTGGTCTGGCCCCATTTTCGCCCTGGCAACTACAGTGACTTGGGCCCCCAGACTTGCTTTTCTCCCGTTTTGTCCTTCATACTTTGGAGAGACTACCTGCTCGGTCATATAGTCTTACATTCACATAATCTTGTGTGTGGATTTCTTGGCATGTGGTGATCCCAAGGAGAAAGAGCCAAGGATCTCTGAGGCCAGTAGAAATGTTGGGGTCAAGAAAATTCTACATTCTTTGACCAGGATTTGGGGCGGTCTTGAGCAGTGAGTTCCCATAGGCACACATGCCATGCACTGCTCTGAGTAGTTGTCTATATGGACTTCACGTTCTCAATCCTAGTGGTCATGTGCTTTGGGGGTGCAGCGGTGAGCATGCAGTGGTTTTTGCTACACCCAGGGATAGCCTTTTGGATCGTACAAGTCTATGTTCAGGTGATCCTCTCTACAGTGCTCACTGGAACAGTGGTGCTCGAATTGGCCGGGGGGTTACCAGGAAAGGCATACATCCAAGAACCTTCTGTATAACATCCTCTCACTTTAGCAGATCCAGCTGCCTTATGTAATTTCTGGGGCCCGTCAGCAATTCGCGTGCATGGAGGCTGTTTTATTCGGAGAGGGAGAACCAGCGACAATATAGGACCCTGGGTCCTGGCCTCACAGTAGTGGGAATGAGGCTAAGATAGACTCGACTCCCACCCTCTCCGTGTGCTGACTCAGGACGCAGTGACCTTCCATGACGTGGCTGTGAACTTCACCCCGGAGGAATGGTCATCTCTGGAGGCCTCTCAACGGAAGCTGTACAGGGACGTGATGCTGGAGACCTACCAACATCTGCAGGCTGTCGGTGAGAGCAGTGTGGAGCCAACCGTGTCTGAACAGACCCGCGTGGGCTCCCTGGGGTTGGGTGACAGCTGTGTGTTCAACAGGAGCTCTGTGACGGGCTGTGATATTCGACAGCCATGCAGTAGCTCTTTCCTCTCTCGTTTTCTTAGGGTTCACCTGTGGATACTCAGGGCTTACTCTCAGCTTTGTCCTCAGGAATTTCTCTTGTGGGGTAGCCGGACCCTATGGGGTGATTCACATCAAGCTGTTTTGACTGTGTCCATGGGAAGATCCCTATCTGTCCAATTATCGCTCAGGTCCCTTTAAATAGAACCATCTATTAGTGAATCAATTTACTTTGTATACTACATAAAATTTTGTGTGTTTAATTGGTTTTGCTCTTTCCTTTTTATGGGGGCACAGTCCACAGTTCTCCTGACTCCTTTAGCACAGAGTCAGGGGCCATGGGGTACCGTGGACTGAAACTTCTTGGAAACTTAAAATGTTGGTGCCTCACCCCCAGAACTTTTGCACCAGTCACTCACGGTTTTTGCATTTTCTTTTTTTCTCAGGGATTAGGGATTTTTTCCTGCCTGTGTATTCAGTATCCACACCTGGCCTTGCTCCAAGACCATATGGGCTGCCTGGGATCAAGCCCACATGTGTATGCAGCGCTTCTGTCCTATGTGCTGTACTATCTCTCTCCCACCACAGCGGATTTGATATCTCGTCTCTCAGTTCATTAGACGCTGCCCTATTTCAGTGCTTGGATTTACTTCTAATGGTTCTTGTGAGATTTCATCAGGACTTAGGGTTTGCTCCTGGACTCTGCACTCAGGGATCACTCCTGGCTGCCATGAGGGACCCTAGATGATATCGGGTATCGCAACTGGATTGGCCGTGAGACACTCCTGCTCTGCTCTCTTTCTGGATACATTTTTGTAGGAGTACTGCTATTTATTCAGCCACTGATTAGATGATTGAATTGTGCATGAACTTCACCTTAGGTTTTTTTCATTGTTTATAATTTTATTTATTGAATCACTGTGAGAGCATTTACAAAGCTTTTTGGTCTAATTCTTGGACATAAAATGAAATACCTGTACCTTCACCAGTGCCCATTCTCCACCACCAAAACCCCCAGTATAACCCCATCCCACACCCTCCCCCTACCTGTGGGTCAGATGATTTCCACATTACTCTCTCTCTACTTTGATCAAATTCAATATTTTGACACCAAACACACTACTATTATTTGAGATTTTACCCCAACACTCAGATCTGCTGAAAGGGCAACAATAGACAGTTTGTGTTCTATTGCTGGTTATGAATAACATATGATGTCAAGTGGCTGCAGTAGGGCCATGTGGTTTTGAAATTATGAAATTTTAACACTTAAATCTGGAGGGAGTTCTGCCAAAAGCCACTGAGTTTCGAGATCTACTCCTGAGTCTCTGGTATCATGGCCATTGAGCAGCTTGTTGAGAAGCCAGAGAGGCCGTTTGTGGGCGATGACTTTGGGTCTTGTGGGGATGGGGAGGACAGGCCCGGCTCCACCCCATCCCGTGAGGCCCAACAAGTTTTGTCACTGTGGGCCCAAGCCTGATTGTTCAGTGGCCTCTGGAGGATGACGGCCACTGAGCCACCAGAAGGAAACAGGTGGAGTGACAGCACCCTTCCCCCCCAGGGGTGGCCCGGTGACAGTAACCTACTTCGGGGTCCAGACACATTTCTACCAAAAGCCACTGGGTTTCGAGATTTATTTCTGAGTCTCTGAGATCAAGGCCGTTAAGCAGCTTGATCAGGAGCCAGAGAGGCCATTTGTGGGTGATGACTTGGTCTTGTTGGAGTGGGGAGGACAGGCCCGGCTTCCCCCTCATTCTGTGAGGCCCAATAAGTTTCGTCATTGGGGGCCCAAACCTGACTGTCCAGTGGCCTCTGGAGGATGATGGCCACCAAGCCGCCAAGAGAGAGCAGGTGGAGGGACAACACCCTTTCTTCCCTGAGGTGGCCCGGTGACAGTAACGTATTGTGGGGTCTGGACGCATTTGTACCAAAAGCCACTGGGTTTTGAGATTTGTTTCTGAGTCTCTTGGATCATGGCCATTAAGCATCTTGATCAGGAGCCAGAGAGGCCATTCGTGGGTGATGAATGGGGTCTCGTTGGGGTGGGGAGAACAAGCCCGACTCTACCCCCATCCCATGAGTCCCTGTGTGTCTCGTCACTGGGGGCCCAAATCTGACTATCCAGTGGCCTCTGAAGGATGGTGGCCACTGGGCCGACAAGGAGAACAGGCCAAGGCATGAAACCTGTTACCACCTGGGTTGGCCCAGAACCAGTAGCCTACTGCACGAACCAGACGTGTTTCTACCTAATGCCGCTTGGTTCTGAGATTCGTTTCTGAGTCTCTGGGATAATGGACATTAAGCAGTTGAATCAGAAAACAAAGAGGCCTTGCCTCCAATTATATAGCTGAGCTGGAGTTGGTTTGTGGGTGTGTTTCCCACATACCTAACATTTGGCCATTTACTTTCTTGGTAAACTTTGCCCCAAGTTTTTGGGGTCTGGCCAAAGGCACAGCAGCAATTTTGGGGTATCTGGAAGTCTGAAGGCGCCATCAGACTGCTGATGCACTCACCTCACAGGTACAAATTGATCTACTGGTGGCACCATACCCCCGTCTGGATACATGTTTTAGCTAAAAAAAATGCCACACTTGGCCATTTCCAGATTTATTATGCACTTAGTTTTACTGAAATCTGTGATGAGGTCATGAGGGGCTCAGGAATCTCCATGTGCTGCTGGGCCTAGAGAGACAGTACAGGGAGGAAAGTGATTCTCTTGCAAGTGGCGCACGTGGGTTAAATCCCGGGCATCACATGTCATCCCCGAGCACCAGCAGCGTTGATTTCTGAATACAGAGTCAGGAGTCACCCCTGAGCATTGCCACGTGAGACCCCAAACAAGAAAAAAACCAACAATATACTGTGCTGATCAAACACCTATCGGCCATACACAAGGCCAGGTCTAGAGTATTTGTGGTATTTTCTTGGGTCTTACCTCTCGAATAACTAGAAATATGTGGCATGATGGAAATGGACATTCTATTCATGCCTTTCAGATATTCGCCCAGTTATATCAGGAAAACATGGGGATTTACCTTTCACCTTTTCCCTGTCACTTATCCATGCCTCTGTCTCTGTCGGGCAGGGCACTCCGGGATGAAGCCTGCGGTGATCTCCTGGCTGGAAGGAGGAGCCCTGAGGTTGGGGAGGAGAGGCGTGTGTGAGGGTGAGTGTCTGAGGACTCTTACTGGCTCAGGCCCTGTGCAGTGAATGGGTGCCATGAGCATGTAGGAAACACACTGCTGAGACTGGGGCCTTGGTCTTCTGGATTCTTGTGTCTGTGCCGCACTCACACTACTCTTCATTCCCCTGGACTGTCAATCACAGAATGATCCTGTAATTTGCTTCCATGGCTTTCGAATAAGTGAGACCATAACAGAGCTAGTTTGGATCTGAACGATAGTACAACAGGGAGTGCCTTGCAGAGCCTGAATGTGACCTGTTCAATAACCTGGTTCCCCGAACATTACCAGGTCTGCTCAAAAACAAAAACAAAACCTAGTGTAGAATTACTAAGATCCTCACAGTTTTCCACTATCCGAAACTTTTCTTTAGTGTGGGACTCTTTGGATTTTGAGAACCACAGAGATGTACTCTTAACTACATGACATCATTTTGCTACATTTTTTGACAAGTGCTTGAATTGCATGTTTTGTTCAGTTTCAGAACTGAAACTGCGGCTTCAGGATTTGGCATTACAGCACTTTGATTTGGGAATGGGGTCTGCAAGTACAAGTGAGTTGGTAAGATTCGCTAATTCAGAATAAATATTATGCCAGCAGGAGTGGACCAGGTATGTGATTGTTAAGGTGGAAGGCTGGGAATGGCAGGGAGGAATTCCAAAGCCTGATGCTTGGAGTAGAGGACTCTTAGCTTTGCTAGGTGCTGAAATCAACCATGTTTAAAAATACTGTGAGTTTTGATTCGCTTGACAGTGGTAGTTGTTTAGAAAGCTAATTTCTGCGCCCTAGAGATGGTGCAGTGATAAATATAATTGCTTTGCACATGGACTGATATTCCTTACCCAGCACACCTTATAGACAGCATAGACTGACAGAACTGATCCTGGACACTGCATGGTGTGCTCCTCTACCCACCCAACCCCCAATAAATAGAAACTACAAATCAAAGGAAAAAAAGTTTCATTGATCCTGAAAGGCATCACTTTTGGTGAGAGCTTTGCAATGGCCAAGTGGTCTGTCTCAGCAGTGGGATGATGCAGCGTTGTCTTCACCCCTGCATCACAGCTTCCACATGTGGATGTATTTCATTTTCTCTTGAAATGGATGCATCTGTTTTCTATAGAAGGAATTGTTTCCAGTTGTATTCCTTCATTAATTTAAAGGGGAGGAAGTCACAGAATTTACTGAATCTCTATCCATCAATCTCTATCCATCAATTTTGTGCGTCCAACTTACAGTAACATGAAGTTATTCAATAGTAAGACAATTCATATGTCAGTAATTGCATTTGTGCGGTGCATATGTGTGAAACCACATTTGAAGGGCTCAGTGAATAAGTCAATAATTAGAAACCTCTGTTGTCTACAGGAAAACTGCCACCCCGAGTGGAATGTCTCTGATCCTGCACTGTATGATAATGTCTCGAGTGATCAATCCTGCCCTCAGCCCCATGAGGACGACGAGACAGGTGGGATGTCTTCTGAGGGTGATCAGAATGGCGAGAGCTACCTCACTCTGAAGAAACCCTCTCCTTGAAAAAGTTCCTTGGAGTGTGTTATTCTCAGTTCACAGACACAAAATCCCCAGGTGGGGCACCTGCTAGGGAGAGAAGCACTGTTTATAGTGAGTCCCTCACAGCAACATACCCTCAACCACAGTCACCGTGAGCAGAACCCATCTAGGTGCAAGGAATGTGGGGGAACCTTCCCATTTTCTCAGCACTGTGGTGTTCCCTTAGAAAACCACAGTGGACAGAATCCCCAGAAAAGTCAGCCCCGAGAACAAAGTGTGAGTCAAGGGTTACTCCATCATGACTTTGTGAATATAAATTCAGGAGTGAAACCTTTTGCATGTGAAGCATGTGGGAAGGCCTTCGATCAATCATCACATCTTATTATGCATAGGGGAATTCATACAGGAGAGAAACCTCATGAATGTCAGACATGTGGGAAGGCCTTTATTCACACCTCTAGTCTTAATAGACCTCTGAAAACCTATAGTGGAGAGAAGGCTTATATATGTCAGGAGAGTGGCAATGCCTTTACTGTATCCTCAGGCCTCAGTATATATAGAAGTATTCACACTGGAGAGAAACCATATATGTCTACGGAATGTGGAAAGGCCTTTACTCAATCCTCCGGCCTCATTATACATAGGAGAATTCAAACTGGAGAGAAACCGTATATATGTAAGGAATGTGGGAAGGCCTTTGCTGTAGTCTCAACTCTTAGTGAACATAGGAAAATTCACACTGGGGAGAAAACATATATATGTAAGGAATGTGGAAAGGCCTTTGCTAGACCTTCAAAATTTACTGTACATAGGGGAATTCACACTGGAGAGAAACCATATATATGTAAGGAATGTGGGAAGGCCTTTGGTGCAGCCTCAAGTCTTAGTGTACATAGGAGAATTCACACTGGAGAGAAACCGTATATATGTAAGGAATGTGGGAAGTCCTTTGCTGTAGCCTCAAATCTTAGTGTACATAGGAGAATTCACACTGGATATAAACTGTTTATATGTAAGGAATGTGGGAAGGCCTTTGCTGTAGCCTCAACACTTAGTGACCACAGGAAAATTCACACAGGAGAGAAACCATATATATGTAAGGACTGTGGAAAGGCCTTTACTAAATCCTCAGGCCTCAGTATACATAGGAGAATTCACACTGGAGAGAAACCGTATATATGTAAGGAATGTGGGAAGGCCTTTGCTCTAGCCTCAACTCTTAGTGAACATAGGAAAATTCACACTGGAGAGAAACCGTATATATGTGAGGAATGTGGGAAGGCCTTTGCTACAGCCTCAAAACTTACTGTACATAGAAGAATTCACACTGGAGAGAAACCATATATATGTAAGGAATGTGGGAAGGCCTTTGCTAGAGCCTCAAAACTTACTGTGCATAGGAGAATTCACACTGGAGAGAAACCGTATATATGTAAGGAATGTGGGAAGGCCTTTGCTAGAGCCTCAAAACTTACTGTGCATAGGAGAATTCACACTGGAGAGAAACCGTATATATGTAAGGAATGTGGGAAGGCCTTTGCTACATCCTCAAAACTTACTGCACATATGAAAATTCATCTCAGAGAGAAACCTCATCAGTGTCAGACATGTGGGAAGGCATTCACACGGTTCTCTTCCCTTACTCTAAACATAAGAATTCATAATGGAGAGAAATATTAGATATGTCTGGAGTGCGGAAAGGCCTTAACGTCATCCTCACACTTGACTGTACATAGGAGAATTCACAGTGGATAGAAACCATATATACGTAAGGAATGTGGGAAGGCCTTGCTACAGCCTCAAACATTAGTGTACATAGGAAAATTCACACTGGAGAGAAACTGTATATGTAAGGAATGTGGGAAGGTCTCTGTATGGCCTCAATACTTAATGTACCCCTCACACCTTAAAAAACAAAAATTCATACTGGATGGTTTGATCCTTTAATAACAATCTCTAATGACAGAACAGGGCAAGTCATTCAAGCAAGTTTCCTTTGGACACGATGGTCAAGGGTGTTAAAAAAGTGCACTTAAGATGGAAGTAAGCCTGCCTGCTTGGGACAGGCTTGTCCTCATGTCAGTGAAAGCTACCTGCTGATTTTCACCCTGGCTGCCCCTATGCCAGTATTCTTGTGCTTGGAATTGCTTGTGTGTTAACTTGTAAATAATGGGTCCTGGTGATGAAAATAAGGAGGAAGATGACTGAATAGTCAGGTACAGAAACACCCCCCTGCTCAGAGCTGTCACGGCTCACTACTCTCTTATTGTTTCCTATGCTTCTGACTTGGCCCAGGTGGGCTGGTTAGCGAGAATTATGGCAGAAATCAACCAAGATGCTGCGTTGAATACTTTTAAAATGGAAAAACAGGTAAACCTTCATTCTTCAATCTTTACTGTGTTAGGATTTGGAATGCTTGATCACCCTGAAAATCCCGGTTTGAGAACTTGAGCAGCAGGTCACGCCAGCTTTTAGGGCACTTTCATGCTTGTTTTTACTTGTTCTGGATATCCAGGCTTTAAGGGATGTGGAGCGTTTTAGTGGTGCATTGGGGGTTGTTCTGTGGCGCAGGTGCCATGGGTGAGGGTGTGTTATCCTTAGGGCCCCTGCAGCCACGATCGCATCCAGGTCCAAGATGGCACTGGAGGGTGGGCACATAGATTTCAGGCCTTGGTGTGAGGAGCCTGCAGAGAGTGGGGGTCTTGGCCATCTCATTCCTCCCTACTCGAGACTGCGCAGGACCCTGTTTGGAGCCTTTGGACTTGACATAACACTTATCGAAACTCCAGATATGTTCACGGGCAGCCCCCAAAGGAAAGGGACACTTTTGCCGTCGGTCATTTTCATTGGCTTACGTGCTGGGGTTGGGACTTCGGGGCGCATTTGGACAAGTGAGAGGTATTTGTCTCTGAAAATTTAGTCTTTGGATTAATTTTTTTTTTTTTTGCTTTTTGGGTCACACACAGCTTTGCACATGGCGTTACTCCTGGCTTATGCACTCAGGAATTACTCCTGGTAAAGCTCAGGGGACCATATTGTTGCTGGAATTTGAATCTGGTTGGTCACGTGCAAGTCAAATGTCCTACCCGCTCTGCTATCACTTCAGCCCCTCTTTGGATTAATTTTAATAGCTTCTTTTTTCAGGGGAGTTGGAAGGAATTCTTTGATGCTCAAGGTTACTTCTGGTTCTGCAGCTCAGGAATTATTCTGTGGTGCTGCTGGGTTCCCATGGGATGGGGAGGTTTGACCTGGATCAGCAAGGCAAGCATCCTACTCGCTTTACAGTGTGTCCAACCCCACTATTGGTGTTTTTTTCCATATATAGAATTTCTACTTCTCGTGGGTATGGTACCACCAGCAGGTCAATCTGTGTCTGTAAGGTGAGTCCATAAACAGCTTGATGGCACCGTCAGACTTCCAGATACCCCAAATTGCTGCTGTGCCTTTGGCTAGACTCCAAAAACTTTGGGCAAAGTCTTCCAAGAAAGTAAATGGCCAAAAGTTAGGTATGTGCAAGACACACCAACAAACCATTTCTGGCTCAGCTATATAATTGGAGGCAAGATCTCTCTGGTTCCTGATCAAACTGCTTAAAGGCTATGGTCCCAGAGACTCAGAGATAAATATTGGAACCCAGCGGTTTTCAGCAGAAATGTGTCTGGTTCCCACAGTAGGTTACCAAAGCTGGGTATTTCACGTGGGAATAGGTTTCGTGCCTGGCGGCTCAGTGTCCGCCATCACTAATGGCTTCTGGACGGTTAGGTTTGGGCCCTCAGTGAGGAGACATGCAGGGCCTAACGGGATGGTGGTGGAGACGGCCCTTTTCTCCCCACCCCAAAAAGACCCCGAGTTATCTGGTGCCCACGATTGGCCTCTGTGGCTCGTGATCAAGGTGCGTAATGGCCATGATCCCAGAGATTCAGAGACAAATCTTGAAAACCAGCACCTTTTAGCAGAAATGCGTCTAGACCCTGCAGTAGGTTACTGTCCCCAGGCCACCCCATTGGGAATTGGTGCTGTCCCTCCACCTGCTCTCCCTTGGCGGCTCGGTGGCCTCCATCCTCCAAACGCCATTGGAAAGTCCGGTTTGGGCCCACACTCACGAGATATGTGGGACCTCTCAGGATGGGGTGGAGCCGCCCCTTTCCTCCCCTCCCCAACAATACCCTAAGTCATTCCATAGAACCGCCTATCTGGCTCGTGATAAAGCTGTTTAATGGCCATAATCCCAAAGACTCAGGAACAAATCTCAGAAACCAGCTGGTTTTGGCAGAAATCTCTCCAGATTTAATTGTTAAAATTTCAGAATTTCAAATTCATACGTTATTTATAACCAGCAATAGAAACATAATTGTCTACTGCTGCGTTTTCAGCAGATCTGAGTGCTGGGGTAAAATCCCAAATAATTATGGTGGGTGTCTTGTCAAAATATTGACTGTAATCAAAGTAGCGAGAGTAATGTGGAAATTATCTGCCCCACAGGTAGGGGGAGGGTGTGGAATGGCGGTATACTTGGGTTTTTTAGTGGTGGAAAATGTGCACGGTGAAGGGACGGGTGTTTCACTGTATGACTGAGACTTAAACCTGAAAGCTTTGTAAGTGCTCTCCCATTTTTTCCCGTTTTCTCCCATATATTTAGAAAAGGCCAGAGCAATAGTAGAGCAAGTACGATGCTTGCCTTGCATGTGGCCAACCCAGGAGTCTTCCAGTCCACAAAAGCTTTGAGTTGCTCATTGGAAATTGAGTATCCCCTTCTCATCCCTAGAACATGTAATGTGGGGGTGTTTCATGGGTTAGGGGAGTCTCCTCCCCGGAGCTGTTCATTATGGAGAGATCCTGTGCTTTGCTTTCTTTACTTTGTTGTCATTCTTCCTCATCTGTCAGATATGTTTAATAGTCCATGTGTTTCAAGGCCCTTGTTTCCCCGGCTGTATAACTAGCCTGACTGCACTCCTAAAGGGTCGGGCACCCTTTCTGGACCCCGCTCAGTTAATCTGACACCATGCTTATCTTTGCCTTTGTATCATTGCCATGTTTTTTGAATATAGGAAGAAGTTTAGTTTTCTTTTGTTTTGGTGCTTGGAGATGCTCAGCAGTTATTCCTGGTGGTTCTCATAAGTTGCTTTTGGCAGTGTTCAAGGATAAACCCCTTTCAGCCTCATGCAAGGCAAATGCCTACCTGCTGTACGGTTGTACGCACCAAAAATTGTTTTATTGTGTGTATGTTAAATTGTGACTGTGAGCCCATAGTGAAGTTAATTAGGACCAGAACAGCAGTGCATCACGGAGGGTACTCGCCTTACAGATGCTGCCTACCTTCGATGTCCAGCATCCCCTATGGTATCCCAAGCATCACTGGGTCTGATTAAAAACAAAACCGAAAAGGCTTTTTTGTGGATTGCGGAGCTCCTCCCAGCAACACTTCCCGCGGATTTTCCCTTTATGTAGGCTTGCTTGGACTGTGAAAACTATGGAGATGTCCTCCACATGCTTGGTCATTCAACTGCATTCCATTCAACACTGGACTAATTCTCATTGTGCATTTTGTTTGATTTCAGAACTCAAATCACAGGTTCAGGATGTGGCATTACAGCAGTTTCCTTTGGGAACAGGGAAATTGCATACAAATGTGCTGTAGGATTCTCTTGTTGAAACTAACTATTATGCCATTGGAGTGCTCAGTCACCGAGAATGCAACTTGAAAGGTGGGGTCCGGCTCCATCCCCACAACCACATCGATGGTCTCAGCACCACAGGAAAAATATCGGAGCCTAATTCTGGGACTAGAGGGTCTTTAACCTCAGTGGGTTCCGAATTCTAGAAATTTATTTCATTGTATTTTTTAAAGTTTTCATTAAAGTGCTAGGATTTTAAAAGTTATTGATAGTTGTACTTAGGCGTACAATAATTGAACACCAATGCCTGAATCAGCTTCCCTCCACCCGTGTTCCTGTATTCCCTCCCCACCCCAGTCCCCACTCTACCCCCGCCTGTCATCTGGATAAGCACATGACTACGTTTCAGTGGTTACGGCTTAGATCTCTTGTTTTCAGTTCTCTTGCACCTGTGTTTTGTGTAAATGACTACACCCCTCACTCATATCACTGGCATAAATGAATCCCTGATCCATGTAAACTTCTGGTTCTCTTGCACCCCAAATTTCTTTCCTTCTTTGTCCGGCTTCTCTCTAAACACTGGAATCAGGGATGATTTAAGCAGCCCCTTTACAGTACATTTCCACATCCAGTGTTTGGTATTCCACAGGTGAGTGACATCATCCTGTTTTTGTTTATTTTTCTGGATAACTTCACTCAAGATGGTATCTTCCAGTTCCAACCGTGTTGCTGCATAAAAGCAGTAATTCTCAAACCTAAAAATATTTATTTATTTTTGCTTTTGAGGTTACATCCAGTGATGCTCAGGGGATAATCCTAGGTCTCCGCTCAAGAACTATTTCTATTGGTGCTTGGGGGACCATATCGGATGCCTGGAATTGAAGCTGGGCTGGCTGTGTGCAATGCAAATGCCTACCCCTGCACCAACTCCCCCCAAAATTCTTTTTATTCTAGGGTAAATAATGTGACTTTACATTTGATAGGCAGCAAGGACAAGTGTGATTGCTGAAATGAATCGATGGTTCAGCACTAGTGGTTTTGCTTTAGGAAAGGCACTTGCTTGGAACCAGGAAGAAAACTGGTTTGATCCCAGCACCCCATATGGTCCCCAGAGTCCCAGCAGCAGGAATCCCTGAGCAATGGTGTTGTGACCCTCTCCCCACATAAGTAAATAGAACAAGATAACAGAAAACTCATTGATCCTTGAGAGGAATCTGCTTCAGGTGAGATGTGTGAGGATGCATCATTGCCTTCTCACGTGTCTCCCAATAAGCTATCCCACTAAGCTGCACACTGAGCTAGTACCAAACCCAGTCTCAGGCCTCTTTTATTTTCACCCTAAACTGGAGCTTCAATTTTCTGCAGAGGGTATTATTTCCACTTACTGTGTCTGTTCTTTGAGTTGGAAAAAAACTTACACAGCTATGTGACCTGCCGTCGGTCTATTTTGTTTGTCCATCTTGCTGAAACTTTAGGTCTTTGCCTGGAAAATCCATCCACGTGTCAGAATTGCAACCGAGTCGGGTAAATGTTAGAAACTAACCTGCAGGTCTAGAATTTTTTTTTTGACGAGAAGACTATCAGGCACAGTAATTGGAATCCTTCTCTGCTGTTCTTCGGGTAGCAAACTGCCCGGGTGGAATTCTTCTGGTCATGCACACTGTGACAAAATCTCGAGTGAGCAGTTATGCCCTCAGCCCCATGAGGATGCCAAGACAGGTGGGAGGGTCTTCTGTGGGTTACCATAAGAATTGAGCACCCACGCTGCAAAGAAGAGCTCCCCTGGCACAAGCTACTCAGAGACTGTTGTGCTCAGTCCATGGACACAAACCTCCCCAGGGGAGAAGCCCCTGGACTGTGGGAGAGGAGCACTGTTTATAGTGAGTCCAGTTATGTACCCCACAATATATGAAGACTGGAATCGAACCCAGGTTACCCAAGTGAAAGAAAGCTCTCACACTCTTTGGCTGTCCATACAGCACCACCGTCATGCCCGAGTGCGTCCGAGTGCTTCCTGAGTGCAGAGCCAGGAGAACCTCTGCACGTTGCTGGATTTGTGGCTCCCAAACCATGAACAAACCAAATAAAACCAAAACAGCCTCAGTCCCTTACTGAAGGATTAGCTCACCCCAACGTGGGTGTTTCAGAGCTGAATCTTGCTGCATCCATGCTGCCTCTTCCTTGTAAAAGAGGGTTGGGTACCCTCAGAACGTGGGGTGATAAGGTGTGGGTTGCCAATAGCAGGAAATACTTCTAAATGGTCTGGTCACAGACATAACAAATTGGCTTCTGATGTTTTTCAGCTCAGACTGTCACTGTCACTTTCCTCCGATTTTTCATCGATTTGCTCGAGCGGGCCCAGTAACATTGTGAGACTTGCTACTATGTTTGGCATATCAAATATGTCATGGGTAGCTTGGCAGGCTTTGCCTTGTGGGCAAGATACTCTCGGTAGCTTGCCGAGAGGGGTGGAGGAATCAAACTCGGATTGGCCATGTCAGTCACATGCAAGGCAAACGCACTACCTGCTGTGCTATGGCTCCAGCCTTGCAGTTTTCCTTGCTCTGTTCACATCAGGGTCAATACTCTGCACCTGTCGTGGTCCAGAGGCAAAGATGGAGCAGCGTTCTCAACCCCCAAGGTGATTCAGCTATGTACCCCACAAGATCTGAAGGCAGGAATCGAATGCTGGTCACCTGTGTGAAAGACTAGCAACCTCAATGCTCTCCTACAACGCCCCTTTGAAGCTCCGTGCTTGATCTTTAATTACCCTATACTTAACACAGAAGCAAACTTAAGGGTGGAAAATTCTTAGAGAAACGGGAATGGAGAGGGACGGAAACAGCCACAACTACATCTTGTGGCGTTTAAGCATAACTTGCGTGGTCCAAATTTTCCCACGTTTAAGATTTTCGACACTTCTCTTTGCTTAAATCGGGTCATTAAGGTCCTGAAAGCATCAATTAAAATTAGGTGGACAGGGGCTGGATTACTTAGACAGTGGGAAGGGAACTTGCTTTGAACACTACCGAGGCTGGCCTGGGTTTGATCCCCTGCACCACTTATGGTCCCCGAAGGCCACCAGGAGTGATCTCTGAGCACAGAGCAAGGTGTAAGTTCTGAGTATATTATTTTGTTTCTAAGTTTTGCCATCGTTCGCACATCTTGGAAATTTGTGTTTTTGTCACACGAATGCTGTGCAGATATTTTCTCCTGTTTATTGAGGGAGTGTTTTGATTTTGGCCGCCCTTCGTTGGCAGTGCAGAAGTGTTTAAGTTTGATGTGTTCCCTCTGCTTTGACTTTCTTTTCCATGAAATATAATTATCAAAGACATTTCATTTTCTTTTCTTTTTAAAATTTGTTTTCCAATCAGGACATGTGAAAAACTAATGTACCATGATTTCCAAAGTTATTCATGGTTGAACTTTAGACATACAACATTACAACATCAATCCCACCACTAGTGCCAAGTTCCCCCCACCAATGGTCTCAGGTTCCTGCCCATATCACCTACCCAACTCCAGCCATCCCCTCTGGACAAGCATCTTTCTCAGTTTGGCTGTTATAATTTTGGTCTCTTGATTTCATTGTTCTTGATACTGTGGTTTAGATATTTGGCTCTAACTTTCATTAATAAAACCTGAATCCCCGGGCCTGACCCCCATTCCTTCTCCTCTGACTTTTCTCTCCCTTCCCTCCACTCTTTTTTCCTTTCTCTTCTCTCTACCCTGGGGCTAAGATTGAATAGAGATAGAGAAAGAGAGAGAGAGAATTACCTGCCATAGAGACAGGCTGGGGTTGGGGGTGACTTGAAGAAGTGGGAGAGAAACTGAGGACCCTGGTTTTGGGAAAATACACTGGTAGAAGGGATGGGTGTTGGACTATTGAATCACAATCATGAACAATTATGTAATGCTCTAATTCACCCTGATTCAATAAAAAATTAAATAATTTATAAATTTTGACCCCAGTTCTTACCAAACCAATGTGAACACATTGCCAACTTTACTGAATACAATCTGTAACTGTAATTGTAAATGTGGAAGAGAAACCATATTGCCCCTCAGATACAGGTTTATCTATAGAAAAAAAAATATCGTCTTATGAAGGGTTACTAAAGTTTCCATTTAAAATCCTACCATAATAGTGGTTGGAGTGATAGTACAGCAGGTAGGGTAATTGCCTTAAATGCACCTAATCTGAGCATAATCCTGAGCATCCCGTATGATCCACTAAGCCCCGCCAGGAGTATTTCTTGACTACTGCCAGGTGAGGCCTCAAAACAAAAGAAAACTCCAAAGTATTATTACCACACGCTTTAAAGCATGCAGAGAGTTTACTCTAGGTACTCAGATAGTGCATTTACAGAGGCGGATCCAGCTAACAGGCTTCTGGGGCCTGCTTTGGGACTGAAGACTGGACTTCTCTACTGCCTTGCCAGGGGAGAGGGAACAGGTTTATAAGACCTTGTAGATATTCCCGTAACCAATAGACAAACAATTTAAACTGAACAAAATAACAACATATATATTGAGAAATACATAACTTCTCTGTCACTCCAGTAAAACACCTTAATTATCCTGAATATTACATTGAGAGTATTACCATACAACATACCCATAGCTATGAGCTTCCTACAAACCACTTTCTATTTGTCTCAAAAGATTTCAAGATCAAAACGCAATCATGAAAGTTTGTAATTCTGTATCTCATGGTGATTCAGTAAAATAAAAATAGATTTCGAGATAAAAGAAAACAAAGATTGAGGCGCTGTGTGTATTCGTTTGAATGTGAAATTCCGGTAACTGTCAGTCACCTTTTATTTTGTTAGCCTGCATCCGTGAACCAGAAATGCTAAGGAAAGGCAGGGTTTTCTGAGATTCTTTGTTATTTGAGCCACAATACTGGGTTTGGCAGAGCAACATTTGTAATTAGTACATCAAAACTCACTGTGCCAGATGCGAAGTCTAAAGTCCTGGGCTGGCCACATGCAAGGCAAATTTTGTAGAAAGTTCCTTAATTAGGAAGTGCTAACTCCCCCCCCACCACCACCACCAATACACATGTGGCAAGTGAATCTTATGGAAACTTGGACAGATCTCTTATTGGCTAAACTAAAACTTCAAATATCCTAAGATTGATCTTAATTTCTAAAACTCTGATATATAGGTCCACTGAGACCTTCTAATGAATTAGAGCCAAGGTCTGGGTATTTGTTCTGGGTTTTGCAAAACATGCGGAAAAGCTTATAAACAGGCATTGGAGGACTAGGTCCGGTGATGAAGCACAGGGTCTGTAGTCTAACGGTCAGCATCTAACGGTACAGAAGAGAAGCTGGTGGCTGGAGCACAAAGGTTTCCTGGCTAAGGAGCACGCACCTTTGAGCCCGCCCCCAGTAACCAGTCCGCATGGCTCTAGGCCTTAGCAACAGCCAATGAGAGAGGAGCAGGGCAAAACATGGACCAACAGAAGGCGTGTTCATAGGTATTTCCTGACCTTGTGGCAGGGTTTGCTCATTGCCTGTCTCGACATCCACGGGTTAGTCGTGATCTGATCTGCGGGGATGAGGTCTAAGGGTTAGTCGTGGACTCTGATCTGCGGGGATGAGGTATAGAAAATTGCACTGTGGATCCCGAGCATCTCGAGTCTCCCAGGAATCCCCAGATGACAGGTCAGCAGGATGGGGGCTGTATTTGCCTAGAGTGGGCCAGGGAGGAAGCGACCATGGGGACGAAGGAGATTCACCAAGGACTCAGAGGCTCCTTCTGGCAGGTGGTGGATTAAGTCATTGGGGGCGAGTCGGATTTGATGACTTGTGACCAGCGCAGTTTAAACCCTGTTGGTAGAGGCGACTATACTGCCGACATCAGGGATTGGGTTCAGATCCTCCTTGAGAAACTTTTGGGGGAGTTTCCTTCTGACAGCTAGTTGCCCTGCTCTCCATGTTCTGGGAGAGCCACCCTTGAGTCAGGGTCAGTGGTGTGTGTGTCTGAAATGCTTTTGCTGTGGGGATCAGGTGCCAGATTCGGAACTGATAACCCAGGGTGAAACGCCCGTTTCTCACCTGTCCAGCAATTATGTTTTTTTTAAAAAAACATATTTTAATTAATTATGTGGGGGGTAATTTTTTGTTATGCTCTACCCAGCACTGTGTTTCCCCCACCCCCGCCCCTGCCTCATTTGGACAAAGCAAGAACCAGAGAAATAAACGGGTCAGAGATGTGTTTGTCAATTTCTTGTTTATGACGGCTTCAATGAGGGGTAGGGGAAGCGAATTGCATGGCATCATATTAAAATGTTATCAGTTTCTGAGAATTTAAGTTAGGTTATTTTTAACTTTATGATTTAACTAAGGTGTAACCCCAACAACGGCCAGGATCCAGAGATTATCACACCAAGCTCCCGGGAGCGCATGGCCGCATTCACGGCTGTGCGACTTTTTATTTATGTTTATTTATTTTTTCAGCTTACCTTGAATATCCCAACCAAACGGAAGAGCCTGACAAGCTATCCGTGGCATATTCGATATGCCAAATCCAGTAAAATAAAATGGATTTCATTACCTTGACCGTGAATACGGCAGAGTCGAGAAGGATGTGGAAGGAGAGGCTGATAAAATCTCAAGGCAGAACTAGGCTGCCAAAACGAAGAAAGACAAAAATGGTTGTCTGTACTTTCAATGCATGTACGCTGGCATCTGATGCATTCATCGAGGACCTGAAGGTACAAGTGCGAAAGATCAAATACAACATTATTGGTCTGACTGAAACGAGAAGGCATCAATCACATCACACCGTTTTTGACACTGGAGTAGAACTGTTCCTTGGAACATGTGACAAAAGAGACATCGGTGATGTCAGTATCATTGTCAACACGAACTTAGCCCTGAGCATTGATTCATTCGAATGCCTAACAACCCGAATTGGATGATTTCACTTGAATAGATGTGGCTCACTGCCAGCAGTTTCTATCTTTGTTGCCTATGCACCAACATACAATTATGGTGAAGGAGAAATTGAGAAGTTCTACATGGAGCTGTAGAAATTCTATAAAGAAGATCACACCTTCTACAAGATCATTGTTGGTGATTTTAATGCCAAGATAGGACCAAGAAGATTAGCCGATGAACTCCACATTGGGACCCATGGCATAGAATGGAACAAACAGGGTGACAGACTGTCTGAGTTCATCATGTCAACCAAGACCATCCATGGTAACTCACAGTTCCAAAAGGCTGAATCTAAATGTTGGACATGGGAGTCTCCTGGTGGATGGTTCCACAATGAAATGGACCGCATCATATTCAATCGGTGGTTTTGCCTAACCGATGTTGCTGTTGGCTCAAAATTCCAAAAGGGATCGGACCACCATCTCCTTCGTGCAAAATTCTACCTCACAGAATGGGGAGAAAAGAATGCAAAGTTTAAGGAGAACTCCCAGAATGCCCACCAACTGGGAGCTCTTCGGCTCTGTTGCGGCAACATGGGAGGATGCCATCATTGACAACATTGACAAAGAATATGATTGAATGATTCAGCACCTCCATGATTGTGCGTGGAATGCCAAGGGAGAGATAATCACAAAAAAATGCCTTTCTTCGAACACTCTTGAACTTATTCGCCAACGTGCTTGGCACATGCCTCAGGCAAGCAAATGTCCGAGCTGGCAAAACAGTGCAGAGAAGTAATCTAGGATGACTTCAAAGACATGATAGCAGCAGTGCTGGTAGATGTGACATAAGTCGGGAAAAGCATTCGTAATGCCCGCCTGTCCTTTACCAACTACAAGACCAAGATGACTGCCCTCCGACATCCTGATGGATCTATCACATCTTCCAGAAGGGCAATGGAGGAGATTATTCATGACTTGTACTCAGATCTCTTTAATAGCCACATCCACTTGCCCACATATCAAATTCCGCGAGATGGATATGTCGTTTCCAATGTTACCTTCCGAAATCCAACACGCCATCTCTTCGGTAAAGAAACAAAGAAGACCTCGTCCAGCCAAGTTCAGACTTGAACACCTGAAGAACTTACCATCAGTACTCATCAATACACTGGCTTGGCTCTTCACACACTACCTGTTTGAATGCAAAGTTCCATCCCAATGGAAAACCAGCAGGACTGTACTACTATACAAGAAGGGAGACATTACAACATTGGCAACTATCGCTCAATCTGCCTATTGTTGGTCATCTACAAACTGTTCACTCGAGTCATCATGAATAGCATTGACAGAACACTAGATGAAGGACAACCATGCGAACAAGCCAGGTTCTGAAAAGGATTCAGCACCATCGACCATATCCACACTATAACCAAGCTCATTGAGGTTTCTCTGTAGTTCAAGATGCCGCTCTGTCTAAATTTCATTGATTTAAAGAAGGCCTTTGATTCTGTTGAGAATCAAAGCGGTTATCGAAGCCCTAACCAATCAGGGCGTACAAACTCTATACATCAGGACCCTCTGTGAGCTCTATTATGGATTCACTACCAGGATTTCACCATTCTACAAAGAAGTAATCATCCATGTCAAGAGAGGGGTTCGCAGGGTGATACCATTTCACCAAAACTCTTCAGTGCCACCGTCAAGAACATCATGCGACGACTGGAATGGGAAGGATTGGGAGTGAGGATAGATGTTTGGCAACTACACCACCTCCGCTTTGCTGATGACATCGTTCTAATAACAGCAAACATCAGCCAAGTGGAAGAAATGCTGACTGACTTCGACCGTGAGTGTGGAATGGTCGGATTACAACTGAATCTCACAAAGACAATGTTCATGAGAAACAGTCTTGTTTCTGATGTTCCATTCACTCTCAACAGAACCACCATCTCCGAATGCAACAGTTATATATACCTAGGTCGAAAAATCAATATGATGAATGACCTGACACCTGATTTACGCAGGAGGAAGAGAGCAGCTTGCTATGCCTTCAAGAGCTTTGAAGAAATAACTAAGAGGACAAAGAACCTCCAGCTCCGAGCACATCTCTTCGATTCCACTGTTCTTCCTGCATTAACATATGCGTCAGAGACCTGGACCCTAGGAAAATAGGATGAGAACGCTATTTAAGTCTCTCAAAGAGGAATCAAAAGTGCTTTGCTTGGAGTATCATGCTTGATTGAGAGATAGAATCCAGAGTTCCGATCTTCGTCAATGCTCAAGAATCAGGGACGCTGTCTCATTTGCTAATGCATAAAAAATCAGATGGGCTGGACACGTAATGAGATTTAGAGATGACCAGTGAACTAGAGTCATTACTAACTGGATTCCACGCGACGTCAAAAGATCACGTGGACGCCCACCTACAAGATGGTCAGACTTCTTTGTCAAGATCCTAAATGATTGTTTTGCAGCTCTGCATGTTCCTAGAACGAGCAGATGCCACTGGCCTACGTGATCACGCAACAGGGATGAATGGAGACGTTACTGGCACCCGCTCGAGTAAATCGATGAGTAACAGGGTATCAAGTGATCAAGTGATTTAACTTGGCAGTGATTCTGGAGTCCAGAGCCCAGCAAGTTTCCCCACTCTAGTGCGTTGATCTCAAATTTCTATATTATAATTGGGATGCCTCGATTTCAAGGAAACAGTGTGTCTTGGATCTTCACTTGATTCAAGTGGAGAAGCTTCAATTTATGCTATTTCAACTGTAGCAAATATATTCTTCACACCTAAGATGAACACTTATAACTTGGTTTTTGTTTGAATTTGAAATGGCTTTGAAACGTTGCCACGGGCCAGGGCAATGACTCAAAGGGCTGGGGTGCATGCCAGGCTGGCAAAAGACCCCAAGTTTGAATGTGGGCTCCCTTTGTTCCCCCCTTCCCGTGTCTGCCCCACTGGGTGTTACATCAGCAGCACCAACCCTGGTGGCTCTCAACACTGAAGGTGAACACTGAACTGCACTCCAAACCTTTGGACCCAAACAAGGGCATTTTTAAAGAGAGGGGGACCCTGTCAGGCACCTCCATGGAGCTCCTTTCCTGTTCCTAGAAACGGATAAAAAAATAAGCTTACAGAAAGGCCCTGGGTAGAGAATACTTACTTGTTTCAATCATTTATTGTTCCAACACCACCAATGTGACTGTCCTTCGACCAATATCCCCAGTTTCCTTCCCAATCCCAATCTATGGCCGACCCGGGTTTGATTCCCAGCATCCCATATGATCCCCTGAGCACCACCAGGAGTAATTCCTGAGTGCATAGCCAAGAATAACCCCTGTGCATCGCTGGGTGTGACCCAAAAAGAAAAAAAATGTTCATTTAAATTTTATTTTTATAAATCACTTGATCACTTGACATCCATTACTCATCGATTTGCTCGAGCGGGCACCAATAACATCTCCATCCATACTTGACACGTGCTAGTGTATCCAAATGGCGTCTGTTTGTTCTAGGAACAGGAATGAAGAGCCTCAAACTGATTGCTCAGAGTCTTGATGAAGAAATCTGGCCATCTCTTAGGTGAGCAGCCATGACTGGGAATCCAGTCAGGAATGGCTTTAGTCCAGCAGTCATCTCCAAATCTCATTACATGTCCAGCCCATCTGATTTTTGACACCTTTGCAAATGAGACAGCATCCCTGATTCTTGACCGTTGACGGAGGTCTGAACTTCGGATTCATTCTCTCATTTGAGTGAAGCGTGATACTCCAAGCATAGTTCCTTCAGTTCCTCTTTGGGAGACCTGAATAGCGTTCTCATCTTGTTTTCATAGGGCCCAGATCTCTGAGGCATATGTTAATGCAGGTAAAATAGTGTATTCGAAGAGATGTGCCTGGAGCCAGAGGTTCTTTGTCCTCTTAGCTATGTCTTTGACTCTCTTAAAGGTGTTCCAAGCCACTCTCTTCCTCCTGCGCAACTCAAGTGCCAGGTCATTCATCATATTGACTTCTCGACCTATACACATAACTGTTGCATTCGGAGATGATCATTCCATTGAGAGTGAATGGAACGTCAGGAACGAGACTGTTTCTCATAAACATTGTCTTGGTGAGATTCAGCTGTAGTTCAACCTTTCCACACTCACGGTAGAAGTCAGCCAGCCTTTTTGCCAGTTGGTTAATGTTTGGTGTTATTAGAACGATGTCATCAGCAAAACGGATTTGGTGTAGATGCCAACCGTCTATCTTCACTCCCATTTCTTCCCATTGCAGTCTTCACATGACGTTCTGGAGTATGGCATTGAAGAGTTTTGGTGAAACCGTATCACCCTGCCGAACCACTCTATTGACATCCATGATCACTTCTTTGTAGAATGGTGAGATCCTTGTAGTGAATCCGTAAAAGAGCTCACGCAGGGTCCTGATGTATTGAGTTTGAACGCCCTGTTTGGCTAGGCTAGGCTAGCTGTCTTCGATCACAGCTTCCATCTCAACAGAAACAAAGGCCTTCTTTAAATCAACGAGCGTTAGACAAAGCAGCATCTTGAACTCCAGAGAAACCTCAAAAAGCTTGGTTATCATGTGGATATGGTCAATCGTGCTGAATCCTTTTCGGAAACTGGCTTGCTGGTATGGTTGTCCTTCATCTAGTGTTCTGCCAATCCTATTCAGGATGACTCGAGTTAACAGCTTCTGGATGACAGACAATATGCAGATTGGGCAATAATTGCCAATGTCTTGAATGTCTCCCTTCTTTTACAGTAGTACAGTCCTGCTGATTTTCCACTGGGATGGAAACTTGCATTCAGATAGGTAGTGTGTGGAGAGCAGAGCCAGTGTATTGATGAGTCCTAACGGCAGATTCTTCAGGGTTTGGTTCTGACCTTGTCTGGGCCAGGTGCTATTCGCTTCTTTACCGACGAAATGGTGTGTCAGATATCAGAAGGGAGAACGTTGGGAACTACATATCCATCCAGCGAAATTTGGTATGTAGGCAGGTGGATGTGGCTATCGAAGAGGTCCCAATAGAAGTCATGGATAATCTTCTTCATTGTCCTTCTGGAAGATATGATAGATCCATCAGAACGTCGGAGGGCTGTCATCTTGGTCTTGTAGTTGGCCATGAACAGCAGGGCTTTGTGAATGCTTTTTCCGTCTTCTGCTGCATCTGCCAGGACTACTGCCCATCTCTCTTCAAGGTCTTCCTTGATCACTTCTCTTCACTGATTTGCAAGCTCGGGCATTCGCTTGCAGTTGCCTGAGGCTAGCACCAAGCCATGTTGGCAAATAAGCTCAAGAGTTTTCGAAGACAGGCATTTTTTTGGCTATCTCTCTCTTAGCGTTTCTCACACAATCATGGAGGTGCTGAACCAGTCAATCGTATTCCTCATCAATATTTTTTACGACGGCATCTTCCCATGTTGCTGCAATAGTGCCAAAGAGCTCCTAGTTAGTAGTTGTTCTGGGAGTTCTCTTCTTAAACTTTGCAGCCCTTTTTCCCCACACCGTGAAGTAGAATTTTGCATGAAGGAGACGGTGGTCCGGTCCTGTATGGAATTTTGGGACCACAGCGACATTAGTCAGGCAAAACCATCGATTGAATATGATGTGATCAATTTCATTGTTAACCATCCACTGGAAGACTCCCATGTCCAAGATTTAGATTTGGCCTTCTGGAACTATGAGTTACCATGGACGGTCTTGGTCAACATGATGAACTCAGACAGACTCTCACCCTGTTTATTCCATTCTAGGCCATGGGTCCTGACTATGAGTTCTTCATCTGATCTTATTGCTCCTGTCTTGACATTAAAATTACCAAAATTGATCTTGTAGAAGGTGTGATCTTCTTTATAGAAATTCTCCAGCTTTCTGTAGAACTTCTCAATTTCTCCTTCATCATAATTGGATGTTGGTGCGTAGACAACTACTTTTATAAAGTAGTTGACAATATTTGGCAACTACTTTATATTTGACAATTACACTTAATATTTGAACACAGATTCCACCACCAATGGACCTTCCCACCATTTTAGATGTTTCCATTTCGAACCCCAACTTCTGCCCCAAAGCAGAACTAAAGTAATTTATTTTCTATTTTTGTTAGCAATAAATCACTGAAAATGCTCAGAAAACTTTCCTTAGGGGAGTGTGTCTGAAGATTATTGTATTTATCCCAAGGGCCATTAAACCCTTCTATAAGAGATTACTAATATGTTGTTAAATTAAGCCGTATTTAATGTGGTGTGCTACTTTTGGAATATGAGCGGTGTGAGGTATGTGATATTGTGTGGTCACGCAGTCCAGGATTTCAGTGGCCAGGTCTCGGTTTCTTGGGGTTAGGGAGGGGCTTCCTCTACCCCCCTCCCAGGTACCCTGTATGAAACATCCTGGCTTGGGGTCCAGCAGCATGGCTATTGCATGTGTTGTTTTATGCTGTCTTCCAAGAGAGAAGGACAATGAGTCTCTGGATCGTGTCCATTGATGAGATTATCTGGCCCACATTTTATTCTTGAACCCTTCTGAGCACCAAGTCAGGAATAGCCTGAGCACTGCCAGATGTGGTCCAGCATCCGCCTGACTGCCAACTTTTCCCAAGGAGAGAAATGCTTGAGGATGTTAGTTGCACGTCAGAACTTCACATTATTGAGGGTTATTTTTTGTTATTTTTTATTTTATAAAGTAGTTCACAATATTTGATTACATTTAATATCCAACGCTAATTCCACCACCATTGTACCTTCCCAACAACATATTTTAGATGTTTCTATCCATCCTGAACCCCAACCCTTGCCCCAAAGCAGAAACGAAATAATGTATTTTGTTTGTTATAAAAAACTGCTGAAAATTCTACAGAAATGTATCCTTAGAGGAAAGAGTGTGAAGATTGTTGTATTTCACCCAGGGACCATAAGTGATAATGTGTTGTTAAAGGTTTAGCCTTCTGTGCATATATATATATATATATATATATATATATATGCATACACATATATATATATACGGACACACACACACACACATATATATATATATATATATATATATATATATATCTGTAAAAGAAATATTTCCCTCTAAGATTAGTTGCCTCCTTCTTTGAACTCCATCAAATGTGGTGTAGTATTCTTGGAATATGGGTAGGGTCGTGTCCTATGAAGCGTTACACGGCTGTGAATGTGGCCACACAGTCCAGGAATAGGTTCACTCATGGGTGAGGCTTGACCTGAGCATGTGGGGTCAAACCCTGTGCAGGGTCTGGCAGCATTCTTCTGGCGAGTGTCATGTTATGACCTCTTCCGGGAAAGGACATGTGATCTGGACGGTCACCAATGACGAGATTATCTGGACTCAGCCAGAGGTTGTTTATGGGCGTGACTATTGACTTGTTGGAGACAGGGCCATATGGCCAGAGGATCTCTATTCCAGTCCTGCATATGGTGATTCAATCACGGGTGAGGCTCAGTCCAAATGTATGGAGAGCGGCCATGAGCATGACGGTGGTTGAGTTCTGGATGTTTTCGGCTGCCAGGACTGGGTCCCTTGGGGCAGGGAGAGGTTTTATCCAACCCCTCTGGGGCGCCCTGGGTGAAATAGCCTGGCTCAGGGTCTGGTGGCATAGTTATGTCAAGTGTCATGTTATACTCTCCTCCAGGAGAGAAGGACATATGAGTCTGGATGGTGGCCAATGACGAGATTATCTGTCGCAAACCAGACATGGCTTATGGGTGTGACTGCTGAGTTGCTGGAGATAGGAAGATATGGGCAGAGGATCTATTGAGGAATTTTTGATATTTTGGTTGGGTTAGGCCATGGCAGGATTCAGTTTCCATGTCAGAGTATATCCAATTCTCATTGAATGATGAGGACAGAATGAGTGGAGGAAAAGCAGATTCATTATAGTATCTGTGGAAAATATCAATCCATGAGCATGCAAGTTTTTATTTTTATTATTATTTAAAATAATAAGCCTGGACAAACTTGCAGGCTACTGAATGTAACGTGCCCACACGGCAGAGTCTGGCAAACTCCCCATGGCTTACCCAATATGCCAAATACCAGTAACAATGATGGGTCTCATTCTCCTAACCCGGAAAGAGTCTTGAATCTCAGGGCTAGGACGAAGGAGACGTAACTGGGGCCTGCTCGAGGCAATTGACAAACAACAGGATGGTCGTGATCGTGATCGTGATGATTATTTATTTTTTTAAAATTGAATCACCAGGAGATAGGGCATTGCAAAGCTGTTCATGATTGGGTTTCAGTCATAAAAAGTTCTAACACCCATCCCTCCACCAGTATCATTTCTTAGCACTAGTGTTCCCAGTTTTCCTCCCACCCCTTCAAGTCACACCCCCCAGCCTGCCTCTATGGTAGACACCTCTCTTCTCTCTCATTCTCTTTTGCTTATATTAGTCATTATGGTTTGCTATACAGATGCTGAAAAGTTATGTATATCCCTTCACCTACTTTCAACACTCAGTTCTTGTTCAGAGTGATCATTTCTAACTATGCTGTCACGATGAATCCTCCTCTATATTAATTACCCTCTATCTCCAAACTTTTGTGGTAATTCCCAACCATTCACTAGTTCACGTGGCCCCTGTTTTCACTGGCCTCGGATATTAGGTTATTTTAAATTATTTAGATTTTATAAAGTAGTTCACAATATTTGATTACAATTAATATTCAAACACCAATTCCACCACCATGACACCTTCACACCACCATAGTTTGGAAGGTTCCATCTCAAACCCCAACCTGGGCCCCAAAAGCAGAACTGAAATAATATATTTGGTATTGCTTGTTATGAAAAACCACTGAACATGATACAAAAAGTTTTCTTAGAGGAAAGAATGTGAGGATTGTTGTGTTTCACCCACGGGCCATTAAGCCCTTCTATAAGAGATCATTCAAATGTTGTTAAAGGTTGAGCCTTGTGTACTATATATATATATATATATATATATATATATGTGTGTGTGTGTGTGTGTGTGTGTGTGTGTAAAAAATATTTTCCTCTAAGATTGGTAAGATTGGTTGCCTCTTACATGAACCCCATCAAATGTGGTGCGTTACTCTTGGAATTTGAGTGGTGTGTGGTATGAAGTGTCGTACGGATTCAAATGTAGCCGTGCGGTTCAGGAATAGGTTCACTTGTGGGTGAGGCTCGGCCAGAGTGCGTGGGGAGTGGCCATGATCATGGTGGCACTTGAGTTCTGGAGGGTTTTGGTTGCCAGGGATAGGTCCTTTGGGGTGTGAAGGGGTCTCAACCGGCTGCCCTCTGGGGCACCCCAAGTGAAACAGCCTAGCACGGGATCCAGCAGCGTGGTTATGGCAAGTGTCATGTTATTCTCCCTTCTGGGAGAGAAGAACATGTGACTCTGGATGGTGGCCGATGATTAGAGTATCTGGCACCAGCCAGAGGTTGCTTATGGGTGTGACTGCTGTTTCTGGAAACAGGGGGATATGAGTGAAGGATCCTTGTTCCTGGTTCCATCGAACCCTGAGTTCTCACTCAAAAAGTCCCGCATAACTGGGTTTTCTGGGG
The DNA here is from genome assembly GCF_029834395.1 of Sorex fumeus. Lineage (NCBI taxonomy): Eukaryota > Metazoa > Chordata > Mammalia > Eulipotyphla > Soricidae > Sorex > Sorex fumeus. The sequence goes on from NW_026606191.1 coordinate 1,895,811, forward strand.
ATTCAGTCATACGTGAAGCTGGCCCAAGCGTACCGAGAGTGACAGTGAGCAGGGTGGTGGTTGAGTTCTGGAGGTTTTCAGCTGCTGGAGCTGAGTTCCTTGGGGTGGGTATGCGACAGAGTTTTTAGGTTTGTCAGGATACTCCTATCACAGTGCTCCCATTCCTCTGTGTTTATTTGTGACATCTTTCTTTGTGCATTGCTGGGTGTGACCCAAAAAGGAAAAAAATGACAAAAAAGAGAAAGAAAGAAATATTGTTATCATGCTAAGTGAAATGAGTCAGAAAGAGCGGAACAGACATAGACTGACTGCACTCATTGTGGAATATAAACATGAGACTGACACCCAAGGGCAGTACACACAAGGCCCAGGAATATTACTCCATGGTTGGTAGCCTGCCTCATGAGCTGGGGACGGGCAGCTGGAATAGAGAAGAGATCACTAAGTCAATGAGGGTTAGAAGGATCGCTCGGGATGGGAGGTGTTTGCCGAAAATAGATAAAGGACCATAGGTGATAGCCCCTCAGTATCTGTATTGCAAACCATAATGCCCAGAAGTAAAGAGTATGGGGGAGATTGTTTGCCATAGAGGTAGGGGGAGACATTGATGGGGGAAAATGGAGGGATGGGTGTTCAATCATTGTACGACTGAAACTCAAACTCAAGCTGCAATGCAGTCACCCTACCTGCTGTGCTATCACTCCAGCCCAGAGTCTCATTTCTGCTTCCAGAGTCTCATTTCTGCTTGGACTATGGTTTGAACAGAGGCCCTGGTTTTCAGGGTTTATGGTAGAGATCAAGCAGGATGTTGCAGTGAATCCTTTGGAATGGAAAAAGATGTAAACCTCCACACTTCAGGCCTTCCTCTGTTATGTTTTGAGGAGCCACACCTGCTTTGCTCAGGCCGTATTCTTGGCTCTGAGCTCATCCATACCTGCGAGGGAGGACATAGGTGTCCTTATGGGAATCTGGACTTTGAATCCAGATCAGTCTTGTGCAATCAAGCACCTTCCCGCTGTATCAGCTCTGCACTCCTAGCACTGAGATTTTTATTAGATTTCCCTAAGCATTGAGGATAAATATTTCTGAAAAGTTTAGGATAATGGCCCTGTCATTGTTCTTTAATAGAGTGGATTAGAGATAGTTGAAATGGATTTGACTGTGTATAGAAAGATTTCGGATGATTCTACGAAAGAATGGAAAGGGCACCTTGGTCAAAATATTTTACAAATGGTGGGAACCTGGCAGAATGCCCAAACTCTCATCTAAGCATGGTTGGTAGGCAATAACATCAGCTGTGATGACTAACTATAAAGGGTGGTCACATTCCTGGATACCACTATCCTCATTTATATTAGGAGTTATATTAGGAGAAAAGATGACAACACGTTGTGTTTGCAAGTGGTATAATCTCAACCCTACTAGCCACCAGAATGATTAAAACCATTTTTGGTCTGTCCAAAGGACCAAGTCTTGGGATATGGTGTCGCCAGCAGGTCAATCTGTACCTGTGAGGTGAGTGCATCAGCAGCCTGGTGGCACAGTCAGGCTTTCAGATACCCCACAATTGCTTCTATGCCTTTGACCAGACACCAAAAACTTGGGGCAAAGTTAACCAAGAAAGTAAAGGGCCAAAAGTTAGGTATGTGGGAGACATACCCACAAACCACCTCTGGCTCAGCTATATAATCGGAGGCATGGCCTCTCTGATTCCTGATCGAACTACTTAACAGCCATTATCCCAGAGGCTCAGAAACAAATCTCAGAACCCAAAAGCTTTTGGCAGAAATGTGTCCTGTTCCTGCAGTAGGTTACTGGGGCTGGGCCACTCCAGGTGGGAATAGGTTTCGTGTCTTGGCCTGTTCACCTTGGCGGCCTGGTGACTGTCATCCCCAGAGGCCACAAGACAGTCAGGTTTGAGCCCACAGTGACGAGACACGCGGGGCCTCACCAGATGGTTGTGGAACCGGCCCTTACCACCCCTCCCCAGTGAGACCTCAAGTCACTGCCTACTAACGGCCTCTCTGGCTCCTGATCAAGCTGATTAATGGCCATGATTCCAGAGACTCAGAAACAAATCTCAAAACCCAGCGGCTTTTGGCAGAAATGCATCTGGACCGCATACACGGTCATGGCTCCAGAGGCAAAAGGACTTAATCCAGAGCCCGACATCTTGCAGCAGAAAAGTGAATGGACCCTGCGTTAAACTACAGCACCATACTTCCCCGGGAGGGAAATTGTGTTGCTCCTTTCCGCCTTTCTCCCCACTGGCAGCAAGGTGGCCGCCACCTCAGAGCTTATTGGAAAGCCAGGTATGCACCAGCAGTGACGGGGCAACTGTAGTCTCATGGGAAAGGGGTCGGTACTGGCTCATCCTTCATGCCCTACTGTCGTCACGAGTTGCGCCCCACAAGTGGCTCTCCGGCACAGACATGGCTCCAGAGGCAAATGGACTTAGTTCAGAGCCCGGCAGCTTGTGGCAGAAAAGTAAATGTACCATGCGTTAAACTCCAGCACCATGCCTCCCAGGGAGGGAAACAGTGTTGCTCCCTTCTGCCTCCTTCCCCCCCACAGCAGCAAGGTGGCCACCGCCTCAGAGCTTATAGGAAAGGAAGGTATGAGCCGGCAGTGAAGGGCAACTGCAGTCTCATGGGAACAGGGGTGGTACCGGCTTGTCCTTCACTCCCTACCGAGGTCCTGAGTTGTCCCCCAAGAGTAGCTCTCCGGCACAGCCATAACACAAGGCACACAGATACCAAACTCTAAATTATCTGGCTCTTTGCAGAAATCCAAAATTGTGTGGCCACAATAGCGGCCCTGCAACATTATATGATCTCATAACCAGCTATAGAAAATAAAGTATTTCACAATGCCTTTTCAGAAATTCTGATTGTTGGGGGGAAATTCTAAACAATAATAGTGCAACTTATGTAGAAATAATGAATGTAACCAATGTAGAGAAGAGATAAGTAGGAATCATCTGCCTCACAGGCATTGGGTGGGGTGGAATGGGAGAATATTGGGGTTAATAAATAAAACTATGAAAAAAGTAAGGTTGAGTTCATACCCAATTCAATCAGTTAATCAGTGGCTGCATAAATAGCAGTACTACAACATAAAAAAGACTAAGTCGGAAGAGAAGGACAACATGGAGGGCGGGATCCACAGATCCCGAAGGAAAAAAAAAAACAGGTTCCAAAAAGAGCCGAGATCATCGGGAAGCCCCAGATGGGGTAGGTACCGCATCCCGCCTCCCCCAGATGGAACCCTGGTGACCAGAAGCCTCTACAAACACAGCTCGAGTATGCGGGAACTAGGACTTTTACTCAAAACCGTGCGGCTGCTCACGCGGCCGCACAACATCTCTCTATATACAAAGTTATCCCTGGGAAGTAAACCACCCAATGTTTCTCTCTGTAAATCATAGTTAAGTTTGGAGCATGGCCACAGCCCCAGAAACACAAGGACTTAATGCATAACCCAGCAGCTTGGAGCAGAAAAGTGAACGGACTATGCGTTAATCCAGGCCATCAGGTCTGTCCGGAGGGGAAAGGGTGTTGCCCCATTCGCCCTCTCCTCTCTGGAAAGAAAGATGGCGGCCACATGGGAGCCTTGTGGACAGCAGGTATGAGCCGGGGGTGTGGGGGCAACTAAAACCTCATGGAAAGGGGGGCGTTCCGGTCCGTCCTTCACGTCCCAACGAGGTCACCAGTTGCCCCGCATGAGCGGCTCTCCAGCACGGCCATGGCCCCAGAAGCACAAGGACTTAACGCAGAACCCAGCAGCTTGGAGCAGAAAAGTGAAAGGACTATGCGTTAATCCAGGCCATCAGGTCTGTCCGGAGGGGAAAGGGTGTTGCCCCATTCGCCCTCTCCTCTCTGGAAAGAAAGATGGCGGCCACATGTGAGCCTTGTGGACAGCAGGTATGAGCCGGGGGTGTGGGGGCAACTAAAACCTCATGGGAAGGGGGGCGTTCCGGTCCGTCCTTCACGCCCTAACAAGGTCACCAGTTGCCCCGCATGAGCGGCTCTCCAGCACGGCCATGGCCCCAGAAGCACAAGGACTTAATGCATAACCCAGCAGCTTGGAGCAGAAAAGTGAACGGACTATGCGTTAATCCAGGCCATCAGGTCTGTCCGGAGGGGAAAGGGTGTTGCCCCATTCGCCCTCTCCTCTCTGGCAAGAAAGATGGCGGCTGCATGGGAGCCTTGTGGACAGCAGGTATGAGCCGGGGGAGTGGGGGCGACTAAAACCTCATGGGAAGGGGGGCGTTCCGGTCCGTCCTTCACGCCCTACCGAGGTCACCAGTTGCCCCCCGCGAGCGGCTCTCCAGCACGGCCATGGCCCCAGAAGTACAAGGACTTAATGCAGAACCCGACAGCTTGGAGCAGAAAAGTGAACGGACTATGCATTAATCCAGGCCATCAGGTCTGTCCGGAGGGGAAAGGGTGTTGCCCCAGTCGCCTTCTCCTCTCTGGAAAGAAAGATGGCGGCCGCATGGGAGCCTTGTGGACAGCAGGTATGAGCCGGGGGTGTGGGGGCAACTAAAACCTCATGGGAAGGGGGGCGTTCCGGTCCGTCCTTCACGCCCTATCGAGGTCACCAGTTACCCCCCGCGAGCGGCTCTCCAGCACGGCCACGGCCCCAGAAGCACAAGGACTTAATGCAGAACCCGGCACCTTGGAGCAGAAAAGTGAACGGACTATGCGTTAATCCAGGCCATCAGGTCTGTCCGGAGGGGAAAGGGTGTTGCCCCAGTCGCCTTCTCCTCTCTGGAAAGAAAGATGGCGGCCGCATGGGAGCCTTGTGGACAGCAGGTATGAGCCGGGGGACTGGGGGCGACTAAAACCTCATGGGAAGGAGGGCGTTTCGGTCCGCCCTTCACACCCTACCGAGGCCACCAGTTGCCCCCCTACTAGCGGCTCTCCAGCACGGCCACGACTCCAGAGCACAGAAACCAATTTCTTAACTATCTGACTTTCAGTAGAAATACTTCCAGGGTCAATATGTAAAATAGCAGAAATCCAAAACCAACATATAATTCTTGAACCCAGCTGTAGAAAGCAAATCACTTCACAATGCTTTGTCAGCATGTCTGATTTGGGGGTGGGGGGTTAAACTCTAAATAATAGTGGTGAATTTTTATTGAAACAATGAATCTAATCAAAGCAGATAGAGTGTTAACTAGAATTCATCTGCCCCACAGGGACTGGGAGGGGTGGGGGGTGGGGTTTTATTGGGGTTCTTCATGGTAAAAAATAAGTTTTGGTAAAGGGAAATGTGCTTGATATTTGCATGACTGAGACCTAAACCTGAAAGCTTTGTAACCTTTCCCATGGTGATTCAATAAATAAATTAAAAAAATTAAAAAAAAATTTAAAAAAGACTAAGTCTACAAAATGATCTGGTACACTTTGGTGCCCACTAGCTCCTATGTGCCTTCGTTCATAGGGTTGGTTCATACATGGGATTTATTTATTGAAGTATGTTTTATGTAATTCATGCTGTACTTCGCAGTTCTTAGGAGTTTGTATTATTTTGTATACCAAGAATGGAACTCAGGAAAACCATGTTTAACACAAGCATTAAGCCTCAGTATTAACCTCTTTCCCCTTACTCTTGGTTGAATATGTGTTTCTAAAGCTGCATCCTGGGGTTTCCTTGTAGGTTACAGTTGTCTGTTCTTGTGTTTTCAAGGAGTAGAGTGTTCACTGTACAGTGCTCTCTGATGTTCTTCCCAGCCATTGCTCCTGTCCAGTGTCTCTCCAGCTCTCTGGGTTGCTGCTAGGCCAGTTCCTCTGCATCTTCAAGGCTGTATTCAGAGTCACTGCACCCATCTTGATTAATGACTTCCCAGCGAAACTCATTGTCCCATGAGCCATTCACAAACTACTTGCCTGTTTTACTTGGAATCAACTTGCTTTTGTTTTTATGATGGACGTGTGTGGGGGGGCATTGGTTCCATGTTTGACAAGTACAGGATCAAGGGGCTCTGCCTTAACTCGCTGCCCTGACCTCTGTGACCAGCCCCTCCAGCACTTGCCTCTCCTCTTCTTTATCCGAGCTCATCCCCCTTGCACTGGTTCACCTACGCTGGCATAATGGTCTTTCTGCACTTGGAATCTGGCACTTTAAGGCTCCTTGGTGAAATGGATGATGTCACAGACAGGAGTCTTCCATGTGCACGTTTACTTCCTAATGATGTCAAGTGTATCAGGCCTCCTACAGGCACGCGTTTAAAGGACAAAGTGATAATTCAGTCGACGGGGCACTGAAGGCCAATTAGTGGCAGGCCATGAGGACCTCTCACCTCCAGTGCTTGTAATATAACTGACAGGACCGCACCGGATTTTGGAGCACTTTTGTGGATGTTTTTCAATCCCCCATCCATTTCCATTGGGTTCCTGGGTCTGACTTGCTCCAGAGGCTTTAGGAGGATGTAGAACTTCGCTGGTTGCATTGGGGGGATTTAGCAAGGCACAGGGGTCTCAGGTGTTTGTGCGTTATCTTGGGGGCACCTTCCCCTCCAGCTCTGCGATGGGGCAGAGTGGCCTGGGTGCGGAGCTGAGGATTGGGGGTTCTGGGAATTGAGGACCCTCGAACTGCTGATTGCAGAACTCTTGACCATCCCAAACTTCTCAACCAAGGGTTGTGCTGGGCCCTGTCCTGCAGCTTTCAGTGTAGACATGTGTATGTAAAATTTCCAGATCACTTTGAGGGGCAGCTCCTCATCCCCCAGTGGAGAGGGACCCTGTTGAAGCCCATCTTTTTCATTGGCAGCTGCCAGGACGAATCCTGGGGGCTTGGTCCTAGCATGTGGCTGAGAGTTGTACATGAATATATAAATGAACGTCGGGACTCAGAGAGATGGTCTTGGTGGCTGTTTGCAAAGTATTTTTGTGAATGTTACTTCCTTTTTAAATACAAAGATTCTCTACTTGACATGTTATCTGTTCAGTCGTCACTCTCCATCTTTTCCTACCTGGCGACCCCCGGATGTCTGAGTCACCTGATCCTATCCCAGAAATGAGGAAAAATGAAACTTTCTGACCAGTAATATTTGAAGCCTGGCCCTTTAAGGCTCTGGGCAACCGTGCTGGTGACGTCACAGAATCCGGGTCCTTTATCAGAGGAGCCTTGGCATTCTGGGTGGAAGTGCCAGCGGGCTGCAGAAGGTGAGAAGCGGATGAGAGGGCATCCAGGGGAAGCTGGGACAATCAATACCATCAATGAACAACAGGATGATTGTGATCGTGATGTGCTTTAGGCCTTTACCTGGTGGTGCTCAGGAGTCCCTCCATGGGGATCCGAGGATCCTTTGGGGTGTCAGGATGCGATTCCAGTGCCCTCCCTGCTGACCCATTGCTTGGGCCCCACACAAAGCACAAAGTGTCAGAGCTAGAGGGAGTGTCAGTCTCCCCCCCAGATCGGATGGGGTGCGTGAGGGCACCTCAGCGTTAACTTAGTATCGGGGCGTCTCCCAGCACCTGGTCACTCACAGGCGTGGGTGGATCATCCCAGCAGTGTACCCTGGACATCCTGTTACTGGCCCCCTTTCATTCCTTAGGCTGATTGTGGAGTAGGGCTAAAGCGCAGGTTTCCTTCATCAAAGAGACTTGGGGGGCATTCTTTTTCTTCTTGGGGATTTTTGAGTCCCACCTGTCACTGTTCAGGGGTCACTCTTGGGGTTGCTCAAGTACCCCATATCTGGGTCAACAGCATGAAGGAAAAAACACCCTCTCCTGTGTCCTTTCATTCTTCCTGGGCGTCAGGGGGGGGGGGTGCTGGGAATATTCTTTATATGCTTGGTGCTCAAAAGCATTTGGCAGAGCCTTTGATTTTCACTTGTTTCTTGTGCATTCAGTGGGTTCTGGGGGTATAGGGAGGTGGGGAGCTTCTATTTACTTCTTCTATTTATTTACTTATGTTTCTTTTTGGGTCACACCCAGCGATGCATGTTGGTTACTCCTGTCTCTATATTAAGCAAGTAGACCTAGTGGTGCCAGGGATGCCCAGATTATACCCAGGTCGGCCGCCTTCAAAACAAGTGCAAATTTGTCTATGTTATCACTCAGGCCCCAAGCTGTAGAGCTTTAAGTCAACTCAGTGTTGTGGGGGTGGGTCCAGAGGGGTGCATCAGGGTTGTGCTATGCCACAGTGGGTTTGGCAACCAAATATGCAATCTTAGCAGGAAGTATTTTGAGCACTTCCATAGTGTGCCCTAAACCCTCTAATAATGCAATTTAGGATCATTATTGGCCACCACACTTTTATAGATTTAAATGAATTAATTAATTAGGCTTTAGGAGTACAGCTGCAAAAGTCAATTGCTATTCCTGCCTCAGTACTCAGAGATCACTCTTGGCTGAGCTCAGGGCACCATATGGGATGCCAGGATTCAAACCTGGGTTGGCTTACTGCAAGACAAGCACCTCACTTGCTCTGTTATCTCTCCAATCTCTTTTCACAGAAATTTCTTTATTGTTTCATTTATTGTAAATTTTGAGGTCACAGAACCACTCAATGCTCAGGGCTTACTCTTGGTTCTGAGTTCATGTATCATTTTTAGCAGTGCTGGAGTGGGTGAGCCTATGTACTGTTGCATATTGACCCCGGCTTAGCTGCTTGATAGAAAAGCACCCTAGCAACTTATTATCTTTGCTAACCCTATATGATTATATTTCCTCAGAAAAAAGAATTTCTGCCTCAACTGCCAAGATTCCAATCATCTCCCACTGTCCATCACTCCCAGATAGAGGAGTGTCCTGCTGTTGAGTGAGTACTTGCAGAAAGGGGTTTTCCAGGGACCAACTGCAATAGGTTCTAAATGTCTTACTCTTAGGGGGCTGGTGCAGTAGCATAGCCAGGAACGCATTTGTGTTTCTTGCCGTGACCAGAGTTATCCCCACCACACCTTGAGCATCACTAGGTATGACTCCATCCCTCCCACTCCAGAATTTGTCTTGACACATGAGCATCCTTTGAACATCTTTTTGAGGTTGGAGTATATCTCCTGTCTTCCCCGCCCCATTTGCCATAAACTTGGAGATAGTCAGAGACTCTACCCCTCTGTGTATGTGTGTCTGAGATGCAGCTCCTCTCCTTGGGTCTATCTCACTACTTGGGGAGCAAATGAGGTGAGATTTGGGGCCACACCTGGCAGTGATTGAGGTCTGTGCCCTGCTCTGTGCTCAGGGGACTAGTGGACAATAGGTACCAGGGAAGGCCCTCTGGGCTTCAAGTTGGCCAGCATCTGCTTCAGTCTGGTGTGCTCCTCCCTGCCCCTGTGTTCATAACTTCATTGAAAGTACTTAGATGTGAACATTCTTGAGTCCTTTCAACAAGTGGCTGTTAGGAGGAAAGGAAGGAGTTGGAGGCTCTGAGCAACATTATGGACTTTAAAATCTCATTTGGAATAAGTGTAATTTTTCTTTACCTTTTATTCTCTTATCTTGTTTGGGACACAGCGGTGATGCTCAGGTGTTAGTTCTGGCTTGGCACTCAGGAATCACTCCTGGCGGTGCTTGGGGGACCGGATTGGATTCCGGTGACCGAACAAATGCCCTGCCCGCTGTACTATCACTCTGTCTCCAAGTATAATTTTTCATCCTCTTTTTCTTTTATAAAATCACTCACCCATAGAAGTAAAATCATAGTCGGAAAACTTGGCCTGTGAACTCTGAGCACTTCTGGATGTGGTCCCAAAACAAAATAACAAACCCAGAGGATTGACCCTTGAGAACATATTACTAGATTTCACACTGCTGCTGTTGGCAGATATCTTCTCATTGCCTTTATTTGTGCAGGGGGAGGATTGGATATGCGGGCTTTTGCCAAACCCCGCAGTGCTCCGGGATCACCCCTTGGCAATTCAGGATGTGAAGTTTAGTCTTCTGAATTCATGACAAGTGCCCTGACACTCACTGTCAGCTCTTTAAGGCCCCTGCAAACCTTTGAAATTGCAGCCTGTACTTTCTGGCTCAGGTTTGCACTGGGAGGCCCCAGGTGCCAGCAGCCCTGCCCTGACCGCTACCAGCTGGGCCTCATCCCTGCCCTCTGTCTGTATCCTTCGCACAATGTTCACATTATTTATATAGAATTTGAATTGATGTGATTAGAGATAGTCCAGGAGTGCAGGACCTGTACTTGAAAGCAGTCTTCCACCTTACAGTCTCCTGTACAACGCAGGATTCCCCAAGCACCACTCAGGTAAGCCCAAAGTTCTGCCACCTATAGCCCCAAAACCCAAACCTGCATTCTACAAAACTGGCTGGTGCAGGAGGTTGATTTGTGAACAAATTATATATATATATATATATATATATATATATATATATATATTACCCACAACACACACACACATATATATGTGTGTATATATATATATTTAATATCATACCTTATTGTCTCTGCCAAGAGGTACCAAAAGGTACCTAGTTTGGTGTGGTGTCGGGGTATACAAGTCAGCCGTGTACAAGGCCAGTACCCTACCAGACTATAGTTTTGGCACCTAAATTTTTTATTTATTTTTGGTTTACCACACCCGATGGAGATTAGAGTTTTCCCTGGCTCTTTTCTCATTGATAATGCTAGGTTTGGGGACCCTGTGAGGTGATAGGGATTGAACCCTTTTAAGCAGTGTGCCAGACAAGCAAGTCATGGTCTGTGCTATCTCTGTGGTGATCATAAAAATGCTTTTATGTTAATTTGAAAAAGTCGTGTTCCTTTTTCTGATTAAATACACAATTCACTTTTTTTGCTTTTTGGGTCATAACTGGTGATGCACAGGGGTTACTCCTGGCTCATGCATTCAGTAATTACTCCTCTCGGTGCTTGGGGACCATTGGGATGCTGGGAATCAAACGTGGGCTAGTGGCGTGCAAGGTAAACGCCCTATCCACTGTGCTATCGCTCCAGCCCCCCACAATTCACTTGTTGTGTGTTTTTGTTTTCGGGTCACAGCCAGAAGTACTCTGGGCTTCCTCCTGACTCTGCACTCAGGAAGTACTTCAGGGAGGCTTGGGGTACCTATGGGAAGTGGGGATTGAACAAGATTGACATGTTAACAGATGTTCCCGGACTCTCTGGGCGCCTCTCTCCCTGTACGCATTTGGTGTTCTCAATCCACTTATCACCCCGGACAGCTGTTGCTTTGGCCCAGCGAAACAAGAATGAGGGCCAAGCTGGTTGCTGAGTATTTGCAGTTTATTAAATCCCTTTTCTCTCGCAGCTCTATCCAACCATCTCTCTAACTTGCTCTACAATGCCCTCCATGACTCCTCTCCAATCTCCCCAGCCACACTTACTCTCAGCTCTCAGCCTTCTCTCTAAGTCGCAACCATCTCTAACTCTGTATCTCTTCTTCTCTCAGTCTCCTTCAATCCCTCTGTCTCCATGAAGCTGCTTTTTTTTTACTTCTCTCACCATGCCCCCCAACCACGCCTCCACACGGGAAGTGTAATGAAAAATGTTTTTCCAGACTTCCCCATCACCTGCAGCCCACGGGGGTAAAGCACACCTTAAGGTGCGCTTCTTCTCTACTTAGACCAGCAAATAACTTAATATATTTAGCACAGCGCTTGCGCGTTTGCCTTGCACAAGGCCTGGCAAGCTACCCGTGACATATTCAATATGCCAAACACAGTAACAACAAGTCTCAAAATGGAGACGATACTGGTTCCGCTCAAGCAAATCAGTGAACAACGGGAGGACAGTGACAGTGACGGTTTAACTTCCTAATATTTACCGTTCTGTATGGACACAGTACTAGACATTTTTAGGCTTGTGGGGTGACACTCCTGGGCACTTCTCACCACAAACTCAGACTACAGTGCTCAGGCCAGATCAATCAGTCCTAATCCCATCAAGGTCCAAGTCTAGTTATTACTATCTTATTCATGACAGAATTTGTCCATGACCATTCTCTTAACTTATAGATAAGCATTATGGTACTTTGGCCAGGCCAATTTCGATGCTAGGGTAGCTAGCTTACCACTTGTCCTGGGTCCATTCAGTCCGTCTTCGGGACCCTGATTTTGGGGATCAAGGAAGTAAGGGCAACTGAGGCTTAAGTCAAGAGAGCAGATGTTGAGGAGGTAATATTATCTGGAGATAATCAACTCCCAAGCCGCAGGCTTGTGTTTGTAACTGTCTTCCTATATGCATACATAAGGCAATTGCTCTGAAATCGCTAACCACACAAAGGTCATTAAGGAGAAGAGAAAATGTTTAAAGGAAGTCTGATCAGGAGACAAAGGTAATTGAAAGGTTCGGGGGCAATCAACAAAAATTAGCTCCAGAGATCAGGGAGGAACGGCAAACCAATATTATCCTACAATACCTGGTGATGCTCAGGGGTTTCTCCTGGGTCTGCACTCAGGTATTATTTCTGTTGGTGCTCTAGGAGACTCTCCAGGATCCTGGGGGTTGAACCTAGGTAGGCCATGTGAAAGCAACACCCTACCCCGATCTACAGTTGCTCTGGTCTCAATAGGAGACAGTTTAGATGAACTTTACTGTACACAGAATGTCGTTTGAAGGGATGGAAGGGACCCCGTGATAAAATCTTTTATAAGTGGGAATTTGGGTCAGATCCCAAGCTCCCTACATCCCAGCAGGTCATTCCATTTACCTGTGATTACTCACAAGGTGGGTCACAGTTCTGGATTCCACCCATGTCACTTTACTAATATTAGAAGAAAAAAGCACAACATTTATGATTGGACAGAGCAAAATTCCATCCATCTCAGGGTGGATGGCGCTCAGGGGACCATTCGGAATTCTGGACATTGCACCTAGATTGACTGCATACAACCCACTGTACTAGCCTGATACTGAAATTATGCTTCTGAATCGGCCTCCTGGAGTTTTCCTTGTAGCTGAGAGTCCACTACTTGTGTGTTGTCAAGGGGTAGAGCGTTGTCCAGAACGGGCTCTCTGATGTTCTTACCAGCCTTTGCTCCTGTTCCATGTCTCCAACTCTCTGGGTTTCTACTAGGCCAGTTACTCTCGTAATCCACAGGGCTGGCTTCAGAGTCACTGCTTTCACCCCATCTCAATTTATTACTTCCCCAAGAAACTCACTGTCCCATACCCCACCAGCTACATACCGGCAGAGCTTGATTTCTTTTGACATGAAAACTCTCATGGCATAAACTACTAACTGGAATCCTTCTCTTCTATTCTACAAGGAAGCAGCCAGCCCTGGTGGAATATCTCTTCCTGCACACTATGATAAAGGCTCAAGTGAGCAATTTGTCCCCCATCCTCATGGGGATGCCGAGACAGGTGGGATGTCTTCTGAGGGTGATCAGATGATCACCCTTCCCATATCCTCAGCACCATCCCATTCCCTTAAAAGCCCTTCATAGACAGAATCCCCAGAAATGTAAGCACTAATGACAAACTTGTGTCCAGTGTCACCCCGGTGGGACTATGTGAACATTCACACAGGAGAGAAACCGGTTATATGTAAGGATTGTGGGAAGGCCTTCATAGGATCCTAATACCTGATACACAGGAAATTTAATACTGGAGAGTTTTTATGCATGTAATGAATGTGTCGTGGCCTTTATCTGACCCTTACAACTTAGTATGCACAGAAAAATTGACACTGGAAAGAAACCATATGCATGCACGGAGTGGGAAGTCTTTGCTTATTCCACAAGCCTTAGTGCACAGAAAAACTCACAATGAAGAGATAACCTATATATGTGAGCAATGTAGGAAAGCCTTTGCTTATTCCTGAAGTCTTAGTTTTCACAATTTCCATTTTGGAGAAAACCCTTATATTTGTGAGGTAGGTGAAAAGGCCTTTCATTTCTTTTCAGGTCTTTCGCGGCATTGAAAAGTTCTTACAGTAATAACACATTATTCGTGTCACTATTGTAGGAGGGGCTTCACTTTCTATTCAAACTTTTTTGTTCACAAGAAAACACACTGCAGTGAATCCACATATTTGTAAGGAGTCTGAAAAGGCCTTTGCTTATTTCGCAAACCTTTTGAGGCACAGAAAGTTTCATACTGGAGATGAACCTTATGTTTGTAAAGACTTTGGCAAAGCCTTCTCTTCCTCCCTAACTCCTTATTAAACATAGGAAAATTCATACTCGAAAAAAAAAACATATGTATGGGTGTGAGAAGAACTTTACTCAATCCTCAAGCTTTGCTGTGTGTAGAAAAATTTATCCTGGATTGAGGCCTTTTATATGTAAGAACTGCAGGAAAATTTTCATGCAATTAGCATAGCTTTCTGAACAAGAAAATCCACAGTGGAGAGAAACCTCACAAGTGTAAGGAATGTAGAAAGGTCTTCAGTTTGTCTTCAGCCCTTCCTGTGCATGTGAAAAGTCATTTTGCAGTGAAACCTTATATATGTCAGGAGTATGGGAAGGACTTTGCTGGATCCTCGGGCCTTATTATGCGTAGGGGAATTCACGCTGGAGAGAACCTGTATATATGTAAGAACATGGGAAGCCCATTATTCGCACCTGCAGCCTTTAAAGAGAATAACTGGAGAAAATCCTGTCGGGAAGGTATAGAGGAAGGCCATCATATTCCCTCAAGCTTTAGTAAATATAAAAGCTATGCTGGATCAATAAGTTCCATAATAACAGTGACTGGGGTTAGAACAGGGACCTTGGATAAAACAATTTTAGTTTCAACAAGTGGGAGGAGTATTGATAGAAAAGTACAGTAAGGAAGGAAATAATCCTGGTACATGTGACAGCTTCCTGTGATACTAGTACCATAAGTGAAAGGTACTTGCTGATTATCACCTGGACCATGGTTATGATAACGTCCTGGTATGTGGACTTCTGAGAATGTTAACTGGTAAATAATGGTGCTTACTAATAAACCATGGTGGAAGGAATTAAATAAGACGTAAATAGGTACAAAAATTGCATTTTCATGGGTGCTGTCAAGACTCACCTTGGTTTTATTCTTTGCTGTGACTCTGACTTGGCTCAGAGGCTCTGGTTTGTGGGGTTCATCAACCACGATGCTGTGGTGAACCCTTTTGACTTTGAATAGACAGCCAAACCTCCATCCTTCAGGCTCTTCTGTGTTATGTTCTGGGAGCCACATCCTGCTGTGCTGTCCATAATTTGTGTTCAGGTCAGCCACATGCAAGGAAGCACTTCACTCGCTGTAGCATATCTATGCTCATTATATTCAGTTTTCCATTTGACTTACACAAACATTGAGGGTAAATGTTTTGAGACTTACACTTTGGAAACAGTAAAATCCTAACAATCTATTATATACCAAAATGGTAAACACCATGTAGATCTGTTCAAAAGGCCATGCCAGTCTACAAATGGACCAGTGTGGTTTGTTGCCTGTTAGCCCCATGTATGCCTCCATGCTGGGGGTTGTTCTGTATGCTTTGTTTTATGTACTTAATTATCTATTTTCGCTTTGGGGGAAATCTAAAAGTTCTTATGGATTTCTCCTGGTGGTGCCAGGCCACTATTGGGGATGTCAGGGACTGATATCAGGTTGACCGAATTCAAGTCAAGTGCCCAAACCACTACACTATCCCTCAGGCCATTGTTGGTTTGAAATATTGTATCTGAAACTGCCTCCTTGGGTTTTTCTTGTAGACATGAGTCCATTGCTCTCATGTTGTTAAGGGGTAGAAGCCTTTTCTCCTGTTCTAGTGTCTCTCTGGCAGTCTGGGTTGTTACTAGATCAGTTCCTCTCTGCATCTCCAGGGCTGGCTTCAGAGTCACTATGCAATACAGGATCGGGAAACTTCTTTCTCCAGATGCCCACTTTGTGACTGAACACTCTTGCTACCACTTCTCCACTCCTTAATGTGAGCCCATTCCACTTGCAGTACACTTATCATTTTTTTGGTGGGGGGGGTCATACCCATCGGTGCTCACGGATTTCTCCGGCTCTTCTGCACTCCTGGTACTGCTTTGGGGACCATATAGAATGCAGATGATTGAACCTGGGTCAGCTGCATGCAAGGCAAATGCCCTATCCACTGTGCTATCGCTCCAGCCAACAAGCCTTACACATTTACCTGCATTTTCCTAGTTGTTTTCTGTGCTGCTGTTGTCTGGCCCTTTAAGGCGGCTTGCAGAAGCGGAAGTGACATTACAGCAGGGCATTTTGGTGTGTGCGTGCAATATGCTGGGTCAGCGTCCATTTGCTATGCAGGTGAGGGGTGAAGTGGCTGTCTCGCATGGAAGGGCTCTGTGAAGGCCGGGTTTGTGGCAGGGCACTAGCTGCCTCCTGGTCTCCGCACTGTGAGGGTGGGGCCAGGTCAGCTTGGAGGCCGCTTTCGGGCTCCTTTTTCAACCGTTTCCCGATATCCAGGTGGTTCCCTTTGCGCGGCGGGGTTTGGTGGGGGAGGCGGAGCTTTGGTGAGTGCAGTGGAGGCTGTGCCAGGAAGCAGGGGTCGCGGCTGTGAGTGCGTGGTTCTGGGGATTCCCTGCAGCTCCGCCATGGGGCAGTGATGGGTGGGAGCGGGGCTGAGCACGGGGTCTGCAGAGCGTCGGGGCTTGGCCGTCCTGACCCTCCCAGCACGGGACTGCACCGGGCCCTGGCCTGGATGCTTTGGCCCGGACCTCACTGCTGTAGAAGCTGCAGATTCACTTAGAGGACCGCAGAGATAGCACAGCGGTTAGGGTATTTGCTTTGCATCTGGCCCACCCAAGTTCGATTTCCAAGCTGGACCAGATCGGATGCCTCAGCGCAGAGTCAGAAGTTTCTCATCCATATCGCCGGTGGTGCCTCCAAAACTATAAAAGGCCTGTTTATTTTTGAGGGGTCGGGGTGGAGGGACCGTAGCTCCCCAATGGCAAATGACACTGCAGCCCTGGGTCACTATTCATTAGTGGCCTGGATGTCCAGAGCCATCCTGTGTGCGTGGATATAGGGGTGGTTGCGGTTTGCAAATGAAAATTTACTTTAGGGGTATTTTTGGTTTTTTGGAGCACATCTATGGAAGCTTGGGGTTTATTTCAGGAGCAGCACTCTGCGATTATTATTTTTTTAAATCTTTAGCGGTCACGTGAGATGCCGAGTATCAATCTGGGTCAGCGAGGGAAGCGCCCCTCCCTGCTTGCTATCTCTGACTCCACATTGTTGTTTTTTCTAGCATGTAGAATTTCTGTACCCTAAAATCAAGTTGAAAATTGTGCCCTTACTCTTCATCTCTCCCTGATCAGGGCAAAACGCGGCTGTTACACTGAGTGCTGAGAGTTGTGTTCAAATAATGTCTGGGTATGTGCTGCGTGCATTTGGTGGCCATGATTAGTCTCGCCACCCTGGCCGGTGAAGGGTGACAGAGGATCGAAGAAGGAAACAGGCCAGGCTCTTGGTGATCTGCTGGATATTAACTTAACAATGTTTTAGGCTTCATCTGTGAATTGCCCCTTTTGCTCCTCCCAGAGAAGAGTATCATGTCCTTGCTAACATCCCTAATTTAGTTAAAGTTTATCTTTAACCTTTTCTTTGTATTTTCCTCTCATTGTCTCAGTTCCCCAAGTCAGTCTTGATTACTTATGAGCCATAACTTTCTGGTAATTCTCAAGTTCGTATCTGTACTGCTTTGTAGTTGAACTGCTGTGTATTTCTACCTGCTTTTCTATTTCTCCTTTAGATTTTTTATGTCTTTACTATGCAACAATGTGTTTGGTTAAACACAGAAAGACCATCAATTCTATGCTCCTAATATTTGGGAGTTGATTGACTCTGAAGTTATTTACTCCTGGGCATAATTGCTTGGTCATCATTACTTGACTCATGCTTCAGTTACTGTAGTTTCAACACCCCAAAAGTGAGGTTCTGCTGTGGGACTTGGATGGACTCGGGGCAAGTGGCAAAACTACCCGGGTTCCAAAATGGAACATTCGAGAAAGCAGATATGCATTGTCTTGATGCAAACTGTTACAACGTTAGAGACAGGAGCCCCATGGGGAAGGACAAGCTGAACTGGCCTGATGACTTAGTCTAGGATTTACAGTAAAAGCCGTGCTTGCTCTCAGAGCCCAGAGAATTAAGTGTTAAAATCCTTATTTGCTCTCAAAGCCAAGAGAACTAAGTGTTGGGATCTTTGTCTCTTACTGTGTTTATCCAAACGACTGCAAGTATTGATAACTTATACAACTAGGTGAAAAGATAAAAGCAATGTAGATGTCCCTGGGAGACAGAGTGTCTCTTTGAGTGAATCTCTCCCTGAGAATTTCTTCTGCCAAATGTTTATCTGCGTAAATGAACAGTCACTCCTATGTCCTTAGCTCATGCCTCCTCAGACGTTCTATAAGCATGGTAGCTGTTCTGCATTAAACGGGCCATTTTCACCATCAGGGTGTGGTTTTCTGTCTCCCTGTCTCTCTGTCTCTGTTGGGAAGGGACCCGCATTTTACTTTGTGGACTCACAGTGATCAGTTGTTCTTTATTCCATTCTTCTGTGTACTATACCAGTCTCCCACTGCTCTTTATCCCTTTCTTCACCCATGTCCCACAGGCTTTATTTCCCATCCCACAGAGTTAGGGGTAGCAACTACTCAATGCCTTAATAAAAATTTTTAATGTTATTTTAATGTCAAAACAGGCCCCTTTGGTAAAGTCTGTTTTCTTTGTACCATGGGATGCTGTGCTACATAAATGCAGCCAGGAAGGAAATTATCCCTTAGTGTGTAACAAATTTTTTGTGATGTCAGTCTATAAGGGAAAGTCTGTGCCAGGGTTCCACAATTTAAACTTGATGTGGATGTTAACATGTACTTTTTGGATTTTCTGATGAAAGCCAGGAGGAATGTGAATTAAAAGGCAAAAAAAATTTCCTTCGCACAGGGCTGTCAAGGCTCACCCCTGTCTTATTATTTGTTGTGACTCTGTCTAGACTTTTTTTTTTGCTTTTTGATTCACACCTAGTGATGCTCAGGTGTTACTCCTGCCTCAACAATCAGTAATTGCTCCTGGCAGTTCCTGTGGACCATATGGGATGGGAAGGATTGAACCTGGGCAGGCTCCATGCAAGGATAAAGCCCTCCACCTGGACTATCACAGCAGCCCCTGTAACTTGGTTTTGAGGTCCTTGGTTTGGGGGGGTTATGGAAGAGAAACAGCCACACCTTTGTTCTTCAGGGATTCCTGATTTATGTTCTTTGGAGCCACACCCATCTGAGTCCTAGTCCTCGCTCTCAGCTCAGTCATCCATACCTGGGGGACTCAGGATCATTATGGGTTACCGTGGTTGGAGTCCCGGTGGGATGTGTGTCACCAGCTCCTTCCCCCATGCCATCTCTGCCTCCCATGTGTTCAGGTACTGCTTAGCGTTATGTAAGTACAAAGGATAAATGTTTCAGAAAGTGTCATCTTAGTTAAATGGCCCTGGCAAGGTTCTTAAATGGAGTGCCGTGAAGACAGTTTGTTTTTAAATTTTAAACTTTGTTTTCCCCATCTTTTTGGATCATATCCTGAAATACTCAGAGATTACTCCTGGTGGTACTCCAGGAACCCTGTTAAACCTGGTGCAAGGTAAATGTCCTGTCTGTTGTACCTACTTTTGGGCCCCTATTTGAACCAGTTTAAATGAACATTTCTGTGTTTAGAAAGACAGGAAAGGATGGAATGGGCCCCTTGAGTCAAATGTCTGACAAATGCCGGGCATATGAGTCAGCTCCCCACATCCCAGAAGGCTGTTCCATTTACCTATGATTACTTACAAGGTTGGTCATGTTCCTGGATTCCCCCCACAAGTTCAATAATATCACATAAAAATTAAGTGTTTTATTTAGAATTAGCAAAGTCCGCTCAAAGTAGTAGTCACCAGAATGATAAAAAGGATTCAGATCTGTTTAAAGGACAAAAACGGCTCCAAGGTAAACAAAATGGCTTGCTGCCTATTATCCTCCATTTTTAGGGTCGGAATATATGATTTTGGTGCAGCCTGGCAGTGCTCAGGACCTACTCCTGGCTTTGCACTTAGATGGTGCTCAGGGGACCATTTGGAATTCTGAGGGTTGAACCCAAATTGACCGCATGCAAGGCAAGCGCCGAAGCCACTGTACTAACCTCTTGCCCCATGGTCTGGATTTAAAATTGTGCTTCTGATTCTTTCCTTGTAGGTAAGAGTGCCCTGGTTCGGGGTTTTCAAGGGGTAGTGCGTTGATCATACAGTGCTCTCTGATATTCTTACCAGCCTCTCTCTTCCAGTGTCTGTCCAGCTCTCTGGGCTGCTGCTAGGGCAGTCCCTCCCTGCATCTCCAGGGCTGGGTTGCAGTCACTGCTTTCAACCCATCTTGATTACTTCCCAACGAAACTCAGCACTCAGTGAATTGTACCAACCTTCCTGTTTTACCATGAATCACCCTAGCTGCGTTTTTCCTGATGGACTGTGTGTGAGACCATTGGGTCATTGTTTGACTGACCAGTACAGGATCAGGGGTTCTTATCCTCAACCCCCCACTGTGTGACCCACCACTCTCCACAGCCACCTCTCTACACCTTTATCCAGTCCATCCCCTTTGAAGCAAAGATTCACCTAGGTGGGCAAAAAAGGCCTCTGCATCTGGACAAGGGCCCTTTAAGGCTCAGGTTCCCGCAGCAGTGGAAGTGGCGTCCCAGGCCAGGGACCTTCGGATATTTTTTTTCTCTTCCCATTGTGGTTGCCTGATCAGGCCGCCATTGGTCTAGTGGTAGAGGAGGAAATGGCGGCCCTTCATGTAAGGGGAATTGTGAAGACCTATTTTTTTGTCAGGAAGCGAGTGGCGGTTCATGAGCGCGCAGCGCTTCCTGTTCTCCCCCCTGGAAGCACCAGGGCCCCTCCAGTTTGGGGGGCCCTTTTTTTCTTGTTTTTCTCTCATTTCTGATATCAGCCATTTCCTGAGGCATGAGGGATGCTTTAGGGGAACCCAGAGGCTTTAGGGGGTGCAGGGGTTGTGGTGTGTGGGGGTGATCATGGGGTCCCCTTTGGCCACCATCACCTCCAGCTGCATGAATGGTCAGCAGGAGGTGGGTGTGGGGCTGAGCGCAGGGGTTGAGCTCGGGGTCTGCGGGACATGCAGAGGGCAGGGCTTTGTTGTCCCGACCCTCCCAGCATGGGAATTTGCTCTGGCCCGTTCCAGAGCATTTGGCCCTGGCATCACTCATTCGTGTAGAAACTTCAGATTCACTTTGGCCCTGGCATCACTCACTCGTATAGAAACTTCAGATTCACTTCAAACGGCAGGGCCCAACCCCCCACCCCCCACCCCCCGTTGTTGTCTGTCCTTTGATTGGGTTTTATTAAGGCATGCGGGTCCCGGGGCTGAGATCTCCAAGACTGCTCACGATCGGTGCTGAGCATCCTCCACCCAGATCCTCCAAATTCCAGTAGGCAAGTGTCAGACCCACCAACTGGCCCCCTGGTGCCGTGTAATCCCATCAACGGCCAAGACCCAGAGACTATATTAGTTATCACGGTCACGGTCCTCCCGTTGTTCATTGATTTGCTCAAGTGAGCCCAGTAACGTCTCCTTCATGAGACTTGTTACTGTGTTTGGCATATCAAGTACGTCACAGGTAGCTTGCCAGGCTCTGCCACGCGGGCGAGATACTCTCGGTAGCTTGCCAGGCTCTCTGACAGAGGCAGAGGAATCGAACTCGGGTCCGCCATGTTGGCTGTGTGCAAGCTAAATGTCTTACCCACTGTGCTATTGCTCCAGCCCTATATTATTTATAATTATAAAAAAGTTTTCATGTTGTAAAATATGGAATAACTTTCCTGTCTTTTACTCATAAGGCATCTTTTCTGCTTTGGTTGTGAAAATAAAGTATTTTCCCATTCAAAAAAAAAAGGTAATGCAAGAGAAATGTCCTCCCTGCTGTCCTGTCTCTTTGGCCCCTACTCGAAGCAGTTTAAATGAACTTTACTGTGCGTAGAAAGATGTTTGAAAGGATGGAAGGGGCTCCTTGATTCAAATGTCTGACAAATGTTGTGGATATGGGTCAGTTCCCCACATCCCAACACTCCCCAGGCACCCCACATCCCAGCGGGCCCTTCCATTTTCATGTGATTACTCACAAGGTTGGTCAAGTTCCTGGATCCCACCCGTCAGTTCAATATTATCAGAGAAATAAAATAAGAATTCTATTTGGAATTAGCAAAGTTCCATCAATCTCGTAGTCACCCCAATGATAAAAAGGATTCAGATCTGTTTAAAGGTTATAAAAGACTCCAAAGTGACCAGAATTGTTTGCTGCCTATTATCCTCCATTCTTAGGGTCGGAATATACTCTAAGTTTTTATGTGTACATATATGTACATTGATGTAAATTTGATATATATGTAATTTATGGGCTGGAGCAATAGCACAGCGGGTAGGGCATTTGCCTGGCACGCAGCCAACATGGCCGGCCCAAGTTCAATTCCTCAGCCCCTCTCGGAGAGCTGGCAAGCTACCAAGAGTATCTTGCCCTCATGGCAGAGCCCTGCAAGCTACCCGTGATGTATTTGATATGATTAACACAGTAACAACAAGTCTCATGATAGAGACATTATTGGGCCTGCTCAAGCAAATCGATGAACAACGGGAGGACCGTGATCCGTGATGTAATTTATATGATATACATTATGTATAGTACAAATACTCCATATATTATATATGTCAAAAAATCTTTCCTCCCGTTGTTCATCTATTTTGCTCGAGCAGGCCCAGTAACGTCTCCATTTTGAGACTTTTTGTTACTGTGTTTGGCATATTGAATACGCCACGGGTAGCGTGCCAGGCTTTGCTGTGCAGGCGAGATACTCTCGGTAGCTTGCCTAGCTCTCCGAGAGGTGCGGAGGAATCGAACTCGGGTACACTATGTTGGCCGCTTGCAAGGCAAAAGCCCTACACACTGTGCTATCGCTATATATATAAATAATGTTTGTTGGTGGTACACACCTGGCAGTGTGTAGAGCTTACTCCTTGATTTTCACTTTGATGGTGCTCAGAGCACCATTTGGAATTATGAGGATTGAACCCAGATTGACCACATACAAGGCAAGCGTCCACCCCACTGTAATATCCCTCTTGTCCATACTCTGGATTTGAAAGTGTGTTTCTGAAACTACCTCCTGTGGTTTTTCTTGTATGCAAGAGTCTACTAGTCAGGCATTTTCAAGAGGTAGCATGTTGGCTGGAGAGTGCTTTCTTATGGTATTACCAGGCTTTTCCCCTTTCCAGTGTCTGTCTAGCTCTCTGAGCTGCTACTAGGCCAGTTCCTCTCTGCATCTCCAGGGCTGGCTTCAGAGTCACTGCTTTCACCCCATCTTGATTACTTCCTCATGAAACTCAGTGTCAGGTGCCTTGTACCAACCTGCCTGTTTGACCTTGAATCAACCCACATGTTTTATTTTTTTCCTGATGGACTGTTTGTGAGAGTATTATTTCAGTGGTTGACTGACCAGTGCAGGATCAGGGCTCTTGTCCTTACCTCAGCCCCCCACTGTGTGACCCACCACTCCAGCAGCTGCCTCTCCACTACTTTATCCAGTCCAGCCCCCTTAAAGCACCAATTTACCTAGATGGGGACAGAGCGTCTCTCTGCATCTGGACCATGGCTCTTTAAGGATCCTGGTGGGTGCGGAAGTGATGTCACAGAACTGGTCTTTCAGCATCCTTTCTATTCTAGTCATGGTTGCCTGGCTCAGGCTGCCACAGGTCTCGTGGGTAGAGAAGGAATTGGCGGCTCTTTATACAGGGGGACTGTGGAGGCTGATTTTGTGCAGGATACTAGCGGCCTCCCAGTCGCCTGCACTGTGAGTGGCAGAGCTGGTCCAGCTTGGGGACGCTTTCACCTTTGTTTTTCACTCATTACTGATATCCAGGAGGTTCCTGAGGTATGGCAAAGGCTTTAGGGGGACCCAGAGGCTTTAGGCTGTGGAGTGGGGCCTGTGCCAGGGTGCAGGGTTCGCACGTGTGACAAGTGATTGTGGGAAGGTCCCCTTAGCCAGGATCGCCTCCAGCTCCGGGAAGGCTCAGAGGGGGGTGGGTCCTGGACTGAGGGACCTGCACAGGGTGGGGCTTAGCCCTCTCAAACCTGCCAGCACTGGTCTTAGCTTGGCTGTTTCCAGAGCCTTTGACCCTGGCATCACTAGTGTAGAATCTTCAGATTCACTTCAAAGGGCAGGGCCCCAGCCCCCTTGCAGCAGAAAACCCAATTCACCTCTGTGCTTTGATTGGCTGTTGTGATGGGAAAAGGCGACCCAGTGGCTCATTCCCTGTGGGTGGGTGACGTTTGCAAGTGAATTTTTTTTCTTTTCTTTTTTCTTTGTTTTCTTTTCACATATTTATTTATTTATTTATTTTTGGGTCACACCCGGCGATGCACAGGGGTTACTCCTGGGTCTGCACTCAAGAATTACTCATGGCGATACTCAGGAGACCAGGTGGGATGCTGGGAATTAAATCTGGGTTGGCTACATGCAAGGTAAATGCTGTGCCGGCTCTGCTTTTCCTCCAGCCCCTTCATTATTTTTTGGTTTGGCTTGTGTACCATATCTGGAGATGCTCAGGGTTTACTTTTGGCTCTGCAGTTGGGAATTCCTGTTGATGGTACTCGGGGATCATATGGGATGCCAGGGATTGATCAGGGTTGGCAACGTGCAAGGCAAATTCCTTTACCCACTTTACTGTCTCTCGTCCCAACTTTTATGTCTTATTTTCAAGGTCAAGAATTTCTGCTTCCTAAGTTCCAGTTGCAAAGCATTGTTTCGTGTGACACTGTCCCAACTTATAAACATAAAAAACCCAAAATCCTCATTGATCCTGACATTGATTCAATTAGGTTAGATGATTTCAATGGCCCCTGCATTCTCAGCTTTGTGGGGACTCGGCCTTGCCTTCGTACATGCATCCCGAGCTCTGTACTGAGCTACAACCGAACCCAGACTTGGGTGTATTTTTTTGCTTGAAACTGGTGCTTCCTTTTTCTGTATAGAAATAATTTCCACTTAATGTGTTCTTCGTTGAGTTGAGAAAAAATGGACACATGTAATAACAACACTTCTGTCAATTTTTCATGAACATCGTGCAAAACTATTTGGTCATTCCAGGAAAAGCCATATATGTGTCAATAATTGTATTTCCATGGTGGAAATGTTAGACCTCAAACCTGCAGGGTTTGACTTTTTTTTGACATGGAGACCCTCAAGAAATCAAGAAATAATTGTAAACCTCCTCTGCTATTCTCCAGGGAAGCAACCAGCCTCAGCGGAATGCCTCTTATCCTGTGCACTGTGACAGTCTCGAGTGAGCAGTGGTGCCTGCATCACTGTGGGGATTCTGAGACAGGCAGGAATTCTTCAGATGGGAAAAATCCCAGGGCTGTTAGCAGCACGGACACAATTTGAGTCAGCCACCACACAAGTGCCATCACCTGAATATCCACACAGGAGAGAAATTGTAAACATGTAAAAAATGTGGGAATGCTTAGATCTATCCTCATACCTGATTATACATAGGAGAATTCATACAGGAGAGAAACGCTATTCATCCAAGGAATATGGGAAGACCTCAAGACTTAGTATGCATAGGAAAATTCATTTAGAGAGACCTTATTTATGTAAGGATAAGGAATTTTGAAGACCTTTATTTCCTTCTCAGGGGTTTCTGTGCATAGAAAATTCATGCAGTAGAGAAACGTTACTCATGTAAGGACTGTGGGAAGACCTTTACTTTGTACTCAGAACTTACTAAGCACAGGCAAACGCACACTAAAAGAATCCATATATATATATATATATATATATATATATATATAGTGTGAGTCTATATATATATATATATATATATATATATATATATATATAGACTCTTGGAAGGCATTCACTTACCTCTCACTCATTATTACATATAAGAACATTCATACTGGAAAGAAACATTATGTATGTAAGGCAAGCAGGAAGGCCTATATTATTTCCTCTAGCCTTAGTGATCACAGAAAATTCATATGGCAGAGAGCTTAAATATGGAAGGACTGTGGGAGGGCCTTCATTCAAAATTGATATTTTACTAAACAGAAAATTTCATACCAGAGAGAAACTCCATACATGTTAAAAAAGGCCTTTGCTCTACATTCAAGCCTTAGTATGCATAGGAAAATTCATAGTGGAGAGAAGTCTTACATATATCAGGAATGTGCAAAGGCCTTCACTCAACCCTCAACTCTTCTTACGATCCATAGGAAAATACAAACTGGAGGGAAAACTCATGTTTGTAAATGTAGGAAGGCCTTTGTGTGCCTCTCTAGCCTTTGTAGTCTTTGTAAAATGCACATGGGATGAGTTGACCCCGAAGAACTGTCCCCAAGTTTAGAACAATCCCCCTAGAGAAGACGAGTTTTATTTAGACCAGGAAGGTTAGGAGGGGGCTACAAAAGTCCAGCCCAGAAGCTAAGAATCCAGCATGAAACACTTCCCATGACATCATCCTGTAAGGGAAAGGTACTCCGTGATTATCACCAGGGCTATAGTTATGCCAGTGTCCCGGCATTTAAACTTCACAGTGTGTTAACTTGTAAATAACAGTCTTGGTTATGGAAGACAGGAGGAAAGTGACTAAATAAGTACCAAATATAAAAGGAAAAACCTCTTGAAGCAAAAAAATCTTTTAAAAATTAAAGAGACAGTCTTACCAACCCTAAAACCAGATATAACAATGTTCACATGAATTTGTTTTCTCCACCTATTGATATTAATATTGCAAATTTGTTATCTCAAATTTTATTTTATTCATTTTTTTGGCCTTTTGGGTTACATCTGGCGATACACACAGGGTACTTCTGGCTATGCACTGAGGAATTATTCCTAGCGGTGCTTGTGGGACCATATGGGATGCTGGGATTCGAATCTTCATAGGCCGCACAGGATCCCCTGGGTGTCCCGAAAGGATCTCTCCGCACTTGTAGCCTGGCCCTTTAAGGCTGCTGGTGGAAACGGAAGTGACGTCACAGACAGGGCCTTCCTGGTACCTGTGTTCTTGCTGACAGAGATGGTTCAGTCAGTCCCAACATTGTTACCTGGGTGAAGGATGGCATGGAACTACCTGGAAGCGGTTCTTGAAGGCGGATTTTGGGGCAGGAGAGGGGCGACTCTCCGTCTCTGCACTGTGAGCAACGCGTTAGCGTGGGGGACGCTTTTACGCTGGTTTCTCACTTGTTCCCCAACATCCAGGTGTTCCTGAGGCATGGCGGAGGCTTTAGGGGGACGGGGAGCTTTGGGGGGCAAGGTGGGGGCTGTACTGGGGCGCAGTGTTGCGGGTGTGTGGGCGTGGTCCATGGGGGCCACTGAGGCCTTGATGGCCTCTATCTCCATGATGGGGCAGCGGCGGGTGGGGGAGGGGCTTAGCACGGTGGTGCTGGACCTGCACAGGGCGGGGGTCTTGGCTGTCCCAACCCTCCCGGTAGTCCCATATTGTAGCCTTTGGCCCTAATCTCGTAGCTGTAGAACCTCCAGATTTGAAGGGCAGAGCCGCAGTCCCCCTCACCCCCCCATGATAAGGGTCCCCTTGCTGTACATCATTTTCATTGCCGCTGTGTTGGTTCGTGACATTCGGGGGCAGTGGACCTGCAGGTGGCTGGGTTTGCCAATGAACATATTCTCTTGGGGCTGTTTTTGGTTTGGGGGTTGTTTTAGGGGGCGTTGGGGAGAGGGGGCATCCTCAGAGATGTTCAGGGCTACCTCTGGCTCTGGGCTTAGGTATGATTCCTGCTGGTGTTGCTGCAGGACATAGGTACGGGGAGAATTTACCGGGTCAAGGCAAGTGCCCTACAGACTTCATTGTATGTCCAACAACACTATTGGTGTTTTTTTTTTTTTCAGATCACAAGTTTCATCTCATGTTAAGTTGCAAAGCACCCTCCACTCTTCATCTCTTCCTGAGCGGGTGACCCGTGGCTATTGGGATAAATTCTGAGGGTAAAGATTTTTGTTGTCGTTTTTTAAATTTTTCCCTTTTTTTGAAGGAAGATACTTGTTTATTTTTGTGTGTGTGGGGGGAACTTTGTACAGGACTCCTGGTACTTTTGGAAGAAATTTATGTAGGAAGGGGCAGAGCGAAAGTACAGCAAATACTTGCCTTGCACACAATAAATTTGGGTTCAGTCCCCTGCATCCTAGTGATCCCCAAAGCTTCCAGGTTTGAAACCCTGAGTGCAGAGTTAGGAATACCCCCTGAGCAATGCTTGTGATGGCTCAAAGAAAAACACACACACACATACACACTTGCACACACAGGAAAACATGTACTTGCAAGAAAAGAGAATAATAAGCCTTCCGTGAAACTATGGAAATGCCAGAAACCAGAGTTTTAAGAACCCACTCTTTTACTATTGAAAGGTTCCTCTCTAGTTTTACTTTGCACATGATTTTTGTTTGTTTGTTTGTTTTGCTTTCTTATAGTTGTCCTGTTGTTGCTGTAGTTTTGGACACTCCCTGTAGTGTTCTGCCCTTACTTCTGACTCAGCTCAGGGATCACTGCAGCCAGGGCTCAGCGTGGCCAAGTATCGTACTGGGGTCAGCTGAGAGTAAGACCACTCCACCCCCAAAATAGAATATTTACAGTATAAGTAGTCTTGAGAAGTTCCAAATGACAGGCACAGTACATATTATGGTCCTTAGTAAATAAATGCCTTGGATATTTGGATTTATTTTCTATAAACCTGGGTGATTGCATCGTTTTCAAATATATTCCTGCACAACAGGAGCGAGTATAAGATGAGACTCATGCAGATGTACTGATGCAGGATTAGAGTAAATCAGGACTCAGATGGGCCCAGGTCCAGCAGGACAGAGCACGGCTCTACCTCAGGCTTATCTGGACCCAGGAGTGACCTTGTTCCCCTGGACAGAGTGTACAGGTGCATGCCCTTGTCCACCCTGCAGGAGAGTGGCTGAAGGTTTGTCTACCCTAAGTCCCAGTCTTTCCCCATGTCAGAGCCTCATTCCAGGCTGTAGTTCCCAGGGGGAGTACTGCTACCTGCCTGCAGGGGGTGCTGGTACTCCGGAACTCCTGAGTCCCCTGGCTCGGCCTCTAGGGAATTTTTTGTGCTCCATGGAGGAATCTGAGGATCATAGAAGGCTGCCATTTCCACTGCTTTCACCCCGTCTTGATGACTTCCTCACGCAACTCAATGTCAGTTGCCTTGTACCAACCTGCCTGTTTGTCCTTGAATCAACCCACATGTGTTTTTCCTGATGGACTGTGTGTAAGATCATTGTTTCAATGTTATACTGGCCAGTGCAGGATCAGGGGTCTTCCTCTTATCCTCAGGCCCCCACTGTGTGAGCAAACACTTTAGCAGCTACCTCTCCACTCCTTTATCCAGTCCGTCCTCCTTGTAGCACGAATTCACCTGGGTGGGCACAGAGGGTCTCTGCATCTGGACCATGGCCCTTTAAGGCTCCTGGCAGAAGCAGAAATGATGTCATAGACGGGCCCTTCAGAAATCCTTTCTGTTCTTGTTGTGGTTGCCTGGCTCTGGCCGCCATTGGTCTCGTGGGTAGAGGAGGAACTGGCGCCTGGCCTGACAGGGAAACTGTGAGGCCGATTTTGTGGCAGAACACAAGTGGCCTCAGGTGATCACCCTGCGTCTTGGCACTGTGAGTGGTGGGGCTGCGCCAACTTGGGGGGGTGCTTTTACGCTTGCTTTCCACTGTTCAGTATGTCCAGGCGGTTCCTGAGGTGAGGTAAGGCGAAAGCTTTCAGGGGACCCAGAGGCTTTGGGTGGTGCAGTGGGGCCTGTGCCAGGCGCAGGGGTCGCAGGTGTGAACAAGTGATCCTGGGATTTCCCTTGGCCAAGATCTCCTCCAGCTCCTGGAAGGGTCAGAGTCCGGTGGGTCTGGGGCTCCGGGACTTGCAGAGGGCGGGGCTTAGCCCTCCCGAACCTCCAGCACCTGACTTTGCTTGGCCCTGTCCGGAGCCTTTGGCCCTGGCATCCTTAGTGTGGCACCTTCAGGTTCACTTAGAAGGGTGGGGCCCCCGCCCCACTGCAGCAGGGGACCCAGTCGTCCTCTGTCCTTTGTTTGACTGTCCTAATGCGGTGGGGCCACCCAGTGTCTCAGTCCTTGCAGGTGGGTGGCGATTGCAAATGAAACTTTTTCATTATTATCATTTTGGTTTTGCTCTTGCACCACATCTGATGGTGGTTAGGGTTTACTTTCGGCTCTGCAGTCGGGAATTCCTGCTCGTGGTACTTGGGGACCATAAGGGGTGCCGGGACTTGATCTCGGTTGGCTGCATGCAAGGCAAGTTCGTACCCACTTACTGTCTCTGGTCCCAGCTTTTGTATTTTTCTCTAGGTAAAGAATTTCTCCATCCTAAGGTCCAGTTGCAAAGCACCCCACGCATGTAATCTCTCCCTGACCAGATGACCCCCAGCTGTTGTGAGTACTGGGGGTAAAGTTTTGTTTTCCTTTTTTAAGAGAAATAGTTGATTTTCGGGGCGGGGAGGGGTGTTGTTGGGGAAGCTTTGTTCAGGGTCACTCTTGATGTGGTGGAAATAATTCACTTAGAAAGGGCCAGAGCAATAGTACAGCAAGTAGGGTACTTTCCTTGAAGCAGCCAACCCAGGTCTCTC
This sequence comes from Sorex fumeus, assembly GCF_029834395.1. Lineage (NCBI taxonomy): Eukaryota > Metazoa > Chordata > Mammalia > Eulipotyphla > Soricidae > Sorex > Sorex fumeus. The sequence goes on from NW_026606191.1 coordinate 1,926,378, forward strand.
TATGTCTAGTAATTTTATAGTCCCTGAGCCCCACTAGGACTGAACCCTGATCCCAGAGCTGCAAATCCCTGAGCACTGCCAGTTGTGGTCTAAAATTGAAACATGTGCATGCACATACACATACACACAGAGAGGCTATTAGAGCAATGAGAGAGAGGAGGAGTATTCACGAGAAATCATGAATTTTTGCAGAATAGAAAAATACAGAAAAAGTGGCTTAAGAATCCACTTAAAATGTTTCACTCTAGAATTTGTCTTTATCCTAAGTGTTTTAGGTCTGATCAGTAAATTTCCACTTTTGCTCCCCCCAAAGATGGTTATAGTGCTCTTATGAGCACTCCTAATCTATCCTTACATCATAAAGTCAAACCTTCTAGTGACTCTAGACTTTGTATCTGCAGTCATTTATTTGCATTTCCCTTTCCGCTGTCACCTGTATAATCTATAATCTATCACTATAGAGCAATGTTCTTTGCTTCAAAACAGGAAAAACATTCATGATAAGCTCTTAATATTTATGAGTTAATTGACTCTAAATATATATACTGCTGGCCATCAATCATAATTACTTTACTCAGGCTTCAGTTGCTGTAGTCGCTAACCCCAGAAAGCTGGATCCCAGCCAGCTTTTAATCTTAGCTCCTGGACCCCAGAGAAGTAAGTTTTGGGATGTTTCTCTACTGTGTGTATTGATAATTTCAAATATTAATAAGAAGTAAACTTAATTGTTTAGTATGTACGAGCAGGGAAGGAGAAAAGCAACACAGATGCATATAGCCCATGAGCGAATTTCTCAGCAAAGTCTCCGGCAGAACGTCTCCTTGAGTTAATTCCCCTGCAAAGAATTATCTCTGTTGAAACGCTTGACCTCTGTAAATGGTGAATCACAATAAGTGACGTTCTGTACCTCAGAACCCCTCAGATGTTCTATAAGTATGCTATTCGATTCTGAATTAAAGATTGACTATGCACTATCCATTGGCCATCAGTTGTTGTGGTCCCTGTGTCTGTATTTCTTTGGAGAGACAGAACACTGAACGTGTTACCATGTGACCTACCAACTCACTATTCTTCACATCTGGCGACCTGGTGTGTATGCCTCAGAATTGACACTTGGGTATTTTTTGTTGTTGTTCTCTTGTTTCATTATAGTTACCTTTTGAAGTTGCAGTATTTTTGGTAATCACCATTCATTGTCCGTGGCTTATTCCTGCCTCTGATGTCAGGGATCATTTCCTACAAGGATCAGGGGCCCATATATATTCTAGTATATTGAACCTGGGTCAGCCAAGTGCAAAGTGAATGTCTTATCCACTGTATTACCACTCCAGGCCCCAAGATATAATATTCATAGTTTCAAAATAGATTCACTCTAGAAATTCCTGTTGTTAGACACACATAACATCATGGGTCATAGTAAACACCCTAGTTATTTGGATAGTTTTGTGGTACAACACACTTTTTACATGGTTTTCAGAGTGATTCTTGCAAAATAGGAGCAAGTGCTGGATGAGGCTCATGTGCTGATTGGGGATTACAGTAAATCAAGACCAGGATGGGTCCAGGTCCAGAGGGTCAGAGCTGGGACTGCCTGGGGCCTACTCGAGCCCAGAAGTGACCTTGGTTCCTGAAAGAGAGCTCCCAGGCCCGTGTCCTATCCACTCTGCAAGAGGACAGCTGAAGTTTTGTCCACCCTGAGTCCCTGTGACTGGCCCCACGGCAGAGCCAATAATGGCGCTGTGGTCACGGGGGCCTGCAGGGGCTGCAGCTACGTGAGAGCTCCTGCCCTCAGAGTTAGTCTCTGGCCTTTAGGAACTTCCTGTGTGGTTCCCTAGGTAGAGTCCCGGACTTGGGCAGCACCGGGGTTTCCTCCCCTGTAGGCCTCAACCACTCCTGTCCTGACAGCAGCTGGGTCACAAACCATTTCTCTCTCCCCGAGAGACAGGAACATCTGTCAGTGTCTCGCCGTGGATGTTTCTGTGAGCCAGTGTCCAAACATCCAGCTGGTCACTACCTTTCTGGCTCCAATGCAGGGACTTCTGGTCAGGTGGGGGCCGGGGCTGGTTGTGCTCCTCTCTGGTGCCCACGGCTCAGGTACTTGCATGGAGCCTCCTGTTGGTCCACAGGAAAAACAGGCAGGAGATGGTGAGATGGCCTCTGCCACACCATCTTCAGGTGGGAGAGTGAGAAGACAACGCAGTGCAGTGACATGTAGTACAAACTTCCCAGGCTGATCGTCTCTGATTGTTTTAGGAAGGAGCCTGTGGATCCGGCTCCTGGCCTGATTAATCAGCTCTGTTTGAGGCCGCTGTTTTATTTTTTTTTTGATTTGAATAAAGTAAAGGCCCTCCCGTTGATCATTGATTTGCTCGAGTGGGCCCAGTATCATCTCCATTGGAGATTTTGTTGTTACTGTGTTTGGCATATCGAATACATCACGGGTGGCTTGCCAGGCTCTGCCGTGCGGGCAAGATACTCTCGGTAGCTTGCCGGGCTCTCCGAGAGGGGTGGAGGAATCGAACTCCAGTCGGCCATGTTGGCTGCGTGCAAGGCAAACGCCCTACCGCTGTGTTATTAGTGGTGCTCAAGGATCATTCCTTTCAAGACTGGGGTACCAACTGTGTAGGTTGCCAGGGGTCCAACGCTGATTAGACTTATTTGTTTGTTTGTTTTTGGAAGATGTTTAAGGGGAGGGGCCATACCCAGTGATGCTCAGGTTATTTCTGATTCTGTACAAAGGATAACCATCTGCCAGTTCTTGAGGAACTATAAGGGACGGCGTTATTACCAGCCCTTAATGCTGTCCCAGACCCACTGTTTTGTTACTCTACCCTGCTGCTTTGTTTTCTTTCATGTTAATTTTTGTGCTTCAGTGTAGATCCTCAGGCTTCCTCTTGGCTCTGTGCTCCAGATTCACCTCTGGCAGGCATCAGGGGAATCCAGGTGTGCTGCTTATGTATGTACCCTGATGGCTACAAATGTCTCAAACCCCAGGACATGTAAAGGTAAAGGTAAAGGTAAAGGCCCTCCCGTTGATCGTCGATTTGCTCGAGCGGGCCCAGTAACGTCTCCATTGGAGACTTTGTTGTTACTGTGTCTAGCATATCAAATACTCTCGGTAGCTTGCCGGGCTCTCCGAGAGGGGCAGAGAAATCGAACTCCGGTCGGCCATGTTGGCCACTTGTAAGGCGAACGACCTACCAGCTGTGCTATCGCTCCAGGATATGTGTTTCTCCTATTTTGTCCTTCCTGCTCTGAGAGCCTCACCTGCTCAGTCACACAGTCTCATGTTCGATAATGCTGTGTATGCAGGTCTGGGCATGTGCCTGTCCCAGGGATTTGGGGCAGAGAACCTTAGGATCGAATCACTTTTACCATCTTTGAGATGAATTCGGGGAATCCTTTATATTTGTTAGGACTGTGGGAACCCATTCAGTTACTCCTCCTTATTACACATAACTTACATGTGTAAATGATGGGGAAAGTCCTACATTATGCCCTCAAGTCTTAGAATTACAGGAAAATTGGTCTTGGAGACAGACTCTACATATATAAGGACTGTGGGAAGGCTTTCATTCAAGCTTGGTGTTTTACAAAACACAGAAAACAATCACACTGGAAAGAAACCATATAAATGTCTGACATGTGGGAACGTCTTCGCTCTACCCTGTAGCCTTACTATGCATTTTAAAAGTCATAGTAGAGGGCTATCGTGCCGCCAGCAGGTCAATCTGTACCTGTGAGGTGAGTGCATCAGCAGCCTGATGGCACCGTCTTTCTTTCAGATACCCCAAAATTGCTGCAGTGCCTTTGGCCAGACCCCAAAAACTTGGGGCAAAGTTTACCAAGAAAGTAAACGGCCAAAAGTTTGGTATGTGGGAGACACACGCACAAACCACCTCCAGCTCATCTATAGAATTGGAGGCATAGCCTCTCTTATTCCTAATTGAACTACTTAATGGCCCTGATCCCAGAGCCTCAGAAACCAATCTCAGAACCCAAAGACTTTTGGCAGAAATGCATCCTGTTCCTGCAATTGGTTACTGGCGCTGGGCCACTCCAGGTGGGAATAGGTTTCATGCCTTGGCCTGTTCCCCCTGGCAGCCTGGTGACCGCCATCCTCCAGAGGCCACTGGACAATCAGGTTTGGACCTGCAGTGATGAGACACGCGGGGCTTCAGCAGATGGGATTGGAACCAGCCCTTTCCTCCCCATACAAGCGAGACCCCGAGTCGCCGCATACAAATGGCCTCTCCTGCTCCTGATCAAGCTTATTAACGGCCATGATCCCAGAGACTCAGAAACAAATCTTGAAACCTAGTGGCTTTTCGCAGAAATGCATCTGGATCCCATATAATGTGGCCACCGTCTCAGAGCTTATTGGAAAGCCAAGTATGTGCGGGCGGTAACAGGGCAACTGTAGTCTCATGGGAAGGGGGTTGGTACCGGCTCATCCTTCACGCCCTACCGAGGTCACTAGTTGCCCCCCACGAGTGGCTCTCCTGCACAGCCATAACATCAGATGCACAGAAACCAATCTCATAATGATCTGGCTCTTTGGAGAAATACATAATCGAGGCCCCATGGCATTATATGATTCTCATAACCAGCTATAGAAAACAAAGTACTTCACAGTGCCTTTTCAACAATTCTGATTATTTGGGGGGGGGAATTCTAAACAATAATGGTATATCTTTTGTCGAAATAATGAATGTAATCAATGTTGAGAAAAGGTAAGTAGAAATTCTTGCCTCACAGTCATTGGGAGGGTTGGGAGGGGGGTATATTGGGGTTCTTAGTGGTTAAAAATGAGTTCTGGTGAAGGGAAAGGTGTTTTATCATTGTATGACCGAGACAAACCTGAAAGCTTAGTAACTTTTCCCACAGTGATTCAATAAATATAAGAAGAAAAAATTATGAAAGAAAAAGTAAAAAAAATAATAAAAGTCATAGTAGAGAGAAGTCTTAAATATGTAAGAAAAATGCAAGGCCTTCACTCAACCCATGACCCTTACTAGCCATATCAAAACATATACTGGAGAGAAATCTTATCTTTTTAATGTGGGAAGGCCTTTGCATACGTCTCAAGCCTTGTAGACATCATCAAATGCACACTGGATGAGTGATTCCTAATAACTATTCCCACATTCAGAGGAGTGCCCCTAGAGAAGACAAGTTTTGTTTGGACCAGGAGTGTTAGGGGGCTGCAGGAGTGCAGCCAAGAAGAAAGTAATCCAGGTAGCGTGTGACAAGCTCCCAGTGACATCAGTACTATAAGGGAAAGGTACTTGCTGATTATCACCCGGGCTTCAGCTTTAGCAGTGTCCCAGCGTTTGGACTTCACGTGTATATTAACTTGTAAATAATGGGTTTTGGTAATGAAAGTCAATAGAAAGCTGACTAAATAAAAATTAAAAATCAATATGTAAAAACCTATTGAAGCAACAAAAAGCTTCAAAGATTCTTAGAGTCTTAAAATCCTGCAATCAAATATAACAATGTTCACATAAATTTATTACTACATCGATTGATATTGCAAGTTTGTTTTCTTATCAATTTTAATCCTAAAATTTTATTAGCAGTTGGGGATTTTTCTCTTTAGTAAATTAAATACATACATATTTCACCACCCCTCACTTTGGACTGCCAAGGTTCACCATTGTCTCAGTCTTTGCTCTGATTCTGGCTTGGTCCAGAGGCCCTGTTTTGAAGGGGTTTATGGCAGAGATCAACCATAATGTTGCCAAAAATTTTTGTGAATCAAAAATCAGGCAATTCTTCATTCTTCCCACCTCGCTGTCTTATGCCTGAGGGAGCTGTGATCAGGCCCTACACCATAGTATGGGGTGGGATGGCCTCACTCCTGTCCCCTGTGTATGTCGGTCAGGACGTGGTGACCTTCCCCGATGTGGCCATGAGCTTCACCCCAGAGGAATGGACGGGGACCAGAATGCTAAGTATGTGCAAGGAACAGGTGAGCCCCAATTTGCTGGAGTATCTCCCCAGTTGTGGGCCTTATTTATTATGAGTTCTACTTAATTTTTTTTACTTTGTTTCATTTTGCAGTCCATCTGGAAATGCACATGTTGACTTCAGGTTCTGCACTCAGGAATCACTACTAGTTTGATACTTGACATCCAATATGGAACCCAGGCATGGCCAGGAGTATTTCCTCAGCCCAGAGCCATGAATATACCCTATACATTGCTGTGTATGTGACTCAAAACAAACGAAATAAATTTACTTCTCTTTCCACATTTAACTTGGGTGTTGTGCTTTTGCTCTTGGTGTTGTTTCCGGAACACACTAGGAATTTTTATTTTCTTTCATTTGTAACTATTAAATTCCATTCATTTATTTTTTGGTTGTTGGGCTACACTCAGTGGTGTTCAGGGGTTACTCCTGGTTCTTCCCTCAGTATTTATTCGTGGCAGTGCTCAGGGACCATATGGGATGCTGAGATTCGAACTCTGGTGGTTTGCATGCAAGCCGTGCCCTCTATGCTGTCATTACAGCCCCTAAGATCATTTATTTCTTAAAGTCTCACCCCCTCATCTGCTGTTAGTCTCAGTGCTTGGGGTGACTTCAAGTGTTCTTTGGTGATCAGGTGTCGCCCAGCATCAAATCAGAGGTTCCTGCATGCAAAGCATGTTTCTGAATCCTTTGCATTGTCACCTGGCCTTCATCGGACTCTTTAAGTTTTTTTAAAATTTGTTTTGGACCAAACCAGCAGGACTCAGGGTTTGATCTTTGTCTCTGCACTCAGGGATCATGCCTGGCTGGTGGTGGACAGTATGGAGTTGTCGGGGATCATACCTGGTCTGACCATTGACAAGACCATTGCCCCACCTGCTGTAATACCTGCTACCCTCCGTCTTTCCCTTTGTTTTTAGCTTAATATAAATTTGGGGGGATTTCCATCATTTTCCTTGTTGGATGCTTGGGTTTACTACTGACTCTGCACTCAGTGAGAGTGAACTCAGGACCCTCCAGATGCTGGTGTCCTGGACACAGGGCCCAGCAGTCATTGTTCTTGTGGATAAAGGACAAAGTAGAGTATCTTCTTGGAAAGCTGACTGTGAAGGCCAATTTTGTGGCAGGAGACAAGGCCTCCTGTGAGCACCCCACACTTCTCTGCCTCTGTACTATAAGAGGGTTACCTGTTCCAGCTTGGGGAGCGCTTTCACACATTTTTTCACTTGTTCCCTGATATCCAGGTGGTTTCTGTGGAGCGGTGGAGGCTCTCGGGGACACAGCTTTGAGGGGTATGATGGGGGCTGTACCAGGGTGCAGGGTGCGTGGGTGTTAGTGCATGACCTTGGGGGGCCCCTGCAGGCACGATCGCCTCCAGGTCAGCGATAGGCAGAGGCGGGTGGGAGCAGGGTTGAGCAGGGGGACTGCAGGTCTTGGGGTGAGGGACCTACATCAAAGCACTGAAAGCCTTTGTTTTCCACATTGCAGACCGAGGTTCCATCCTGCTAGCAACAACCTGGATTGATTTCTGAGTGCAGAGCCAGGAATTACCACTTAGCATCAGCTGTGTGGCCTCCAAAAAAACAAAATAGAAGATTTATTTTGATTGGGCTGGAGCGATTTATTTTGATTATTTTGATTGATTATTTTGATTGGGCACAGCAGGTAAGGCATTTGCCTTGCATGTGGCCTACCCGGGTTTGATTTCCAGCTTCCCATATGGTCCCTCTGCAAGAGTAATTTCTGAGTGCAGAAGCAGGAGGAAACCCTGAGCATCGCCAGGTGTGACCCAAAAAGAAAAAAAAAGAGTATGTAGGAATATGTTAAGGAGCAAAGCACCTTTCTCATTTCATCTCTCCCTTAGCAGGCTTCCCTCGCTGTTGTTTTGTGTAACGCTGGTAAAGTAAGATACTGGAAGGAAGATATTTGATTTTTTGGTGAATAGGAGCTTTGCCTAGGGCTCACTGCTGGTGTGCTTGAATTATTTAGAAAAGGCAGGGGACTGGAGCAATAGCACAACGGGTAGGGCGTTTGCCTTGCACGTGGCTGACCCGGATTCGATTCCCAGCATCCCATATGGTCCCCTGAGCACTGCCACGAGTAATTCCTGAGTGCAGAACCAGGAGTAACCCCTATGCATCGCCGGCTGTGACCCCAAAAGCAAAACAAAACAAATACACAATACTTTTAAAGTTACCTTTATAATACATTATTTACTCAATAATTCAAAACTCTCCCAAATAAAATTTTCTCAAGGACCTAACATTATATTTTGTATGCGTCCAATTTTGTTTTCTTTAGTTTCATTTTTCAGCCACGCGATGATACTTCGGGGTGACTCTGGGTTCTGCACTCACTTATCACTCTCGGTGTTTCCTTGGGGGATCATCTGGGATCCGGGGATTGAATTGGGCCAGTTGCGTGCAAGGCAGCAAAAGTGAAGATTGTGTTGTTTGCGTACTTTCAGTAACTTGGCTGGTTATATCAGGGACACATGGGCTAGGACTCTCACCTTTTCATTGTCACTAATCTCTACATTGATTATGTGGGGGCAGGGCATTCTAGGGTGAAGCCAGCTGTAATCCCCTGGATGGTAGGAGGAGACCTGAGGCCGGGGAGGAGAGGCGTGTATGCAGCTGAGTGTCTGAGGACCCTCCCAGGCTCGGCCCTGGGCATCGTGGGTGTGCCCTGAGTGTGTGTGTGAAACATGCTGCTGACCCCAGGGAGCCTCGGGCTCCTGGATGCAGGCATCTGTGCTCTACTCGCACAACCCTTCGCTCCCCTGGAGTGATCCTGTGCTTTGCTTTCTTGGCTTGTTCCAGTCTTATTCATTAGTCATGTGTTCATGAGATTCAGGGTCCTTTGTACCCCTTTCCGTTACCAGCCTGGCTGCACAGCCTGTATTGTTGGGGTGCCCTTTTCAGGAGCAGCAGAACCACCTTGCACCCCACCCTCTCTGTCACTAAGCTTGTCTTTGCCCTCAGGTCATTTGCATGTTTTTTGAGTATATGAAGACATTTTGTTTTGTATCGGTTTGGGGTCTGATGTTGCCAAGGGGTTTATTCCTGGCGGTCCTCAGGGGTTCCTTTGGGCAGTGCTGAGAATCCTGCCCCTGTCAGCCTTATGCAAGGCAGATGCCCTACCTGCTATTCTCTCTCTGATCCACTATGAAATATTCTTTTGTTTTTATGTTAAAAAGTCATTGAGTGAGCCCATAATAAAGCTAGTTTGTGCTGAAGTCATAGTATAGTGTGGAGGGTGCTTGCCTTGCACAGGGTTTGAGTTGCAGTTCCCATAGGATCCTCAAATATCTCTGGTTCTAGTAAAATAGAAAAGCCAAAAGGCTAGTGTGTGATTGCCAGGCTTCTCCCAGCAATAATCCCAAAGGATCGTCCCTTTGCTCTGGGCCTGTTTGGACAGTGAGAACCACAGAGATGTCATCTACATGCTCGGCCTGTTCACCCAAGAGTCATTCGACTCATTCTTACCTGACTTGCTGTGATTTATTTAAGAACTCAAATCACAGTCTCAGGATTTGGCATAGGTGCACTCTGACTTGGGAATAGGGTCACTGAGTATGTGTGAGCTGGTAAGAGTCACACATTCAAAAATGAATATCATTATACCCAGCGGAATAGATCAGTGGAGCAAGCATGTGACTGGAAAGGTGGGGTTCCGGGTTCTCTCCCTGCCATTACATCTGTGGTCTCTGGACACTGCAAGGAGAAAATCCAGAGTCTTATCCTGGGAGTAAAAGACACTTAGCCTTACTGGGTACTGAAACTGAAAAAAATCTATTATTTTTCATATCAATAAAGTACTTTAATTTTTTAATCTACTGAAAGCAAACACAAGTGGTAATTGTTTCAAAGAATTGGTTTGTCAGTTCATGCTGTGTTTACAAAAAATGAATATGAAGCCCCCTCTCTCCTCTCTCTCTCTTCTCCCCTCCCCCCCCACCGCCGCCTGAATTTGATGGTCTCAGGCTGCTTCCCTCACCCTTGGCCAGGTGACAGCCATGGGTCGATGACGGACAGAATGAGGTCCAGGCTCCTTGGTATCAATTGCAGTTTCTTCCAATCTCCTCTCAGTTCTCCTCTGATTCTCCTTCCATGAATCTCCTTCATTTCTCTTGGATTTTCCCTCTCAGATTCTTTCTTGATTTTTTCCCTTGCCAACTTTTATAGCATTAATTATCCCCCAAATCATGAGGGAGTTGGGGTAGCAATTACACATAGGCGAGGTCATACAATCAATGGATGTATGGTCCCTCTCTCAGAGGAAACATCTTCTAGGACAAACTCTTTCAGCAAGAAGACCCACCTAAAGGTGAAATGCCATTTTTGGGTGCGTTTTTCCTTCCCTTAGTTCAGGAACCATATAAAAATTCATCTTAATTCTACTCCTTAATAAAATTAGTAGTCATTTAATATGGACACAGTAATAGATACATTAAGCTGGGGACATCTTACTATAGATCTCAGATTACAGTGCTCAGGTCAGATTAGTCTTTCATAACCCTAGCATGATACCAATCTAGTTGTTACTCTTTGGATCATGACAGAATTTTTCCATGGCCATGCTCTTATATGGCATTTTGGTCTAGCACATTTTGATGCCAGGGTACGTCACAGCTAGCCGTGAGTCCATCCAGTCCCTCATCATGACACTGCCTTTGGGGTGCTAGGGACTAAGGGCAACTGAGGCTTAGATTGAGAAAGCAGATACCTAGGTATGAAGTATTATTTGGTGTCATTTAACTCCCAAGTTACAATGTCAGAGTATTAACTATCTTCCTATGTCTATACGAAAAGGGTGTTGCTCTAAAGTAATTATGCCAAGGACATAAGGAGAAGAGAAAAGCAGTTTTTCACACAGATTTCTGAGGATTCAGACCTTACAACTTAACAGAATCTGATTAGGAGAAATATTTGACAGACCAGTTGGGAAAGGAAAGCACAGAGAGGGAAGTTACAGAGAAACACAGAAGAATGGGAGTACCTCAGGAGCACTGTGGTAAACCTAAGCTCCCTCTGGCAAGGGAGGAAGGACATACCAATGTTAAACCTAAAGTGTTTATAGAGCTATATTCCAAGAAACAGAGGAATGGGAGTGCCTCAGGAGCATTGTATGGGTGTAATCCAATAAACCTTAAACTCCCTGTGACAAGGGAGAATGGACATACCAGTGTAAAACCTAAAATGTTTAGAGCTATATTTTCAACAGAACAGTGTAGTAGTTGGTCTGGAGCGATAGCACAGCGGTTAGGGCGTTTGCCTTGAACGCGGCCCTTGAGGCTGCTCCAAGTTCAATTCCTTCGCCCCTCTCGGAGAGCCTGGCAAGCTACCGAGAGTATCTCGCCCACATGGCAAAGCCTGGCAAGCTCCCCGTGGCATATTAGATATGCCAAAGACAATAGCAACAAGTATTACGATGGAGACACTATTGGGCTTGCTCGAGCAAATTGATGAACAATGGGAGGACAGGGTGGTAGTGGGAAGATAGGGGAAGTTGAAGATAGGGGAGGTTGTGCTGCGTCCAGCCTTCTACACCATCCCACAGCTGACTCTCGGGATCAGAGAGAAGATCGCCAGTACTAACAGGTCCCTTGAATGCTTTCTGCGGACATCCCAGGGATTTGGGATGTTGGGTCCCCACACCATCAAATCTCGAATGAACTCCAAAATTTGGAGTGTTTGTTCACACCAGGTTACAGGCTGTTCTGCCAGGCAAAGCAGCAGCCTCCCAAGAGAAGCACAGTCTGTTGGTTAGAAAAAAAAAGCACATCCTGACTCACCTGTCCATTTCATAAGCACCCACAAAATTAAATTCACCAGACCCACATCCTGGTACCCCGTAAATTTATCTAAGCATAGTGACGCAAGCATAGTTACCGAAGCAAAAAAAAAGCGAATACACAAAGTAATCAGCTATTGATGTTTACTACCTCACTTTGGGGGGACCCTAGCCTATTTTTCCTGTTTGCACTCTGTGACGATCTGGCACCCTAGTGGAATGGTTACAAGAAATTGAGTATGTTTTTGTAATAACTCCGCTAAAAAGTAAACTTGTAAACTAAATTAATTTCATATTCTTACGGTAACAAGCACCAAATCATCATAGCCAAACAACAGATCATAGATCAACACGTCTGAAAAAGAGGCTTTCTCCTGTACTACTACTGTACAGTTATTCTTTCCCACTGGTTCAAATTTTGAAGAATTATAGCTTAATAAATCATCAAGTATTAAAATATTAAAAGATTATTTAGCTGCACAGCAGTTAAGGGACTTTCTGTTCATTTGTCTGATCCATGTAGAATCACTGCAATGTAGACTTTGAGCACTGTTTGAAGAGTTGCTGCCCATAGCTCTCAAGGATTAACTGGAGAGCACCGTTTGCTCTGAACACACACACATACAGAAACAGGAATTTTTGCGTACACAAATGTCTTCCCAGTCATTACCAATCCCTGAGTCCCCTTCTGGGCTACCCCTGACCCCTTTCTGAGCCACGTGATTCACTTAGTTTCTGAATCTCTCCTATCATTGTGAAAACAAACAGTTGAAGCTACTCAAGACCTGGACTTTCAGTGTGATATAAATAAACGTGGGGACTCAGAGAGGTCTGAGTGGCTGTTTGCAAGAATGTGAATTTTATTTCCTTCGTCAAAACAAAGACTTCTGATTGACGTGCTATCTGTTTAGTCCGTCACTCTCCATCTATCCCAGACCTGGCAAACATCAGATGTACTGATCACCTGATCCTATCCCAGAAACGGGATAAAATGACCAGTACCTGGTCAGGAATATTTGAAGCCTGGCCCTTTAAGGCTCTGGGCGCACTGCCTATGACGTCACAGAGTCGGGACCCTCTTTCCCTGCGCGTCTTGGAAGTCGGCAGAAGTGCTGGCGGGCGGCTTAGGTGCGGAAGGTGAGGAGCGGGTGAGGGGGCACCCAGGGGGCCAGAGAGGTCCAGGAAGGTCGGTTTCCCCGCAGGCCGCACGAGTGGTCGCTCTGAGAGCCTGAACCTCCGCCGGCTCCGCCTTGTGGGCCGCGGGGTCGCTCCGTGGCGGTGGCCCGGGGTGGCGGCCCCTCACCCGGGTCGCACCGAGAGCTGCTGCCGAAAGGTTTATCTTATTTATAAATTGATTTTTGGGGAAAAACGATCATTTTTACCGAGTAGAAGTTACTTAGAAAGATGCGTAAGGGGGGAACGCGACCTTCCGGGTTCGATCCCGGCACCTCACAGCATCTGATCATGGCCTGGAGTGAGCCCAGAGCCGGAAGTAACCCCTGACCAAAGCCCCCCAGCGCCCCCCAAAAAGGTGGGTGGGTAGAGGAAGCACGTGGTGGAGAAAAACGAATTTGAAACGCTAAGGTCGTTCTGAAAGCTCCAGAAACAAGGACAATAACCGAACAAACAAAAGTGAAAAAAGTTTTAATTTTTTTATGTGATTTAGCCCCTTACCCGGTAGCGCTCAGGACTACCCCCTGGGGATCCGAGGACCCTTTGGGGTGTCGGGATGCGAGGCCAGTGCCCTCCCTGCTGACCCGTCGCTCGGGCCCCTCACAAAGCAGAAAGAGTCAGAGCTAGAGGGAGCCTCAGTCTCCCCCAGATCTGATGGAGCGGGTGAGGGCACCTCAGCGTTCATTTAGTTTCAGGGTGACGACCAGCACCTGGTCAGTCACAGGGGTGGGTGGATCATCCCAGCAGTGTCCACGGGACATCCCGTTACTGGTGCCCTTTCGTTCCTTAGGTGGATTGTGGAGTAGGGATAAAGCGTGGGATTCCCTCATCAAAAGGACCTGGGGGCCATTCTTTTTTCTCGTGGGGGGGTGTTGAGCCCCACCTGGCTGTGCTCAGGGGTCACTCCTGGGGTTGCTCAGAGTACCCCATATCTGGGTCAGCAGCATGAAGGAAAAAACAACCTCCCTTCTGTCCTGTCGTTCTTGAGGGGTGTCGGGTCTGGATGGGGGTGGGGCTGGGCACATTCTTCATATGCTTGGGGCTCAAAAGAATTTGACAGAGCCTTTGGTTTTCACTGGTTCTAGTGCATTCAGTGGGTTCTGGGAGTTCAGGGAGGTGGGGAGCTTCTCTTTCCTTTTTTTATTTATTTTGCATTTTGGGTAACACCCAGTGAGGCATTATGGTTACTCCTGGTTCTAAATTCAGCAAACACTCCTACTGGTGCTAGGAACGATAAGCGATGCCCAGAATTAAACCCACGTTCTTCACCTTCAAAAGAAATGCTCATTTGTCTATGCTGTCACTCAGGCCCCAAGGTGTGGAGCTTTAAGCCAACTCAGGTTGCGGTCTGGAGGGGTGCATCAGGGTGGTGCTACAGTGGGTCTTGCAACCAAATATGCAATCTTAGCAGGTAGTAGCTTGGGCACTTCCAGAGTGTACTCTAACCCCTCTAATAATGCAATTTAGGATCACTATTGGCCACCACACCTTTATTCGTTTAAATGAAATAATTATTTAATCTGTAGGAAGTACAACTGTAAGACTCAGTTACTTCTCCTACCTTTGCACTCAGCAATCACTCCTGGCCAGGTTCAGGGCACCGTATGGGATGCCAGGATTCAAACTTGATTTGGCTGAGTGCAAGACAAGCACCTCACCTGCTATACTATGTCTCCAATCTCTTTAGACAGAAATTTCTTTTTTTTTTATTTTTAGGGTCACACCCAGCGATGCTCAGGGTTTACGCAGGCTTTGCATTCAAGAATCACTCCTGGCAGTACTGGGAGACCATATGGGACTTCGGGAATTGAACCCAGGTTGGCCGCATGGAAGGCAAACACCCTGCCTGCTGTACCACCGTTCCGGCCCCAGAAATGTCTTCATTACTTAATTTATTGTACTTTTTTTGGCCACAGCAACAGTCAGTGCTCAAGGGTTACTCTTGGTTCTGAGTTCATGCATCATTTTTAGCAGTGCTGGAGTGTGTGAGCCTATGTCCTGTTGCATATTAACCCCAGGCTTAGCTGCTTGAAAGAAAAGCACCCTATCAACTTATTAGCATTGCTAACCCTATGTGATTATATTTCCTCAGAAAAAAGAATTTCTGCCTCACCTGTCCAGATTCCAAGCATCTCCACTGTCCATCTCTCCAAGACCAGGGGTGTGCCCTGCTGTTGAAGTGAGTACTTGCAGAAAGGGGTTTTCCAGGGACCATCTGCAATAGGTTCTAAATGTCTCACTCTTAGGGGCTGGGGCAGTAGTACAGCCAGGAGGGCGTTTGTCTTTCTTGCGGTTACCAGAGTTATCCCTGCCACAACATCACTAGGTGATATTGTCCCCTGAGCATCACTAGGTATGACTCCAACCCTCCCACTTCAGAAATTGTCTTGACACATGAGAATTTTTTATGCATCTTTTTGGAGTTGGAGCGTTTCTCCTGTCTTTCCCTCTTCCTTGTGTCTGTGTGTCTGAGATGCAGGGGGAGCCATGCTATGTCCCTCAAAGGTAAATCAGGTGCTCAGCACTCTGAGCTCCTCTCCTTGGGTGTATCTCACTACTTGGGGAGAAGGTGAGGTGAGATTTGGGGCCACACCTGGTAGTACTTGAGATCTGTGACCTTCTCTGTGCTCAGTGGACTAGTGGACACTGGATACAAGTGAAGGCCCTCTGGCCTTGCAGGTGTCTTGCATCTGCTTCAGTCTGGTGTGCTCTGTCCTGTTTATACCTTCATGGAAAGTTCTTACATGTGAAATTTCTAGAGCCCTTTCAACAGATGGCTGTTAGGGGAAAATGAAGGAGTTGGAGTTGGAGGCTCTAAGCGAAATTATGGACTTTAAAATCTCGTTTGGGCTAAATTTAATTTTTCTTTTTTTCTTTTTTCTTTTTTTTCTTTTTTCTTTTTGGGACACAGCGGTAATTCTCAGGTGTTATTTCTGGCTTGGCACTCAGGAATCACTCCTGGCAGTGCTTGGGGGACTGTATGTGATGCCAGGGATCGAACATATGCCATGCCAACTGTACTATCACTCTGGATCCAAGTGTAATATTTCATCCTCTTTTTCTTTTATGAAATCACGTAACCATAGGAGTAAAATCATAGTCTGAAAACCTGGCGTGTAAGCTCTGAGCATTTCTGGTGTGGTCTCAAAACAACAAACCCAGAGGACTGAGCGTTCAGAATATATTACTAGATTTCACACCTCTTCTGTTGGCAGTTAACTCCTCATTGCCTTTATTTGGGCAGGAGGAGGATTGGCTATGTGGGGTTTTGCCAAACCCAGCAGTGCTCCGGGATCATTCCTTGGCAATTCAAGTTCTGAAGTTAAGTCTTTTGCGTTCATGCAAGTGCCCTGCCACTCACTCTCAGCTCTTCCAGGCCGCTGCAAACCTTTGAAATTGCAGCCTGTACTTCTGGCTCAGGTTTGCACCAGGAGGCTCCAGGTGCCAGCAACCCTGCCCTGCCCTCTATCTACCAACTGGGCCTCATCCCTGCCCCCTGCAGTATCTTTCTCACAAAGTTAATATTATTTATATAGAATTTGAATTCCTGCAGTCAGAGATAGACCAGGAATGCAGGACCTGTCCTTGCAAGCAGTCTGCCATGGTACAGTCTCCTTTACAACACAGGATTCCCCAAGCACCACTCAGGTAATTTCAAAGTTCTGCCACCTGTAGCGCCCAAATCCAAACCTGCATTCTACAAAACTGGTTGGTGGAGGTTGACTTGTGAACAAATTATGTATACATATAGATATAGATATACACACATACACACACACACACACACACACACATATATATGAAATGAAATTCTGTCATGAATCAAAAAGGGGGATAACCAGACTCTTATAGATAAGCATTATGGTACTTTGTCCAGGCCCATTTCGATGCCAGGGTAGCTAGCTCACTTCTTGCCCTGGGTCCATCTAGTCCCTCATTGGACCCTTCTTTTGGGGATCGAGGAAGTAAGGGCAACTGAGGGTTCAGTCAAGAGAGCAGATGTACAGGATGTAATATTATCTGGAGATCATCAGCTCCCAAGCTCAGGCTTCTCTTTCTAACTGTCTTCCTGTATCCATACAAAAAGCAATTGCTCTGAAAGAGCTAACCATGCAAAAGACATTAAGGTGAAGAGAAAGACATTATTTACAAGTCAAAGTCTTATCAGTTGACAAAGGTAATTGAAAGGTTATGGGCAATCAAGAAACATAAGCTCTCACCTGCCAGGGAGCAACGGCAGACCACTATTATCCTACAATACCTGGTGATCCTCAGTGGTTTCTCCTGGCTCTGCACTCAGGTTTTATTTATGATGGCTCTCTGGGAGACTCTACAGGATCCTGGGGATTGAACCTAGGTTGGCCATGTGCAAGCAACACACTACCCATATCTACAGTGGCTCTGGTCTCAATTGGAGAGTTTAGATGTACGTAACTGTGCACAGAATGTTATTTGAAAGGATGGAAGGGACCCCTTGATGAAATCTTTTATAAGTGGGAATATGGGTCAGGTCCCAAGCTCTCCAAATCCCAGCAGACCATTTCATTTACCTGTGATTACTCACAAGGATGGTCACATTCCTGGATCCCACAGATGTCACTTTACTAATATTAGAGGTAAAATAGGAAACATTTATGATTGGATAGAGCAAAATTTCATCCATCTATGAGTCAGATGGTGCTAAGGGGAACATTTGGAATTCTGAACATTGTACCTAGATTGACTGCATGCAGCGCACTGTACTATCGTGATACTCTCAGTTTGAAATCATGTTTCTGAAACTGCCTCCTGGGGTTTTCCTTGAAGCTGAGAGTCCACTGCTTGCGTGTTGTCAAGGGGTAGAGCGTTGGCCAGACCTTGCTCCCTGATATTCTTACCAGACTTTGCTCCTGTTCCATGTCTCCAGCTCTCTGAATTTCTACTAGGCCAGTTCCTCTCTGAATCCCCAGGGTAGGCTTCGGAGTCGCTTTACTCCCAATCTGTATTTATGACTTCCCCAAGAAACTCATTGTTCCGTACGCTACCAGGTACCTACCTGCAGAGCTTGATTTCTTTTGACATGAAAACTCTCATGGCATAGACTAATGAGTGCAATCCTCTGTTCTTCTACATGGCAGCAGCCAGCCCTTGTGGAATGTCTCTTCCTGCAAATTGTGATAAAGGCTCAAGTGAGCAATTTGGCCCTCATCCCCACAGGGATGCCAAGACAAGTGGGATGTCTTCTGAGGGTTATCAGAAGATCACTCTTCCCATGTCCTCAGCACCATCACTTTCCCATAGAAGCCCATAATGGACAGAATCCCCAGAAATTTAAGCACTGAGGACAAACTTTTGAGTCCAGCATGACCCCGGTCAGACTATGTCAACATCCACAGAGGAGAGAAACCGTTTAAGTGTAAGGACTGTGGGAAGGCCTTCAATGGATCCTCATACCTTATATGCAGGAGATTTCATACTGGAGAGTTTGTATGCATGTAAGGAATGTGCTGTGGCCTTTCTCTGACTCAAAAATCTTATTATGCACAGAAAAAGTCACACTGGAAAGAAACCATATGCATATACGGAGTGGAAAGTCTTTGCTTATTCCACAAGCCTTAATACACAGAAAAACTCACACTGGAGAGATAACTTATACTTATGAGTAATGAAGGAAGGCCTTTGCTTCTTCGTGAAGTCTTAGTTTTCATAATTTCTGTTTCATAGAAAACCCTTATATATGAGGTAGGTGGAAAGGCCTTTCATTTCTTCTCAGGTCTTTCTGAGCATAGGAAAGTTCTTACAGGGGAATGAAACACTATATGTGTCACTACTGTGGGAGCGTCTTTACTTACTATTCAAACTTTTGTGTCCATAAGAAAACGTACATTGCAGTGAATCCATATATATAATATATATATGTAAGGAGTGTGGCAAGGCCTTTGCTTATTTCACAATCCTTTTGTGACACTGAAATTTTCATATAGGAGACAAACCTTATGTTTGTTATGACTTTTGCAAAGCCTTCACTTTCCCCTAACTCCTTATTAAACGTAGGAAAATTCATTCTCGAAGAAAATATATGTAGGGGTGTGGGAAGATTTTTACTCAATCCTCAAGCTTTGCTGTGTGAGAAAAATTTATCCTGGATTGAGGCTTTGTATATGAAATGACTGCAGGAATATTTTGATGCAATTGGCATAGCTTTCTGAACAGGAAAATTCACAGTGGAGAGAAATCTCATAAGTGTAAGAAATGTGGAAAGGTGTTCAGTTTGTCTCCAGCCCTTACTGCGCATGTGAAAAGTCATTTTGCAGTGAAACCTTACATCTGTCAGAAGTGTGGGAAGGACTTTCCTGGATCCTCGTGCCTTATGCATAGGAGAATTCACACTGGAGAGAAGTTATTTATAAATATACATATTTATATATGTAAGAATATATATATTTAAGCAAGAACGTGGAAAGTGAATTATTCTCACCTGCAACTTTAAAGACAATCCTGGAGAAAATTCTGTAGGTAAGGAATATAGGAAAGCCTTCATGTTCTCTCAAGCTTTAGTAAATATAAAAATTATGTTGGATCAGTCACTTCCATGATAACTATGACCGGCGTCAGAACAGGGCCCTTAGGTAAAACAATTTTAGTTTCAACAAGTAGGTGGGGGATAGATACAAAAGTGCAGGAAGGAAGGAAATAATTCTGTTATATGTGAAAGCTTCCTGTGATACTAGTACCGTAAGTGAAAGGTACTTGCTGATTATCCCCTGCACCATGGTTATGACAATGTCCTGGCATGTGGACTTCCCAGTATGTTAACTGGTAAATAATGTTTCTTAGTGATAAAGCAAGGTGGAAGGAATTAAATAAGAAGTAAATAGGTACAAACATTGCATTTTGCTGGGTACTGTCACGACTCACCATGGTTTCATTCTTTGCTGTGATTTTGACTTGGCTCAGAGGCCCTGCTTTGCATAGATCATGGCATAGATCAACCAGGATGCTGTGGTTAGCCTTTTTTGACGTTGTATAGACAGCCAAACCTCTGTTCTTCAGGCCCTTCTGTGTTATGTTCTGGGAGTCACATCCCGCAGTGCTGTCCATAATTTGTGTCCGGGTAGAGCCACATGCAAGGAAGCACTTCATTCGCAGTAGCATATCTGCACTCATTGTATTCAGTTTTCCATTTGATTTACACAAATATTGAGGGTAAATGTTTTGAGACTTACACTTTGGAAGCAGTAAAATCCTAACAATCTCTTGTACACCAAAATGGGACCATATAAAATCCAGATGATTGAACCTGAGTCAGCTGCGTACAAGGCAAACACCCTATCCACTGTGCTTTCGCTCCAGCCAACCAGCCTTACACATTTAACTGCATTTTCCTAGTTGTTCTCTGCGCAGCTGGTGTCTGGCCCTTTAAGGCTGCTTGCAGAAGCGAAGTGACGTCACAGCAGGGCATTATATGTTTGCGTGCAAGATGCTGGATCAGGCCTCCATTTGTTAAGCAGTTGAAGGGAGAAGAGGCTGTCTGTCCATCGTGGAAGGGGTCTATGAAGGCCGGTTTCGTGGCAGGACACTAGCGGCCTCCCGTGAGTGCCCTGCACCGCGCCTCCCGGTTTCTGCTCTGAGGGGCGGAGCAAAGCCAGCTCTAAGGACACTTTTAAGCTTTTTCAACTGATATCCAGGCGGTTCCTGCGGCCCGGCCCGGCGGGGTTTTGTGGGGGACTCGGAGCTTTGGTGAGTGCAGCGGGGGCTGTGCCGGGGCGCAGGGGTCGTGGGTGTGAGTGCGTGCTTCTGGGGATCCCCTGCAGCTCCGCTGCGGGACGGTGGCAGGTGGGCACAGGGCCAGGTGGGGGGGGTGCTGGGCCATCCCTACCCTCCCAGCTCGGGACTGCGCTGGGCCCTGTCTTGGACGCTTTGGCCCCAACCTCACTGCTGTAGAAGCTGCAGGTTCACTTAGAGGACCAGAGAGATAGCACAGCACTTAGGGCGTTTGCTTTGCATCTGGCCCACCCAAGATCGATCTCCAAGCTCGACCACGATGAGTGCTTGAGCGCAGTTAGAAGTTTCTCGTCCATATCGCCGGTGGTGCCTCCAAAACTATAAAAGAACTGTTCACTTTTGAGGGGCAGCTCCCTAATGGCAAATGACACTGTAGCCCTCAGTCACTATTTATTAGTAGCCTTGATTTCCAGACCATCCCTTGGGTGGGGTACTAGGGGTGTTTGCGGTTTGCAACTGAAAATTTACTTTGGGGCTATTTTTGGTTGTCTTTTGGGCACAAATATGTAATCTCGGGGCTTCCTTTAAGGAGCAGCACTCTGGAATTCTTTTTATTTTAAGTTCTTTAGGTTTCATGTGAGATGCTGAATATCAATCAGGGTCATCCTGGGAAGCGCCCGTCCCAGCTTAATATCTCTGACTCCACATTGTTGTTTTTTTCTAACGTAGAATTTCTGTATCCTAAAATCAATTTGAAAATTGCACCCGACTCTTCATCTCTCCCTGATTAGGCAAAACCCGGCTATTGCACTGAGAGTTGTGTTCAAATAATGTCTGGACATGCGCTGCATGCCTTTGTTGGCTGTGATTGGTCTCCGCACCCTGGCCGGTGAAGGGTGACAGAGGGTCAAAGAAGGAAACAGGGGCCAGGCTGTTGGTGATCTGCTGAATATTAACCCAAAGTGTCTTAGGCTTCATCTGTGAATTGCCCCTTTTGCTCCTCCCAGAGAAGCTTATCATGTCCTTGGTAACATCCCTAATGTAGTTAAAGTTTATCTTTAACATTTCCTTTGTTTTTCTTCGCGTTGTCTCAGTTCCCCAGGCCAGTCTTGATTACTTATATACCATAAGTTTCTGGTTATTCTCAACTTTGTATTTGTACTGCTTTGTAGTTGAAGTGGCTGTGTATTTGTAACTGCTTTCCTGTTTCCCCTATAGCATTTTTATTTTTTTAACTCTACAGCACTGTTCTTTGGTTAAACACAGAAAGACCATCAATGCTTATACTCCTAGTATTTGGGAGTAGATGGACTCAAGTATATCTACTCCTGGGCATAATTGCTTGGTCATAATTACTTGACTCGGGCTTCAGTTACTGTAGTTCCTAACACCCCAAAAGGGAGGTTCTGCCATGGAACTTGTATGGACCAGGGGCAAGTGGGAAAACTACCCCAGCTTCGAAATGGAACATTCTAGAAAGCACATGTGCATGGTCTTGATGCAAACAGTTACAACATTAGAGGCAGGATCCCCATGGGGAAGGACAAGGTGAACTGGCCTGAAGACTTAGTCTGGGATTTACAGTAAAAGCCTTGCTTGCTCTCAGAGCCCAGAGAAGTAAGTGTTAAAAGCTTTATTTGCTCTGGTGGCTGGAGAGATAGCACAGCGGGTAGGGTGTTTGGCTTGCACCCGCGGCCAACCTGGGTTCGATTCTCAGCATCCCATACGATACCTTGTGCAACGCCAGGAGTAACTCCTGAGCGCAGAGCCTGGAGTATTCCCTTGTATCACCAGGTGTGACCCAAAAAGGCAAAAAAAAGCCTTATTTGCTATCAAAGCCCAGAGAACTAAGTGTTTGGATATTTGTCTCTTACTGTGTTTATCCAAACAACTACAAGTGTTGATAACTTATACAACTAGAGGAAAAGATAAAAGCAATGTAGATGTCCCTGGGAGACAGAGTGTCTCCTTGGGTAAATCTCCCCATGAGAATTTACTCTGCCAAATGTTTATCTGTGTAAATGATCAGTAACTCCTCTGTTATGGTGCTTACGTGTCCCTTTTCGATGCCATGGTAGCTCACAGCTCTCCTGGGTCCATCCAGTCTCTTGCTTTTGGGGTGCTAAGAACAAAGGGCAGATGAGGCTTAAGTCTCATAAATACGGCAGTGCCCAGGAGTATATAGTATCTCCAGTTAATTAATTAACTCTAAAGTTATAAAAGCATAATATTGCCTTCCTTTGTCTAGACAAAGCTGAAGGCTGGGGGCATGGACATCCCAATCCTCCCAGCACAATCTTCCCAACCTGGGACTGCACTGGTCCTTGTCCAGGATCAAAAAAGGGATATTTTTCTAAAGTAAACTGTAGAGGATATAAACGAAAGAGAAAGTCAACATTTTATTTACAAATACAAAATCCAGAGATCTCTGGAGAATCTGACTTTACAATTCACAGGTTGTGATTAGGGAAAATGGGTGAATAATGTATAGGGGAAGCAGAGCACAGGGAATTAAAGATGAATACTAAGGAAATGGGTGTGATTGGGATGGGTGTTACTCAGTAAGCCTCAGCTCCTTGTAGCAGAGGAGAAATGATGAACCAATGTTAAACCTAAATTGTTTAGAACTAGAATCCAACCAGGGTAAAGGGTTTTGTTTTTTTAAGCAAGAATGTTTTGGTTTTCCAGGAGTCAGGACATTTGCTCAGGAATCCCACTGGGTGTGCTAGTAGCACATTTACTTAGTCCTGGAGCCATAGTATAGTGGGTAAGAACTTAACCATCCAAGCAATCGACCCAGGTTCTATGCCCTGCATCCCATATGGTCTGTACCAGAGTGATTCCTGCGTGTAGAGCTAGGAGTAAGCCCTGAATCTGCCGGTTGTGGCCTCGAAACAAAAATCACACAAAATCACACTTATATATACACATATATATGCACAAACAATGGTGAAAGAACAACAGGGATTCAGGATAAACTGTGAGTTTCTGTAGCAGGGATGGATAAAAAATATGGGATTATTTTTACTTATTATTTTTACTTATTATTTTACAATGCTCAGGAGACGATATGGGATGCTGGGAATCGAACCCAGGTTGGCCGTGTGTAAGGCATACACCCTACCCGCTGTCCTATCTCTCTAGCCCCAAGAATAGGGGATTTTTAAGGACCAGAAATTTGACTCTTTTAATGTTTCATTCTCGAATTTGTCTCTGTACATCATTCCCCCCCCCCCCCCCCGGTTCGGTAGAATTTGCCTTTTTTCTTGTTATATTTTTCACCACAGCCTACAGTGCTCAGTGTTTACTCTTGTCTCTGAGCGCAAAGATCATTTGAGAAGAGTCAGGGTAACAGTCTGTGTTTAGATATCATTGATTCGAGGTTAGGTGAAAATGCAGGATCAGGCGACTTCTCCTTACCCCCAGCCCCCCAGTGTGTGACCGACCAGTCCAGCATTTGCCTCTCCACTCCTCTATTCCAGTCCATCCCCCGTGCAGCACAGATTCACCTGGGTGGCAAAAAGGTTCTCCGTGCCTAGACTCTGGCTCTTTACAGTACCTAATGGAAGCGGAAGTGATGTCATAAGTGATGTCATAAATGTCATGGTTCATTTTACATCCCTCACTCAGACACTGGGGCTGTTGCTCACTTGGCAGATGACAAGTAAATTTGCTCCCCATCCTGGAAGGGGGACTCTGAAGAAGGATTTAGTTGCAGGATTTGAACAACCTCCTGTGAGCACCCTGCGCCTTCCCATTTCCACACTCTGAGCCGAGGGGCCGAGCCAACTTGCGGGGCACTTTTGCGCTGGTTTTTCACTTGTTCGCCAACATCCACGTGGATCGTGAGGTGTGATGGAGGTTTTAGGGTGACGCAGAGCTTTGGGGGTGCAGTGGGGGTTGTCTCATGGTACAGGTGTGACAGTTGTGAGTTCGTGATTCTGGCGTGCCTCTTTTGCCACAATCGTCTCCAGCTCCGGGATGGGGAAACAGTGGGTGAATGCGAGAATCATCCGAGGGCTTGGCTATTCCAATCGTCCCAGCAGTCCCATGTTTGAACCATTGGCCCTAAGCTCGCTTCTGTAGAATCCCCAGATTTGAGGTGCAGAGCTTCAGCCCCTCCATCTAATGGCATGAGACTGTTGCTAGTCATCTTCATTTTCTGCCGTGATAGCCGCGATCATGCGGGGTATATGGGGGAGAAGGGGGCCTGCAGGTGCAGAGGTTTGCCAATGAAAATGTATTTGGGGGGCTATTTTTGGTTCTTTATATTTTAGGGGGAGAGAGATCACATACGCGGAAATGCTCATGAGTTACTCGCGTCTCTAAGCTCAGGTATTATCCCTGGCGCTGCTGGGGGCCATATCGGATACAGAGGATTGGTTGGTTCATCTAGTCAAGCACCCAGTTCACATTATTGCCTTCTAACCACAATACCAGTGTATCTTTTTCTGGTTCATGAATTTCAGGTCCCTCACATCAATCTTCAAAGCACTCCTGACTTTTCATTTCTCCCTGAGCAGACGACACCTGCCATTGTGGTAAATCCTGAGGTCCCCAGAACAGAGTGCCCAGGTGCATGTCCTTGTCTACCCTGCAAGAGAGTGTCGAAGATTTGTTCACTCTAAGTCACATGGTGTAGCCAAATTCCTGGCTAAGGTTCCCACGGGGCAGCACTGCTGCCAGCTGCAGGGGGGCGCTAGTATTCGGGAGCTCCTGGGCTGAGAGTCGGCACCTGAAAGGGCCTACAGGGACTTTCCTGTGGGAGCCAGAGAGGAATCTGGGGATCAGAGAAAGCTGTCTTTTCCTTCCCTGTCTCCTGGGCCCAGGCTCCTCTCCTGAAGTGCAGCACAGATGCCAACAAAATTTGCATCCCCAGCGGAGACAGGAGCTTCTGCCATTGTCTCCCAGAGGTAGAATTGTGAGGCTGTGCCCGAGGTTGTGGGTGGTCTGAGATCAGGAGTGGGAGGAGGTGCTCCTGTCTGGTGCTCAATGTTCCTACTTCTCCAGGTCTTTGCACGGAGCCTCCTGCTGATCCTCAGAACAACAGTGACAGGAGAAGATGGTGACGCGGCTTCTGATTAACCATCCCCAGGTAGGAGTAGAGGGATAGAATGACATGAGGTAGTACCAGGAGTGCCCAGGCTTCCTGGACCATCTGTTTTCAGTTTCTTTTGTACGGATTCCAAGATGAGACTTCCGATCGGACTGTCCCATTCTGCTGTTTGAAGCTGCTTTTGTTTATGTTTGTTTTGTTTTATTTGACTTTGGGTCCGACCCAGTGGTGCATGAGGAATACTCAAAGCTCAGTGCTCAATGCTCATTCCTGAAAGGTCTAGGTGATGAATCGGATGCTGGAGGTTCAAAGGTTTCATCTTGGGTTTTCTGTTTACTTTGGGGTGGCAGAGCAAGGATTCTCGCAATCATTCCTTGTGCTTCACTCTGGCATTTTCCCTGGAAGTGCTTATGGACCATATGGGATGTTGGGGATCGCCAGTCCTACATGCTTTCCCTGGAATAGCTGTCCTCTTACGCCAACCTGCTACTTCGGCTTCTTTTGCATTGTTTTTGTCATCAGCTGTCCTCTTGACTCTGTTCTCTGGATTCAAAACTGACTGGCCTCAGAGCACCTTGGGGTGTGTTCGCCCCGTTTGCGCCCTGGCAACTACAATGATTTGGGCCCCCAGACTTGCTTTTCTCCTGTTTTGTCCTTCCTACTTTGGAGAGACTACCTGCTCCGTATATAGTCTTACGTTCACATAATCTTGTGTGTGGATTTCTGGGCATGCGGTGATCCCATGGAGAAAGAGCCAAGGATCTCTGCGGCCAGTAGAGATGTTGGGGTCAAGAAACTTCTACCTTCTTTGAGTGGGATTTGGGGCGGTCCTGTGCAGTGAGTTCCTACAGGCACACATGCCATGCACTGCTCTGAGTAGTTGTCTATATGGACTGTCGAGTTCTAAATCCTAGTGGTCATGAGCTGTGGGGGTGCAGCGGTGAATGTGCAGTGGTTTTTGCTACACCCAGGGATAGTCTTTTGGATAGTACAAGTCTGTGTCCAGGTGATTCTCTCTACAGTGCTCACTGGACCAGTGGTGCTCGAATTGGCCGGAGGGTTACCAGGAAAGGCAGATACATCCAAGAACCTTCTGTATAACGTCCTCCCACTTTAGCAGATCCAGTTGCCTTTTGTGATTTTTGGGGCCCATCAGTCATGCTTGAGCAAGAAGGCTGGTTCATTCGGAGTGGAGAGGCCCAGCGACAATATTGGACCCTGGGACTTGGCCTCAGAGTAGTGGGAATGAGACTAAGATAGACTCTGACTCCCACCCTCTTCGTGTGCTGACTCAGGACACAGTGTCCTTCCATGATGTGGCTGTGAACTTCACCCCAGAAGAATGGTCATGCCTGGAGGCCTCTCAGCGGAAGCTCTACAGGGACGTGATGCTGGAGACCTACGAGAATCTGCAGGCTGTCGGTGAGAGCAGTGTGGAGCCAACCATGTCTAAACAGACCCGCGTGGGCTCCCTGTGGTTGGGCGGCAGCAGTGTGTCCAACAGTAGCTCTGTGACGGGCGTGCAGTAGCTCTGCCCTCCCTCGTTTTTTTAGGGTTCATCTGTGGATACTCAGGGCTTATTCTCTGCTTTATCTTCAGGAATTACTCTTGTGGGGTCGCCGGACTCTATGGGGTGATTCAGATCAACCATTTTCGACTGTGTCCATGGGAAGATCCCTATCTGCCCAGTTATCGCTCAGGTCCCTTTAAATAGTTCCATCCATTGTTGCAACAATTTACTTTGTGTACTACACAAAATTTTGTGTGTTTAATTGGTTTTGCTATTGCCTTTGTTTGGGGGGCACAGTCCACAGTTCTCTTGGCTCTGTGCTAAAGGATGACTAATAAGAGTGTTCAGGGGCCATATGGAACCGTATCTTGAAACCTCTTGGCAAGTTAAATTGTCGTTGCCTCACCCCCAGTACTTTTGTACCAGTCACTCACGGTTTTTGCATTTTCTTTTTTCCATAGGGATTAGGGATTATTCCTGCCTCTGTATTCAAGATCCACACCTGGCCTTGCTCCAAGACCATATGGGATGCCTGGGATCAAACCCACATGTGTGTGCAGCACTTCTGTCTTATCTGCTGTACTATCTCTTTCCCACCACACGGGATTTGATATCTCGTCTCTCAACTCATAAGATGCTGCCCTATTTCAGTGATTGGATTTACTTCTAATGGTTCTTGTGAGATTTCAGCAGGACTTAGGGTTTGCTTCTGGACTCTGCACTCAGGGACCTGGCTGGCATGAGGGACCCTAGGAGATATCGGGTATCACAACTGGATTGTCCATGAGAAACTCGTGCTGTGCTCTCTTTCTGGATACATTTTTAGCTTAAAAAAATAAGGGTCTCTTGTCACCCTTGGACATTTCCAGATTTATTCTGCACTTAGTTTTACTGAAATCCGTGAAAAGTTCATGAGGGGCTCAGGAAACTCCATGTGCTGCTGGGCCTAGAGAGACAGTACAGGGAGGAAAGTGATTTTCTTGCAAGCGGCGCACGTGGTTTAAATTCCTGGCAACCCATGTCATCCCCTAGCACCAGCAGCAGTGATTTCTGAATACAGAGTCAGGAGTCTCACCTGATCATTTCCAGCTGAGACCCAAAACAAGACAAAAAACAAAAACATACTGTGCTAATCAACCCCCTGTAGGCCATACACAAGGCCAGGTGTAGAGTATTTGTGATATTTTCTTGGGTCTTACCTCTCGAATAACTAGAAATATGTGAAATTTTGGAAATGGACATTCTCCATGCTTTTCAGATATCACTTAATCACTTAATCACTTAACTTCCCGTTAGTCGTCGATTTGCTCGAGCGGGCGCCAGTAACGTCTCCATTTGTCCCTGTCGCGTGCTAGTGTAGCCCAATGGCATCTCTTCGCTCCGGGAACATGGAGGGCCTCAAACCGATCGTTCATGATCTTGACAAAGAAGTCTGACCATCTGGTAGGTGGGCGGCCATGCGGTCTCTTGACATCCCGTGGAATCCAATCAGTAACAGCTCTAGTCCAACGGTCGTCTTTAAATCTCATTACGTGACCAGCCCATCTGATTTTCGACACCTTGGCATATGAGACAGCGTCCCTGATCCTTGATCTTCGACGGATGTCAGAACTCCGGATTCGTTCTCTCATTTGAGTGAAACGTGTTATTCCAAGCATAGCTCTTTCTATTCTTCTTTGGGAGACCTGAATGGCGTTCTCATCTTGTTTGCGTAGGGCCCAGGTCTCTGAGGCATATGTTAATGCAGGAAGAACAGTGGAATCAAAGAGATGTGCCCGGAGCCGCAGGTTCTTCGTCCTCTTAGCTATTTCTTCGACGTTCTTGAAGGCGTTCCAAGCCGCTCTCTTCCTCCTGCGCAGCTCGGGTGCCAGGTCATTTCTCATGTTGACCTCTCGACCTAGGTACACATAGCTGTCGCATTCGGAGATGGTCGTTCCATTGAGAGCGAATGGGGCGTCAGGAACAAGGCTGTTTCTCATAAACATTGTCTTCGTAAGATTCAGCTGTAGTCCTACCTTTCCACACTCACGGTCAAAGTCGGCCAGCATTTGTGCTGCTTGGCTGATGTTTGGTGTTATTAAAACAATGTCATCAGCAAAGCGGTGGTGGTGTAGTTGCCGACCTTCTATCTTCACTCCCATTCCTTCCCATTCCAGTCGTCGCATGATGTTCTCGAGGGTGGCACTGAAGAGTTTCGGTGAAATGGTATCACCCTGCCGAACCCCTCTCTTGACATCAACGATCACTTCTTTGTAGAATGGTGAGATCCTGGTAGTGAATCCGCAATACAGCTCACGGAGGATCCTGATGTATTGGGCTTGAATGCCCTGATTGGCTAGGGCTTCAATGACCGCTTCCGTCTCAACAGAATCAAAGGCCTTCTTTAAATCAATGAACGTTAAGCAGAGCGGCATCTTGAACTCCCGAGAAACCTCAATGAGCTTGGTTACCGTGTGGATATGGTCGATGGTGCTGAATCCTTTGCGGAACCCTGCTTGCTCGCATGGTTGTCCTTCATCTAGTGTTCTGCCAATCCTATTCAGGATGACTCGAGTGAACAGCTTGTAGATGACAGACAATAGGCAGATCGGGCGATAGTTGCCAATGTCATGGATGTCTCCCTTCTTGAACAGTTGTACGGTCCTGCTGGTTTTCCATTGGGACGGAACCTTGCATTCAGACAGGTAGCGAGTGAAGAGCCGAGCCAGTGTATTGATGAGTACTGACGGCAGGTTCTTCAGGTGTTCAGGTCTGACCTTGTCTGGGCCGGGTGCTGTTTGCTTCTTTACCAACGAAATGGCGTGTCGGATTTCGGATTTTCAGATATATGTTTTCAGATATATGCCCACTTATATCAGGAAAACATGGGCATTTACCTGTCACCTTTTCCCTGTGACTTATCCATGCCTCTGTCTCTCTTGCGGCAGGGCGCAGTGGAATGAAGCCTGCAGTGATCTCCTGGCTGGAAGGAGGAGCTCTGAGGTCGGGTAGGAGAGGTGTGTGTGCGGGTGAGTGTCTGAGGACCCTTCCTGGATCAGGCCCTGTGCAGTGTATGGGTGCCCTGAGCATGTATGAAACACGCTGCTGAGACTGGGGCCTTGGTCTCCTGGATCCTGGGGTCTGTGCCACACTCAAGCTGCTCTTCATTTCCCTGGACTGTCAATAACAGAATGATCCTGTAATTTGCTTCCATGGCTTTCGAATAAGTAAGACCATAACAGAGATAGTTTGGATCTAAACGATAGTAAAGCAGGGAGCGCCTTGCAGTGCCTGAATGTGACCTGTTCAATAATCTGCTCAATAACCTGGTTCCCCGAACATCACCAGGTCTGCTCAAAAACAAAAACATAACCTAGTGTAGAATTGCCAAGATCCTCACAGTTTTCCACTATCCGAATCTTTTGTTTAGTGTGGGACTCTTTGGATTTTGAGAACCACAGAGATGTACTCTTAACCACATGGCATCATTTTGCTACGTATTGTGACATGTGTGACGTGTGAATTGCATGTTCTCTTCAGTTTCAGAACTGAAACCGCGACTTCAGGATTTGGCATTACAGCACTTTGATTTGGGAATGGGGTCAGCAAGTACGAGTGAGTTGGTAAGATTCACGAATACAGAATAAATATTATTATGCCAGCAGGAGTGGACCAAGTATGTGATTGTAAAGGTGGAAGGCTGGGATTGGCAGGGAGAAATTGCAAAACCTGATGCTTGGAGTAGAGGACTCTTAGCTTTGCTAGGTGCTGAAATCAACCATGTATAAAAAATACTGTGAACTTTGATTAGCTTGACAGTGGTCGTTGTTTAGAAAGCTAATTTTTGCACCCTAGAGATGGTGCAGTGAGAAATATACTTGCTTTGCACAGGGATGGATGGTCCTTATCCAGCATTCCTTATAGACACCGTAGACCCACAGAACTGATCCTAGACACTGCATGGTGTGCCCCTCCACCCACCCAACCACCAATAAATAGAAACTACAAAACAGAAAGAACAAAAAACTTCATTGATCCTGAAAGACATCACTTGTGGTGAGAGCTTTGCAATGGCCACGTGATCTGTCTCAGCTGCGTTACGATGCAGCGTGGTCTTCACCCCTGCATCACAGGTTCCACTCTGAGCTTTAACCAAACACACTGTGGATGTATTTCAGTTTCTCTTGAAATGGATGTGTCCGTTTTCTATAGAAGGAATTATTTCTAGTTGTATTCCTTCATTAATTTAAAAGGGCGAAACTCACAGAATTTACTCTCTATCCATCAATTTTGTGCGTCCAACTTATGGTAACATGAAGTCATTCAATTGTAAGACAATGCATATTTCAATATTTGCATTTGTGTGGTGCATATGTGTGAAACCACATCTGAAGGGCTCAGTTTTTTGACAGGAAGACTCAGTGAATAAGTCAATAATTAGAATCCTTTGTTGTTCTACAGGAAAGCTGCCACCCCCAGGGGAATGTCTCTGATCCTGCACTGTATGATAATGTCTCAAGTGATCAATCCTGCCCTCCGCCCCATGAGGACGACGAGACAGGCGGGATGTCTTCTGAGGGTGATCAGAATGGTGAGAGCTACCTCACTCTTAAGAAGCCCTCGCCTGGAAAAAGTTCCTTGGAGTGTGTTATTCTCAGTTCACAGACACAAAATTCCCCAATGGGGCACCTGCTAGGGAGAGAAGCACTGTTTATAGTGAGTCCCTCACAGCAACATACCCTCAACCACAGTCACTGTGAGCAGAACCCGTCTACGTGTAAGGAATGTGGGGGAGCCTCCCCATGTTCTCAGCACTGTGGTGTTCCCTTAGAAAACCACAGTGGACAGAATCCCCAGAAAAGTCACCCCCAAGAACAAAGTGTGAGTCAAGGGTTACTCTATCATGACCATATGAATATAAATTCAGGAGCGAAACCTTTTGCATGTGAAGCATGTGGGAAGGCCTTCGATCAATCATCACATCTTATTATGCATAGGAGAATTCATCCAAGAGAGAAACCTCATGAATGTCAGACATGTGGGAAGGCCTTTTTTCAGACCTCTAGTCTTAATAGACCTATGAAAACTCATAGTGGAGGGAAGCCTTATATATGTCAGGAGTGTGCTGATAACTTTATTCGATCCTCAGGCCTCAGTGTACATAGAAGTATTCACACTGGAGAGAAACCGTATATATGTAAGGAATGTGGGAAGGCCTTTGCGAAAGCCTCAAATCTTAGTGGAAATAGAAGAATTCACACTGGAGAGAAACTGTATATATGTAAGGAATGTGGAAAGGTCTTTGCTAGCGCTTCAAGACTTACTGTACATAGGAGAATTCACACTGGAGAGAAACCGTATATATGTGAGGAATGTGGAAAGGCCTTTGCTACAGCCTCAAGCCTTAATGTACATAGGAGAATACACACTGGAGAGAAACCGTATATATGTAAGGAATGTGGGAAGTCCTTTGCTGAAGCCTCAAGCCTTCGTGTACATAGGAGAATTCACACTGGAGAGAAACCTTATATATGTGAGGAATGTGGAAAGGCCTTTGCTGTAGCCTCAAGACTTAATGTACATAGGAAAATTCACACTGGAGTGAAACCATATATATGTGAGGAATGTGGAAGGGCCTTTGCTGTAGCCTCAAGACTTAGTGTACATAGGAGAATTCACACTGGAGTGAAACCGTATATATGTATGGAATGTGGAAAGGCCTTTGCTTTGTCCTCAAGACTTAGTGAACATTGGAAAATTCACACTGGAGAGAGATACTATGTTTGTAAGGAATGTGGAAAGGCCTTTACTTTGGCCTCAAAACTTAGTGTACATAGGAGAATTCACACTGGAGAGAAACCGTATATATGTAAGGAATGTGGAAAGGCCTTTGCTTTGGCCTCAAGACTTAGTGTACATAGGAGAATTCACACTGGAGAGAAACCGTATATATGTAAGGAATGTGGCAAGGCCTTTGCTGGAGCCTCAAACCTTCATGTACATAGGAGAATTCACACTGGAGAGAAACCATATATATGTAAGGAATGTGGGAAGGCCTTTGCTACAGCCTCAAGCCTTAATGTACATAGGAGAATTCACACTGGAGATAAACCGTATATATGTAAGGAATGTGGGAAGGCCTTTGCTACAGCCTCAAGCCTTAATGTACATAGGAGAATACACACTGGAGAGAAACCATATATATGTAAGGAATGTGGGAAGTCCTTTGCTGAAGCCTCAAGCCTTCGTGTACATAGGAGAATTCACTCTGGAGAGAAACCGTATATATGTAAGGAATGTGGGAAGGCTTTTTCGAAAGCCTCAAGCCTTAATGTACATAGGAGAATTCACACTGGAGAGAAACCGTATATATGTAAGGAATGTGGAAAGGCCTTTGCTACAGCCTCAAGCCTTAATGTACATAGGAGAATTCACACTGGAGAGAAATCTTATATATGTACGGAATGTGGAAAGGCCTTTGCTAGAGCTTCAAGACTTACTATACATAAGAGAATTCACACTGGAGAGAAACCGTATATGTGTAAGGAATGTGGGAAGGCCTTTGCTACAGCCTCAAGCCTTAATGTACATAGGAGAATTCACACTGGAGAGAAACCGTATATATGTAAGGAATGTGGAAATGCCTTTGCTTTGGCCTCAAGACTTAGTGTACATAGGAGAATTCACACTGGAGAGAAACCACAATATATGTAAGGAATGTGGGAAGTCCTTTGCTGAAGCCTGAAACCTTGTGTACATAGGAGAATTCACACTGGAGAGAAACCGTATATATGTAAGGAATGTGGGAAGTCCTTTGCTGAAGCCTGCTGAATTTCACTCGGGCTGCACCTATGCCAGTATTCTTGTGCTTGGAATTGCTTGTGTGTTAACTTGTAAATAATGGGCCATGGTGATGAAAATAAGGAGGAAGGTGACTCAATAAACAGGTACAGAAATACCCTCCTGCTCAGAGCTGTCATGGCTCACTATTCGGTTATTGTTTGCTATGCTTCTGGCTTGGCCCAGAGGGACTGGTTTAGCGGGAATTATGGCAGAAATCAACCAAGATGCAGCATTGAATACTTTGAAAATGGAAAAATAGGTAATCCTTCATTCTTCAGTATTTCCTGTGTTAGGATTTGGGATGCTTGAGCACCCTGCAAATATCCTGGTTTGGCAACTTGAGCATAGGTCAAGTCAGCTTGTATGGTGCATTCACGCTTGGTCCTTACTTGTTCTGGATATCCAGACTTTAGTGGATGTGGAGCTTTTGAGGGGTGCATTGTGTGCTGTTCTGTGGCTCAGGTGTCATGGGTGAGGGTGCATTTTCCTGAGGGCCCCTGCAGCCACCATCGATCCAGGTCCAAGACGGCACTGGAGGTTGGGCACATGGACTTTAGGCCTTGGTGTGAGGAGCCTGCAAAGAGTGGGGGTCTTGGTCATCTTGTTCCTCCCTACTGGAGACTGTGAAGGACCCTGTTTGGAGTCTTTGGATTGGACATAACACTTATTGAAACTCCAGATATGTTCACTGGCAGCCCCCAAAGGAAAGGGACACTTTTGCCGTCAGTCATTTTCATTGGTTTCAGTGCTGGGTTTGGCAGTTTGGGGTGTGTTTAGACAAGTGAGAGGTATATGCCTTGAAAATTTACTCTTTGGATTATAATTTTTTTTTTGCTTTTTGTGTCACATTCAGCGTTTCACATGGGTTTCTCCTGACTTATGCACTCAGGAATTACTCCTGGTAAAGCTCAGGGGACCATATTGTTTCTGGGATTCGAAACCGGGTTGGTCACGTGCAAGTCAAACCTCTTACCCGCTCTGCTATCACTTCAGCCCCTCTTTGAATTAATTTTAATAGCAGCTTTTATTCAGGGGAGTTGGAAGGGATTCTTTGATGCACAAGGTTTACTTCTGGTTGTGCATCTC
This sequence comes from Sorex fumeus, assembly GCF_029834395.1. Lineage (NCBI taxonomy): Eukaryota > Metazoa > Chordata > Mammalia > Eulipotyphla > Soricidae > Sorex > Sorex fumeus. Next base: position 1,961,498 of record NW_026606191.1, read on the forward strand.
AGGAATTATTCTGTGGTGCTGCTGGGTACCTATCGGATGGGGAGGTTTGACTAGGGTCAGCAAGGCTAGCATCCTAGTCGCTTCACAGTGATTCCAACCCCACTATTGGTGTTTTTTCCCCATATATAGAATTTCTACAACCCAGGAGTATGGTACCGCCAGCAGGTCAATCTGTGCCTGTAAGGCGACTGCATCAGCAGCCTGATGGCACCATCAGACTTCCAGATACTCCAAAATTGCTGCTGTGCCTTTGGCCAGACTCCAAAAACTTTGGGCAAAGTCTTCCAAGAAAGTAAACAGCCAAAGTTAGGTATGTGCAAGACACACCAAAAAACCATTTCCTGCTCAGCTATATAATTGGAGGCAAGGTCTCTCTGGTTCCTGATCAAACCTCTTTTTTTTTTTTGGTTTCATAATCTTCCATGCTCATTATTAGCAGGTAATTTATTTTAAACCTATTTTTTTTTTTTATTTATTGAATCACTGTGGGAAAGGTTACAAAGCTTTCAGGTTTATGTCTCACTCATGCAAATATCAAACACATATCCCTTTACCAATACTTATTTTTTACCATGAAGAACCCCAATAAAACCCCACCCCCCCACCCCTCCCCGTCCCTGTGAGGCAGATGAATTCTAGTTAACACTCTATCTGCTTTGATTGTTTCAATAAAAGATTCACCACTATTATTTAGAGTTTACCCCCCCCCCCCAAATCAGACATGCTGAAAAAGCATTGTGAAGTGATTTGCTTTCTACAGCTGGGTTCAAGAATTAAATGTTGGTTTTGGATTTCTGCTATTTTACCTATTGACCCTGGAAGTATTTCTACTGAAAGTCAGATAGTTAAGAAATTGGTTTCTGTGTTCTGGAGTCGTGGCCGTGCTGGAGAGCCGCTCGCGGGGGGCAACCGGTGGCCTCGGTAGGGCGTGAAGGGCGGAGCGAAACGCCCCCCTTCCCATGAGGTTTTAGTCGCCCCCACACTCCCGGCTCATACCTGCTGTCCACAAGGCTCCCATGTGGCCGTGATCTTTCTTTCCAGAGAGGAGAGGGCGAATGGGGCAACACCCTTTCTCCTCCGGCAGACTTAATGGGCTGGATCAACGCATAGTCCGTTCACTTTTCTGCTCCAAGGTGCCGGGTTCTGCATTAAGTCCTTGTGCTTCTGGGGCCATGGCCGTGCTGGAGAGCCGCTCGCGGGGGGCGACTGGTGACCTCGTTAGGGCGTGAAGGATGGACCGGAATGCCCCCCGACCCATGAGGTTTTAATCGCCCCCACTCCCCCGGCTCATACCTGCTGTCCACAAGGCTCCCATGTGGCTGCCATCTTTCTTTCCAGAGGGAGGAGGGCGGAAGGGAGCAACACCCTTTCCCCTTTGGGCAGAAATGATTGCCTGAATTAACGCATAGTCCTTTCACTTTTCTGCTCCAAGCTGCTGGGTTCTGCATTAGGTCATTGTGCTTCTGGGGCTGTGGCTGTGCTGGAGAGCCGCTCGTGGGGGCAACTGGTGGCCTCGGTAGGGCGTGAAGGGCGGACCGAAATGCCACCCTTCCCATGAGGTTTTAGTCGCCCCCACACTCCCGGCTCATACCTGCTGTCCACAAGGCTCCCATGTGGCCGCCATCTTTCTTTCCAGAGAGGAGAGGGCGAATGGGGCAACACCCTTTCCCCTCCGGCAGACTTGATGGCCTGGATCAATGCATAGTCCGTTCACTTTTCTGCTCCATGCTGCTGGGTTCTGCATTAAGTCCTTGTGCTTCTGGGGCCATGGCTGTGCTGGAGAGCCGCTCGTGGGGGGCAACTGGTGACCTCGGTAGGGCGTGAAGGACGGACCGGAACGCCCCCCTTCCCATGAGGTTTTAGTCGCCCCCACACCCCCGGCTCATACCTGCTGTCCACAAGGCTCCCATGTGGCCGCCATATTTCTTTTCAGAGGGAGGAGGGCGGAAGGGAGCAACACCCTTTCCCCTCTGGGCAGAAATGATTGCCTGGATTAACGCATAGTCCTTTCACTTTTCTGCTCCAAGCTGCTGGGTTCTGCATTAAGCCCTTGTGCTTCTGGGGCTGTGGCCGTGCTGGAGAGCCGCTCGTGGGGGGCAACTGGTGACCTCGGTAGGGCGTGAAGGACGGACCGGAACGCCCCCCTTCCCATGAGGTTTTAGTCGCCCCCACACTCCCGGCTCATACCTGCTGTCCACAAGGCTCCCATGTGGCCGCCATCTTTCTTTCCAGAGAGGAGAGGGCGAATGGGGCAACACCCTTTCCCCTCTGGCAGACTTGATGGCCTGGATCAACGCATAGTCCGTTCACTTTTCTGCTCCAAGCTGCTGGGTTCTGCATTAAGTCCTTGTGCTTCTGGGGCCGTGGCTGTGCTGGAGAGCCGCACGTGGGGGGTGACTGGTGACCTCGGTAGGGCGTGAAGGACGGACTGGAACGCCCCCCTTCCCATGAGGTTTTAGTCGCCCCCACACCCCCGGCTCATACCTGCTGTCCACAAGGCTCCCATGTGGCCGCCATATTTCTTTTCAGAGGGAGGAGGGCGGAAGGGAGCAACACCCTTTCCCCTCTGGGCAGAAATGATTGCCTGGATTAACGCATAGTCCTTTCACTTTTCTGCTCCAAGCTGCTGGGTTCTGCATTAAGCCCTTGTGCTTCTGGGGCTGTGGCCGTGCTGGAGAGCCGCTCGTGGGGGGCAACTGGTGACCTCGGTAGGGCGTGAAGGACGGACCGGAACGCCCCCCTTCCCATGAGGTTTTAGTTGCCCCCACACTCCCGGCTCATACCTGCTGTCCACAAGGCTCCCATGTGGCCGCCATCTTTCTTTCCAGAGAGGAGAGGGCGAATGGGGCAACACCCTTTCCCCTCTGGCAGACTTGATGGCCTGGATCAACGCATAGTCCGTTCACTTTTCTGCTCCAAGCTGCCGGGTTCTGCATTAAGTCCTTGTGCTTCTGGGGCCGTGGCTGTGCTGGAGAGCCGCACGTGGGGGGTGACTGGTGACCTCGGTAGGGCGTGAAGGACGGACTGGAACGCCCCCCTTCCCATGAGGTTTTAGTCGCCCCCACACCCCCGGCTCATACCTGCTGTCTACAAGGCTCCCCTGTGGCCGCCATCTTTCTTTCCAGAGGGAAGAGGGCGGAAGGGAGCAACACCCTTTCCCCTCTGGGCAGAAATGATTGCCTGGATTAACGCATAGTCCTTTCACTTTTCTGCTCCAAGCTGCTGGGTTCTGCATTAAGCCCTTGTGCTTCTGGGGCTGTGGCCGTGCTGGAGAGTAGCTCGTGGGGGGCAACTGGTGACCTCGGTAGGGCGTGAAGGATGGACCAGAACGCCCCCCTTCCCATGAGGTTTTAGTCGCCCCCACACTCCCGGCTCATACCTGCTGTCCACAAGGCTCCCATGTGGCCGCCATCTTTCTTTCCAGAGAGGAGAGGGCGAATGGGGCAACACCCTTTCCTCTCCGGCAGACTTGATGACCTGGATTAACACATAGTCCTTTCACTTTTCTGTTCCAAGCTGCCGGGTTCTGCATTAAGTCCTTGTGCTTCTGGGACTGTGGCCGTGCTGGGGAGCCGCTCGTAGGGGGCAACTGTTGACCTCGGTAGGGCGTGAAGGACGGACCGGAACGCCCCCCTTCTCGTGAGGTTTTAGTCGCCCCCCACACCCCCGGCTCATACCTGCTGTCCACAAGGCTCCCATGTGGCCGCCATCCTTCTTTCCAGAGAAGAGAGGGCGAATGGGGCAACCCCCTTTCCCCTCTGGGCAGAAATGATGGCCTGGGTTAACCCATCGTCCGTTCACTTTTCTGCTCTAAGCTGCTGGGTTCTGCATTAAGTCTTTGTGTTTCTGGGGCTGTGGCCGTGCTCCAAACTTAACTCTGATTTTCAGGGAGAAAGATTGGGTCGTTTACTTCTCATTGATCACTTTGTATATAGAGAGATGTATATATCTCTCAAATCTGCCGGACTACACCTCCCAGGTAACCTCAGATTCCGGAAGTCACGCCCACAGCCCGCCCCCCAGCGCCATCTTTGAAGCGTTCAGCATAAGAGAAGGAACACATGGAGGGTGCGGGATCCCGGAGGGAAAAAAAAAAAGGAAAAACAGGTTCCAAAAAGAGCCGAGAGCACCGGCAAGTTCCAGATGGAGTAGGTGCCGCATCCCGCCTCCCCCAGATGGAACCCCGGTGACCAGAAGCCTCTACAAACACAGATCGAGTATGCGAGGACTTTTTCTCAAATCTGCCGGACTATACCTCCCAGGTAACCTCTGATTCCGGAAGTCACGCCCACAGCCCACCCCCCAGCGCCATCTTTGAAGCGTTCAGCATAAGAGAAGGAACCCTGATCAAACCTCTTAAAGGCTATGATCCCAGAGACAAATCTCGGGACCAAGCGGCTTTTTGCAGAGATGCGCCCCACACCCGCAATGAGCTACTGGCGACAGACCACCACAAGGGGGAAACGGTGTGTGTCTCCGCCTGATCACACTTGGTGGCTTTGTGGCCAGCATCTTCCAGAGGCGATTGGACAGACAGGTTTTGGCCTGTAGTGACAAGACATGCAAGGCCTCATGGGATTGGGCTGGGCGCTGCACTTTCCTCCCCACCTCAATGAGACCCCAAGTCGCTGCCCATGTACGAACTCTCTGGCTCTTGATCACTCTGTTTAACGGCCATGATCCCAGAGTCTCAGAAACTAATTTCGGAACCCAGCGGCTTTCAGCAGAAATGTGTTCTGTTCCCACAGTAGGTTACCAAAGCTGGGTATTTCAGGTGGGAATAGGTTTCGTGCCTGGCGGTTCAGTGGCTGCCATCTCTGAGGGCTTCTGGACAGTTAGGTTTGGGACTGCAGTGAGGAGACATGCAGGGCCTAATGGGATGGTGGTGGAGCCGGCCCTTTCCCCCCCACCCCAATGAAACCCCGAGTTTTCTGGCACCTATGATTGACCTCTATGGCTTGTGATCAAGGTGAGTAATGGCCATGATCCCAGACATTCAGAGACAAATCTCGAAACCCAGTGCCTTTTAGCAGAAATGCATCTGGACCCTGCAGTAGGTTACTGTCCCAGGTCCACCCCAGGGGGAATTGGTGCTGTCCCCCTAACTGCTCCCCCTTGGCACCTCGGTGGCCTCCATCCACCAAAGGCCTTTGGAAAGTCAGGTTTGGGCCCACACTCACGAAGATACATGGGGCCTCGCAGGATGGGTGTGGAGCTGGCCAATTCCTCCCCACCCCAACAAGAGCCTAAGTCATTCCCACGAACCACCTCTCTGGCTCGTGATAAAGCTGTGTAATGGCCATAATCCCAGAGACTCAGGAACAAATCTCAGAACCCAGCAGGTTTTTGCAGAAATCCCTCCAGATTTAGTTGTTAAAGTTTCAGAATTCCAAAACCATATGTTATTTATAACCAGCAATCGAAAAAGAATTGTCTACTGTTGCGTTTTCACCAGATCTAAGTGCCGGAGTAAAATCCCAAATAATAATGGTGGGTCTTGTGTCAAAATATTGAATGTAATCAAAGTAGAGAGAAGAATGTGGAAATTATCTGCCCCACAGGTAGAGGAAGGCTATGGAGTGGCGTTATACTTGGGTTTTTAGTGATGGAAAATGGGCAAGGTGAAGGGATGGGTGTTTCATTGTATGACCGATACTTAAACCTGAAAGCTTTCTAAGTGCTCTCCCATTTCCCCCGTTTTCTCCCATTTATTTAGAAATAGCTAGAGTAATAGTAGAGCAAGTAGGATGTGTACCTTGCATGTGGCCAACCCAGGAGTCCTCCAGTCCACAACATCGTTTCATTGCTCATTGGACATTGAGCGTCCCCTTCTCATTCCTAGAACATGTAATGTGGGGGTGTGGCATGGGGTAGGGGTGTCTTCTCCCCGGAGCTGTTCATTACGGAGAAATCCAGTGCTTTGCTTTCTTTATTTTGTTGTGATTCTTCCCTATCTGCCAGGTATGTCAAGTAGTCCATGTGTTTCAAGGCTTTTGTTTTCCCAGTTGTAGAACTGGCCAGACTGTACAACTAAAGGGTCGGGTACCCTTTCTTGACCCCGCTCAGTCAATCTGACACCATGCATATCTTTGCCTTTGGATCATTGTCATGGGTTTTTGAATATGGGAAGAAATTGAGTTTTCTTTTGTTATGGGGCCTGGGGATGCTCAGCAGTTATTTCTGGTGGTTCTCGTAAGTTGCTTTTAGCAGTGTTCAAGGATCAAACCCTGTCAGCCTCATGCTAGTCAAATGCCTATCTACTGTACGCTTGTACACACCAAAAAATGTTTTATTGTGTGTATGTTAAATTCTGACTGGGAGCCCAGAGTGAAGGTAATTAGGACCAGAACAGCAGTGCATCACTGCTGTTCTCGCCTTACAGATGCCCCCTAACTTCGATGTCCAGCTTCCCCTATGGTATCCCAAGCATCACTGGGTCTGATTAAAAACAAAACCCAAAAGGATGTTTTGGGTGATTGCCGAGCTCCTCCCAGCAACACTTCCCGCAGATTTTCCCTTTCTGTAGGCTTGCTTGGACTGTGAGAACTATGCAGATGTCCTCCAACTGCTTGGTCATTCAACTGCATTCCATTCAACATTGGACTAATTTTCATTGTGCATTTTGTTTGATTTCAGAACTCAAATCACAGGTTTAGGATGTGGCATTACAGGAATTTCTTTAGGGAACAGGGGTATTGCATACAAGTGTGCTGTAAGATTCTCTTGTTGAAACTATTATGCCATTGGAGTGCTCAGTGGACCGAGCATGCGACTTGAAGGGTGGGCTCCGGCTCCATCCCCACAACCACATCTATGGCCTCACCATCACAGGAAAAATATCAGAGTCTAATGCTGGGACTAGAGGGTCTTTAACCTCAGTGGGTGCTGAAATCTAGAAATGTATTTTATTGTATTGTTTTTTAAAGTTTTCATTAAAATGCCAGTATTTTCAATGTTATCGATAGTTGTATTTAGGCGTACAATCATTGAACACCAATTCCTGCATCAGCTTCCCTCAACCCGTGTTCCTGTATTCCCTCCCCACCCAGGTGCCCACTCTGCCCCCGCCTGTCATCTGGAAAAGCACATGACTAGGTTTCAGTGGTTACAGCTTAGATCTCTTGTTTTAGGTCTGTTGCATCTGTGTTTTGGGTAAATGGCTACACCCCTCACTCATGTCACTGGCATGATCAGGGAATCCCTGATCCCTGTAAACTTCTGGGTCTCTTCCTCCCCAAATTTCTTTCCTTCTTTGTCCGGCTTCTCTCTAAACACTGGAATTAGGGATGATTTAAGCAGCCCCTTTACATTACATTTCCACATCCAGTGTTCGGTATTCCACAGATGAGTGAACAGCATCCTGTTTTTGTTTCTTTTTCTGGCTAACTTCACTGAAGACAGTATCTTCCAGTTCCAACCATGTTGCTGCACAAAAGCAGTAATTCTAAAACCTGAAAAATATATCAATTGATCTCCCTTTATTCATCGATTTTTTTCAAGTGGGTGTCAGTAACGTCTCCATGCATGCCTGTTGCATGCTAGTGTAGCCCAATGGCATCTGTTTGTTCTAGGAACATGGAGAGCCTCAAACCGATTTTTCAGGGTCTTGAGGAAGAAGTCTGAACATCTTGTAGGTGGGCGTCCAAGCAGTCTTTTGACATCCCGTGGAATTCAGTCAGTAATGGGTCTAGGCCAGTGGTTGTCTGTAAACCTCATTTCGTGTCCAGCCCATCTGATTTTTGATGGCTTAGAAGATCAGACAGCGTCCCTGATTCTTGACCCTTGACGGAGATCAGAACTCCGGAGTCTATCTCTCATTTGAGTGATGCGTGATATTCCAAGCATAGCTCTTTCGATTTCTCTTTGAGAGACCTGAGTAGCATTCTCATCCTGTTTTCATAGGTCCCAGGTCTCTGAGTCATATGTTAATGCAGGAAGAACAGTGGAATTGAAGAGATGTGCTCGAAGCTGGACGTTCTTTGTACTCTTAGTTATTCCTTCAATGCTCTTGAAGGCATTCCAAGATGCTCTCATCCTCCTGCGAAACTTAGGTGCCAGGTCATTCATCATGTTTCTTTCTCAAACTAGGTATATATAACTGTTGCATTCGGAGATGGTGGTTCCATTGAAAGCGAGTAGAGTATCAGAAATGACGCTGTTTCTCATTAACATTGTCTTCGTAATTGTGATGCTTCATAATTCAGCTGTAGTCCGACCTTTCCACTCTCACAGTCAAAGTCGGTCTAATTTCTGCCTCTTGGCTGATGTTGGGTGTTATTAAACAATGTCATCAGCAAAGCAGAGGTGGTATAGTTGCCGACCATCTATCTTCACTCCCATTCCTTCCCATTCCAGTCATCGCATGATGTTCTCAAGGGTGGCACTGAAGAGCTTTGGTGAAATGGTATCACCCTGCTGAACCCCTCTCTTGACATGGATAATTACTTCTTTGTAGAGTGGTGAAATCCTGGTAGTGAACCCGTAATAGAGCTCACGGAGGATCCTGATGTATTGAGTTTGTACACCCTGATTGGCTAGGGCTTCTATGACCGCTTCTGTCTCCATAGAAGCAAAGGCCTTCTTTAAATCAATGAACGTTAGACAGAGCGGCATCTTGAACTCCTGAGAAACCTCAATGAGCTTAGTAATCATGTGGATATTGTAGATGGTACTGAATCCTTTTCGGAACCCACCTTGTTCACATGGTTGTTCTTCATCTACTGTTCTGCTAATCCTATTAAGGTGACTCGAGTGAACAGATTATAGATGAGAGACAATAGGCAGATTGGGCGATAGTTGCCAATGTCGTGGATGCCTTCCTTCTTGTATAGTAGTACAGTCTTGCTGATTTTCCATTGGGATGGAACCTTGAATTCAGACAGGCAGCGTGTTAAGAGCCGAGCCAGTGTATTGATGAGTACTGATGGTAAGTTCTTCAGGTGTTCAGGTCTAATCTTGTCTGGGCCAGGTGCTCTTTGTTTCTTTACCCACGAGATGGTATGTTGAATTTTGAAGGGAGAACATTCGGAACGATATATCCATGGTGCAGAATGTGGTATGTGGGCAAGTGGACGTGGCTATTAAAGAGATCTGAGTAGAAGTCATGAATAATCTCCATTTCCCTTCTGGACGATGTGATAGATCCATCAGGATGTCCGAGGGCAGACATCTTGGTCTTGTAGTTGGTGAAGGACAGGAGGGCATTACAAAAGCTTTTCCCGGCTTCTCCCGCATCTACCAGCATCGCTGATCTCCTGTCTTTGAGGTCATCCTTGATGGCTTCTCTGCATTGTTTTGCCAGCTTAGACATTCGCTCGCGGTTGCCTGAGGCATGTGCCAAGCCACATTGGTGAATAAGTTCAAGAGTGTTCGAAGAAAGGCAGTTTTTCCGTGGTTATCTCTCTCGGCCCCGAGAGTCCCAGCAGCAGTAATCCTTGAGCAATGCTGGTGTGATCCTCTCCCCATGTATGTTAATTAAAATTCTCCTTAACACACCCTAGTTTCTCTGATTGCTGTTACCTTCACCCCAGACATCTGGAGATGCTGGAGTTGAATCTGGCTTCTGCCACCCTCCTCCACGGAGAACAGAAGAAATGGGACTTCTCCTGTGTATAAGAACCTCAAAACTCAGGACGGAATATGGCACCCTCAGCAATGCGGGGTGCTATGATATGTGGAAGTGGGGTCTGGAGACCTTTAGAACTGAGTAGGTTGGACACGTAGTACTGTGGGAAGGCAAGCCTCTCCTGTGTCACCCTGTTTGCTCTCGGGTAGCTGGCTCTGGAGCACTGCTCACTGGGTATCCTTCCACACATAGAGTGAGTGGGGCAAGCTCCAGTCAGCAGGGACACCCGGACACAGATCCCCAGTTTATTCTCTGACCCAAGGCCCAGTCAGACGCGGCCAGGGACGGAAGATGCTGGACTCTCTCATCCCCTCTCTTACTTTGCGGGTGTAAGAGAGTTGAATCCATCAGAGGTGTCTCCTCTTGGCACACAGACCCCTCAAGAATGAAGCAGCACCATTGAGGTCTGGGGTCATCCCCCAACCCCCACCCCACCCCACCTGGTCCACACCTCCTGATCTGACTATATGATTTGAGTGAGGGGGTCAGAAGCAGCGTTGGGGGCCCCCACATCCTTCTGGAGTTCGACTTTGGTTCCCACACTCGGGGAACCCCCACTTGCCCTGCTCCCGCAAATGTCTGGGAAAGCCAATGAGAAGTCTCCCTGGAACAGACGGGAATCCAATCTAGGCTTTTACCTAGGTCAAAGTCCCGTTGCTAAGGAGGTTGCCTAGGCAGGTTGAGAGTGTTGATGATCTTCTTTGAATTCCTTTCCTGGCCTTTTGTTTCTGCAGGAGCTTCTCTGGGTCTGTTATTGGCCATAGGTGAGGGTGTGATCAGACCTTAGTTTCTGTTTTCTTCAAGGTTGGCCTTCACAACTTCAGAGCTATTCCCGGGAAATTTACTGCCTTTACCTTGGGAGGGGGAGCCTTCCCTATCTGCCTGCATGCCTACATCAATTCCCTCCAAACCATTAGGAGTTGCTGGACGTTAGGACGGTAGGAGCCCTCAACCCTGGTCCCAGAGAAGTGACTCCTGAGTGCAAAGGCAGAAATAAATAAGCCCTGAGCACTGTTGACTATGTCTCCCTCCTCAAAGATGCAAATCCTAAGGTTCCCAGTGCTTCCCAGGTAGCTGATTACTCCCTGAGGTACCAGGGAACCATGTGATACTGGAGGTGAACCCAGAAAAAACATCTACAGGCAGAGAAAGCCTTGATCACAGGGATCACTGAAATCGCTCACATCTGTAATTTATAAACCTGATCCCCCTGACATAGCGCTTTCTGTTCAATACAGAAAACAAGTACTTTTTTGTAGGGGTGTGGTAAGGCACAATCAGAAATTCCGAGGAGTTACTTCTGGCTCCCCAGGCAGGATAACTCCAGGTGGGCCTGGGAGGGAAAGGGATTATATGCTGTCATCCCCTGCAAGACAAACTCCCAGCAATCCCTAAAATCTGAATTTCAATTTAACTTGAATGCATCATTCAATCTCCCCCAGCCCTTGGGTGGGATATACAATGCCTCCATTATCTCTGGGTTCCTCATGGCTTGCCCGTTGACCATTTTTTTTTTCATTTTTGTGTCCCACCTGGGTGATGCTCAGGGGTTTCTCCTGAATATGCACTCAGGAATTAGTCTGGAAGTGTGGTGCTTGGGGGATCTTGTGGCAAGCACTCTGCTTCAACCTTTTGATGTCTTAAATATACACTCCTAGTTCATTCTTTATGTTACAGTTCTCAAGTTCAAATTAAACTGGTGTCTTCAGTACTATGAGGGAAATGGAATTGCTGATGATTGCAATTCAGGGAAACACAAAGATCTTCCCATTCTGTAAACTCTTAAGAGTTCTTGCCACTGTGCACTTCCATATGTCTACCAAGGTATGAGCTCCTGGTGAACCTGAATTAACCTCCTGAGTTTACTTATATAGCAAACCATAATAATAATAGTAATGATTACTTTTTCCTATGCCAGTGCCCCAGCACTTGGACTTGATTTGTATGTTAACCTGTAAAAAATTGGTCCTTTTTTTTGGTCACACCCAGAGATGCTCAGGGGATACTCCTGGCTTTGCAATCAGGAATCACACCTGGCTGTGCTCGGGGGACCTTATGGGATGCTCGGAATCGAACCTGGGTCAGCCGCATGCAAGGAAAACGCCCTACCCTCTGTGCTATTGCTCTAGCCCGTGTAAATAATGGGTCTTGATGATGGAATCCAGGGGAAAACTGATTAAATAGGAACTAAGTAAAAGGGTACAAACACCACCCCTCAATCACAAATATCAGTGTCACTCCTGGGAGTGCTTGGGGGACTGTATGTGATGCCGGGGACCAAACATATGCCCTGCCAACTGTACTATCACTTTGGCTCCAAGTATAATTTTTCATCCTCTAATTTTTCATCCTCTTTTTCTTTTATAAAATCACGTACCCATAGGTAAATCATAGCCTGAAAACCTGGCCTGTAAGCTCTGAGCATTTCTGGATGTGGTCCTAAAACCGAAACAACAAACCCAGAGGACTGACAGTTCAGAACATATTGCTAGATTTTGTACCTCTTCTGTTGGCAGTTAACTCCTCATTGCCTTTATTTGGGCAGGAGGATTGGCTATGTGGGATTTTGCCAAACCCAGCAGCTCTCCGGGATCACTCCTTGGCAATTCAGGTTGTGAAGTTAAGTCTTTTGCGTTCATGGCAAATGCCCTGCCACTCACTGTCAGCTCTTTCGTGCCGCTGATAGCCTTTGAAATTGCAGCCTGTACTTCTGGCTCAAGTTTGCACCAGGAGGCCCCAGGTGCCAGCAACCCTGTCCTGACCTCTATCTACCAGCTGGGCCTCATCCCTGCCCCCTGCTGTAACTTTCTCACAAGGTTCACATTATTTATATAGAATTTGAATTCCTGCAGTCAGAGATAGGCCAGGAATGCAAGACCTGTCCTTGAAAGCAGTCTACTATGATATAGTCTCCTGTACAAAGCAGGATTCCTCCAAGTACCTCTCAGGTAAGCTCAAAGTTCTGCCACCTTTAGCAAAATCCAAACCTGCATTCTAGAAAACTGGTTGGTGGAGGTTGACTAGTGAACAAATTACATATATATATTATATACATATAAATATATATATAGATATAGATATACACACATACACAAACACACACATATATGTGTATATATACATATATATGTGTATATGTATACATATATATGTATATATACATATATATATATATATATATGGTCATAACCTGTGGTTGCTGCCAAAAGGTAACAAATGGTACTCAGTGTTGTGCCGGGGTATACAGGTCAGCCGTGTACAAGGCCAGTACCCTACCAGACTATAGCTGTGGCACCTAAATTTATTGATTTATTTTTTGGTTGACTACACCCAATGGAGATTAGAGTTTACCTCGGCTCTGTTCTCATTGATAATGCTAGGTTTGGGGACCCTGTGAGGTGGTAGAGATTGAACCTCGGTCAGCTCTGTGCCAGACAAGCAACGCGTGGTCTGTGCTTTCTCTGTAGCCATCATAAAAATGCTTCTTTGCTAAGTCGAGATAGTTGTGTTCTTTTTTCTGATTAACTACACAATTCACTTTCTTTCTTTTTTTTTTTTTTGCTTTTTGGATCACCCCCAGTGATGCACAAGGGTCATTCTTGGCTCACGAATTCAGGAATTACTCCTGGCGGTTCTTGGGGGACCATTGGGGATGCTGGGAATCAAACCTGGGTTGGTCGTGTCCAAGGTAAACACCCTCCCCACTGTGCTATCGCTCCAGCCCCCCCCCCCCCAGTTCACTTTTTTGTGTTTTTGTTTTCGGATCACAGCCAGAAGTGCTCTGGGCTTACTCTTGACTCTGCACTCAGGAGTCACTCCAGGGGGGCCTGGGGGAACCTATGAGAAGTGGGAGTTTGAACAGGATTTACACATTAATAGATGTTCCCGGTCGCTCCTGGCGGCTCTCTCTCACTGTCCACATTTGTTGCTCTTGAGCCACTTCTCCACCCTGGACAGTTGTTGCTGTGGACCGATGAAAGTAGAATGAGGACCAGGCTGGTTGCTGATTACTTGCTGTTTATTCAGTCTCTTGTCTCCCAGCTCTATCCAACCCTCTCTCTTAACTCGCTCTCCAATGCTCTCTGTGACTCCTCTCCAATCTCCCCAGCCACTCTTAATCTCAGCTCTCAGCCTTCTCTTTAAGTCGCAACAGTGTCCTCTAACTCTGTGTCTCTTCTCTCACTGTCTCGTTGTCATCCTGTTGTTCATCGATTGACTCAAGCAGGCCCCAGTAATGTCTCCTTCTTCCTATCCCTGAGATTTTAAGAAGTGCCACATTTGAGGCTCTTTCAGGGTCAGGAGAAAGAGAACCATGATTGTTACTGGTTTTTGGCATATTGAATACACCATGGGGAGTTTGCCAGACTCTGCGGTGTGGGCAGGATACTTCTGGTAGCCTGCCAGTTTTTCCAGATTAAGACTAGATAATAAAATTTCGTGTGACTGTGCACTTCCCAGATCACGGTTTTAAAGTCTTTGGGTCTTGGCCATTGATGTGATTACACGGCACCGGGGACAGTTGGTGGGTGTAACACCTACATACTGGAAGATGGGAGATCTGGGTGGAGGAGGCCCAGTCCCAATACGAGCAGCTTGGAGATCTCAGCCCCAGGTCCTGCACACCTGGGTTTCTCTGCCGGTTCCTTCATGCGTGAGGCTCGGCCGAACTTGTGGAGAGTGGTCTTAAGCATGGCTGTGGCTCGAACCAGAGGTCTTGAGCTGCCGGGGCTCTGCTTGGGGTTGGGAGGGAAACTTAACACACCCTCCTCCAAAAGGCACCAGTGAGAAAGCCAGACACGGAGGTGGGAGACTGCCTGTTTTCTTTCAAGAGCAGGGTTTTATAGTCTCTGAGTCTTGGCCATTGATGGGATTACACAGCACCAGGGGCAGTTGGTGGGTGTAACGTCTATATACTGGAAGATAGGGGATCTGGGTGGAGGAAGACCATCTCTTTTCTCAGTCTCCTTCATTCCCCCTGTCTTCCTGAAACTGCTCTTTTTCTTCTCTCACCACGACCCCAATCCACGCCTCACCACAGGAAGCGCAATGAAAAATGATTTTCTAGACTTCCCCGTTACCTGCAGCCCATGAAGAAAAAGCAGCCCTAAAGGTGTGTTACTCCTCTCCTTCGACCAGCAACTTAATTGACATATTTAGTTTTACTTCCTAATGATTACCATTCTGTATGGACATAGTAATAGACACTTTTAGACTTGTTGGTGACTCTCCTGGGTACTTATCTTCACAGATTCAGACTCAGGCCGGATCAATCACTCCCAATCCCAGCAGCATCCAAGTCTAGTTACTACTTTTTGATTCGTGACAAAATTTGTCCATGACCAGGCTCTTATAGATAAGCATTGTGGTACTTTGGCCAGGCCCATTTTGATGCAAGCGTAGCTAGCTCACCACTTGCCCTGGGTCCGTCTAGTTCCGCATCAGACCCTTCTTTATGAGATTGAGGAAGTAAGGGCAGCTGAGGCTTCAGTCAAGAGAGCAGATGTCTAGGAGGTAATATTATCTGGAGACCAACTCTCAAGCTCAGGCTTTTCTTTGTAACTGTCTTCCTGTATCCATACAAAAAGCAATTGCTCTGAAATAGCTAACCATGCAAAAGACATTAAGGAGAAGAGAAAGACAATATTTACAAGTCAAAGTCTGATCAGTTGACAAAGGTAATTAAAAGGTTATAGGCAATCAAGAAACATAAGATCTCACCTGCCAGGGAGCAAGGGCAGACCACTATTATACTACAATACCTGGTGATCCTCAGTGGTTTCTCTTGGCTCTTCACTCAGGTATTATTTTTGATGGTGTTCCTGGAAACTACAGGATTCTGGGGATTGAACCTAGGTTGGCCATGTGCAAACAACACCTTACCCAGATCTACAGTTGCTCTGGTCTCAGTTGGAGAGTTTAGATACATGTAACTGTGCACAGAATGTTGTTTGAAAGGATAGAAGGGGCGCCTTGATGAAATCTTTTATAAGTGGGAATATGGGTCAGGTCCCAAGATCTCCACATCCCAGGAGAACATTCCGTTTACCTGTGATTTCTCACAAGGATGGTCACATTCCTGGATCCCACCCATGTTACTTTACTAATAATAGAGGTAAAAAAGGAAACATTTGCGATTGGATAAAGGAAAATTCCATCCATCTATTAGTCAGATAGTGCTCAAGGGACCCTTTGGAATTCTGGACATTGTACCTAGATTGACTGCATGCAGCGCACTGTACTATCGTGATACTCTCAGTTTGAAATCATGTTTCTGAAACTGACTCCTGGGGTTTTCTTTGAAGCTGAGAGTTCACTGCTCGCGTGTTGTCAAGGGGTAGAGCGTTGGCCAGACCTTGCTCTCTGATGTTCTTACCAGCCTTTGTTCCTCTTCCAAGTCTCCAACTCTCTGGGTTTCTACTAAGCCAGTTCCTCTCTGAATCCCCAGGGTTGGCTTCGGAGTCACTGCTTTCATCCCCATCTGGATTTATTATTTCCCCAAGAAACTCATTGTCCCGTGCCCTACCAGCTACCTACCTAAAGAGCTTAATTTCTTTTGACATGAAAACTCTCATGGCATAGACTAATGAGTGCAATCCTCTGTTCTTCTACATGGCAGTAGCCAGCCCTGGTGGAATGTCTCTTCCTGCACACTGTGATAAAGGCTCGAGTGAGCAATTTGGCCCTCATCCCCACAGGGATGCCGAGACAGGTGGGATGTGTTCTGAGGGTGATCAGATCACTCTTCCCATGTCCTCAGCACCATCACTTTCCCATAGAAGCCCATATTGGACAGAATTCCCAGAAATGTAAGCACTGAGGACAAACTTTTGAGTCCAGCATGACCCCGGTGGGACTATGTGAACATCCACACAGGAGAGAATCTGTTTAAGGACTGTGGGAAGGCCTTTGATGGATCCTCATACCTTATTCATAGGATAGGTCCTACTGGAGAGTCCGTATGCATGTAAGGAATGTGCTGTGGCCTTTCTCTGACTCATACATCTTAGTATGCACAGAAAAAGTCACACTGGAAAGAAACCATATGCATATACAGAGTGAAAGTCTTTGCTTATTCCACAAGCCTTAATACACAGAAAAACTCACAATGGAACACTGGAGAGATAACTTATATTTGGGAGCAATGTAGGAAGGCCTTTGCTTCTTCCTGAAGTCTTAGTTTTCATAAATTCTGTTTTGTAGAAAACCCTTATATATGTGAGGTTGGTGGAAAGGCCTTTCACCTCAGGTCTTTCTGAGCATAGGAATGTTCATACAGGTGGATGAAACACTATTCGTGTCACTACTATGGGAGGGTCTTCACTTACTATTCAAACTTTTTTGTCCAAAAGAAAACGCACATTGCAGTGAATCCATGTATATATGTAAGGAGTGTGGCAAGGCCTTTGCTTATTTCACAATCCTTTTGTGACACTGAAATTTTGATATAGGAGACAAACCTTACGTTTGTTATGACTTTTGCAAAGCCTTCACTTTCCCCTAACTCCTTATTAAACATAGGAAAATTCATTCTCGAAGAAGACATATGTAGGGGTGTGGGAAGATGTTTACTCAATCCTCAATCTTTGGTGTGTGAGAAAAATTTATCCTGGATTGAGGCCTTATATATGAAATGACTGCAGGAAAATTTTGATGCAATTGGCATAGCTTTCTGAACAGGAAAATTCACAGTGGAGAGAAATCTCATAAGTGTAAGGAATGTGGAAAGGTGTTCAGTTTGTCTCCAGCCCTTACTGCGCATGTGAAAAGTCATTTTGCAGTGACAAATTACATCTGTCAGGAGTGTGGGAAGGACTTTCCTGGATCCTCGGGCCTTATGCATAGGAGAATTAACACTGGAGAGAAGCTATATATAAATAGACATATTTATACATGTAAGAATATATGTATATTTATGTAAGAACGTGGAAAGTGAATTAGTCTCACCTGCAACTTTAAAGACAATCCTGGAGAAAATCCTGTAGGTAAGGAATATAGGAAAGCTTTCATGTTCCCTCAAGTTTTAGTAAATATAAAAGTTATGTTGGATCAATCACTTTCATGATAACAATGGCCGGCGTCAGAACAGGGCCTTTAGGTAAAACAATTTTAGTTTCAACAAGTAGGTGGGGAATAGATACAAAAGTACAGGAAGGAAGGAAATAATCCTGTTATATGTGAAAGCTTCCTGTGATACTAGTACCGTAAGTGAAAGGTACTTGCTGATTATCCCCTGCACCATGGTTATGACAATGTCCTGGCATGTGGACTTCCCAGTATGTTAGCTGGTAAATAATGGTTCTTAGTGATAAGGCAAGGTGGATGGAATTAAATAAGAAGTAAATAGGTACTAACATTGCATTTTGCTGGGTACTGTCACGACTCACGATGGTTTCATTCTTTGCTGTGACTTTGACTTGACTCAGAGGCCCTGCTTTGCATGGATCATGGCATAGATCAACCAGGATGCTGTGGTTAGCCTTTTTTGACGTTGTATAGACAGCCAAACCTCTATTCTTCAGGCCCTTCTGTGTTATGTTCTGGGAGTCACATCCCGCAGTGCTGTCCATAATTTGTGTCCAGGTAGAGCCACATGCAAGGAAGCACTTCATTCGCTGTAGCATATCTGTACTCATTGTATTCAGTTTTCCATTTGATTTACACAAACATTGAGGGTAAATGTTTTGAAGCTTACACTTTGGAAGCAGTAAAATCCTAACAATCTCTTATACACCAAAATGGGACCGTATAGAATTCATATGATTGAAACTGAGTCAGCTGCGTACAAGGCAAAAACTCTATCCACTGTGCTTTCGTTCCAGCCAACCAGCCTTACACATTTACCTGTATTTTCCTAGTTGTTCTCTGCGCAGCTGGTGTCTGGCCCTTTAAGGCTGCTTGCAGAAGCGGAAGTGACGTCACAGCAGGGCATTTACATGTTTGGGTGCAAGATGCTGGATCAGGCCTCCATTTGTTAAGCAGGTGAAGGGAGAAGAGGCTGTCTGTCCATTGTGAAAGGGGTCTATGAAGGCCGGTTTCGTGGCAGGACACTAGCAGCCTCCCGTGAGCACCCTGCACCGCGCCTCCCGGTTTCTGCTCTGAGGGGCGGAGCAAAGCCAGCTCAAAGGACAATTTTAAGCTTTTTCAACTGATATCCACGCGGTTCCTGCCACCCGGCGGGGTTTTGTGGGGGACTCGGAGCATTGGTGAGTGCAGCGGGGGCTGTGCTGGGGTGCAGGGGTCGCGGGTGTGAGTTCGTGGTTTTGGGGATCCCCTGCAGCTCTGCCGTGGGACGGTGGCAGGTGGGCGGGGGGCCGAGTGGGTGGGTGGGGGGCGCTGGGCCATCCCTACCCTCCCAGCTCGGGACTGCGCTGGGCCCTGTCTTGGACACTTTGGCCCCAACCTCACTGCTGTAGAAGCTGCAGGTTCACTTAGAGGACCTGAGATATAGCACAGCGGTTAGGGTGTTTGCTTTGCATCTGGCCCACCCAAGGTCTATCTCCAAGCTCGACCAGGACGGGTGCCTGACCGCAGTTAGACGTTTCTCGTCCATATCGCCGGTGGTGCCTCCAAAATTATAAAAGGACTGTTCATTTTTGAGGGGCAGCTCCCTAATGGCAAATGACACTGTAGCCCTCAGTCACTATTCATTAGTAGCCTTGATTTACAGACCATCCCTTCGGTAAGGTTCTAGGGGTGGTTGCGGTTTGCAACTGAAAATTTACTTTGGGGCTATTTTTGGTTGTATTTTGGGCACAAATATGTAATCTCGGGGCTTCCTTAATGAGCATCACTCTGGAATTCTTGTTCTTTAAGTTCTTTAGGTGTCATGTGAGATGCTGAATATCAACCAGGGTCAGCATGGGAAGCGCCCCTCCCAGCTTAATATCTCAGACTCCACATTGTTGTTTTTTCTAATGAAGAATTTCTGTAAAATCAATTTTCTAAAATCAATTTAAAATTGCACCCTGACTCTTCATCTCTCCCTGATTAGGCAAAACCCGGCTATTGCACTGAGAGTTGTGTTCAAATAATGTCTGGACATGCGCTGCGTGCCTTTGGTGGCTGTGATTGGTCTCCGCACCCTGGCCGGTGAAGGGTGACAGCGGATCAAAGAAGGAAACAGGGGCCAGGCTCTTGGTGATCTGCTGGATATTTACCCAAAGTGTCTTAGGCTTCATCTGTGAATTGCCCCTTTTGTTCCTCCCAGAGAAGCTTATCATGTCCTTGATAACATCCCTAATTTAGTTAAAGTTTATCTTTAATATTTCCTTTGTATTTTTCTTCGCGTTGTCTCAGTTCCCCAGGCCAGTCTTGATTACTTATATACCATAACTTTCTGGTTATTCTCAACTTTGTATTTGTACTGCTTTGCAGTTGAAGTGGCTGTGGATTTGTACCTGCTTTCCTGTTTCCCCTATAGCATTTTTATTTTTTCACTCTACAGCACTTTTCTTTGGTTAAACACAGAAAGACCATCAATGTTTATGCTCCTAGTATTTCGGAGTAGACGGACTCAAGTATATCTACTCCTGGGCATAATTGCTTGGTCATAATTACTTGACTCGGGCTTCAGTTACTGTAGTTCCTAACACCCCAAAAGGGAGGGTCTGCCGTGGAACTTGTATGGACCAGGGGCAAGTGGGAAAACTACGCCAGCTTCTAAATGGAACATTCTAGAAAGCACATGTGCATGGTCTTGATGCAAACAGTTACAAGATTAGAGACAGGATCCCCATGGGGAAGGACAAGGTGAACTGGCCTGAAGACTTAGTCTGGGATTTACAGTAAAAGCCTTGCTTGCTCTCAGAGCCCAGAGAAGTAAGTGTTAAAAGCCTTATTTGCTCTGGGGGCTGGAGATAGCACAGCGGGTAGGGTGTTTGGCTTGCACACGGCCAACCTGGGTTCGATTCCCAGCATCCCATATGGTCCCTTCTGCAATGCCAGGAGTAACTCCTGAGCGCAGAGCCAGGAGTATCCTCTTGTATCACTGGGTGTGACCCAAAAAATGCAAAAAGAAAAAAAACCCTTATTTGCTGTCAAAGCCCAGAGAACTAAGTGTTGGTATATTTGTCTCTTACTGTGTTTATCCAAACAAATACAAGTGTTGATAACTTATACAACTAGAGGAAAAGATAAAAACAATGTAGTTGTCCCTGGGAGACAGAGTGTCTCCTTGGGTAAATCTCCCCATGAGAATTTACTCTGCCAAATGTTTATCTTCGTAAATGATCAGTCACCCTTCTGGTATGGTACTTATGTGTCCCTTTTCGATGCCAGGGTAGCTCACAGCTCTCCTGGGTCCATCCAGTCTCTTGCTTTGGGGTGCTAAGAACAAAGGGCAGCTGAGGCTTAAGTCTCATAAACATGACAATGCCCAGGAGTATATAGTATCTGCAGTTAATTAACTCTGAAGTTACAAAAGCATAATATTGCCTTCTTTTGTCTATACAAAGCTGAGGGCTGGGGGCATGGCCATCCCAATCCTCCCAGCACAATCTTCCCAACTTGGGACTGCACTGGTCCTTCTTCAGGAGCAAAAAAGGATATTTTTCTAAAGTAAACTGTAGAGGATATAAAGGAAAGAGAAAGTCAACATTTTATTTACAAATACAAAATCCAGAGATCTCTGGAGAATCTGACTTTACAATTCACAGGTTGTGATTAGGGAAAATGGGTGTATAATGTATAGGGGAAGCAGAGCACAGGGAATTAAAGATGAATACTAAGGAAATGGGTGTGATTGGGATGTGTGTTCCTCAGTAAGCCTCAGCTCCTTGTAGCAAAGGAGAAATGATGAACCAATGTTAAATATAAATTATTTAGAACTAGAATCCAACCAGGGTAAAGGATTTTTTTAAGCAAGAAAGTTTTGGTTTTCCAGGAGTAAGGACATTTGCTCAGGAATCCCACTGAGTGTGCTAGGAGCACGTTTAGTTAGACCCAGAGTCATAGTACAGTGGGTAAAGACTTAACCATCCAAGCAATCGACCCAGGTTCTATGCCCTGCATCCCATATGGTCTGTACCAGATTGATTCCTGCGTGTAGAGATAGGAGTAAGCCCTGAATCTGCCGGTTGTGGTCTCGAAACAAAAATCACACAAAGTCACACTTATATCTACACATATATATGCACAATGGTGAAAGAACAACAGAGATTCAGGATAAATTGTGAGTTTCTGTAGCACGGATAGATTAAAAATATGGGATTATTTTTTCTTTTTTGGGTCACGCCTGTCAATACACAGGGATTACTCCTGGCTTTCCACTCAGGAGTTACTCCTGGCAATGCTCAGGGGACCATATGGGATGCTGGGAATTGAACCTGGGTTGGCCGCGTGCAAGGCAAATGCCCTACCCACTGTCCTATCTCTCTGGCCCCAAGAATAGGGGATTTTTAAGGATCAGAAATTTGACCCATTTAATCTTTCACTCTCAAATTTGTCTTTGTACATCATTTTCCCCCCTTCAGTAGAATTTGCCTTTTTTCTTGTTATATTTTTCACCACAGCCTACAGTGCTCAGTGTTTACTCTTGTCTCTGAGCTCAGGGATCATTTGACAAGAGTCAGGGTAACATTCTGTGTTTAGATATCATTGATTCGATGTTAGTTGACAACTGCAGGATCAGGGGACTTCTCCTTACCCCCAGGCTCCCATTGTGTGACCGACCAGTCCAGCATTTGCCTCTCCACTCCTTTATTCGAGTCCATCCCCCTTGCAGCACAGATTCACCTGGGTGGCAAAATGGTTCTCAGGGCCTAGACTCTGGCTCTTTAAGGTACCTAATGGAAACAGAAGCGATGTCATAAGTGATGTCATAAATGTCATGGTTAATTTTCCATCCCTGAATCAGACACTGGGACTGTTGCTCACTTGGGTCGGGACAAGTAAATTTGTGCCCCATCCTGGAAGGGGGAGTCTGAAGAAGGATTTAGTTGCAGGACTCAAGCAACCTCCTGTGAGCACCCCGCGCCTTTCCGTTTCCACACTCTGAGCCGAGGGGCCGAGCCAACTTGGGGGGTACTTTTGCACTGGTTTTTCACTTGTTTGCCAACATCCAGGTGGATAGTGAGGTGTGGTGGGGGACGCGGAGCTTTGGGGGTGCAGGGGTTGCTGTCTCAGGGTTCAGGAGTGACAGTTTTGAGTTCGTGATTCTACGGTGCCTCTTTGGCCACGATCGTCTCCAGCTCCGGGATGGGGCAACAATGGCTGAATGCGGGAATCATCCGAGGACTTGGCTATTCCACCCGTCCCAGCAGTCCCATGTTTGAACCATCGGCCCTAAGCTCACTTCTGTAAAATCTCCAGATTTGAGGGGCAGAGCTTCAGCCCCTACACCTAATGGCAGGAGACCTGTTGCTGGTCATTTTCATTGTCTTCCGTGAGAGCCGCGATCATGCGGGGTATGTGAGAGGGAAGGTGGCCTGCAGGTGGCTGAGGTTTGCCAATGAAAATGTATTTGGGGGGGGTATTTTGGTTCTTTATATTTAAGGGGGGAGAAAGGGCACATACCCGGAGATGCTCATGACTTACTCGAGTCTCTAAGCTCAGGTGTTGTCCCTGGCGCTGCTACGGGCCATATGGGATGCAGAGGATTGATCGGTTCATCTAGTCAAGCGCCCAATTCACATTATTGCCATCTAACCACAATACTTGTACATCTTTTTTAGGTTCATGAATTTCAGCTCCCTCACATCAAGCTGCAAAGCACCCCTGACTCTTCATCTTCCCTGAGCAGACGACACCTGCCATTGTGGCAAATACTGAGGTCCCCGGGACAGAGTGCCCAGGTTCATGTCCTTGTCCACGCTGTAAGCGAGTGTCGAAGGTTTGTCCACTCTAAGTCACATGGTGGAGCCACATTCCAGGAAACGGTTCCCTGGGGGCAGCACTTCTGCCAGCCTGAAGGGGGGCGCTAGTGTTTGGGAGCTCCTGGACTGAGAGTCGGCCCCTGGCAGGGCCTATAGGGACTTTCCTGTAGGAGCCAGAGAAGAATCCGGGAATCAGAGAACGGTGTCTTTTCCTCCCCTGTAGCCTGGGCCCAGGCTCCTCTCCTGAAGTACAGCACAAATGCCAACAAAATTTGCATCCCCAGCGGAGACAGGAGCTTCTGCCATTGTCTCCCAGAGGTGGAATTGTGAGGCTGTGCCCGAGGGTGTGGCTGGTCTGGCTCAGAAGTGGGAGGAGGTGCTCCTCTCTGGTGCTCACTGTTCTGACTTCTCCAGGTCTTTGCACGGAGCCTCCTGCTGATCCTCAGAACAATAGTGACAGTAGAAAATGGTGATGCGGCTTCTGATAAACCGTCCGCAGGTAGAAATAGACAGATAAAATGACATGAGGTAGTATCAGGAGTGCCCAGGTTTCCTGGGCCTTCTGTTTTGAGTTTCTTTTGGACGGATTCCAAGATGAGACGTCTGATCGGACCGTCCCATTCTGGTGTTTGAAGCTGCTTTTGTCTATGTTTTGTTTTATTTGGCTTTGGGGCCAACCCAGTGGTGCATGAGGAGTACTCAAAGCTCTGTGTGCAGTGCTCTTTCCTGAAAGGTCTAGGTGATCATTGGGATGCTAGAGGTCCAAAGGTTTCATCTTGGGTTTTCTGTTTTATTAGGGGTGGCAGAGCAAGGATTCTCGCAATCATTCCTTGTGCTGCACTCTGGCATTGCCCCTGGTAGTGCTTGTGGGACCATATGGGATGTCGGGGATCGCCAGTCCTACATGCTGTCCCCGGAATAGCTGTCGTGTTACCCTAACCTGCTGCTTTGGTTTCTTTTGCATTGTTTTTGTCATCAGCTGTCCTCTTGACTTTGTGCTCTGGATTCACAACTGACTGGCCTCAGAGCACCCTGGGGTGTGATCGCCTCGTTTGCGTCCTGGCAACTACAGTGACTTGGGCCCCCAGACTTGCTTTTCTCCTATTTTGTCCTTCCTACTTTGGAGAGACTACCTGCTCCGTCATACAGTCTTGGGTTCAAGTAATCTTGTGCGTGGATTTCTGGGCATGCACCGATCCCAAGGAGAAAGACCCAAGGATCTCTGCGGCCAGTAGAGATGTTGGGGTCACGAAACTTCTACCTTGTTTGAGCAGAATTTGAGGCAGTCCTGTGCAGTGAGTTCCTACAGGCACACATGCCATGCACTGCTCTGAGTAGTTGTCTATATGGACTGTTGAGTTCTCAATCCTAGTGGTCATGTGCTGTGGGGTTGCAGCGTTGAGTGTGCAGTGGTTTTTGCTACACCCAGGGATAGACTTTTGGATCGTACAAGTCTGTGTTCAGGTGATCCTCTCTACAGTGCTCAGTGGAACAGTGGTGCTCGAATTGGCTGGGGGGTTACCACGAAAGGTAGATACATCCAAGAACCTTTGTAAAACTTCCTCCCACTTTAGCAGATCCAGTTGCCTTATGTGATATTTGGGGCCTGTCAGTCATGCGTGTGCTTGGAGGCTGGTTCATTTGGAGTGGAGAGGCCCAGCGACAATATAGGACCCTGGTACCTAGCCTCAGAGTAGTGCGAATGAGGCTAAGATAGACTCTGACTCCCACTCTTTTTGTGTGCTGACTCAGGACGCAGTGACCTTCCCTGACGTGGCTGTGAACTTCACCCCGATGGAATGGTCATGCCTGGAGGCCTCTCAGTGTAAGCTCTACAGGGACGTGATGCTGGAGACCTACCAGAATCTGCAGGCTGTCGGTGAGAGCAGTGTGGAGCCAACCATGTCTAAACAGACCCGCGCGGGCTCCCTGGGGTTGGGCGGCAGATGTGTGCAAGCGGCGCACGTGGGTTAAATCCCAGGCATCCCATGTCATCCCCGAGCACCAGCCGCAGTGATTTCTGAATACAGAGTCAGGAGTCAGCCCTCAGCATGGCCAGGTGAGACCCCAAAGAAGACAAAAACCAACAACATACTGTGCTGATCAACCCCCTGTCGGCCATACACAAGGTCAGGTCTATAGTATTTGTGGTATTTTCTTGGGTCTTACCTCTCGAATAACTAGAAATATATGGCATTTTGGAAATGGACATTCTGTTCATGCTTTTCAGATATATGCCCACTTGTATCAGGAAAATATGGGGATTTACCTGTCACCATCTCCCTGTCACTTATCTATGCCTCTGTCTCTTTTGGGGCAGGGCACCCTGGGATAAAACCTGCGGTGATCTCCTGACTGGAAGGAGGAGCCCTGAGGTCGGGGAGGAGAGGCGTATGTGCGGGTGAGTGTCTGAGGACCCTTCCTGGCTCAGGCCCTGTGCAGTGTATGGGTGCGATGAACATGTAGGAAACACGCTGCTGAGATTGGGGCCTTGGTCTCCTGGATCCTTGGGTCTGTGCCGCACTTATGCTGCTCTTCATTTCCTTGGACTGTCAGTCACAGAATGATCCTGTAATGTGCTTCCATGGCTTTCGAATAAGTAATACCACAACAGAGCTAGTTTCTATCTGAACGATAGTACAGCAGGGAGTGCCTTGCAGTGCCTGAAGGTGACCTGTTCAATAATTTGTTCAATAACCTGGTTCCCTGAACATTACCAGGTCTATTCAAAAACAAAAACAAAACCTAGTGTAGAATTGCCAAGATCCTCACAGTTTTCCACTCTCCGAATCTTTTCTTTAGTGTGGGACTCTTTGGACTTTGAGAACCACAGAGATGTACTGTTAACTACATGGCATCATTATGCTACATTTTTTGACATGTGCTTGATTTGCATGTTTTGTTCAGTTTCAGAACGGAAACCGCGACTTCAGGATTTGGCATTACCGCACTTTGATTTGGGAATGGGGTCAGCAAGTACAAGTGTGTTGGTAAGATTCGCTAATTCAGAATAAATATTATTATGCCAGCAGGAATGGACCAAGTATGTGATTGTTAAGGTGGAAGGCTGGGAATGGCAGGGAGGAATTCCAAAATCTGATGCTTAGAGTATAGGACCCTTAGCTTCACTATGTGCTGAAATAAACCATGTATAAAAGTACTGTGAGTTTTGATTTGCTTGACAGTGGTAGTCGTTTTGAAAGCTAATTGGTGCACCCTATAGAGGGTGCAGTGAGAAATATACTTTCTTTGCACAGCGATGGATGGTCCTTACCCAGCACACCTTATAGACAGCATAGACCCACAGAAATGATCCTAGACACTGCATGGTGTGCCCCTCCACCCACCCCACCCCCAATAAATAGAAACTACAAAACAGAAAGAACAAAAAACTTCATTGATCCTGAAAGCCATCACTTGTGGTGAGAGCTTTGCAATGGCCACGTGGTCTGTCTCAGCTGTGTGACGATGCAGCGTTGTCTTCACCCCTGCATCACAGGTTCCACACAGAACTTTAACCAAACCCGCATGTGGATCTATTTCATTTTCTCTTGAAATAGATGCTTCCATTTTCTATAGAAGGAATTATTTCCAGTTGTATTCTTTCATTAATTTAAAGGGGAGAAAGCCTCAGAATTTACTGACTCTGCATCCATCAGTTTTGTTTGTCCAACTTACAGTTACATGAAATTATTCTATTGTAGGACAATTCGTATGTCGGAAATTGCATTTGTGTGGTGCATATGTGTGAAACCACAGCTGAAGGGCTCAGTTTTTGGTCAGGAAGACTCAGTGAATATGTCAATAATTAGAATCCTCTGTTGTTCTACAGGAAAACTGCCACCCCAAGTGAATGTCTCTGATCCTACACTGTGTGACAATGTCTCTAGTGAGCAATCCTACCCTCAGCCCCATGAGGACGCCGAGACAGGCGGGGTGTCTTCTGAGGGTGATCAGAATGGTGAGAGCTACCTCACTCTAAGAAGTCCTCTCTTGGAAAAAGTTCCTTGGAATGCGTTATTCTCAGTTCACAGGCAAAAAATTCCCCAATGGGACACCTGCTAGGGATAGGAGCACTGTTTATAGTGAGTCCTTCACAGCAACATACCCTCAACCACAATCACCGTGAGCAGAGCCCATCTAGGTGTAAGGAATGTGGGGGAGCCTCCCCATGTTCTCAGCACTGTGTTGTTCCCTTAGAAAACCACAGTGAACAGAATCCCCAGAAAAGGCAGCCCCAAAAGCAAAGTGTGAGTCAAGGGTTACTCCATCATGACCATATGAATAATAATGCAAGAGTGAAACCTTATACATGTGAAGAATGTGGAAAGACCTTCAGTAGATCAGCAAATCTTATTTTGCATAGGAGAATTCATACAGGAGAGAAACTATATAAATGTCAGACTTGTGGGAAGGCCTTTATTCAGACCTCACATCTTAATAGACACATGAAAACTCATAGTGGAGAGAAGCCTTATATATGTGAGGAGTGTGGCAAGGCCTTTACTCAGTTGTCAAGCCTCAGTAGACATGCAGTTATTCACACTGGAGAGAAACCGTATAGATGTAAAGAATGTGGAAAGGCCTTTGTTTGGGCTGCAAGACTTAGTTTACATAGGAGAATTCACACTGGAAAGACACCGTATATATATAAGGAATGTGGGAAGAACTTTGCTGTAGCCTCAGGTCTTAGTGTACATAAGAGAATTCACACTGGAGAGAAACCGACTATATGTAAGGAATGTGGAAAGGCCTTTGTTGGAGCCTCAAGACTTAATTCACATATGAAAATTCATCTCAGAGTGAAACCTCATCAGTGTCAGACATGTGGGAAGGCATTCACACGGTTCTATTCTCTTACTCTACATATGAGAATTCATACTGGAGAGAAGTCTTAGATATGTATGGAGTGTGAAAAGGCCTTTACTTCTTCCTCACAATTGACTGTACATAGGAGTATTTATAGTGGAGAGAAACCGTATATATGTAAGGAATGTGAGAAGGCATTTGCTACAGCCTCAAATATTAGTGTACATAGGAAAATTCACACTGGAGAGAAACGTTATATGTAAGGAATGCGGGAAGGCCTCTGTTTGTCCTCAATACTTAATGTACATAGGAGAATACGCACAGGAGAGAAACCATATACATGTAAGAAATGTGGAAAGGCATTTTGAGAAGCCTCAGATTTAGTGGGATCCGGAGCGATAGCACAGCGGGTAGGGCTTTCGCCTTACAAGCGACCAACATGGCCGACCCGAGTTCGATTCCTCCGCCCCTCTCGGAGAGCCCGGCAAGCTACCGAGAGCATTGGATATGCCAGACACAGTAACAACAAAGTCTCCAATGGAGACGTTACTGGGCCCGCTCGAGCAAATCGACGATCAACGGGAGGGCCTTTACCTTTTACCTTTACCAGATTTAGTGTACAAAGTAGCATTCACGCCAGAGAATAACATAACTTAAATTTCCTTTAGTCGTCGATTTGCTCGAACAGGTGACAGTAACGTCTCCATTTGTCCCTGTCGCGTGCTACTGTAGCCCAATGGCATCTGTTCGCTCTGGGAACATGAAGAGCCTCAAACCGAACGTTCATGATCTTCTCGAAGAAGTCTGACCATCTGGTAGGTGGGCGGCCACACGGTCTTTTGACATCCCGTGGAATCCAGTCAGTAACAGCTCTAGTCCAGCGGTCATCTTTAAATCTCATTACGTGACCGGCCCATCTGATTTTTGACACCTTGGCAAACGAGACAGCGTCCCTGATTCTTGATCGTCGACAGATGTCAGAACTCCAGATTCTTTCTCTCATTTGAGTGAAACGTGATATTCCAAGCATAGCTCTTTCTATTCTTCATTGGGAGACCTGAATAGCATTCTCATCTTGTTTGCGTAGGATCCAGGTCTCTGAGGCATACATTAATGCAGTAAGAACAGTGGAATCAAAGAGACGTGCCCGGAGCCAGAGGTTCTTCGTCCTCTTAGCTATTTCTTCGACGATCTTGAAGGCGTTCCAAGCCGCTCTCTTCCTCCTGCGCAGCTCGGGTGCCAGGTCATTTGTCATGTTGACTTATCGACCTAGGTACACATAGCTGTTGCATTCGGAGATGGTCGTTCCGTTGAGAGCGAATGGGGCATCAGGAACAAGGCTGTTTCTCATGAACATAGTCTTCGTAAGATTCAGCTCTAGTCCTACCTTTCCACACTCACGGTCAAAGTTGGCCAGCATTTGTGTCGCTTGGCTGATGTTTGGTGTTATTAAAACAATGTCATCAGCAAAGCGGAGGTGGTGTAGTTGCCGACCATCTATCTTCACTTCCATTCCTTCCCATTCCAGTCGTCGCATGATGTTCTCGAGGGTGGCACTGAAGAGTTTCTGTGAAATGGTATCACCCTGCCGCACCCTTCTCTTGACATCAACGATCACTTCTTTGTAGAATGGTGAGATCCTGGTAGTGAATCCGCAATGCAGCTTACGGAGGATCCTGATCTATTGGGCTTGAATGCCCTGATTGGCTAGGGCTTCATTGACCGCTTCCATCTCAACAGAATCAAAGGCCTTCTTTAAATCAATGAACGTTAAACAGAGCGGCATCTTCAACTCCCGAGAAACCTCAATGAGCTTGGTTATCGTGTGGATATGGTCGATGGTGCTGAATCCTTTGCGGAACCCGGCTTGCTCGAATGGTTGTCCTTCATCTAGTGTTCTGCCAATCCTATTTAGGATGACTCAAGTGAACAACTTGTAGATGACAGACAATAGTTAGATTGGGCGATAGTTGCCAATGTCATGGATGTCTCCCTTCTTGAACAGTAGTACGGTCCTGCTGATTTTCCATTGGGACGAAACCTTGCATTCAGACAGGTAGCGAGTGAAGAGCTGAGGCAGTGTATTGATGAGTACTGACGGCAGGTTCTTCAGGTGTTCAGGTCTGACCTTGTCTGGGGCGGGTGCTGTTTGTTTCTTTACGGACGAAATGCTGTGTCGGATTTCGGAAGGGAGAACGTTGGGAACGACATATCCATCCTGTGGAATTTGGTATGTCGGCAAGTGGACATGGCTATCGAAGAGATTTGAGTAGAAGTCATGGACAATCTTCTCCATTGCCATTCTGGAGGATGTGATGGATCCATCAGGACATCGGAGGGCAGTCATCTTGGTCTTGTAGTTGGCGAAGGACAGGCGGGCATTACAAATACTTTTCCAGGCTTCTGCCGCATCTACCAGTATTTCTGCTCTTCTCTCTTTGAGGTCTTCCTTGATCGCATCTCTGCACTGTTTTGCGAGATCGGACAAAGTGCGAGCTGCACTGCTTTGCGTGCGTGTTTGAGCATGCCAGAGAAAAACCTTATATATGCGAGAAATGTGGCAAGGCCTTCTGCCATTCTAAATCCTTGCTAAGCACCGGAAAATTCACAGTGGAGGGAAACGTTATTAGTGTCCGACTTGTGGGAAGACCTTCATTTGGTGCTATTCTCTTACTCAGTATATGAGAATTCATACTGGAGACAAACTGCATATATGTCAGTAATGTGGGAAGGGCTTCATGTACCCCTCACACCATAATAAACACATAAAAATTCATACTGGATGATTTGATCCCTTAATAACAGTCTCTAAGGACAGAACAGGACAAGTCAGACCAGCAAGTTTCCTTTGGACACAATAGTCAAGGGTGTTAAAAAGTACAGTTAAGAGGGAAGTAAGCCTGCCTGCTCGGAACAGGCTTCTCTTGTCATTGAAATGTACCTGCTGGTTTTTACCCGGGCTGCACCTATGCCAGTATTCTAGGGCTTAAAATTGCTTGTGTGTTAACTTGTAAATAATGGGTCCTGGTGACGAAAATAAGGAGGAAGGTGACTGAATGAACAGGTATAGAAACACCCCCATGCTCCGAGCTGTCACGGCTCACTACTCTCTTATTGTTTGCTATGCTTCTGGCTTGGCCCAGAGGGGCTGTTTGGTGGGAATTATGGCAGAAATCAACCAAGATGCAGCACTGAATTCTTTGAAAATGGAAAAACAGGTAAACCTTCATTCTTCAGTGTTTCCTGTGTTAGAATTTGGAATGCTTGAGCACCCTGAAAATCCCGGTTTGGGAACTTGAGCGACAGGTCACACCAGCTTGTAGGGCACTTTCATGCTTTTTTTACTTGTTCTGAATATCCAGGCTTTAGAGGATGTGGAGCTTTTGAGGGGTGCATTGGGGGCTATTCTTTGGCTCAAGTGCCATGGGTGAGGGTGCGTTATCCTGAGGGGCCCTGCAGCCACGATCACAACCATGTGCAAGATGGCACTGGAGGGTGGGCACATGGACTTCAGGCCTTGTTGTGAGGAGCCTGCAGAGAGTGGGGGTCTTGGCCATCTCATTCCTCCCTACTCGAGACTGCGCAAGACTATGTTTGGAGCCTTTGAACTGGACATAACACTTATCGAAACTCCAGATATGTTCACGGGCAGCCCCAAAGGAAAGGGACACTTTTGGCGTTGGTCATTTTCATTGGCTTCCG
The DNA here is from genome assembly GCF_029834395.1 of Sorex fumeus. NCBI lineage: Eukaryota > Metazoa > Chordata > Mammalia > Eulipotyphla > Soricidae > Sorex > Sorex fumeus. Next base: position 1,993,445 of record NW_026606191.1, read on the forward strand.
TGCTGGGTTTGGGACTTTGGGGCGTGTTTGGACAAGTGAGAGATAATTGCATCTGAAAATTTAATCTTTGGATTTTTATTTATTTATTTATTTATTTATTTTTTGATTTTTGGGTCACACCCAGCGTTTCACATGGGTTTCTCTTGGCTTATGCACTCAGGAATTACTCTTGGTAAAGCTCAGGGGACCATATTGTTGCTGGGATTCGAAACCGGGTTGGTCATGTGCAAGTCAAACGTCCTACCTTTTCTGCTATCACTTCAGCCCCACTTTGGATTAATTTTAATAGTTTTTTTTTTAAATTCAGGGGAGTTGGAAGGGATTCTTTGATGCTCAAGGTTTACTTCTGGTTCTGCAGCTCAGGAATTATTCTGCAGTGCTGCTGGGTTCCTATGGGATGGGGAGGTTTGACCTGGATCAGTAAGGCAAGCATCCTACTCGCTTTATAGTGAGTCCAACCCCAATATTGGTGTTTTTTTCCATATATAGAATTTCTACTTCCCAGTTGTCTGGTACCACGCCTCTTTTGACATGGATAATTACTTCTTTGTAGAATGGTGAAAACCTGGTAGTGAATCCGCAATACAGCTCATGGAGGATCCTGATGTATTGAGTTTGTACACCCTGATTGGCTAGGGCTTCTATGACCGCTTCCATCTCAACAGAAAAAAAAGGCTTCTTTAAATCAATGAACGTTAGACAGAGCGGCATTTTGAATTCCTGAGAAACCTCAATGAGCTTAGTAATCGTGTGGATATTGTACATGGCACTGAATCCTTTTCGGAACCTGGCTTGTTCACCTGGTTGTTCTTCATCTAGTGTTCTGCTGATCCTATTCAAGATGACTCGAATGAACAGTTTGCAGATGACAGACAATAGGCAGTTTGGGCGATAGTTGCCAATGTCATAGATGTCTCCCTTCTTGTATAGTAGTACAGTCTTGCTGGTTTTCCATTGGGATGAAACTTTGCATTCAGACAGGTAGCCTGTGAAGAGCCGAGCCAGTGTATTGATGAGTACTGTTGGTAAGTTCTTCAGGTGTTCAGGTCTGATCTTGTCTGAGCCAGGTACTCTTTGTTTCTTTACCGACGAGATGGCGTGTTGAAATTTGGAAGGGAGAACATTGGGAACAATATATCAGTCATGCAGAATGTGGTATGTGGGATAGTGGACGTGTCTATTAAAGAGATCTGAGTAGAAGTCATGGATAATCTTCTCCATTGCCCTTCTGAGATATGTGATATACCCATCAGGATGTTGGAGGGTAGTCATCTTGGTCTTGTAGTTGGTGATGGACAGGCAGGCATTACGAAGGTTTTTCACGGCTTCTGCCGCATCTACCAGCATCGCTGTTCTCCTGTCTTTGAGGCCATCCTTGATGGCTTCTCTGCATTGTTTTGCGAGCTTGGACGTTCGCTTGCTGTTTCCTGAGGCATGTGCCAAGCCACGTTGGCGAATAAGTTCAAGAGTGTTCGAAGAAAGGCGGGTTTTTCGTGGTTATCTCTCTCGGCCCCGAGAGTCCCAGCAGCAGGAATCCCTGAGCAATGCTGGTGTGACCCTCTCCCCACCTAAATAAAGAGAACAAGATAACAGAAAACTCATTGATCCTCGAGAGGAATCTGCTTCAGGTGAGATGTTTTCAAAGGTCTGTCTCGGCTGTGTGGGAATGCATCATTGCCTTTGCAGGTGTATCCCACTAAGCTCTCCCACTAAGCTTCAAACTAAGGTAGTACCAAACCCAGTCTCGGGCCCCTTTTATTTTCACTCTAAACTGGTACTTCAATTTTCTGCAGAGGGAGTCATTTCCATTTACTGTGTCTGTTCTTTGAGTTGGAAAAAAATCACACAGCTATGTGACCTACCGTCGGTCTATTCTGCTTGTCCATCTTGCTGAAATGTTAGGTCGTTGCCTGGAAAATCCATCCATGTGTCAGAATTGCAACCGAGTTGGGTAAATGTTAGAAACCAACCTGCAGGTCTAGAATTTTGTTGACGAGAAGACTATCAGGCACAGCCCCTCCAGCACTTGCCTCTCCTCTTTTTAATTCGAGCTCATCCCCCTTGCACTGGTTCACCTGGGCTGCCATAATGATCTGTCTGCACTTGGAACCTGGCACTTTAAGTCTCCTTGGTGAAATGGATGATGTCACAGACAGGAGTCTTCCATGTGCACCTTTACTTCCTAATGCTGTCAAGTGGATCAGGCCTCATACAGGCAAGTGTTTAAAGGACAAACTGATACTTCAGGTGAAGGGGGGAACTGAATGCCAATCAGTGGCAGGACATGAGGACCTCTCACCTTCAGTGCCTGTAATGTGAACAATGGGATTGTTCCAGCTTCCAGGACAATTTTGTGGTTGTTTTTCAGTCCCCCTTATCCATATCCAGTGGGTTCCTGGGGTCTGCCTTGCTCCAGAGGCTTTAGGAGAATGTAGAACTTTGCTGTTTGCATTGGGAGGATTTAACACGGCACGTGGGTCTCGGGTGTGAGCTTGGGGGCATATTCGTCTCCAGCTCTGCGATGGAGCAGCATGGCCTGGGTGCGGAGTCGAACATGGGGGGCTGTGGGTCTCGAGGTTGCCCGACCTGCTGATGGAAGAAGTCTTGACCATCCCAGCCTTCTCAAGCAGGGGTTGTACCAGGCCCTGTCCCGCAGCTTTCGGTGTAGATATGTGTGTGTAAAACTGCCAGATCACTTTGAGGGGCAGCTCCTCAGCCCCCAATGGTGAGGGACCTTATTGAAGCCCGTCTTTTTTATTGGCACCTGCCAGAAAGATTCCCGGGGGGCGCATATGCTGCCGGAGCCCATGTGCCCATGTGCTGCTTGCACCCACATGGCCGAGCACATGTGGTTCCCGAGCACATGTGTTGCCCGCATCTCCCCTCTTGGGATGTGTACATTCATGCTTTCATGTCTAACTTTACTCTCTCTCTCTCTCTCTCTCTCTCTCTCTCTCTCTCTCTCTCTCTCTCTTTCTTTCTTTCCCCCCACTCCACAGCTTAAAAATCCTCCAAATGAAATCTATTTACTTAAAAAAGAAAGATTCCTGGGGACCTATTTCTAGCATGTGGCTGAGGGTTGTAAATGAATATAACATGAACATCGGGACTCACAGAGATGGTCTTGGTGGCTGTTTGCAAAGTACTTTTGTGAATTTTATTTCCTTCGTAAATACAAAGACTCTCTGTTCGACATGTTATCTGCTCAGCTCATCCCTTTCTATCTATCCCAGACCTGGCGACCCCCAGCTATCTGGATCACCTGGTGCTATCCCGGAAATGAGGAAAAATGAACCTTCCTGAGCAGGCAAGTACCTGGTCAGGGATATTTGAAGCCTGGCCCTTTAAGGCTCTGGGCGAACGTGCAGGTGACATCACAAAATCCACGACCTTTATCCGCCAGGGCTTGGCATTCTGTGGGGAGGTACCAGCGGGTCGCCTGGCTGTGGAAGGTGAGGAGGGGTGAGGGGGCACCTTGGGGGGCAGGGGGTCCCCGAAGGTCAGTGCCCCCGCCACCCGCCCGGGTGGTCGCTCTGAGCGCCTGAACCTCCGCGTTCTCCGCCTTGTGGGCGGCGGGGTTGCTCCATGGCGGTGGCCCGGGGTAGCGGCCCCTCACCCGGGGCGCACAGAGCGCTCCTGCCAAAAGTTTTATCTTGTTTATAAACTGATTTTGAGGGACACAGGGTCATTTTTACTAAGTAGAACTTATTTAGGAAGATGCATAATGGGGGAACGCGGCCGGCCGGGTTCAATCCCGGCACCACACAGTGTCCCGGTACCAGCCTGGAGTGAGCCCAGATTCCGGAGTAATCCCTTTGCAAAGCCCCCCAGACCGCACAAAAATATGGGTAGGTAGAGGAAGCACGTGGTCAAGGAGAAAAATGAATTTGAAGCGCTAAGTTCGTTCTGAAAGTTCCAGAAACAAGGACAATAACGAAACAAATAAAAGTGGAAAAAACGTTTTAATTTTTTATGTGTTTTAGACCCCTACCTGGTGGCGCTCAGGACACCCTCCCTGGGGATCCGAGGACCCTTTGGGGTGTCGGCATGTGAGGCCAGCGCCCTCCCTGCTGACCCATCGCTCGGGCCCCTCACAAAGCAGAAAGTGTCAGAGCTAGAGGGAGCCTCAGTCTCCCCCCAGATCCGATGGGGCGTGTGAGGGATCATCAGCGTTAATTTAGTTTCGGGGCGACTCTCGCCACCTGGTCAGTCACAGGGGTGGGTGGATCATCCCAGCAGTGTTCCCAGGACATCCCGTTACTGGCCCCCTTTCATTCCTTTGGCTGCTTGTGGAGTAGGTAAAGCATGGGTTTCCCTCATCAAAGGGACCTGGGGGCGCATCCTTTTTCCTCGTGGGGGGTATTGAGCCCCACCTGGCAGTGTTTAGGGGTCAAACCTGGGGTTGCTCAGGGTACCCCATATCTGGGTCAGCCTGAAGGAAAAAACACCCTCTCCTCTGTCCTGTCATTCTTGGGGGTTGGATGGGGGCTGGATGGGGGGTGGGGCGCATCATATTCTTTATGTGCTTGGGGCTCAAACACATTTGGCAGAGCCTTTGATTTTCACTGGTTCTTGTTCATTCAGTGGGTTCTGGGAGTTCAGGGAGGTGGGGAGCTTCTCTTTCCTTTTTGTTTATTTATTTTGCATTTGGGGTCACACCCAGCGAGGCATTATGCTTACTCCTGGCTCTAAATTCAGCAAGCACTCCTAGTGGTGCTCGGAACCATAGGGATGCCCAGAATTAAACACAGGTTGGCCACCTTCAAAAGAAATGCTCATTTGTCTATGCTGTCATTCAAGTCCCCAAGGTGTGGAGCTTTAAGCCAGCACAGGTTGCGGTCTGGTGGGGTGCATAAGGGTGGTGCTACAGTGGGTCTTGCAACCAAATATGCAATCTTAGCAGGAAGTAGCTTGGGTACTTCCAGAGTGTGCCCTGAACCCTCTAATAATGCAATTTAGGATCACTATTGGCCACCATAACTTTATTCATTTGAATGAATTAATTATTCAGTCTGTAGTAAGTACAACTGCAAGACTCAGTTACTTCTCCTGCCTTTGCACTCAGGTATACTCCTGGCTGGGCTCAGGGCACCGTATGGGTTGCCAGGATTGAAACTTGGCTTGGCCGAGTGCAAGACATGCACCTCACCTGCTATACTGTGTCTCCAATATCTTTCCACAGAAATTTCTCTTTTTTGCATTTTTAAGGTCACACCCAGCGATGCTCAGGGTTTACTCGGGCTTTGCATTCAAGAATCACTCCTGGCAGTGCTGGGGGGCGATATTAGATTTTGAGAATCGAACCTGGGTTGGCCGCATGGAAGGCAAACTCTCTACCTGGTATACCATCGTTCTGGCCCCAGAAATGTCTTTATTATTTAATATAGTGTACTTTTTTGACCAAAGCAGCATTCGATGCTCAGGGGTTATTTTTGGTTCTGAGTTCATGTATCATTTTTAGCAGTACTGGAGTGGGTGAGCCGATGTCCTGTTGCATATTGGGGTGGGAAACTCAACACACCCTCCTCCAAGAGGCCCGAGTAAGACAGCCAGATACGGAGGCAGGAGACTGTGCTGTTCTCTTCCAGGAGCAGGGTTTTATAGTCTTTGGGTCTTTGCCATTGATGGGATTACACAGCGCCGGGGGCAGTTTGTGGTTGTAACGCCTACATACTGGAAGATAGGGGATCTGGGTGGAGGAGGACCATCTCTTTTCTCAGTCTCCTTCATTCGCCCTGTCTCCCTGAAGTTTCTCTTTTTCTTCTCTCACCACGACCCCAATCCATGCCTCCCCACGGGAAGCACAATGAAAAATGGTTTTCCAGACTTCCCCATCACCTGCATCCCACGAAGAAAAAGCAGCCCTTAAGGTGTGTTACTCATCTCCTTAGACCAGGAACTTAATTGACATATTTAGTTTTACTTCCTAATGATTACCATTCTGTATGGAAACAGTAATAGACACTTTTAGGGTTGTGGGTGACTCTCCTGGGGACTTCTCACCACAGATTAGATTACAGTGCTCAGGCCGGATCAATCACTCCTAATCCCAGCAGCGTCCAATTCTAGTTATTACTTTTTGATACATGACAAAATTTGTCCATGACCAGGCTCATATGAATAAGCACTATGGTACTTTGTCCAGGCCCATTTCGATGCCAGGGTAGCTAGCTCACCACTTGCCCTGGGTCCATCTAGTCCCTCATTGGACCCTTCTTTTGGGGATCGAGGAAGAAAGGGCAACTGAGGCTTCAGTCAAAAGAGCAGATGTCCAGGAGGTAATATTATCTGGAGACCATCTACTCTCAAGCTCAGGCTTGTCTGGTGGGGGACGTGGAGCTTTGGTGAGTGCAGTGGGTGCTGTGCCTGGGCGCAGGGGTCGGGGGTGTGAGTGCGTGGTTCCGGGATCCCCTACAGCCACAATCGCCTTTGGCTCCGCCGTGGGACAGTGGCGGGTGGGCACGGGGCTGAGCGCGGGGGCTGCAGAGCGTCGGACTGGACCGTCCTAACCCTCCCAGCACGGGACTGCGCTGGGCCCTGTCCTGGACGCTTTGGCCCCGACCTCACTGCTGCAAAACCTGCAGATTCACATAGTGGACCAGAGAAATAGCACAGCGGTTAGGGCGTTTGCTTTGCATCTGGCCCATCCAAGTTTGATCTCCGAGCTCCACCAGGACGGGTTCCTGAGCACAGAGTCAGAAGTTTCTCGTCCATATTGACGGTGGTGCATCCAAAACTATAAAAGGACTGTTCATTTTTGAGCGGCGGGGGCGGGGGGGCAGCTCCCTAATGGCAAATGACACTGTAGCTCTCGGTCACTAGTCATTATTAGCCTTGATGTCCAGGGCCATCCTGGGGCCGTGGTACTAGTAGAGGTTGCGGTTTGCAAATGAAAATATACTTTTGGGCTATTTTTTATTGTATTTTGGGGACATCTGTGGCAGCTCCGGGCTTAACTTCAGTAGGAGCACTCTGCAATTGGTTTTTTCATCTTTAGGAATCACGTGAGATGCAGAGTATCAATCTGTGTCTGCGAGGGAAGCGTCCCTCCCAGCTTACCATCTCTAACTCCACTTTGTTGTTTTTTCTAGCATGTTGAATTTCTGTACCCTAAAATCAAGTTGAAAATTGCACCCCGACTCTTCATCTCTCCCTGATCAGGGCAAAACGCGGCTGTTACACTGAATACTGAGAGCTGTGTTCAAATAATGTCTGGGCATGTGCTGCATGCATTTGGTGGCCATGATTGGTCTCCCCACCCTGGTGGGTGAAGGGAGACAGAGGATCGAAGAAGGATACAGGGGCCAGGCTGTTGGTGATCTGCTGGATATTAACTTAACAGTGTTTTAGGCTTCATCTGTGAATTTCCCCTTTTGCTCTTCCCAGAGAAGCTTATGCTGTTCTTGCTAACCTCCCTAATTTAGTTAAAGTTTATCTTTAACCTTTTCTTTGTATTTTACCTCACGTTGTCGCAGTTGCCCAAGTCAGTCATGATTACTTATAAGCAATAACTTTCTGTTAATTCTCAGCTTTGTATTTGTACTGCTTTGTAGTTGAAGTGCTGTGTATTTGTACCTGCTTTTCAATTTCCTCTATAGCTTTTTTATGTTTTGAGTATACAGAATGTTCTTTGGTTAAACAGAGAAAGGCCATCAATGCTATACTCATAATATTTGGGAGTTGATGGACTCTGAAATATATCTACTCCTGGCCATAATTGCTTGGTCATAATTACTTGACTCAGGCTACATTTTCTGTAGTTCCTAATGCCCCAAAAGGGAAGACCAGCCGTGGGACTGGGATGGACCCGGGGAAAGTGGCAAAACTACCCTGGCTACGAAATGAATATTCTAGAAAGCAGAAATGCATGGTCTTGATGCAAACTGTTACAACTTTAGAGACAGGATCCCCTTGGGGAAGGACAAGTTGAACTGGCCTGAGGACTCAGTCTGGGATTTACAGTAAAAGCCTTGCTTGCTCTCAGAGCCCAGAGAAGTAAGTGTTGGGATCCTTGTCTCTTACTATGCTTATCCATACAACTGCAAGTATTGATAACTTATACAACTAGAGAAAAAGATAAAAGCAATGCAGATGTCCCTGGGAGACAGAGTGTCTCTTTGAGTGAATCTCTCCCTGAGAATTCCTTCTGCCAAATATTTTTCTGCGTAAATGATCAGTCACTCCTATGTCCATACCTCATGCCCCCTCAGATGTTCTATAAATATGGTAGCTGTTCTGCATTAAAAGGGCAATTTTCACCATCAGGCTGTGGTTTTCAGTCTCTCTGTCTCTCTGTCTCTGTTGAGAGGGGCGAAGGAGGTGAGGAGGCAGTGCTGGACCACCACCACCTCACCGTACCCCCACATTTTAATTTGTGGGCACACAATGATCAGTTGCTCTTTATTCCATTATCCTGTGCACCTATACCAGTCTCCCACTGCTCCTCATTCCCTCCCCTCACCTGTCTTCCACAGCCTTTTTACTCCAACCCATCCCACAGAGTCAGGTTTAGCAAATAGACATAGATGTGGTTGTACAATCAAAGGAAGGGGACAACTTCTAGCATAAAAATCTGACTTGGAAGGAGAGTTCAGCTCAAGGGCAGAATTTTCTCTTAAGGACATATTTTTTCTTCGCTTTGTCCATATTCATTGAAACAGTCATCTTAAATTTACACTCACTCTTTGTGTTCATTTTGAATGGACAGAGTAAAAGATCCTATTAAGTTTATAGGGTGTCTCTATTGGGGATATTTCCTATAGCTCCCAGACTACACTCCCCAGAACAGTTTAGTCCTTCCTAACCCCAGAATGATCCTTATCCAGTTGCTTATGTTTGGGCCATGATGATGTTGGTGGGCCCCACGGGTGACTTATGTGAATTGGGGAGGAGAAAGACAGTCACGTTCTCCTCAACCGTCGCTACCTGGGACCCAGGGTTACTGGGTTATTATCTCACCTCACAGAAAGTAATTTCAGGAATAGACAAGCAGTGAAATAAATAGATTTTATTTGGAGGATTTTTAGGTGTGGAGTGAGAGAGAGGGAGAGAGTGACGTACTCAAGAGACAACACGGGCTTCTCCAAGAGCGGAGAGAGAGCCCCTACACACATCCTAGCATTAGACACAAAAGCATGAAAGTACACATCTCAAGAGGGGAGATGCGGGTGACACATGTGCTAGGCCACGTGGGTGGAAGAAGCACATGGGCTTGGCAACATATGTGGTCCTTCCTTTGTTCAAGGTGGCCTTTATAGGGTTTCTCCAACCTTCCCCCATGTGCGGCTTCTTCCTAGGTAAAAGTCCCGTTACCGAGGAGTTTACCAGGGAGGTTGGGAGTGGTGATGGTCTTCTTTGGGCTGAATCACGAAAGTTAATCAGATTAAGGAAGAGGGCCCAGTTTTTGAAAAGAGAAACTTCATGGGGAAGGGGCCAATATCCTCAGGGTCTGCTGATGGTCGTATCAGGTCTTTATTTTCTGTATCCACAAGGTGGATCAGTCCTAGAATTCTTCCATGAAATTTTGTTAATCCAAGTTTCATTGTCAAAGGCCTTTCCCTATCTACCTGTCTACCTCAATGACAGAATTTGTTATGGTGCTTACCTGTCCCTTTTCAATGCCATGGTAGCTCAGAGCTATCCTGGTTCCATCCAGTCTCTTGCTTTTGATGTGCTAGGAACATAGGCCAGCTGAGGCTTGAGTCTCATAAATATGACAATGCCCAGGAGTATATAGTATCTGGAATCAATTAACTCTGAAGTCACAAAAGCATAATATTGTCTTCCTTTGTCTATGCAAGTTCCTCCCAGCACAATCTTCCCAATATAGGACTGCACTGGTCCTTGTCCAGGAGCAAAAAGGATATTTGTCTAAAGTAAACTGCAGAGGAAATAAAGGAAAGGGAAAGTCAAAATTTCACTTACGAATACAAAATCCAAAGCTCTCTGAAGAATCTGACTTTACAATTCACAGGTTCTGGTTAGGGGAAATGGGTGATTAATGCATAGAGGAAGCAGAAGCACCTGGAAATTAAAAATGAATGCTAAGGAAATGGGGGTGATTCAGAAGCATTGGGATGGGTGTCACTCAATAAGCCTAAGCTCCTTGTAGCAGAGGAGAAATGATGGATCAATGTTAAACCTAAATTGTTTAGAACTCTATTCCAACAAGGGAAAGGGTTGTGTTCTTTTAAGCAAGATAGTTTTGTATTTTCAGGGGTAAGGAAATTTGCTCAGGGATCACCCTGGGTGTGCTAGGAGCACATTTACATAGGGCCAGAGCCAGCGAGTAAGCACTTAACCATCCAAGCAATCGACCTAGGTACCCTGCATCCCTGCATCCCATATGGTCCGTACAAGAGTGATTCCTGAGTATACAGCTAGGAATAAGCGCTGAGTCTGCCAGATGTGGCCTCCAAACAAAAATCACACAAAGACACATATATATGTATGTACAATTAAGAAAGATGCAAAATGGAGAAAGAAAAATAGGGATTCAGGAGAAACTGAGTTTCTGTAGCAGGGAAATATCAAGAATAGGGGATTTTAAGGAACAGAAATTTGACTCTTCACTCTAGAATTTGTCTTTGCACATCATTTTCCCCCTTTGGTAGAATTTTCCTTTTTTGTGTTATGTTTTTCACCACAGCCTACGGTGTTCAGAGTTCACTATTGTCTCTGAGCTCAGGGATCATTTGGCAAGAGTCAGGGCAGCATTGTGTGTCTAGATATCATTGGTTCAATGTTTGGTGACAACTGCAGGATCAGGGGACTTCTTCTTACCCTCAAGCCCCTTAGTGTGTGACAGACCAGTCCAGCATTTGCCTCTCTACTCCTTTATTCGAGTCCATCCCCCTTACAGCACAGATTCACCTGGGTGGCAAAAAGGTTCTCAGTGCCTAGACTCTGGCTCTTTAAGGCACCTTATGAAAACGGAAGTGATGTCATAATTGATGCCATGGCTCATTATCCATCCCTGACACAGGCACTGGGGCTGTTGCTCACTTGGAAAAGGACAAGTAAATTTGTGCCCCATCCTGGAAGGGGGACTCTGAAGGCGGATTTTGTGGCAGGACTCAAGCAGCCTCCTGTGAGCACCCCGCGGCTTCCCGTTTCCACAGTGACCGGAGGGGCCGAGCCAGCTTGGGGGGCTCTTTTGCACTTTTTTTCACTCTTCCACGGTATTCTGTCAGTTTCTGAGGTGTGGTGGAGTCTTTAAGGGGACATGGATCTTTTGGGGTGCAGTGCAGGCTGTATCAGGGTTAGCAGCTGTGAGTGCTTGATGCTGGAGAGCCTCTATGGTCACCATCGTCTCCAGCTCTGGGATGGAGCAACAGCGGGCGAATGCGGGACTCAGCTGGAGGCTTTGCCATCCCAACACTCTCAGCAGTTCCATATTTGAACCGCCGGCGCTAATCTTCCGTAGAATCTCCAGATTTGAGGGGAAGATCTGAAGCCCCTCCACCTAATGGCAGGAGACCTGTTGCTGGTCATCTTCATTGTCAGCTGTGATAACCAGTGTCATGAAGGGGATGGGGGTGAGGGGACCTTCAGGTGCCGGGGGTTTTCCAATGAAAATGTACTTGGGGAGCTGTTTTTGCTTCTTTGTTTTTTTGAGGGGGAGGGGCCACATCCGGAGATGCTCAGGACTTACTCTAGCCTCTAATATCAGGTATTATCCCTGGCGCTGTTGGGGACCATATGGGATGCAGAGGATTGATCGGTTCATCTAGTCAAATGCCCAACTCACATTACTGCCTGTCCAAACTCAACACTGTTGTTTCTTTTTCCAGATCAGGAATCTCAGCTCCCTCACGTCAGGCTGCAAAGCACCCTTCATCTCTCCCTGAGGTAAAGGAGTTTTAAATGTTTATTTTTTGAAAGAAGATTTTTTTTGGGTGGGGAGGGAGAGCTGTGTTCATGACTCTTGGTATTTTTGGAAGAAACTTACATAGAAAAGGGCGGAGCAAAAGTACAGCAGGTAGGGTGCTTGCCTTGCACACAGCCAACCCAAGTTCTGTATCTTGAATCCCACTGGTACCCAAACCTGCCGGGAGTGAAACCTGAGTGCAGAGCTAGGAATATTACCTGAGCCGTGCTGGTTCTGACTCAAAGAAGAAAAACATTCACACATACCCAGACAGACACACCCACATGCACACAGAAAACGTGTGATCGCAGAAAAAGAGAATAATACTTCATGGAAAACCGTGGCAGAAATACCAAGTTATTTTTTTATAATTTTTATTAGTGAAACACCATGAGGTACAATTGTACACTTACAAATTTTGGGGTTTCATTTATACAGTGATTGAGTACCCATCCCTCCACCAGTGCCCATTCTCCGCCACAACTAATCCCAGTATCCCTCTCACGCCCCCATCCCCCCATCCCACCCTGCCTCTGTAGCAGCTCATTCCCTTTTGTCTCTCTCTCTCTCCTTTTGAGTGCTGTGGTTTGCAAAATAGGCATTGAGTGGCAATCATGTTCAGTCTATAGTCTATTTTCAGCATGCATCTCCCATCCTTGGCGGATCATCCCAACACCTTTTGTTTGGTGCTCCCATCTCTATCTGAGTTGCCTCTATACCTAGAGTGTGCGGCTGGCCTCCACGCCATGGAATAAACCTTCTGATATTTATCTTGGCTATTCTTGGGTGTTCGTCTGCTATTTTGTTAATTTATGTTCCCCAAATGAATGCAATCTTTCTATGTCTGTCCCCCTCTTTCTGACTCATTTTGCTTAGCATGATACTTTCCATGTAGTACAACTTGTATGTAAATTTCATGACTTCATCCTTTCTAACGGGCTGGAGCAATAGCACAGCGGTAGGGTGTTTGCCTTGCATGCAGCCACCTCAGCCAACCCAGGTTAGATTCCTTCGCCCCTCTTGGAGAGCCTGGAAAACTACCGAGAGTATCTTGCCCGCACAGCAAAGCCTGGCAAGCTACCCGTGACGTATTTGATATGCCAAACACAGTAACAACAAGTCACAATGGAGATATTCCTGGGCCCACTCGAGCAAATTAACAAATAACGAGAGGACCGTGACACTTCCTTTCTAACAGCTACATAGTACTCCATTGTGTAGATGTACCAAGGTTTCTTTAACCAGTCATCTGTTCTCAGACACCAGGTGTTTTCCAGATTCTAGGTCTTGTAAACAATGCTGCAATGAACAAACAAGTGCAGATGTCACTTCGACTATATATTATTGGTTTTTTGGTCACACCTGCCAATGCACAAGAGCTACTCCTGGCTCATTCACTCAGTAATTACTCCTGGCGGTGCTCAGGGGACCATACTGGATGCTGGGAATTGAACCCGGGTTGGTTGCGTGCAAGGCAAACGCCCTACCTGCTGTGCTATTGCTCCAGCCCCTCAACTATAATTTTTTGCCTCTCTGGGCTATATTCTCAGGAGTGGTATTGCTGGGTCAAATGGGAGCTCAATTTCTAAATTTTTGAGAATCGTCCATACTGTTTTCAAAAAGGGCTGAACCAGTCAGCATTCCCACCAGCAGTGAAGGAGAGTCCCTTTCTCCCCACGTCTGCTCCAACACCGGTTGCTTTGTTGTTTTGGATGTGGGCCAGTCTCTGTGGTGTGAAATGATTGAAATGAAATCTCATTGTTGTTTTGTTGCATCTCCTGGATGATTAATGATGTGGAGCATTTTCTCATATGCCTTTTAGCCATTCGGATTTCTTCTTTGAGAAAGTTTCTCTTCATTTTGTTGCCCCATTTTTTAATGGGGTTGGATGTTTTCTTCTTGTGGAGTTTAACCAGTACTTTGTATATCCTTGATATCAACCCCTTGTGGGATGTGTATTCGGCAAATATCCTTTCCCATTCTGTAGACTGTCTTGTACTTTGGCCACTGTTTCTTTTGAGGTGCAGAAGCTTCTTAGTTTAAAGTAGTTCCATTTGTCTATCTCTGTTTTCACTTGCTTGGCCAGTGCTGTGAAACCATTTGAAGATACCATTGTTTCAGTGTCATGGAGGGTTTTGTCAACTTTTTCTTCAATGTACCTTATGGATTCTGGTCTGATGTTGAGGTCTTTACTCCATCTTGATCTTACTTTTGTACATGGTGTTAGGCAGAGATCTGAGCCCACTTTTGCATGTAGCCATCCAGTTTTGCCAGCAAAATTTGTTAAAGATGCTTTCCTTGCTCAACTTCACTTTTCCTGGCCCTTATTAAAGATTAGATGATCATATGCTTGGGGGGGGTGTCAGTATATTCAACCCTCTTCCATTGGTCTGCAGCTCTGCCTTTGCTCCAGTACCATGCTGTTTTAATTATAACTGCTTTGTAGTAGAGTTTGAAGTTAGGGAGATTGATTCCTCCCATTTTTTACCCCAAGAATTGTTTTAGCTATCCGTGGGGGCTTATTGTTCCATATAAATTTTAGGAGTGTTTGCTCCATTTCTTTGAAGAATGTCATGGGTATTGTAATAGAGATCGGATTGAATTTGTACAGTGCTTTGGGAAGTATTGCCATTTTGGCAATATTAATTCTCCTGATCCATGAATAGAGGATATTTTTCCATTTCCTCGTGTCCTCTTTTATTTCCTGAAGTAGCATTTTGTAGTTTTCTTTGTACAGGTCCTTTACTTCCTTAGTTAAGTACTATATTGAACAATAGTGGAGAGAGTGGGCATCCTTGTCTCATCCCTGATCTTAGAGGAAAGGCTCTCAGTTTTTCCCCATTGAGGATGATGCTTGCTTTAGGCTCGTGGTAGATGGCTTTCACTATGTTGAGGAAAATCCACTCTATCCCCATTTTGGTGAGGGTTTTCATCATAAACGGCTGCTGAATCTTGTCAAATGCTTTCTCTACATCTATTGATATGATCATATGATTTTTATCTTTTCTTTTGTTGTTATGATAGATTATGTTGATTGATTTCCAACGTTAAACTATCCTTGCATCCCCGGGATGAATCGCACTTGGTCATGGTGTATGATCTTTTTGATAGCTGTTGAATTCTATTTGCTAGTATTTTGTTGAGAATCTTCGCATCCTTGTTCATCAGTGATATCGGCCTGTAGTTTTCTTTTCTTATGCTGTCTTTGTTTCCTTTTGGTATGAGAGAGACATGGGTTTTATAGAAACTGTTTGGGAGAGTTTCTGTTTCTTCAATTTCCTGAAAACCTTGAGAAGAACTGGCAATAAATAGATCCTCTTTAAATGTTTGGAAAAAGTCGCTAGTGAATCCATCTGGACCTGGGCTTTTGTTTTGGGGAAGACTTTTGATTACAGTTTCAATTTCCTTGATGTTCAGAGGTCTATTCAGGTACTCTAGATCTTCTTGATTTTGCTTTGGGAGATAATAGGAATCCAGGCATTTATCCATTTCTTCTAGGTTCTCTTGTTTCGTGGCATACAGACTTTCAAAGTTGTCTCTGATGATCTTTTGAATTTCTTTGGTTCCTGTTCTGATATACCCATTCTTATTTCTGATTAGATTTATTAGGGTTCTCTCTCTTTCTTTGTGAATGTTGCTAGTGGTTTATCTATCTTTTTTTATTTTCTCGAAGAACCAGCGCTTGGTTTCATTGATCTTTTGGATTGTTTCTTTGGTTTCCATGTCGTTGATTTCTGCTCTACGTTTTATGATCTCTTTCCTTCTGCCTGATTTGGGCTCATTCTGTTGATCTTGTATAAGATCTTGAACTGTGAAATCAAGTTGTTTATGTGCATCGTTTCTTCTGTTCTAAAAAAAAATGCTTTCAGAGCTATGAATTTTCCCCTTCATACAGTGTTAGCTGTATCCCATGAGTTCTGGTAGCTCATGTCTTCATTCTCATTTGTTTCCAAGTATCCCTTTTTTTGCTTTTTGGGTCACACCTGGCCATCCACAGGGGTTACTCCTGCCTCTGCACTCAGGAGTTTCTCCTGGCAGTGCTCAGGGGACCATATGGGATGCTGGGAGTCAAAAGCAGGTCGGCTGCATGCAAGTTTAACACCCTACCCGCTGTGCTATCTCTCCAGCCACTCCCAGGTATCTTTTGATTTCGTCCGTGACTTCCTTCCTTACCCACTCATTGTTCAGCATTGAGTTGTTTAATTTCCAGGTGTTTGATTTGGTTCTCCGTGTCTGTGCGTGATTCATTTCTATCCTCAGCTCATCGTGGACTTAAAAGACTGTTAATACTATTTCTATCTTCCTGATTCTATTGAGGTATGTTTTGTGGCCTAGCACATGGTCTGTTTTGGAAAATGCTCTGTGCGCACTGGAGAAGAATGTGTATTCTTTCTTTTTGGGGTGTAAAGCCCTGTAGAGTTCTATAAGCCCTTTCTCTTCTATTTCTTCTTTCAAAGCCAATGTTTCCTTGCTGAGTTTTGTTCTTGTTGATGTATCCAGAGGTGATAAGGCAATGTTGAAGTCTTCAACTACTATTGTGTTGCTAGCAATGTCCTCCTTAAAATCGATTAGCAGTTGTTTTAAATATTTAGCTGTTCCCTCATTAGATGCATATACATTTAAGAGTGTGATTTCTTCCTGTTGTACGTATCCCTTGATGAAGAGAAAATAGCTTTCGCTGTCCTTTCTAATCTTTTTCAGCCTGAAATTAATGTTGTCGGATACTTGTATGATCACCCCAGCGTTTTGAGGGAGCTGTTTGCTTGCAGGATTGTATTCCATCCTTTCACTTTGAGTCTGTGTTTGCTCTGACTGTTGAGATGAGTTTCTTATAGGCAGCAGAATGTTGGGTTTTGTCTCTGAATCCATTTTGCCACTCTGTTTCTTTTAATTGGTGAATTTAGACTGTTGATATTGAGAGATATTATTGTTATGGGGCTTTGTGTCATCTTTCTGTAAGGGTTTGTTGTGCTTATAAGGTTTGTCTTGTCTTATAGTAGCCCTTATACCCCTTCTTTTAGGTTTGGTTTTGAGTCTATGAATTTCCGGAGCTGCTATTTATCTAGAAAATAGTGTACCGTTCCTTCAATTTTGAGTGAGAGTTTAGCCAGATAGAGTATTCCTGGTGACGCATTTAAGTGAGTTTTTTCACTCTATCCCCCTATTGCCTTTGGACTTGGAGGGTTTCCTCTGATAGGTCTGCCGTGAATGTAAGGGGTGCTTCTTTGTATGTGATTTCCTTCTTTGACCTTGCTGCTTGCAGTATTGTGTCCCTATTGGCAGCATTCATCATTCTAACTATCATATGTCTTGTAGTGTTTTTGTTAAGGTCTCTTTTAGCTGGCACCCTTTGGGCTCCTTGAACCTGAATGGCTGCATTGTCGAGTTCTGGGAATTTTTCAGCAATGATTCGTTTAACCGTGGATTTTTCATTGGGATTGTTGCCCTGAGCTTCTGGTATTCCAATAATTCTAATGTTGTTCCTCTTGGAATTGTCTCCTAGGACTCTGATTCACTCTAGAGCTATTTTGAGGTCCCTTGCCATTGTGTGTTGTTGCCTGTTGGCTTGGTGCAGCTGATCTTCCAGCTCACTGATTCTGTCCTCAGAATCAGTAGGTTATTCTACTATTGAGGGAACAGACTGAGTTTTTTTATTTAATCTACAGAATCTTTAATTCGTGACATTTCTGTGCGTAGCTTTCCAATTTCTACTCCCATTTATTCCTGTATTTTCTCAAGTCTTTCTTTCATGTCCTCCTTTAATTTACTGGATATCTGTCTGACTGTTTCATTGAGTTCATTGAACATCTTCATGACTTCATATCTGAATTCTTTGTCAGAGAGGTCCCTTCGGTGTGTCGCACCTACAGAGGCTTCTGGAATCTTTTCATCGTCCTCCGCATGTGGTGGGAATTTGCGTTGTTTCTTCATGTTGGTGTGTAGGTATGGGTACTAGGTTTCTTGGTATGTCTAAAATACCTGCAGCTGCTTAAGGGGCCGCTTGCCTAAAATCAGGCCACGCCCATTTCTAACAAAGGCACGCCCACTTCAGAAGAGGCGACGCCCCCACCAGAACCGGTTGTGGGGCGGGGGGGGGGGGAGTAAAGACTGGGTGGAGAAGAAGACCAGGACAGCTTGGAGGGTGAAGAGGAAGAGCAGAAAAACAAAGTTTTAAGGTCCTGCTATTTGACTATTGAAATCTTCTTCCCTCTTATTTTGCACATGATTTCTGTTTGTTTCTTGTGCTTCGAATTTGCCTTTTTGTTTCAGTATTTTTATTCATAATCTACAGTGCTCAGGTCTTAATTCCTGACAGTTTATATTAAGGTCCTTAGTAAATGCCCTGGCTATTTGAATTATTTTGCTGTACAACCGACTGTTTGCGTGGTTTTCTAATATATTCTTGCACGACAGGAGCAAGTGTTGGCTGAGGCTCACGCAGATGTGCCGTTTTAGGGTTAGAGTGAATCAGGACCCATAAGGGCTCAGGTCCAGTGGTAAAGAGCAGGGCTGTGTCTCTGACCCAACTGTACCCAGAAGCGATCTTGGTTCCTGGGACAGAGTGCCCAGACTCAGGTTCTGTCCACCCTGCAAGAGAGTGGCTGAACATTTGTCCACTCTAAATCCCTGTGTCTTTCCCAGTGGAAAAGACACATTCCAGGCTATAGTTCTCAAGGGGTAGCACTTCTGCGAGCCTGCAGGGGGCGGGCGCTGCTTTTCGGGAGCCCTTGGGCTCAGAGTCAGCCCCTAGCTGGGCCTGTAGGGACTTTCCTGTGGTATCTAGGGAGGGATTTTGGAGTTAGAGAAGGCTGCCATTTCCACCCCTGCAGCCTGGACCCTAGCTCCTATCCTGAAGTTCAGCACAGATGCCAGCAAAATTTGCATCCCCAGCGGAGACAGGAGCTTCTGCCACTGTCTCCCTGAGGTGGGAATTTGAGCCTCTACCCAAGGGTTTGGCTGGTCCGAGCTCAGGGGTGGGAGGAGGTGCTCCTCTCTGGTGCTCACTATTCTGACTTCTCCAGGTCTTTGCACGGAGTCTCCTGCTGCTCCTCAGAACAACAGTGGTGGGAGAAGATGGTGACACGGTCTCTGATAGACCGTCCCCAGGTAGGAGTCGAGGGACAGAATGACATGAGATAGTGCCAGGAGTGCCCAGGCTTCCTGGGCCATCTGTTTGGGGTTGTTTCTTTTTTTTTTTCTTTTTGTGTCACACCCGGCGATGCACAGGGCTTACTCCTGGCTCTGCACTCAGGAATAACTCCTGGTGGTGCTCAGGGGACCATATGGGATGCTGGGAATCGGACCTGGGTCGGTCGCGTGCAAGGCAGAAGTCCTACCCGCTGTGCTGTTGCTCCAGCCCCCAGGGCCATCTGTTCTGAGTTTCTTTTGGACGGATTCCAAGATGAGACTTCCAATCAGACCATCACATTCTGCTCTTCGAAGCTGCTATTGTGTATATTTGTTTTGTTTTATTTGGCTTTGGGGCCGACCCAGTGGTGCATGAGGAGTACTGGAAGCTCAGTGCTCAATGATCATCCCTTACAGGTCTAGGTGACCAATGGGATGCTGGAGGTCGAAGGGTTTCATTTTAGGTTTTATGTTTTATTTGGGTTAGCACAGCAAAGGATTTTCACAATCATTCCATGTGCTGCACTCTGGCATTGCCAGACATGTCGATTTCTGGGCATGCACTTATCTGAAGGAGAAAGAGCCAAGGATCTCTGAGGCTAGTAGAGCTGTTGGGGTCAAGAAACTTCTAACTTCTTTGAGAGGAATTTGGGGCGGCCCTGAGCAGTGAGTTCCTACAGGCACACATGTCCATACACAGCTATGACTAGTTGTCTATATGGACTGTCAAGTTCTCAGTCCT
The DNA here is from genome assembly GCF_029834395.1 of Sorex fumeus. NCBI lineage: Eukaryota > Metazoa > Chordata > Mammalia > Eulipotyphla > Soricidae > Sorex > Sorex fumeus. Next base: position 2,013,184 of record NW_026606191.1, read on the forward strand.
AGTGGTCATGAGCTGTGGGGTTACAGCAGTGGGCAGGCAGTGGTTTCTGCTGCACCCAGGGATGGTCTTTGGGATCGTACAAGTCTGTGTTCAGGTGATCCTCTCTACAGTGATCACTGGACCAGTGGTGCTCGAATTGGACCTGGGGTTACCAGGAAAGGCAGATACATCCAAGAACCTTCTGTATAATGTCCTCCCACTTTAGCAGATCCAGCTGCCTTATGTGATTTCTGGGGCCCGTCAGCCATGCATGGAGGTTGGTTCATTCAGAGGGGAGAGGCCCAGCGACAATATAGGACCCTGGGTCCTGGCCTCACAGTAGTGGGAATGAGGCTAAGATAGACTCTGACTCCCACCCTCTCCGTGTGCTGACTCAGGACGCAGTGACCTTCCATGACTTGGCTGTGAACTTCACCCCGGAGGAATGGTCATGCCTGGCGGCCTCTCAGCAGAAGCTCTACAGGGACGTGATGTTGGAGATCTACCAGCATCTGCAGCCTGTCGGTGAGAGCAGTGTGGGGCCAACCGTGTCTGGACAGACCCACTTGGGCTTCCTGGGGTTGGGCCGTGGCTGTGTGTACAACAGTAGCTGTCATTGTGATGGGCTGGGATGTTGGACAGCCATGTGGTAGCTGTTCCCTCCCTGGTTTTTTTAGGGTTCACCTGTGGATAATCAGGGCTTACTCTCAACTCTGTCCTCAGGAATCACTCTGGTGGAGTAGCAGGACCCTGTGGGGTGATTCAGATCAACCTGTTTCTACTGTGTCCATGGGAAAATCCCTATCTGCCCAATTATCGCTCAGGTCCCTTTAAATAGTGGCAGCCATTGGTGAATCAATTTACCTTGTGTACTACATGAACTTTTTTGTGTTTAATTGATTTTGCTGTTGCCTTTGTTTGCAGGCACAGTCCACAGTTCTCCTAGCTCTGTGCTAAAGGATGACTCCTAAGAGTGCTCAGGAACCGGGGTACCGTGGACTGAAACCTCTTGGCAACTTAAAACATTGGTACCTCACCCCCAGTACTATTCAACCAGGCTCTCAAGTCAGAGGGTTTTTTCTTTTTCGTTTTTTTCCTTATGGATAGGGATTATTCCTGCCTGTGTATTCAGGATCCAAACCTGGCACTGTTCCAAGACCATATGGGCTGCCTGGGATCAAACCCACATGTGTGTGCAATGCTTCTGTCCTATGTGCTGTACTATCTCTCCTGCCACCGGGGCTTTAATATTTCGTCTCTCAACTCATAATTGCTGCCCTATTTCAGTGCTTGGATTTACTTCTAATGGTTTTTGTGAGACTTCAGCAGGACTCAGGGTTTCCTCCTGGACTCTGCACTCAGAGATCACTCCTGGATGGCATGAGGGATCTTAGGGGATGTCAGGTATCGCAACTGGGTTGGCTTTGAGAAACTCCTGCTGTGCTCTCTTTCTTGAAACATTTTACAGCTTAAAAATAAGGGTCTCTTGCCACCTTTGGCCATTTCCAGATTTATTAAGCACTTAGTATTACTGAAATCCGTGATGAGTTCATGAGGGGCTCAGGAAACTCCATGTGGTGCTGGTCCAAGAGAGAAAGTACAGGGAGGAAAGTGATTGTCTTGCAAGGAGCGCACGTGAGTTCAATCCCTGATTCCCAAGCACCACCAGCGGTGATTTCTGAATACAGAGTTAGGAGACACCCCTGAGCATTGGCAGGTGAGGCCCGAAACAAGACAAAAACCAACAACATATTGTGCTGATCAACCTCTTGTTGGCCATACACAAGGCCAGGTCTAGAGTATTGTGGTATATTCAGGGTCCACCTATTTCACTCTTAAATTGAAACCTGGGTCTTACCTCTCGAATAACTACAAATATGTGGCATTTTGGAAATGGACATTCTGCTGATGCCTTTCAGATATTTGCCCAGTTTTATCAGGAAAACACGGGGATTTACCTGTCACCTTTTCCTTGTCTCTTATCCATGCCTCTGTCTCTGTCGAGACAGGACACTCTGGGATGAAGCCTGCAGTCATTTCCTGGCTGGAAGGAGGAGCCCTGAGGTCAGGGAGGAGAGGCGTGTGTGCAGGGGAATGTTTGAGGACCTTTGCTATCTCAGGCCCTGTGCAGTGTATGGGTGACCTGAGCATGTATGAAACACACTGCTGAGTCCGGTGGACTCCTGGATCCATGGGTCTGTGACACACTCATGCGGCTCTTCACTCCCCTGGACTGTCTGTCACAGAATGATCCTGTAATTTGCGTCCACGTCTCTGTTGTTATTTTTGCTCTCTGTCAGTCAATGAGATTCATCGTTCCTGATTCACCCCCTCCCCTATCTATGACTTACCTGATTGGATTCACAACCACGGTGTCACTATACCTGTAAAAATATTTTTAGACCTTTTTGTTTAAATCCGAATAAGTGAGCACATAACAGAGCTAGTTTGGATCTGAACTATAGTACATGGAGGAGTGCCTTGCATTGCCTGAAGGTGACCTGTTCAATAACCAGCATCACATATGGTTCCTGAACGTTACCAGGTCTGCTCAAAAACAAAAACAAAACCTAGTGTAGTTTTGCCAAGATCCTCACAATTTTCCACTAACCGGAACTTTTCCTTAGTGTGGGACTCTTTGGACTTTGAGAACTACAGAGATGTATTCTAAATTCGTGGCATCATTTTCCAACTTTTTTTTTCTGACAAGTTCTTGAATTGCATATTGTGTTAAGTTCCAGAACTGAAACCGTGGCTTCAGGATTTGGCATTACAGCACTTTGATTTGGGAATGAGGTCAGCAAGTACGACAGCGTTGGTAAGATTCGCTAATTCAGAATAAATATTATTATGCCAGCGGGATAGCTCAGTGGACCAAGTATGTAATTGTTAAGGTGGAGGGCTTGGCGTGGCAGGGAGGAATTCCAAAGCCTGTTGCTTGGAGTAGAGGACCCTTACCTTCAATAGGTACTGAAATCAACCATGTATAAAAATACTGTGAGTTTTCATTTGCTTGACATTGGTAGTTGTTTACAATGCTAATTTGTGGGTCCTAGAGATAGTGCAGTGAAAGATATACTTGCTTTGCACAGGGATGGATATTCCATGCCCAGCAGTCCTTATGGTCTCCATCAACCCACAGAACTGATCCTAGACACTGCATTGTATGCCCCTCCATCCACACAACCCCCAATAAATAGAAATTACAAAACAGAAAAAAAACAAAAAAAATTCTTTGATCCTGAAAGCCATCACTTATGGCCGCTTTGTCTGTCTCAGCTGTGTGACGATGCAACGTTGCCGTCACTCCTGCATCACAGGTTCTGCAATGAGCATTAATCAAACCCACATGTGATGTATTTCATTTTGTCTTTAAAAGGGTGAGTCAGTTTTCTATAGGAGGAATTATTTCCAGTTTGCTCCTTTATTAAGTTGGGGGGGGCGGGAATTCACAGAATTTACTGACTCTGTGTCCATCAATTTTGTGTGCCCAACTTACAATAACGTGAAATTATTCTATAATAAGAATTCATATGTGGGTAATCCATATGTCAAAATCTCAAGGCCGAATTAGGCTGCCACAATGAAGGAAGACAAAAATGATCGTCTGTACTTTCAATGCACGTACGCTATCATCAGATACATCCATCGAGGACCTGATGGTACAAGCGCGAATGATCAAGTACAACATCATTGGTCTGACTGAGACAAGAAGGCACGCATCTCACCATGCCGTTTTCGACACTGGAGAAGAATTGTTTCTCGGAACATGCGATAAAATAGGTGTTGGAGGCGTCGGTGTCCTTGTCAACACAAACTTGGCCAAGAGCATTGATTCATTCGAATGCCTAACAACCCGAATCGGACGTTTACATGTGAATAGATGTGGCTCACTGCCTGCAGTTTCTATCTTCGTTGTCTATGCACCAACATCTCATTATGATGAAAGAGAAATCAAAAAATTCTACATGGAGGTGGAGAAGTTCTAAAAAGAAGACCACACCTTCTACAAGATCATCGTGGGTGATTTTAATGCCAAGATAGGACCGAGAAGATCAGCTGAAGAACTTCACATCGGGACCAATGGCCTAGAATGGAACGAACAGGGTGAGAGACTGAGTTCATCATGTCGACCAAGACCATCCATGGTAACTCGCAGTTCCAGAAGGCAGAATCTAAACGTTGGACATGGGAGTCTCCTGGTGGACGATTCCACAACGAAATAGACGACATCATATTCAATAGAAGGTTTTGCCTGAACGATGTCACTATTGTCCCAAAATTTCGAACAGGATCGGACCACCGTGTCCTTCATGCAAAATTCTACTTAACAGAGTGGGGAGAAAGGGCTGCAAAGTTCAAAAAGAGAACTTCCAGAACGACCACCAACTGGGAACTCTTTGGCACTATTGCGGCAACATGGGAAGATGCCATTGTTGACAACATTGATGAGGAATACGATCGACTGGTTCAGCACCTCCATGAATGTGCGAGGAACGACAAGAGAGAGATAGCCACAAAAAAATGCCTGTCTTCGAAAACTGTTGAGCTAATTCGCCTACGTGGTTTGGCGCATGCCTTAGGCAACCACAAACTAATGTCCGAGCTTGCAAAGCAGTGCAGAGATGCGATCAAGGAAGACCTCAAAGAGAAGAAGAGCAGAAGTATGGTAGATGCGGCAGAAGCTGGGAAAAGTATTTGTTACGCCCGCCTGTCCTTCACCAACTACAAGACCAAGATGACTGCCCTACGACGTCCTGATGGATCCATCACATCCTCCAGAATGGCAATGGAGAAGATTATCCATGAATTCTACTCAAATCTCTTCGATAGCCATGTCCACTTGCCGACATACCAAATTCCACAGGATGGATATGTCATTCCCAACGTTCTCCCTTCCGAAATCCGACACACCATTTTGTCCGTAAAGAAACAAACAGCACCCGCCCCAGACAAGGTCAGACCTGAACACCTGAAGAACCTGCCATCAGTACTCATCAATACACTGGCTCGGCTCTTCACTCGCTACCTGTCTGAATGCAAGGTTCCGTCCCAATGGGAAACCAGCAGGACCGTACTACTGTTCAAGAAGGGAGACATCCATGACATTGGCAACTATCGCCCTATCTGCCTATTGTCTGTCATCTACAAGTTGTTCACTCGAGTCATCCTAACTAGGATTGAGAGAACACTAGATGAAGGCCAACCATGCGAGCAAGCCGGGTTCCGCAAAGGATTCAGCACCATCGACCATATCCACACAATAACCAAACTCATTGAGGTTTCTCGGGAGTTCAAGATGCCGCTCTGTTTAACGTTCAATGATTTAAAGAAGGCCTTTGATTCTGTTGATACGGAAGTGGTCATTGAAGCCCTAGCCAATCAGGGAATTCAAGCCCAATACATCAGGATCCTCCGTGAGCTGTATTGCGGATTCACTACCAGGATCTCACCATTCTACAAAGAAATGACCGTTGATGTCAAGAGAGGGGTCCGGCAGAGTGATACTCTTTCACCGAAACTCTTCAGTGCCAACCTCGAGAACATCATGTGATGACTGGAATGGGACGGAATGGGAGTGAAGATAGATGGTCGGCAGTTAAACCACCTCCGCTTTGCTGATGTCATTATTTTAATAGCACCAAACATCAGTCAAGCGGCACAAATGCTGGCCGACTTTGACCGTGAGTGTGGAAACGTAGGACTACAGTTGAATCTTACGAAGACAGTGTTCATGAGAAACAGCCTCGTTCCTGATGCCCCATTCGCTCTCAACAGAATGACCATCTCCGAATGCAACAGCTATGTGTATCTAGGTCGATAAGTCAACATGACAAATGACCTGGCACCCGAGCTGCGCAGGAGGAAGAGAGCAGCTTGGAACGCCTTCAAGAACATCGAAGAGATAGCTAAGGGGACAAAGAACCTCCGACTCCGGGCACATCTCTTTGGTTCCACTGTTCTTCCTGCATTAAAATATGCCTCAGAGACCTGGGCCCTACGCAAACAAGATGAGAACGCTATTCAGGTCTCCCAAAGAAGAATAGAAAGAGCTATGCTGGAATATCACGTTTCACTCAAATGAGAGAAAGAATCCAGAGTTCTGACATCCGTCGACAATCAAGAATCAGGGACGCTGTCTCGTTTGTCAAGGTGTCAAAAATCAGATGGGCTGGTCACGTAATGAGATTTAAAGATGACCGCTGGACTAGAGCTGTTACTGACTGGATTCCACGGGATGTCAAAAGACCGCGTGGCCGCCCACCTACCAGATTGTCAGACTTCTCGTGAAGGTCATGAATGATCGGTTTGAGGCTCTTCATGTTCCCTGAGTGAACAGATGCCATTGTGCTACAGTAGCACGCAACAGGGACAAATGGAGACGTTACCGGCGCCCACTCGAGCAAATCGACGACTAACGGGAAGTTAAGTGATTAAGTGATGTCGGTAATTGCATTTGTATTGTGCATATATGAGATAATACATGTGAAAGACTCAAGTTTTTGACAGGAGACTTGGAGAATAAGTGTTAATTGGCATCCTTCTCTGCTGTTCTACAGAGAATCAGCCAGCCTGAGAGGAATGTCTCTCATCCTGCGCTCTGTGACAATGTTTTGAGTGAGCAGACCTGCCCTTCGTGCCTTGGGGACACCGAAACAGGCGGGATGTCTTCTGAGAGTGATCAGAATGGCGAGAGCGACCTCACTCTGAAGAAGCCCTCACCAGGAAAAAGTTTCTTGGTGTGTGTTGTTTTCAGTTCACGGGCAGAAAATTCCCCAGTGGTGCAGCGTCTAGGGAGAGCAGCACTGTTTATAGTGGGACCTTCAAAGCGACGTACCCTCAACCAAAGTCACCATCAGCAGAACACATCTAAGTGTAAGGAATGTGGGGGATCCTCCCCATGTTCTCAGCACCGTGGTAAAGGCCCTCCCGTCAATCGTCGATTTGCTCGAGCGGGCCCAGTAATGTCTCCATTGGAGACTTTGTTTTTACTGTGTCTGGCATATTGAATACTCTTGGTAGCCTGCCAGGCTCTCCAAGAGGGGTGGAGGAATCGAACTCGGGTCGGCCATGTTGGCCGCTTGTAAGGCGAACGCCCTACCTGCTATGCTATCTCTCCAGCCCGTGGTATTCCCTTAGAAAACCACAGTGGACAGAATCCCCAGAAAAGTTGGCACCAACGACAAAGTGTGAGTCAAGGTTTACTCCATCGTGCCCATATGAATATAAATGCAGGAGCAAAACCTTATGCATGTGAACAATGTGGGAAGACCTTCACTAAACTATCGTATCTTTTTATGCATAGGAGAATTCATACAGGAGAGAAACCACATAAATGTCAGACTTGTGGGAAGGCCTTTATTCAGACCTCACATCTTAATAGACATATGAAAACTCATAGTGGAGAGAAGCCTTATATATGTCTGGAGTGTGGCAAGGCCTTTACTCAATCCTCAAGCCTCAGTAGACATGCAAGTATACACACTGGAGAGAAACCGTATAGATGTAAAGAATGTGGAAAGGCCTTTGCTGGGGCTGCAAGACTTAGTGTACATAGGAGAGTTCACACTGGAGAGAAACCATATATATGCAAAGAATGTGGAAAGGCCTTTGCTGGAGCCTCAGGTCTTATTGTACATAGGAGAATTCACAGTGGAGAGAAACCATATGTATGTAAGGAATGTGTAAAGGTTTTTTCTGGAGCCTCGAGACTTACTGCACATAGGAACAGACACTGGGGAGAAACCATATATTGTAAGGAATGTGGGAAGGCCTTTGCTATGGCCTCAATTCTTAGTGTACATAGGAGAATTCACACTGGAGAGAAACCGTATATATGTAATGAATGTGGAAAGGCCTTTGCGGGAGCCTCAAGACTTAGTGTACATAGGAGAATTCACACTGGAGAGAAACCATATATCTGCAAAGAATATGGGAAGGTCTTCTGTCAATCTCAGTAACTTAGGAATCATAGGAGAATTTATAGTGGAGAGAAATCTCATCAGTGCCCGACATGTGGGAAAGCCTTTACTCTGTGCTCTTATCTTAATGCACATAAAAAAATTCATCTTAGAGAGAAACCTCATCAGTGTCAGACATGTGGGAAGGCATTCACACATTTCACTTCCCTTACTATACACATGAGAATTCATACCGGAGAGAAGCCATATTTATGTAAGGAATGTGGGAAGGCCTTTACTAGATCCTCAAAACTTAGTGTACATAGGAGAATTCACACAGGATAGAACCTGTATATATATATACGGAATGTGGAAAGGCCGTTTCTGGATGCTCAAGACATACTGTACATAGGAAAATTCACACTGGCGAGAAACTCTATATGTAAGAAATGTGTGAAGGCCTTTCCTGTGGCCTCAATACTTAATGTACATAGGAGAATTCACACTGGAGAGCAACCTTATATATGTAAGGAATATGGAAAGGCCTTTGCTGGAGCCTCAAGACTTAGTGTATATAGGAGCATTCACACTGGAAAAAAGCCTTATATATGTGATGAATGTGGGAAGCCCTACCATTCTGAATACCTTGCTCAGCACAGTAAAATTCAGTAGAGGGAAATCTTATCAGTGTCACACATGTGGGAAGGCCATCACTTGGTGCTATTCTCTTAGTCAGTATATCAGAATTCATATTGGAGAGAAACCGCATATATGTCAGGAATGTGGAAATGGCTTCATATTATCCTCACACATTAGTCAACATAGAAAAATTCATACTGGATGATTTGATCCCTTAATAATAGTCTCTAAGGTCAGAACAGAACAGCTCAGTAAAGCAAGTTTCCTTTGGACAAGATGGTCAAGGGTGCAACAAAAGTGAGGTTACGAGGGAAGTAAACCTGCCTGCTTGTGACGGCCTTCTCATGTCAGTGAAAGGTACCTGCTGATTTTCACCCAGGCTGCAGCTATGTCAGTAAAGTAGTGCTAAGCTTGCTTTTTTATTTAACTTGTAAATAATGGGTCTTGGTGATGAAAATTAGGAGAAAGTTGACTGAATAAACAGGTACAAAATCACCCCCTGCTCAGAGCTGTCATGGCTAACCACTGTGTTATTGTTTGCTCTGCTTCTGGCTTGCAGCCACAATTGCAACCAGGTCCAAGATGGTACTGGAGGGTGGGCACATGGACTTTGGGCCTTGGTTTGAGGGACCTGCAGAAAGTGGAGGTCCTAGCCATCTCATACCTCCCTACTCAGGACAGCGTGTGGCCCTGTTTGGAGTCTTTGGACTGGATATAACACTAATCAAAATTCCAGATATGTCGCTGTCATTTTTATTGGCTCCCAAGCTGGGATGGGGCCTTCCAGGTGTGTCTTTACAAGTGAGAGGTATTTGCCTCTGAAATTTGCTCGTTGGATTATATATATATATATATATATATATATATATATATATATATATTGCTTTTTGGGTCACACCCAGCGATGCACAGGTGTTACCCCTGGTTTATACACTCAGGAATTACAAGTGTTCAGGGGACATATTGTTGCTGGAAATCAAACCCGAGTTGGTCTCGTGGAAGGAAAATGTCCTGTCCTCTCTGCTGTCACTCCAGCCCCTCTTTGGATTAATTTTAGTAGCTCTTTATATTCCGTGGAGTTGGAAGGGAAGAAAAGACATTCTTCCATGTTCAAGGCTTACTTCTGGCTCTGCAGCTCGGGAATTATTCTGGGGTGCTGTCGGGCTTCTATGGGATGGGAAGGTTTGACCTGGATCAGCAAGGCAAAAATCCTACTCGATTTACGGTGAGTCTAACCCCAATATTGGTTTTTTTTTCCATATCAAGAATTTCTACTTCCTGGTGGTGTGGTGCCCCCAGCAGCTCAATCTGTGGCTGTGAAGCGAGTGTATCAGCAGACTGATGGCACCCTCAGACTTCCAGATACCCCAAAATTGCTGCTGTGCCTTTGGCCAGACTCCAAAAACTTGGGGCAAAGTTTACCAGGAAAGTAAACAGCCAAAAGTTAGGTATGTGTGAGACACACCAAGAAACAATTTCTTGCTCAGCTATATATATGGAGGTAAGGCTTCTCTGGTTCCTGATCAAACTGCTTAAAGGACATTATCCCATAGACTCAGAGATAAATCTTGGAACCTAGCAGCCTTTGCAGTGATGCACCCAGTCCCCTCAATGGGCTACCAGTGTCAGACAACGGCAAGGGGGAAAGGGTGTGTCCCTCTGCCTGCTCCCCCTTTGACTTGATGGCTGCCATCTGCCATTGGACATCTACCATTGGACAGTCAGGTTCGGGCCTGCTGTGACGATACACGCAGGGCCTCATGAGATGGGGGTGACATGACTCTTTCCTCCCTGCCCCAATGAGACCCTGTGTCACTGCCCACCAATGGACTCTCTTGCTTGGGATCAAGCTGCTTAACGGCCATGATCCCAGAGACTCAGAAGCAAATTTCAGAGCCCAGCGACTTTTAGCAGAAATGCATCTGTTCCCCATAGTAGGTTACCGGTGCTGGGCCACCCCAGGTGGAAATAGGTTTCGTGCCTTGTCCTGTTACCCCTGGTGGCTCGGTGAACGCTATCTCCAATGGCCTCTGGACGGTTAGGTTTGGTCCCACAGTGATGAGACATGCAGTACCTAAGGGGATGGTGGTGGAGCCGGTCCTTTTCTCCCCACTCCAAAGAGCCCCCGAGTTGCCTGGTGCCCATGAATGGCCTCTGTGGCTCATGATCAAGCTTCTTGATGGCCATGATCCCAGAGATTCAGAAACAAACCTAGAAACCCAGCAGCTTTTGGCCGAAATGCGTTGGACCACGCAGTAGGTTACTGTCGCCAGGTCACACAGGGAGAAAGGATGCTGTGCCTCCGCCTGCTCCCCTTGGCGGATCCATGGCCACCATCCTCCAGAGGCCATTGGAAAGTCAGGTTTGGGCCCACAGTGACAAGATACAATGGGCCTCACAGTATGGGTGTGGAGGTGGCCCTTTCCTCCAGCCCCGAGACCCTAAGTTGCACCCACGAACCGCGTCTCTTCTGATAAAGCTGCTTAATGGCCATGATTCCATAGACTCAGGAACAACTATCAGAACCCAGCAGATTTTGGCAGAAATCCCTCCATATTGTTAAATTTTCAAAATTAAAAAAATCATATGTTATTTATAACCTGCAATAGAAAATAAATTGTCTATTGTTGCCTTTTTGGCAGATCTCTGTGCTTGGGTAAAATCCCAAATAGTAATGGTGGGTCTAGTGTCAAAATATTGAATGTGATCAAAGTAGAGAGAGAGAGTAATGTGGAAATCATCTGCCCCACAGGTAGGTGGAGGATGTGGAATGGGGGGTATACTGGGGTTTTTAGTGGTAAAAAATGGGCTTAGTGAAGGGATGGGTGTTTCATTGTATGACCGAGATTTAATCCCGAAAGTTTTCTAACTGCTCTCACGGTGATTCAATAAATAAAATTATGAAAAAAGGGGGGAAAGTAAGGTGTAGTTCATGCCCATTTCAATCAGCCTAATTAATGGCTGAATAAACAGCAATATTCCTAGGGGAAAAAGAATTTCTACTTCCACATGCCCAGTTGCAAAGAGTTCCTTTCTCTTCATCATTCCCTGACCAGGATATCAGGGATACTGGTTCTTGGGGTGGCTACATCGGTAAACTTGTTGTTTTATGTTTTTCTGAAAGGAAGATATGTGAGTATGGGGAAGCATCCTCCACCCAGATCCTCCATATTCCAGTAGGCAGGGGTCACACCCACCAACTCGCCCCCTGGTGCCGTGTAATGTGTAATCCCATCAACGGCCAAGACCCAGAGATTATAAAACCCAGATCCCGGAAGAGAACAGCGTAGAGTCTCCTGCCCCCGTGCCTGGCTGTCCTGGCCAGGGCCCCTTGGAGTGGAGTGTGTTGAGTTTCCCTCCCCCCCCCAACCAGGGCTCTGGCAGCCGAAGACCTCCAGAACCAGCCACCACCATGGTGAGACCACTCTCCGCACACCTGAAGGTACCGGCAGAGGAACAAAGGCATGTGGGTTCCGGGGCTGAGATCTCCAAGCCTGCTCAGATTGGGGCTGAGCATCCACCACCCAGATCCTCCATATTCCAGTAGGCAGGGTTCACACCCACCAACTGGCCCCCTGGCGCCGTGTAATCCCATCAACGGCCAAGACCCAGAGACTATAAAACCCAGATCCCAGAAGTGAATGCGGCTGAGCGACATTATTATGTCATGCTTACTTTGGACAAACTGGCAGGCTACCAAATATAACTTGCCCACATGGCATAGTCTGGCAAGCTCCCCGTGGCGTACCCAATATGCCAAATACCAGTAACAATGATGGGTCTCATTCTTCTAACCCTGAAATAGCCTTGAATCTCAGGGCTAGGATGAAGAAGACGTCACTGGGGCCTGCTCGAGTTAATCGACGAACACAAGGATGGTCGTGATCATGATCGGGGAAGGGGAACTTTGCTCAGGGGTCACTCCTAGTGTGCTGAGAAGAAATTCATTTTAGAATTGGCCAGAGCCATAGTAAAGCAAGTACAGTGCTTGGCTTGCATGTGGCCAACCCAAGGGTACTCCAGTCCACAGCATCTTTGAGTTGCTCACTGGAAATTGAGTGTCTCCTTCTCATCCCTAGAACGGGTGATGTGGGGGTGTGGCATGAGGGAGGAATGTCTCGTGGTTTGGTCTAACCCAGTGTTGCTTTCTTTTGGTCCTACTGGGTCTGTGCTTAGGTATTACTCTGTCTGTTGCTCACAGGAGCAGTGTTCATTGGCTTTGTCCCTGGGGTGGCTGTGTGCAAGTCCATCAACTTTCAGTATAGTGCCATTGCAAGAGATCTGGCTTCCATACTGTGATTACTGGGGCCCGTCACCCTAAAGTGTTGGTGGAGGCCGGTTTCTCCCTTCTGATGTGGGGAGAGGGGAAAGGCCCTGAGCTCCTCTATGGTGTTGCAGTATATCATCCTTTGGCCCTATTGTGTGGAGTGGGATGGCCTCCTCCTCCCCTTGTGTGTGCTGGTTCAAGATGCACTTACCTATGTCAACATGGCAGAGAGTTTTACCTGAGAGGAATGAACATGCCTGGTTGCATCTCAGAGGAATCTCTACAGGGACGTGTTGCTGGAGTCAAAAGAGAAACAAAGAGATGGGGGACCACTGACTGATGATCAGAATGACCCATTTAATGCAAAGCTGTTAGCATACTCACAGAGCAATGAAGGGGTTTGAGGTATAGGACTACACGTAGGGGTGACTGCACACGCCCTGCTCGGGTTCCTGCATAAATAGTTCCTTCCATTGATAAGTTAATTGTGCTATACTTCAATTCAGTATGTTATTTTGGGATTTGTTTCTGGGCCACAGTGCCCATTCCTCCTGGCTCTCTGATGAAGGATCATTCCTGGCAGTGCTCCAGGACCCACGGAGGTGATGTGGATTAACCCAGTCAAACAGCTTATGAGGCTGGTGTCTTATCCACTCTGCACCAGGTCTGCAACTTCATTCATTATTTTTTGGTTTTGATTTTGTTTGGGGGCTACACACAGCAATGCTCTGGATTTCTCCTGGGAATACATTCAGTAATTTCTCCTGGCAGTGCTCTTGTGCCATCTGGAGGTCAGAAATCAAAACTGTGAGTGTCAGGCATGTGTCCGCCCCCTGGACCTTCCCTCCAGCCACAGGTTCATTTTTTCTAGGGTCCCACCCCATCAGACACAGGATTGTTTATTGGGATTACTTTCAGTGGTTCTTGGGACATTTCAGCATGGCTCATTTCCATCCTAAATAGAAATATGGTTATTCTGCCTACCTGCCAGTTACTGAAACAATCTGCTTCATTTCCCCCCATGGACTTGAGTGTGAGAGCGTTGGTTCACCCTATTACAGCATCAGGGCACTTCTCCTTACTCCCAGCCCCACACTGTGTGACTAACCACTCCAGGAGCTTCCTCTCTACTCTTACGTATAAGCCCATCCACGTTGCAGCACAGATTCACCTGAGTTTTCCGAAACAACCTCTCCACACCTGGAGCCTGGCCCTGTATATGCTGCCTGCGGAGCCTGAAGTGACATCACAGCGCAGGAGCTACTGGGTACACATTTTGTTTCTGACACAGATGCTTCAGTCATGCTGCCCTTGGGAACCCGGGGGGAAGGAGGAAGTGGCGTTCTGGCATGGCACGGGGACTCTGAAGGCCGATTTTGTGGCAGGAAGGGAGCGGCCTCCCATGAGCACCCCACGCCAACCATCTCTCCACTGTGAGCGGTAGAACCACGTCAGCTTGGGGGATTCTTTCGTGCTTGTTTCTCGCTTATTCCCCTATATACAGGTAGTTCCTGAGGCGCAATTGCCTCCAGCTCTGTGATGGTGTAGCAGCGGGTGGGTGCAGGCTGGGTGCAGGGAATTGGGCATTGAGGTGCGGGATCTGCGTAGGATGGGGGCTTGACTGTCCCGATCCTCCCAGCACAAACTGCACTGGGCCCTGTCCTTGAACCTTTGGGCCAGACATAGGAGTCAACCTAGAACCTCCAGACTCACATGAGGGGCATCGTTTCAGCCTCTTGCTGGCAAAGGAACCGGTTTTCATCCTTGTTTGTCACTGGCTGCTGTGATGGGGCGAAGCCACCGGGGGCGTCGTGCTTGCAGGTGGCTGGGTTTGCCAATTAAAATTCTTTTGTAGCTATTTTTATTTGGTCTTTTTTTTTTCTGCGGTGGGTGGTCCACCCGTAGATGCTCAGGTTTTATTTCTGTCACTGTGCTCAGGAATTATTCCTGACGGTGCTCTGGGGGCCGTACGGGATGAAGAAGATTGATCGGAGTCAGCAAAGTAAGCATCCAACCTGTTTTATTGTCTGTTTTATCCCTACATAGGGCTGGAGCGATAGCACAGCGGGTAGGGCGTCTGCCTTGCACGCAGCCAACATGGCTGACCCGAGTTCGATTCCTCCGCCCCTCTCGCAGAGCCCGGCAAGCTACCGAGAGTATTCGATATGCCAGACACAGTAACAACAAAGTCTCCAATGGAGATGTTACTGGGCCCGCTCGAGCAAATCAACGATCAACAGGAGGGCCTTTACCTTTTACCTTTACCTATCCCTACATAGTTTTATTCCCAGATCAGGATTTTCTAGTCTCTTAAGTCAAGTAGCAAGCCACCCCTCACCCTCATCTCTCCCTGGCCAAGTGACCCCTGGTAACTGGTTGTTGGGTGAGTACAGTGGATAAACATATCTTTGTATTTTGTTTTTTCGTGTATTTTTTTTCTTTTTTGAAGGAACGGGTTTTTTTGGAGACAAGAAGCTCTGCTCAGGGATCACTCCTCGTGTGCTGGGAAGCAATTAACTGATAAATGGCCAGAGCCAAAGTACAGTGCTAAGGGCACTTGCCTTGCACAAAGCCAACCAAGGTTTGAGCCCCTGCATACGAGTAAAAGGCGTATAATGAGGCTTTAAACACCCACTGTTTGGGGCTAGAGAGAGAGCACAGCGGGGAGGGCGTTTACCTTGCACGCAACCAACCCTGGTTCAATTCCCAGCATCTCATATGGTCCCCTAAGCACCACCGGAAGTAATTCCTGAGTTCCGAGCCAGGAGTAACCCCTGAGCATTGCCAGGTGTGACCCAGAAAGCAATAAATAAATAAACACCCACTGTTTGACTCTAACTATAGCAGGCTAGAATTTGTCATTGCACATGACATTGTTTTCTCTTTTCTTTTCTCTCCTGCTTGGTTAGAGTTACCAAGTTGCTGACCTTCTAGGCCATATCCTACAGTTTGTCGGTCTAACTCCTGACTGAACTCAGGGTTCACTGCTGCCAGGGTCAGGGCACCATAAGGTATGCTTCGGTATTTCCTTGGGACAGCCAACTGCAAGCTGATAATGTATACTGTTATATTGCTGTGGCACATGAGATAGAAAATGTTTAGTTAGAAAGTAGACTTACACAAGAAGTTCTGACTGTCAGACACAGTTCCTATCATGATCTTTAGTAAACACTCTGGATAATAGGATAATTATGCTCTACAACACACATTTGCGTGGTACTCAAATCTGTTCCTGCAAGACAGGAGGGAGTACTGGAAGAGGCTCACGTGGATATGCAGATTCTGGAGTAGAGTAGATCAGGACCCAGAGGAGCCCGGTTCAGCAGGACGGAACTAGGACTGTGCTTTGGGCTCATATGGGCCCAGAAGTGATCCTGGTCCCTGCAGAGAGTTCCCATATGCATGTCCCTGCCCAGGTGCCAGAGGGCACCTGATAGTTTGCCCATGCTGAGGCCCTTTAGCTGAGCCCATGGCAGTGCCACTTTCAGGCTAAGGGTCACTGGGGCCAGCATTGATGCCGGCCTGCAGGGGGCGCTGATGTGCTTGGGCACCTGGGCTCAGATTCAGCCCCTTGCTGGACCTGTGGGACCTTCCTGTAGATTTTAGGATGGAGTCCTGACTTCTCCAGATCTTTGCACATAGCCTCCTGCCGATCTTCAGGAATAACAGATGCTGGAGATGATGGTGACACACCATCTGACACACTGTTGCCAGGAAAGAGGTAAGTGTCAAGATGACATGATGCAGTGCCAGGAACTTGCTGTCTTCCTGGCCCATCTGTCTCCAATTGGTATAGGAAGGAGCCCTGGACTGAGATTCCTGGAAAGGGTTTCCAACTATGCTGTATGAGGTAAATTTTGTCCCTGTTTGTTTTGTTGTATATGGATTTAGTCCTCACCCAGAGGTGCTCCAGAAATTCTCCCAACTCAGTGCTCAAGGATCACTTCTTTGAGAACTTGGGGATCTTACAGGATACTCGGGGTCCAAGGCTAACTTTGGGGTTTTTGGTTATTTTATATTGGGATGTGATGTGGGACCAGACCGAGTGATGTTCACAATTACTCCTGGCTCAGCACTGCAGCATAGCACCTCAGAGTGCATGAAGGACCGTGTGGGACTGAAGAATTGCCAGCCCTACCCCTACCATGCTGCTTGATGCTTTGTTTTCTTTTATATTTATTTTTGTGCCACAGTGGAGGTGCTCAGGGCTTCCTCTTGGCTCTGTGCTCTAGGTTCACACCTCAGGGGCATTAGGGGCCCCTGGTGTGTTGGCCCCATATGTATCCTGGCAGCTACAGTGACTCGGGCCCCAGAATATGTGTTTCCCCTGCCTTGTCCTTCCCGCTCTGGAGGGCTTCGCCTGCTCAGTCACAGTGTCACGTTCACATGCTGCTGTGCGTGCAGTTCTGATCTTGCGCCGGTACTTGGGAGACAAGCAAAGTATGTTGTATCTGGTAGAGGTGTTAAAGATCAAGACATTTTTGCCTCTTGAACAGGGATTAGAGGCAGCCCTGAACCGTGACTTCAGGGTCCTACAGGCACATTTGTCCACACAGAGCTTTCAGTTTGCACTGTACATTGAGTCTCCCCTTCTCATCCCTAGAACAGGGCGTGTGGAAGTGTGACACGGAGGGTCGTCTAGTGTTTGGTCCAACCCAGTGTAGCTTCTATTTTTGGTGCTGCTGCTTATGTACTTGGGTGTTTCATTCTGCAGTGCTCACCAGAGCAGTATTCATTGGCTTTGTCCCTGGGGTGGCCCTGTGTTAGTCTAGTACCTGCAGGAACCTTGTAGTATAGTGTCATTGTAGCAGATCTGGCTTCTCTCAAGTGATTACCGGGACCTGTCACCCATCACCCTGAAATGCAGTGGAGGCTGGTTCCTCCCGATGGGAGTGAAGAGAGGAGGAGGCCCTGTACTCCTCTAGGGCACTGTGTGTCTCATCCTCAGGCCCCATAGTATAGGGTGTGATGTGTGATGGCCTCACTCACACCCCCTCTGTGTACCAGCTTAGGACATGGTGATCTTTCCCGATGTGGCCATGAGATTCACCA
The DNA here is from genome assembly GCF_029834395.1 of Sorex fumeus. NCBI lineage: Eukaryota > Metazoa > Chordata > Mammalia > Eulipotyphla > Soricidae > Sorex > Sorex fumeus. The sequence continues at coordinate 2,031,022 of NW_026606191.1, forward strand.
TGGAAGAGTGGCCGTGCCTGGATGCCTCTCAGAGGAAGCTCTACGGGGATGTGATCCTGGAGACCCCACCAGCACCTGTGGGCTGTCGGTGAGAGCTGCTGGGCCTGCTTCCCATGCCCAGAAAAACCCATGTGGGCTTCTAGGGGCTGGGCCAGGCTGTGATTCTGATTGACTGGTAGGTGTGACAGCCATGCAGATAGCTGTTTCTCTACTTCCTTTCATTTTTTCCTTCCTTCCTTCCTTCTTTCTTTCTTTCTTTCTTTCTTTTTTCTGTCATTTTCTTTCTTACTTTCTTTCTTGGGCACACTATTGATTCTGAGGTGTTCTTACTGATTCTATACTCAGAAATCATTGTTGGTACACATGGAGAATCATATTGGATGCCCAGTATCAAATTCGGGTCAGCTAAATGCATTCAAGCACCCTATGAGCTTTTTCTTCCTTTACGAAATGAAATTCCTTTCAGCCAGAACAATAGTATAATGAGTCTGGCATTTTTTCTTTGTGGCTAGTCCAGGTTCAATCCACGGCATCCAATACAAACCCAAGACACAGCCAAGAGTATTTCCTCTGCCCAGATTCAGGATTAAACCTTGTGCATTGCTGGGTGCAACCCCCAAAATATACAAAGTAAATTTACTTCTATTACCACACTTAACTTTCATGTTTTCTTTTGTTTTTGGTATTGTTCCGGGACCACACTCAGCATTTTCTATAGCGGTAGTGTGTTCGCCTTACAAGCCGCCAACATGGCCGACCCGAGTTCGATTCTTTCGCCCCTCTCGGAGAGCCCGGCAAGCTACCGAGAGTATTCAATATGCCAGACACAGTAAAAACAAAGTCTCCAATGGAGACGTTACTGGGCCCACTCGAGCAAATCGACGATCAACGGGAGGGCCTTTACCTTTACCCTGTGCCAAAAGATCACTCCTGGCAGTGATCAGGGGACAATGCGGGTACTGTGGATTGCAACCTGGTCAGGAGTTTGCAGAGTGCAAGCCTAGACAGGCCTTCAACTTCATTTATTTTTTCTTTGTTTTTCTTTGGGGTCACACATGGTGATGCTCAGAGGTTCCTCCTGTTACATGAGTGTTCCTCGTGCACTCACGATTTCCTTCTGGTGATGCTTAGGAATCATATGGGATGCAGGTACAGAGCACTAAGTTTGTGTAGGGCACAGGAGAGTCCCGACCTTCTGGAGTATCTCCTTAGCACTTGCTTTATTTGCTATGAGATCAACTTAAATTTTTTGCTTTGTTTGCTTTGTTTGGGGACACACCTGGTGATGCGCATGGATAACTCCTGCTTCTGCACTCAAGGATCACTTCTGGAAGAGCTCTGGAGACTATATGGGACGTGGGGACTCGAACCTAGATCAGCCACAGCAAGGCAGCACTGTCCCCACTGTACTGTCTCTCCAGCCCCTATTTTACTATCTGAAATGTCATTTTATTTATTTGAGAGGGGAAGTGTGGGCCACACCCATCTCTGCTCAGGGCTCCCTCCTGTGTCGGCTCAGGGCAAGGTTAGCGCTCTCTGCTCAATATCTTCTCACTAATCCCAAAGATTCTAACTTGAGTAATAATTTGTAAAAGTGTGACTCAAGTTTGTTTAGTTCTTTTACTTGTAATTTTAAAATTTTCGTTCATTTACTTTTTGGCTTTTGGGCCACACTCAGTGGTGTTTAGGGGCTACTCTGGCTCTGACTTCAGGAATTACTTTTGGCAGTGCTCAGGGACCTTAAGGGATACATGGGATCAAACCCGGTTGGACTGCATGCAAGCAGACTCCCTCCCTGCTGTGCCATCTCTCTGTCCCCTAAGATCATTTATATCTTAGCGCCTAACCCCCTCAGCTGATGTTGTGTTAAGTGCTTGGGGACACTTCCAGTGTTCCCAGGAGACCAGATGGTGCCTGGAATCAAGTCAGAGGGTCCCACATGCAAAGCATATTCCCCAATCCTGTACATTGTCACCCTGCCTCCATTGGACTCTTCTATGGATTTTAAAATTTGTTCTGGGTCAAACCAGTCGGACTCAGGGTTTGCTCCTGGCCTCTGCACTCAGGGATCATGGCTGGCTGGTAGGGCACAAACTTGGTTTGACTATGGGCAAGTCCTTTGCCCCACCTGCTGTACTGTCTGCCTACACCGCCTTCTATTTCCCTTTGTTTTTACCTTAAAATAAAGCTGGGGGTCTTGCCATGCTTGTCCTCACCTGGGTGCTTGGATTTCCTCCTGACTGTGCACTCAGTGATCACTCTGGGAGAGGTTCAGAAACTCCATTTGGTTCCGGGGTGAGAAAGCGTAAGTGGGGAGGGCACTTCCTTACTCTCAGAAAACCAGGTTCAATCACTAACCTTCCATGGAGCCAATACTCTCAGAAGTGATTCCTGAGTGCGGATACAGGATTAACCCTTGAGCATCACCAAGTGTGACCCCAAAACAAAACTACATACAATGCTGGAATGAAACTTAAGTCAGCCATATGCTGGGCCAAACCTAGACCGTTAGTGGTATTATCTGGGGCCCCATTATTTAACTCTTAAAAATAAACCTTATCTTATGTCTCACTCCCCACCAATCTCTGGTATATTGAAAGTGGATATTATGATCATGCCTTTTCAGTAATATGGCCAGGTAGACCAGGGACACACGAGGTTTACTTGTCGTCTTTTCCTTGTGACTAATCCATGCTTCCATCTCTGTGGGGACAAGGCTTTTTGGGGTGAAGCCAGTGTTAACCTCCTGGGTGGAACAGGAGCCCTAAATACGGGGATGAGAGGTGTCTGTGCCATTGAGTGTCTGAGGACCCTGGCTGAGGCCCTGGGCACTGTGTGAGTGCCTTGAGAGCATGTGAAACATGCTGCTGACCCCGAGGTCCTCGGGTTCCCGGATCAGGTGTCTGTGCTGTGCTCATGCTGCCCTTCACTCCCCTGAGCTGTCTGTTACCGAGAAATCCTACCCTTTGATTTCTTGACTTTGTTGTTATTCTTACTCATCTGTCAGGTATGTGGAATGGTTCATGAGTTTCAAGGCCCTTTTTCCCCTGGCTGTATAACCAGCCTGACTGTACACCTACAGGGTTGGGTGCTCTTTCTGGAGCACTGGACCCTGCTCTGTCAATCTGACACCATGCTTATCTTTGCCTTTGGATCACGCCATGGTGTATTGAGTATAGAAAGAAATGTAGTTTTCTTTGGTTTTGTGGCCTGGGTGATTCTCAGCAGTTATTCCTGGTAGTTCTCAGAAGTTGCTTTCAGCTGTGTTCAGGGATCAACCCGTCAGCCTCATGCAAGGCTACCTGCTGTACTCTTGACCAACCAAAAATGTTTTATTGTTTGCATGTGAAATTGTGAGTGTGAGCCCATAGTGAAGCTAATTGGAACCAGAATGGCAGTGTATCAGGGAGGGTGCTTGCCTTACAGACACTGCCTCCCTTCGATGTCTGGCATCCCCTATGGTATCCTGAGGATCACTGGGTCTGATCAGAAACAAAACCCAAAAGGTTTGTTCGGGAATTGCTGTGCTCCTCCCAGAGACACTTCCAGCAGAGTTTTTCTTTCTGTAGGCTTGTTCTAACTGAGAATCATGGAGATGTCCTTCACCTGCTCAGCCATTCAGGTGTGTACCATTCAACACTGGACTAATTCTTGTGTATTGTTTTTGATTTGAGAATTCAAATCACAGGTTTAGGATATGGCATTGCAGCAATTTCATTTGGGAACATGGATATTGCATACAAGTGTGCTGGTAAGATTCTCTTATTGAGACTAAATATTATGCCGTTGGTGTGCTTAGTGGACCCAGCATGTGACTTGAAAGGTAGGGTCCGGCTCCATCCCCACAACCACATCTATGGTCTCAGCACCACAGGAAAAATATCAGCCTAATGCTGGAACTAGAGGGTCTATAACGTCAGTTGGTGCTGAAATCTGGAAATTTATTTCATTGTACTGTTTTTTAAAGTGCCAGGATTTTAAAAGTTATTCGTACTTGTACTAAGGCGTACAATAATTCAGCACCAATCCCTGCACCCGTGTCACACGTGTTCCCATATTCTGTACCCACCCCAGTCCCAACTCCACTCCCGCCTGTTCTGGACAACCACATGACTAAGTTTCAGTGGTTGCGGCTTAGATCTCTTGTTTTTCGATTCTGTTGCATCTGTATTTTGGGTAAATGACTACACCCCTCACTCATGTCGCTGGCATAAATGAAACCCTGATCCCTGTAAAGATCTGGTTCTCTTCTTCCCCCAGATTTCTTTCCTTCTTTGACCGGCTTCTCTCTAAACACTGGAGTCAGGGATGATTTAAGCAGTCACTTTACCGTACATTTCCACATCCAATGTTCTGTATTCCACAGATGAGTGGCATCATCCTGTTATTGTTTCTTTTTCTGGCTAACTTCACTCAAGACGGTATCTTCCAATTCCAACTGTTTGGCAGCACATATAATAAAATTATAAAACCTAAAAAATTATTTATTAATTTTTTGCTTTTTGGGTTACATCCAGCGATACTCAGGGGTTACTCCTAGCTTTCCGCTCAGGAATTATTTCTAGGGGTGCTTGGGGTACCACATGGGATGCCTGAAATTGAAGCTGGGCTGGCTGTTTGCAAGGCAAAGGCCTACGCCTGCACTATGGCACCGACTCCCCCAAAATTCTTTTCATTACAGGGGAAATACTGTGACTTTACATTTGATAGACAGCAAAGACAAGTGTGTTGAAAAGAACTCAATGGTTCAGCACTAGTGCTTTTGCATTAGGAAGGGCACTTGCTTGGCACCAGGAAGAAAACTATGGTTCCATTCCAGCACACCACATGGCCCCCAGTGCCCCAGCAGCAGGAATCCTTGAGCAATGCTTGGTGTGACCCTCTCCCCACCTACGTAAATAGAACACTGTCACTGTCCTCCCGTTGTTCATCGATTTGCTCGAGCTGGCCCAGTAACGTCTCCATTGGAGACTTTGTTGTTACTGTGTTTGGCATATCGAATACATTACGGGTAGCTTGCCAGGCTCTGCCGTGCGGGAGAGATACTCTCGGTAGCTTGCCGGGCTCTCCGAGAGGGGCAGAGGAATCGAACTCGGGTCGGCCATGTTGGCTGCGTGCAAGGCAAATGCCCTACCGCTGTGCTATCGCTCCAGCCCACGTAAATAGAACAAGATAACAAAAAAACGCAATGATCCTGGAGAGGAACCTGCTTCAGGTGAGATGTTTTGCAAAGGTCCATCTCGGCTGTGAGGGGATGCATCATTGCCTGCACATGTGTATCCCGGGCTCCAAACTGAGCTAGAACCAAACCCAGTCTCAGGCCCCTTTTATTTTCATTTTAAACTGAGGCTTCAATTTTCTACAGAGGGAGTTATTTTCACCTACTGTGTCTGTTCTTTTGAGTTGGAAAAATTTTACACAGCTATGTGACCTGCCGTTGGTCTATTTTGCTTGTCCATATTGCTGAAATGTTAGGTCGTTGCCTGGAAAATTCATCCACATGTCAGAATTGAAATTGAGTCAGGTAACTGTTAGAAACCAACCTGATGGTCTAGAATTTTCTGAACAAGGAGAATCTTAGGCACAGCATAGTAATTGGAATCCTCCCTTGCTGTTCTTCAGGGTAGCAGCCAGTCCAGGTGGAATTTTTCTGATCATGTGCACTGTGAAAAAATCTCGAGTGAGAAGTTATGCCCTCAGCCCCATGAAGATGCAAAGACAGGTGGAATGTCTTCTGTGGGTGACCGGAAGGAAGTGAGCGCCCACGCTGCAAAGAAGCGCTCCCCTGGGAAAAGCTACTCGGAGACTGTTCTGCTCAGTCCATGGACACAAACCACCCCAGGAAAGAAGCTCCTGGACTGTGGGAGAGGAGCAGTGTTTGTAGTGAGTCCAGTTATGTACCCTACAATATCTGAACACTGGAATCGAACCCAGGTTACCCAAGTGAAAGAAAACACTCACATTCTTTGGCTCTCCATACAGCCCCACCATCATGCCAGAGTGCGTCCTGATTGCAGAGCCAGGAGAACCTCTGCATATTGCTGGATTTGTGGCCTCCAAACCATGAACAAACCGAATAAAACCACAACAGCCTCAGTCCCTTATTGGAGGATTCCCTCACCCCAATGAGGGGTTTCTGATCTGTATCTTGCTGTATTCATGCTGCCTCTTCCTTGTAGTAGAGGTTTGGGTTTCCTCAGAATGTGGTGTGCTGGGGTGTGGGTTGCCAATAACAGGAAATATTTCTCAATGGCTTGGTCACAGATGTAGCAAAGTGGCTTCAGAAGGTTTCTAGCTCAGTGAAGAGAACAAAAAATAAAAATAAATGACTTTGCCTTGCTCTTTCCACCTCAGGTTCAATCCTCTGCACCCCTCCTGGACCAGAGACAAAGCGTGAGCAACCCACTCAACCCCCAAGAAGATTCAGATATGTACCCTACAAGATCTGAAGTCTGGAATCGAACCCAGGTTACTCTAGTGAAAGAAAGCCCTCATCCGGTACTCGTACAGCAGCACCTGTGGAAGCGACTTGCTTGATCCTTAATTATCCCATACTTATCCCTGAAGCAAACCCAAGGGTGGGAAATTCTTAAGAGAAACAAGCCTGGGGAGGGACGGAAATGCCCACAGTTCCAATTCATAGCGCTTCGCAGAACTGCTGCGGGCCGACCTTTCCCACGCTTGATTTCCAGCCCTTTTCTTTACTTCAGTGTTAGATATAGGGTCATTAATCAGGTAAGCTGCTTGGGTCGCTGCAGCTGGAGCAGGGCGGTTAGTGCTCTTGGCTTGCAGTCACAGGTCCCTGGTTCTTTCTCTGACTCTCCGTACAGCCCACCATCATGTCGGAGTGATTCCTGAGTGCAAAGCCAGGAGTAACCCTGAGAATTGCTGGTGTTGGGCCCCCAAACCATGAACAAACCAAATCAAACCAAGACAGCCTCAGTCCTGTGATGGCAGATTCCCCCACCCTAACTTGGTGGGTTCTGAGCTGTATCTTGCTGTATCTCTGACCCCTTTTCTTTGTAGAAGAGGGTTTGGACATTCTCAAAATGTGGGGTTATGGCACCTGGGGTTGACTATAACTGGAAACCTTTCCAAAGAGCTGGGCCACAGACAGAGCAAAGAGGGCTCATAACTTTTCTTGTTCAAAATGAACTGAACAACGACAAAATAATCTCACCCTGCTTGTAACCGACCAGGTTCAATCCCTAGTACTCAATGTTTCCCAGAAACCTGTGGGCACACACCAAAACAGTCCCCCCCCCAAAAAAAAAAACCCTCAGAGCCAGAGCTACAGGATAGCTGGTAGTATGTTTGCCTTGCATACAGCCAACTTGTGTCCAATCTTCGGCATTCCATATGGTCCCCCAAGTACCACAAGGAGTAATTTCTGAGTGCAGACCCTGGAGTAACGCATGAGCATTGCTGGGTATTACCCAAAAAGCAAAAAAAATTCCTTGGAAGAAGTGATGTATTTAGATTTTCCAGGGAAGAAGATTGCCCAGTCTTAGGCTCAATATTTCTGTGTTAATTAAAATTCTTCTTAACACACCTTAGTTCCTCAGATGGCTGTTGCCTTCACCCCAGACATCTGGAGATGCTGGAGTTGAATCTGGCCTCTGCCACCCTCCTGAACGGAAAACAGAAGACATGGGAATTCTCATGTGTATAGGAACCTCAAAACTCAGGATGGAAGATGGCACCCTCAGCAACGCGGGGTGCTGTGATATGTGGACGTGGGGTCTGGAGACCTTTAGAACTGAGCAGGTTGGACACGTAGTACTGTGGGAAGGCAAGCCTCTCCTGTGTCACCCTGTTTTCTCTCGGGTAGCTGGCTCTGGAGCACTGCTCACTGGGTATCCTTCCACACATAGAGTGAGGGGGGCAAGCCCCAGGCAGCAGGGATACCCGGACACAGATCCCCAGTTTATTCTCTGACAAAAGGCCCAGTCGGACACGGGCAGGGCTGGAAGATGCTGGACTCTCTCATCCCCTCCAGCCCTTTGCGGGTGTAAGAGAGTTGAATCCACCAGAGGAGGCTCCTCTTGGCACACGGACCCCTCGAGAATGAAGCAGCACAATTGAGGTCTGGAGTCATTCCCCAACCCCCACACCGCCCCACCTGGTCCACACCTCCTGATCTGACTATATGATTTGCAGGAGGGGGTCGGAAGCACTGGTGGGGGTCCCCACATCCTTCTGGACTAAGACTTTGGTTCCCACACTCGGGGATCCCCCACTTGCCCTGCTCCCTCAAATGTCTGGGAAAGCCAATGAGCAGTCTCCCTCAAAAAGGAGGGAATCCAATCTAGGCTTTTACCTAGGTCAAAGTCCCGTTGCTAAGGAGGTTGCCTAGGCAGGTTGGGAGTGGTGATGATCTTCTTTGAAATTCCTTTCCTCGCCTTTTGTTTCTGCAGGAGCTTCTCTGTGTCTGTTGCTGGCCATAAGTGAGGGCCTGATCAGGCCTTAATTCCTGTTTTTTGCAAGGTTGTCCTTCACAACTTCAGAGCTATTCCCAGGAAATTTATTGCCTTTGCCTTGGGAGGGTGGAACTTCTCTATCTGCCTGCATGCCCATATCAATTCCCTCCAAACCATTAGGAGGTGCTGGACGTTAGGACATTAGGAGACCTCAACCCTGGCCCCAGAGGAGTGACGCCTGAGTGCAAAGGCAGGAATAAATAAGCCCTGAGCAGTGCTGACTGTGTCTCCTTCCTCAAAGATGCAAATCCTAAGGCTCCCAGTGCTACCGAGGTAGCTGATTACTCCCTGTGGTACCAGGGGACCATGTGATACTGGAGGTGAGCCCAGAAAAACCATCTACAGGCAGAGAAAGCCTTGATCACAGGGATCACTAAAATTGCTCACATCTGCCATTTATAAACCTGATCCCCCTGACATAGCCCTTTCTGTTCAATACACAAAACAAGTATTATTTTGTAGGGGTGGGGGTAAGGCACAACCAGAAATGCCCAGGAGTTACTTCTGGCTCCACAGGCAGGATCACTCCTGGTGGGCCTGGGAGGGAAATGGATCATATCCAATCATCCCCTGCAAGAACAAATGCCCAGCAGTCCCTAAAATCTGAATTTCAATTTACCTTGAATGCATCATTTAATCTCCCCCAGGCCTTGGGTGGGATACACAATGCCTCCATTATCTCTGGGTTCCTCAGGGCTTGCCCTTTGACCATTTTTTTTCATTTTTGTTTCCCACCTGGGTGATGCTCAGGGGTTTCTCCTGATATGCACTCAGGAATTACTCTGGGAGTGTGGTGCTTTGGGGATCCTATGGCAAACACTCGGCTTCAACCTTTTGATGTCTTAAATATACACTCCTAGTTCATTCTTTATGTTACAGTTCTCAAGTTCAAATCAAACTGGTGATGTCAGTACTATGAGGGAAAGGGAATTGCTGATGATTGCAGTTCAGGGAAACACAAAGGTCTTCCCATTCTGTACACTCTTAAGAGTTCTTGCCACTGTGTATTTTCATATGCCTACTAAGGCCTGAGTTCCTTATGAACCTGAATTAACCTCCTGAGTTACCTTATATAGCAAACCATAATAATTATAGTAATGATTACTATTTCCTATGCCAGTGCCCCAGCACTTGAACTTGATGTGTACGTTAACCTGTAAATAATGTGTCCTTTTTTTACTTTTTTAGGTCACACCCGGAGATGCTCAGGGATTACTCCTGGCTTTTCACTCAGGAATCACTCCTGGCTGTACTCAGGGAACCATATGGGATGCTGGGAATCGAACCTGGGTCGGCTTCATGCAAAGAAAACGCCCTACCCGCTGTGCTATTGCTCTTGCCCCTGTAAATAATGGGTCTTGATGATGGAATTCAGGTGAAAACTGATTAAATAGGAACTAAGTGAGTGGGTACAAAAACCACCCCTCGATCACAATTATCACTGTCACACTTTTTGTTTTCTTTTGCTTTTTTTTTTGTTTTTTTGGCCAAACCCAGAGATGCACAGGAGTTACTCCTGGCTCTGTACTCAGGGATTACTCCTGGCTGTTCTTGGGGGACCGTATGGGATGTTGGAAACGAGAAAAAATGAACCTCTCTGACCAGGGAATTACCTGGTCAGGAATATTTGAAGCCTGGCCCTTTAAGGCTCTGGGCAACCGTGCAGGTGACTTCACAAAATCCGTGACCTTTATCCGCTGGCCCTGGCGTTCTGTGCCGAAGTGCCAGCGGGTCGCGTGGTTGCTGAAGGTGAGGAGTGGGTGAGGGGGCACCCAAGGGGGGCAGGGGGTCCCGGAAGGTCGGTTTCCCCGCTGGCCGCCCGAGTGGTTGCTCTGAGCGCCTGAACGTCCGTGGTCTCTGCCTTGTGGGCGGCGGGGTCGCTCCGTGGCGGTGGCCCGGGGTGGCGGCCCCTCACCTGGGATGCACCTAGCGCTCCTACCGAAAGTTTTATCTTGTTTAAGTTGATTTTGAGGGAAAAACCGTCGTTTTTACTAAGTAGAACTTATTTAGGAAGATGTGTAAGGGGGGAACGCGGCTGGCCGTGTTCGATCCCCGGCACCTCACAGCCGCCGATCACGGCCTGGAGTGAGCCCAGAGCCCGGAGTAACCCTTGAGCAAAGCCCCCCAGCACCCCCAATGAAAATGTCGGTGGGTAGAGGAAGCATGTGGTCGAGGAGAGAAACGAATTTGAAGCGCTAAGTTCTTTCTGAAAGTTCCAATAACAAAACAAACAAAAGTGGCAAAAAAAGTTTTAATTTTATTTTATGTGTTTTAGACCCTTATCCGGTGGCACCCAGGACTCCCTCCCTGGGGATCCGAGGAGGATATGAGGCCAGTGCCCTCCCTGCTGACCCATCGCTCGGGGCCCTCACAAAGCAGAAAGTGTCAGAGCTAGAGGGAGCCTCAGTCTCCCCCAGATCTGATGGGGCGTGTGAGGGCAGCTCAGCGTTATCTTAGTTTCGGGGCGACTCCAGCAACTGGTCAGTCACGGGGTTGGGTGGATCATCCCAGCAGTGACCCCAGGACATCCCGTTACTGGCCCCCTTTCATTCCTTAGAATGATTGTGGAGTAGAGCTAAAACATGGGATTCCCTCATCAAAGGAACCTTGAGGGGCATTCTTTTTCCTTGTGGGAGAATGTTGAGCCCCACGTGGCAGTGTTCAGGGGTCACTCCTGGGGTTGCTCAGGGTACACCATATCTGGGTCAGCAGCATGAAAGAAAAAAAACCCTCCGCTCTGGCCTGTCATTCTTGGGGGGTGGCCGGGCTGGATGGGGGAGGGGCGCGGCATATTCTTTATGTGCTTGGGGCTCAAAAGCATTTGGCAGAGCCTTTGATTTTCACTGGTTCTTGTGCATTCAGTGGGTTCTGGGAGTTCAGGGAGGTGGGGAGCTTCTCTTTCCTTTTTTTATTTATTTTGCATTTTGGGTCACACCCAGCGAGGCATTATGGTTACTCCTGGTTCTAACTCCAGCAAGCACTCCTAGTGGTGCTAGGAACCATACGGGATGCCCAGAATTAAACCCAGGTTGGCCACCTTCAAAAGAAATGCTCTGTCTGTGCTGTCACTCAGGCCCCAAGGTGTGTAGCTCTAAGCCAACTCAGGTTGCGGTCTGGAGGGGTGCATCAGGGTGGTGCTACAGTGGGTCTTGCAACCAAATATGCCATCTTAGCAGGAAGTAGCTTGGGCACTTCCAGAGTGTGCCCTAGACCCTATAATAATGCTATTTAGGATCACTATTGGCCACCACACCTTTATTCATTTAAATGAATTAATTATTTAGTCTGTAGGAATTACAACTGCAAGACTCAGTTACTTCTCCTGCATTTTCACTCAGGGATCACTCCTGCTGGGCTCAGGGAACCGTATGGGATGCCAGGATTCAAACTTGGTTAGGCCGAGTGCAAGACAAGCACCTCACTGGCTATACTGTGTCTCCAATCTCTTTACACAGAAATTTCTTTTTTTTTTATTTTTAGGGTCACACCCAGCGATGCTCAGGGGTTACTCATGCTTTGCATTCAAGAATCACCTCTGCAAGTACTGGGGGACCATATGTGATTTTGGGAATCGAACCCGGGCTGGCCACATGGAAGGCAAACTCCCTACCTGCTGTATCATCGTTCCGGCCCCAGAAATGTCTTCATTACTTAATTTATTGTACTTTTTTTTGGCCAGAGCAGCACTCAGTGCTCAGGGGTTACTCTTAGTTCTGAGTTCATGTATCATTTTTAGCAGTGCTGGAGTGGGGAAGCCTGTGTGCTGTTGCATATTGACCCCAGCTTAGCTGCTTGAAAGAAAAACCCCCTATCAACTTATTAGCTTTGCTAACCCTATGTGATTATATTTCCTCAGAAAAAAGAATTTCTGCCTCACCTGTCCAGATTCCAAGCATCTCCACTGTCCATCTCTCCAAGACCAGGGGTGTGCCCTGCTGTTGAAGTGAGTACTTGCAGAAAGGGATTTTCCAGGGACCAGCTGCAATAGGTTCTAAATGTCTCACTTTCAGGGGCTGGTGCAGTAGTGCAGCCAGGAGGGGGTTTGTGTTTCTTGGGGTGACCAGAGTTATCCCAGCCACAACATCACTAGGTGATATTGTCCCCTGAGCATCACTAGGTATGACTCCAACCCTCCCACTTCAGAATTTGTCTTGACACCTGAGCATTCTTTGAGCATCTTTTTGGAGTTGGGGCGTTTATCCTGTCTTTCCCTCTCCCCCCACCCCGCTCCATTTGCTGCAAACTTGGAGATAGTCAGAGACTCTCCCCCTCTTGTGTCTGTGTGTCTGAGATGCAGGGGGAACCATGCCATGTCTCCCAAAGGTAAATAAGGAGCTCAGCCCTCAGGTAAGCTCAAAGTTCTGCCATCTGTAGCGCCAAAATCCAAACCTGCATTCTACAAAACTGGTTGGTGGAGGTTGACTGTGAACAAATTACATATATATATTATATTTATATATAAGTATATAGATATAGATATAGATAAACACACATACACACATTTAGAATTAGCAAAGTCCCCTCAATGTAGTTTTCACTAGAATGATAAAAAGGATTCAGATCTGCTTAAAGGACAAAAAAGGCTCCGAGGTGACCGAAATCGCTTGCTGCCCATTAGCCTCCATTTTTAGGATCAGAATATATGATGTTGTTGGTGCAAACGGGCAGTGTTCAGGGCCTACTCCGGGCTTTACACGTAGATGGTGCTCAGGAGACCTTTTGGAATTCTGAGGGTTTAACACAGATTGACCACATGCAAGGCAAGTTCCGCAAGCGCCCAAGCCACTGTACTACCCTCCTGCCCCATACTGTGGATGTAAAATTTGGCTTCTGAAATTATTTTCCTTATAGGCAAGAGTCCACTGGTTTGGTGTTTTCAGGGGGTAGTGCGTTGACCAGACAGTGCTCTCTGATGTTCTTACCAGCCTCTGCTCCTCTTCCAGTGTCTGTCCAGCTCTCTGGGCTGCTGCTAGGCCAGTTCCTCTCTGCATCTCCAGGGCTGGCTTTGCAGTCACTGCTTTTACCCCATCTTGACTACTTCCACTAGAAACTCAGCATTTGATGAATTGTACCAACCTCCCTGTTTTATCTTGAATCATCCCAGCTGCATTTTTCCTGATGGACTGTGTGTGAGAGCATTGGGTCATTGTTTGACTGAAAAGTACAGGATCAGGGTTTTTTTTTTTTATCCCCATCCTCCCACTGTGTGAATCACCACTCTCCACAGCCATCTCTGCACACCTTTATCCAGTCCATACCCTTTGGAAGCACAGATTCATCTGGGTGGGCAAACAGGGTCTCTACATCTGGACCATGGCCCTTTAAGGCTCAGGTTCTGGCAGCAGTGGAAGTGGAGTCCCAGGCCAAGGACTTTCAGATGTTTATTTCTCTTCCCATTGTGGTTGCCTGATCAGGCTGCCATTGGTCTGGTGGTAGGGGAGGAAATGGCGGCCCTTTGTAGAAGGGGGACTGTGAATACCTATTTGTTGTCAGGACGCGAGTGGCGTTCTGTGAGCGCCCAGTGCCTCCTGTTCTCCGTCCTGAAAGCGCTAGGGCCGCACCAGCTTGGGTGGCGCCCTATTGTGCTTGTTTTTCCTCTCATTTCTGATATCAGCCATTTCCTGAGGCACGAGGGATGCTTTAGGGGAACCAGAAGTTTTAGGGGGTGTTGGGGTTGCGGTGTGTGTGGGTGATCGTGGGGTTCCCTTTGACCACCATCACCTCCAGCTCCATGAATGGTCAGTAGCAGGTGGGCGTGGGACTGAGCGCAGGGGCTGAGCTAGGGGCCTGCGGGACCTGCAGAGTGCAGGGCTTGGCTGTCCCGACCCTCCCAGCATGGGACTTTGCTGTGCCCTTTTCCAGAGCATTTGGCCCTGGCATCACTTACTCGTGTAGAACCTTCAGATTCACTTCAAAGGGCAGGGCCCCAGCCCCCCTGTTGTTGTCTGTTCTTTGATTGTTGTGATATGGCAGGGCCACATGGTGGTTTGATCCCTGCCAGAGGCTGGGCTTTGCAAATGACACTTTTTCAGTATCATTGTTTTGATTTTGCTTGTGTACCACATCCAGAGATGAAAAGGATCTACTTTTTGTTTTTGCTTTTTGGGTCATACCTGACAATGAATAGGGGATACTCCTGTCTCTGCAGTCAGGAGTTCTTCCTGGCAGTGCTCACAGGACCCTATGGGTGCTAGGAATCAAACCTAGGTAGGCCGCATGCAAGGCAAACGTCCTACCTGCTGTGTTATCTCTCCAGCCCCACTCAGGATTCGGAAACTGCCTCCTCGGTTTTCCTTGTAGATGCGTGTTCACTGCTCGCGTGTTGACAATCATAGACCGTTGACTGGACAGTTTTCTCTGATGTTCTTACGAGCCTTTGCTCCTGTTCCACCAGTTCTCCAGAACTCTGGGCTGCTTCTAGGCAGTTCCTCTCTGCTCTTGTGCTGGCTTCGAGTCACTGCTTTCTCCTCACATTGATGGATGATTACCCGGAGAAATTCATTGTCCTGTGCCCCACCTGCTCCCTATCTGCCTCTTTTACTTTGAATGAACCCCATTTTATTTTATTTTTTTCATGATGGACTGTGTGTGAGAGCATCGGCTCATGTTTGTCCAGTAGGACTTCTTACTTGTCACTAGCCCTCTACTGTGTGGCCGGCAAGTACAGCAGCTGCCTCCATCCCTTTAGGTGAGCCCACCCCTCTTATGCCACAGATCCACCTGGGTGGTCATCATGGTTCTCTCCACATCTGGAGTCTGGCTCTTTAAGGCTGCTTGTAGAAGCAGAAGTGACATCACAGGGGGCCCTTCCTGGTGCTTCTATTCCTGGAAACTGGGTCAGTGTCATTGCGCACATGGGTAAAGGACAGAGTAGGGCCCCTGTGGAAAAGTGGTACTCCGAAAGCCAACTTTGTGGCAGAAAGGGGACAATCTCCCGTGAGCGCCTGGCAGTTCCCCTTCTCCACCCTGAGCTGCGGGTCCTCGCCAGCTTAGGGGGGGCACTTTTTTTTCATTTTTTTATTATTATTAGTGAAACACCATGAGGTACAGTTGTAGATTTACATTTTTTGTGCTTGGGTTTAGATTATACAATGATCAAATACCCATCCCTCCACCAGTGCCCATTTTCCACCACCATGGATAATATCCCTCCCAACCCGATCCCTCCCATCCCACCCTGCCTCTATGGCAGGGCGATCCCTTGTGTTCTATCTCTCCTTTTTGGTGCTGTGGTCTGCAAAAGAGGCTTTGAGTGGCAAACATGTTCAGTCCATAGTCTACTTTCAATATGCATCTTCCCTCCTGGGAGGATCCTCCAAACATTCTTTATTTGGTGCTCCCTTCTCTATCTGAGCTGCCCTTTCCACTAGAATGCCTGGCTGGCCTCTAAGCTATGGAGTAAACCTCCTGGTGCTGATCTCAGCTATTCTTGGGTATTAATCTCATATTTTGTTACTTTATATTCCCCAGATGAATGCAGTCTTTCTATGTTTATCCCTCTCTTTCTGACTCATTTCGCTTAGCATGATACGTTCCATGTTGTACCACTTGTATATAAATTTCATGACTTCATCTTTTCTAACAGCTACATAGTACTCCATTGTGTAGATGTACCAAAGTTTCTTTAACCAGTCATCTGTTCTTGGGCATTCAGGTTTCTTCCAGTTTCTGGCTATTGTAAAGAGTGCTGCAATGAACAAACAAGTGCAAATGTCACTTCAACTACACATTTTTGCCTCTCTGGGATATATTCCCAGGAGTGGTATTGCTGGGTCAAATGGGAGCTCAATTTCTAATTTTTTGAGCATCATCCATACTGTTTTCCAGAAGGGCTGAACCAGTCGACATTCCCACCAACAGTGAAGGAGTGTCCCTTTCTCGCCACATCCACGCCAGCATCGGTTGCTTTTGTTCTTTTGGATGTGGGCCAGTCTCTGAGGTGTGAGATGGTATCTCATTGTGGTTTTGATCTGCATCTCCCTGATGATTAATGATGTAGAGCATTTTCTCATGTGCTTTTTTGCCATTTGGATTTCTTCTTTGAGAAAGTTTCTGTTCATTCCATTGCCCCATTTTTGGATGGGGTTGGATGATTTCTTCTTGTGGAGTTCAACCAGTATTTTGTATATCCTGGATATCAACCCCTTGTCAGATGTGTATTCGGCGAATATCCTTTCCCATTCTGTAGACTGTCTTTGTATTTTGGTCACTGTTTCTTTTGAGGTGCAGAAACTTCTTACTTTAAGATAGTCCCATTTATCTATCTCTGTTTTCACTTGCTCGGCCAGTGGCATGGCATCTTTGAAGATACCATTAGCTTCAGTGTCATAGAGGCTTTTGCCAACTTTGTCTTCAATGTACCTTATGGTTTCTGGTCTGATGTTGAGGTCTTTAATCCATTTTGATCTTACTTTTGTACATGGTGTTAGGCAGAGTTCTGAGCCCACTTTTTTGCATGTAGCCATCCAGTTCTGCCAGCACACTTTGTTAAAGAGGCTTTCCTTACTCCACTTCACATTACTTGCACCTTTATCAAAAATTAGATGATCATATGGTTGAGGGGTGATGTCAGTGTATTCAACCCTATTCCACTGGTCTGCAGTTCTGCCTTTGTTCCAGTACCATGCTGTTTTGATTATTACTGCTTTGTAGTACAGTTTGAAGTTAGGGAGGTTGATTCCTCCCATTTTCTTTTTTCCCAAGAATTGCTTTAGCTATTAGTGGAGGCTTATTGTTCCATATAAATTGCAGGAGTGTTTGCTCCATTTCTTTTAAGAATGTCATGGGTATCCTGATAGGGTTTACATTGAATTTATACAATGCTTTTGGTAGTATTGTAGGGGGGCACTTTTGGACTTCTTTTTTACTTATTCCCTGATACCAGGTGGTTCCTGAGATGCGGTGGATCTTTGACGGGATCAAGGGTGGAGGATGTGAGTGAGTGATCCTGGGGGGCACCTGCAGCCACAATCGCATCCAACTCTGCGATGGAGGAGCAGCGGGTGGGTACAGGGCTGAGCAACGGATCTGTGGGCCTTGTTGGTGAGGGACCTTCCACGGGCTGGGGCTTGGCCATCCTGACCTCCAGCTAACCTACGTTGAGACCTTGGCCCCAGACTCGCTGCTGTAAAATCTCCAGATTCACTTTCAGCAGAGTTGCAGCTCCCATAATGCCAAGAGACTCTGTTACTGTCCGGCTTTTTCAATGGCTTCCCTGGTATGATGGGGCCATCCGGAGCAGTGGATCCACAGGTGACGGGTTTTAGTTTCCTTTTGCGGCTATTTTTGGTGGGGAATGGGGGCTCTGCATGCCCGAATATACCCTGAGGGCTTACTCTGAATCCTGGCTCAGATATTCTTCCTGGAGTGTACTGGGGGCCATGGGGATGCGTAGGGATGCAGAGGATTGACTGGTGTCAACAAGGCAAGCATCTTTCTAGTTTTACTGTCTGCTGGATCAGGAACTTCTACTTCTTCACATCAGGTTCCAAAACCCTGTCTAGATACCTGTTTATCGATGTGAGTACTGGGGGTAAAGGGTGTGTGTTAGTGTGTATGTGTGTGTGTGTGTGTGTGTGTAGAAAGTGAGTTATTTTAAGAGATGAAGGGCTGTCCCCGTGATAGAGCCACATTCTGGGGTATGGTTGTGGGGGGCAGCCCTGCTGCCAGCCTGTAGGGTGCTGATGCATGTGATCTGGCCTCCGAGTCAGCCTCTGGCTGTGCCTGTGAGAGCCTTTTGTGGGACCCAGGGAGGAGTCCTCAGGTCAAGACAGGGCTGAGTTTTCTCCTTTGTAACCAAGCCCAGAGCTTGTGTTGTGAAAGGCAACACAGATGCCAACCTATTTTGCTTCTCCTGGGGAGACAGCAGCATTAGGCAGTATCCCCCAGGTGGGTCTGTGAGCCAGTGCCCGAGGGTGTGGCTGGTCATGTCTGGGGATATGGGGGGCCCCGCCCGACCACTCTCCGGCCCGCGGATATGACCCTAGGATCCGTAGGTGCAGGGAAGGACTGACCGAATGAACACAAGGCACAAGAGATAGAATACAGCTTAGAAACAAAGAGAAAAAGGGACAGACTTTATTGAGGGCGATGGGGGTATATATTAGTGAGGTAGCTACACAAAGCGTTGTGCCCAAATGTGGTTAGGAAAGTTACACAGTCTATAAGTTTGACATACCATGCATTACAAAGCTTATACTAAGTAAATCATTGTCACTTACAGCCATGACAATTGTTTTCTCGGAATAATCATACATAGCACAGGCTTTACCTGCCAAAGGTCATGTAGGTGAGGATTACCATACCACAGGCTTTACCTGCGAAGGGCCACATAGGTCATATTACCATACCACAGGCTTTACCTGCCGAGGGTCATGTAGGTCACGATTACCATACCACAGGCTTTACCTGCCGAGGGCCACATAGGTTAAGATAGCCATACCTAGCACAGGCACATAGGCTCTTGGTCAGTTAAAGGGCCAGCTTCCCACATCTCCCCCTTCCTTTATTATAAAAGACGCCAGCTAGGGGGAGCATTGACTGGGCCCCTCCAGGATATCAAGAAGCCCTCTGTTTTGCAGAGGGGAGGAAAGTAGACAGAGCCCATTTTCCCCTACCCACCCTACTAGCGGAGGGGAACCGTGGAAAAAGGCCAGTGTTAGGCAGAGGAAACCTCCATGCAGGCCCAGTGTCCTCCACAGGTAGTCGGAATCAGCCATGAGGCCTCCCTTGCAGTGCTTTGCCAGACACCTAGTGGCTGAACAAAATGGAATAGGGTAAAGTCCGACTCTTTCATACCGAGATTGTCAGATCAGAGAGGGGCAGGGGAACTGGCCATGAACAACTCAAGTTTGGGTCCAACTAACCACAACCTGCTAGCAGTCCTCTGTAGCAGCAGAATTTGCGGCCGCATGGTCTAGGGGAGCATCTTCCATTGCCAGGCGGTGGTAATGCACCTGTATAGGTGCTGCGACCAGTGAGGCAACCTGCTGTTTGATAAAGCTGATTAGACGGTTAAACACGCAAGGTCCAATAGTAACAATTAAAAAGAGTGCAGTAAGGGGGCCCAAGAAGGGGAGTAGGTATGGGAGAAGAGTGTGAAAGCCCCAGGTAGAGGTAGAGGACTCTCGTTGGCGTTGTCTGAGCTCTAAACCCTCGTGGAGTTCCAGCATGGTATCCCGAATGACTCCACTATGATTGACATAGAAACAGCATTCCTCCCCCAGTGCAGCATAGAGTCCACCCTCTTTCAAAAAGAAGGTCAAGTCCTCTCCGATTCTGCAGAGCAACTTCAGACAAGGAATTGAGGGATTCTTCCAAATGGGCGATCCAGCCTTCCAAGCGGCTGATATTTGCATCGACAGCGGCATGATGGGAGGCTAGTGCAGAGTGTTGAGTCACCAGGGATGCGATGCCTGTCCCTGCGCCCGCAAGGGTCAGGGTCAGGAGGGTAGCGACAGTGTGAACAGGTTGCGATGATTACGATGGAGATCAGTCCTATTGTCCCAAGCTTCCTAAAAGGAATTAACCGGATGGTAGAGAGCTCACAACGGAGACACAGAAGTCCTGGGCGGGGTGAAAGACGGATCCAGCCAGATGTGGGTTAAGTCCCGCTCAAACGCACAGCCACCAGGATCCAGATGAAGGGAGAGTTCACTGGTCTAATTGGAGAGAAGTATCAGGGATATGGGTGACACATAGATTGGAAGGGTCAAGGGAAGGAGGTGCGGCACCAACACAAAAACCACGACCTGATACATCTAGGAGGGAAAATGTCAAGAGGACAGAGGCCCACTCATGGGAGGGGGCATCTGATATAGACTAAGGCAAGGGGCTGCCTAAGAGGTCAAAAAGTGGAGGGAACGGTTGCACGCAGCTGTACAGCCTGCAATGTCAGGTCTCTTTCCAAGTGCAGCTGGATATTGTGCCCTCACTGTCATACTTATCTCTTTTTTTTCTTTTTGGGTCACACCCAGCGATGCTTAGGGGTTACTCCCAGCTCTGCACTGTGGAATTACTCCTATCAGTGTTCAGGGGGCAATATGGGATGCTGAGAATCAAACCCGGGTCGCCCACATGCAAGACAGACATCTTACCCACTGTGCTATCACTCCAGCCCTGTTGTGCTTATCTTTGCCCTTGGATAATTAGCATGGCTTTTCATAATATCAACAAAATGAATTTGTTTTTGTTTTGGGCCTGAAAGACTCAGCCTTTATTCCTGGCTGTTCACAGAGGTTGTTTTTGGTGGTGCTCAGGGATCCGCCCCTGTCAGCCTCTTGGAAGGCAAATGCCCTACCTGCTGTTTTCTTCCACCCACTAAGGAATATTTTTTGACTTTATATTTAAATATTGAATGAGGGAGCACATAACAAAGTTAAATGTAGCCGGAGAGATAGTACACACAATTGTGCTTCCCTTGCACAGAGCCAACCCAGGTTGAATCTGGACATCAGATATGTTCCCCCAGTCATCACTGGGTCTGGTCAAAAATGAAAACTCAGAAAGGTAATTTGGGAATTGCCAAGCCTGGGTATGTGTGGTTGACGAATCCGCCCCACCTGCTGTACTATCTTTCAGCACCAACTTTATATTTTGTATGCGTCCATTTTTTTTTGTTTAGTTTCATTTTTCTGCCACACCGTGATATTCAGATGTGACTCTGGATTCTCCACTCACTTATCAGTCTTGGTGTTTGCTTGGGAGATCCTATGGGATCCAGGGATTGAATTGGACAAGTTGCGTGCAAGGCAGCAAAAGTGAAGATTGTGTTGTTTGCGCACTTTCAGTAACTTGGCTGGTTATATCAGGGACATATGGGTTAGGCCTCTCGCCTTTTCATTTGTCACTAATCTCTACATTGATTCTGTGGGGGCAGGGTATTCTAGGGTGACGCCAGCTGTAATCCCCTGGCTGGTAGGAGGAGCCCTGAGGCCAGGGAGGAGAGGTGTGTGTGCAGCTGAGTATCTGAGGACCCTCCAAGGCTTGGGCCCTGGGCATCGTGTCTGTGAAACATACTGCTGACCCCGGGGGCCTCGGGCTCCTGGATGCAGGCATCTGTGCTGTACTCATAGGGCCCTTCACTCCCTTGGGGTGATCCTGTGCTTCATTCTTCTTCATTAGTCATGTGTTCAAGGGATTTAGGGTCCTTTGTACCCCTTTCCCTTACCAGCCTGGCTGCACAGCCTGTAATGTTGGGGTGCCCTTTTCAGTCGCAGCAGAACCACCTTGCACCCCGCCCTCTCTGTCACTAAGCTTGTCTTTGCCCTCAGATCATTAGCATGTTTTTTGAGTCACTGTCACTGTCCTCCCGTTGTTCATCAATTTATTCGAACGGGCCCAGTAACTTCTCCATTGTGAGACTTGTTGTTACTGTGTTTGGCATATCGAATCTGTAACGGGGAGCTTGCCAGGCTTTGCCGTGTGGACGAGATACTCTCGGTAGCTTGCTGGGCTGTCCGAGAGGGGTGGAGGGATCGAACTTGGGTCAGCCATGTTGGCTGCTTGCAAGGCAAATGCCCTACCACTGTGATATCGCTTCAGCCCTGTTTTTTGAGTATACGAAGACAATTTGTTTTGTTTTGGTTTGGATTCTGATGTTCCCGAGGGGTTTATTCTTGGCGGTCCTCAGGTGTTCCTTTGGGCAGTGCTCAGAATCCTGCCCCAGTCAGCCTTGTGCAAGGCAGATGCCCATATGCAAGAGAGATAGCTATTCTCTCTCTGACCCACTATGAAATATTCTTTGCTTTTATGTTAAAAAGTCAATGAATGAGCCCTTAATAAAGCTAGTATGTGCTGAACTTATAGTATATTGGGAAGGGTGCTTGCCTTACACTGGGTTTGATTCACAGTATCCCATATGATCCTCAAATATCCCTGAGTCTAGTCAAATAGAAAACCCAAAAGGCTAGTGTGTGATTGTCAAGCTCCTCCCAGCGATACTCCCAAAGAATCTTCCCTTTTCTCTGGGCCTATTTGGACAGTGAGAACCACAGAGATGTCATCCACCTGCTCGGCTTGTTCACCCAGGTGTCATTCGACTAATTCTTACCTTACTTGCTGTGATTTATTTCAGAACTCAAACCACAGTGTCAGGATTTGGCAGAGCTGCGATCTGACTTGGGAATAGGGTCACTGAATATGCGTGAGCTGTTTAGATTCACACATTTAAAAATGAATATCATTATACCCTGCGGGATAGATCAGTGGAGCAAGCATGTGACTTGAAAGGGGGGGGGGTCCGAGCGCTCTCCCTGCCATTATATCTGTGATCTCTGGACACTGCAAGGAGGAAATCCAGAGTCTTACCCTGGGAGTAAAAGGCACTTAGCCTTACTGGGTACTGAAACTGAAAAAAAATCTATTATTTTTCATATCAATAAAGTACTTTAATTTTTTTCTTTTATTGAAAACAAACACAAGTGGTAATTGTTTCAAAGAACTGGTTTGTCAGTTCGTGTTGTGTATTCAAAAAATAAATATGAAGCCCTCTCTCTCTCCTCTCTCTCTTCTCTTTCCTCCGCACCCAGCTGAATTTGATGGTATCAGCCTACTTTCCCCAACCTTTGGACAGCCGATGGCCATGGGTGGATGACGGAGGGAATGAGGGCCAGGCTGGTTGGTATCGATTGCAGTTTCCTCCAATCTCATCTCAATTCTCCTCTGATTCTCCTTTCATGAATCTCCTTCATTCCTCTTGGACTCTCCCTCTTGGATTCTATCTTGATATTTTTTCCCTTGCCGAGTCTTACAGCCTTAGTTATCTCCCAAATCATGAGGGAGTTGGGGTAGCAATTACACATAGGCGAGGTCATACAATCAATGGATGTATGGTCCCTCTCTAGGGGGAAGCTTCTTCTAGGACAAACTCTTTCAGCAAGAAGACCCACCTAAATGTGAAATGCCATCTATGGGTGTGTTTTTCCTTCCCTTAGTCCAGCAACCATATAAACATTCATCTTAATTCTACTCCTTAATAAAATTAATCATTTTGTATGAACACAGTAATAGATACATTACGCTGGGGACATCTTAATATAGATCTCAGACTACAGTGCTCAGGTCAGATTAGTCTTAACACTAGCATGGTCCTAATCTAGTTGTTACTCTTTGGAACATGACAGAATTTGTCCATGGCCATGCTCTTAACTTATATGGCATTGTGGTTTAGCCCATTTTGATACCAGTGTACCTAACAGCTAGCTCTGGGCCCATTCAGTCCCTCATCAAGACCCTGCCTTTGGAGTGCTAAAAACTAAGGGCAACTGAGGCTTAGATTGAGAAAGCAGATGCCCAGGTATGAATTATTATTTGGAGTCAATTAACTCCCAAGTTACATAGTCATAGTATTAACTGTTTTCCTATGTCTATATGAAAAGGACGCTGCTCTAAAATAACTATGCAAAGAACATAAGGAGAAGAGAAAAGCAGTATTTCACTCAGATTTCTGAGGAATCCGACCTTACGAGTTAACAGAGTCTGATTAGGAGAAAAGTATGACAGGCCAGTTGTTAAAGCAAATTACAGAGAAGGAAGTTACAGAGAAACACAGAAGAATGTGTGTGTCTCAGGAGCACTGTGGTAAACCTAAGCTCCCTGTTGCGAGGGAGAAAGGACATACCAATGTTAAACCTAAAGTGTTTAGAGCTATATTCCAAGAAACAGAGCAATGTGAGTAACTCAGGAGCATTGTTATGGGTGTAATCCAATAAACTTAAACTCACTGTGACAATGGAGAGTGGACATACCAGTGTTAAACCTAGAATGTTTAAAGCTATATTTCCAACAGAATAGTGTAGTACTTGGGCTGGAGCAATAGCACAGCGGGTAGGGCGTTTCCCTTGCGCAAGGCCCTTGAGGCTGACCCGAGTTCAATTCCTCTGCTCCTGTCGGAGAGCCCGGCAAGCTACCGAGAGTATCGCGCCCACATGGCAAAACCTGGCAAGCTCCCCGTGACATATTAGATATGCCAAACACAGTAACAACAGTTCTCACGATGGAGCCGTTACCAGGCCTGCTCAAGCAAATCGAAGAACAAAGAACGGGAGGACAGTGTAGTGGGAAGATACGGAAGTTGAAGATAGGGGAGGTTGTGCTGCGTCCAGCCTTCTACACCATTCCAGAGTTGACTCACGGACCAGAGAGAAGAGTGCCAGCACTAACAGGTCCTTTGAAGGCTTTCTGCGGACGTCCCTGGGACTTGGGATGTTGGGCCCCCACACCATCAAATCTGGATGAACTACAAAATTTGGAGTGTTTGTTCACACCAGCTTGCAGGCTGTCCTGCTAGGCAAAGTAGCAGGCTCCCAAGAGAAGCACAGTCTGTTGGTTAGAAAAAAGCACATCCTGATGCACCTGTCCTTTTCATAAGCACCTACAAAATTAGATTCACCAGACCTACATCCTGTTACCCCGTAAATTTATGTAATCATAGTTATTGAAGCAAGGAAAAGCAAATACACAAAGAAATTAGCTATTGACACTTACTACCTCACTTTGGAGGGACCCTAACCTATTGTTCCTATTTGCACTCTGTGACGATCTGGCACCCTAGTGGAGTGGTTACAAGAAATTGAGTATGTGTATGGAATAATTCCGCTAAGAAGTAAGCTTGTGAACTAAATTTCATATTCTTACTGTAACAAACACCAAATCATTGTAGCCGAACAATAGATCAACGTGTCTGAAAAAGAGGCTTTCTCCTGCACACCTGCTATACCGTTGTTCTTGGCAACTGGTTCAAATTTTGAAGAATTATAGGTTAATAAATCATCTAGTACAAAAATATTAAAAGACTATTTAGCTGCACAGCAGTTAAGGGACTTTCCGTTCATTTGTCTGATCCTTATAGAATTCATGGCTATGTAGAGCTTGAGCACTGTTTGAAGAGTTGCTGCACACAGCTCTCAAGGAATAACTGGAGAGAGAGCACCATTTACTCTGAACACTCACAAATACAGACACAGGAATTTTGGCGTACACAAATATCTTCCCAGTCATCACCAATCCCTGAGTCCACTTCTGAGCTACCCCTGACCCCTTTCTGAGCCACGTGATTCTCTTAGAGCTAGAAATAGCTCTCTCCTATAATTGTGAAAATAAACAGTTGAAGCTACTCAAGACCTGGACTTTCAGTGCTATATAAATGTACGTGGGGACTCAGAGAGATGGTTTGGGTGGCTATTTGCAAAGAATCTTTGTGAATTTTATTTCCTTCATAAAAAAAAGGCTTCTGATCGACATGCTATCTGTCCAGTCTGTCTGTCTCCATCTGACCCAGACCTGGCAACCCTCAGTGTCCTATCCTATCACAGAAACGGGGCAAAATGAACCTTTCTGAGCAGGAAAGTACCTGGTCAGGAATACTTGAAGCCTGGCCCTTTAAGGCTCTGGGCGAAGGTGCAGGTGACGTCACAGAATCCAGGTCCTTTATCCGCACTGCCTTGGCATTCTGGGCGGAAGTGCAGGCGGGCCAAGTTGCCACAGAAGGTGAGGAGCGGGTGACAGGCCCCCCAGGGCATGCAGGGCGGTCCAGGGGTACGGGAAGATCGGTTTCCCCGCAGCCCGCCTGAGTGGTCGATCTGAGCGCCTGAACCTCAGCGGTCTCCACCTTGTGGGCAGTGGGGTTGCTCGTGGCGGTGGCCCGGGTTGGCGGCCCCTCACCAGGGATGCGCTGAGCGCCCCTGCCGAAAGCTTTTTCTTATTTATAAATTGAGTTTGAGGGAAAGAAGGTCGTTGTTACTAAGGAGAACTTACTTAGGAAGATGCTTAAGGGGGGGACGGGGCTGGCCGGGTTTGATCCTGGCACCCCACAGCGTCCCGGTACCAGCCAGGAGTGAGCCCAGAGCCAGGGGCCTGTAATAGGGTGGGTGGGGGAGGGGAAGCACATTTATGTGCTTATGGCTCAAAAGCATTTGGCAGAGTGTTTTTTTCTTTTTGGTTCACACCCAGCAATGCACAGGGGTTACTCCTGGCTCTGCGCTCAGGAATTACCCCTGGAGGTGCTCAGGGGACCATATTGGTTACTGGGAATCCGGGTTGGTCACATGCAAGGGAAACACCCTACCGTCTGTGCTGTTGCTCTAGCCCCACATGGCAGAGCCTTTGATCTTCACTTGTTCCTTCTGCATTCAGTGGGTTCTGGGAGTGCAAGGAGGTGGGGAGCTTCTCTTTACTTTTTCTTTCTTTTTTTATTTTGCTTTTTGAGTTACACCCAGCGATGCACGTGGGTTCCTCCTGGCTCTCCATTCAGCACGCACTCGTAGTGGTGCCAGGAACCATAGGAGATGCCCAGAATTAAAATCGAATGCAAGGCAAGCACCTAACCTGCTATACGATCTCTCCAATTCCTTTATAATTTATTTTATTATACATTTTTGGGCCACAACACCACTCAGAGGGACAAAGCCACACGGGTTCCGGGGCCGAGTCCTCCAAGCCTACTGGAATTGGAGACGAACATCTTCCAACCATATCCTCCAAATTCCAGTAGGCGGGGGTCACACACACCACCTGGCCCCCTGGCGCCGTGTAATCCCATCAGCGGCCAAGACTCAGAGACTATAAAATCCAGATCCCGGACGAGACCAGTGCAGTGAGTCTCCTGCCCCTGCGCCTGGCTGTTCCTCGCTGGGGTCCCTTGGAGGGGAGAGGGTTGAGCTTTCCTCCCCGCCCCGACCAGGGCTCTGGCAGCCGAAGACCTCCAGGACCTGCCACCACCATGCTGAGACCACTCTCCGCACAGATGAAGGTACTGGCAGAGGGACAAAGCCACGCGGGTTCCGGGGCCGAGTCCTCCAAGCCTACTTGAATTGGAGTCGAGCATCTTCCACCGAGATCCTCCAAATTCCAGTAGGCGGGGGTCACACCCACCACCTGGCCCCCTGGCGCCGTGTAATCCCATCAGCGGCCAAGACTCAGAGACTATAAAATCCAGATCCCGGACGAGACCAGTGCAGTGAGTCTCCTGCCCCTGCGCCTGGCTGTTCCTCGCTGGGGTCCCTTGGAGGGGAGCGGGTTGAGCTTTCCTCCCCGCCCCGACCGGGGCTCTGGCAGCCGAAGGACTCCAGGACCTGCCACCACCATGCTGAGACCACTCTCCGCACACATGAAGGTACTGGCAGAGGGACAAAGCCACGTGGGTTCCGGGGCCGAGTCCTCCAAGCCTACTCGAATTGGAGTCGAGCATCTTCCACCCAGATCCTACAAATTCCAGTAGGCGGGGGTCACACCCACCACCTGGCCCCCTGGCGCCATGTAATCCCATCAGCGGCCAAGACTCAGAGACTATAAAATCCAGATCTCGGACGAGACCAGTGCAGTGAGTCTCCTGCACCTGCGCCTGGCTGTTCCTCGCTGGGGTCCCTTGGAGGGGAGCGGGTTGAGCTTTCCTCCCCGCCCCGACCGGGGCTCTGGCAGCCGAAGACCTCCAGGACCTGCCACCACCATGCTGAGACCACTCTCCGCACACATGAAGGTACTGGCAGAGGGACAAAGCCACGCGAGTTCCGGGGCCGAGTCCTCCAAGCCTACTCGAATTGGAGTCGAGCATCTTCCACCCAGATCCTCCAAATTCCAGTAGGCGGGGGTCACAGCCACCACCTTGCCCCCTGGCGCCGTGTAATCCCATCAGCGGCCAAGACTCAGAGACTATAAAATCCAGATCCCGGACGAGACCCGTGCAGTGAGACTCCTGCCCCTGCGCCTGACTGTTCCTCGATGGGGTCCCTTGGAGGGGAGCGGGTTGAGCTTTCCTCCCCGCCCCGACCGGGGCTCTGGCAGCCGCAGACCTCCAGGACCTGCCACCACCATGCTGAGACCACTCTCCGCACACATGAAGGTACTGGCAGAGGGACAAAGCCACGCGGGTTCCGGGGCCGAGTCCTCCAAGCCTACTCGAATTGGAGTCGAGCATCTTCCACCCAGATCCTCCAAATTCCAGTAGGCGGGGGTCACACCCACCACCTGGCCCCCTGGCGCCGTGTAATCCCATCAGCGGCCAAGACTCAGAGACTATAAAATCCAGATCCCGGACGAGACCAGTGCAGTGAGTCTCCTGCACCTGCGCATGGCTGTTCCTCGCTGGGGTCCCTTGTAGAGGAGCGGGTTGAGCTTTCCTCCCCGCCCCGACCGGGGCTCTGGAAGCCGAAGACCTCCAGGACCTGCCACCACCATGCTGAGACCACTCTCCGCACACATGAAGGTACTGGCAGAGGGACAAAGCCACGCGGGTTCCGGGGCCGAGTCCTCCAAGCCTACTCGAATTGGAGTCGAGCATCTTCCACCCAGATCCTCCAAATTCCAGTAGGCGGGGGTCACACCCACCACCTGGCCCCCTGGCGCCCTGTAATCCCATCAGCGGCCAAGACTCAGAGACTATAAAATCCAGATCCCGGACGAGACCAGTGCAGTGAGTCTCCTGCCCCTGCGCCTGGCTGTTCCTCGCTGGGGTCCCTTGGAGGGGAGCGGGTTGAGCTTTCCTCCCCGCCCCGACCGGGGCTCTGGCAGCCGAAGACCTCCAGGACCTGCCACCACCATGCTGAGACCACTCTCCGCACACATGAAGGTACTGGCAGAGGGACAAAGCCACGCGGGTTCCGGGGCCGAGTCCTCCAAGCCTACTCGAATTGGAGTCGAGCATCTTCCACCCAGATCCTCCAAATTCCAGTAGGCAGGGGTCACACCCACCACCTGGCACCCTGGCACCGTGCAATCCCATCAGCGGCCAAGACTCAGAGACTATAAAATCCAGATCCCGGACGAGACCAGTGCAGTGAGTCTCCTGCCCCTGCGCCTGGCTGTTCCTCGCTGGGGTCCCTTGGAGGGGAGCGGGGTGAGCTTTCCTCCCCGCCCCGACCGGGGCTCTGGCAGCCGAAGACCTCCAGGACCTGCCACCACCATGATGAGACCACTCTCCGCACACATGAAGGTACTGGCAGAGGGACAAAGCCACGCGGGTTCGGGGGCCGAGTCCTCCAAGCCTACTCGAATTGGAGTCGAGCATCTTCCACCCAGATCCTCCAAATTCCAGTAGGCGGGGGTCACACCCACCACCTGGCCCCCTGGCGCCGTGTAATCCCATCAGCGGCCAAGACTCAGAGACTATAAAATCCAGATCCCGGATGAGACCAGTGCAGTGAGTCTCCTGCCCCTGCGCCTGGCTGTTCCTCGCTGGGGTCCCTTGGAGGGGAGCGGGTTGAGCTTTCCTCCCCGCCCCGACCGGGGCTCTGGCAGCCGCAGACCTCCAGGACCTGCCACCACCATGCTGAGACCACTCTCCGCACACATGAAGGTACTGGCAGAGGGACAAAGCCACGCGGGTTCCGGGGCCGAGTCCTCCAAGCCTACTCGAATTGGAGTCGAGCATCTTCCACCGAGATCCTCCAAATTCCAGTAGGCGGGGGTCACACCCACCACCTGGCCCCCTGGCGCCGTGTAATCCCATCAGCGGCCAAGACTCATAGACTATAAATTCCAGATCCCGGACGAGACCAGTGCAGTGAGTCTCCTGCCCCTGCGCCTGGCTGTTCCTCGCTGGGGTCCCTTGGAGGGGAGCGGGTTGAGCTTTCCTCCCCGCCCCGACCGGGGCTCTGGCAGCCGAAGACCTCCAGGACCTGCCACCACCATGCTGAGACCACTCTCCGCACACATGAAGGTACTGGCAGAGGGACAAAGCCACGCGGGTTCCGGGGCCGAGTCCTCCAAGCCAACTCGAATTGGAGTCGAGCATCTTCCACCCAGATCCTCCAAATTGCAGTAGGCAGGGGTCACACCCACCACCTTGCCCCCTGGCGCCGTGTAATCCCATCAGCGGCCAAGACTCAGAGACTATAAAATCCAGATCCCGGACGAGACCAGTGCAGTGAGTCTCCTGCCCCTGCGCCTGGCTGTTCCTCGCTGGGGTCCCTTGGAGGGGAGCGGGTTGAGCTTTCCTCCCCGCCCCGACCGGGGCTCTGGCAGCCGAAGACCTCCAGGACCTGCCACCACCATGATGAGACCACTCTCCGCACACATGAAGGTACTGGCAGAGGGACAAAGCCACGCGGGTTCCGGGGCCGAGTCCTCCAAGCCTACTCGAATTGGAGTCGAGCATCTTCCACCCAGATCCTCCAAATTGCAGTAGGCAGGGGTCACACCCACCACTTTGCCCCCTGGCGCCGTCTAATCCCATCAGCGGCCAAGACTCAGAGACTATAAAATCCAGATCCCAGAACCGCGCGGCCGCATTCGCGACCGCGCGACATCTTATCAGAACATCTTTTTATGATATTTTATTATCTCATTCCTACTTTGGACAAACTTGCAGGCTATCGAATATAGCCTGCCCACAGGGCAGAGTCTGGCAAACTCCCCGTGGCGCACCAAATATGCCAAATACCAGTAACAATGATGGGTCTCTTCTCCTAAAGAGCCTTGAATATAATCTCAGGGCTAGGATGAAAGAGACGTTACTGGGGCCTGCTTGAGGCAATCGACGAATAACAGGATGATGAAATGTAATGAAAATTAAAAACACCACTCAGTGCTCAGGGATTACTCTTTGTTCTGAGCTCAGGCTTCATTTTTAGCAGTGCTGAGGTGGGTGAGCGTATGTACTGTTGCATATTGACCCCGGCTTAGCTGCTTGAAAGAAAAGCACCCTATCATCTTACTATCTTTGTTAACCCTATATGATTATATTTCCTCAGAAAAAAGAATTTCTGCCTCACCTGTCAAGATTCCAAGCATCCCTCACTGTCCATCTCTCCCAGACCAGGGGTGTGCCCTGCTGTTGAAGTGAGTACTTGCAGAAAGGGGTTTTCCCGGGACCAGCTGCAGTAGGTTTTAAATGTCTCACTCTTAGGGGGTGGTCATTAGTATAGTCAGGAGGGCGTTTGTCTTTCTTATAGTGACCAGAGTTATGCCCCGACACGGCATAGGGTTCCCTGAGCATCAGTAGGTATGGCCGCAACCCTCCCACACCAGAATTTGTTTTGACACACGAGTATTCTTTGAACTTCTTTTTGGTGTTGTGATATTTCACCTGTCTTTCCCCCCCTGTTTGCTACAAACTTGGAGATAATCAGAGACTCTCCCCACTCAGTGTCTGTGTGTCTAGGATGCAGGGTGAGCCATGTCATGTCCCCCAAATGTAAAGCAGGTGTTTAGCCCTCTGAGCTCCTCTCCCTGGGTCTAACTCACAACTTGGGGAGCAGATAAGGTAAGATTTAGGACCATACCTGGCAGTGCCTGAGGTCTGTGTCCTGCTCAGGGGACTAGGGGTACCAGGGAATGCCCTCAGGCTTTCAGTTGGCCAATATCTGCTTCAGTCTGGTGTATTCTCTCCTACTCCTCTATTCATACCTTAATTGGAAGTTCTTAAATATAAACAGTCTTGAGTCCTTTGACAAAGAGGCTGTTGGGAGGAAAGGAAGGACTTGGAGGCTCTGAGTGAAATTATGGACTTTAAACTTTCACTTGGGGTAATCACAATTTTTTCTCCACTTTTTGGGTCACACTGGCGATGCTCAGGGCTTATTCCTGGCTCTGCACTCACCCTCTGTACTCAGGATGCACTCCTGGTAGTGCTCGGGGAAGCATATGGGATGCCAGGAACCAAACCCAGGTCAGCTGGGTGCAAGTCAAATGCCCTGCCCGTTGTACTGTCACTCTGGCCCCAAGTGTAATTTTTCATCCCTTTTTTCTTTTATAAAATCATGTACCCATAGGAGTAAAATCATATAGTCTGAAAACCTGGCCTATAAGCCCTGAGGACTTCTGAGTGTGGTCCCAAAACAGAAAAAAAAAACCCAAAGGATTGACCCTTGTGAATATATTACCAGATTTCAGACCTCTGTTGTTGGCAGATAAATTCCTCATTGCCTTTATTTGGGCAGGAGGGGGATTGTCTGTGTGGGCTTTTGCCAAACCCAGCAGTTCTCTGGGATCACTCCTTGGTGATTCAGGATGTGAAGTTGAGTCTGCCACATGCATGACAAGTGCCCTGCCATTCACTGTGTGCTCTTTCTGGCCCCTGCAAACCTTTGAAATTGCAGTTTGTACTTCTCGCTCAGGTTTGCACCGGGAGGCCCCAGGTGCCAGCAGCCCTGCCTGGACCTCTACCAGCTGGGCCTCATCCCTGTTTCCTGCCTGTGTCCTTCTCATATGGTTCACAGTACTTATAGAGACCTTGATTTCCTGGGATCAGTGATAGGCCAGGGGTGCAAGCCCTGGCCTTGCAGGCAACCAGCCACATGGTACAATCTCCTGCACAACGCAGGATTCCTCAAGCACCACCTGGGTGAGCCCAAAGATCTGCCACCTGTGGCTCCAAAACCCAAGTCTCACCTGCATTCTCCAAAACTGGCTGGTGGATGTTGACACATGAAAAAAAAAAACTTTTTTTCTGGTCATACCCTGTGGTTGCTGCTTTTGGTACCCAGTGTGGTGTCAGGGACTGAACACAGGTCAGCTGTGTACAAGGCCCATACCCTACCATACTATAGTTCTGACACCTAATTTTTTTTTGGTTGGCCACACCCCGTGGAGTTTACCCCTGGCTCTGTTTTGATTGATTGCTCTAGGTTTGGGGATCCTGTGGGGTGATGGGGACTGAACCCTTGTCAGCTGTGTGTCAGACAAGCACCTTGTGATCTGTGCTATCTCTGTAGCGATCATAAAAATGCTTTTATGCTGGGTAAAGTCCAGAACCTTGTGTTCTTTTTTCCGATTATCTACACAATTCACTTTTTACTTGTGTGTTTTTGTTTTGGGGCCACAGCCAGCAGTACTCTGGGTACTGGAGTAACCTGACTCTGCACTTAGAAGTCATTCCAGGTGGCTTGGGGGGGTCCAGTGGAATGTGGGGGATTAAACCAGAGTAAGATTCATTCAAGGCAATTGCCCTCCCCAATATGCTGTTGCTCTGGCCCGGGGCCTACTTCTTCTCTGTTCCACTATATTTCTGTTTAGATATCATAGCATTTTCAGTTCAAGTGGATCTTTGACCCGTGAGATATGAGAGCAGGTCAGCTGCTTGCCCTGCCCTCCTTGAGAGCAATTTCAGACTCCAAAGCAGAAACTTCTGGTCAGGACCCTGGGGTTTGTGCACCTCTGTCATGCTCACAGTGCTGACGTCTCTAGATCTTTGCACGGAGCTTCCTGCTGATTCTCAGGAATTATAGGTGAGAGAAGTTGATGTCACGCTGTCTGACCCACCGTCCACAGGGAGGAGGAAAGTGACTAGATGATATGATGCAGTGACAGGAGCGCATAGGCCTTTCGGGCTGACTGTCTCTAGAGTTGTTTCAGGAGGGAGCACTGGCTCTACTCATATATGTGAGGTAGGAGGGAAGACCTTTAATTTATTTTCAGGTTCTTTCTGAGCATAGGAAAGTTTATACAGGAATGAAACATTATTCATGTCATGACTGTGGGAGGGTCTTCACTTTCTATTTTTTTTTCTTTTTGGGTCATTCCTGGATCTGCACTAAGGAGTTACTCCTGGCAGTGCTCAGGGTACCATATGGGATGCTTGGAATCGAACATGGGTCAGCTGCATGGAATGCTGGGAAGGGAACATGGGTCGGCTGCATGCAAGGCAAACACCCTACCCGCTTTTCTAAAGGGGCTAAGGGGCTGGAAACCACCGAACTCCTTGGCAAAGCTGTTTTTTCGATGATGTTTTCTCCTTTGCTTCCCTCCCAGGCACCCAAGTGGAGGAGAGGGGGCGACCATGATGCTTTCTGTTGGGAGGGCAACAGCAGTGCTCAAGAAATCGATGGGGTTCTCCACTGGCAATTCCTGGACAATAGGGTGGCAGTTCATTGCAAGGTCTCGAGGATGAGGTACTGGAGGTCACCTGGGCAACCCTGGGCTGACACCCGAAAGGGCCTTTAGAGGACCCAGCCATTCCTGGGGGACCAAGTGTCTGTGTGGTGCTGGAGATTGAATCCACACATACCATGCTTGCAACCTCACTCCTGTATCATCTCCCAGTCCCTGCAACAACACGTGTAGAGAGGAGAAAAAGGAGGCCCAGAGAGGTGCAGCAGCTTCCCTGAGGTCACACAGCATGAAGGAGGATCTTTGCTCTGGTGATATTCAGGGCAGCAAGAAGCAGGGTGGATGGCCAATCACCCCAACCACTACCCCACCCCTGTTCCCAGGTCTGAGTGGAATTGACCCACAAGGAGGCTCTGTGCAGCATGTCCAAGTCAGGACCCCCCTTGCGTCAGAGGGTGGTCGTGCCCCCGAGCTCATCCAAGAGGGTGCCCTACATGCTCATTCCTCTGGAGCCCGGTAAGGTGGACTTGGAGGTGAAGGTCGTGAGCATCGAAACCTGGGACCATGTGAGGAAGACCAACCTGGTCCAGGTAATGGACCAGAGCAGAGATGGGGGAAGTGGAGTGACCCTCCCCAGGCTACCGGCTAGTCTCCAGGTGGGACAGTTGGGAGCTGGGCCTTGGGTCAAGTAACAGACCCCTGGATGGGAGTGAGGGGTCACACCAGGACACAAAGCCCAGCACATCCCATATGCAGCACCAGGCTCTGCATTCTCTTACAGTTTCCTGTGGGACGTCCAGAACCTATTTATGAGTGAGAAGTATGTGAAAGTCAAATAGCTCCACCAAATACTATTGCGCCCCAAGCAAGTAAAGAATCATCCCCTGAATCCCCCACGGGGCAGGAGGCTAGTACACCAAGAGAACTTTTGCCTTGTATGATGCTGACCAGGATTGAAGCCAGCATCCTATAGGATCCCCAGAGTTCAGAGCCAGGTATTAGCCATGAACAAAATTTTTTAAAGGAAAAGAAGAGGGGCTGGAACAATAGCACAGCGGGTAGGGCGCTTGTGTTGCACGTGGCTGGCCCAGGTTCAATTTCCAGCATCCCATAAGATCCCCTGAGTACCTCCAGTGGTAATTCTTGAGTGCAGAGCCAGGAGTAACCCCTATGCATCACCACGTGTGACCCAAAAAGCAAAAAAATAAATAAAAATGAAGAGCACTTTTCACTTTACAAATAGAGGGGGAAAAAGCCTGAAACTCTTTGATTTTGGAAGCAGTAAAAACCCCAATAATCTAGTGGTAACTAGGATGCTATAAATCATTTAGGTTTTTGAAAAGGCTAAATAAGGCCTTTTGATCAGGAAAGTTTGCTAACTGTGAGCTCAGTATACACCTCCATTCTAGGATGGGTCCTCATGCTGGATTGTTTTCTTTCAATAATGTTTCTTATTTGGAAGCACACCTGACACTTCCTAGTGTCAGGTGGTGCTCAGGTAACCATTTGGGATGCCCAGGATGGAACTCAAGTTGACCAAGTTCACTGCAAGTGCTAAACCACTGTACTCATCACTCCTGGTCCATACTCTGGGTTTGAAAATGTATTTCTGAATCCTCCCCATGGAACTTTCCTTGCCGGTGACTTTCCATTGCTTGAGTGTTGTCAGGGGTAGACCATTAACACATAAAGTGCTCTCAGATGTCCTTAGCAGCCTTTCTTTCCTTTCCAGTTTCTGTCCAGCTCTCAGGTGGCTGCTCTCTGTCTGGATTGTTCCAGTTCTTCTCCCGGGCTGGCTGCCCTGTCACTGCTTTCACCACCATCCTGATTTGTTACTTCCCAGAGAAACTCACTGTTCTGTGCCCCACCCATTCCCTATCTGTCTGTTTTACCCGGATCAACCCTGTTTTAGTTTTCCTGATGGCCTTGTGTGTGGGAGCATTGACTCCACACTTGACTGGCCAGTAATGCATCAGGGGACTTCTTCTTACACGAGCTCCCATGCTCACCAGCTACTGCAGCAGCTGCCTCTCAACTCCCTTATTAAATCCATTCCCCTCCAGCCACTGATTCTCCTGGGTGGGGATAATGGTTCTCTGCACATCTGGAGTCTGGCCCTTTAAGGCTGCTTGCAGGACCGGAAGTGACATCACAGTGGGGCCTTCCTGGTGCTTCTCTTCCTGGAAACGGGGCCAGAGAGTTCTTATTAGGTGGGTGAAGGACCAAGTGGGCCCCAGCGAGGAAGCGGGAATCTGAAGGCTGATTTTGTCTTGCTTCAGGTCGGGGGTGGCCTCCCGTGAGCGCCCCGCACCTCCCCGGCTCCACACTATGAGCCGCAGACAAAGCCTCTCGCACTTGTTTTTCTTGTGTTCCCCGATATCCAGGCAGTTCCTGAGGTATGATGGAGTCTTTTGTTGGGCGCGGAGCTTTGGGAGGTTCATCGGGGGCTCTAGTGGGATGCGGGAGTTGTGGGTGTGAGTGCGTGATCCTGGGGGTCCGCTGTGGCCACGGGAGCTGTGGGCCTTGGGGTGCAGGAGCTGCCGAGGGCGGGGCCTTAGCCTTCCCGATCCTCCCGGCTGACCCATGTTGGGTCCTTGCCCCAGTTTCGCTGCTGTAGATTCTCCAGATTCACTTTGAGGGCCAGAGACGACACCCCCCCCCTCAAAAAGGCTTTAGACCCTGTTGCCGTCCAGCTTTTTCATTGGCTGCCCTCGTGGGTCGGGCGGGAAGGTGTGTCTGCAGGTGGCCAGGGTTTGCCAGTGATACTTTCCTTTTGGAGCTATTTCTGGAGTAGGGAATGGGGGACTCTGCAATCCCGGAGATACCCTGAGGGCTTACTCTGGCTCTGCCCTCAGATGTTATTCCTGGCAGTGCTCTGGGGGCCGTGGGGATGCAGAGGATTGATAGTGTCAGCAACTCAAGCATCCTAACACGTTTACTGTATGTTGGAATAGGAATATCTGCTTCCTCACATCAAGTTGCAAACTCCTGCCTAGACTGCTGGCTATCAAGGTGAGTATTCGGGGGTAAAGGGTGTATCTGTGTGTGCTTGTGTATTCGTGTACTGCTGGTAAAAGTGTATGTCTGTAGAAAGTTTTTATTTATTTTTTTGCTTTTTGGGTCTCACCCAGCCGATGCTCAGGCGTTACTACAGGCTCTGTACTCAGGAAGCACTCCTGGCAGTGCTTGGGGGACCATGTGGGATGCTGGAAATTGAATTCGGGTTGGCCGCGTGCATGGCAAACACCCTACCCACTGTGCTATTGCTCCAGCCCCTGTAGAAAATTTTTAAAACTTTTTATTTATTTGCTTTTTGGTTCACACCCGGTGATTCAAGGGGTTACTCCTGGTTCTATCTCAAGAATTACTCCTGTGGTGCTTAGGGGACCATATGGAATGCTGCGAATTGAACCCAGGTTGGCCACTTGCAGAGGAAACTGCCCTACCCACTGTTTGACCACTCCAGCCCCTGTTTTCTTTTTTCTTTTCTTTAAAGAAGAGAGGGGCTCCCCCATGCAATCATAACCCAAACTGTGGCTCTTTCATGGGGCCAGAAGGGAGTAATGATGCACGGGATTTCTTGGCCTCAGAGTCCTTCCTGGCTGGGACTGTGAGAACCTTCTGTGGGATCCGGGAGGGGTCTCCAAACCAAGGCTGGGCTGACTTTTCTCTCTTGTGGCCAAACCCAGAACTTGTGTCGTGAAAGGCAGCACAGATGCCAACCCATTTTGCTTCTCCTGGGGAGAAAGAAGCATTAGTCAGTGTCCCCCAGGCGGGTCTTTGAGCCAGTGCCCAACGGTGTGGCTGGTCAGAACTTTGGGGTTTTGCTCCTGTCCAGTGCTCACAATTCTGACTTGTCCTCCAGGTTTCTGATCCTCGGGAAAAACAGAGGCAGGAGAAGATGGTGAGCTGCCATCGGACACACCGAAGCCAGGTAGGAGTGACAAAATGAGGTTATGCAGTGCCAGGAGCGTCAGGCTTCCTGGGATGCCTGTCTCTGACTTGCTTCAGGAAGGATCCTGCCGCCTTGTGAGAGCACCTGGCTCTCTGCAGTATGCGGCCACGTTTGTGTCAGTTTCATAATATAACAAATATATGGCTTTAGAACCACAGCATCTCAAAGATTGCTGGTGCTCAGGGATGACTCCTGACATGTCTCAGGGACCATATGGGGTGCTGGGCGTCAAAGGCTGGTGTCTGGGTATTTTGTTTTCAGAGCCACATGCAGTGATTCTGGGGATTATACTCTTGGCCCTGCACTCTGGCATTGCACCTGGCAGTCCTTAGAGGACCCTATGGGATGGCGGGTATCACCAGCCCTACCCACTGTCCCCAACTTACGGTCCTGTTACACAATCACGCTGCTTTGTTTCTTTTCGTAGTCACTTTTGTGCCACAGGGGAGATGCTCAGGGCTTCCTCTTGCCTCTGTGCTCCGGATTTCCACCTGATATGCATCATGGTTCCCCGGGTGCTCTGGTCCTGTTTATGCCCTGGCAGCTACAGTAACTCGGGCCCCAGGATATGTGTTTCCACTATTTTGTCCTCGCTCTGGAGGGCGTCTTCTGCTCTATCACAGAGTCCAGCATTCATTGGCTGCTCTGTTTGCAGTTCTGGGCATGTGCTTGTCCCAGGGAGACGGAGCAAAGGATCTCTGGGGCCAGCAGAGCTGTTGGGATTAAGACACTTTGAGAGGCATTTGCGGTGGTCCTGAATCATGATCAGAGTTCAACAGGCACATACGTGAATGCACAGTTTTCAGTCGGTGACTGGACATTGAGTGTCCTCTTCTCCCTAGAGCATGGGCTGTGGGATGCAGGGGGTGTGTGTTTCGTGTTTTGAGCTGAAAGCAGGGTTACTCATTTGGGTCCCACTGATTGTGTGCTCAGTTTTTACTCTCGGCAGTGCTCATAGGAGCAGTGGTGGAATTCCCTGGGGTCAGGAGCAAGTCTGCCACCTTCAGGAACATTCTAGTACAGCATCCTCACATTTTCATAGATGCAGCTGTCTTAGAAGTTGGGACCTGTCTGCCAGGAATTCGGGTGAAGCCTGGTTCCTCCCAAGGGGACAGACCCTGAATCCCTCTAGGACCTTGTGGACCGGGCCTCACAGACCAGGGAACATGGTGGGGACAGACCCTGACTCCTGCCCCCTTTGTATGCCGGCTCAGGACACGATGACCTTCCCTGACGTGGCCGTGAGCTTCACCCCAGAGGAGTGGACATGCTTGGATGCCTCTCAAAGTAAGCTCTACAAGGACGTGATGCTGGAGACCTACCAGCACCTGCAGGCTATTGGTGAGAGCAGTGGGGGGCCAACCTTGTCTGGACAGACCCGTGTGGGCTTCTTGTGCTGGGTCCTGATTGTGTGTCCAACAGTCTGATGGTCCAGGACTAACATCCGTGCAGTAGCTGTTTCTCTAGTTCCTTTCCTCGTTCTCTTGTTGGTGCTCACCTGGCGATGCTCAGGGCTTACTCTAAGCTCTGTCCATAGGAATCACTCTCTGTGGGTTTGGATGAATCTGCATTGTTGGGGATTGACCCAGGTTGGCCTCTGAATGCAGTCTCCCCGCACGCTGAACCATCACTCAGGTCTCTCTAAATAGTTCCTGGTTCCTGCCATTGATGAGTTCTCTTCTCTGATCACTTCTAGTGCTACACATAATTTTTATTTATTTGTTTTGGTTTTGTTTTTATTTGGGGCAAAATCTGAATCCTTTTGTCTCTGTGCTGAGGGATCACTCCTGGGGGTGCTCAGGGGCCATGGGGTGCTGAGGATTGAACACGCTTGGCAGCTTAAAAGGTTGCTACCTTAATCCTGATACTATTGCACCAGGCCCACAGCTTCAGTTATTTTGTTTTGATTTGGTTTTGGGGGTTATACTTACAA
Source organism: Sorex fumeus (assembly GCF_029834395.1). Taxonomy (NCBI): domain Eukaryota; kingdom Metazoa; phylum Chordata; class Mammalia; order Eulipotyphla; family Soricidae; genus Sorex; species Sorex fumeus. The sequence continues at coordinate 2,071,151 of NW_026606191.1, forward strand.
ATACTTAGGGATTATTTCTGGCTGTGTATTCAGTTATTCATCCTGGTTGTGGTCCAGGACATTGTGTGCTGCTGGGGATCAATTCTGTATGTGTGTGCAGTGTCTATGTCCTGCCTGCTGTAATATCGCTCCCAGCATAGCTCCTTTATTTCTTAGGGCCTCACCCCATCAGATGCTACTCTTATTTCAGTGCTCGTGGTCTATCCCAGTGGTTCTCGGTTCATCATGACTCAGGGTTTGCGTCTGAACTATGCAGTTAGGGATCACAGATGATGGCTTGAGAGACCCTCCTGAATGTCTGGATCGAAACTTTATTGACCTTGAGCAAGTGCCTGACCTGCTGTGCTGTCTGTCTGGATCCTTTTGTTTATTTTTCAAACCAACTGGGCGCTATGGTCGTCTTTGGCCATCTTTGGATTTGTTAAGCTTTGGGTTTACTGCACTAAGGCATCAGTTCACGCAGGCTCAGGACATTGCATGTGATGCCGAGCCTAGAGTTACAGTACAGCGGGCACCGTGCTTGTCTTGCAAGATCTGGACATGTTTTCTATACTCAACATCCCATGTGATCCTCAAGCACCACCAACGGTAAGATTTCTGAGTACATGGTCAGCGAGAAGACTTGAGCATCCCCAGGTGCGGATCCTGAACTAGAGAAAAAAAAATACTACATACTGTGCTGTGATCAAACCCCTGATGGCCCTTTAAGACCTAGGCTAAACTGTTTGTGGTATTTTCTGGGGCCCCATATTTCACTCTTAAATTAAGACCTGAATGTTAGCTCTTGGATAACTCCAAATCTGGAGCATTTATTAGTGCAGATTCTGTTCATGGTTTTCCAGTAATTTACTCTATTTTATTGGTACACATGGGATTTATTTGTCATGTTCTCCTTGTCTCTCAACCATGCTCCATCTCTGTGAGGTTCAGGGCATTCTGGGGTGAAGCCTGCGGTGATCTCCTGGCTGGAAGAAGGAACCCTGAGGCTGGGGAGGAGAAGCATGCATGCAGGTAAGTGTCTGAGAACCTTCCCTGGCTCAGGCCCTGGGCAGTGTGTGGGTGCCCTGAGCACACGTGAAACTCGCTGTTGACCCTGATACCTTGGGTTCCTGGATCCAGGCATCTGTGCTGCATTCACGCTGCCATGGATTGTCTGTCGTGGAATAATCTTATGCTTTACCTTCTTGGCTTTGACATTATTTTTCCTCTTCTTCCAGTCGATAAAATTCTCACTCCTTGGTCCCCCTGTCTTTCTCTTACTGGCCTGTCTGTACAGCCTATAATGTCGCTGTACCTTCAAAATTTTTTTTTGTCATTTTCGTTTAGTTAATAAGTAAGGCCACAATAAAACTATTTTGCCTCTGAGTGATAGTAATGCAGGAAATGCGCTTGTCCTGCACACTGTCCACCTGGTTCAATAACCAGCATCCCATATAGTTCCCTGAGCATCACTGCGGATTTTTAACAAAAAAAAAGGAAAAATGTCTTGTAGGATTGCCAAGCTTTTCGCAGCAATCCTCTGCGGAACCTTCCCTTTTCTGTGGGATACTTTGGACTGTGAGGACCATAGAGATGTCCTCAAGCTGTACTGCCTGGTTAAGGATGTTCCATTCGAAGAATTCTTACATTGTATATTGGGTTTGGTTTCAGAACTCAAAGGATGGCTTCAGGATTTGGGAACTCAGTCACCGAGTATGAGTGAGCCGGTAAGATTTGCAACTTTGGAATCAATATTATAATACTAATGGAAAATGTCAGTGAACCAGCATGTTATTTTTAAAGTGCAGGGCCAGGAATGGCCGGAAGGAAATTCAGAGTATGATGCTTGAGGTCGAGGACCCTTATCTTCACTGGGTGCTGACATCTCTGCTCAAAACCTGAAGAAAATTGTAATATGTTTCACGTCAATGCTGTGCTTTTTCATTTGACTGAAAGTATCTACAAATGTTAATCGTGAAAAGACCTGGTCTTTTAAACAGGTCCATCCACATTGCTCCATGTGTTTCCCAGAGGCCTACCAGGAATAATCTCCGAGCACTGTATGGTGTACCCCCACCCCGAAGTGAAAACAAAATACAGAACAGAAAAAGTCATTGATCCTGAAAAGAATCTGCCAGCAGGTTAGATGTTTTCATTGGCCCCTGTGATCAGTCTCAGCAGTGTTGGATGCAGCATTTCTTCATAAATGCTTCCCGGGCTGTACTCCACATTGAAGTAGAACTGAACCCAGAGTTTAGTGTTTTATTTTCTCTTGAATATGGTGCATCAGTTTTCTGTGGAGGGAGTTATTTCTGCTTGTTCATTAAGTTGAAAAAATATTTAACTAATTAATGGCCCCTCATTCATCAATTTCCCATTTGTGTCTTATAGATACATTAGGTTAGTTCACGGTAATGCTATCCACCTGTCGGGAATTGCATTGGTGTGGTGCAAATGTTAGAAACCAATCTGCATGTACAAATTTCATGTAACATGGAGACTCTTAAGGCATAGAACGATAATTGGAATCGTCTGCTGTTCTACAGGGAAGCAGCCAGCCCGAGTGGAATGACTCTGACCCTTCAGGCTGTGAAAAAGTCTCGAGTGTGCATTTGTACCCTCAGCCACATGGGGATGCCAAGGCAGGCAGGATGGCCTCTGAGGGTGATCAGAATGGAGAGAGCAACCTCACTCTGAAGAATTCCTCTCCTGGGAAAATGTTCACACAGTCTGTTCTTCTCGGTCCACGGACACAAACCCCAACATTGGGGCAGAACCTAGAATGTGGGAGAGGAGCACTGTTTATAGTGAGTCCTTCACACCAAAAGGGCCACAAGCAAAGTCAACATGGATTGACCCTATCCAAGAGTAAGGAATGTGGGGGAGCTTTCCCTTGTTCCCAGAACCATGATGTTCCCTTAGAAACCCACAGTGGAGAAAATCCCCAGGAGTGTCAGCAGCAAGGACATGGTTTGAATCCACTGTTACCCCTTTGTGATGACATGAACATCCACACTGGAGGGAAATCACATACATGTAAGGACTGTGCAAAGGCCTTCACTCGACCCTCAGACCTCTTAAAACATTGTAGAATTCATACTGGAGAGAAAGCATATGTGTGTGAGCAATGTGGGAAGGTCTTTGCTAACTTCTCCCACCTTTTTAGACACAGGAAAATTCATTCTGGAGAGAAACCTCATAAATATAAGGCACGTGCAAAGGCCTTCACTCAATCCTCAACCCTTACTGGGCATATGAAAACTCATACTGAAGAGAGGCCTTATATATGTAAGGAATGCGGGAAGGCCTTTAATTATTCCTCAGGCCTTACACGGCATATGAGAATTCACAGTGGAGAGAAGCCTTATGGATGTAAGCTATGTGGAAAGGCCTTCTCTGTGTCCTCAAGCCTTGATGTGCATATGAGGATTCACAATGGAGAGAAGCCTTATGGATGTAAGGTATGTGGAAAGACCTTTGTTGCATCCTCAAACCTTATCTGCCATATGAGAATTCACACTGGAGAGAGACCTTATGTTTGTAAGGAATGTGGGAAGGCCTTTGTTGAATCCTCAGGCCTTACTCGGCATATGAGAATTCACAATGGAGAGAAGCCTTATGGATGTAAGGTTTGTGAAAAGGCCTTTGTTAGTTCCTCAAGCCTTAATTTGCATATGAGTATTCACACTGGAGAGAAGCCTTATGGATGTAAGGTATGTGGAAAGGCCTTTGTTGTATCCTCAAGACTGATCACCCATATGCGAATTCACACTGGAGAGAGACCTCATGTCTGTAAGGAGTGTGGGAAGGCCTTTGTTTCTTCCTCACACCTTAATGATCATGTGAGAATTCATACTGGAGAGAAACCTTTTGTTTGTAAGGAATGTGGGAAGGCCTTTGTTTGTTCCTCAAACCTTACTGTTCATGTGAGAATTCACACTGGAGAGAAACCTTTTGTTTGTAAGGAATGTGGGAAGGCCTTTCGTCGGCCCTCAGGCCTTACTGTACATAGGTCAGTTCACGCTGGAGCGAAATCTTTTATATGTCAAGAATGTTGAAAAGCCTTTCTGTTTCTTTCTCGTCTTAGGAAATATAAAATTCATAAATAGAACATTTTGGTAAAGTCTATTGTGTTTGGACCATGGGATGCTGTGCTACAAAGTGCAGCCAGCAAGGAAATAATCCTGGTAGTGTGTAACAAACTTTCTGTGATGTCAGTCTATAAGGGAAAGTCTATGCCAGTGTCCCTGAATTTGAACTTGATGTGTATGTTAATATGTACTTTTTAGATTTTCTGGTGAAAGCTAAGAGGAATGTGAATAAAAATGCAAAAAATAATCCCCTTTGCTCAGGGCTGTCAAGGTCAAGAGTGGCAGAGATTAGTACCAGGATTTTGCTGCATAGATTGGAGGCCAGCCACACTTGCTAGGGGAAAAGGCAGCTCAATTAGAGAAGGGAGCACCAAATAAAGGGTGTTAGGAGGATCCTCCCAGGATGGGAGAAGCATGCTGAAAGTAGAATATAGACAAAACATGATTAACACTCAGTGCCTCTTTTGCAAACCCCAACACCCAAAAGGAGAGAGAACAAAGGGGAATGCCCTACCACAGAGAAAGGGTGGGATGAGGGGATGGGTGGTGGGAGGGATACTGGGGTCCGTGGTGGTGGGTTGAGGGATGGGTATTTGTTCATTGTATAATTGAAACCGAAGCATGAAAATTTATAAGTCTATAGCTGTACTTCTTAGTGTCTCACTAATAAAAATCTTTAAAAAATGTGAATAAAAAGGCAAAAAAATCTCTTCTCTCAGAGCTGTCAAGGCTCACCATTGTCTTATTCTTTGTTGTGACTCTGGTTTGACTTTTTTATTGCTTTTTGGTTCCCACTCAGTGATCCTCAGGGGTTACTCCTGCCTCCACAATCAGTAATTACTCCTGGCAGGGCCTGAGGACCATATGGAATGGCAGGGATTGAAACTGGCTGCCCCACGCGAGGAAAAAGCCCTCCCCTCTGGATTATTGCTCAAGTCCCAGTGACTTGGTTTTGAGGCCCTGGGTTTGGGGGATTATGGCAGAGAAACAGCCACACTTCGTTCTTCAGGGCCTCCTGATTCCTGTTCTTCGGAGCCACAACCAGTTGAGTCCTACTCCTCGCTCTCAGCTCAGTCACCCATACCTGGGGGACTTAAGATCATTATGGGGTACTGTGGTTGGAAACCAGGTGGGCTGTGTGTGACCAGCTCCTTCCCTCATGCCATCTCTGCCACCCATGTGTTCAGGTACTGGTTAGTTTTGTGGCAGTTTAAAGGATAAATAATTCTGAAAGTTTTATCTTAGTTAAATGGCTCAGGCAAGGTTCTTTAGTGGAGTGCCGTGAAGACAGTTTGTTTTTTAAATTTTAAACTTTATTTTTCCCATCTTTTTGGGTCATACCCTGAAATACTCAGGGATTACTCCTGGTGGTGCTCCGGGAACCCTGTTAAACCTGGTGCAAGGCAAATTTCCTGTCTGTTGTACCTACTTTTTGGCCCCTAATGGAAACAGTTTAAATGAACTTTACAGTGTGTAGAAAGACATATAAATGTATGGAAGGGGCCTCAGGTGGGCATGGGGCAGAGCGCAGGGGCTGAGTTCGGTTCCTGTGGGACCTGCATAGGGCAGGGCTTCACTGTCTCAACCCTCCCAGCATGGGACTTTGCTCTGCTCTGTTCCGGAGCATTTGGCCCTGGCATCACTCATGTAGAACCTTCAGATTCACTTCAAAGGGTAGGGTCCCAGCCCCCCTGTAGTAGCAGACACAGTTGTCCTCTGTCCTTTGACTTTCATGATATGGCAGGGCCACATGTTGTTTCGGTCCCTCCAGGAGGCTGGGATTTGCAAATGAAACCTTTTCAGTATCATTTGTTTGATTTTGCTTGTGTACCATATCCAGAGATGCTCAGGATCTACTTTTTTTGGCTTTTTGGGTCACATTCAGCGATGTACAGAGGTAACTCCTGACTCTGCACTCAGAAATTACTCATGGTGGTGCTCAGGGGCCATATGGGATGCTGGGAATCGAACCCAGGTAGGCTGCATGCAAGCAAATGCCCTACCCACTGTGTTATCTCTGCATACCCACTTAGGGTTCAGAAACTGCCTCCTGGGTTTTCCTTTTTGATGCGTGTTCACTGCTCGCGTGTTGGCAATCGAGCGTTGACTGGACAGTGTTCTCTGATGTTCTCTACGAGCCTTTGCTCATGTTCCAGCGTCTTTCCAGCTCTCTGGGCTGCTGCTAGGCCAGTTCCTCTCTGCTCTTGTGCTGGCTTAGAGTCACTGCTTTTACCCTACCTTGATTGATGATTGCCTGGAGAAACTCATTGTCCCGTGCCCTACCTGCTCCCTATCTCCTCTTTTACTTTGAATGAACCCCCTTTGCGATTTTCCTGATGGACTGTGTGTGAGAGCATTGGCTCATTGTTTTCCCAGTACGAGACCAGGGGACTTCTTACCCCTCGCTAGCCCTCCACTGTGTGACCGGCCAGTACAGCAGCTGCCTCTCCACCCCTTTATGTGAGCCCATCCCCCTGGTGCTACAGATTCACCTGGGTAGGCATAATGGTTCTCTCCACATCTGGAGTCTGGCTCTTTAAGGCTGCTTGCAGCAACAGAAGTGACATCACAGGAGGCCCTTCCTGGTGCTTCTATTCCTGGAATTTGTGTCAGTGTTATTGTTCATGTGGGTAAAGGACAGTGTAGGGCACCTGTGATGAAGTGGGACTCTGAAGGCCAACTTTGTGGAAGAACGGGGGTGATCTCCCGTGAGCCCCTGGTGGTTCCCCTGGTGTCCACACTGAGCTGCGGGTCCTCGGCAGCTTGGGAAGCACTTTTGCACTTGTTTTTCAGTTGTTCCCTGATATCAGGCGATTCCTGAGGTGCGGTGGATCTTTGACAGGGTCAAGGGAGGCGGATGTGAGTGAATGATCCTGAGGGGCTCCTGCAGCCACAATTGCCTCCAGCTCTGCAATAGAGCAGCAGCAGGTGGATACGGGGCTGAGTGCGGGGGCTGTGGGCCTTGGGGGTGAGGGACCTGCCGAGGGCATGGGCTTGGCAATCGTGACCTCCAGCTGACCTACATTAGGACTTTGGCCCGTGTCTCGCTGCTGTAAAATCTCCAGATTTACTTTGGGCAGAGTTGCAGCTACTGCAATGCCAAGAGACCCTGTTATCGTCCGTTTTTTTCAATGGCTTCCCTTGTATGACGGGCCATCCAGAGCAGTGGATCATAGGTGACTGGGGTTTTAATTTCCTTTTGGGGCTATTTTTGGTGTGGGGAATGGGGGGCTCTGTATGCCTGAAGATACCCTGAGGGTTTACTCTGGTCCCTGACTCAAGTATTTTCCTGGAGTGCTCTGAGGGCCAATACGGATGCATAGGGATGCAGAGGATTGACTGGTGTCAACAAGGCAAGCATCTTACTAGTTTTACTGTGTGTTGGAACAGGAATTTCTGCTTCTTCACATCAAGTTGTAAAGCCCTGTCTAGACACTATCCATTGAGGTGAGTACTGGGGGTAAAGGGTGTTGTGCAGAAATTGTTTTTTTATTTATTTATTTTTTAATTTTTTTATTTGAGGTACAATTAAAGACTTACAAACTTTCGTGAATGCACTTCAGTCATACAATGATTGAGTACCCATCTCTCCACCAGTGCCCATTATCCACCACCAATGGTCCCAGACACAGGGTGGGGGAGCATGGGGAGAAAGTGGGTTTTTTTAAGAGAAGAAGGGCTGTGGTGTGATACAGTCACATTCTGGGCCATGGTTGTGGGGGGGCAGCCCTCCTGCCAGCCTGCAGGAGGCGCTGATGCACGTGATCTGGCCTCCGAGTCAGTGCCTGGCTGTGCCTGTCAGAGCCTTTTGTGGGACCCCGGGAGGAGTCCTCAGGCCAAGGCAGGGCTGAGTTTTCTCTCTTCTTACCAAGCCCAGAGCTTGTGTTGCGAAAGGCAGCACAGATGCCAACCCATTTTGCCTCCCCTGGGGAGACAGGAGCATTAAACAGTTTCCCCCTGGCGGGTCTGTGAGCCAGTGCCCGGAGGTGTGGCTGATTCTGGCTGGGGTTGTCCTTCTCTCCAGTGCTGACTGCTCTGACTCTTCCTCCAGGTCTCTGATCCTCAGGAAAATCAGATGCAGGAGAAGATAGTGACATGCCATTGGACACACCATCCGTAGGTAGGAGGAGAGTGACAAGATAAGGTGATGCAGTGACAGGAGCGCTCAGTCTTCTTGTGCCTAATGTCTCTGAGTTGTTCCAGGAAGGATCCTGCATTGTGCCTTCTTGTTGGAGGACCCGAATCTTTCTGTATGAGACCATGTTTGTTTCAGTTTTTTTTTTTTGGCTTTTGAACCACACCCAGCTTAAAGAGTACTAATAAAGTAGTGCTCAAGGATGACTCCTGACATGTCTCAGGGACTATGGTCTGGGTATTTTGTTTGGACGGCTATACCTAGTGATTCTGGGGATTATTCTTGGCCCTGCACTCTGGCATTGCACCTGGCAGTGCTTGGGGGACCATATGGGAAGATTGGGTTCACAGCTCGACCTTCTGTTCTATTACTCCATCTTGCTGGTTTATTTCCTTTCCTGTTTATTTTTGTGCCACAGTGGAGGTGCCCAGGCCTTCTTTTCTCTGTGCTCTGGATTCCTACCTGATGCATATCACAGGTCCCCCGGGTGTGCTGGCCCCGTTTTCACCCTGTCAACTACGGTGACTCGGATCCCAGAACATGTGTTTCCCCTATTTGTCCTTTCTGCTCTGGAGAGCTGTGCCTGCTCGGTCACACAGTCTTGCATTCACTCGCCTCTCTGTTTGCAGTTCTGGGTCTGTGACATCTTCTTGGGTCACACCCAGAAATACTCAGGGATTACTCCTGGTGGTGCTCTGGGACCCTCTTAAAGGTAATGCAAGAGAAATGTCCTCCCTGCTCTCCTATCTCTTTGGCCCCTACTGGAAACAGTTTAAATGAACTTCACTGTATGTAGAAAGACGTTAAAAAGGACGGAAACATTTGATTCAAATGTCTGACAAATGTTGGGTATATGGGTCAGTTCCCCACATCCCAGCACTCCCCAGGCTCTCCACATCCCAGCAGGGCCTTCAATTTACCTGTGATTACTCACAAGGGTCGTGAAGTTCCTGTATTCCACATGTCAATTCAATAATATCAGAGAAAAAGATTAATCATTGTATTTGGAATGAGCAGAGTCCTATCAATCTCGTAGTCACCAGCATCGTGAAAAGGATTCAGATCAGTTAAAAGGCCTTAAAAGGCTCAAAAGTTACCGGAATGGTTTGCTGACTATTATCCTCCATTCTTAGGGTTGGAATATACTCTAGGTTTTTATGTGTACATGTATATACATAAATATAAATTTGATATATATAATTTATATGGTATATATTATGTATAACACAAATACTCCATATATTATATGTATGTATGTATGTATGTATGTATGTATGTATGTTTGTCTGTGGTACACACCTGGCAGTTCACAGGGCTTACTCCTGGATTTTCACTTTGATGGTGCTCAGGGGACCCTTTGGAATTCTGAGGATTGAACCCAGATTGAACCCAGACCACATACAAGGCAAATGTCCACCCCACTGTACTACCCCTCTTGTCCATACTCTGGATTTGAAATTGTGTTTCTGAAACTGCCTCCTGTGGTTTTCCTTGTAGGCAAGAGTCCACTGGTCAGGCGTTTTCAAGAGGTAGCGTGTTGGCTGGATAGTGCTCTCTGATGGTCTTAGCAGGCTTTTCCCCTTCCCAGTGTCTGTCCAGCTCTTTTGGCTGGTGCTCGGCCAGTTTCTCTCTGCATCTCTAGGGCTGGCTTCAGAGTCACTGCTTTCACCCCATCTTGATTACTTCCTCACGAAACTCAATGTCAGGTACCTTGTACCACCTGCCTGTTTGACCTTGAATCAACCCAAATGTGTTTTTCATGATGCACTGTGTGTGAGAGCAGTGTTTCAATGGTTCACTAACCAGTACAGGGTCAGGGCTCTTGTCCTTACCCCAAGCCTCCCCACTGTGTGACCCACCACTCCAGCAGCTGCCTCTCCAGTACTATTTCCAGTCCAAACCCCTTAAAGCACCAATTCACCTGGGTGGTCACAGAGGGTCTCTCTGCATCTGGACCATAGCCCTTTAAGGATCCTGGTGGGTGCGGAAGTGATGTCACTGAACTGGTACTTTCAGCATCATTTCTATTCTAGTCGTGGTTGCCTGGCTCAGGCCACCATTGGTCTAGTGGGTAGAGGAGAAATTGGTGGCGCGTTTGACAGGGCGATTGTGGAGGCCGATTTTGTGGTTCACATGTGTGAGCAAGTGATTGTGGGAGGGTCCCCTTAGCCAGGATCGCCTCCAGGTTCAGGAAAGGTCAGAGGTGGGTGGGTGCGGGGCTGAGGGACCTGCACAGGGCGGGGTTTATCCCTCTCAAACCTGCCAGCACTGGACTGTGCTTGACTCTTTCCAGTGTCTTTGGCCCTGGCATCACTAGTGTAGAACCTTCAGATTCACTTCAAAGGGCAGGGCCCCAGCCCCCCGAAGTGGGTGACCCAGTTCTCCTCTGCGCTTTGATTGACTTGTGATGGGAAAAGGCCACCCAGTGGATCATTCCCTGTGGGTGGGTGAGGTTTGCAAGTTAACCTTTTTCTTTTTTTTTTGCCTTTTGGGTCACAACCGGCGATGCACAGGGGTTACTCCTGGGTCTGCTCTCAGGAATTACTCCTGGCGATGCTCATGGGACCACATGGGATCCTGGGAATTAAACCAGGGTTGGCCGCATGCAAGGCAGAGACCTTGCTGACTCTGCTATCGCTCCAGCCTCTTCATTATTTTTTTGGTTGGGCTTGTGTACCGTATCTGGAGATGTACAGGGTTTACTTTTGGTTCTGCAGTTGGAAATTCCTGCTTATGGTACTTGGGGATCATATGGAATGCCAGGGATTGATCTGGGGGGGGCAACATGCAAGGCACATTCCCTGCCTGCTTTACGGTCTCTCGTCCCAACTTTTGCGTCTTTTTTTCTAGGTCAAGAATTTCTGCTTCCTGCTAATGGTATCTTCAAAGATGCCACGCCACTGGCCGAGGAAGTGAAAACAGAGATAGATAAATGGGACTATCTTAAACTAAGAAGCTTCTGCACCTCCAAAGAAACAGTGACCAAAATACAAAGACAGTCTACAGAATGGGAAAGGATATTCGCCGAATACACATCTGACAAGGGGTTGATATCCAGGATATACAAAATACTGGTTAAACTCCACAAGAAGAAAACATCCAACCCCATCCAAAATGGGGCAATGAAATGAACAGAAACTTTCTCAAAGAAGAAATCCGAATGGCAAAAAAGCACATGAGAAAATGCTCTACATCATTAATCATCAGGGAGATGCAGATCAAAACCACAATGAGATACCATCTCACACCTCAGAGACTAGCCCACATTCAAAAGAACAAAAGCAACCGATGCTGGCGTGGATGTGGCGAGAAAGGGACACTCCTTCACTGTTGGTGGGAAGGTCCACTGGTTCAGCCCTTCTGGAAAACAGTATGGACGATTCTCAAAAAATTAGAAATTGAGCTCCCATTTGACCCAGCAATACCACTCCTGGGAATATATCCCAGAGAGGCAAAAATGTGTAGTCGAAGTGACATCTGCACTTGTTTGTTCATTGCAGCACTCTTTACAATAGCCAGAAACTGGAAGAAACCTGAGTGCCCAAGAACAGATGACTGGTTAAAGAAACTTTGGTACATCTACACAATGGAGTACTATGTAGCTCTTAGAAAAGATGAAGTCATGAAATTTACATACAAGTGGTACAATATGGAAAGTATCATGCTAAGCGAAATGAGTCAGAAAGAGAGGGATAGACATAGAAAGATTGCATTCATCTGGGGGATATAAAGTAACAAAGTAAGAGATTAATACCCAAGAATAGCTGAGATCAGCACCAGGAGGATTACCCCATAACTTAGAGGCCAGCCGGGTATCCTAGAGGAAAGGGCAGTTCAGATAGAGAAGGGAGCACCAAATAAAGGATGTTTGGAGGATCCTCCCAGGAGGGGAGATGCATGTCGAAAGTAGACTATGGACTGAACATGTTTGCCACTCAATGCCTCTTTTGCAGACCACAACACCCAAAAGGAGAGAGAGAACACAGGGGATTGCCCTGCCACAGAGACAGGGGGGATGGGGGGATGGGGGTGGGAGGGATATTATCCATGGTGGTGGAAAATGGGCACTGGTGGAGGGATGGGTATCTGATCATTGTATAATTGAAACCAAAGCACAAAAAATTGTAAATCTACAACTTTAAAAAAAAATAAAATACAATAAAGGGAAAAAAAAAGAATTTCTGCTTCCTAAGGTCCAGTTGCAAAGCACCCCACACATGTAATCCCTTCCTGACCTGATGACCCCCAGCTGTTGTGGTGAGTATGGTGGTAAATTATGTGTCATTTTTAAAGAGAAATAGTTGATTTCTTGGGTGTAAGGTGTTGTTGGTGAAGCCTTGCTCAGGGTCACTCCTGATGCGGTGGAAATAATTAACTTAGAAAGGGCCAGAGCAATAGTACAACCAGCAGGGAGCTTGCCTTTAAGCGGCCAGCCCAGGTTAGATCTACGTCTGCTATTTCACATACTCCCTGAGCCCCACTAGGACTGAGCCCTGATCCCAGAGCTGCAGTAACCCCTGAGCACTGCCAATTGTGGTCCAAAATTAAAACACATGCACACATTCAGACATACTCACACATAGGATGTGTGGAACAATGAAAGAGAATACTAGTATTTAAGAGAAAATATGGATTTCTGCAGCATAGAAAAAGACAGAAAAGGGGACTTAAGGACCTGCTTTAAATGTTTCACTCTAGAATTTGTCTTTACACATGAGTGTTGGATATTAACCGTAAGTGTTTTAGGCTTGATGAGTAAATTGCCAACTTTTCTTCCCCTCAGAGAAGGTCACAGTACTCTTTTGAGCACTCCCAATCCCCCAAGTTTATCTTTATCTCATAAAGTCAAACATTCTCGTGACTCTGGACTTTGTATCTGTAGTCATTTATTTGCATTTCTTTATCCCCTCTAACCTATAGAGTCTAGAATCTAGGATCTATTACTATAGAGCAACGTTCTTTGCTTCAGAAAGGAAAAAGTTAATATGAAGTGCTGAATATTTAAGGGTTAATTGACTTTAAAATATATTTACTCCTGGGCATCCATCATAATTACTTGACTCAGGCTTCAGTTGCCGTATTTTCTAACCCCAGAAAACTGGATCCCACCGAGAATCTCTGGTTTGACCAGTGGTAATTATCAAAGATAATTTGGCTTCAATATGGGACAGTCTAGAAACCAAAAAGCAAGCATGTTCTTGTTTCCAAGCCATCATGACCTAAAAGACCAGATCCCATGGAGTAACAGGGCCAAGGACTCCGTATGGAATTTATGGAAAAAGCACAGTCATCTTTTAACAATAGTTCCTGAACCTAGATAAGTAAGTTTTGAAATGTTTCTTACTGTGTGTATCCAGATAACTGCACATATTAATAAGAAGTTAACTTAATTATTTAATATGTACAAACAGGGAAAGAGCGAAGCAATATAGATCTTATATCCCCTGAGTGAATTTCTCAGACAGAACGTCTTCTTGATTTAATCCCCCCTCCCCCATAGAATTGCCTCTGTTGAAAAGCTTGACCTCTGTAAATGGTAAATCACAATATATGCAGTCCTGTACCTTTATATAAGCATGTTCAGATGTTCTATAAGCATGCTATTCGGTTCTAAATTAAAGGTCTACTGTGCACTGGCCATCAATTGTTGTGGTCCCTGTGCTTTGTTTCTCTGGAGAGATGGACCACCAAACGCCTCATACCATGCGACCTACCGACTCAGTATTCTTAACATCAGGCAACCTGGGAAGTTGCCTCAGAATTCAAACTTGAGTATTTGTTGTTGTTTCGTTTCATTAGAGTTACCTTTTGAAGTTGCAGTATTTTTGGTAAACACCCTGCTTAGTCTGTGCCTTATTCCTGCCTCTGCCTTCAGGGATCACTTATGACAGGGGTCAGGGGCCCATATATGTGCTAGTGTATTGAACCTGGTTCAGTCAAGTGCAAGGTGAATGTTTTACCCGCTGTATTACCACACCAATCCACAAGATATAATACTCATGGTTTAAAAGTAGACTCACTCGAGAAATTCCAGTTGTCAGACACACGTAAAATCATGGTTCATAGTAAACACCCTGGATATCTGGGTAATTTTGTGATACAAGGCACTGTTCACATGGTTTTCAGAGCTATTCCTGCAAAGTAGGAGCAAGTGTTGGATGAGGCTCATGTGCTGATTTGGGATTACAGTAAATAATGACCTGGATGGCCTAGGTTCCACAGGTCAGACATGGGACTGCCTGGGGCTCACCTGACCCCAGAAGTGACCTTGTTCCCTGGACTAGAGCTCGCAGGTCCGTGTCCCTGACCATTCTGCAAGAGGGCAGCTGGAGGTTTGTCCACGCTGAGTCCCTGTGGCTGGCCCCACAGCAGAGCCACTAATGGACCAATTGTCACTGTCACCTGCAGGGTTCGTCTCTGCATGGGACCTTCTGGCCTCAGAGTTAGTCCCTGGCCTTAGGGACCTTCCTATAGGGCCTATAGTGGATTCCCAGGGCTCAGGCAGGGCTTCAGTTTCCTCCCCTGTAGGCTGAGACTAGCCCTTCTGTCCCAACAGGTAGCCTGATCACAACCCACTTCTGTCCCCTGGAGAGGCAGGAGCATCTGGAAGTGTATCCCTGCGGATGGGTCTGTGAGCCAGTGTACAAGCATCTGGCAATTCACTACATTTCTTGTTCCAATGCACGGACTTCTGGTCAGGTGGGGGGGTGGGGCTGGCTGTGCTCCTCTGGTGCTCACGGCTCAGGTCTTTCCTTGGAGCCTCCTGCTGATCCGCAGGAAAAACAAAGGCAGGAGATGGTGATGTGCCCTCTGCCACACCATTCTCAGGAATGAGAGCGACAAGATGACCCAGTGCAGTGACAGGAGCACGCAGGGTGGCCTCAAGCTCCTGGATCCAGGCATCTGTGCCAAGTGCATGCTGCCCTTCATCCCCCTGGACTCTCCATCATGGAATGATCTGCGCTTTAATTTCCTGGCTTTGCCATTAATCTTCCTTATCTGTCAGGTACGTAGAAAAGTCCATGGGAATCTCAGCCTTTGATCGTCCTGTATGTGCCTCAGCAGGGTGGCTGTGCAGCCTGCAACTCCAGGTCCCCTTTTCTGGAGCAGCCAGACCCCCAATGCCCTCTCTAACACCATGTGTATCTTTGCCCTTGGATAATTATATAATTTTGAGTAAGAAGTTTATCATTGTTTAGGTTTTGCGCCCAGCCATAGTCACACGTGACTCCTTGTGGGTCTCAGGTATAAGTAATGGCCATGCGCTCAGGAATTGTACACGATGTGTTCAGGGATCTGAGACCTGAGCCTCAAGCTAAGCACACGGTCTCTGTGCTGTTCTCTCGTATTCCTCTTAGTCATATTTTTGCCTTTGTTTTTAAAAAATGAATGAGTCCGTAACAAAATTAGTTTGGGTCAGGACGTGTACAGCATGGAGCGCACTTGCATTTTAGGACACTGACCGAGTTTTGATCCCCTGAATTCCATATGGTCTCGTTATCTGGTCTGGTCAAAATACAAAACCCAAAAGCTAGTTTGTTAACCAAGCTACTCACAGTGATCACCTAAAAGGTCTACCCTTTTCTTAGGGCCTGTTTTTACTGTGAGAACTATCAAGATGTCCGCTATCTGCTGGGCCTCATTCTACTATCCACTGGGTAATTCTTACATTCTGTTTTGTTCGAGTTCAGAACTCAAACTCCAACTTTGGGATTCAGTATTACCACATTTTGATCCACTACAAAGGATCATCGATTACAAGTGAGCTGGAAAGATTTGCATGTTCAGAATAAATATTATTATGCCGGTGAGATTTTCAGTGGACCAAGCATGTGACTTGAATGGAGGCACCTGGCATCCTTTGCTGTCAGCAGATCTCCAGACTCTGGACACCGCAGGGAGGAAATCCACAGCCTTATGCCAAGAGTAATAGGCTCTTAGCCTCATTGGGTGCTAAAATCAGTAGTTTCAAGGTTTAAAGACATTCTGTTTTTTTTAAATACCAAAATGATACTGAGTTTTTCTCTTACAGAAAGTAAGCACATGTGGACATTGTTGAAAAGAACTAGTAATAGTGTAGTGGGAAGTGCACTGCTTTGTCCAGGGATGGAAACCAGGTTCTATACCCAGCACCTAATATGGTCCCCACAGCCCCACTAGGAGTAATCTGTGAGCACTGTTTCGTGTGACACTGCCCCAACAAATAAACACAAACAAAAAGCCCCCAAAACCTCATTGATCCTGACATTAACTCAATTAGTTTCGATGTCTTCAGTGGCCCCTGTGTTCTCAGATTTGTGCGGATTCAGCCTTGCCTTCGTACATGCATCCCGAGCTCCATACTGAGCTACAACCGAACCCAGACTCTGGTGTATATTTATTTGCTTGAAACTGGTGCTTCCATTTTCTGTATAGGAATTATTTTCACTTACTGTGTTCTTCATTGAGTTGAGAAAGAAATGGACACACGTTAATGGCCAACACTTCTGTCAATTTTGCATGTCCTTCTTGCAAAAACATTTTGTCATTCCAGGAAAAGCCATACATGTGTCGGTAATTGCATTTGCCTGGTGGAAATGTTAGACACCAAACCTGCAGGGCTCGACATTTTTTGACAGGGAGACTCAAGAAATCAAGAAATCATTGGAATCCTCCTCTGCTGTTCTCCAGGGAAGCAGCCAGCCTCGATGGTATGTCTCTGATCCTGTGCACTATGACAGTCTCTAAACACTGGAATCAGGGATGATTTAAGCCCACCCTTTACAGTAAATTTCTGCATCCATTGTTACACAGATGAGTGACATCATTTTGTTTATGTTTCTTTTTCTGCCTAACTTTATGCAACACAGTATCTTTTCATTCCAACCCTGTTGCTGCATAAAATCAGTAATTCTAAAACCTAAAAAAACTTCCTTGTATTTATTTATCTTTTTCCTTTTTGGGTCACATCCAGCGATACTCAGTGTTTACTCTGGGCCCTCCACTCAGTAATTATTCCTAGCGATGCTTGAGGGACCATATGGGATATCCAGGATTGAACCCAGATCGGCCGCGTGCAAGACAAAAACCCTACCCCTGTACTATGGCTCTGAGCCTCCAAAATCTCTACTTAATACAGAGGAAATACTGTGATTTTACATTGAATAGACAGCAAAGACAAGTGGCAATTGTTGAAAAGAACAGGATGGTGCAACACTATTGATTTTGCATTAGGAAGGGCACTTTTTTGCACCAGAAAGGGAACCTGGACTCCATCCCAGCACCCCACATGTCCCCCAGAGCCCCAGCAGCAGGAATTCTTGAGCAATGTTTGGTGTGACCCTCTCCCCACCTAAGTAAACAGAACAAGAAAGAAAAAACTCATTGATCCTGGAGAGGAATCTGCTAGAGGTGAGATGTTTTCACAGTGTCCCTCTCAGTGTGTAGGGATGCATCTTTGCCTTCGCACATGTTTCCTGGGCTCCACACTGAGCTGGAACCAAACCCAGTCTCAGGTCCCTTTTATTTTCAGTCTAAACTGGTACTTCATTTTTCTGCAGAGGGAGTTATTTCCACTTACTATGTCTGTTCATTGAGTTGAAAAAAAAATTATATAGCTATGTGACCCCACATCGGTCACGTTTGCTTGTCCGTTTTATTGAAACATTAGTTGTTGATTGGAAAATCTGGTCACATGCCAGAATTTCTATTGAGGGGGTTAAATGTTAGAAACCAACCTGCAGATGTAGAACCTTCTGGACAAGGAGACTCTCAGGTACAGCACACTAATTGGAAGCCTTCTCTGCTGTTCTTCAGGGAAGCAGCCAGCCTAGGTGGGTTGTCTGATCATGCGCACTGTGACAGAATGTCGAGTGACCAGTTGTCTCTTCAGCCCCATGAGCATGCCAAGCTCTCCCCTGGGAAAAGCTACTCAGAGACTGTTCTGCTCAGTCCATGGACACAAACCGCCCCAGGAGAGAAGCCCCTGGACGGTGGGAGAGGTCACAGTTTATAGAGAGTCCTTCACACCGACATTCTCATAAGCAAAAACACCGTGGCCCAAACCCGTTCAAGTGTAAGGAATGTGGGGGAGCCTTCCCATGTCCTCGACACCTTTGTGTTTCCTTAGTAAACCACACAGGTGGACAGAATCCCCAGGAATGTCAGCAGCAAGGACAAACTTTGAGTCCAGCATCACCCCGGTGTGACCATGTGAACATCCACACAGGACAGAAACCATATACGTGTCAACAATGTGGGAAGGTCTTACATCAATCATCCTACCTTATTATACATAGCAGAGTTAATACCGGAGAGAAACCATATGCATGTAAGATGTAAGGACAGTGGGAAGCCCTTTGCTTCTTACTCAAGCTTTTTTTTTTTTGCTTTTTTTGGGGGGTCACACTCGGCGATGCACAGGGGTTACTCCTGGCTCTGCACTGAGGAATTACTCCTGGCGGTGCTCAGGGGACCATATGGGATGCTGGGAATCGAACCCGGGTCGACCGTGTGCAAGGCAAACGCCCTATCGCTGTGCTATCGCTCCAATCCCTCAAGCCTTTTTTAAGCACAAGAAAATACAAACTGGAGAAAAGCCTGTTATATTTGAGGTCAGTGGGAAAGCTCTTCCATACCAGATGACTCCTCATTACACATAGGGAAATTCAGAGTGGAGAGAAACCTCATAAATGTTGGTGTTTGGTAACGCCTTCACTCAATGCTCAGCCCTGACTATGCATATGAAAACTCATTCTGGAGAGAAGCCTAATATATGTCAGGAGTGTGGGAAATCCTTTACTTGATCCTCAAAGCTTATAGTACATAGGAGAATCCACACTGGGGAGAAACCACATACATGTACAGAATGCGGGTAGACCTTTATTTACATCTCCAGCCACTTTACTACATCCTCATATACTGCTTATATCAAAAGGCTTACACAACAAAACTTTATGTATGTAAAGAATTTGGGAAAACCTTGTTTCCCTCTGATCTTTGGAAACATGGTAAAATTCATATTGAATGGTCACGATCACGGTCACAGTCATGGTCCTCCCATTGTTCATCGATTTGCTCGAGCGGGCCCAGTAACGTCTCCATTGGATACTTTATTGTTACTGTGTTTGGCATATCGAATGCATCACGGGTAGCTTGCCAGGCTCTGGCGTGCGGGCGAGATACTCTCGGTAGCTTGCCGGGCTCTCCGAGAGGGGCAGAGGAATCGAACTTGGGTCGGCCATGTTGGCTGCGTGCAAGGCAAACGCCCTACCACTGTGCTATCGCTCCAGCTCCATATAGAATAACTAATAAAAATTCACAATATCAGAACAGGATCGCTCAGTGGAACCTATTTTGTTTGGCCAAGGGATTGCGGAGTGCAGAAAGTGTACTTCGTGGCTGCTACAAAAGTGCCACAAGCACAATGTTTTGAACATCTCAAATCTACGGAATCCCCAGAACTCTGGCAGGGAGTAAGACAAGTTTTGGGGTCCTCCCAAATGCACAGCAAATTGGGTGTGTGCCTTGCACGTGGTCAACACGGGGTTGATACCCAGCATCCCCTATGGTCCCCTGAGCACTGCCACAAGTAATCCCTGAGTACCGAGCGAGGAGTAACCCCTGTGCAACATCCCGTGTGACGACAAAAAGCAAAAAACTTTATAGGGGGAAGATGTGTGAGGATGCCCATGATGGAAAAAAGGGTCAGGAAAAGGAGACAGAACTCTGAGAAATCTCTTGGCTTGCCTTGGCCAACCTGGGTTCCATCTTCCACACCATAGAAAGCCTTGCACTCCCCACACATTTAGTCCTGCTGTGACCACCCCCAAATAAATCCAGGGCACTGGTGTGGCAGTGTTGGGGGCTACAGAGTGGGACAAGGATCAGGGGTCTCTCTGAAGAGAGCTTGGAGAGTCCTGGGAAGTTTCAGTAGGTTCTGGAACTGGGTGAGGCCGGGGTGAACATTCCTGAGAGAAAGGACCCTGGGCAGGGACGAACATGCTCCATAGCGCCGTCTTGTGGCGACGGAGAGGAAGTGTCTCGTCCCGGGTTTACACGAAGATTTCCAGAGTTGGGCTTTGCTTCAGTGATTAAGGATCAAGCCTCAGGCAATAGAGCAGGAGGAAAGTGGGTAGTAAAGCGCTTCCTTTGCAGCAGTTAAACCGCGTCTGAACCCAGGCACCCCCTATAGTTCCCTGAACACCTACAGGAGTAACTAAGGAAAGAATAGCCAGGAGTCACCCCAGAACATTGCTGTGTGTGGCCCCCAACCAGAAGCTAGCAAACGAAAACCATAACCTCAGTTTCTTTGTAAGCGGATTCCTTCACCTCAGGCCCGGAGTAACAACGAGCTGAATCTTGCTTTGACCTCGCCAGCTACACATAGAACAGAGAAATGACTTTTATTGAAATGTAGGGTGATGAGGTATGGGGGTGACCAAGAGAACAAACCTTTCAGATGGGGTTCTTCGAGATAGAAGATGGGGGGGGGAGGCAATGCTTTGTGCCCAACACAGGTCAATTCCCGGCATTATGTAGGGTCCCTGAGTGCCCGCAGAAGGTCTGCTCTGGCCACCTACCCCCCTCCCCAATAAAGAACCCAGTGTCACTTGCCCAGAGAGTCAGTATGGTGGGTGGGGAAGGGACGAAGATCATGTTTATGTTGCTTCAAACCCCACTAAGAACAGCAAATTCTGAACACCTAATTAAGAAGCCAGAGACTCTTGCGGAGTCAGTGTGTTTGTGTGTGTGTGGGGGGAGGCTCTGGAGGGTGGCAAGCATCTGTTTGGGGGGGTTCCACACAGTAATGCTCAGGGGTTGGTCCTGCCCATTGTTAAATATCCCTGTCGGTTGCTGGGGTCTATATGGGGTCCAGAGTTCCAAACTGATGCAAGACCTTACCCACTGTTACCCCACTATGGTCCCAGGCTATGTGCTTGGTTCTTAATTACCCCCAGCATTGAAGCCAACCCGTGGGCTGGAAATCTTAAGGGTGGGGAACTTGGGCAACGGGAGTTCCGCTTAAACGCCACGAGATGGCGCTGTGGGGGCGTTTCCGTCCCTCCCTAGGCCCAATTTGG
Source organism: Sorex fumeus (assembly GCF_029834395.1). Lineage (NCBI taxonomy): Eukaryota > Metazoa > Chordata > Mammalia > Eulipotyphla > Soricidae > Sorex > Sorex fumeus. The sequence continues at coordinate 2,092,417 of NW_026606191.1, forward strand.
TAAGAAATTTCCACCCTTGCATTTGCTTCAGTTGTGGGGTAATTAAGGATTAAGCATGCAGCCTGGGGCGTGCAGCAGTTGCAAAACCCTTAGGGCACTTGTATTGCATTCTGCAGACTTGGGTACCTTCTCCGGTATCACATATGGTCCCCCAATTATGCCAGTCGTGATTCCTGAGTACATAGCCAGTAGTCACCCCTGAGCATCGTCAGCTGTGACCCCAAAAAAATAAAAAAGGAGGGGCTGGAGCAATACCACAGCGGGTAGGGCGTTTGCTTTGCATATGGCCGACCTGAGTTTGATTGCCAGCATCCCATATGGTCCCCCAAACACCGCCGGGAGTGATCCCTGAGTGCAAAGCCAGGAGTAACCCCTGAGCATAGCCGGGTGTGACCTAAAAAGCAAAAAAATAATAATAATCATGAAAAAATGTCACTGTCACTGTCCTTCCATTGTTCATAGATTTGCTCGAGTGGGCCCAGTAATGTCTCCATTGGAGACTTTGTTGTTACTGTGTTTGGCATATCGAATACATCACGGGTAGCTTGCCAAGCTCTGTCATGCGGGCGATATACTCTCAGTAGCTTGCCGGGCTCTCCAAGATGGGCGGAGGAATCAAACTCGGGTCGGCCATTTTGGCTGCGTGCAAGGCAAACGCCCTACCGTAGTGCTATCGCTCCAGCCCAATAATGAAAAAAATACAAAAAATAAAAAGAGGAAAGAAATCAGAGCATCTGCAATCTAATGCCGTCAGATTCCTTCGGATTAAACCTTAGTGGGGTACCAAGATGAATCTTGCTTCCACATCCCTCATTCTCACAGAATGGGAGGAGGACACCGTCAGAAATTTGGGGTGTCAGGTTGTGGGTGCACAATTACAGGAAACTTTCATTAAGTAGTTCAGCCAGAAAATAAACAGAGAGGGGTTAGAACTTGCCTTGCTCAGAGAGAGAACATAACATTTTAATTTAAATTTTTAAAAAGTGAAAATTTGCCTTCTTTGTGACAGATGAGGTTCAATCCTAGGCATTTCTAATGGTCCCCAGAACCTCGTGGGCCCACACCAAACCCCCATAAAAATTAAAAATCCTCAGCAGTGGGGCTGGAGCGATGGCACAGCGCTTAGGACGTTTGCCTTGCCCCTGGCTGACCTGGGTTCAATTCCCAGCAGCCCATATGGTCCCTTGTGCATCACCAGAAGTAAGTACTGAGTGCAGAGCCAGGAGTAACCCCTGTACATAGCTGAATGTGACCCAAAAAGAAAACAAATCCTCAGCATATTTGGTGTATTTAGAATTTCCAGGAAAGGAGATTGGCTGCCGAGGCTCATTATTACAATTTTAAATAAAAGTTCTTCCTAACCGACCCCAAGTTCCTCTGACAGCAGGTACCTTCACCCCAAACTTTGGAGATGTTGGAGTTGAATCTGGCCTCTGCCATTCTCCTTATGGAGATTAGAGCACTTGGGACTTTTCATTTGTATGTGAACCCCAAAGATCTCTTAGGGAGGGAGGAAGATACATGGTCAAAAATGTGGGAAGCTGACGTGTAGGATGCAGGGGCTGGAGACCTTTAAGAACGGGTCGGATTGAAGACATGGTACTGTGGGAAGCACAATTTTCTTCTGTGCTCCCCATGGGTTCCATCTCAGGCACCATATAGGGTCATGTTGAGCTGCCCTGAAAAAGTTTGCGGCTGTGCACAGCACACACCCTAAAATAAGCTAGAGCCACTAGCTTGGCCAGTCAGCTTTGGGGACTGTGGATACAGCTCCTCTCTACAGAAATAATTTTTTTCCCTGCAGAAATTCTGAGGGTCCTGGGAAGCTATAGCCGGTGATAGAGGCTGATCAGGATCAGGAATGAATCTTTCTTACAGATACGTTCCAGGGGGAGGGACGGAGCTGCCACACAGCGCCCTGTCGTGGTGCATTGGCAGAAGAGCCTTGGCCCGACTTTCCTGCCTAAAGATTTCCAGCCCTTGGGTTTGCTTCCATGTTACCCTGCGGTTCACTAGGATCCAGCAGGCCGCCTCAGGCCGTGCAGCGGTAGCCGAGCATCCAGGGCGCTTGCTGCATATGGGGCGACCCGGGCGTCGGGATTGAACCTAGCAGCATGGCAAGTGCTTTGCCCGCAGTAGAATCTCTCCCTCTCAGCCCCCTTTTGCTAACGGTTCCTGTCCAGATCATCCACACAACTTCACGGTCTTCCGTGGAGGAAGGGGGTCGAAGCAAGACTCAGCTCGGCATCCCCAACTTTGGCGTGAAGGAATCCTCCATGAAAGGCTTTTGTTTGTGTTTTGGGACCAAACTCAGCGATATTCGGGATCATCCCTGCCTCTGCATTCAGGAATCACTCCTGACGGTGCTGGGGGGGGGGACGTATGGGGTGCAGGGATGGAACCCGGATTACCCCATACAAGACCTTCCTGACTCAATATTCGATCCATGGCCCTAGGCTGCCTGCTTGATCCTTAATGACCCTATACTTAACATTGAAGCGAAATAAAGGGGTGGAAATCTTACTCTTGGGAAAGTCGGGCTATGGCATTTCCGCCGAAATGCCACGAGATGGTGCTGTGGGGAGTTCCCGACCCTTCCCAGGCCCTTTTCTCGAAGAATTTTTTACTCTTAGAAAATTTGAGTTGCCCATGACAACCCAAATTTGGGGTTGAGTTGTTTGGGTAGCCTATTACAGGTAACATTAAAAGGGCTTGATCAACATAGACATTGCAATGGGGGTTCAAAAGTTTTCTTGCTCAGAGTGTAGAGAAAAACCAATGTAAGAAAATAACATTGCCTTGCTTGCTCCAGGCCAGGTTCAATCCTCCACTCCCCTCGAGGTTCATACACAAAGCTAGGTCAACCCACTGACTGACTCCCCGAGGAGATTCAGCTATGTACCCCACAAAGATCTGAAGGCTGGAATCGAACCCAGGTTACTCAAGTGAAAGACAATAGACATAGGCTCTCCTACCGCTGCAGCTGTGGAAGCCGCTTGCTTGATCCTTAATAGCCCCATACTTACACTTAACATAGGCACCCTTCACTATGAGAGGAATGGGAGAAAAACCCACTAGTAAGAAGGTTCTGGGAAACGTAGGGCCAGAGATCAAATCCTAGGCAGAAAATCCTTTCCCCACCCAGTCTAAACTGAAGATCAGCTGGAGGTCAATTCAAATACTAAAGGAGGCAGCCAGCAGGCTTAGCTCTAGGCAATTCAAGGCAAAAAGAAAAAAAAAGTGTAAAAGGCAGGTAAGAAGTTTGAGGAAGAAAGCTGGAAGCAATGGAACATTTAGCAAGCTAAGAACTAGCGGAGCTTTTTCTCTTCTCCCCTCAAAGTAGCAAGGTTTCTCAGAAACCCACAGCACTCTAAATACGGCTCCACACGCAAGCTGTGGTCGTGTGGACGCTTGGGCAGGCACCAGGGACACCTGGGGTATTGGGCAGATCACTGATGGAGATGTCCTCGCTTGTGATTTTCTGACCCAGGATAGGCCAGCATGCAGTTGTGGTCATGTCCGCGCTGGAACTCATTAGAACCATGGCAATTCAGGCAGAAGGGGACAAAGCCCCTTGGGAGAAATTACCAGGAGGAAAGTTTGCCAAGGAATCATTCTATTTTAGGATGTTTCCTTCCTTCTCATAGGTTATTGCTGACACTTCGGAGACACGGGAAATTCTACATCGATTCCCAAATATTCTACTTTGATTTGCTTATTGAAACACTGGAAGAACCTCCAGCTAGATAGTTTAAATAAGGAGTGCCTTGTTGACCTATGTAACATCATGTGGCCTGAGTATAAGCTAGAATGTGGGGAAAGATAGCAATGGCAGTTTGCATTGCCAGACCATTTTGCAGTCAAATCTTTTTGCAGGTCACAAAAGAAAGAGGATTATCAAAACAGAGCAGGCAGGAAAATGCAAGATTATATGATTAACTGTTTGATATCAGAAAGAAGTGTGTCACTAAGGCAGCCTATCCCCATGTCTGATAAGAAGATACTAGCTCCCTGCCTCAGAACTAGCCTTGACCAAAATATGGTAACATCTGACCACCTTAGGTTTCAACAAGTTTGTAAAAGCTTATTTTGCTGGCTTATATCAACAAAGGGCTGGAGCGATAGCACAGCGGGTAGGACATTTGCCTTGCACGCAGCCGACCTGGGTTAAATTCCACCATCCCTCTCAGAGAGCCCAGAGTATCCCATCCACAGGGTAGATCCTTGCAGGCTACCCTTGGCGTAATGATATGCAAAAAACAGTAACAACAAGTATCACAGTGGAGACGTTACTGCTGCCTGCACGAGCAAATTGATGAACAACAGGAGGACAGTGCTACAGTGCTACAGTGCTAACACTGAAGCAAATCCAAGCGTGGAAAATTCTTTGAGAAAGGGCCTGGGGAGGCAAGGAAACGCCCACAGCGCCATCTCGAGGAGTTTCAGCAAAACTGCCGCAGCCCGACTTTCCGACACTTAAGATTTCCAGTCATTTCTTTGCTTCAATGTTAGGTATAGGGTCATTAAGGATCAAGCAAACCACTTGGGTTGCTGAAGCGGGAGCAGAGCGGTTAGTGCTCTTGGCTTGCAGTCACAGGCCCTGATTCTTTCTTTGGCTGTCCATACAGGCTCACCATCATGCCAAAGTGATTCCTGAGTTCAGAGCCAGGAGAATCTCTGAGCGTTGCTTGGTTCATGGCCCCCAAACCATGAACGAACCAAATGAAACCAAAACAGCCACAGTCCCTTATTGCAGGATTCCCTCATCCCAACATGGGGCTTTCTGAGCTGTATCTTGCTGTATCCACGCTGCCTCTTCCTTGTAGAAGGGGTTTGGGCACTCTCAGAACATTGGGTGATGGGGTGTTGGTTGCCCATAATAGGAAATATTTCTAAAGCTATTTGGAATACTAAAGTGGCTTCAGAAGGCTTCTAGCTCAGAGTGAAAAGACCAGAAAATAAAAGAAAATTAACTTTGCCTTGCTCATTCCATGTCAGGTTCAATCCTCTGATCCCCTCGTGGTACAGAAACAACGCTGGGACAACCCACTCGACCCAGGAGGAGATTCAGTTATGTACCTCCCAAGATATGAAGACTGGAATCGAACCCAAGTTCCCCAAGTGAAAGAAAGCGGCTTGCTTGGTCCTTAATTACCCCATTCTTAAAACTGAAGCCAATCCAAGGGTGGAAAATTCTTAGAGAACGGGCCTGGGGAGGGAAGGAAACGCCCACAGCGCCATCTCGTAGCGTTTCGCGGAACTGCCGCGGCCCGACTTTCCCACACTTAAGATTTCCAGACATTTTCTTAGCTTAGATGTTAGGTATAGAGTGATTAAGGATCAAGCAAGTCGCTTGTTCGCTGTAGCGGAGGCAGAGTGGTTAGTGCTCTTGGCTTGCAGTCACAGGGCCCTGGTTCTTTCTTTGCTCTCCATACAGCCCGACCATCATGCCAGAGTGATTCCTGAGTTCAGAGCTAGGAGAATCCCTGAACATTGTTGGGTTTGTGGCCCCCAAACCATGAACAAAACAAATAAAACCAAAACAGCCTCAGTCTTTTGATGGCGGATTCCCCCACCCAAACGTGGTGGGTTCTGAGCTGTATCTTGTTGTATCCCTGACCCCTCTTCTTTGTAGAAGAGGGTTGGGCCACCCTCAGAATGTGGGGTGATGGCACGTGGGATTGAGTAAAACTGGAAACATTTCCGAAGAGCTGGGCCACAGACAGAGCAAAGTGGGCTCAGAACTTTTCTTGTCAAAGTGAACAGAACAACAACAAAATAATCTCACCCTGCCTGTAGCCTACCAGGTACTTAATGGTCCCCAGAACCCTGTGCGCCCACACCAAAGCAGAGCCCCCTAAAAGAATCCTTGGAGCCAGCGCTATAGTACAGCGGGTAGGGTGTTTGCCTTGCATGGAGCCGACCGGGTCCAATCCACAGCATCCCTTATGGTCCCCCAAGTACCGCAGGAGTAATTTCTGAGTGCAGAGCCTGGAGTAAACCCCTGAGCATCGCTGAGTGTGACCCCAAAAGCAAAGAAAAAATTAGTTGGCAGAAATGTTTCATTTATAATTTCCAGGAAGGAGATTTCCCAGTCTTAGGTTCATTATTCCTGTGTTAATTAAAATTCTACTTAGCCCACCCCCAGTTCCTCTCATGGCTGTTACCTTCACCTCAGACATCTGAAAATGCTGGAGTTGAATCTGGCCTCTGTCACCCTTCTCCACGGAGAACAGAAGACATGGGACTTTTAATTTTTATAGGAACCCCAAAACTCAGGACAGAAGATGGCACCCTCAGTAATGTAGGGTGCTTTGATGTGGGGAGTGGGGTCTGGAGACCTTTAAACTATGTTGGTTGGAGACATCGTACTGTGGGAAGGCGCAGCCTCTCCTGTGTCACCCTATTCGCTCTCGGGCAGCTGGCTCTGGAGCACTGCCCACTGGTTGTCTATCCACGCAGAGGGTCAGTGGGGTGAGACCCAGGCAGCATAGACAACTAGACAGTTAACCACTTTATTCTCTGACCTGAGGCCCAGCAGGGCAGGGGCAGGGCCGAAAGATGCTGGACTCTCTCATTCCTTCCAGCACTCCGCGGGTACAAGTGAGTCGAATCCACCAGAGGCAGCCTTCTCTTGGCACACGGATCCCTCGAGAATGAAGGCAGCACCATTGGGGTTCGGGTCACCCCCTCACCCCCACTCCCCCTGACCCTATCCACACCTCCTGATCTGGCCCGATGATTCGAGGAGGGGGTCAGAGGCAGGGGTCGGGCAGCGACGGAGGTGGGCTGAGGCGGGAGCTCAGAGCTCCGCCAATTCCTTCTGAATTCAAACTTTGGTTTCTACACTCGGGACCCCACGCCTGCCCTGCTCCCCCAAATGTCAGGGGAAGCCAATGAGCAGTCTCTCTCGGATAGGATGGAATCCATTGGTCAACAAGGAGTTCCGGAATCACCAGAGTTTTGGGGAACAGGGCGGGAGGCAGGTTTTGGGGGACTTATTAGCTCCAAGCTGGAAGTCCTTCGAATGGAGTGCAGGGGTGCTAAACTCCAGCTAAACTTTCACTGTGTCCCCCAAGAGCAGAGGGGAGAGGTTTGGGGTTCCCCCTGGATCCTGAAGAAGGGAGGAGATTCCTCTTGTCTGACCGTGAGCAGTTGCAGGAGAAGATAAATAGGGCAGCTCGAGGCCTCAGCACCATTAGTGCCCCCGTGGGGGCGTGCTGTTTGTCCCCCCTCCACAACCCCCGAGACTCTCAGCTGCTAAATTAGATGGACCCCAACTGGGAGCCAAACTTCTGACAAGGCTGTCCAAAATCGGCAGCCGCCAATTCACCTGGGGGACAAAGGGGGTCGGTGGAACACAGCATCTGGGTGCTTCCCACCAGCATAATTTTTGGGGGGCTCAACTTCCTAAGCAGTGCTCAGGAGGTTGGGGGCCCCTCCTGGTGGGAGCTGGTTGCTCGGGCCTTGAGATGCTGAGGGTCACCAAGGCTATACCTGTGTGTGGGGAACATGTGGTGACATTGGATCAAAACTTGGTCTTTGCATGTGCAAGGCATGCACCCCATTTTCTAAGCTACCTCCCCTGTCCCTGCCCTGACCCTTGTGGCCTTGTCGTCCCAGGCTGGAAACTTGAGGCATCAGGGTCTCCCAGAGTGTTTGTGGGATTCAGGAAAGGCTTAATCAAGCACCCACTCTTCAGTCCAGCAATGATGGACAGATGGAGCTGGTGGACAAATGTCCCTGGTTCTTGGCTCCCCCTCAGCCTCTGTGGGGCAATTTTCAAGTACTGCCTGCCTCACAGTGTCTCCCAGATGTCCCCAGTGAAGCCGAGTACTCCCAACGATGACAATGTAACCAAGCTCCCTTGGGGCCACTTCTCCCAGCTTGTCACCACCCACCATTCCCCTCTTGCCCTCGGGGTGGCTAGATAATACTGGAGACTCCTGCCTCACACACAGCCAACCCGAGTTCCATCCCTCGTATCTCAGAGAGTTCCCAGAGCCCTGCCAGGAGTGATCCCTGAGCATTGCTATGTGTGACCCGAAGACAAACAATTATTATTATTAATTTTGTTTGCAAGCCATAGCTGGCAGTACTCAGGACTGACTCCTGGTGGATCTGCGGGACCCTACCGGCTACCGGGGATCAAACCTGGACCAGCTGCATGCAAGGCAAGCACCTCCCCACTGAACTATCTCTCCGGCCCTCCAGCCTCACAGATTCTTGTTCTTTTAAAATAAGAACAGGGTTTATTTGAACGCTCTGAGGAAGGAGAGAGAGAGAGAGAGAGAGAGAGAGAGAGAGAGAAAGACAGAGACACAGAGACACAGAGACAGAGACAGAGAGAGAAACAGACAGAGACACAGAGACAGAGACAGAGAGAGAACCTGTTTTTCCCAAGTAGACCAGGCCCAGGACCCAAACTCGGCTATTCGGGTAGAACGGCTTGTCTCAGAATCCAGGGGCAGTGTGATGGCACAGAGGGGAGGGCGCTGACCTACACACCATTAACCTGGGTTTGATCCCCAGCATCTTATAGGGTCCCCCAAGCACTGCCAGGAGTGAGCCTTGACGCAGTGCCAAGGTACTTGTAACTATATCTCACAGTGATTCAATTAAAACACACACATACACACACACACTTCTTGAATGTGTGAGTGTCTCTCCGTCCTGCCCCTTAAATACACCCTCGAGGATTGGAATGTTCCCTTTGATCCCAAGCCTACTTCCAGTTGATTGTCAGTCACTCATTTTGTTTTTTTTTTTGTTTTTTTTTGTTTTTTTTTATAATTTTCAGTCACTCATTTTGAAATACTACTCATCCACTCACAACCTCTGTCCCTTTCCCTGCAGACAAGTTCATTGAACCTCAACCAATGTCTTTCCTCCATAGATTCTGACTCGCGGTGGCACTGCCTAACCCACCCGCAGCTCCCTTTTGGTGGTGCAATGCTAAGGAAACTCATTTTCGGTACCCATACCCCTAAACCCTCTGACATTCATTTTTTGTCACTTCTCACTCTGGTTTTTGCCTTCCTCACACATTGTTATTATGCTCACAATATAGATATTTGTTATCTGGATTGAAGCCATAGTACAGCAGTGAGACATTTGCTTTGCACGAGGCCAGCTTGGGTACAAGCTCCGCATCCCATATGGAACCCTGGGCACTGCAAGGAGTAAACCCTGAGTGCAGCACCAGGAGAAGCCCCTGAGCATCACCATGTGTGGCAAAGAAAAAAAAATTATCATTAGGAATAGGAATAAACTCATTTTTCCCTTTGGGTTGATGTAATTTTTCAGCTAGATAGAAGCAAAGGTTGCACAACATTTCCAAAGTCGGGATAGTCCTGAGAGAAACGAGCACAGGATTATTAAAAGAAGAATTTATTTCAGTCAACTATTAAATGAAGTACAAAATATGCATGTAAGTAATTAACAATGTTTTCAAAATAGTACAGGAAAAGGCCTGGAGCAATAGCACAGCGGGAGGATACTTGCTTGCACACAGCTGTCCTGGGTCCAATCCCTGGTACCACATATCCCCTGAGCCCCAGAAGGAGTAATCCCTGAGTATGAACATAAGTATGAACATATCAACTATCATAAGCCCACTTTATTCCATTGTATCTTCAATAGTATGATAAAGCAAGAAAGAAGATAAACATTGAAAATTATAAACAGTTAGATGTCTCGATCTACATTGGTTAATAATGAAACCTCAAAAAAAACTATGATAACACAAGTCATAAAAGAGTTGCAGTGTTAAAGGATTTTCAACAGGGGGGATGGGAGGTGGGAGGGATACTGGGATAAGTGGTGGTGGAGAAGGGGCACTGGTTGAGCGATGGGTACTTGATCATTGTATAACTAAAACCCAAGCACAAAAATTTGTAAGTCTACAACTGTACCTCATGGTGTTTCACTAATAAAAATTTTAAAAATACTATTAGTAAAAAATAAATAAAGTTCAATGGGTACTAACAAAAAAGGGTTTTTCAACAGTCTTACTCATATAAAATAATTCTAATTGGTCCAAGACATTCTTGGTAAAAACATTTAAAATGGTAGAAAGATATTTTGTTTTTTTTTTTTGTTTGGTTGGTTTTTTGATTTTTGGGTTACACTCGGCAATGCACAGGGGTTACTCCTGGCTCTGCACTCATGAATTACTCCTGTGTGCTCAGGGCACCATATGGGATACTGGGAATGGAACCAGGGTCGGCTGCGTGCAATGCAAATGCCCTACCCCCTGTGGTATCGCTCCAGCCCCATTATTGGATGACAGAAAAAGACATTTGAAGACATAAAATGTCTTTGAATCAGAACATCTGGTATTGTGATAAAAAATTCTTACCAACATTAAAAACTCTAAAATTTATAAAACAAATTCCCAAACAACACTAAAATATTTTAATTAAGCTGAACTATATAAGATAGTTCTAGTTTTCTTTTTTTTATTTTTGGACCATACTCAGCAATTCTCAGGGCTTACTCCTGGCACTGCACTCAGGGATCACTCCTGGCCGTCTCAGGGACCCTATGGGTTGTCGGGGATGGAACCTGCATCAGCTTCATGCATGGCAAGAGCCCTCCCCACTGCACTGTGGCTGCCGCCCCCAATAGTTCTAAGACTTTGGTCATTAGATCATAGGCTCTATCAAAAACAAAGGAAAAAGGCTTTTTGGTAGTTCCAGAAGGGGCGCTGTCCCCCCATAATTTGTCAATGCTTTGAGTAATCATTGCCCCTCTGCTATGAGCAGTTCGGTTTGGCTATGGGTCTATGTATTTGGAGAGAAACACAGTGGGTTACAACACTTGCCCTGCACATGGGAGATCTAGGTTTGGTCTCTTTATTATCTGAGGAATGTGTCACATTACATAAATCAGTTCCACAGAGCCACTTCAATATTCTCAGGGATGAATATTTAAAATTATTATGTAAATGAAATAAACGGGAGCATAGAGTGATAGTAAAGAAGGTAATGTGCTTGTCTGGCACGCAGCCAACCTGGTTGGAAGGCACAGCCAGATGTGCATCCCCTGTAGGTGAGTCTTTCCATGATGTTTTTTATTCCATCTCGCTGTTCATTTATCAAGTATGTACAGTAAGCTGTGGAGGTGGAGACATGTCAATTTAAGATGCTATTTTCTTTCATTTTACATCACTTAGTCTCAGCTTTCCACTTTCCTTTTCCATCCTGGTCACATCTGGTGACGCTCATGGCTCACTCCTGGCTCTGTACTCAGAAATCACTCCTAGCAAGTTGCAGATCATGTGCAAGGTAAGTGCCCTACACAAGTGCCCTAGCCTATCTCTCTAGTCCCACAGCACTTAACATGTCCTGTCCTTAGCACTTTGTGTCTGAGCACTTTGTGTCAGAGATGGTGTGAGAGTATTCAAGTCTCTGAAGGCAGTAGTTTGTGGAGCTTTCCTTATCTTTAAAAATGTGCAGTTCAGAAAGGGGCCTCTGTGGCTTCTTATCAGCAAGAAAGGACAGATCGCTGGATAGCAGGAAGAAACAAAAACAGTGATGTTTCCTAACCCTTGAACCTCACGATTGTATGTTATATAAATGTTAAGGCAGCAGCTTAACCAGTAAAAAAAGACAAAACAGCTCACTTGGACCAAGATGGTGTGGGTGGCCTTGATCTCAAGAGAAGACTGTGGGCAGAGACTGTGCCTAAGGATGTGCTGGACATTCTTGCGATGGTTGTAGAGGAACTTTACCATGTGCACGCTGGTCCAGATCATGAGGGACACACACAGGAAATCTCTTAAAACCATTACTCCCAGAAATCCAGACACCACCAGAGTCTCTGAGTCATGTGCCATACAGTATTTTTGGTTATAAACTAGTCTAATTCCAGTAGTGTTGAATGGGGCTTTCACTGCAATGATGACCTGGCTATAGATGAGCATGTTGAGTATCCAGAAGAAGAGGAAGGCAGAAGAAATGCATGTGTGGATGTTTGATTTGAACCACGCCCACTGAGCATGGTTGTTGGTGATCACGATGGCTTGGAACACACTGAGGAAAGATGTGGTACAGAGGGAAAGACCCCGGCCCACTCTGTTCAAGAACAAAACTGCCTTACAACCAGTGTCATGCAGAAAATTTCTTATTCCAAAGAAAAATATTAATTCTGGAATTCCGGCAAATAAAACTGTCATCATGTTGGCTAAAGTTAAGTGGGTAAATATCCAATCTATTGGCTTTGCTCTTTGCAGAAAGGTGTTCATGTGTATCATGAGCAGCAGCGAATTTCCAGTAAATCCAAATATGAATTGGAAGGAAAATAATATTCCCCAAATCACATCTTGCAGAACTATTGTGTCCATCGCTTCCTGGTTCATTGGATAAAGACCTGCACCAAGTATAAATAACAGATTTGTTGGTGAACCTGAGAGAAATGTCATGACATGCTGGTGTGAATGTGACTTACACATTACATAAATAGACTCTGCAAAAGCACTGTCATTTTTCAGAAAATGAAGAATTAGTCCAAAAAATTTTTAGAGGATTATCAATATGACCTAGCAGGATTTATTGATACCATATTTTTCGGTTTTGATTTTTGTGTCACATGCAGCGATGCTCAGGGTTTACTCCTGGCTCTGCACTTAGGAATGATTCTCTTTTTTTGCCTTTTGGGTCACACTCAGCAATGCACAGAAGTTACTCCTGGCTCTGCACTCAGGAATTATCCCCGGCGGTGCTTAAGGGACCATATGGGATGCTGGGGCTCGAACCCGGATTGGCCGCGTGCAAGGCAAACGCCCTACCTGCTATGCTCTTGCTCCAGCCCCCACTCAGGAATTATTCTTGGTGGTTCTTGAGAGACCTAATGGGATGCCGGGGATCAGCTAGTGTAAAACAAGCGCCCTCCCTGCTCTACTGTCTCTACCCAACTATGTTTTTCATTTTTCTTGGATTATTTCAGTTGACTATTTTCAAAGAGGTAAATTGAGTATCTTGTTGAACATTTTGAACCGATTATATATTTTATAACAGAGAGGTTATATTTTAGTAATATGAGACTTAAATTGATTATTTTTAACTTGACAACTTTAATGCATTTCTGTAATTTGGAATATGTTCCAGAAACTTAAAATCATTTAAGTCATTTTTTTGCCTTTGAGTTTTTCAGTCATGGTGATGTTCAGGGGTGACTTCTGGCTCTGCACTCAGGAATTGCTCCAGGAGGTTCTATATGGGGACTATATGGGGTTCTGGGGATCGAATCCAGGTGTGCCATGAGCAAGGCAAATGCCCTCCCATATATATTATCACTCCGACCCTCATTCAATCGTTTCTATCATATTATTGGATCACCATTTTACATCACATCATTCTGTTCTCTCTCCCGATCCTGTCGTAGAGTATCACAGGACTATCTGATTCTTTAGATTTCTCTTCTGAAAATCTCTTCTGAAAATCTGGTCACAGATAATGTGACAAAAAAGTCATGACTATTCAAGTTTTAGGGTCACCCAAACAGGGATCACGCAGACAGGCCATTTTTTCACCCATATCGCTCCAGCATCCTGGTTCCCCTTATGTGAGCCACCATTGAATTTGACAGACATGTTCATGACTGTGAGTAAACACGGCACAATTAAGGGATGCATGAAGACAGAGACCCAGATATTGCTAACTGACAATCAGCAGCATCTTTAAAGGATAGATTGATTCAGTGACAGTTTGCTAATCTATTATGGTCTGGACATGTCTGTCTGCTTCCCTTTGGTCTAAACTTGTTTTTCTTAGGGTGCTATCCCAATCATGGAGTTCCTTTAGGCAGTGAATTTCCCACATCTCACTATTCCTACCCGGGTCTCTTGGAGTTTCCATGAATTCATAGGTAGATTTGTTTCAGTGAAGGTCTCAGTATTTTTCCTGGATATTATCTTCATCTACTTCTCTACCATGAGTCACAGGTTCTCAAGAACTCTTTCTTGGGGTAGAGCATTTGCCTTGCAAGTGGGCAACGTGGGTTCGTTCCCAGAAACCCATATTGTGCCCAAGCTCTGCTGGGAGTGATTTCTGAGCTTTGCCTGGTGTGGTGCCTAAAAAAAAGAAATAACCCAGGGGAGGAAATCCAAGGCCATTTCTGTGGGTCCCATTTTCCCTTTGTGTGAGGCCAGCATTTGGGCTGGAGCAGGGTCATGAGCCTGAAATGGCCCGCATACCATACAGCATTAGAAAAAAGGATGCTATGAAATTTGCTTATAAAAGTATGGACATGGAGAGTATCATGCAGAGTGAAGAGTCAGAGGGAAAGGGACACACATAGAATGCTTGCAGTCATTTGTGAGATTAAAAAAAAAACACCACAGAGTGTAGGGCTAACAACCATCGACAGTAGAAACAAGGGCCAGAAGGATTGGTCCATGGTTAGAAGCCTGTCTCAGGGCTGGAGAAGGCAATTGGGATAGAGAAGGAACAATTATGACAATGATGGTTGGAACAGATTGCACTGGATGGGAGATGTGTGCTGAATGTGGGTAAAGGGCCAAACATGATGAACTATCAGTATGTGTGTTGCAAATCATAATGCTCAAAAGGCGAGAGAGACAGAGTGAGACAGAGGCAGAGACAGAGACAGAGGCAAAAGACTCGGGATATTAGCAGTGGGATTCGCACACTGGTTGAGGAATGGGTGTATTGAATGACTGTAATTCCATCAAGAAAGCTTGTAACTTTATCTAACAGTGATTCAATTAAAAACACACATGCACACACACAAACCTGTTGTATGTGTGAGTCTTTCTCCTTCCTGAGCAATAGCACAGCAGGGAGGACACTTGCCTTGTACACAGCTGTCTTGGGTTCGATCCCTGGTACTGCATATCCCCTGAGCCCCAGAGGAGTGATCCCTGAGCACAGATCCAGGAGTAAGTGAGCACAGCAGGGTGGCCTAAAAGCAAAAAGAACATAAGGCAAATAGTGTAAGCCTTCAGGGAATTCACAAACATGCTAAAATATCATCACGTTAGGAATCATATGAACATATTGACTTAAGATTTGGCAAAATAGGTCAGATTACCAAATGACAAATGAGACTGGCAGCTCTATCCTTGAAACATCTCGTACATGGGGCTGGAGTGAGAGTACAGCGGGGAGGGCATTTACCTTTCAAGTGGTCAACCCGTTTGATCCAGAAATTTCATATAGTCCCCACAGCACTCCCAAGAATAATTTCTGAGTGCAGAGCAAGAGTAGCCTCTGAACATTGCCGGGTGTGATCCAGAAAGAAAATCCAGCCAGCAGACCAAACACCTCATAAAAGGCTAGAGTGATAACACAGAGGGATGGCACTTGCCTGGCACACAGCTGATAGGGTTTGATTCTTGGCATCCCTTACGGTCCCGGACCCCACCCTGAGTAATTCCTGAACTCAAAGCTGGAGATAAACCGTGAGCATCACCCAGTATGGGCCCACAGAGAAACAAAAAAAAATCTTGTATTACAAAAATATTATAAGATTAAGGGAGAAATAATTGATTCAATAAATTATAACAAAATATAGAAGGTGCCAAACTCACAATTTTAGGTCATACGTGTGAACATATCAACTATCATAAGCCCACTTTATTCCATTTTATCTTCAATAGTATGATAAAGCAATAAAGAAGATAAATGTTGGAAATTATAAATTGTTAGATGTCTTAATTCAATGTTAATGAATGATCTACATTGGTTAATAATTGAGGGGCCGGAGCGATAGCACAGTGGGTAAGGCGTTTGCCTTGTATGCGGCCGACATAAGTTCGATCTCTGGCATCCCATATGGTCCCCCAAGCACCTCCAGGAGAAATTCCTGAGTGCAGAGCCAGGAATAATCCCTGAGCATAGCTGGGTGTGACCCAAAAAGCAAAAAAAAAAAAATTACATTGGTTAATAATTTAAACCTCCGAAGAAAACTATCATTCTGATGACAGAAGTCATAAAGCAGTTGCAAAGTTAAAGGATTTTCAACAGCCTTACTCATATAAAATAATTCTAAATGGTCCAAGAAATTCTGGGTCAAAGCATTTTAAATGGTAGAAAGATATTTTTGGATGACAGAAAAAGACATTTGAAGACATAAAATACTTATGAATCAGAACATCTGGTATTGCGGTAGAAAATTCTTACCAAAATTAAAAACTATAAAATTTATAAAACAGTGGAGTTCATGCACAATTCAATCAGCCTAATCAGTGGCTAAATAAATAGCAGTACTCCTACATAAAAAAATGCTAAAAATTATAAAACAAATCCCCAAACAACCCTAAAATCATATAATTAAGCTGAACTAGATAAGATAGTTCTAATTTTCTTTTTTTTTCATTTTTGGGACCAAACTCAGCAGTACTAAGGGCTTACTCCTGTCTCTGCAATCAGGGATCACTCCTGGTTGCCTCAGGGATCCTGTGAGCTATCGGGGATCAAACCTGAATCAGCTGCATTCACGGCAAGAGCCCTCCCTGCTGCACTGTTGCCCCCAATAGTTCTAATACTTTGGTTATTAGATCATAGGCTCTAAGAAAAATACATGTAAAAAGGGCATTTGGGAGAAAAGTTAAAAATCAAAGAGAGGAGCTGGAGCTATAGCACAGAGGGTAGGGCGTTTGCCTTGCACGAGACTGACCCGGGTTTGATTCCCACCATCCCATATGGTCCCTGAGCAACACCAGAAGTGATTCCTGATTGCATGAACCAGAGTAACATCTGTGCATCATCGTTATGACCCAAAACAAAAAAAAATCAATGAGAAATGCATAGGTTGGGGGAGGAAAACAAAAGAAAAGTGAACTCAGAAAACAAAGTTTAAAGTTTAAATGCAGATTAAGAACAATAAAAGGGGCCAGAGTGATAGTCTAGTGCAGAGGATGCTTGCCTTGCTTGTGGTGGGTTTGGGATTGATCCCTGGCATTGTGTAGGGTCTCTGGAACCCACCATGAGTGATCCCTGAACACAGAACCAGGAGTAAGTCCTGAGCACCGTTAGCGTGGCCCCCAAACAACCAAAGTGAAATAAAAGAGAAAGTATAGTAGAATAAAAATTATAACAAAGTATATAGTTGAAACTTCAGAGAAAAAAAATCATAAATTGATGGGGCTAGAGTGATAGTACAGTGGGTAGGGCCTTGCCTTTCACACAGCCAACCAGGATTCCATTCCCAGTATCCCCTGAGCACGACCACAGTAATTCCTGCTTGTCTTGCACACAGCTGAGAAGTTACCATCCCAGATGGTCCCCCATGCACCACCAGGAGTGATTCCTGCTTGCAGTGGCATGAGTAACCCCTCAGCGTCACTTTGTGATGTTCAAAGCATAAAACAAAACAAAGATGAAATCAACCCCTGAATATCATGAGTGTAGGAACTCAGGTGAGTTTAGCATTATAAAGTGTGTTGCACAAAAACAGAATCAGAAAAATAAATTCATTCTTTCCCTTTTTTGTCATTTTGGGTGATACCTTGTGATGCACTGGTTACTCCTGGCTCTGCATTCAGGAAATAGTCCTGTCAGTGGTAGAGGAAGCCTATGGAAAGTTGGGAATTTTAGAACCCGGGTCAGCCATGTGTAAGGCAAACTATATCCCCTGCTCTAACTCTCAGTCCCAGGGAAAGGAAATTTCCTAAAGAAAAATCCCTGTCTCTTCCTTCAAGCAGGAGCAGAGACAGGAGGTACTTACTGAGTCTGAAGCTGGCGAAGTTGACGGGATTTTCTGCCAGGCTGCGGGTGAATGCCTGTGTGTTAGTCCAGGGCTATAAAAACACACCAGTGACTTGGCCCCCAGAGATCTTGTCACTTTATGCTCAGGAAACTTTTTGATGTGCCCATGGACTCACAAATTACTGTCTGAGTTTCAAAAGGATCAATTTACAAAAGTTTTTAATGAGAGTCTCCCTCAGGTGTTCACTTCAGAAACTTTCCCATTTCATCAGACTGAGTCCTCAGAGTTCTGCAGGAGCAGAACACGAAACAAACTTGGGGATATTTGGGTATTCACAGGTAAATCAAAAGTTCTCATTGCTCTGATCAAATAGCTCTGACAGCCTTTTGGAGAGGAATCACTTTTCTCTCACGATTTTTTGTGGGAATAACCAAATCTCCTCCTAGTTAATAAAATAAAGATTATAAATGAAAATTATTTTTATTGAATCACCATGAGATACACTCACAAAACTTTCATGTTTGAATTTCAGTCCCACAATGATAGAACTCCCGTCCTTCCAACAGTGAACAATTTCCACCACCAATGTCCCCAGTATCTGCACCCACCCACTCCTCCCACTGCTTCTGTGGCAATTTTCACCATACTCTTTCTCTACTTTTGGACATTATGATTTTGCAATATAGATACTGAGGGACTATCACGTTTGGTCCTTTATCACCTTTCAGCACACATGTCTCATCCTGAGTGCTCCCTCCAACCATCATCAACTCAGGGATCTGCACTCTATCCCAGCAAATTCTCCTCCAGCTCATATGGAAGGCTTCCAACATTGGAGCAATATTCCTGACCCTTATCTCTACTGTCCTTGGGTGTCAGTCTCATAATATGTTATTTTGTATTCCACAAAGAAATGCAGTCATTCTACATCTGTACCTCTCTTTCTGACTCATTCCACTTAGCATGATACTGTCCATGAATTGTCCATGACCATCCACTTATAAGGAAATGTCATGATTTTATCTTTCCTAGCAGCTGCATAGTATTCCATTGTGTAGATGTACCAAAGTTTCTGTAACCAGTTGTTTGTTTTGGCGTTGTTTCCAGCTTCTGGCTATTGTGAACAGTGTACAGATCAGTTTCTGGTCATGCATTCCACTTCTCAATGAAAGCTTACTTTTTCCCTGAAGTCCATCTTTTCTCCAGCCCATACGAATGATTTCGTTATCACACTACCTCCCAATGTGTCACAAGCTCTCTCTGCACACTAAGGTTTCATGTCTGTTTCTCTGCTGGAGCAGTGCGCATGGTCAGCAGACATGCAGTGGAGAAGCTGAGTGCAAGAATGTCAGCATGGTGCTGTTCTACATTCTTGATCAACTGAGGCCAAGTGTTTTCTCACCATGACTAAATTAATAGCAACCATTGAAATGCTTTGTCTTCACTTGACACAAAATCTTTTGGTTCCATCACATTGCTGAAAAAGGCATTTTAGTATCATTACTTGCTACTGAAGACAAAGTCGAATTTGCTTTGTACATGAACATCTCTGTGGATCCTTTTGGGTTCTGTGCCCTGAGCTCTTTATCTGGCATTTCTTGGGGCTTTAATGGCATCATATTCCTATGATAATTCTTAAGGATTAAAAAAATCAGCCTAGGCAGTATGGTCTCTCCAGCAGGTCCACCTGTACCTGTGAGGCGAGTGCATCAGCAGCCTGATGGCGCCTTCAGACTTCCAGATACCCCAAAATTGTTGCTGTGCCTTTGGACCCCCAAAAAACTTGGGGAAAAGTTTACCAAGAAAGTAAACGGCCAAAAGTTAGGTATGTGGGAAACACACCAACAAACCACTTTCGGCTCAGCTATATAATTGAAGGCATGGCCTCTCTGGTTCCTGATTGAACTGCTTAATGGCCATGATCCCAGAGACTCAGAAACAAATCTCAAAACCCAGCGGCTTTTGGCAGAAATGCATCTGGTCCTTGCAGTAGGTTACCGATGCTGGGCCAACCCAGGTGGGAATAGGTTTCGTGCCTTGGCCTGTTCCCCCTGGCAGCCCAGTGGCCACCATCCTCCAGAGGCTACTGGACAGTCAGGTTTGGGCCCGCAGTGACGAGACGCAGGGCCTCACGGGATGGGGGTGGAGCCGGTCCTGTCCTCCCCATCCCAACGAGACCCCAAGTCATCGCCCACGAATAGCTTCCCTGGTTTTGGCAGAAATGCATCCAGACCCCACAATAGGTTACTGTCGCCGGGCCACCCAAGGAGGAAAAAGATGTTGTCACTCCACCTGCTCCCCCTTGGCGGCTTGGTGGCTGTCATCCTCCAGAAGCCATTGGACAGTCAGGCTTGGGCTCACAGTAGCGAAACTTGTTGGGCCTCACGGGATAGGGGTGGAGCTTGTCCTGTCCTCCCCGTCCCAACAAGATCCTAAGTCATCGCCCACAAACAGCCTCTCTGGTTCCTGATCAAGCTGATTAATGGCCACGGTCCCAGAGACTCAGAAACAAGTCTTGAAACCCAGCGGCTTTTGGCAGAAATGTGTCAGGACCCCGCAGTAGGTTACTGTCGCTGGGTCACCCCAGGGAGGAAAGGGTGTCGTTCCCTCCACCTGCTTCCCCCTCGTGGCTCGATAGCCGTCATACTCCAGAGGCCATTGGACAGTCAGGTTTGGGCCTTCAGTGATGAGACATTTTGGGCCTCACGGGATGGGGGTGGAGCCGGTCCTGTCCTCCCCAACCCAACGAGACCGCAAGTCATCACCCACGAACGGCCTTTCTGGCTCCTGATCAAGCTGCTTAATGGCCATGATCCCAGAGACTCAGGAGCAAATCTCGGAACCCAGCAGGTTTTTTGCAGAAATCCCTCCAGATTTAAGTGTTAAAATTTGGGAATTTCAAAATCGCACAGCCACTACTGTAGCCATGAGACATCATATGTTTTTCATAACCAGCAATATAAAACAAATTGTCTACTGTTGCCTTTTCAGCCGATCTGAGTGTTGGGGTAAAATCTCAAATAATAATGGTGGGTCTGGTGTCAAAATATTGAATGTGATCAAAATAGAGAGAGAGAGAGAGTAATGTGGAAATCATCTGCCCCACAGGTAGGGGGAGGCCATAGGATGGTGGTATACTTGGGTTGTTGGGGGTGGAGAATGGGCACTGGTGAAGGTATGGATGTATCATTGTACGACCAAGACTTAGACCCAAAAGCTTTGTAACTGCTCTCATGGTGATCCAATAAATAAAATGATAAAAAATGAAAAAAATGTCAGCCTGAATATTCATGGTATCTCTAAACCATATATAAATATATACATGTATATGTATATTTACTTTTTCAGTCAAAATTAGTGATGATTAATGTTTCCGCCTAACTCTGCATTCAGGAATTACTACCTTTTGGCTGGGATACAAGATGGAATGCTGGATATTGAACCAGCTATAGTATCTTTTCAGTCCTGCTTACTTATTTCTATATGTTATAAATTATTGTGTATATTTATAAGTATTTGATGAGCATGAAAAGTGAATCTCTCAAATTCTACATCTATCACTTGATCACTTGACTTCCCGTTAGTCGTCGATATGCTTGAGAGGGCGCCAGTAACGTCGCCATTTGTCCCCGTCGCGTGCTAGTGTAGCCCAGTGGCGTCTGTTCGCTCTAGGAACATAAAGAGCCTCAAACCGATCATTCATAATCTTGATGAAGAAGTCTGACCATCTGGTAGGTGGGCGGTCATGCGGACTTTTGCATCCTGTGGAATCCAGTCGATAACAGCTCTAGTCCAGCAGTCGTCTTTAAATCTCATTATATGACCAGCCCATCTGATTTTTGACACCTTGGCAAACGAGACAGCATTCCTGATTCTTGATCGTCGACGGATATTGGAACTCCGGATTCTTTCTCTCATTTGAGTGAAATGTGATATTCCAAGCATAGCTCTTTCAATTCCTCTTTGAGAGACCCGAATAGCGTTCTCATCCTGTTTACATAGGGCCCAGGTCTCTGAGGCATATGTTAATGCAGGAAGAACAGTGGAATCAAAGAGATGTGCCAGAAGCTGGAGGTTCTTTGTCCTCTTAGCTATTTCGTCGACGCTCTTGAAGGCATTCTAAGCTGCTCTCTTCCTCCTGCACAGCTCGGGTGCCAGGTCATTTGTCGTGTTGACTTCTCGACCTAGGTACACATAGCTGTTGCATTCGTAGATGGTCGTTCCGATGAGAGTGAATGGGGCATCAGGAACAAGGCTGTTTCTCATAAACATTGTCTTCGTAAGATTCAGCTGTAGTCCGACATTTCCACACTCACGGTCGAAGTCGGACAGCATTTGTGCCGCTTGGTTGATGTTTGGTATTATTAAAACAATGTCATCAGCAAAGCAGAGGTGGTGTAGTTGCCGACCATCTATCTTCACTCCCATTCCTTCCCATTCCAGTCGTCGCATGATGTTCTTGAGGGTGGCACTGAAGAGTTTCGGTGAAATGGTATCACCCTGCTGAACCGCTCTCTTGACATCAATGATTACTTCTTTGTAGAATGGTGAGATACTGGTAGTGAATCTGTAATACAGTTCACGGAGGATCTTGCTGTATTAGGCTTGAATGCCCTGATTGGCTAGGGCTTCAATGACTGCTTTCATCTCAGCAGAATCAAAGGCTTTCTTTAAATCAATGAACATTAGCCAGAGCGGCATCTTGAACTCCCGAGAAACCTCAATGAGCTTGGTTATCGTGTGGATATGGTCGATGGTGCTGAATGCTTTGCAGAACCCAGCTTGCTTGCATGGTTTTCCTTCACCTAGTGTTCTGCTAATCCTATTTAGGATGACTCAAGTGAACAACTTGTAGATGACAGACAATAGGCATATCGGGCGATAGTTGCAAATGTCATGGATATCTCCCTTCTTGAACAGTAGTACAGTCCTGCTGGTTTCCATTGGGATTGAACCTTGCATTCAGACAGGTAGCGTGTGAAGAGCCAAGCCAACGTATTGATGAGTACTGACGGCAGGTTCTTCAGGTGTTCAGGTCTCACCTTGTCTGGGCCGGGTGCTGTTCGTTTCTTTACTGACGAAATGGCATGCCGTATTTCAGAAGGGAGAACATTGGGAATGACATATCGACGGTTTTGCCTGACCGATGTCGCTTTTGTCCCAAAATTCCGAACAGGATCGGACCACCGTCTCCTTCGTGAAAAATTCTACTTCACAGAGCGGGGAGAAAGGGCTGCAAAGTTTAAAAAGAGAACTCCCAGAATGACCAACCACTGGGAGCTCTTTGGCACTATTGCGGCAACATGGGAAGATGCCATTGTTGACAACATTGACGAGGAATATGATCGACTGGTTCAGCACCTCCATGATTGTGCGAGGAACGCCAAGAGAGAGATAGCCACAAAAAAACCGCCTGTCTTTGAAAACTCTTGAGCTTATTCGCCAACATGGTTTGGCGCATGCCTCAGGAAACCGCAAGCGAACGTCCAAGCTCGCAAAGCAGTGCAGCGATGCGATCAAGGAAGACCTCAAAGAGAGAAGAGCAGAAGTGCTGGTAGATGCGGCAGAAACCGGGAAAAGCATTCGTAACACCCGCCTGTCCTTCGCCAACTACAAGACCAAGATGACTGCCCTCTGACGTCCTGAATTATCTATCACATCCTTCAGAACGGCAATGGAGAAGATTATCCATGACTTCTACTCAAATCTCTTCGATAGCCATGTCCACTCTACATCTATAAGAGCCTTTTAATGACTCTATTTTGATCAGGTTTATAGTTTTTGTTGCTATTTGGGTCACAGCCAGTGATTGTCAGGGCTGTCTTCTGGCTCTACACTGAGGAATTACTCCTGGCAGTTTCTCGTGAACAATATGTGGTGCTGGGGATTAAACTCTGGTCAGCTGGTGCAAGGCAAGTGTATCGTCATGTGTTGGGTTCACGTAGGCACTGTTTCCGAGTCATCTGAGGGTACCACCCTGTTGAAGAAATATCTGGGGCTTCCCCTGGAGGTGGGAGGGCTTCAGATGTACTGCTGCAGAGATAGCATAGGGCATTCCTAGAAGGGGCACTCTCCCGTCATATTTTGTAATTGCTGTGTGTAATTATTGCCCCTCTATTACAAGCAGTTGGGCTTTATGATGAGTCTACTTTTCTGCCTTGCTGACGATTATGTTATTTGAGTTACTTGCCTCCCATTGTAGTGCATCCGTGTCTCACACTCCCCAAGGACACTCACAATTTTCCATGTGTATTAAATTCCAGCTTATGTTCAACTCCTCCTTTGCTCGTCCCCTGCATTTTTTCCCATTCTATCCCCATCCCCCACTCTTTAGCAGTTCCTCTTTCTCCAGATTAGCCCTGTTTATTTTTCAATAAAGTTTGTTTTCTGGTGAACAGTCTGCAACCTGTTCTTCTGTCCATCACCTGGGAATGCCTGTCAGTCCCAAGTGCACCAGGGCACACGGACACCACAGGTTGGAGATTGTTGGGGATTGCTCCAGCCCTCAGGTTTTTGTTTTTTGAAATGTTCTTTTCATGTTGTAATCCAATTGTAGTAAATAATACCAAATTATAATGTGCTGTAATTAAGTATCATGAATAAAGCAAAAAAATAATGTACGTATGGGAAAGGGGTGTGAGGATGACCGTGATGAGTTTCTTATAAAAAGTTTCTTATAAAAGGCCCTCCCGTTGATCGTCGATTTGCTCGAGCGGGCCCAATAACGTCTCCATTGGAGACTTTGTTGTTACTGTGTCTGGCATATCGAATACTCTTGATAGCTTGCCGGGCTCTCCGAGAGGGGCGGAGGAATGTCGGCCATGTTGGCCGCTTGTAAGGCGAACGCCCTACCCGCTGTGCTATCGCTCCAGCCCTTCTGCAAAAGAAATACTTTCAATACCGTGATGAGAAATCTTTAAAATAAAATGGTAGAGAAAAGAAGACAGAACTGTTGGAAGGCTCTTGCCTTGACTTGGCCAACCGGGGTTGATCCCCCACACTAGCGAAAGCTTTGCATCCCCACTCCTGTGCTGTGGCCACTCCTAAACAAAGCAGAGCACTGGTGTGGCAGTGTGGGGGGCTGCAGAGGTGAGTGAGAATTGGGGATCTCTCTGCAGAAAACTCAGAGTGTCCGAGGAGCTTTAACAGGTTCTGGAAGGAGATAGGACCAGGGACTGAGAGAAAGGACCCTGGGCAGGGACGAACATGCTCCATAGCACCGTCTTGTGGTGACGGAGGGGTTGAGGCACATCCTGGGTCTACAGGGAAGATTTCCAGTGCTGGCTTTTGCTTCAGTGATTAAAGATCAAGCTTCAGGCAATAGAGCAGGAGGAAACTGGGTAGAACAGCGGCTACCCTTGCAGCACTTAAACCGGTTTCTATCTCAGGCACCCCATATAGTTCCCTGAGCACCTACAGGAGTATTTAAGGAAAGAAAAGCCAGGGATCACCCCAGAACATTGCCGGGTGTGGCCCCTAATTACAAACTAGCAAACAAAAACCATAACCTCAGTTTCCTTGTCGGTTGATTCCTTCACCTTAGACCTGGGGTACCGAACTAAATCTTGCTTCGACCTCACCACCCACACATAGAATAAAGAAAGGGCATTTATTGAAATATGGGGTGATGAGGTATGGGGTGACCAAGACAGGAAACCTTTCAGAGGGGGTTATTTGAGATGGAATACGGGGGAGGCAATGCTTTGTGTTCATCACAGATCAATTCCCGGCATTATGTAAGGTCCCTAAGTGCCTGCAGAAGTTCTGCTGTTTGGATGACCCCCCCTCCGCAATAAAGAACCCAGTGTCATTTGCCCAGTGAGTCAGTATGGTGGGTGAGGAGGGGATGAGGATCACATTTCTTTATGTTTCCCAAAACCCCACCAGAAATTGCAAATTCTGAACACCCAAATAAGAAGCCAGAGAAACTTGCGGGGCAAGTCAATGTGGGGGGCTGTGGATGGCGGCAAGCATCTGGCTGGGGGAGACACACAGAGCTCAGGGGTTGGTCCCGCCATGATCACGACCATCCTTTTGTTCATTGATTGCCTCGAGTAGGCCCCAGTAACATCTCCTTCGTCGTAGCCCTGAGACTTTTTAAAAAGTGCCATATTCAAGGCTCTTTCAGGGTTAGGAGAATGAGACCCATCATTGTCACTGGTATTTGGCATATTGGGTACGCCACGGGGAGTTTGCCAGACTTTGCCGTGTGGGCAGGTTACATTTGGTAGCCTGTCAGTTTGTCGAAAGTAGAAATGAGATAATAAAATGTCGTGTGGCCAGGTTCATATACTGAAATGCTCAGAGATTACTCCTGGTGGTACTCCGGGAACCCTGTTAAACCTGGTGCAAGGCAAATGTCTGTCTGTTGTACCTACTCTTTGGCCCTATTGGAAACAGTTTAAATGAAAGACGTGGAAGGATGGAATGGACCCCTTGAATCAAATGTCTGACAAATGCTGGGAATATGAGTAAGCTCCCCACATCCCAGCAGGCCGTTCCATTTACCTATGATTACTCACAAGGTTGGTCACGTTCCTGGATCCCCCCCCTCCAAGTTCAATAATATTACAGAAAAATTTAAGTGTTGTATTTAGAATTAGCAACTTCCCCTCAATGTAGTAGTCACCAGAATGATAAAAAGGATTCAGATCTGCTTAAAGGACAAAAAAGGCTCCAAGGTGACTAAAACGACTTGCTGTCCATTAGCCTCCATTTTTAGGGTCGGAATATCTGATGCTGTTGTTGGTGCAGCCTGGCAGTGCTCAGAGCCTACTCCTGGCTTTGCATTTTGATGGTGCTCAGGGGACCATTTGGAATTCTAAGGGTTGATCCCAAATTGGCCACATGTAAGGTAAATGCCCAAGCCACTGTACTAACCTTACCCCATCATGATCACGATCACGTTGGGCTGTTGTTTGTCGATTGCCTCGAGCAGGCCCCAGTAACTTCTCCTTCGTCCTAGCCCTGAGATCATTGTTACTGGTGTTTGGCATATTGGGTACACCACGGGGAGTTTGCCAGACTCTGCTGTGTGGGCAAGTTATATTCGGTAGCCTGCCATTTTGTCCAAAGTAAGAATGAGATAATAAGGCTTCCGGGAGCTGGGTTTTATAGTTTTTTGTTCCTCTGCCGGTACCTTCATGCGTGTAGAGAGTGGTCTCAGCATGGTGGTGGCTGGTTCTGGAGGTCTTCAGCTGCAGGAGCCCTGGTTGGGGCAGGGAGGGAAACTCAACCCGCTCCCCTCCAAGGGGCCCTGGCGAGGACAGCCAGGCCTTGCCCCATAGACTGGATTTAAAATTGTGCTTCTGAAACGGTTTTCCTTGTAGGCAAGAGTCAACTGGTTTGGTGTTTTCAAGGGTTAGTGCATTGACCAGACAGAGCTCTCTGATGTTTTAACCAGTCTCTGCTCCTCTTCCAGTGTCTGTTCAACTCTCAGGGCTGCTGCTAGGCCAGTTCCTCTCTGCATCTACAGGGGTGGCTTTGCCATCACTGCTTTCACCCCATTTTGATTACTTCCCCAAGAAACTCAGTATCCGTTGAATTGTACCAACCTTCCTGTTTTACCTGGAATCACCCCAGCTGCGTTTTTCCTGATGGAGTGTGTGTGAGAGCATTGGGTCATTGTTTGACTGAGCAGTACAGGATCAGGGGTCTTCTAATCCCCACCCTCCCACTGTGTGACCCACCACTCTCCACAGCCACCTCTGCACACCTTTATCAGGTCCATACCCCTTGAAGCACAGATTCACCTGGGTGGGCAAAAAGGGTCTCTGCATCTGGACCAGGGCTCTTTAAGGCTCAGGTTCTGGTAGCAGTGGAAGTGGCGTTCCAGGCCAGAGACCTTCAGATATTTTTTCTCTTCCCACTGTGGTTGCCTGATCAGGCCGCCATTGGTCTGTTGGTAGAGGAGGAAATGGTTGCCCTTCGTGGAAGGGGGGCTGTGAAGACCTATTTTTTGTCAGGACGCGAGTGGCGGTTCGTGAGCGCCCAGTGCCTCCCGTTCTCCGCTCTGTAAGTGCCAGGGCCGCTTCAGCTTGGGAGGACCCTTTTGTGCTTGTTTTTCTCTCATTTCTGATATCAGCCATTTCCTGAGGCATGAGGGATGCTTTAGGGGAACCCAGGGGCTTTAGGGGGTGCAGGGGGTGTGGTGTGTGTGGGTGATAGTGGGGGTCCCCTTTGGCCACCATCACCTCAGCTCCATGAATGGTCACAGCAGGTGGGCGTGGGGCTGAGCGCAGGGGCTCAGCTCGGGACCTGCGGGGCATGCAGAGGGCAGGGCTTGGCTGTCCCGACCCACCCAGCATGGGACTTTGCTCTCCCCTATTCCAGAGCATTTGGCCCTGGCATCACTCGTGTAGAACCTTCAGATTCACTTCAAAGGGCAGGGCTCCAGACCCCTGTATTAGCAGACCCAGTTGTCCTTTGACTGTCGTGATACGACAGGGTCACATGGTTATTTGGTCCCTGCCGGAGTTTGGGTTTGCAAATGAAACTTTTTCAGTATCGTCGTTTTGTTTTGGCTTGTGTAACACATCCAGAGATGCTCAGGATCTACTTTTTTTTTTCCTTTTGGGTCACACCCAGCGATGCACAGGGGTCACTTCTGGCTCTGCACTCAGAAATTATCCCTGGCGGAGCTCACGGGACCATATGGGATGCTGGGAATCAAACCCTGGTAGGCCGCATGCAAAGCAAACGCCCTACTCGCTGTGTTATCTCTCCAGCCCCACTCAGGGTTCGGAAACTACATCCTGGGTTTTCCTTGTAGATGAGTGTTCACTGCTTCCATGTTGTCATTCATAGAGTGTTGAGTGGACAGTGTTCTATGAGCCTTTGCTACTCTTCCAGCATCTCTCCAGCACTCTGGGCTGCTCTAGGCCAGTTCCTCTCTGTTCTTCTGCTGGCTTAGAGTCACTACTTTCACTCTACCTTGATTGATGATTTCCTGGAGAAACTCATTGTCCTGTGCCCCACCTGCTCCCTATCTGCCTCTTTTACTTTGAATGAACCCCCTTTGCGATTTTCCTGATGGACTGTGTGTGAGAGCATTGGCTCATTGTTTGCCCAGTATGAGACCAGGGGACTTCTTACCCCTTGCTAGTCCTCCACTGTGTGACCGGCCAGTACAGCACCTGCCTCTCCACCCCTTTATGTGAGCCCATCCCCCTGGTGCTACAGATTCACCTGGGTAGGCATAATGGTTCTCTCCACATCTGGAGTCTGGTTCTTTAAGGCTGCTTGTGGCAACAGAAGTGACATCACAGGAGGCCCTTCCTGGTGCTTCTATTCCTGGAATTTGTGTCAGTGTTATTGTTCACGTGGGTAAAGGACAGTGTAGGGCCCTTGTGAGGAAGTGGGACTCTGAAGGCCGACTTTGTGGCAGAATGGGGGTGATCTCCCGTGAGCGCCTGGTGGTTCCCCTGGTGTCCACACTGAGCTGCGGGTCCTCGGCAGCTTGGGGAGGGGGGGTCACTTTTGCACTTGGTTTTCACTTGTTCCCTGATATCAGACGATTCCTGAGGCACGGTGGATCTTTGACAGGGTCAAGGGAGGAGGATGTGAGTGAGTGATCCTGGGGGACTCCTGCGGCCACAATTGCCTTCAGCTCTGCAATGGAGCAGCGGCGGGTGGATACGGGGCTGAGTGCAGGGGCTGCGGGCCTTGGGGGTGAGGGACCTGCCGAGGGCATGGGCTTGGCCATCCTGACCTCCAGCTGACCTACGTTGGGACCTTGGCCCCAGTCTCGCTGCTGTAAAATCTCCAGATTCTCTTTGTGCAGAGTCGCAGCTCCCGCAATGCCAAGAGACCCTGTTATCGTCCGGCTTTTTCAATGACTTCCCTTGTATGACGGGGCCATACGGAGCAGTGGATCATAGATGACTGGGGTTTTAGTTTCCTTTTGGGGCTATTTTTGGTGTGGGGAATTGGGGGCTCTGCATGCCCGAAGATACCCTGATGACTTAGTCTGGCTCCTGGCTCAAGTATTTTTCCTGGAGTTCTCTGAGGGCCATAGGGATGCATAGGGATGCAGAGGATTGATTGGTGTCAACAAGGCAAGCATCTTACTAGTTTTACTGTCTGTTAGAACAGGAATTTCTGCTTCTTCACGTCAAGTTGTAAAGCCCTTTCTAGACCCCTGTTCATTGAGGTGAGTACTGGGGGTAAAAGGTGTGTGTATGTGTGTGTGTGTGTAGAAAGTGGGTTTTTTTTAAGAGGAGAATGGCTGTCTCCGTGATAGAGCCACTATTCTGAGCTATGGATGTACAGGGTAGCCCTGAAGCCAGCCTGCAGGCGCCGCTGATGCACGTGATCTGGCCTCCAAGTCAGAGGCTGGCTGTGCCTGTGAGAGCCTTCTGTGGGACCCAGGGAGGAGTCCTCAGGCCAAGGCAGGACTGAGTTTTCTCCCTTCTTACCAAGCAGAGAGCTTGTGTTGCGAAAGGGAACACAGATTCCACCCCATTTTCCTTCTCCTGGGGAGACAGAAGCATTAGACATTGTTCGCCAGTTGGGTCTGTGAGCCAGTGCCCAAGGGTGTGGCTGGTCAGGGCTGGGGGTTGTGCTCCTCTCCAGTGCTCACTGCTCTGACTCCTCCTCCAGGTCTCTGATCCTCAGGAAAATCCTCTGGAAAATCAGAAAAACAAATCATGTTTGTTTCAGTTTTGTTGTATTTGGATTTTGAACCACACCCAGCTTAAAGAGTACTAATACCTTAGTGCTCAAGGTTGACTCCTGAGATGTCTCAGGGACCATATGAGGTGCTGGGGGTCGAAGGCTGGCGTCTGGTATTTTGTTTGGAGGGCTAAACCCAGTGATTCTGGGAATTATTCTTGGCTCTGCACTCTGGCATTGCACCTGGCAGTGCTTGAGGAACCATATGGGAAGATTGGGATCACAGCCTGACCTTCTGTTCTGTTACCCTATCCTGCTGCTTTATTTTCTTTCCTGTTTATTTTTGTGTCACAGTGGAGGTGCTCAGGCCTTGTTTTCTCTGTGTTCTGGATTTCCACCTGATGCGCATCATGGGTCCTCCGGATTGTGCTGGCCCCGTTTTCACCCTGTCAGCTACGGTGACTCGGATCTCAGACATGTGTTTCCCCTATTTTGTCCTTTCTGCACTGGAGAGCCTTGCCTGCTTGGTCACACAGTCCCGCATTCACTCGCTTCTCTGTTTGCAGTTCTGGGCCTGCACGATCTTTTTGGGTCACACCCAGAAATACTCAATGATTACTCCTGGTGGTGCTCTGGAACCCTATTAAAAGTAATGCAAGAGAAATGTCCTTCCTGCTGTCCTATCTCTTTGGCCCTTACTGGAAACAGTTTAAATGAACTTTACTGTGCGTAGAAAGACATTTGAAAGGATGGAAGAGGCCCCTTGATTCAAATGTCTGACAAATGTTGGGAATATGGGTCAGTTCCCCACATCCCAGCACTCCCCATGCTCCCCACATCCCAGCAGGCCGTTCCATTTACCTGTGATTACTCTCAAGGTTCGTCAAGTTCCTGGATTCCACCCGTCAGTTCAATAATAGAGAAAAAAATAAGTATTGTATTTGGAATGAGCAAAGTCCCACCAATCTCGTAGTCACCAGCATGATAAAAATGATTCAGATACGTTTAAAGGCCATAAAAGGCTCCAAAGTGACCAGAATGGTTTTCTGCCTATTATCCTATTATTCTTTGGGTCAGAATATCACAATTACAAAAATCACAAATCATCCTGTTATTCGTCGATTGCCTCGAGCAGGCCCCAGTAACGTCTCCTTCATCCTAGCCCTGAGATTATATTCAAGGCTCTTTAGGAGAATGAGACCCATCATTGTTACTGGTATTTGGCATATTGGGTATGCCAAGGGGAGTTTCCCAGACTCTGCCGTGTGGGCAGGCTACATTCGGTAACCTGCCAGTTTGTCCAAAGTATGAATGAGATAATAAAATGTCATAATAAGATGTCGCGCGGTTTCGTGGGCTGTTTTTTTTATAGTCTCTGAGTCTTGGCCGCTGATGGGATTACCCGGCACCAGGGGGCCAGTTGGTGGGTGTGACACCCGCCTACTGGAATTTGGAGGATCTGGGTGGAGGATGCTCGGTCCAAATCTGAGTAGGCTTGGAGATCTCGGCCCCGGAACCCGCGTGACTTTGTCCCTCTGCCAGTACCTTCATGTGTGCGGAGAGTGGTCTCAGCATGGTGGTGGCTGGTCCTGGAGGTCTTTGGCTGCCGGAGCCCTGGTCAGGGTGGGGAGGAAAGCTCAACCCGCTCCCCTCCAAGGGGTCCCGGCGAGCGAGGACAGTCAGGCGCGGGGGCAGAAGACTGCACTCTTCTCTTCCGGGGGCTGGTTTTTATAGTCTCTGAGTCTTGGCCGCTGATGGAATTACACGGCGCCAGGGGGCCAGTGGGTGGGTATGACCCCCGCCTACTGGAATTTGGAGGATCTGGGTGGAGGATGCTCAGCCCAAATCCGAGGGACAGAATATACTTTACTTTTTATGTGTATACTTTTCCCGGCTTCTGTCGCATCTACCAGTACTTCTGCTCTTCTCTCTTTGAGGTCTTCCTTGATCGCATCTCTGCACTGTTTTGCAAGCTCGGACGTTAGCTTGCGGTTGCCTGAGGCATGCGCCAAACCACGCTGGCGAATTAGCTCAAGAGTTTTCGAAGATAGGCGACTTTTTGTGGCTATCTCTCTCTTGGCGTTCCTCGCACATTCATGGAGGTGCTGAACCAGTCGATCGTATTCCTCGTCAATGTTGTCAACAATGGCATCTTCCCATGTTGCCGCAATAGTACCAAAGAGTTCCCAGTTGGTGGTCGTTCTGGGAGTTCTCTTTTTGAACTTTGCAGCCCTTTCTCCCCGCTCTGTGAAGTAGAATTTTGCACGAAGGAGACGGTGGTCCGATCCCGTTTGAAATTTTGGGACAACAGCGACATCAGTCAGGCAAAACTGTCGATTGAATATGATGTGGTCTATTTCGTTGTGGAATCGTCCACCGGGAGACTCCCATGTCCATCGTTTAGATTCTGCCTTCTGGAACTGTGAGTTACCATGAATGGTCTTGGTCGACATGATGAACTCAGACAGTCTCTCACCCTGTTCGTTCCATTCTAGGCCATGGGTCCCGATGTGAAGTTCTTCAGCTGATCTTCTCGGTCCTATCTTGGCATTAAAATCACCCACAATGATCTTGTAGAAGGTGTGGTCTTCTTTATAGAACTTCTCTAGCTCCATGTAGAACTTCTCGATTTCTCTTTCATCATAATGAGATGTTGGTGCGTAGACAACAAAGATAGAAACTGCAGGCAGTGAGCCACATCTATTCAAATGTAAACGTCCGATTCGGGTTGTTAGGCATTCGAAGGAATCAATGCTCTTGGCCAAGTTTGTGTTGACAAGGACACCGACGCCTCCAACACCTCTTTTATCGCATGTTCCGAGGAACAATTCTTCTCCAGTGTCGAAAACGGCATGGGGAGATTCATGTCTTCTTGTCTCGGTCAGACCAATGATGTCGTACTTGATCATTCGCGCTTGTACCATCAGGTCCTCGATGGATGCATCTGACGCTAGTGTACGTGCATTGAAAGTACAGACGATCATTTTTGTCTTCCTTCGTTGTGGCAGCCTAGGTCGGCCTTGAGATTTTGTCGGCCTCTCCTTTCTCATCCTTCTCAGTGCTGCCATGTCGGTGAAGCCTTCAGGGTCAGGTGAATGAGACCAGTTGAGAGAAGAGAGAAGAGCAGAAGTACTGGTAGATGCGGCAGAAGCCGGGAAAAGTATTCGTAACGCCCGCCTGTCCTTCGCCAACTATAAGGCCAAGATGACTGCCCTCCGACGTCCTGATGGATCCATCACATCCTCCAGAACGGCAATGGAGAAGATTCTCCATGACTTCTACTCAAATCTCTTCGATAGCCATGTCCACTTGCCGACATACCAAATTCCACAGGATGGGTATGTCGTTCCCAACGTTCTCCCTTCCGAAATCCGACACGCCATTTCGTCAGTAAAGAAGCAAACAGCACCCGGCCCAGACAAGGTCAGACCTGAACACCTGAAGAACCTGCCGTCAGTACTCATCAATACACTGGCTCGGCTCTTCACTCGCTACCTGTCTGAATGCAAGGTTCCATCTCAATGGAAAACCAGCAGGACCATACTACTGTTCAAGAAGGGAGACATCCATGACATTGGCAACTATCGCCCGATCTGCCTATTGTCTGTCATCTACAAGTTGTTCACTCGAGTCATCCTGAATAGGATTGGCAGAACACTAGATGAAGGACAACCATGTGAGCAAGCAGGGTTCCGCAAAGGATTCAGCACCATCGACCATATCCACACGATAACCAAAGTCATTGAGGTTTCTCGGGAGTTCAAGATGCCGCTCTGCTTAACGTTCATTGATTTAAAGAAGGCCTTTGATTCTGTTGAGACGGAAGTGGTCATTGAAGCCCTAGCCAATCAGGGCATTCAAGCCCAATACATCAGGATCCTCCGTGAGCTGTATTGCGGATTCACTACCAGGATCTCACCATTCTACAAAGAAGTGATCGTTGATGTCAAGAGAGGGGTGCGGCAGGGTGATACCATTTCACCAAAACTCTTCAGTGCCACCCTCGAGAACATCATGCGACGACTGGAATGGGAAGGAATGGGAGTGAAGATAGATGGTCGGCAACTACAACACCTCCGCTTTGCTGATGACATTGTTTTAATAACACCAAACATCAGCCAAGCGGCACAAATGCTGGCCGACTTTGACCGTGAGTGTGGAAAGGTAGGACTACAGCTGAATCTTACGAAGACAATGTTTATGAGAAACAGCCTTGTTCCTGACGCCCCATTCGCTCTCAATGGAACGACCATCTCGGAATGCAACAGCTATGTGTACCTAGGTCGAGAGGTCAACATGACAAATGACCTGGCACCCGAGCTGCGCAGGAGGAAGAGAGCGGCTTGGAACGCCTTCAAGAACGTCGAAGAAATAGCTAAGAGGACGAAGAACCTCCGGCTCCGGGCACATCTCTTTGATTCCACTGTTCTTCCTGCATTAACATATGCCTCAGAGACCTGGGCCCTACGCAAACAAGATGAGAACGCCATTCAGGTCTCCCAAAGAAGAATAGAAAGAGCTATGCTTGGAATATCACGTTTCACTCAAATGAGAGAACGAATCCAGAGTTCTGACATCCGTCAACGATCAAGGATCAGGGACGCTGTCTCATTTGCCAAGGTGTCGAAAATCAGATGGGCTGGTCACGTAATGAGATTTAAAGACGACCGTTGGACTAGAGCTGTTACTGATTGGATTCCACGGGATGTCAAGAGACCGCGTGGCCGCCCACCTACCAGATGGTCAGACTTCTTTGTCAAGGTCATGAACGATCGGTTTGAGGCCCTCCATGTTCCCGGAGCGAAGAGATGCCATTGGGCTACACTAGCACGCGACAGGGACAAATGGAGACGTTACTGGCGCCCGCTCGAGCAAATTGACGACTAACGGGAAGTTAAGTGATTAAGTGATTAAGATTTTATGTGTAAATATATGTACATAAATATAAATTTGATATAGATGTAATTTATATGATATATATTATGTTTAACATGGGCTGGAGCGATAGCACAGCGGGTAGGGCGTTCGCCTTACAAGCGGCCAACATGGCCGACCCGAGTTCGATTCCTCCGCCCCTCTCGGAGAGCCCGGCAAGCTACCGAGAGTATTCGATATGCCAGACACAGTAACAACAAAGTCTCCAATGGAGACGTTACTGGGCCCGCTCGAGCAAATCGACGATCAACGGGAGGGCAAAAAAATGTTTAACACAAATACTTCATATATATACATATATATATATGTAAGTATGTATGAGGGCTGGAGCGATAGCACAGCAGTAGAGCATTCGCCTTGAGTGCAGCCAGCCTGGTCAATTTGGGTTCGATTCCTTCGCCCCTCTCGGAGAGCCTGGCAGGATACCCGTGACCTATTCAATATGCCAAACACAGTAACAACAAGTCTCAAAACAAATGGAGACATTACTGGGCCCGCTCGAGAAATTGATGATGTATGCATGTTTGTTTGTGGTACACACCTGGCAGTTCACAGGGCTTACTCCTGGATTTTCACTTTGTTGGTGCTCAGGGGACCATTTGGAACTGTGAGGATTGAACTCAGATTGACCACAAATAAGGCAAGCACCCGTCCCACCATACTACCTCTCTTGTCCATACTCTGGATTTGAAATTGTGTTTCTGAAATTGTCTCCTGTGGTTTTTCTTGTAGGCAAAAGTCCACTGGTCAGGCATTTTCAAGAGGTAGTGTGTTGGCTGGACAGTGCTCTCTGATGATCTTACCAGGCTTTTCCCCTTTCCAGTGTCTGTCCAGCTCTCTGGGCTGGTGCTAGGCCAGTTAGTCTCTGCTTCTCCAAGGCTGGCTTCAGAGTCACTGCTTTCACCCCATCTTGATTACTTCTTCAGTAAACAAAATGTCAGGTGCCTTGTACAAACTTGCCTGTTTGACCTTGAATCAAACCACATGTGTTTTTCCTGATGGACTGTGTGTGAGAGGATTGTTTCAATGGTTGACTAACCAGTACAGGATCAGGGCTCTTGTCCTTACCCCCAGTCCTCCACTGTGTGATCCACCACTCCAGCAGCTGCCTCTCCACTACTTTATCCAGTCCCGCACCCTTAAAGCACCTATTCACCTGGATGGGGACAGAGGGTCTCTCTGCATCTGGACCATGGCCCTTTAAGGATCCTGGCGTGTGCGGAAGTGATGTCACAGAAATGGTACTTTCAGCATCCTTTCTATTATAGTTGTGGTTGCCTGGCTCAGGCCGGCATTAGTCTAGTGAGTAGAGGAGGAATTGGCGGCTCATTTGACAGGGGGACTGTGGAGGCCAATTTTGTGCAGGATACTAACGGCCTCCCAGTCTCCTGGACTGTGAGTGCAGAAATGGGCTAGCTTGGGGGGGGTGCTTTTGCGCTTGTTATTCACTCATTCCTTATATCCAGATGGTTTCTGAGGTATGGTAAAGGCTTTACGGGGACCCAGAGGCTTTGGGTAGTGGAGCGGGGGCTGTGCCGGGGTGCGGGGTTCGCACATTTGAGCAAGTGATCATGACAAGGTCCCCTTAGCCAGGATCGCCTTCAGCTCTGGGAAGGCTCAGAGGTCGGTGGGTGCAGGGGTGAGGGACCTGCACAGGGCGGGGCTTAGCCTTCTCAATCCTGTTAGCACTGGGTGGTGCTTGGCTGTTTCCAGAGTCTTTGGCCCTGGCATCACTAGTGTAGAACCTTCAGGTTCACTTCATAGGGCAGGGCCCCAGCCCCCCTGCAGTAGGAGACCCAGTTCTCTGTGCTTTGAGTGACTGTTGTGATGGGAAAAGGCCACCCAGCGGCTCATTCTCGGTGGATAGTTGAGGCTTGCAAGTGAAACTTTTTCTTTTCTTTTTTTTTTCTTTGTGGGTCACATCCAGCGATGTTCAGGGGTTCCTCCTGGTTCCGCACTCAGGAATTACTCCTGGCGATGCTCAGGGGACCACATAGGATGCTGGGAATTAAACCTGGGTCGGCCACATGCAAGGCCAATGCCGTGCTGGCTCTGCTATCTCTCCAGCCCCTTCATTATTTTTTGGTTGGGCTTATGTACCATATCTACAGATGCTCAGGGTTTACTTTCGGCTCTGCAGTTGGGAATTCCTGCTGATGGTACTCGGGGATCATATGGAATGCCAGGGATTGATCTGGGTTGGCAACGTGAAGGCAAATTCCTACTCACTTTACTGTCTCTCGTCCCAACTTTTGTGTCTTTTTTTCTAGGTCAAGAATTTCTCCTTCCTAAGGGCCAGTTGCAAAGCACCCCACACATGTAATCCCTTCTTGACCTGATAACCCCCAGCTGTTGTGGTGAGTACTGAGGGTAAATTTTGTGTCTTTTTAAAAGAGAAATAGTTTATTTCTGGGGTGTGTGTTGTTGTTGGGGAAGTCTTGCTCAGGATCACTCCTGATGTGGTGGAAATAATTAACTTGGTAAAGGCTAGAGTAATAGTACAGCCAGTTGGGTTCTTGCCTTGTAAGCGGCCAACCCAGGTTCGATCTACGTATGGTATTTCACATAGTCCTTTAGCCCCAGTAGGACTGAGCCCTGATCCCAGAGCTGCAATAACCCCTGAGCACTGCCAGTTGTGGTCCAAAATTGAAAAACATGCACACACACAGATATACACACATAGGATATGAGAACAATGAAAAAGAGTACTAGTATTTAAGAGGAAATATGGATTTCTGCAGCATAGAAAAAAAAAGAAAAGGGGGCTTAAGGACCTGCTTTAATGTTTCACTCGAGAATTTGTCTTTACACATGAGTTTTGGATATTAACACTAATTGTTTTAGGCTTGATCAGTGAATTGCCAACTTTTCTTCCCCTCAGAGTAGGTTACAGTACTCTTTTCAGCACTCCCAGTCCCCCAAGTTTATCTTTAACTTACACAGTCAAACATTCTGGTGACTCTGGTCTTTGTATCTCTAGTCATTTATTTGCATTTCTCTTTCCCCTCTCACCTATATAATTAATAATCTATTACTATAGAGCAACGTTCTTTGCTTCAAAAAGGAAAAAAAGTTAATATGAAGTGATTAATATTTGAGGGTTAATTGACTTTAAAATATATTTACTCCTGGGCATCCGTCATAATTACTTGACTCAGGCTCAGTTCCCGTATTTTCTAACCCCAGAAAACTGGATCCCACCGAGAATCTCTGGTTTGGCCTGGGGCAAGCATCAAAGCTACATTGGCTTCAATATGGGACAGTCTAGAAATCATAAAGCACAGTCTTGTTTTCAAACCGTCATGACCTAAAAGACTGGAACCCATGGGGTAACTGGGCCAAGGTCTTCGTGGGTAATTTATGGAAAAAGCAGAGTCATCTTTTAACATTAGTTCCTGGACCCAGAGAAGTAATTTTTGAAATGTTTCTTGTTGTGTGTAGCCAGATAACTGCAAATATTAATAAGAAGCAAACGTAATTCTTTAATATGTACAAACAGGGAAAGAGCAAAGCAACACAGATCTTGTAACCTCCGAGTGAATTTCTCAGACAGAATTTCTCCTTGAGTTAATTCCCCTCCAAAAACTGCCTCTGTTGAAATGCTTGACCTCTGTAAATGGTAAATCACAATACATGTGCAGTCCTGTACCTCGATCTCGCTCAGATGTTCTCTAAGTATGCTATCTGATTCTGAATTAAAGGTCCACTGTGCACTGGTCCATTGGCCATCAACTGTTGTGGTCCCTGTATCTTTGTTTATCTGGAGAGACGGAACACCAAATACCTCGTACCATGGAACCTACCAACTCACTATTCTTCACATCTGGCAACCTGGGAAGAGAGAGCCTCAGAATTCACACTTGAGTATTTGTTGTTGTTTCGTTTCATTAGAGTTACCTTTTGAAGTTGCAGTATTTTTGGTAAACACCCTGCTTTGTCTGTGGCTTATTCCTACCTCTGAGCTCAGGGATCACTTCTTGCAGGGGTCAGGGGCCCATATATGTGCTAGTGTATTGAACTCGGGTCAGTCAAGTGCAAGGTGAATGTTTTACTTGCTGTATTACCACCCCAATCCACAAGATATAATACTCATGGTTTAAAAGTAGACCCACTCCAGAAATTCTAGTTGTCAGACACACATAAAATCATGGTTCATAGTAAACACCCTGGATATTTGGATAATTTTGTGATACAAGACACTGTTTACATGGTTTTCAGAGCTGTTCCTACAAAATAGGAGCAAGTTCTGGAGGAGGCTCATGTGCGGATTTGGGATTACAGTGAATCGTCACCAGGATGGGCCTAGGTCCCGCAGGTAAGACATGGGACTGCCTGGGGCTCACCGGAGCCCAGAAGTGACCTTCTTCCCTGGAATAAAGCTCCCAGGCCCATGTCCCCGTCCACTCTGCAAGAAGGCAGCTGAAGGTGTGTCCACCCTGAGTTCCTGTGGTTGGCCCCACAGCAGAGCCACTAATGGGCCTGTTGTCACTGTGACCTGCAGGGGCGGTCACTGCACGGGAGCGCCTGGCCTCAGAATTAGTCCCTGGCCTTAGGGACCTTCCTGTAGGGCCCCAAGTGGATTCCCGGGCCTCAGGCAGGGCTGTAGTTTCCTCCCCTGTAGGCTGAGACTATCCCTCCTCTCTCAACAGGCAGCCTGGTCACAACCCACTTCTCTGTCCCCTGGAGAGGCAGGAGCATCTGGCAGTGTATCCCTGCGCATGGGTCTGTGAGCCAGTGTACAAGTGTCTGGCAAGTCACTACATTTCTTGCTCCAATGCAGGGACTTCTGTTCAGGTGGGGGACGGGGCTGGCTGTGCTACTCTGGTGCTCATGGCTCAGGTCTTTCCATGGAGCCTGCTGCTGATCTGCAAGAAAAACAAAGGCAGGAGATGGTGTCATTCCATCTGCCACATCATCGTCAGGCATGAGAGCCACAAGATGACCCAGTGCAGTGACAGGAGCGCATAGGATTCTCAGATATTGGGTTCTTTCAGGACGGAACATGAGATGTGGCTCCGAGCCTGAGTGCCCAGTTCTCTGCTGTTGAGGCTACGGGGCCTCAAGCTCCTGGATCCAGGCTTCTGTGCCAAGTTTATGCTGCCCTTCATTCCCCTAGTCTGTCCATCATGGAATGATCTGCGCTTTAATTTCCTGGCTTTGTTGTTAATCTTCCACATCTGTCAGGTGTGTAGAATAGTCCATGGGACTCTCAGCCTTTGGTCTTCCTGTATGTGCCTCAGCAGGGTGGCTGTCCTGCCTGAACTCCGGGTGCCCTTTTCTGGAGCAGCCGAACCCCCTCTACCCTCTCTAACACCATGCTTATCTTTGCCCTAGGATCATTATATGATTTCGAGTAAGAAATTTATCATTGTTTAGGTTTTGCGCCCACCCATAGTCACACGTGACTCTTCATGGGTCTCAGGTGTCTCATTCCTAGCCAGCCGCTCAGGAATTGTACATGAGGTGTTCAGGGATCTGAGACCTGAGCCTGTCTGCCTCAAGCTAAGCACATGGTCTCTGTGCTGTTCTCTCGTATTCCTCTTAGTCATATTTTTGCCTTTGTTTTTAAATAATGAATGAGTCCATAACAAAATTATTTGGGTCAGGACAGGTACAGCCGGGAGCACACTTGCATTTTAGGTGGCTGACCGATTTTTGATCCCCTGCATTCCATATGGTCCCATTATCCAGTTTGATCAAAATATAAAACCCAAAAGCTACTTGGGTAATGTCAAGCTCCTCACAGTGATCACACAAAAGATCTACCCTTTTCTGTGTGCCTGTTTGGACTGTGAGAACTATCAAGATATCCGCTATCTGCTGGGCCTCATTCTACTATCCACTGAGTAAATCTTACATTCTGTTTTGTTCGAGTTCACAACTAAAACCCCAACTTTGGGATTCAGTATTACCACATTTTGATCCAGTACAACAGGATCATCGATTACAAGTGAGCTGGAAAGATTTGCATGTTCAGAATAAATATTATTATGTCGGTGGGATTTTCAGTGGACCAAGCATGTGGCTTGAATGGGGGCACCTGGCATCCTTTGCTGTCAGCAGATCTCCAGACTCTGGACACCGCAGGGAGGAAATCCACATCCTTATGCCAAGAGTAATAGACTCTTAGCCTCGTTGGGTGCTAAAATCAGTAGTTGCAAGGTTTAAAGACATTCTTTTTTTTAAATACCAAAATAATACTGAGTTTTTCTTTTATAGAGTATAAACTCTTGTGGTCTTTGTTGAAAAGAACTGGTTCGTTGGCCCTAGCAATAGTGTAGTGGAAAGTGCACTGCTTTGTGCAGGAATGGAAACCAGGTTCTATACCCAGCACCCAGTATGGTCCTCACAGCCCCACTAGGAGTGATCTATGAGCACTGTTTCGTGTGACACTGCCACGACAAATAAATACAAACAAAAAACCCCAAAACCTCATTGATCCTGACATTAATTCAATTAGGTTCGATGTTTTCAATGGCCCTGCGTTCTCAGCTCTGTGGGACGCAGCCTTGCCTTCGTACATGCATCTCAAACTCCATACTGAGATATAACCAAACCCAGACTGGGTGTATTTTTATTTGCTTGAAACTGGTGCTTCCTTTTTCTGTATAGAAATTATTTCCACTTAATGTGTTCTTCATTGAGTGGAGAAAAAAATGGACACATGTTAATGACAACACTTCTGTAAATTTTGCATTAACTTCTTGCAAAAATATTTGGTCATTCCAGGAAAAGCCATATATGTGTCCATAATTGTGTTTCATGGTGCAAATGTTAGACATCAAACCTGCAGGGTTCGACTTGTTTTTTGACATGGAGACTCTCATAAAATCAAGACGTAATCAGAATCCTCTTCTGCTGTTCTCCAGGGAAGCAACCAGCCTTAGTGGAATGTCTCTGATCCTGAACACTGTGACAATCTTGAGTGAGCAGTGGTGCCTGCATCACCGTGGGGATTCTGAGACAGGCAGGAAGTCTTCAGATGGGAAAAGTCCCAGGGCTGTTAGCAGCACAGACACAATTTGAGTCAGACGCCACACAAGTGTGATCATCTGAATATCCACACAGGAGAGAAACTGTAGACATGTAAAGAATGTGGGAAGTCTTAGGTCGATCTTAATACCAGATTTACAAGGAGAGAAATGCTATTCATCCAAAAAATATTGGAAGTCCTCAAGATTTAGTAAGCATAGGAAAATTCATTTAGAGAAACCTTATTCATGTAAGGATAATGAATGTATAAAGACCTTTATTTCCTTCTCAGGGGTTTCTGTGCACAGGAAAATTCATGCAGGAGAGAAACCTTACTCATGTAAGGACTGTGGAACTTACTAAGCACAGGAAAACGCACACTGAAGAGAACTTACTAAGAACTTTGTACTCAGAACTTACTAAGCACAGGAAAACACACACTGAAGAGAATATATATATATATACATATATATATAAGCTACCGAGAGTATTCGATATGCCAGACACAGTAACAACAAAGTCTCCAATGGAGACGACGTTACTGGGCCCGCTCGAGCAAATCGACGCTCGAGCAAATATGGACTATATATATATAGATATAGAGAATATCTATATATCTATATATATCTATATAGATATAGAGAATATATATAGAATATCTATATATATATATATATATATATATATATATATGGACTACTGTTGGAAGGCATTCACTTACCCCTCACTCCTTGTTACATAGAAGAACTTTCATACTGGAACGAAACCTTATGTGTGTAAGGCAAGTAGGAAGGCCTGCATTATGTCCTAAAGCCTTAGTGATCACAGAAAAATTCATATGGCAGACAGTTTACATATGGAAGGACTGTGTGAAGGTCTTCATTCAAAATTGATGTCTTACTAAACAGAAAATTTCATACCAGAGAGAAACCCCATACATGGTAAAAAAAAGACCTTTGCTCTACATTCAAGCCTTATTAGCCATAGGAAAAATTCATAATGAAGAGAAGTCTTACATATTTCAGGAATGTGCAAAGGCCGTCACTCAAAACTCAACTCTTATGATCCATAGGAAAATACATATTGGAGAGAAAGATTATGTGTGTAAATGTAGAAAGGCCTCTGCATACTTCTCAAGCCTTTGTAGTCATTGTAAAATGCACATGGGATGAGTTGACCCCAAAGAACTATCCCCAAGTTCAGAACAATCCCCCTAGGGAAGACAAGTTTTATTTAGACCAGGAAGGTTAGGAGGGGGCTACAAAAATGCAGCCAAGAAGCTAAGAATCCCGCATGACAAGCTTCCCATGACATCATCATATAAGGGAAAGGTACTCGGTGATTATCACCAGGGCCATAGTTATGCCAGTGTCCTGGCATTTGAACTTCACATGTATGTTAACTTGTAAATAACAGTCTTGGTGATGGAAGCCAGGAGGAAAGTGAC
Organism: Sorex fumeus; assembly: GCF_029834395.1. Lineage (NCBI taxonomy): Eukaryota > Metazoa > Chordata > Mammalia > Eulipotyphla > Soricidae > Sorex > Sorex fumeus. The sequence continues at coordinate 2,136,056 of NW_026606191.1, forward strand.
TAAATAAGTACCAAATATAAATAGGAAAAACCTCTTGGAGCAACAAAAGCTTTTAAAAATTAATGAGACAATCTTACCAACCCTACAACCAGATATAACAACGTTCACATGAATTTGTTTTCTCCACCTATTGATATTAATATTGCAAATTTGTTATCTCAAATTTTATTTTATTCATCTTTTGGCCTTTTGGGTCACATCCGGCGATACACAGAGGTTACTCCTGGCTATGCACTGAGTAATTATTCCTAGCGGTGCTTGGGGGACCATATGGGATGTTGGGAATCGAACCTTCATTGGCCGCATGCAGGCAATTGCCCTACCTGCTGCACTATCGTTCCAGCCCTGTCTCATCAATTTTAATATAGAATTTTATCAACAATTGGTGTTTTCTTTTTCTTTAATAAATTAAATAAATAACCACCCCTCACTCTGGACCATCAAATTTCACCGCTGGACCATTCTTTGCTCTGATCCTGGCATGGCCCAAAAACACTGTTTTCTGGGGGGTTTTCACAGAGACCAATCACAATGCTGCAGGGAATCATCTTCAATCAAAAATCAGCCAAACCTTCATTCTTTAGGCCTTTCTGTGTTATATTGTAGGGCGCTGTACTCAGGCCCTACACCTGGCTCTCAGCTCAGAGCTACATACCTGGGGGAATTCTCATAGGGGAATTCTCATTGTGGAGCACTGAGGTTGGAATACATGTTGGCATATCTGACAAGGACCTTATCCACTGTCGCATCTTTGTATATCTCGTATTCTGGGATTTTTGTTTTTTGAAAACTCAAATCAGTATTGATAATGTGTATTTCCAAAAACTATCATCTTAAGAAAATGTTCCTAGAAATCTTCTTTCATAGGGTGGATGGGAGACAGTTTAAATGCATTTTACTGTGCATAGAAGAATTTGTGCCAGGTTTTTGAAAGGATGGAAAGGGTGGAAAGGGTCCCTGGAGTGAAATATTTTACAAATGGTGGGGCCATGGGAGAGACCTCAAGTTTTCCCCCATCTCAGCAGGCAATTCCATTCAGCTGTGCTTACTGACAATACAGGATGGTCACATTCGTGGATCACACTCCTTTCTCATTTCAGTACTATTAGAGATAAGGAAACCAGAAACATTTACTTTTGGAAGCACTAAAATTGCAAGAATCTAGTGGCCACTCGAATGCTAAGATCCACTTAGATAGCAAGGCAATAAAATGATCAGTAAGATTTGCTAACTCTGAACTCTGCGTATACCTCCATTCTCGATTGGTCCTTATGCTAGGTTTTATTTTTTTAGATAATATTTTTATTTGGGGGTCACACCTGGCACTTCTTAGGGGTCACTCTTAGTCAACATTTGGGATGCTGACTAAGGGATGGAGATCAAGTTGATCAAGTCCAGTGCAATATACTGTTCCCAGCTGATCCATGCTTTGCATTTGAAAATGTGTGTTTCTGAAGCCTCCCCGTGGAACATTCCTTGTAGGTAGGTGTCCACTGCTTGCGTGTTGTCCGAGGGTAGAGTGTTGAACCTATAGTGCTCTAGATACTCTTAGCAGCCCTTTTCTCTTATTCCAGTTTTTCTTCAACTCTCTGGTTGTTGCTCTCAGGGTTGTTCTGTTCCTCTCCAGGGCTGGCTTTGGAGTCACTGTTTTTACTCCCATCTGATTTATTACTTCCCTGAGAAACTCACTGTCCCCAGCTGCTACCTATGTGCCAGTTAGTGAAACGACCTGCTTCATTTGTCTTGATGGACACGTGTGTGAGTGCATCGGTTCAATGTTTGACTGACCAGTGCAGGCTCAGGGAACTTCTTACTCCCCAGAGTCCCATGGTGTGACTGGCCTCCTCAGCAGTTGCCTCCCCCTCCTTTTGTGAGCCCTATCCCTTGCAGCACACAATCACCTGGGTGTCCAGAAAGGATCTCTCTGCACCTGGAGCCTGGTCCTTTCGGGCTGCGGGTGGAAACGGAAGTGACGTCACAGAGAGGGTCTTCCGGGTACCTGTGTTTTTGCTGACAGATGATTCAGTCAGTCCCACAATTGTTACCGTGGGTGAAGGATGGCTGAAACTGGCTGGAAGCGGTTCTTGTAGGCGGATTTTGGGGCAGGATGGGGGCGACTCCCCGTCTCTGCACTGTGAGCGACGCACTAGCATGGGGGATGCTTTCGCGCTGGTTTCTCACTTGTTCCCTGTCATCCAGGTGTTCCTGAGGTGTGGCGGAGGCTTTAGGGGGATGCGGAGCTTTGGGGGGCGCTGTGGGGGCTGTACTGGGGTGCATTGTTGCGGGTGTGAGTGCGTGGTCTTGGGGGGCCGCTGAGGCCACGATGGCCTCTAGCTCCGTGATGGGGCAGCGGCGGGTGGGCAGGTGGGGGGAGGAGCTGAGCACGGGGGAGCAGGACCTGCACAGAGCGGGGGCTTGGCTGTCGCGACTCTCCAGACAGTCTCATGTTGAAGTTTTGGCCCTAAATTCATAGCTGTAGAATCTCCAGATTTGAAGGGCAGAGCCGCAGCCCCCCCTCAGCCCACCCATTGGTCCCCTTCCTGTTCATCCTTTTCATTCCCGCCATGTTGGTCCATAACATTCAGGGCAGTGGACCTGCAGGTGACTGGGGTTTGCCAGTGAACATGTTCTCTTCGGGCTCTTTTTGGTTTGGGGGTTGTTTTGTGGGGCGTTGGGGGGAGTGGCATCCCCAGAGATGCTCAGGGCTTCCTCTGGCTCTGGGCTCAGGTATGATTCCTGCTGCTGTTGTTGCGGGACATAGGTACGTTGAGAATTTACCAGGTCAAAGCAAGTGCCCTACAGACTTCATTTTTTTCTTTTTTTGCTTTTTGGGTAACACCTGGCGATGCACAGGGGTTACTCCTGTCTTTGCACTCAGGAGTTACTCCTGGTGGTGCTCAGAAGACCATATGGGATGTTGGGAATCGAACCTGGGTCGGCTGCATGCAAGGCAAACACCCTACGCGCTGTGCTATCTCTCCAGTCCCAACCCTACAGACTTCATTGTCTGTCTAACCACACTATCGGTGCTTTTCCTTTTTCTTTTCAGATCACAAGATTCATCTCCCTCATGTCAAGTTGCAAAGCACCTTCCACTCTTTATCTCTTCCTGAGCGGATTACCCATGGCTATTGGGATAAATACTGGGTAAAGATTTTTGTTGTTGTTTGTAATATGTTTTCCCCTTTTATTCAAAGGAAGATACTTGTTTATTTGTGTGTGTGTGACTTTGTACAGGACTCCTGGTATTTTTGGAAGAAATTTATGTAGGAAGGGACGGAGCAAAAGTACAGCAAATACTTGCCTTGCACACAGTCAACTTGGGTTCAGTCTCCTGCATCCTAGTGATCCCCAAAGCTTCCAGGAGTGAAACCCTGAGTACAGAGTTAGGAATACCCCCTGAGCAATGCTTATTTTGGCTCAAAGAAAAACACATACACACACACACACACTTGTACACACAGGATACATGTGATTGCAAGAAAAGAGAATAATAAGGATTCTGGGAAACTATGGAAATGCCAGAAAACAGAGTTTTCAGAACCCACTCTTTTACTATTTAAATGTTCCTCGCTAGTTTGTCTTTGCACATGCTTTTCGTTTGTTTGTTTGCTTTGCTCCCTTACAGTTGTCTTGTTGGTGCTGTAGTTTTGGCCACTCCTTGTAGTGTTCTGCCCTTACTTCTGACTCAGCTCAGGGATCACTGCAGCCAGGGCCCAGGGTGGCCGAGTATCGTACTTGGGTCAGCTGAGTGTAAGACCACTCCACCGCAAAATAGAATATTTAGAGTACAAGTAGTCGTGAGAAGTTCCAAATGTCAGGCACAGTTCATATTATGGTCCTTAGTAAATAAATACCTTGGTTATTTGGATTTATTTTCTATAAACCTGGGTGATTGCACCGTTTTCAAATACATTCCTGCACAACAGCAGCGAGCACAGGATGAGACTCACACAGATGTGCTGATGCGGGATTAGAGTAAATCAGGACTCAGATGGGCCCAGGTCCAGCGGAACAGAGCACGGCTGTGCCTCAGGATCATCTGGACCCGGAAGTGACCTTGTTCCCATGGACAGAGTGCACAGGCTCATGACCTTGTCCACCCTGCAAGAGAGTGGCTGAAGGTTTGTCCACCCTAAGTCCCAGTGGCTTTCCCCATGGCAGAGCCACATTCCAGGCTGTAGTTCCCAGGGGCAGCACAGCTGCCTGCCTGCAGGGGGTGCTGTTACTCAGGAACTCCTGAGGCCTCTGGCTGGGCCTCTGGGGAATTTTTTGTGCTCCATGGAAGAATCTGAGGGTCATAGAAAGCTGCTATTTCCACTGCTTTCACCCCATCTTGATTACTTCCTCACGCAACTCAATGTCAGGTGCCTTGTACCAACCTGCCTGTTTGACCTTGGATCAACGCACATGTGTTTTTCCTGATGGACTGTGTGTGAGAGCATTCTTTCAATGTTAGACTGACCATTACAGGATCAGGAGTCCTCCCCTTATCCCCAGGCTCCCATTGAGTGAGAAAACACTCTAGCAACTGCCTCTCCACTCCTTTATCCAGTTCATCCCCCTTGCAGCAATGGATTCACTTGGGTGGGCACAGAGGGTCTCTGCATCTGGACCATGGCCCTTTAAGGCTCCTTGCAGAAGTGATGTCATAGACGGACCATTCAGAAATCCTTTCTATTCTAGTTGTGGTTGCCTGGCTCTGGCCACCATTGGTCTCCTGGGTAGAGGAGGAACTGGCGCCTGGCATGACAGGGAAACTGTGAGGCCGATTTTGTGGCAGAACGCTAGTGGCCTCAAGTGAGCGCCCTGCGTCTTGGCACTGTGAGTAGTGAGGCTGCACCAGATTTGGGGGTGTTTTCGCGATTGTTTTCCACTGTTAAGTATTTCCAGGTGGTTCCTGAGGTGAGGTAAGGCAAAAGCTTTCAGGGGGCCCAGAGGCTTTGGGAAGTGAAGCGGGGGCTGTGCCAGGTGCAGGGGTCGCAGGTGTAAACAAGTGATCCTAGGGGGCCCCCTTGGCCAGGATCTCCTCCAGCTCCTGGAAGGGTCAGAGGCCGGTGGGCCTGGGCTGCAGGACCTGCAGAGGGTGGGGCTTAGCCCTCCCAAACCTGCCAGCACCAGACCGTGCTTGACACTGTCCGGAGCCTTTGGCCCTGGCATCACTAGTGTAGAACCTTCAGATTCACTTAGAAGGGCAGGGCCCCAGCCCCACTGCAGCAGTAGACCCTGTTGTTCTCTGTCCTTTGATTGAGTGCCCTGATGGGGTAGGACCACCCAGTGTCTCTGTCCTTGCAGGTGGGTGGGGTTTGCAAATGAAACTTTTTCATTATTATCATTTTGGTTTGGCTCTTGTACCACATCTGGTGATGGTCAGGGTTTACTTTCGGCTCTGCAGTCGGGAATTCCTGCTTGTGGTACTCGGGGATCATGAGGGATGCCGGGAATTGATAATGGTTGACTGCAGGCAAGGCAAGTTCCCTACCCACCTACTGTCTCTGTTCCCAGTTTTTGTATTTTTCCCTAGGTTAAAAATTTCTCCATCCTAAGGTCCAGTTGCAAAGCACCCCACATATGTAATCTCTCCCTGACCAGATGACCACTAGCTGTTGTGAATACTGGGGATAACGTTTTGTTTTTCTCTTTTAAGAGAAATAGTTGATTTCCAGGGAGGGTGGTGGTGTTGGGAAAGCTTTGCTCAGGGTCACTCCTTATGTGGTGGAAATAATTCATTTAGAAAGGGCCAGAAAAATAGTACAGCAAGTAGGGTACTTTCCTTGCAAGTAGCCAACCCAGGTCTTTCTATGTCTAGTAATCCATATAGTCCCTGAGCCCCACTAGGACTGAGAAAAGGTGGCTTAAGGATCTACTTTTAATGTTTCACTCTAGAGTTTGTCTTTACCCTACGTGTTTTAGGCTTGGTCAGTAAATTTCCACTTTTCCTCCTCCCCTCAGAGAAGGTTATAGTGCTCTGATGAGCACTCCTAATCTATCCTTAAATCATAAAGTTAAACCTTCTGGTGACTCTGGACTTTGTATCTGTAGTCATTTATTTGCATTTCTCTTTCTGCTATAACCTATATAATCTATAATCTATCACTGTAGAGCAATGTTCTTTGCTTCAAAACAGAAAAATAGTTAATGCTAAACTCTTAATATTTGTGAGTTAATTGACTCTAAAATATATTTACTTCTGGGCATCTGTCATAATTATTGACTCAGGCTTCAGTTGCCATAGTCTCTAACTGCAGAAAGCTGGATCCCAGCCAGCTTTTAACCTTAGATCCTGGGCCCCAGAGAAGTAAGTTTTGGAATGTTTCTCTACTGTGTGTATCGATAATTTCAAATATTAATAAGAAGTAAATCTATTAGTTTAATATGTACGAGCAGGGAAAGAAAAAAGCAACACAGATGCATATAGCCCGTGAGCGAATTTCTCAGGAAAGTCTCAGGCAGAACGTCTTCTTGAGTTAATTCACCCGCAAAGAATTGTCTCTGTTGAAATGCTTGACTTCTGTAAATGGTAAATCACAATACAGGCAGTTCTGTACCTCAGACGCCCTCAGATGTTATATAACTATGCTATTCGGTTATGAATTAAAGGATGACTAATCACTATCCATCGGACAACAGTTGTTGAGGTCCCTGCGTCTGTATTTCTTTGGAGAGACAGAACACTGAACGTGTTACCATGTGACCTACCAGCTCACTATTCTTTACATCTGGCGACCTGGTGTGTTTGCCTCAGAATTCACACTTGGGTATTTTTTGTTGTTCTCTTGTTTCATTAGAGTTACCTTTTGAAGTTGCAGTATTTTTGGTAATCACCCTTCATTATCCGTGGCTTATTCCTGCCTCTGAATTCAGGGATCATTTTCTACAAGGATCAAGGGCCCATATATATTCTAGTATATTGAACCTGGGTCAGCCAAGTGCAAGGTGAATGTCTTATCCACTGTATCACCACTCCAGGCCCCAAGATATAATATTCATGGTTTCAAAGTAGACTCACGGGCTTGAGTGATAACACAGCGGGTAGGGTGTTTGCCTTGCATGCGGCCAATCCGGGTTCGATTGCCAGCATCCCATATGGTCCCCTAAGCACCGCCAGAGATGGTTCCTGAGCGCAGAGCCAGGAGTAACCCCTGTGCATCGCCGGGTGTGACCCAAAAAGCAAAAAAAAAAAGTAGACTCACTCTAGAAATTCCATTTGTTAGACACACATAACATTTTGGTTCATAGTAAACACCCTGGTTATTTGGATACTTTTGTGATACAACACACTTTTTAAATGATTTTCAGAGTTGTTCCTGCAAAATAGGAGAAAGTGCTTGATGAGGCTCATGTGCTGATTGGGGGATTAGAGTAAATCATGACCAGGAGGGGTCCAGGTCCAGAGCGTCAGAGCTGGGACTGCCTGGGGCCTACCCGAGCCCAGAAGTGACCATGGTGCCCGGAAGAGAGCGCCCAGGCCCATGTCCCATCCACTCTGCAAGAGGGAAACTGAAGGTTTGTCCACCCTGAGTCCCTGTGGCTGGCCCCACGGCAGAGCCAATAATGGTGCTGTGGTCACTGTGGTTGCAGGGGCTGCGGCTGCGCGGGAGCTCCTGGCCTCAGAGTTAGTCTCTTGCCTTAGTGACCTTCCTGTGTGGTTCCCAGGGTAGAGTCCCGGGGCTCAGGCAGTGCTGCGGTTTCCTCCCCTGTAGGTCTCAACCACTCCTGTCCTGACAGCAGCTGGGTCACAAACCATTTCTCTCTCCCCCGAGAGAAAGGAACATCTGTCAGTGTCTCACCGTGGATGGTTCTGTGAGCCAGTGTCCAAATATCCGGCTGGTCACTACCTTTCTGGTTTCAATGCAGGGACTTCTGGTCAGGTGGGGGCCGGGGCTGGTTGTGCTCCTCTCTGGTACCCACGACTCAGGTCCTTGCAAGGAGCCTCCTGTTGGTCCACAGGAAAAACAGGCAGGAGATGTTGAGATGGCCTCTGCCATACCATCTTCAGGCAGGAGAGTGACAAGATGACACAGTGCAATGACATGTAGCACAAGCTTCCCAGGTCGATAGTCTCTGATTGTTTCAGGAAGGAGACTGGGGATCCAGCTCCTGGCCTGATTGATCAGCTCTCTGTTTGAGGTCACTGTTTTATTTTTTTGTTGATTTGAATGGGCCATTTTAGTGGTGCTCAAGGATCATTCCTTTCAGGACTGGGAGACCGACTGTATAGGGTGCCAGGGGTCCAACGCTGATTATACTTGTTTGTTTGTTTTTGAAAGATGTTGAAGGGAAGGGGCCATACCCAGTGATTTTCTGGTTATTTCTGGTTCTTTACGAAGGATTTCCATCTGCCAGTTCTTGAGGAACTATAAGGGATGGCGGTATTACCAGCCCTTCCCGCTGTCCCCAGGCCACCTTTCCTATTACTCCATCCTACTGCTTTGTTTTCTTTCATGTTTATTTTTGTGCTACAGTGGAGATACTCAGGGCTTCCTCTTGGCTCTGTGCTCCAGATTAACCCTTGACAGGCATCAGGGGAACCCAGGTGTGCTACTTATGTATGTACCCTGATGGCTACAAATGTCTCAGGCCCCAGGACATGTGTTTCTCCTATTTTGTCCTTCCTGCTCTGAGAACCTCACTTGCTCAGTCACACAGTCTTATGTTCAGATGATGCTGTGTATGAAGTTCTCGGCATGTGCCTGTCCCAGGGATTTGGAGCAGAATCACTTTTACCATCTTTGAGATGAATTCGGGTCATCCTTTATATATGTAAGGACTGTGGGAATGCATTCACTTACTCCTCCTTATTACACATGGTAGTATTCATAATGGAAAGAAAAGTTACATGTGTCAACAATGCGGAAAGGCCTACATTATGCCCTCAAGCCTTCAAATCACAGGAAAATTGCTCTTGGAGACAGACTCTACATATAGAAGGACTGTGGGAAGGCTTTAATTCAAGCTTGGTGTTTTACTAAGCAGAGAAAAAAATCACAGTGGAAAGAAACCATATAAATGTCTGACATGTGGGAACGTCTTCACTCTACCCTGTAGCCTTTCTGTGCATTTTAAAAGTCATAGTAAAAGGGGGTTTGTGCCGCCAGCAGGTCAATCTGTACCTGTGAGGTGAGTGCATCAGCAGCCTGATGGCACCGTCAGACTTTTAGATACCCCAAAATTGCTGCTGTGCCTTTGGCCAGACCCCAAAAAGTTGGCCAAAGTTTACCAAGAAAGTAAATGGCCAAACGTTTGGTATGTAGGAGACACACCCACAAACCACCTCCGGCTCAGCTATATAATTGGCAGCATGGCCTCTCTGGTTCCTGATTGAACTGCTTAATGCCCATGATCCCAGAGCCTCAGAAACCAATCTCGGAACCCAAAGACTTTTGGCAGAAATGCATCCTATTCCTGCAGTAGGTTACTGGCACTGGGCCACTCTAGGTGGGAATAGGTTTCGTGCCTTGGCCTGTTCCCCATGGCAGCCCAGTGAACGACATCCTCCAGAGGGCACTGGACAGTCAGGTTTGGGCGTGCAGTGATGACACACACGAGGCCTCACCAGATGGGCTTGGAACCGGCCCTTTCTTCCCCATCCCAGCGAGATCCCGAGTCACCACCTACAAATGGCCTCTCTGGCACCTGATCAAGCTGATTAATGGCCATGATCCCAGAGACTCAGAAACAAATCTCCAAACCCAGTAGCTTTTGGCAGAAATGCATCTGGACCACATACAAGGTGGCTGCTGCCTCAGAGCTTATTGGAAAACCAAGTATGAACTGGTGGTGACAGGACAACTGCTGTCTCATGGGAAGGGGGGGGCAGTACCGGCTCGTCCTTCACACCCTACCGAGGTCATGAGTTGCCCCCCACGAGCCATAACATCAGACGCACAGAAACCAATCTCGTAATTATCTGGCTCTTTATAGAAATCCGAAGTCGTGGCCGTGTGACATTATATGATTCTCATAACCAGCTATAGAAAACAAAGTATTTAACAATGCCTTTTCAGCAATTCTGATTGTTGGGGGGGAAATTCTAAACAATAATGGTGCATCTTTTGTAGAAATAATGAATGTGATCAATGTGAAGAAAGTTAAGTAGAAATCATCTGCCTCGCACGCATTGGGAGGAGTGGGAGGGGGTTATATCGAGGTTCTTAGTGGTGAAAAATGAGTACCGGTGAAGGGAAAGGTGTTTGTTCATTGTATGATCGAGACAAACCTTAAAGCTTAGTAACTTTTTCCACAGTGATTCAATAAAGAAATATAAGAAGAAAAAAAGATTATGAAAGAAAAGTTAAAAAAAAGTCATAGTAGAGAGAAGTCTTAAATATGTAAGAAAAATGCAAGACTTTCACTGAACCCATAACCCTTACTAGCCATATGAAAACATATACCGGAGAGAAATCTTATGTTTGTTAATGTGGGAAGGCCTTTGCATACGCCTCAAGCCTTTTAGACATCATAAACTGCACACTGGATGAGTCGATCTCTAATAACTATCCCCACATTCAGAGGAGTGCCCCTGGAGAAGACAAGTTTTGTTTGGACCAGGAGTGTTAGGGGGCTGCAGGAGTGCAGCCAAGAAGGAAGTAATCCAGGTAGCATGTGGCAAGCTTCCAGTGACATCAGTACTATAAGGGAAAGGTACTTGCTGATTATCACCCGGGCTTCAGCATTAGTAGTGTACTCGCATTTGGACTTCACGTGTATGTTAACTTGTAAATAATGGGTTTTGGTGATGAAATTTAAGAGGAAGGTGACTAAATAAAAATTAAAAATCAATACGTGAAAACCTCTTGAAGCAACAAAAAGCTTCAAATATTCTTAGAGTCTTAAAATCCTGCAATCAAATATAACAATGTTCACATAAATTTATTACTACATCGATTGAGCGATAGCACAGTGGTAGGGTGTTTGCATTGCATGCAGCCAACATGGCTGACCCGAGTTCGATTCCTCCACCCCTCTCAGAGAGCCTGGCAAGCTACCGAGAGTATCTCGCCCACACGGCAGAGCTTGGCAAGCTCCCCGTGACGTATTCGATATTCCAGACACAGTAACAACAAAGTTTCCAATGGAGACGTTACTGGGCCCGCTTGAGCAAAATCGATGAACAACGGAAGGGCCTTTACTTTACTTTACTTTACATCTATTGATATTGCAAGTTTGTTTTCTTATCAATTTTAGTCCTAAAATTTTATTAGCAGTTGGGGATTTTTCTCTTTAGTAAATTAAATACATACATATATCACCACCCCTCACTCTGGACTGCCAAGGTTCACCATTGTCTCAGTCTTTGCTCTGATTCTGGCTTGGCCCAGAGGCCCTGTTTTGAAGGGGTTTATGGCAAAGATCAACCATAATGTTGCTGAGAATCATTGTGAATCAAAATTCAGGCAATTCTTCATTCTTCCCACCTCGCTGTCTTATGCCTGAGGGAGCTGTGGTCAGGCCCTACACCATAGTATGGGGTGGGATGGCCTCAGTCCTGTCCCCTGTGTATGTCGGTCAGGACGTTGTGACCTTCCCCGATGTGGCCATGAGCTTCACCCCAGAGGAATGGTTGGGGACCAGAATGCTAAGTATGTGCAAGGAACAGGTCAGCCCCAATTTGCTGGAGTATCTCCCCAGTTGTGGGCCTTATTTATTATGAGTCTAACTTAATTTTTTTTGCTTTGTTTCATTTTGGGCTCCAGCTGTTGAAGCACATGGTGACTCCAGGTTATGCACTCAGGAATCACTACTAGTTTGATACTTGACATGCAATATGGTCCCCAGGCATGGCCAGGAGTATTTCCTCAGCCCAGAGCCATGAATAAACCCTATAAATTGCTGTGTGTGTGACTCAAAACAAACCAAATAAATGTACTTCTCTTTCCACATTTAACTTGTGTTTTGCTTTTGATCTTGGTATTGTTTCGGGGACACACTTAGAATTTTTATTTTCTTTCATTTGTAACGTTTACATTCCATTCATTTATTTTTTGGCTGTTGGGCCACACTCAATGGTGTTCAGGGATTACTCCTGGCACTTCCCTCAGTATTTACTCCTGGCAGTGCTCAGGGACCGTATGGGATGCTGAGATTCAAACTCCGGTGGTTTGCATGCAAGCCTGCCTGCTATGCTGTCATTACAGCCCCTAAGATCATTTATTTCTTAGAGTCTCACCCCCTCATCTGCTGTTATTCTCAGTGCTTGGGGTCACTTCAAGTGACCTTGGGTGATCAGGTAGCGCCCAGCATCAAATCAGAAGTTCTTCATGCAAAGCATGTTTCTGAGTCCTGTGCATTGTCGCCCTGCCTTCATTGGACTCTTTTAGGTTTTTTTAAAATTTGATTTGGGCCAAACCAGCAGGACTCAGGGTTTTTTCCTGGTCTCTGCACTCAGGGATCAGGCCTGGCAGGTGGTGGACAGTATGGGGTTGTCGGGGATCAAACCTGGACTGACCATTGGCAAGACCATTGCCCCACCTGCTGTAATACTTGCTACCCTCTATCTTCCCCTTTGTTTTTAGCTTAATATATATTTCGGGGACTTTCCATCCTTGTCCTTGCTTGGATGCTTGGGTTTACTCCTGACTCTGCACTCAGTGAGAGTGAACTCAGGGCCCTCCAGTTGCTGGTGTCCTGGACACATGGCCCAGCAGTCGTTCTCGTGGATAAAGTACAAAGTAGGGCCTCTTCTTGGAAAGCTGACTGTGAAGGCCAATTTTGTGGCAGAAGATGAGGCTTCCTGTGAGCACCCCACACTTCCCTGTCTCTGCACTATAAATGGGGTAGCTGCACCAACTTGTGGGGCGCTTTCACACTTTTTTTTCACTTGTTCCCTGATATCCAGGTGGTTCCTAAGGAGCGGTGGAGGCTCTCGGGGGCACAGTTTTGCGGGGTATGATGGGGGCTGTACCAGGGTGCAGGGTACGTGGTGTGAGTCCATGATCTTGGGGGGACCCTGAAGCCACGACTGCCTCCATGTCAGCAATAGTCAGAGGCGGGAGGGAGTGGGGCTGAGCACGGGGAATGCAGGTCTTGGGATGAGGGACCTATATCAGAGCACTGAAAGCCTTTGTTTTCCACATTGCAAACCCCTGTTCCAGCCTGCTAGCACAACCTGGATTGATTTCTGAGTGCAGAGCCAGGAGTAACCACTTAGCATCAGCTATGTGGCCTTCAAAAAATAAAATAGAAGATTTATTTTGATTGGGCTGGAGCGATTTATTTTGATTGATTATTTTGACTGATTATTTTGATTTATTTTAATTGGGCACAGAAGGTACGGCATTTGCCTTGCACTCGGCCCACCCGGATTCGATTCCCAGTATCTCATATGGTCTCCCGAGCACCTCCAGGATTAATTTCTGAGTGCATGAGCCAGGATTAACCTCTATGCATCACTGGGTGTGACCGAAAAAAAAAAAGGAACCAGGAGGAAACCCTGAGCATCGCCAGGTGTGACCCCAAGAGAAAAAAAAAAAAGAGTATGTAGGAATATATTAAGGAGCAAAGCAACTTCCTCATTTCATCTCTCCCTTAGCAGGCTACCCTCACTGTTGTTTTGTGTAGTGCTGGTAAAGTAAGACATTTAAAGTAATATATTTGATTTTTTGGTAAATAGGAGCTTCGACTAGGGCTTACTGCTGGTGTGCTGGAATTATCTAGAAAGCGCCACTGTACAGCATATACTAGGTATGCTTGCCTTGCAAGCATCCAACCCAGGTTCTTTGTATGTGTGGCATTGCATATGGTCCCTGAAGCGCACCGTGACTTATCCCTCATCCCAGACTAGGAATAATCCCTGAGCATTGTTGGTTATTGCCCTCAAACTAAACACATACAAACACACACACACATACACGCAAACACACACACAGGATGTGAGAGAAGAGAAAAAAGAATAAGTATTCAGGATAAATCATGGGCTTCTTCAGCACTAAATAAGTAAAAAAGTGATCTAACGGGGCTGGAGCGATACCACAGTGGGTAGGGCAATTTCCTAGCATGCAGCCAACCCGGGTTTGATTCCCAGCTTCCCATGTCGTCCCCTGAGCACTGCCAGGAGTAATTCCTGAGTGCATGAGCCAGGAGTAACTCCTGGGCAAAGCCAGGTGTGACCCCCCCAAAAAAAGTTACCTAAGGACCCACTGTTCAATCCTTTATGTATTTCACTGTAGAGTTTTTCTTTGCACATGAATTTATTTTTGCTTTTGTTTTCTTCTTTAGTTACTGTTTGTGTTGCAGTATTTGGGAGCCACACCATGCAGTGTTCATAGCTAACTCCTGGCTCTGAGCTCAGGGATCATTTCTCCCAAGGGTCTGGAACCCATTTGGGGTGCTCCGGTATTGAATCTGGGTCAGCGAAATGCAAAGCAAGCACCTTCTCTGCTGAATCACCACCTTGGCTCCGAAGTATAATGTTCATCTTTTAAAAGTAAAATCATGTGGCTGGAGTGATAGCACAGTGGGTAAGGCGTTTCCCTTGCATGCGGCCGACCCGGGTTCGATTCCCAGCTTCCCATATGGTCCCCTGAGCACTGCCAAGCGTAATTCCTGAGTGCAGAGCCAGGAGTAACCCCTGGGCATCACCGGGTATGACCTCCCCCAAAAATGTAGTGTCACTCCAGATTCTTGGACTGGAAAACACAGTTCACATCCTGGTGTATAGTAAACACCCTGGATATTAGAATAATTTTCGGATACAGCAAAATTGTTGCACAATTTTCAAGTATATTTCTGTACAACAAGAGTGAGTGCTAGATGCAGGTTCATACAGATGTGTCTGTGAGGTTTAGGGCATTTCTGGGTGAAACCTGTGGTCATCTGGCTGGAAGGAGTAGCTCTGAGGCCTAGGAAAGAGAGGTGTATGTGCAGGTGAGTTCTGTAAGTTCACAGAATAAGTAAGTCAGCTAGACTGGCAGTGGCGTGTTGTTTCTCGTCCACCACATGCTTTCGGTGGCCATGAGCTGCTACTCCCACCCCGACCGGCAGCCACCTCCAACAGATGAATTAAGGAGGGAACAGGGCCACCAGGATGGTTGGTGATCAGTCGGCATTTTTCCATCCTCCACACACAACTGTTCCAGTTCAGCTTTAGTGGTTGCTGTCTTACCCCCAGTACAATTGCACCATGCGGTCAAGTTTCAAGAATTTTGTTTTGTTTTCTTTTGATTTGGTTTCAGGATTGCACGTGGCAATGCTCAGGTTTTATTCCTGACTATGCACTGTAGAACTATCCTCCCGTTGTTCATCAATTTTCTGAAGTGGGCTCCAGTAATGTCTACATTGTGAGACTTGTTGTTACTGTTTTCGGCATATCGAATATGCCAGGGGGAACTTGCCAGGCTCTGCTGTGTGGGCAGGATACTCTTGGTAGCTTGTCGAGCTCTCCAAGAGGTGTGGAGGAATCCACCCAGGGTTGGCCACAAGGCAATCAACCTATCTGCCCCCCAACCAAAAAAAAAACCTGTCTTTTCTAAAAGTAAAAGGGCCTCATTGGTTTAAAACAGTCACTTGATCACTTGATCCCCCGTTATTCATCGATTTACTCGAGTGGGCGCCAGTAACATCTACATTCATCCCTGTTGCATGCTAGCACAGTCAAATGGCATCTGTTCGTTCTAGGAACATGCAGAGCCTCAAACTCATCATTCAGGGTCTTGACGAAGAAGTCTGACCATCTTGTAGGTGGGCGTCCACGCGATCTTTTGATTTCCCGTGGAATCCAGTCAGTAATGGCTCTAGTGCAGCAGTTGTCTGTAAACCTCATTACGTGTCTAGCCCATCTGATTTTTGATCCCTTGGCAAATGAGACAGCGTCCCTAATTCTTGACCATTGACGGAGATCAGAACTCCGGATTCTATCTCTCATTTGAGTGGTGTGATATTCCAAGCATAGCTCTTTCAATTCCTCTTTTAGAGACCCAAATAGCGTTCTCATCCTGTTTTCTTAGGGCTGAGGTCTCTGAGGCATATGTTAATGCAGGAAGAACAGTGGAATCGAAGACATGCTAGTAGCTGGAGTTTCTTTGTCCTCTTAGTTATTTCTTCAACGCTCTTGAAGGCATTCCAAGTCGCTCTCTTCCTCCTGCGTAACTCAGGTGGCAGGTCATTCATCATGTTGATTTCTCCACGTAGGTATATATAACTGTTGCATTCGGAGATGGTGGTTCCATTGAGAGCGACTGCAGCGTCAGGAACGAGGCTGTTTCTCATAAACATTGTCTTCACAAGATTCAGCTGTAGTCCGACATTTCCATACTCATGGTCGAAGTTGGTCAGCATTTGTGCTGCTTGGCTGATGTTTGGTGTTATTAGAACGATGTCATCAGCAAAGCGGAGGTGGTGTAGTTGTCGACCATCTATCTTCACTCGCATTTCTTCCCATTCCAGTCATCGCATGATGTTCTCGAGGGTGGCACTGAAGAGTTTTGGTGAAATGGTATCACCCTGCTGAACCCCTCTCAATATGGATTATTACTTCTTTGTAGAATGGTGAGATCCTGGTAGTGAATACGTAATAGAGCTCATGGAGGATCCTGATGTATTGAGTTTGTATGCCCTGATTGGCTAGGGCTTCAATGACCGCTTTCATCTCAACAGAATCAAAGGCCTTCTTTAAATCAATGAACGTTAAGCAGAGCGGCATCTTGAACTCCTGAGAAACCTCAATGAGCTTAGTTATCATGTGGATATGGTTGATGGTACTGAATCATTTTCAGAACCCAGCTTGTTCACATGGTTGTCCTTCATCTAGTGTTCTGCTAATCCTATTCAGGATGACTCGAGTGAACAGTTTGTAGATGACAGACAATAGGCAGATTGGGCGATAGTTTCGAATGTCGTGGATGTCTCCCTTCTTATATAGTAGTACAGTCTTGCTGGTTTTCCATTGGGATGGAACCTTGCATTCAGACAGGTAGCGTGTGAAGAGCCGAGCCAGTGTATTGATGAGTACTGATGGTAAGTTCTTCAGGTGTTCAGGTCTGATCTTGTCTGGGCCAGGTACTCTTTGTTTCTTTACTGAAGAGATGGCATGTTGAATTTCGGAGGGGAGAACATTGGGAACGATATATCCATCATGCGGAATGTGGTATGTGGGCAAGTGGACATGGCCATTAAAGAGATCTGAGTAGAAGTCATGAATAATCTTCTCCATTGCCCTTCTGGGAGATGTGATGGATCCATCAGGATGTCGGAGGCCAGTCATCTTGGTCTTGTAATTGGTGAAGGACAGGCGGGCATTATGGATTCTTTTCCTGGCTTCTGCCGCATCTACAAACACCACTGTTCTCCTGTCTTTGAGGTCATTCTTGATGGCTTCTCTGCATTGTTTTGCCAGCTCAGATGTTCGCTTGCAGTTGCCTGAGCCATGTGCCAAGACACGTTGGCGAACAATTTCAAGAGTGTTCGAAGAAAGGCATTTTCTGTGGTTATCTCTCTCTTGGCATTCCTCGCACAATCATGGAGGTGCTGAATCATTCGATCGTATTCCTCATCAATGTTGTCAGTGATGGCATCTTCCCTTGTTGCGGCAACAGAGCCAAAGAGCTCCCAGTTGGTGGTTTTTCTGGGAGTTCTCTTCTTAAACTTTGCATTCTTTTCTCCCTGTTCTGTGAGGGAAAATTTTGCACGAAGGAGACGGTGGTCCGATCCCGTTTGGAATTTTGGGACAACAGCAACATCGGTTAGGCAAAACTGCCGATTGAATATGATGTGGTCTATTTCATTGTGGAACCATCCACTGGGAGATTCCCATGTCCAACGTTTAGATTCAGCATTTTGGAACTGTGAGCTACCATGGAAGGTCTTGGTTGACATGATGAACTCAGACAGTCTCTCACCCTGTTCGTTCCATTCTAAGCCATGGGTTCCGATGTGGAGTTCATTGGCTGATATTCTTGGTCCTATCTTGGCATTAAAATCACCAAAAACGATCTTGTAGAAGGTGTGATCTTCTTTATAGAACTTCTCCAGCTCCATGTAGAACTTCTCAATTTCTCTTTCACCATAATTGGAGGTTGGTGCATAAACAACAAAGATAGAAACTGCTGGCAGTGAGCCACATCTATTCAAGTGTAATCGTCCTATTCGAGTAGTTAGGAATTCGAATGAATCAATGCTCATGGCTAAGTTCGTGTTGACAAGGATACTGACACCACCAACGCCTCTTTTGTCACATGTTCCAATGAACAGTTCTTCTCCATTGTCGAAAACGGCATGATGTGATTGATGTCTTCTCGTTTCGGTGAGACCAATGGTGTTGTACCTGATCTTTCACGCTTGTACCATCAGGTCCTCGATGGATGCATCAGATGCCAGCATACGTGCATTGAAAGTACAGACAATCATTTTTGTCTTTCTTCGTTTTGGCAGCCTATTTCTGCCTTGGGATTTTATCAGCCTCTCCTTCCACATCCTTCTCGACTCTGCTGTATTCAGAGTCACGGGAATGAGATCCACTTTTTTTTTATTGGATCTGGCATATTGAATAGACCAGGAATAGCTTGCCAGGCTCTGCTCTGTGTGGGATATTTAAGATACCCTGAAAAATTAAATAAATGTAAATAAAAAAAAGTTTAAAACAGTAACACATAAAAAACAGTAACACATAGACAATCCAGTGTGAGAAGCCTTCAGTGGAAGCAGGTACAGGAGATCCCAAGAGGATGCCTTGAGGACATGAGCTGAGGACTCACCTGTTGGAAAATTCCCGAGAGTGGTTCTGACCTAAGTCATCAATAATCTTTTGAAAGAAAGTTTTTCCTGGAAAATAATTTTTTTCCTTACATGATCTCTAATCATTAACTGTAAGGTGGAGAATAGCAACTTTTTTTCTGTGATTTGTATACTTTAGTACGCAGAAATCTCTTATTTCCTAGAATTTGTTATGAATTCCAAAGACTATATATTTAGGAAATGGCCTGACCATGCCCTTGAACCATAAGGGCTGCCTGGGATCAACCTGTACGTGTGGGCAGCACATTTGTCTTCCCTGCTGTAATATCTCTCCCACCACAGTTCATTCTTTTTTTCGTTTTACCCCATCAGATGCTGCCATGTTTCAATGCTCAGGGTCACTTGAATGGTTCTTGGGAGACTTCCTCAGGACTCAGGGTTTGCTCCTGGGCTTTGCACTCAAAGATCATTCCTGGATGGCTTGAGGGACTCTAGGGAATATTAGGAAATGAACCTGGATTATCCGTGAGCAAGGCAAGTGCAGCATTTCTGTGCTGTCTGTATGGATACTTTATTTTTTTCAATTGGGATGTCTTCCCATCCTTGGCCATTTTTGGATTTATTAAGCTCTTGGGTTTACAGCCCTTAATGATCACTTCGAGAGAGGTTCAGGAAAGTCCATGTGGTGGTGGGCCTAAAGTGATAGTAAAGTGGGGGAATGTGATTATCTTGCAAGCAATGGACATGGGCTCTATACCTGGCATCCCATGGGGTCCCTGTGAGTTTATGCGTGGTGGTCCCTAGCAGAGGAAGAAAGAGATGGGGAACCACAGACTGATGATCCAAATGGCCCAGTCTCAGAGATCAGATAGAGCACTGGTAAGGACAAATTTTGCAACAAATTTTATAACTCTAGAAACTCATGTTTAAACTAAACCATTACTTTTTTGAACCTGTTTACATGTGTCATAGTCATTTTAACTCCTTCTAGATCAAATATTCTAATCCAATGCAGATACAAATATGTACATTAACATAAGACCTATGATCAACTTTTACAGAACATGATAAAAACTTCTTTGGCTTAATTACAATAGTTCTTCTACCTTAATTATTTAAAATCATGAGCTTTCTATACCAGATCGCTTAATCACTTAATCACTTAACTTCCCGTTAGTCGTTGATTTGCTTGAGCGGGCACCAGTAACGTCTCCATTTGTCCCTGTCACGTGCTAGTGTAGCCCAATGGCATCTATTCGCTCCGGGAACATGAAGGGCCTCAAACCGATCGTTCATGATCTTGACGAAGAAGTCTGACCATCTGGTAGGTGGGTGGCCACGCGGTCTTTTGACTTCCCGTGGAATCCAGTCAGTAACAGCTCTAGTCCAAGGGTCATCTTTAAATCTCATTATGTGACCAGCCCATCTGATTTTTGACACCTTGGCAAATGAGACAGCATCCCTGATCCTTGATCGTCGACGGATGTCAGAACTCCGGATTCTTTCTCTCACTTGAGTGAAACGTGATATTCCAAGCATAGCTCTTTCTATTCTTCTTTGGGAGACCTGAATAGTGTTCTCATCTTGTTTGCGTAGGGCCCAGGTTTCTGAGGCATATGTTAATGCAGGAAGAACAGTGGAATCAAAGAGATGTGCCCGGAGCCGGAGGTTCTTCATCCTCTTAGCTATTTCTTCGACGTTCTTGAAGGCGTTCTAAGCCGCTCTCTTCCTCCTGCGCAGCTCGGGTGCCAGGTCATTTGTCATGTTGACCTCTCGACCTAGGTACACATAGCTGTTGCATTCGGAGATGGTCGTTCCATTGAGAGCGAATGGGGCGTCAGGAACGAGGCTGTTTCTCATAAACATTGTCTTCATAAGCTTCAGCTGTAGTCCTACCTTTCCACACTCACGGTCAACGTCGGCCAGCATTTGTGCCGCTTGGCTGATGTTTGGTGTTATTAAAATAATGTCATCAGCAAAGCAGGGGTGGTGTAGTTGCCAACCATCTATCTTCACTCGCATTCCTTCCCATTCCAGTCGTCGCATGATGTTCTTGAGGGTGGCACTGAAGAGTTTCGGTGAAATGGTATCACCCTGCCGCACCCCTCTCTTGACATCAACGATCACTTCTTTGTAGAATGGTGAGATCCTGGTAGTGAATCCGCAATACAGCTCACGGAGGATCCTGATGTATTGGGCTTGAATGCCCGGATTGGCTAGGGCTTCAATGACCGCTTCCGTCTCAACAGAATCAAAGGCCTTCTTTAAATCAATGAAGGTTAAACAGAGTGGCATCTTGAACTCCTGAGAAACCTCAATGAGCTTGGTTATCGTGTGGATATGGTCGATGGTGCTGAATCCTTTGCGGAACCCTGCTTGCTCGCATGGTTGTCCTTCATCTAGTGTTCTGCCAATCCTATTTAGGATGACTCGAGTGAACAACTTGTAGATGACAGACAATAGGCAAATTGGGAGATAGTTGCCAATGTCATGGATGTCTCCCTTCTTGAACAGTAGTACGGTCCTGCTGGTTTTCCATTGGGGCGGAACCTTGCATTCAGACAGGTAGTGAGTGAAGAGCCGAGCCAGTGTATTGATGAGTACTGATGGCAGGTTCTTCAGGTGTTCAGGTCTGACCTTGTCTGGGCTGGATGCTGTTTGTTTCTTTACCGACGAAATGGCATGTCGGATTTTGGAAGGGAGAACGTTGGGAACGACATATCCATCCTGTGGAATTTTGTATGTCGGCAAATGGACATGGCTATCAAAGAGATTTGAGTAGAAGTCTTGGATAATCTTCTCCATTGCCATTCTGGAGGATGTGATGGATCCATCAGGACGTCGGAGGGCAGTCATCTTGGTCTTATAGTTGGCGAAGGACAGGCGGGCGTTACGAATACTTTTCCTGGCTTCTGCCGCATCTACCAGTACTTCTGCTCTTCTCTCTTTGAGGTCTTCCTTGATCGCATCTCTGCACTGCTTTGCGAGCTCGGATGTTAAGTTGCGGTTGCCTAAGGCATGCGCCAAACCACGCTGGCGAATTAGCTCAAGAGTTTTCGAAGATAGGCGATTTTTTGTGGCTATCTCTCTCTTGGCGTTCCTCGCACTTTCATGGAGGTGCTGAACCAGTCAATCGTATTCCTCGTCAATGTTGTCAACAATGGCATCTTCCCATGTTGCCGCAATAGTACCAAAGAGTAAATTCCAACAGGTACAGCCCGCCCCCAAGGGCCTGGGTTCCTTTCTGGGCACGCGCAGCTAGAAACAGCCCCTAGACAGCCGGTTTTCAACCCCTGATCTGCGTGGGACAGGCACAGAGGCCCAGCTCTGGGCAACAAAGCTGAACGGCTCCAATTCCAACAGGTACAGCCCGCCCCCAAGGGCCTGGGTTCCTTTCTGGGCACGCGCAGCTAGAAACAGCCCTTAGACAGCCGGTTTTCAACCCCTGATCTGCGTGGGACGGGCACAGAGGCCCAGCTCTGGGCAACAAAGCTGAACGGCTCCAATTCCAAACAGGAGAGCTTCCCAACTCCTCGCCCAGTGCCAGGGACTCTTTCCGAAATATTTTCCCACTACGTATGCCATAGGAACCATAAGCTAACTTCTTAGATGGAAACTTCTCTATAGATTATCTCAGCCACTAGAAACACAGTAGCCAATAACTCATAAGCCTATCTTAACTCACACTGCATATCAAGCAGAATAGTAACAGTGAACGTGAAGGAGTAAACCACACCTCTCACAATGGTAAAGCAACGCAAAAGCCCATCAAACTTTCATATTGAAGAGTCTAGCCCAGATGACACCAACAGTACTGTAGTGTTAGACAACCTCTGTGACAAGGAATTCAGAAGGGAGCTACTTAGGATGCTTAGGGAATTAAAAGAAACAATGGAAAACAATGCCAATAGAAGACAAGAGGATCTGAAGGCAGAAATGAGGAAAATGCAATCAGAAATGTCAGACCTGAAAAATCTTGTAGGCGAATTGAAAAGCTCAGTGGAAGGCCTCAGCAGCAGAGTAAGAGCGGCTGAGAACAGAATCAGTGAGCTCGAAGATGAAGTTCAGAGACTATCCAGAAAAGAGCAGAAAATGGAAAAGAGACTCACAATTCGGGAACAGATGGCAAGAGAAGATCGTGATGAAGCCAAGAGGGGTAACATAAGAATTATTGGAGTCCCAGAGGGACAGGAAGAAAACCTCGATGAAGAAGAAACTGTCAAAGAAATCATTGTTACAACATTTCCAGAGCTGAAGAAAACTTGTGACCACACTCAGGAGGCCCGAAGGGTACCAGCTAGAAGAAATCCGAATAAAAATACCCCAAGACACATTCTGATCAAAATGACCAAAACCTTAGACAGAGACAAAATTCTGAAAGCAGCAAGATCGAAGAAAGAAATCTCTTACAAAGGAGCAACCTTAAAATTCACAGCTGATTTTTCTGATGAAACCCTCATGGCCCGAAAACAGTGGTGGGACATAGTAAAAAAACTCAATGAAATAAATGCCTCCCCAAAAATACTTTTCCCAGCAAGACTCTCATTCACAATAGAAGGAGCAACACACAGTTTCACAGACAAACAACAGCTCAGGAACTTCATAGACTCAAAACTATGGTTACAAGAACAACTAAATGGGCTACTTTAAGGCAAGAAAGGCCCCTCAAATACACCAAACTTTAACAGAACAATGGGACAAAATCCCATAACAATAATCTCTCTCAATGTCAATGGGCTAAACGCACCAATTAAAAGACATAGAGTGGCAGGATGGATTAGAAAATTGAACCCAACATTCTGCTGCCTGCAAGAAACGCATCTGAATAGTCAAAGCAAACACAGACTCAGAGTCAAAGGCTGGAAAACAATCCTACAGGCAAACAGCTCCCATAAAAAAGCTGGGGTAGCCATCCTTATATCAGACCACATCGATTTCAGAGTGAGGAAGGTCATAAGAGACAGTGAAGGCCATTTCTTATTGATCAGAGGATCTGTACAACAGGAAGAACTTACAATAATAAATGTATATGCACCTAGTGAGAGACCAGAAAAGTACTTAAAACAACTACTCATAGATTTGGAAAAAGACATCAATAGCAACACAATACTAGTGGGAGACTTCAACACTGCTTTGTCACCTCTTGATAGATCAACCAGACTCAAGCTTAGCAAGGACATACTTCATTTGAGGGAAACAATGGAAGAAAGGGACTTAGTAGATATATACAGGACACTTCATCCACAAAAAGCTGAATACACATTCTTCTCAAGCGTACATGGAACATTCTCCAAGATAGACCACATGCTGAGCCACAAAACATGCCTCCATAAAATTAAGAAGGTAGAGATTGTATCAACAATCTTCTCAGACCATAATGCGCTGAAATTAGAAGTAAATCACACACAAAAACAGAAAACTAAATCAAACACCTGGAAATTAAACAGTGCACTATTGAACAACGAGTGGATTAGACAGGAAATCAAAGAGGAAATCAAAAGATTCCTAGAAACGAATGAAAATGAGAACACGAGTTACCAAAACTTATGGGACACAGCAAAGGCTGTGTTAAGAGGAAAGTTTATAGCTCTACAAGCATTCCTCAGGAAGGAGGAGCGAGCACACATAAGTAACCTAACTTCACAGCTTAAGAGCTTGGAGAAGGACCAAAAAAAGGAGCACAACCCGAACAGGAGGAAGGAAATAATAAAACTCAGAGCAGAGATTAATGAGATGGAAACCCAAAAAACAATCCGAAAGATCAATGAAACCAAAAGCTGGTTCTTCGAGAAAATTAACAAGATCGATAAGCCTCTAGCAAAACTCACAAAGAAAGGGAGAGAGAAAACCCTAATAAACCGAATCAGAAATGAAAAGGGGGTCATTACAACAGAAACCACAGAAATTCAGAGGATCCTCAGGGAGTACTTTGAAAAGCTTTATGCCACGGAACATCAAAACCTCGAGGAAATGGATAAATTCCTAGACTCCTACAGACTCCCAAGGCTGAACCAAGAAGACCTGGAATACCTGAACAGACCTATCACCATCAAGGAAATTGAAATGGTAATAAAAAGTCTCCCCAAGCACAAAAGTCCTGGCCCGGATGGATTCACTAGTGAATTCTTCCAAATCTTTAAAGAGGACTTACTCCCGATGCTCTTTAAGCTTTTCCACGAAATTGAAATATCAAAAACACTTCCGAACAGTTTCTACGAAGCAAATATCACACTGATACCAAAAGCAGACAGAGATACCACAAAGAAAGAGAATTACAGGCCGATATCCCTGATGAACACAGATGCAAAGATCCTCAACAAACTACTAGCAAATAGAATCCAAGTACTCATCAAAAAGATCATACACCATGACCAAGTAGGATTCATCCCAGGGATGCAAGGATGGTTTAACATTCGGAAATCAATCAACATAATCCACCATATCAACAAAAGAAAAGATAAAAAGCATATGATCATATCAATATATGCAGAGAAAGCATTTGATAAGATCCAGCACCCCTTTATGATGAAAACCCTAGCCAAAATGGGTATAGAGGGGACCTTCCTCAACATAATTAAAGCCATCTACCACAAGCCTACAGCAAGCATCATCCTCAATGGGGAAAAACTGAGAGCCTTCCCTCTAAGATCAGGGACGAGACAGGGATGCCCACTCTCTCCACTGCTGTTCAATATAGTACTGGATGTACTTGCAATAGCGATTAGGCAGGAAAAAGATATTAAGGGCATTCAGGTAGGAAAGGAAGAAATCAAGCTCTCACTATTCGCAGATGATATGATACTCTACTTAGAGAACCCAATAACTTCCACCAAAAAACTCCTAGAAACAATAGACTCATATAGTTAAGTTGCAGGTTATAAAATCAATACCCAAAAGTCCATGGCTTTCCTATACGCAAACAGTGAGAGAGAAGAAAGCAACATGAAAAAAACAATCCCATTCACAGTTGTGCCCCAGAAAATCAAGTACCTAGGAATCAGCTTAACTAAGGAAGTAAAGGACCTGTACAAAGAAAACTACAAAACGCTACTTCAGGAAATAAAAGAGGACATGAGGAAATGGAAAGATATCCCCTGCTCATGGGTCGGGAGACTTAACATTGTCAAAATGGCAATACTACCGAAAGCATTGTATAAATTCAATGCAATCCCTATAAGGATACCCATGACATTCTTCAAAGAAATGGAGCAAACACTCTTGAAATTTATATGGAACAATAAGCCCCCACGAATAGCTAAAGCAATTCTTGGGAAAAAGAAAATGGGAGGAATCAACCTCCCGAACTTCAAACTGTACTACAAAGCAGTAATAATTAAAACAGCATGGTACTGGAACAAAGGCAGAACTGCAGACCAATGGAACAGGGTTGAATACACTGACATCTCTCCTCAATCATATGCTCATCTAATCTTTGATAAAGGTGCAAGTAATGTGAAGTGGAGTAAGGAAAGCCTCTTTAATAAATTGTGTTGGCATCACTGGACGGCTACATGCAAAAAAATAGGCTCAGAACTCTGCCTAACACCATGTACAAAAGTAAGATCAAAATGGATTAAAGACCTCAACATCAGACCAGAAACCATAAGGTACATTGAAGATAAAGTTGGCAAAACCCTCCATGACATTGAAGCTAATGGTATCTTCAAAGATGCCACGCCACTGGCCGAGCAAGTGAAAACAGAGATAGATAAATGGGACTATCTTAAACTAAGAAGCTTCTGCACCTCCAAAGAAACAGTGACCAAAATACAAAGACAGTCTACAGAATGGGAAAGGATATTCACCGAATACACATCTGACAAGGGGTTGATATCCAGGATATACAGAATAGTGGTTAAACTCCACAAGAAGAAAACATCCAACCCCATCCAAAAATGGGGCAATGAAATGAACAGAAACTCTCTCAAAGAAGAAATCCGAATGGCAAAAAAGCACATGAGAAAATGCTCTACATCATTAATCATCAGGGAGATGCAGATCAAAACCACAATGAGATACCATCTCACACCTCAGAGACTGGCCCACATCCAAAAGAACAAAAGCAACCGATGCTGGCGTGGATGTGGCGAGAAAGGGACACTCCTTCACTGTTGGTGGGAATGTCCACTGGTTCAGCCCTTCTGGAAAACAGTATGGACAATTCTCAAAAAATTAGAAATTGAGCTCCCATTTGACCCAGCAATACCACTCCTGGGAATATATCCCAGAGAGGCAAAAATGTATAGTCGAAGTGACATCTGCACTTGTTTGTTCATTGCAGCACTCTTTACAATAGCCAGAAACTGGAAGAAACCTGAGTGCCCAAGAACAGATGACTGGTTAAAGAAACTTTGGTACATCTACACAATGGAGTACTATGTAGCTGTTAGAAAAGATGAAGTCATGAAATTTACATACAAGTGGTACAATATGGAAAGTATCATGCTAAGCGAAATGAGTCAGAAAGAGAGGGATAGACATAGAAAGATTGCATTCATCTGGGGGATATAAAGTAACAAAGTATGAGATTAATACCCAAGAATAGCTGAGATCAGCACCAGGAGGATTACTCCATAACTTAGAGGCCAGCCAGGTATCCTAGAGGAAAGGGCAGTTCAGATAGAGAAGGGAGCACCAAATAAAGTATGTTTGGAGGATCCTCCCAGGAGGGGAGATGCATGTCGAAAGTAGACTATGGACTGAACATGTTTGCCACTCAATGCCTCTTTTGCAGACCAGAACACCCAAAAGGAGAGAGAGAACACAGGGGATTGCCCTGCCACAGAGACAGGGGGGACGGGGGGATGGGGGTGGGAGGGATATTATCCATAGTGGTGGAAAATGGGCACTGGTGGAGGGATGGGTATCTGATCATTGTATAATTGAAACCAAAGCACAAAAAATTGTAAATCTACAACTTTAAAAAAATAAAATAAAATAAAGGGGAAAAAAAAGGAAAAAAAATAGTACCAAAGAGTTCCAAGTTGGTGGTCATTCTGGGAGTTCTCTTTTTGAACTTTGAAGCCCTTTCTCCCCGCTCTGTGAAGTAGAATTTTGCACGAAGGAGACGGTGGTCCGATCCCGTTCGAAATTTTGGGACAACAGCAACATCGGTCAGGCAAAGCCGTCGATTGTATATGATGTGGTCTATTTCGTTGTGGAATCGTCCACCGGGAGACTCCCATGTCCATTGTTTAGATTCTGCCTTCTGGAACTGTGAGTTACCATGAATGGTCTTGGTCGACATGATGAACTCAGACAGTCTCTCACCCTGTTCGTTCCATTCTAGGCCATGGGTCCCGATGTGAAGTTCTTCAGCTGATCTTCTCGGTCCTATCTTGGCATTTAAATCACCCACAATGATCTTGTAGAAGGTGTGGTCTTCTTTATAGAACTTCTCTAGCTCCATGTAGAACTTCTCGATTTCTCTTTCATCATAATGAGATGTTGGTGCATAGACAACGAAGATAGAAACTGCAGGCAGTGAGCCACATCTATTCAAATGTAAACGTCCGATTTGGGTTGTTAGGCATTCGAATGAATCAATGCTCTTGGCCAAGTTTGTGTTGACAAGGACACCGACGCCTCCAACACCTCTTTTATCGCATGTTCCGAGGAACAATTCTTCTCCAGTGTCGAAAACGGCATGTTGAGATTCGTGCCTTCTTGTCTCGGTCAGACCAATGATGTCGTACTTGATCATTCGCGCTTGTACCATCAGGTCCTCAATGGATGCATCTGACGCTAGTGTACGTGCATTGAAAGTACAGACGATCATTTTTGTCTTCCTTCGTTGTGGCAGCCTAGGTCGGCCTTGAGATTTTGTCGGCCTCTCCTTTCTCATCCTTCTCAGTGCTGCCATGTCGGTGAAGCCTTCAGGGTCAGGTGAATGAGACCAGTTGTAGTTACTGGTTTTGGCATATCGAATACACAGCAGATAGCTCGCCAGGCTCTTCCATGCGGGCGGAATACTCTCGGTAGCTTGCCAGTCTTTCCGAGAGGGATAGAGGCTTTTGGGGTGACCTCTAATCACCCTTGTAGGTGTTACCATATTTGAACCCTATCAAATATGGTACGACAATTCCAGAAGATGGGTATTTAGTGTATTATGATGTGTTGCGTGGCCGCTTGCGGCCGCGTGGGTCCGGAAAGCATCCTGGAGTGTGGCAATGGCTGGGTAGTGGAAGTAGTGTCGAGAGTGGAAATCTGCCAGTGGGGTATTTATCTGGGTAGGGTGGGTCTCCTGTGCACAATTCGATCCCTGGGTGGTTGATGGAAGCAGACAGGGCAGGGTAGGGTTGGGCTCCTGATTAGAATCCCTTTGTCACCTGTGGTTGGTGGGAGCAAGCAGAGAAGCTCTGTTCCTGGGTCCGCCGAGCCTGGAGTCCAAGGTCTCAGAGAGTTCCGCTTATCTTGTTCTGTGGGTCTTCAGTCGTGCGTGGGTCTCAGCTGGAGCTGCCGCGCGGGTCTGGAAAGCGTCCTGGAGTGTGGCGACGGCTGGGTAGTGGAAGTAGTGTCCCTATACCAGATATTTTTAACAATTCCACAAAAATACAAACATGCTTTCAGACACAGAAAAACCCTTTGAATTTTTTAACCAAACTTTGATATTAGCATAAGAAAATATTTGAATTGCTGTGTGAACACAAAAAGGATGGCAGCAATCTATCTTTCCCACCACCCGTGTTCAGTAGTTTCCCCAACTCCAGGGAGGTGGATGGCAATGGGCAGGAAAAGGAAGGAAACCTTATGGCCAGGCTGCTTGACCTTAGTTGCAGTTTATTCCAATCCTCCCTCCATTCAGTCTCGTATCTCTTCTGCCTCTCCCAGCCCATTCTTACAGTCTCATTATATCCCATAAAAGAAACTCAGGTTCTCTCAAACATGTTTTCCCCTGTTCTCTCAGACCTCCTAGTAGAGAGCCCTGAAATCTCCTCATATAGATCATTTTCATCATCCTGTTATTCGTCGATTGCCTCGAGCAGGCCCCAGTAATGTCTCTTTCATTCTAGCCCTGAGATTATATTCAAGGCTCTTTAGGAGAATGAGACCCATCATTGTTACTGGTATTTGGCTTATTTGGTACGCCACGGGGAGTTTGCCAGACTCTGCCCTGTGGGCAGGCTACATTCGATAGCCTGCAAGTTTGTCCAAAGTAGGAATGAGATAATAAGATGTCATAAAAAGATGTCTTGAAAAGATGTCGCGCGGCCAGGGGGCCAGGTGGTGGGTGTGACCCCTGCCTACTGGAATTTGGAGGATCTGAGTGGAGGATGCTCGACTCCAATCCGAGTAGGCTTGGAGGTCTTGGCCCCGGAACCCGCGTGAATTTGTCCCTCTGCCAGTACCTTCATGTGTGCGGAGAGTGGTCTCAGCATGGTGGTGGCTGGTCCTGGAGGTCTTTGGCTGCCGGAGCCCTGGTTGGGGTGGGGAGGAAAGCTCAACCCGCTCCCCTCAATGGGGCCCCAGCGAGGAACAGCCAGGCGCGGGGGCAGAAGACTGCACTGTTCTCATCCGGGAACTGGATTTTATAGTCTCTGAGTCTTGGCCATTGATGGGATTACACGGCGACAGGGGGCCAGGTGGTGGGTGTGACCCCCGCCTACTGGAATTTGGAGGATCTGGGTGGAGGATGCTCGACTCCAATCCGAGTAGGCTTGGAGATCTTGGCCCCAGAACCCGCGTGGCTTTGTCCCTCTTCCAGTACCTTCATGTGTGCAGAGAGTGGTCTCAGCATGGTGGTGGCTGGTCCTGGAGGTCTTCGGCTGCCGGAGCCCTGGTCGGGGCGGGGAGGAAAGCTCAACCCGCTCCCCTCCAAGGGGCCCCGCCGAGTAACAGCCAGGCGCGGGGGCAGAAGACTGCATTGTTCTCGTCCGGGAACTGGATTTTATAGTCTCTGAGTCTTGGCTGTTGATGGGATTACATGGCGCCAGGGGGCCAGGTGGTGGCTGTGACCCCCGCCTACTGGAATTTGGATGATCTGGGTGGAGAATACTCAACTCCAATCCGGAGCGGGTTGAGTGCTTTCCTCCCTGCCCCGACCAGGGCTCCTGCAGCCGAAGACCTCCAGGACCAGCCACCACCATGCTGAGACCACTCTCCGCACACATGAAGGTACTGGCAGAGGGACAAATCCATGCGGGTTCCGGGCCCGAGACCTCCAAGCCTACTCGGATTGGAGTCGAGCATCCTCCACCCAGATATAGATCATGGTACCTCTAAAAGGGCAATATAGTGATGTCATCAAAAGAAGAAAGAACCTTGAGGCAGCAAAACATACATTGCTTCTTTACATCTGCAGGCCTATAATTTTGTCCTCACCTTTACAAGCTACAAGCACTTGGATTAGCACATCAAAGACCAATCTACATCTCAAAGATCAGCCTTCCTGGAGTCTGGCATCTACATCCCAAGGATCCGGCCTGGCTAGCACCTGAGTGAGATCTGCTCTGTGAGATAAGAGAAGCTGCCTCTAACAGCAAGGTTTCTGTGAGATAAGGGAAGCTGCCTCTTGCAGTATACTGAGATTATTTACTGAAGGCAGTTTGAAAGGGAAAAATGTTTAGCTTCATCCAAACTAGTCAGGACATTCTTCTAGGACAGATTCTCACTTAGCAGATCGACTCACAATTTACAATACAAGTTCAGTGTCCAAGAAGGATCTGATCTTAAAAATTAACAGATTCTGACTAGGGGAAAAGCTGATTAACTGGTTGGGGAGGAGAGCATATAGAAGTGGTTACTGAAAACAAAGGAATGGAAGTGACTCAGGAGCACTGTGATGGGTGTAACCTGATAAACCTTAGCTCCTTGTGTCAAGGGAGAATGGACAAATTCAATTGTTATCCTATAAATTGCCACTGTTTAGGAAAATAAGGAAACTTCGTTTTAATGGCTTCAGTACCTGTGTAGTTTGTAAAAGCGGCTTACATTTTCATTAAAGTTAGCTGAGGCTTGTAAGATAAAGTCTTGCTTTCTCTGAACTCTTATTTCACTTTAGTTTCAGGCTCTAGTTCCATAGCTCTTCTAGATAGAACAAGATTCTTAAGTTCAAAAGCATTTCAACTGTTAATCACATAATTATTAATGTTATTCTATCAAGAAATTTAGATTGAGAATTCTGTTTTCTCTATAGGCTCAACCTTCTGATAAGGATTCACCCTTGTCTGACAGGTTCCAAAAACAACTGCATTTCTTAAGTCACTGGGTAGCATATCACTAACTTCTCTAAAATTTCTACTACTTATTTCAGCCTGGTTCCAACATTTGAGTGTTCCACATAGACAGAGAGACATACAGACAGACAGACAATGAACTGACTAAAACACCAAACATACATATGCACACATCTGCAGTTGATTGATCAATCTGACCCTTCAAAAGATGACAGGGAGAAACTGATGGTCTGAGAAAGGAAGGAACAGTCCCCATGGCGACGAAACCTTCTCAGCCGATTGGGACCACTGCTCCCCATTTCCCAGCCTAAACAGCCAGTCTCCTGCTGTTAAAAAATGGGTCAGAAAAGAGCTTGTTGGTATAAGCTGGCAAAATAAATTATCACAAAGATGTTACCATTTTTTGGCCAAGACTAATTCTGAGTCAGGGAGCTAGTATCTTCTTATCAGATATGGGGATAGGCTTTTTTGTTAATCATAAGATCTTGCATTTTCCTGCCTCCTCTGCTTTGATACTCTCCTATTTCTTTTGTTACCTGCAAAGATCTGAGTGCAAAATGATCTTGTAATGCAAATTGCCATTCACTGGCTATTTTTCCCCACTATACTCAGGCCACACGATGTTACGGGGGTCAACAAGATACTCTTTATCTAAACTACCTAGCTGAAGGCTCCTAGGATGTTTTTCTAATTGCAAGCAATAATCTATATAAAAAAAAGGATGGTTCCTTGGCAAAACTGTTTTCCAGGTCTGTCACTTTGGCCTCTCCAAGGGGATTCTAACCCCCTGTAAATTGGCCTTTACTTTGGCTTTTTACCCTTTTTTTCTCCCCCCCCAACTGCCTTCATTAGCATTTCAATTGACCTCTATCTTCTAGTTAGACCTGGGTGGAGAAAAGGATCTTATGCCTGGAAATTGGCCTGCCTTAGTTTCCCAGAGTCTTTCTCACTAGTGGGCTTCCTCCTAGGGGAGGGTGACACAAAACAGACAAAGGAGGGGTGCCTCTTTGCAGAGACCATTCACACAGAGGTTATCACATTCCTTCCCCGTGCCCCCTAGAGATTTCCAGGGGAGTATACCTTCACAGCAGATTTTCTACAGATTACCTCTTTCACTGGAGCCACATGTTTTGTTGAGAAGGAATCTTGTGGGGGCCAATTCACTCCAAAGGAAGGTCATTCTGATGAACAATAAAAGCCAAACTTACCCTTCTTGACCCTCAAGCCCAGATCCTGAGCTTTCCTGTGGATCTCAGAGAAGTGATTAAGAATTAAAGCCTTGGGGGTCGATCGATTCTGACCCATGTCAAACAATCTTAACAAGCAGAACTAGGAGAAAGATATTAAGACAATACACACATTAGGGACACACGCACAGGTCACACTCCTACACTCGCTCGGACTGGTCCTCCACTTACACGGGTGCACACCACACTCACCAGTCACACAGAAATATCCGAATTTGCCCAAAGGGCGTGTACGTGATTTTCACCTTCGGGGTTTCAGTTCTTCCAAGTCTTCTCTTGGCTCCAGGTTTTCCAGATCAAGTTACTAATTAGCAGTGCATAACTCTGGAATTCTGGAGCCAAAAAGAGGTCAATTTTCTCTTGCATACATTTTAGGGTTGTAAGGGGGAAGTCAGGAAGAAAAGGTAGGGAGGTGTGGGGGCCATTTGGGCTCTTGATATCTGGCAGCCTCCTGCTGGAGGTCTGCCTCATCCTCTGGGGATAGGACAGAAGGGGATTCATGGTGGGGAGCAAAGGGTGGATCTGTGGGATTGTCCTTAAGAACTGGGTATAAACGAAGAACATTAGACTCAGAAACAGACATGAGGATAGTAACCAAGGGGCACTGGGACATGGACTTCTTCACGGGAGAGGAGGCCCGAGAGATTTTTCTCTCGTAAGAAGGCCTCTGAATCTTTCACAGCATCTTCTACATCCGATTCAAAATGCCCTACAATCCACAAGGCTCCAGGGACCTCTCCTGCGCCAAGGGTCAGATTGAAATCATTCAGGCACTCCCAAGTTGTTGTTGTTTTTTTTTTTTCAATCTCATTTAACATGACAAAGCTACTCTGTAGTGCTAGTAACTGGAACCGGGAGAGAGTCCCTAAGACCCACAGCAAAGAGTTCCCTTTTGCTAAGCGAATTTCCCAAGGTCCTAAGAAAGGAGGGTGGAAGGAGAGGGAAAGAGAAAGGCGGTGTTTTCAAATCTGGGGACGTGGATGTGCTTAACTGACGAGTACCTAAAGTTGCACAGGTTTTTCTTCCGTGGGGGACGCGATTTTATTCTGGGAATCGCGGCTGTGACCCCCCTCATCCTGTAAC
This sequence comes from Sorex fumeus, assembly GCF_029834395.1. Lineage (NCBI taxonomy): Eukaryota > Metazoa > Chordata > Mammalia > Eulipotyphla > Soricidae > Sorex > Sorex fumeus. The sequence goes on from NW_026606191.1 coordinate 2,170,230, forward strand.
GGGAGTCTTCTAGTGGCGAGCGCCCTAGCGGCTTTTAAGTGCTCGACCCGTGCCCGCAGGGAGGAAACGCCCAGAAATGAGAGAGTGAGAGGGAGAGAGATCGGCCCAATAACTGGGTCACCTGAAACACATTTGGGCTGATAGAGGGGGAGGGGATAGAGGGAGGCCGAGAAGGGCCGGGGACTGTGGAGCAGAAGAGCCGTAGCCCTTTAAGAAGGTCTCTAAGTTTCATTGCCAGTAGGAAAAGGCCGAGATGGGGATTTAAGACAGTCACAGCCCCTATGTTTCTTATATACACATTTTTAAGAAGAAGAAAGAAATTGACAAGGTCCTTTTTCTTTACCTAGATTCCTCGGTGCTTAAGGGAGGTCTTTAAACCACGAACAAACAATTCCTTCTTGCTTAGTTCAGATATACAGATACACATGAATATAGAAAATGAGAAATATAGGAAGGAGAGAAGGAGTAAGACAGATGAAAGAAATAGAAGGCAGACAAGGCATAAAGAGAGACGAGACAGGAGATAGGTCACTGGAAGGCTGTTCCCTGCGTGAATACCTGGGAGAAACAGACGCAAGACACGGGGCGGGGGAGGCCCGACAAAGGGGCCCACTCAGGTGCTTGTCTGGACAGTGGTGAACTTAGCCGTAGTGGATTTCCCGTGGAACCACAGACAGCCCAACCAGATTCCATAGCCTTTTTGGGGACCTTAAGGGCGCCCAGCCATGGAACCACAGACTCAAATCAGAGGCGAGGACGCCTCTGACCGCTCATTCACTCACACACACATTCCACAAAGGACACGACAAAGGGGCACAGGGGGGCCTTATCCAACCCAGTGACCGTCTCATATACCTCATATGAGACTGAACACTCAATTGTGACACAGATAGAAGGAATAGAAGGCAGAAAAGAAAAAAAAAAAAACATGAATAGAGACGAGACAGGAGATGGGTCAATGGAAGGCTGAAGCCCCGCGTGAATACCTGGGAAAAACAGACGCAAGACACGGGGGAGACCCAACAAAGGGGCCCACTCAGGTGCTTGTCTGGCCAGTGGAAAACTTAGCCATAATAGAAAGGCGAATGTTTCCCTTGGAACCAGACAGCCCAACCAGATTCCATAGCCTTTTTGGGGACCTTAAGGGCGCCCAGCCTTGGAACCACAGACTCAAATCAGAGGCGAGGACGCCTCTGACCGCTTATTCACTTACACACACATTCCACAAAGGACACAAAAAAGGAGCGCGGGGAGGGGGCCTTATCCAACCCAGTGACCGTCTCATATACCTCATATGAGACTGAACACTCAGTTCTCCCCTGATGCTGTCCCCTCAGCCTCGATCACGAGGTGGGGATTTTGATTAGGCACGCACTCACCTTTCTGTGCATCCCGGCGGCTGCCGCTTCCTGCTTCCTGGAGGGGAGTTCGGAGGTCGTCTCCTAGACACCGTCCCGCTTGGGCGCCAGTTGCCGGGGGGCCCCCGGCAACCACTCTCCGGCCCGCGGAGGTGGCCTGAGGATTGATCCGATGGTGCAAGGAGGGACCAACTGAATGAACATGAGACACAAGAGACAGAGTACAGTTTAGAAACAAAGAGAAAAAGGGACAGGCTTTATTGAGGGATACAGGCTGTTTATATAGGGTCAGTCAGGTCAGTCAGTTATAGCAGCTCAGTCAGGAGCAGAAGCAATATAACCATATATGGTAAGGTCAGCAACAAGAGCTTTACCTAACATTCAAGGTAGACATTTGTAAATCAAAGGGTCTTGTGGCAGTAGCTGCATCCTGAGCTTTACATTTGTATATCAAAGGGTCTTAGGGAGTAGATGCATCCTGGAGGTTACTATAGATAAGACCAGATAAGCTGTCAGCCTGATGTGTGGCTATATATCAGGTATCCGCTGAGATCAGGAAGTCCTGGGAGACTGTCACCAATGTCTGTCCCAAGCAGTTCCTAACATGGGAACCACGGCCAGGGTCTATGAGAGGGCTCTTGGCTTCCCACACCAGAATAAGTTGCATTCAAGGCAATTGCCCTCCCCGATATGCTGTTGCTCTGGCCCGGGTCCTAATTCTTCTCTGTTACACTATATTTCTATTTAGATATCATAACATTTTCATTTCAAGTGGATCTACGACCCGTGAGTTAGGAGAGCAAGTCAGCTGCTTGCCCTGCCCTCCCTGAGAGCAATTTCAGACTCCAAAGCAGAAACTTCTGGTCAGGACCCTGGAGTTTGTGCACCTCTGTCATGCTCACAGTGCTGACGCCTCTAGATCTTTGCACGGAGCTTCCTGCTGATTCTCGGGAATTATAGGTGGGAGAAGATGATATTGCCCTGTCCTACCCACCATCCACAGGGAGGAGGAAAGTGACAAGATGATATGATGCAATGATAGGAGCGCATAGGCCTTCAGGGCTGACTGTCTCTAGAGTTGTTTCAGGAGGGAGCACTGGCTCTACTCATATATGTGAGGTAGGTGGGAAGACTTTTCATTTATTCTCACGTTCTTTCTGAGCATAGGAAAGTTTATACAGGAATGAAACATTATTCATGTCACGACTGTGGGAGGGTCTTCACTTTCTATTTTTTTTCTTTTTGGGTCATTCCTGGATCTGCACTCAGGAGTTACTCCTAGCAGTGCTCAGAGGACCATATGGGATGCTGGGAATCGAACAGGGGTCGGCTGCATGTAAGGCAAACGTCCTACCTGCTTTTCTATCACTCCAGCCCAGGTCTTCACTTTATACTCAAACTTTTTCGTCCACAAGAAAACCCACACTGCAGTGAATCCATTTTTGTGTAAGGAGTGTGGCAAGGCCTTTGCTTATTCTGCAAGCCTTTTGAAGCACAGAAAATTTCATACTGGAGATAAACCTTATGTTTGTAAAGACTTTGGAAATGGCTTCACTTCCCCTTAACTCCTTATTAAACATAGGAAAACTCATACTCGAAAAAAAACATATATTAGGGTGTGGGAAGATCTTAACTCAATCCACACACTTTGCTTTGCGTAAAAAACATTTTTCCAGGATTGAGGCCTTACATATGTAAGGACTGCAGGAAGATTTTCATGCAAGTAGCAAAACTTTCTGAACAGGAAAATTCACACTGGAGAGAAACCTCATAAGTTTAAGGAATGTAGGAAAGTCATCAGTTTGCCCTTTAGCACTTACTACACATATAAAAAGTCATTTCAGAGTGAAACCTTATATATGCCAGGAGTGCGGAAAGGAAAGGCCTGGATCTGCAGGCCTTACTATGCATAGGAGAATTCACAATGGGGAGAAACTATATATATATATATATATATATATATATATATATATACACACACACATATATACACACATATGCATGCAAGAACATGGGAAGTCTATCATTCGCACCTGCAGCCTTTAAAGGTATAAGGGAATTAATATTGCAAAAAATTGTGTGAGTAAGGAATATAGGAAGACTTTCGTGTTCCTCTCAAGCCTTAGTAAATTATCAATTCCCTAATAACAATGGCCTGGGTCACAACATGGCCCTTAGGTAAAACAATTTTAGTTTCGACAAGTGGGTGGGGAATTGCTACAAAAGTACAGTCCAGAAGGAAATCATTCTGGTGCATGTAAAAGCTTCCTGTGACATTAGTACCATAAGGGAAAGTTACTTGCTGATTATCACCTGGACCGAGGCTATGACAATGCCCTGGCATTTTGCCTTCACAATATGTGAACTGGTAAATAATAAATCTTAGTGATAAATCGAGGTGGAAGGAATAAAATAAAACGTAAATACTTGGGGGCTAGAGGATGAGAGATGCATGCTGGGAGTAGACTCTAGACTGAACATGACTGCCACTCAATGCCTCTTTTGCAAACGTCAACACCCAAAAGGAGAGAGAAAAAAAGGGTATGCCCTAGCACAGAGGCAGGGTGGGATGGGGGGTGGCAGGGTGGGAGGGATACTGGGATTAGTGGTGGTGGAGAATGGGCAATGTTTACTCGATCATTGTATAACTGAAACCCAGGCACAAAAATTTGTAAGTCTACAAATGTACCTCATGTTGTTTCACTAATGAAACTTAGGGAAAAATGGTTGTGGGCTGGAGTAATAGCACAGTGGGTAGGGAGTTAACCTTGCACGTGGCCGACCCGGGTTCAATTCCCAGTATCCAATATGGTACCCTGAGCAGCACCAAGGGTAATTCCTGAGTGCAGAGCCAAGAGTAACCCCTGTGCGTCGCCAGGTGTGACCCCAAAAGCAAAATAAATAAATAAATAAATAAATAGTTACAAAAATTGCATTTTGCTGAGTACTGTCAAGGCTTACCATGGTTACATTCGTTGCTGTGATTATGGCTTGGCTCAGAGGCCCTGGTTTGCAGGCATCATGGCAGAGATTAACCATGATCCTGCGGAGAACTTTTTGACTTCGGTTATACAGTCAAACCTCCGATCTTCAGGCCCTTTTGTGTTATATTTTGGGGAGCCACATCCCGCTGTGCTGTCTATATTTGGTGTCCAGGTTTGTCACGTGCAAGGAATCACTTTACTTGCTGTAGCATATCTCCATTCCTTGTATTCAGGTTTCCATTCAATTTATACAAACATTGAGGATAAATGTTTTGAGATTTTTACTTTGGAAGCATTAAAATCCTAACAATGTAATATTCACCAGAATGGTAAACACCATGTAGATATGTGCAGAAGGTCAAGCCAGGATGCAGAGTGACCAGTGTGGTTTGCTGCCTGTTATCCCCTCCTTTCTGGGGGTTGGTCTATATGCTGTTTTATATACTTTTGTTTTGGGGGAAACCTGGCAGTTCTTAAGAGCTACTTCTCATGGTTCCCATGCCGCCATTGGGGAATATCAGGGACTGAATTCAGGTTGACCGAGTTCAAGGTAGGTGCCCTACGCACTGCACTACCCTTCAGGCCAGGTACTCTTTTTTTTTCTTTTTGGGTTATACCCGGTGATGCATAGGGGTTACTCCTGGCTCTGCAATCAGGAATTACTCCTGGTGGTGCTCAGGGGACCCTATGGGATACTGGGAATCAAACCCAAGTCAGCTGCGTGCAAGACAAACGCCCTACCTGCTATGCTATCTCACTCCAGCCCCTGGCCGCATACTCTTGGTTTGAAACCTTGTTTCTGAAACTGCCTCCTAGGGTTTTCCTTGTAGACAAGTGTCCACTGCTCTTGTGTTGTTAAGGGGTAGAAGCCTTTGCTCCTGTTCCATTCTCTCTTCGGGTCTCAAAGTTGTTACTAGATCAGTTCCTCTCTGCATCTCCAGGGCTGGCTACAGAGTCACTGCAAATACTGGATCATGGAACTTCTCCTTCCTCCAGACCCCTACTTTGTGACCGATCACTCTAGCCACCACCTTTTCACTCCTTTATGTGAGCCTATTCCACTAGCAGTACACTCTTTTTTTTCTTTTTGGATCACACCCAGCGATGCTCAGGGGTTACTCCTGGCTCTGCACTCAGGAAATACTCCTGGCAATTCTTGGTGGACCACAAAGGATGCTGGGGATTGAACGTGGATCAGCTACATGCAAGAAAAATGTCCTGTCCACTGTGCTGTTCCTCTGGCCCAGCCAACAGTACATATTTACCAGCATTGTTCTAGTGGTTTCCTATAGACGGAAAGATAAAAGCAATGTACGTGTTCCTGGGAGACAGAGTGTCTCCTTGCATGAGTCTCCCCAAGAGAATTTCCTCTGCCAAATGTTTATATATGTAAATGATCAATCACACCTATGTCCTTACCTTAACCTCCACCTTCAGATGTTCTATAAGTATGGTAGCTGCTCTGAATTAAATAGGCCATTTTCACCATCAGTCTGTCTTTCTCTCTGTTGGAAAAGCCTGGGGAAGTGAGGAGGTGGCTCTGGACCGCCAACGGTTCACAGCACCCCCGCATTTTACTTCGTGAACTCTCAGTGATCAGTTGCTCTTTATTCCGTTCTCCTGCGTACCTATACCAGTCTCCCACTGCCCCTCATTCAGAATTCGGGACAACACTGAATGTGGAGTTGAGGCCATACTCACTGGAACACTGGGGTCTCCTGGGGCTCTGAGATAACCAGGTATCCCCCTAGAGCCCTAAAACATAAATGGGTTCATGATCACCCAAGCTCAGGGGAGTCCTCACTCATGAGCGTTCCCAGAATGCAAAGGCCCCCCAAGAACAAGGGCTGAATCCTCTCTTTATCGTCCCTGTTGGGGGCTCCCAGGGAGAATTGAGCCCCAGGAAAAGGGACACAAATCAGTGGGGAGATGCTAAGAGAGGTCCCATTCTGGCACTCCTGTCGCCCTGCCCAGCTGAGTCCCCACAGTGCTGGCGGGAGGGTCCCCACTTTCAACTCCCTCATCATCTGGGATTCAGTCTCAGTTCAAGGATGCTGTAGCAGGGAGGGCATTTGCTTTGCCTCTGGCAACCTGGGTTTGATCCCCAGCATCCCGCACGATTTCCCAGCACTACTAAGAGTAATAATCCATGATTGCAGAGCCAGAAATAAGCCCTAAGCACACACACACCGAGTGTGGCCCCAGGACAGAACATGACCGGGAGAGAAAGAGGGAGAGATGTGGGTTCATGGGAAAATGTAGAGAGAGCAGGCTCGGAAGCACAAGCAAGCCCCCTGACCTGCTCTTTTTATTTTTGGCCTTGGGATATCTACTCCTTCTTTTTCCTATGATTATTATTCAAATTCCTATTTGGTTTTAGAGTTATTCCTGGATACAGGTGATTCCTCCTGACTTAGTGCTAAAGGGTTGACCTTTGTAGGGTCTGGATTTTTTTTTTCTTTTTGGGTCACACCTGGCGATGCTCATGGGTTACGCCTGGCTCTGCACTCAGGAATCACTCCTGGCGGTGGTCAGGGGACCATATGGGATACTGAAAATTGAAGCGGAGTCAGCCGCATGCCAGGCAAACACCCTACCCGCTGTGCTATTGCTCCAGCCCCAAGGGTTGCCCTTGGTAGGACTCAGGGAGCCATGTGGTACCAGGGGCTGTACCTGGGGCTCTGGCATGCAAAATTTGCTTAAGCCCTTTAAGCATCTACTCAGACCCAAGCTTTTATCTTATTATTACTTGGTTTGGAGCCACATGCAGCGGTGCTCAGAGAATTCCTCTGGTTCTGTGCTTGAAAATCACTACTGGCGAGGCCCAAGGATCCTCTGGGGTGCTAGGGATGGTGACTTACCCTCTAACCTATCTCTCTGATGCTCAAGGCAGAACTTTTGGGGATGGAGTGATAGCACAGCAGGTAGGGTGTTTGCCTTGCATGCAGCCAACCCAGATTCAATTCCCAGCATCCCATTATGGTCCCTCGAGCACTGTCAGGAGTAATTTCTGAGCTCGGAGCCAGGAGTAACTCCTGTGCATTTCTGGATGTGACGCAAAAAGAAAAGAAATTAAAAATAATATTGTGGGAGAGAGCGCCAAGAGTCTGGAAACCACCGAACTCCTTGGCAAAGCTGTTTTTTCGATGATGTTTTCTCCTTTGCTTCCCTTCCAAGCACCCAAGTGGAGGAGAGGGGGCGACCATGATGCTTTCTGTTGGGAGGTCAACAGCAGTGCTCAAGAAATCGACCGGGGTCCCCACTGACAATTCCTGGCGAAATGGGTGGCATTTCATTGCAAGGTCTCGAGGATGAGGTACTGGAGGTCACCTGGGCTACCCTGGGCCGACACCCGGAAGGGCCTTTAGAGGACCCAGCCATTCCTGGGGGATCGAGTCTCTTTGTGGTGCTGCGGATTCAACCCACTAAGCTTGCAACCTCTCTCCCACTCCCTGCAATGACACATGTAGAGAAGAGAAAATGCAGGCCCAGGGAAGTGCAGCGCCTTCCCTGAGGTGACTCAGCACGAAGAAGTATCCTTGCTCTGGGGACCCTCAGGGCAGCAAGAAACAGGGAGCATGGACACGCATCCCAACCACCACCCCTCCCCTGTCCCCAGGTCCGAGTGGAATTACCCCACAAGGAGTCTCTGTGCAGGGCGTCCTAGCCGGGATCCCCCTGGTGTCAGAGGGTGGTTGTGCTCCCTACCTTATCCATACGGTGCCCTATATGCTCATCCCCCTGGAGACCGGTCAGGTGGACATGGAGGTGAAGGTCGTGAGCATCAAAACCTGGGACCATGTGAGGAAGACCAACCTGGTCCAGGTAATGGACCAGAGAAGAGATGGGGGGAGCGGAGGCACCCTCCCCAGGCTACCGGCTAGTCTCCAGGTGGGACAGTTGGGAATGTTAGGGCGCGGATCATAATCTCCCTTTAATGACAAAGAGACTCTAGAGACTGCAAACATCAAGCAAGGTTTATTGTAAGACTGGCTAGCCAGGGTCAAGCCACCTAAACAGACAAGCAGGTCAGTTAGGTGAGGCAAGACCCCGAACTTCTTCAAAGGGGATCTTATATAGGCCTTCACTGGCCTTACAGCAAAGCCCACACATTTCATAGCCAATAGATTTGTAACAACATATACTTTCTTAACCAATCCATTTAAAAGTACATCACTCCTTAGCCTATAGATTCAAAGATCTGCATTTACATACATAGGCATTGTGGCTAGTGGGCATCTGGTAACTAGGACATTTGGTTATCACCTGGCTTCCTTTGATTCTCAGCCCTGCATTCCAGTGGAGGTGGATAAAGTTCCTAACAGAGGTAATAGATAAGGAAGGCCCAACAAATGGTTCCCGAATTTACATCCCAACAGGGAACAGTCAACAAATGGTTTCAGAATTTGCATTCCAATAAGGAATGGTTTCACTCTAAAGCTCTGCTAGGGAGGGGGCAGGAAAGGGAGAGTTACTAATTTGTAGAGTTTTAACTCTGGAATCTCCCTCTGGGTCCCTAGGGACCTTACAGTAACTACTCTCAGTGGTACCGGGGGACCATGTGGTACTGGAGGTGAGCCCCCCAAAAAATCTACAGGCAGAGAAATCCTTGGTCACAGGGATCATTGAAATCGCTCACATCTGTCATTCATAAACCTGATCCTCCTGACATAGCACTTTCTGTTCAATACACAAAACAAGTACTTTTTTGTAGGGTGGGGGGGTAAAGCACAACCGGAAATGCCCAGGAGTTACTTCTGGCTCCACAGGCAGGATCACTGCAGGTGGGTCTGGAGGGGAAGGGATCAAATACAGTTCATCCACTGCAAGACAAACGCCCAGAAATTCCTAAAATCTGAATTTCAGTTTACCTTGAATACATCATTTAATCTCCCCTAGGCCTTGGGTGGGATACACAATGCATCCATTATCCCTGGGTTCTTCATGGCTTGCCCTTTGACCTTTTTTTTTCATTTTTGTGTCCCACCTGGGAGATACACAGGGTTTTCTCCTGAATATGCACTCAGGAATTACTCTGGGAGTGTGGTGCTTGGGGGATCCTATGGCAAACACTCAGCTTCAACCTTTTGATCTCTTATATATGCACTCCTAGTTCATTCTTTATATTACAGTTCTCAAATTCAAATCAAACTGGTGGCTTCAGTACTATGAGGGAAAGGGAATTGCTGATGATTGCAATTCAGGGAAACACAAAGATCTTCCCATTCTGTACATTCTTAAGACTTCTTGCCACTGTGTATTTTCATATGCCTATGAAGGCCTGAGTTCCTGGTGAACCTGAATTAACCTCCTGAGTTACCTTATATAGCAAACCATAATAATAATAGTAATGATTACTATTTCCTATGCCAGTGTCCCAGCATTTGAACTTGATGTGTATGTTAACCTGTAAATAATGGGTCCTTTTTTTCTTTTCTTTTTTTTCTTTTTATATAACACCCAGAGATGCTCAGGGATTACTCCTGGCTTTGCACTCAGGAATGATTCCTTGTTGTGCTCGGGGGACCATATGGGATCCTAGTAATCGAACCTGGGTCGTCCTTATGCAAGGCCAATGCCCTACCCTCTGTGCTATTGCTCTAGCCCCTGTAAATAATGGGTCTTGCTGATGGAATCCAGGTGAAAACTGATTAAATAGGAACTAAGTAAATGGGTACAAAACCACCCCCCAATCACAGCTATCAGTGTCACTCTTTTTGGTTTTTTTGGTTTGTTGTTTGTTTTTTTGGTCAAACCCAGAGATGCACAGGGGTTACTCCTGGCTCTGCACTCAGGGATTACTCCTGGTGGTTCTTGGGGACCCTATGGAATGCTGGAAATCTAACTCGGGCTGGCTGTGAGCAATGTGAACGTCCTACACGCTGTACTATCACTCCAGCCCAGTGTTTCATTTTTTCTTGGACTCTGGTTTGAGGCAGAGACACTGTTTGGGGGGTGTATGATAGAGACCAACTAGGATGTTGCAGTGAATCATTTGGAATGGAAAAAGAGGCAAACCTCCACACTTCAGGCCTTCCTCTGTTATGTTTTGAGGAGCGCTTTGCTCAGGCCCTTCTCTTGGCTCTGAGCTCATCCATACCTGCGAGGGAGGACATAGGTATCCTTATTGGGATCTGGACTTTGAATCCTGATCAGTCTTGGGCAATCAAGCACCTTCCCGCTGTATAACTCTGTGATCCTAGTATTCAGATTTTTATTAGATTTCCCTAAGCATTGAGGATAAATATTTCTGAAAAGTTTAGGATAATGGCACTGTCATTGTTCTTTAATAGGGTGGATTAGAGATAGTTGAAATGGACTTGACTGTGTACAGAAAGATTTCTGATGGTTCCTTGAAAGGATGGAACGGGCCCCTTGATAAAAATATTTTACAAATGGTGGGAACTTGGCAGAGTTCCCAAACTCCCATCTCAGCAGGCAAAAACATCAGCTGTGATGATTAACTATAAAGGGTGGTCACATTCCTGGATTCCACTCTCCTCATTTCAGTTATATTTGGAGAAAAGATGACAAAACCTTACATTTGCAAGTGGTATAATCTCAACCCTACTAGCCACCGAAATGATTAAAACTGTTTTTGGTCTGTCCAAAAGACAAAGTCTACAAAATATTCTGGTATGCTGTGGTGCCCATTAGTTACTATGCGTCTCCGTTTTTAGGGTTGGTCCATACATGGGATTTATTTATTGAAGTATGTTTTATGTAATTCATGCCATACTTGGCAGTTCTTAGGAGTTTGTGTTGTTCTTGGATGCCAGGAATGGAACTCAGGAAAACCATGTTTAATACAAGCATTAAGCCACAGTACTAACCTCTTTCCCCATAGAACTAACTCTTTCCCACAATACTAACCCCTTTCCTCTTGGTTGAAAACATGTTTCTAAAGCTGCATCCTGGAGTTTCCTTATAGGTGAGAGTTCTCTCCTCGAATGTTTTCAAGGGGTAGAGTGTTCACTGTACAGTGCTCTCTGATGTTCTTCCCATCCTTTGTTCCTGTCCAGTGTCTCTCCAGCTCCCTGGGTTGCTGCTAGGCCAGTTACTCTACATCTTCAGGGCTGGCTTCAGATTCACTGCACCCATCTTGATTAATGACTTCCCAGAGAAACTCATTGTCCCAGGAGCCATTCACAACCTACTTGCCTGTTCCTGTTTTACTTTGATTCAACCTGCTTTTGTTTTTATGACGGACGTGTGTGTGGAAGCATTGGTTCCATGTTTGACCAGTACAGGACCAAGGGACTCTGCCTTAACTCGCTTCCCTGAACTCTGTGACCAGCCCCTCCAGCACTTGCTTCTCTCCTTTATCCGAACTAATGCCCCCTGCACTGATTCACCTGGGCTGCCATAATGGTCTGTCTGCATTTGGAACCTGGCACTTTAAGGCTCTTTGGTGAAAGGGATGATGACACAGATGGGAGTCTTCCATGTCCACCTTTACTTCCTAATGATGTCAAGTGGATCCGGCCTCCTCTGGGCATGCGTTTAAAGGACAAAATGATACTTCAGTTGAAGGGGGGCACTGAAGGCCAATTAGTGGCAGGACATGAGGACCTCTCACCTGCAGTGCCTATAATGTGACCAACGGGATCGTGCCAGCTTTTGGGACACTTTTGTGGTTGTTTTTCACTCTCTCCCCCATCCATATCCAGTGAGTTCCTGGGGTCTGCCGTGCTCCAGAGGCTGTAGGAGAATGTAGAGCTTTGCTGGTTGCATTGGGAGGATTTATCACGGCACATGGGTCTCAGGTGTGAGCTCGGGGGCATCTTAGTCTCCAGTTCTGTGATGAGGCAGCATGGCCTGGGTGCGGAGCTGAACATGGGGGGCTGTGGGTCTTGAGGATTCCGGACCTTCTGATGGAAGAAGTCTTGACCATCCAAAGCTTCTCAACCAGGGGTTCTACCAGGCCCTGTCCTGCAGCTTTCTGTGTAGACATGCGTAGGTAAAACTGCCAGATCACTTTGAAGGGCAGCTCCTCAGCCCCCAATGGTGAGGGACCCTGTTGAAGCGCGTCTTTTTCATTGGCACCTGCCAGGAGGAATCCTGGGGGCCTGGTCCTAGCATGTGGCTGTGGGTTGCAAATGAATAAATAATTGAACGTTGGGACTCAGAGTGATGGTCTTGGCGGCTGTTTGCCAAGTATTTTGTGAATTTTATTTCCTTCGTAAATACAAAGACTCTCTGCTCGACATGTTATCTCTTCAGCTCATCCCTCTCTATCTATCCCAGACCTGGCGACCCACAGCTCTCTGGATCACCTGATCTTATCCCAGAAACAGGAAAAATGAACCTTTCTGACCAGGCAAGCACCTGGTCAGGTCAGGAATATTTGAAGCCTGGCCCTTTAAGGCTCTGGGAGAACGTGCTGATGACGTCACAGAATCCAGTTCCTTTATTCGCCTGGACTTGGCGTTCTTTTAGGAAGTACCAGCGGGTTGGGTTGCGTGGTTGAGGAAGGTGAGGAGTGGGTGAGGGGGCACCCAGGGGAGCAGGGGGGTCCAGGAAGGTCGGTTCCCCCTCCACCCGCCCCGGTGGTCTCTCTGAGCTCCTGAATCTCCGGTCTCCGCCTTGTGGGCAACGGGGTCGCTCTGTGGCAGTGGCCCGGGGTGGCGGCCCCTCACCCAGGACGCACCGAGTTCTCCTGCCGAAAGCTTTATCTTGTTTATAAATTGATTTTGAGGGGTAAATGGTCATTTTTACTGAGGAGAACTTACTTAGAAAGATGCTTAAGGGGGGAATGCAGCTGGCCAGGTTCGATCCCAGCACCCCACAGCGTCAGATCATGGCCTGGAGTGAGCCCAGAGCCCGGAGTAACCCTGGGCTTGCCCCCGCCCAAGGTGGGTGGGTAGATGAAGCACGTGGTTGAGGAGGAAAACGAATTTGAAGTGCTAAGGTCGTTCTGAAAGCTCCAGAAACAAGGACAATAAACGAACAATCAAAAGTGAAAAAAAAGTTGTTTTAATTATTTCATGTGTTTTAGACCCTTACCCGATGGCGCTCAGGACTCCCTCCCTGGGGATCTGAAAACCCTTTGTGTTGTCAGGATGTGAGGCCAGCACCCTCCCTGCTGACCCATCGCTGGGGTCCCTCACAAATCAGAAAGTGTAAGAGCTAGAGGGAGCATCAGTCTCCTCCCAGATCTGATGGAGCATGTGAGGGCACTTCAGCGTTAATTTAGTTTTGGGGCATCTCCCAGCACCTGGTCAGTCACAGCGTGAGTGGATCATCCCAGCAGTGTCCCCAGGACATCCCGTTACTGGCCTCCTGTTGTTCCTTAGGCTGATTGTGGAGTAGGTAAAGCATGGGATTCCCTCATCAAAGGGACCTGGGGGCACATTCTTTTTCCTCGTGGGGGGGTGTTGAGCCCCACCTGGCAGTGTTCAGGGGTCAATTCTGGGGTTGCTCAAGGTACCCCATATCTGGGTCAGCAGCATGAAGGAAAAAACACCTGTCATTTTTGGGGGGTGTTGGGCCTGGATGGGGGGAGGGGCTGGGCATATTCTCTATGTGCTTGGGGCTCAAAAACATTTTACAGAGCCTTGATTTTCACAGGTTCTTGTCCATTCAGTGGGTTCTGGGAGTTCAAGGAAGTGGGAAGCTTCTCTTTCCTTTTTATTTATTTATTTTGCATTTTGGGTCACACCCAGCGAGGCATTATGGTTACTCCTGCCTCTAAATCCATCAAGCACTCCTAGTGGTGCTAGGAACCATGAGGGGATGACCAGAGTTCAACCCGGGTTGGCCACCTTCAAAAGAAATGCTCATTTGTCTATGCTGTCACTCAGGCCCCAAGGTGTGGAGCTATAAGGCAAGTCAGGTTGCGGACTGGAGGTGTGCAACAGGGTGGTGCTACAGTGGGTCTTGCAACCAAATATGCAATCTTAGCAGGAAAGAGCTTGGGCACTTCCAGGGTATGCCCTAAACCCTCTAATAATGCAATTTAGAATCACTATTGGCCACCACACCTTTATTCATTTAAATGAATTAATTACCTCAAGCAAATTATTCAGTGTGTAGGAAGTACAACGGCAAAACTCAGTTACTTCTCCTGCCTTTGCACTCAGGAATCACTCCTGGCGGGGCTCAGGGCACCGTATGGGATTCCAGGATTCAAACTTGGTTTGGCCGAGTGCAAGACAAGCACCTCACCTGTTGTACTGTGTCTCCAAATCTCTTTACACAGAAATTACTTTTTTTTTAATTTTTAGGGTCACAGCCAGCAATGCCCAGGATTTACTCAGGCCTTGCTTTCAGAAGTCACTCCTGGCAGTGCTGGGGCACCATATGGATTTTGGGAATTGAACCCGGGTTGGCCACATGGAAGGCAAACTCCCTACCTGCTGTACCATTGTTCCGGCCCCAGAAATGTCTTTATTACTTAATTTATTGTACTTTCTTGGCCACAGAAGCACTCAGTGCTCAGGGGTTACTCTTGGTTCTGAGTTCATGTTTCATTTTTAGCATTGCTGGAGTGTGTGAGTCTATGTATTGACCCCGGTTTAGCTGCTTGAAAGAAAAACACCCTATCAACTTATTTGCTTTGCTAACCGTATGTGATTATATTTCCTCAGAAAAAAAAAAGAATTTCTGCCTAACCTGTCCAGATTCCAAGCATCTCAACTATCCATCTCTCCAAGACCAGGGGTGTGCCCTGCTGTTGAAGTGAGTACTTACAGAAAGGGGTGTTCCGGGGACCAGCTGCAATAGGTTCTAAATGTCTCACTCTTAGGGTCTGGTGCAGTAGTATAGCCAGGAGGGCGTTTGTCTTTCTTGCAGTGACCAGAGTTATCCCTGCCACAACATCACTAGGTGATATTGTCTCCTGCACATCACTAGGTATGACCCCAACCCTCCCACTCCAGAATTTGTCTTGACACATGAGCATTCTGTGAGCATCTTTTTGGATTTGGAATGTTTCTTCTGTCTTTCCCTCTCCCCCCCCCCCGCTCCATTTGCTACTAACTTGGAGATAGTCAGAGACTCTCCCTCTCTTGTGTCTGTGTGTCTGAGATGCAGGGAGAGCCATGCCATGTCCCCCAAAAGTAAATCAGGTGCTCAGCCCTCTGAGCTCCTCTCCTGGGGTGTATCTCACTACTTGGGGAGCAAATGAGGTGAGATTTGGGGCCACACCTGGTGGTACTTGAGGTCTGTGCCCTGCTCTATGCTCAGGGGACTAGTGGACACTGGATAGCAGGGAAGGTCTTCTGGGCTTCCAGGTGGCTGGCATCTGCTTCAGTCTGGCGTTCTCTCTCCTGTTTATACCTTCATTGAAAGCTCTTGCATGTGAAATTTCTTGAGCCCTTTTAACAGATGGCTGTTTAGGGGAAAATGCAGAAGTTGGAGGCTCTGGACAAAATTATGGACTTTAAAATCTCGTTTGGGCTAAATTTAATTTTTTTTCTTTTTTTTTCTCTTTTTTCTTTTTGGGGCACAGCATTAGCTCAGGTGTTATTTCGGGCTTGGCACGCAGGAATCACTCCTGGCAGTACTTGGGGGACTGTATGTGATGCCGGGGACCAAATATATGCCCTGCCAACCGTACTATCACTCTGACTCCAAGTATAATTTTTCATCCTCTTTTTCTTTTATAAAATCACGTACCCATAGGTGTAAAATCATAGTCTGAGAACCTGGCCTGTAAGCTCTGAGCATTTCTGGATGTGGTCCCAATACAAAACAACAAACCCAGAGGACTGACCGTTCAGAATATATTACTAGCTTTTACACCTCTTCTGTTGGCAGTTAACTCCTCATTACCTTTATTTGGGCAGGAGGAGGATTCACTATGTGGGATTTTGCCAAACCAAGCAGTGTTCTGGGATCACTCCTTGACAATTCAGGTTGTGAAGTTAAGTCTTTTGTGTTCATGACAAGTGCCCAGCCACTCACTGTCAGCTATTTCAGGCCACTGCAAACATTTGAAATTGCAGCGTGTACTTTTGGCTCAGGTTTGCACCAGGAGGCTCCAGTTGCCAGCAACCCTGCCCTGACCTCTATCTACCAGCTGGGCCTCATCCCTGCCCCCTGCCTGTATCTTTCTCACAAGGTATACAGTATTTATAAAGAATTTGAATTCCTGGGTCAGAGATAGGCCAGGAATGCAGGAAGGGTCCTTGCAAGCAATCTGCCATGGTACAGTCTCCTGTACAACGCAGGATTCCCCAAGCACCACTCAGGTAAGCTCAAAGTTCTGCTACCTGCAGCGCCAAAATCCAAACCTGCATTCTACAAAACTGGTTGGTGGAGGTTGACTTGTGAACAAATTACATATATATATATATATATATATATATATATACACAAACACACATATATATGTGTGTATATATACATATATACATATGTATACATAAATATATATATATATATATATATATATATATATATGGTCATACCCTGTGGTTGCTGTCAAAAGGTACCATACGGTACTCAGTGTGGTGCCAGGGTATACAGGTCAGCTGTGTACAAGGCCAGTACCATACCAAACTACAGTTCTGGCACCTAAATATATTGATTTATTTTTGATTGGCTACACCCAATGGAGATTAGACTTTACCCCGGCTCGGTTCTCATTGATAATGCTAGGTTTGGGGCCCATGTGAGGAGATAGGGATTAAACCCTGGTCAGCTATGTGCCAGACATGCAATTCAGGTCCTTTTTTATCTCTGTTTCCATCATAAAAATGCTTTTGCTAAGTCGAGAAAGTTGTGTTCTTTTTTCTGATTAACTACACAATTCCCTGTTTTTTTTTTTCTTTTTGGGTCACCCCTGGTGATGCACAGGGGTTATTCTTGGCTCATGTATTCAGGACTTACACCTGGTCGTTTTTCGGGGACCATTTGGGATGCTGGGAATCAAACCTGGGTTGGTCGTGTCCTAGGTAAACACCCTACCCGCTGTGCTATCACTCCAGCCCCTGCAGAGTTCACTGTTTTGTGTTTTTGTTTTCGGATCATAGCCAGAAGTGCTCTGGGCTTAATCCTGACTCTGCACTCAGGAGTCACTCCAGCGTGACCTGGGGGACCCTATGAGAATTGGGGGTTTGAATAGGATTTACACGGTAACAGATGTTCCTGGTCTCTCTTGGCAGCTCTCTCTCACTGTCCACATTTGGTGCTCTCGAGCCACTTCTCCACCCTGGACAGCTTTTGCTTTGGACCGATGAAAGTAGAATGGGGACCAGGCTGGTTGCTGATTAGTTGCAGTTTATTCAGTCTCTTTTCTCTCCCAGCTCTATCCAACCCTCTCTCTAACTCGCTCTCCAATGCTCTCTGTGACTCCTCTCCAATCTCCCCAGCCACTCTTACTCTCAGCTCTCAGCTTTCTCTCTAAGTCGCAACCGTGTCCTCTAACTCTGTGTCTCCTCTCACTGTATTATTGTCATCCTGTTGTTCATCGATTGACTCACGCAGGCCCCAGTATTGCATCCTTTGTCCTATCCCTGAGATTTTAAGAAGTGCCGCATTTGAGGCTCTTTAAGGGTCAGGAGAATGAGAACCATTATTGTTACTGGTTTTTTGCATATTGAATACACCATCGAGAGTTTGCCAGACTCTGCGGTGCAGGAAGGATACTTCTGGTAGCCTGCCAGTTTTTCCAGAATAAGACTAGATAATAAGATTCCGTGTGGCGCACACTTCCCAGAGTAAGGTTTTATAGTCTTTGGGTCTTGGCCATTGATGGGATTACACGGCACCGGGGACAGTTGGTGGGTGTAACGCCTACATACTGGAAGATTGGAGATCTGGGTGGAGGAGGCCCAGTCCCAATATGAGCAGCTTGGAGATCTAAGCCCCAGGTCCTGAACACCTGGGTTCCTCTGCCGGTTCCTGCATTCGTGAGGCTCGTCTAAATGTGTGGAGAGTGGTCTTAAGCATGGCTGTGGCTTGAATCAGAGTTCTTCACCGGGGCTCTGCTTGGGGTGGGGAGGGAAGCTTAACACACCCTCATCCAAAAGTCCCCAGTAAGAAGCCAAACGCGGAGGCAGGAGACTGTGCTGTTCTCTTCCAGGAGCAGGGTTTTATAGTCTCTGGGTCTTGGCCATTGATGGGATTACACAGCGCCAGGGGCAGTTGGTGGGTGTAACACCTACATACTGGAAGATAAGGGATCTGGGTGGAGGAGGACCATCCCTTTTCTCAGTCTCCTTCATTCCCCCTGTCTCCCTGAAGCTGCTCTTTTTCTTCTCTCACCACGACCCCAATCCACGCCTCCCCAAGGGAAGCGCAATGAAAAATGGTTTTCCAGACGTCCCCATCACCTGCAGCCCACGAAGGAAAAGCAGCCCTTAAGGTGTGTTACTCCTCTCCTTAGACCAGGAACTTAATTGACACATTTAGTTCTACTTCCTAATGATTACCATTCTGTATGGACACAGTAATAGACACTTTTAGGCTTGTTGGTAACTCTCCTGGGGACTTCTCACCACAGATTCAGACTACAGTGCTCAGGCCGGATCAATCACTACTTATCCCAGCAGCGTCCAAGTCTAGTTATTACTTTTTGATTTATGACAAAATTTGTCCATGACCGGGCTCTTATAGATAAGCATTATGGTACTTTGGCCAGTCTCATTTCGATTCCAGGGTAGCTAGCTCACCACTTGCCCTAGATCCATCTAGTCCCTCATCGAACCCTTCTTTATGAGTTGAGGAAGTAAGGGAAACTGAGGCTTCAGTCAAGAGAGCAGATGTCCAGTAGGTAATATTATCTGGAGACCAACTCTCAAGCTCAGGCTTTTCTTTGTAACTGTCTTCCTGTATCCATACAAAAAGCAATTGCTCTGAAGTGGCTAACCATGCAAAAGACATTAAGGAGAAGAAAAAGACAATATTTACAAGTCAAAATATGATCAGTTGACAAAGGTAATTGAAAGGTTATGGGCAATCAACAAACATAAGCTTGCACTGCCCAGGGAGCAAGGGCAGACGACAATTATCCTACAATACCTGGTGATCCTCAGTGGTTTCTCCTGACTCTGCACTCAGGTATTATTTCTGATGGTGCTCCGGAAGACTTTACAGGATCCTGGGGATTTAACCTAGGTTGGCCATGTGCAAGTAACACCCTACCCAAATCTACAGTTGCTCTTGTCTCAATTGGAGAGTTTAGATGCATGAAATCTTTTATAAGTGGGAATATGGGTCAGGGCCCAAGCTCCCCACATCCCAGCAGACCCTTCCGTTTACCTGTGATTACTCACAAGGTTGGTAACATTCCTGGGTCCCACCCATGTCACTTTACTAATATTAGAGTTAAAAAAAGAAACATTTATAATTGGATAGGGCAAAATTCCATCCATTAGTCAGATGGTGTTCAGGGGACCATTTGGAACTCTGGACATTGTACCTAGATTGACTGCATGTAATGCACTGTACTAGCCTGATACTCTCAGTTTGAAATCATGTTTCTGAAAATGCCTCCTGGGGTTTTCATTGTAGCTGAGAGTCCACTGCTCGCGTGTTGTCAAGGGGTAGAGCGTTGGCCGGACCTCTAGCTCACAGCTATCCTGGGTCCATACAGTCTCTTGTTTTGGGGCTGCTAAGAACAAAGGGCAGCCTGAGGCTTAAGTCTCATAAACATGACAATGCCCAAGAGTACATAGTATCTGCAGTCAATTAACTCTGAAGTTAAAAAAGCATAATATCGCCTTCCTTTGTCTCTCCAAAGCTGAGGGCTGGGGGCATGGACATCCCAATCCTCCCAGCACAATCTTCCTAACTTGGGACTGCACTGGTCCTTGTCCAGGAGCAAAAAAGGATATTTGTCTAAAGTAAACTGCAGAGGACATAAGGGAAAGAGAAAGTCAACATTTCACTTCCAAATACAAAATCCAGAGATCTCTGAAGAATCTGACTTTACAATCCAAAGGTTGTGGTTATGGGAAATGGGTGATTAATGTATAGGGGAAGCAGAGCACAGGGAAATTAAAGATGCATACTAAGGAAATGGGAGTGATTGGGAAGGGTGTTACTCAGTAAGCCTAAGCTCCTTGTAGCAGAGGAGAAATGATGGACCAATGTTAAACCTAAATTGTTTAGAATTAGAATCCAACTAGGGTAGAGGGTTTTGTTTTTTTAAGCAAGAAAGTTTTGGTTTTCCAGGAGAGGACATTTGCTCAGGAATCCCACTGGGTGTGCTAGGAGCACATTTTCTTAAGGCCGGAGCCATAGTACAGTGGGTAAGGAACCATCCAAGCAATCGGCCCAGGTTCTATGCTGTGCATCCCATATGGTCTGTACCAGAGTGATTCCTGCTTGTAGAGCTAGGAGTAAGCCCTGAATCTGCCGGTTGTGGACCCAAAACAAAAATCACACAAAGCCACACTTATATTTACACATATATATGCACAAACAATGGTGAAAGAACAATAGGGATTCAGGAGAAACTGTGAGTTTCTGTAGCAGGGATAGATCAAAAATAGAGGATTTTTTTTCTTTTTTGGGTCACACCTGGCGATGCACAGGGATTACTCCTGGCTTTGCACTCAGGAGTTACTCCTGGCAATGCTCAGGGGACCATATGGGATGCTGGGAATCAAACCCGGGTTGACTGCGTGCAAGGCAAACACCCTACCCACGTGCTATCTCTCCAGCCCCAAGAATAGGGGATTTTTAAGGACTAGAAATTTGACTCTTTTAATGTTTCACTCTCAAATTTCTCTTTGTACATCATTTTTCCCCCTTCAGTAGAATTTGCCTTTTTTCTTGTTATATTTTTCACCACAGCTTACAGTATTCAGTGTTTACTCTTGTCTCTGAGCTCAAGGATCATTTGACAAGAGTCAGGGTAGCATTCTGTGTTTAGATATCATTGATTCGATTTTAGTTGACAGCTGCAGGATCAGGGGACTTCTCCTTAGCCCCAGGCCCCCATTGTGTGACCAACCAGTCCACCATTTGCCTCTCCACTCCTTTTTTCAAGTCCATCCCCCTTGCAGCACAGATTCACCTGGGTGGCAAAAAGGTTCTTAGTGCCTAGACTCTTGCTCTTTAATGTACCTAATGGAAACAGAAGTGATGTCATAAGTGATGTTATAAATGTCATGGTTCATTTTCCATCCCTGAATCAGACACTGGAACTGTTGATCACTTGGCAAGGGACAAGTAAATTTGCGCCCCATCCTGGAAGGGGGACTCTGAAGAAGGATTTAGTTGCAGGACTCAAGCAACCCCCTGTGAGCACCCTGCGCCTTCCCGTTTCCACACTCTGAGCCGAGGGGCCGAGCCAACTTGGGGGGCACTTTTGTGCTGATTTTTTACTTGTTCTCCAACATCCAGGTCGATCGTGAGGTGTGGTGGAGGTTTTACGGGGACACAGAGCTTTGGGGATGCAGGGGGGCTGTCTCAGGGTTCAGGAATGACAGTTTTGAGTTCGTGATTCTAGGGTGCCTCTTTGGCCACGATCGTCTCCAGCTCCGGGATGGGGCAACAGTGGCTGAATGCGGGAATCATCCGAGGGCTTGGCTGTTCCAACCGTCCCAGTAGTCCCATGTTTGAACCATTGGCCCTAAGCTCGCTTCTGTAGAATCTCCATATTTGAGGGGCAGAGCTTCAGCCCCTCCAGCTAATGGCAGGAGACCTGTTGCTGGTCATTTTCAATGTCTGCCATGAGTGCTGTGATCATGCAGGGTATGTGAGGGGGAAGGGGGCCTGCAGGTGGCTGAGGTTTGCCAATCAAAATGTATTTGAGGGGGCTATTTTTGGTTCTTTATATTTTAGGGGGAGAGAGGCCACATACCCTGAGATGCTCATGACTAACTCCAGTCTCTAAGCTCAGGTATTGTCCCTGGCGCTGCTAGGGGCCATATGGGATGCAGAGTATTGATCGGTTCATCTAGTCAAGCACCCAATTCACATTATTGCCATCTAACCACAATACTTGTATATCTTTTTTAGGTTCATGAATTTCAGCTCCCTCACATCAAGCTGAAAAGCACCCCTTACTCTTTATCTCTCCCTGATAAGACGACACCTGCCATTGTGGTAAATACGGAGGTCCACGAGACAGTGTCCAGGTGCATGTCCTTGTGCACCCTGTAAGGGAGTGTCGAAGGTTTGTCCATTCTAAGTCACATCGTGGAGCCACATTCCAGGCTATGATTCCCAGGGAGCAGCACTGCTGCCAGCCTGCAGGGGGCGCTAGTATTTGGGAGCTCCTGGGCAGGGCCTATAGGGACTTTCCTGTGGGAGCCAGAGAAGAATTCAGGGATCAGAGAAGGCTGTCTTTTCCTCCCCTGTAGCCTGGGCCCAGGCTCCTCTCCTGAAGTGCAGCACAGATGCCAACAAAATTTGCATCCCCAGTGGAGACAGGAGCTTCTTCCATTGTCTCCCAGAGATGGAATTGTGAGGCTGTGCCCGAGGGTGTGGCTGGTGTGAGCTCAGAAGTGGGAGGAGGTGCTCCTCTCTGGTGCTCACTGTTCTGACTTCTCCAGGTCTTTGCACGGAGCCTCCTGCTGATCCTCAGAACAATAGTGACAGTAGAAGATGGTGACATGGCTTCTGATAAACCGTTCCCAGGTACTAGTAGATGGATAGAATGACATGAGGTAGAACCAGGAGTGCCCAGGCTTCCTGGGTCTTCTATTTGGGTTTATTTTGGATAGATTACAAGATGAGACTTCCGATTGAACTGTCCCATTCTGCTGATTGAAGCTGCTTTTTGTGTATGTTCATTTTGTTTTATTTGGCTTTGGGGCCGACCCAGTGGTGCATGAGTAGTACTCAAAGCTCAGTGCTCAATACTCATTCCTGACATGTCTAGGTGACCAAAGGGATGCTGGAGGTCCAAAGGTTTCATCTTGGGTTTTCTGTTTTATTAGGGGTGGCAGAGCAAGGATTCTCGCAATCATTCCTTGTGCTGCACTCTGGCATTGCCCCTGGCAGTGCTTGTGGGACCATATGGGATGTTGGGGATCACCAGTCCTACATGCTGTCCCCAGAAAAGCTGTCCTGTTACGCCAACCTGCTACTTCGGCTTCTTTTGCATTGTTTTTGTCATCAGCTGTCCTCTTGACTCTGTGATCTGGATTCACAACTGACTGGCCTCAGAGCACCCTGGGGTGTGCTGGCCCCGTTTGCTCCCTGGCAACTACAGTGACTTGGGACCCCAGACTTGCTTTTCTCCTGTTTTGTCCTTCCTACTCTGGAGTGACTACCTGCTCAATCATACAGTCTTATGTTCACATAATCTTGTGTGTGGATTTCTGGGCATGCGGTGATCCCAAGGAGAAAGAGCCAAGGATCTCTGAGGCCAGTAGAGATGTTGGGGTCCAGGAACTTCTACCTTCTTTGAGCAGGATTTTGATCGGTCCTGAGCAGTGAGTTCCTACAGGCACACATGCCATGCACTGCTCTGAGTAGTTGTCTCTATGGACTGTCGAGTTCTCAATCCTAGTGGTCATAAGCTGTGAGGGTGCAGCGGTAAGCGTGCAGTGGTTTTTGCTACACCCAGGGATAGCCTTTTGGATCGTAAAAGTCTGTGTTCAGGTGATCCTCTCTACAGTGCTCACTGGACCAGTCGTGCTCGAATTGGCCCTGGGGTTACCAGGAAAGGCAGATATATCCAAAAACCTTCTGTATAACATCCTCCCACTTTAGCAGATCCAGCTGCCTTATGTGATTTTTGGGACCCGTCAACAATGCGTCTGCATGGAGGCTAGTTCATTCGGAGGAGAGAGGCCCAGCGACAATATAGAACCCTGGGTCCTGGCCTCACAGTAGTGGTAATGAGGCTAAGATAGACTCTGACTCCCACCCTCTCCGTGTGCTGACTCAGGACGCTGTGACCTTCCATGACGTGGCTGTGAACTTCACCCCAGAGGAATGGTCATGCCTGGTGGCCTCTCAGCAGAAGCTCTACAGGGACGTAATGCTGGAGACATACCAGCATCTGCAAGCTGTCGGTGAGAGCAGTGTGGAGCCAACGTGTCTGAACAGACACGCATGGGCTCCCTGGAGTTGGGCGGCAGCCGTGTGTCCAACAGTAGCTCTGTGACGGGCTGGGATGTTGGACAGCCATGCAGTAGCTCTTCCCTCCCTCTTTTTTTAGGGTTCACCTTTGGATACTCAGGGATTACTCTCAGCTTTGTCTTAAGAAATTACTCTTGTGGGGTAGCCGGACCCTAAGGGGTAATTCATATAAACCCGTTTCGACTGTGTCCATGGGAAGATCCCTGTTGCCCAGTTATCGCTCAGGTCCCTTTAAATAATTCCATCCATTGGTCATGAATTTACTTTGTGTACTACACGAAATTTTGTGTGTTTAATTGGTTTTGCTTTTGCCTTTGTTTGGGGGGCACAGTCCACAGTTCTCTTGGCTCTGTGCTAAATGATGTCTCCTAAGAATGTTCAGGGGCCATGGGGAACCGTATATTGAAACCTCTTGGCAAATTAAAATGTTGGTGCCTGACCCCCAGTACTTTTGCACCAGTCACTCAAGTCAGACGGTTTTTGCATTTTCTTTTTTCCTCAGGAATTAGGGATTATTCCTGCCTTTGTATTCAGGATCCACACCTGGCCTTGCTCCAACACCATATGAGCTGCCTGGGATCAAACCCACATGTGTGTGCAGCGCTTCTGTCCTATGTGCTGTACTATCTCTCTTCCACCACAGGGCATTTTATATCTCGTCTCTCAACTCATCAGATGCTGCCCTATTTCAGTGCTTGGATTTACTTCTAATGGTTCTTGTGAGACTTCAGCAGGACTTAGGGTTTGCTCCTGGACTCTGCACTCAGGGATCACTCCTGGCTGGCATGACGGACCCTAGGTGATATCGGGTATTGCAACGGGATTAGCCGTGAGAAATACCTGCTGTGCTCTCTTTCTGGATACATTTTTCAGCTTAAAAAATAAGCATCTCTTGCCACTCATGGACATTTCCAGATTTATTATGCACTTAGTTTTACTGAAATCTGTGATGAGTTCATGAGGTTGCTCAGGAAACTCCATGTGCTGCTGGGCCTAGACAGACAGTACAGGGAGGAAAGTGATTTTCTTGCAAGCGGCACACGTGGGTTAAATCCCCTGCATCACATGTCATCCCCAAGCACCAGCAGCAGTGATTTCTGAATACAGAGTCAGGAGTCACTCCTGATCATTGCCAGGTGAGACCCCAAGCAAGACAAAAACCAACAACATACTGTGTTGATCAACCCCCTGTCGGCCATACACATGGCCAGGTCTAGAGTATTTGTGATATTTTCTTGGGTCTTACCTCTCGAATAACTAGAAATGTGTGGAATTTTGGAAATGGACATTCTGTTCATGCCTTTCAGATATTTGCCCAGTTATATCAGGAAAACATGGGCATTTACCTGTCACCTTTTCCCTGTGACTTATCCATGCCTCTGTGTCTGTAGGGGCAGGGCACTCTGGGATGAAGCCTGCGGTGATCTCCTGGCTGGAAGAAGGAGCACTGAGGTCTGGGAGGAGAGGTGTGTGTGCGGGTGCGTGTCTGAGGACCCTTCCTGGCTCAGGCCCTGTGCAGTGTATGGGTGCCCTGAAAATGTAGGAAACATGCTGCTGAGAACAGGGACTTTTTCTCCTGGATCTTTGGGTCTGTGCCGCACTCAAGCTGCTCTTCATTTCCCTGGACTGGCAATCACAGAATGATCCTGTAATTTACTCCCATGGCTTTCGAATAAGTAAGACCATAACAGAGCTAGTTTGGATCTGACCGATAGTACATCAGGGAGCACCTTGCAGTGCCTGAATGTGACCTGTTAAATAATCTGTTCAATAACCTGGTTCCCCGAACATCACCAGGTCTGCTCAAAAACAAAAACATAACCTAGTGTAGAATTGCCAAGATCCTCACAGTTTTCCACTATCCGAATCTTTTGTTTAGCGTGGGACTCTTTGGACTTTGAGAACCACAGATATGTACTCTTAACTACATGGCATCATTTTGCGACATTTTGTGACATGTGTGATGTGTGAATTGCATGTTCTCTTCAGTTTCAGAACTGAAACCGTGACTTCAGGATTTGGCAGTACAGCACTTTGATTTGGGAATGGGGTCAGCAAGTACGAGTGAGTTGGTAAGATTCATGAATACAGAATAAATATTATTATGCCAGCAGGAGTGGACCAAGTATGTGATTGTAAAGGTGGAAGACTGGGATTCGCAGGGAGAATTCCAAAGCCTGATGCTTGGAGTAGAGGAACCTGAGCTTCACTAGTTGCTGAAATCAACGATGTATAAAAAATACTGTGAGTTTTGATTGACTTGACAGTGGTAGTTGTTTAGAAAGCTAATTTGTGCACCCTAGAGATGATGCAGTGAGAAATATACTTTCTTTGCACAGAGATGGATGGTCCTTACCAAGCACGACTTATAGACACCATAGATCAACAGAACTGATCCTAGATACTGCATGGTGTGCCCCTCCACCCACCAACCCCCAAAAAATAGAAACTACAAAACAGAAAGAACAAAAAACTTCATTGATCCTGAAAGGCATCACTTGTGGTGAGAGCTTTGCAATGGCCACGTGGTCTGTCTCAGCTGCGTGACGATGCAGCATTGTCTTCACCCCTGCATCACAGGTTCCACACTGAAATTTAACCAAACCCACATGTGGATCTGTTTCATTTTCTCTTGAAATGGATGCATCAATTTTCTATAGAAGGAATTATATCCAGTTGTATTCCTTCATTAATTTAAAGGGGGGAAATTCACAGAATTTACTGACTCTGCATCCATCAATTTTCTGTGTCCAACTTACAGTAACATGAAATTGTTCTATAGTAAGACAATTCGTATGTCGGTAATTGCATTTGTGTGGGGCATATGTGTGAAACCATCTGAAGGGTTGAGTTTTGTGACAGGAAGACTCAGTGAATAAGTCAATAATTAGAAACCTCTGTTGTTCCACAGGAAAGCTGCCACCTCGAGTGGAATGTCTCTGATCCTACACTCTGTGATAATGTCTCGAGTGAGCAATCCTGCACTCATCCCCATGAGGATGCCGAGACAGGCGGGATGTCTTCTGAGGGCGAGAGCTACCTCACTCTGAAGAAGCCCTCTCCTGGAAAAAGTTCCTTGAAGTGTGTTATTCTCAGATCATAGGCACAAAGTTCCCCAATGGGGCACCTGCTAGGGATAGGAGCACTTTTTATAGTGAGTCCCTCACAGCAACATACCCTCAACCACAGTCACTGTGAGCAGAACCCATCTAGGTGTAAGGAATGTGGGGTAGCCTCCCCATGTTCTCAGCACTGTGGTGTTCCCTTAGAAAACCACAGTGGACAGAATCCCCAGAAAAGTCAGCCTCGAGAACAAAGTTTGAGTCAAGGGTTACTCCATCATGACCATATGAATATAAATTCAGGATCGAAACCTTTTGCATGTGAAGCATGTGGGAAGGCCTTCGATCAATCATCACATCTTATTATGCATAGGAGAATTCATACAGGAGAGAAACCTCGTGAATGTAAGACATGTGGGAAGGTCTTTATTCACACCTCTAGTCTTAATAGACCTATGAAAACTCATAGTGGAGAGAAGCCTTATATATGTCAGGAGTGTGATAATGCCTTTACTCGATCCTCAGGCCTCAGTATACATAGGAGAATTCACACTGGAGAGAAACCGTATATATGTAAGGAATGTGAGAAGGCCTTTGCTGAAGCCTCAACATTTCGTCTACATATGAGAATTCACACTGGAGAAAAAACGTATATATGTAAGGAATATGAAAGGCCTTTGCTTTAGCCTCAACCCTTAGTGTATATAGGAGAATTCACACTGCAGTGAAACCGTGTATATGTAAGGAATGTGGGAAGGCCTTTGCGAAAGCCTCAACTCTTAGTGAACATAGGAAAATTCACACTGGGGAGAAACTATATATATATATATATATATATATATATATATATATATATATGCAAGGAATGTGGAAAGGCCTTTGTTAGACCCTCAAGACTTACTGTACATAGGAGAATTCACACTGGAGAGAAACCGTGTATATGTAAGGAATGTGGGAAGGCCTTTGCTGTAGCCTCAACACTTCATGAACATAGGAAAATTCACACTGGAGAGAAACCATATATTTATAAGGAATGTGGAAAGACCTTTCCTGGAGACTCAAGACTTACTGCACATAAATTCATCTCAGAGAGAAACCTCATCAGTGTCAGACATGCGGGAAGGCATTCACACGGTTCTCTTCCCTTACTCTACACATGAGAATTCATACTGGATAGAAGTCTTAGATCTGTCTGGAGTGTGGAAAGGCCTCCGCTTCATCCTCACAATTGACTGTACATAGGAGAATTTACAGTGGAGAGAAACCATATTATGTAAGGAATGCGGGAAGTCCTTTGCTGAAGCCTCAAGCCTTAGTGTACATAGGAGAATTCACTGGAGAGAAACTGTATATATAAGGAATGTGGGAAGGCCTCTGTATGTCCTCAATACTTAATGCACATAGGAGAATACACACTGGAGAGAAATCCTATACATATAAGAAGTGTGGAAAGGCCTTTTGACAAGCCTCAGATTTAGTGTACATAGGAGCATTCATGCCACAGGAAAACCTTTTATATGCGAGGAATGTTGGAAGACCTTCTGCCATTCTGAATCCTTGCTAAGTACAGGAATATTCACAGTGGAGGGAAACTTTATCAGTGTCAGTCTTTTGAGAAGGCCTTCATTTGGTGCTATTCTCTTACACCATATGTGAGAATTCATACCGGAGACAAACTGCATATATGTCAGGAATGTGGGAAGGGCTTCATGTACCCCTCACACCTTAACATATAAAAGTTCAAACTGGATGACTTGATCCCTTAATAACAGTCTCTAAGGACAGAGCAGGACAAGTCAGTCAAGCAAGTTTCCTTTGGACACGATGGTCAAGGGTGTTAAAAAAGTGCAGTTAAGAGGGAAGTAAGCCTGCCTGCTTGGGACAGGCTTCTCATGTCCTTGAAAGTTACCTGCTGATTTTCACCCAGGCTGCACCTATGCCAGTATTCTAGTGCTTGGAATTACTTGTGTGTTAACTTGTAAATAATGGGTCCTGGTGATGAAAATAAGGAGGAAGGTGACTGAATGAAGAGGTACAGAAACACCCCCCTGCTCAGAGCTGTCACGGCTCACTACTCTGTTATTGTTTGCTATGCTTCTGGCTTGGCCCAGAGGGGCTCTTTGGTGGGAATTATGACAGAAATCAACCAAGATGCAGCACTGAATTTTTTTAAAATGGGGAAACAGGTAAACCTTCATTCTTCAATCTTTCCTGTGTTAGAATTTGGAATGCTTGAGCACCCTGAAAATCCCGGTTTGGGAACTTGAGCGCCAGTTCACGCCAGCTTGTAGGGCGCTTTCACGCTTGTTTCTTATTTGTTCTGGATATCCAGGCTTTAGGGGATATGGGGCTTTTGAGGGGTGCATTGGGGGCTGTGGTGCAGATGTCATGGGTCAGGGTGCGTTATCCTAAGGGCCCCTGCAACCACGATCACATCCAGGTCCAAGATGGTACTGGTAGGTGGGCACATGGACTTCAGGCCTTGGTGTGAGGAGCCAGCAGAGAGTGGGGGTCTTGGCCTTCTCATTCCTCCCTACTCGAGACTGCAAAGGACCCTGTTTGGAGCCTTTGGACTGGACATAACACTTATTGAAACTCCAGATATGTTCATGGGAAGCCCCCAAAGGAAAGGGACACTTTTGTGATCAGTCATTTTCATTGGCTTCCATGCTGGGTTTGGGACCTTGGCGCATGTTTGGACAAGTGAGAGGTAGTTGCCTCTGAAAATTTACTCTTTGGGTTATTTTTTTGCTTTTTGGGTCATACTCAGCGTTTCACATGGGTTTCTCCTGACTTATGCACTCAGGAATTACTCCTGGTAAAGCTCAGGGGACCATACTGTTGCTGGGATTCAAACCTGGGTTGGTCACGTGCAAGTAAAATGTCGTACCCGCTCTGCTATCACTTCAGCCACTCTTTGGATTAATTTTAATAGCTTTTTTTTTATTCAGGGGAGTTGGAAGGTATTCTTTGATGCTCAAGGTTTACTTCTGGTTCTGCATCTCGGGAATTATTCTGTGGTGCTGCTGGGTTCCTATGGGATGGGGAGGTTTGACCTGGATCAGCACAGTAAGCATCCTACTCGCTTTACAGTGAGTCCAACCACACTATTGGTGTTTTTTTTCCATATATAGAATTTCTACTTCCGGGGACTATGCTACCGCCAGCAGGTCAATCTGCCTGTAAGGCGAGTGCATCAGCAGCCTGATGGCACCGTCAGACTTCCAGATACTCCAAAATTGCTGCTGTGCCTTTGGCCAGACTCCAAAAACTTTGGGCAAAGTCTTCATAGAAAGTAAACGGCCATAAGTTAGGTATGTGCGAGACACACCAACAAACCATTTCCGGCTCAGCTATATAATTGGAGGCAAGGTCTTTCTGGTTCCTGATGAAACTGCTTAAAGGTTATGATCCCAGGTACTCAGAGACAAATCTCGGAACCCAGCGGCTTTTTGCAGAGATGTGCCCTGTTCCCCCAATGAGCTATCGGCGACAGACCACCACAAGGGGGAAAGGGTGTGTCTCTCCGCCTGATCCCACTTGGTGGCTCGGTGGTCACCATCTTCCAGATGACATTGGACAGACAGGATTGGGCCTGCAGTGACAAGACATGCGGGGCCTCATGGGATTGGGGTGGACTCTGCCCTTTCCTCCCCACCTCAATGAGACCCCGAGTCGCTGCCCATGTACAGACTCTTTGGCTCTTGATCACTCTGTTTAACGGCCATGATGCCAGAGTCTCAGAAAAAAATCCCGGAACCCAGCGGCTTTCAGCAGAAATGTGTCTGGTCCCCACAGTAGGTTACCAAAGCTGGGTATTTCACATGGGAATAGGTTTCGTGCCTGGTGGGTCAGTGGCCGCCATCTCTAAGGGCTTCTGGATGGTTAGGTTTGGGACTGCAGTGAGAAGACATGCAGGGCTTAATGGGATGGTGGTGAAGCCGCCCCAACGAAACACCGAGTTGTCTGGCGCCTACGATTGACCTCTATGGCTCGTGATCAAGGTGAGTAATGGCCATGATTCCAGAGATTCAGAGACAAATCTCGAAACCCAGTGCCTTTTAGCAGAAATGCATCTGGACCCTGCAGTAGGTTACTGTTCCCGGTCCACCCCAGGGGGAATTGGTGCTGTCTCCCCAACTGCTCCCACTTGGCAGCTCGGTGGCCTCCATCCTCCAAAGGCCTTTGGAAAGTCAGGTTTGGCCCACACTCATGAAGATACGTGGGGCCTCGCAGGATGGGTGTGGAGCTGGCCAATTCCTCTCCACCCCAACAAGAGCCTAAGTCATTCCCACAAACCGCCTCTCGCTCATGATAAAGCTGTTTAATGGCCATAATCCCAGAGACTCAGGAACAAATCTTGTAACCCAGCAGGTTTTTGCAGAAATCCCTCCAGATTTAGTTGTTAAAATTTCAGAATTCCAAAATCATATGTTATTTATAACCAGCAATCAAAAAAGAATTGTCTACTGTTGCATTTTCGCCAGATCTGAGTGCCGGAGTAAAATCCCAAATAATAATGGTGGGTCTTGTGTCAAAATATTGAATGTAATCAAAGTAGAGAGAAGAATGTGGAAATTATCTGACCCACAGGTAGAGGAAGTCTGTGGAATGCCGTTATACTTGGGTTTTTAGTGGTGGAAAATGGGCACGGTTAAGGGACGGGTGTTTCATTGTATGACCAAGACTTAAACCTGAAAGCTTTCTAAGTGCTCTCCCATTTTTTCCCGTTTTCTCCCATTTATTTAGAAATGGCCAGAGCAATAGTAGAGCAAGTAGGATGCTTACCTTGCATGTGGCCAACCCAGGATTCCTCCAGTCCACAACATCTTTGAGATGCTCATTGGACATTGAGCATCCCCTTCTCATCCCTAGAACATGTGATGTGGGGGTGTGGCATGGGGTAGGGGTGTCTTCTCCCCGGATCTGTTCATTATGGAGAGATCCAGTGCTTTGCTTTCTTGACTTTGTTGTGATTCTTCCTTATCTGTCAGATATGTCGAGTAGTCCATGTGTTTCAAGGCCCTTGTTTTCCCAGCTGTATAACTGGCCAGACTGTACAAGTAAAGGGTAGGGTACCCTTTCTGGATCCCGCTCAGTCAATCTGACACCATGTATATCTTTGCCTTTGGATCATTATCATGGTTTTTTGAATATGGGAAGAAATTGAGTTTTCTTTTGTTATGGGGCCTGGGAATGCTCAGCAGTTATTCCTGGTGGTTCTCGTAAGTTGCTTTTGACAGTATTCAAGGATCAACCCCTGTCAGCCTCATGCAGGGCAAATGCCTACCTGCTGTACGCTTGTACGCACCAAAAATTGTTTTATTGTGTGTATGTTAAATTGTAACTGTGAGCCCATAGTGAAGTTAATTAGGACCAGAACAGCAGTGCATCACGGAGGGTGCTCGCCTTACAGATGCCGCCTACTTTTGATGTCCAGCATCCCCTATGTTATCCCAAGCATCACTGGGTCTGATTAAAAACAAAGCCCAAAAGGCTTTTTTGGGGGATTGCCGAGCTCCTCCCAGCAACACTTTCCGCAGATTTTCCCTTTCTGTAGGCTTGCTTGGACTGTGAGAACTATGGAGATGTCCTCCACCTGTTTGGTCATTCAACTTCATTCCATTCAACATTGGACTAATTCTCATTGTGCATTTTGTTTTATGTCAGAACTCAAATCACAGGTTCAGGATGTGGCATTACAGCAATTTCTTTTGGGAACAGGGGTATTGCATACAAGTGTGCTGTAAGATTCTCTTGTTGAACCTAACTATTATGCCATTGGAGTGCTCAGTGGACCAAGCATGCGACTTGAAATGTGGCATCCGGCTCCATCTCCACAACCACATTTATGGTCTCAGCATCACAGGAAAAATATCGGAGCCTAATGCTGAGACTAGAGGGTCTTTAACCTCAGTGGGTGCTGAAATATGGAAATTTATTTTATTGTATTGCATTAAAATTTTCATTAAAGTTCCAATATTTTCAAAATTATTGGTAGTTGTATTTAGGCATACACTAATTGAACACCAATCCCTGCATCAGCTTCCCTCCTCCCATGTTCCCGTATTCCCTCCCCACCCAGGTACCCACTCTACCCCGGCCTGTCATCTGGACATGCACATGACTAGGTTTCAGTGGTTACAGCTTAGATCTCTTGTTTTCAGTTCTGTTGCATCTGTGTTTTGGGTAAATGGCTACACCCCTCACTCATGTCAACTGGCATAAATGAATCCCTGATCTCTGTAAACTTCTATGTCTCTTCTGCCCCAAATTTCTTTCCTTCTTTGTTCGGCTTCTCTCTAAACACTGGAATCAGGGATGATATAAGGAGCCCCTTTACATTACATTTCCACAGCCAGTGTTCGGTATTCCACAGATGAGTGAACAGCATCCTGTTTTTGTTTCTTTTTCTGGCTAACTTTACCCAAGACGGTATCTTCCAGTTCCAACCATGTTGCTGCATAAAAGCAGTAATTCTAAAACCTTAAAAATATATCAATTGATTTCCCTTTATTCATCAATTTATTCGAGTGGGTGCCAGTAACGTCTCCATGCATGCCTGTTGCGTGCTATTGTAGCCCAATGGCATCTGTTTGTTCTAGGAACATGCAGAGCCTCAAACCGATTTTTCAGGGTCTTGAGGAAGAAGTCTGAACATCTTGTAGGTGGGCGTCCATGCAATCTTTTGACGTCCCGTGGAATTCAGTCAGTAATGGCTCTAGGCCAGTGCTTGTCTGTAAACCTCATTACGTGTCCAGCCCATCTGATTTTTGATGCCTTGGCAGATGAGACAGCGTCCCTGATACCTGACTGTTGACGGAGATCAGAACTCCGGATTCTATCTCTCATTTGAGTGATGCGTGATATTCCAAGCATAGCTCTTTAGATTCCTCTTTGAGAGACCCAAGTAGCGTTCTCATCCTGTTTTCGTAGGGCCCAGGTCTCTGACTCATATGTTAATGCAGGAAGAAGAGTGGAATCGAAGAGATGTGCTCGTAGCTGGAGGTTCTTTGTCCTCTTAGTTATTTCTTCAACGCTCTTGAAGGCATTCCAAGTCGCTCTCTTCATCCTGCGCAACTCAGGTGCCAGGTCATTCACCATGTTGATTTCTCGAACTACGTATATATAACTGTTGCATTCGGAGATGTTGGTTCCATTGAAAGCAAATGGACGATCAGGAATGAGGATGTTTCTCATAAACATTGTCTTCATAAGATTCAGCTGTAGTCCGACCTTTCCACACTCGTGGTCAATGTAGGTCTGCATTTGTGCTGCTTGGCTGATGTTTGGTATTATTAGAACGATGTAATCAGCAAAGAGGAGGGGGTGTAGTTGCTGACCATCTATCTTCACTCCCATTCCTTCCCATTCCAGTCATTGCATGATGTTCTTGAGGGTGGCACTGAAGAGTTTT
This sequence comes from Sorex fumeus, assembly GCF_029834395.1. Lineage (NCBI taxonomy): Eukaryota > Metazoa > Chordata > Mammalia > Eulipotyphla > Soricidae > Sorex > Sorex fumeus. Next base: position 2,205,040 of record NW_026606191.1, read on the forward strand.
GGTGAAATGGTATCACCCTGACGAACCCCTCTCTTGACATGGATGATAATTTCTTTGTAGAATGGTGATATCCTTGTAGTGAATCCGTAATAGAGCTCACGGAGGATCCTGATGTATTGAGTTTGTACACCCTGATTGGCTAGGGCTTTTATGACTGCTTCCATCTCAAAAGAATCAAAGGCCTTCTTTAAATCAATGAACGTTAGACAGAACGGCATCTTGAACTCCTGAGAAACCTCAATGAGCTTAGTAATCATGTGTATGCGGTAGATGTTACTGAATCCTTTTCGGAACGCTGATTTTTCATATAATTGTTCTTCACCTAGTGTTCTGTTAATCCTATTCAGGATGAGTCAAGTGAACAGTTTGTAGATGACAGACATTAGGAAGATTAGGCGATAATTGCCAATTTCGTGGATGTCTCCCTTCTTGTGTAGTAGTACAGTGTTGCTGGTTTTCCATTGGGATGGAACCTTGCATTCAGTCAGGTAGTGTGTGAAGAGCCGAGCCAGTGTATTGATGAGTACTTATGGTAAGTTCTTTAGGTGTTCAGGTCTGATCTTTTCTGAGCCAGGTGTTCTTTGTTTCTTTACCGTCGAGATGGCATGTTAAATTTCGAAGGGAGAACATTTAGAATGATATATCCATGGTGCAGAATGTGGTATGTGGGCAAGTGGATGTGGCTATTAAAGAGATCTGAGTAGAATTCACGAATAATCTTCTCCATTTTCCTTCTGGTTGATGTGGTAGATCCATCAGGATGTCGGAGGGCAGTGATCTTGGTCTTGTAGTTGGTGAAGGACAGGCGAGCATTACGAAAGCTTTTCCCGGCTTCTGCCGCCATCTACCAGCATCGCTGTTCTCCTGTCTTTGAGGTCATCCTTGATGGCTTCTCTGCATTGTTTTGCCAGCTTGGATGTTCGCTTGTGGTTGCCTGAGGCATGTGCCAAGCCACATTGGCGAATAAGTTCAAGAGTGTTCAAAGAAAGGTGGTATTTTTGTGGTTATCTCTCTCGGCCCCGAGAGTCCCAGCAGGAGGAATCCCTGAGCAATGCTGGTCTGACCCTCTCCCCACATATGTTAATTAAAATTCTTCTTAACATACCCTAGTTTGTCTGATTGCTGTTACCTTCACCCCAGACATCTGGAGATGCTGGAGTTGAATCTGGCTTCTACCACCCTCCTACACAGAGAACAGAAGACATGGGACTTCTCATGTGTATAAGAACCTTAAAACTCAGGACGGAAGATGGCACCCTCAGCAATGCGGGGTGCTGTGATATGTGGATGTGGGGTATGGAGACCTTTAGAACTGAGTTGGTTGGACATATCGTACTGCAGGAAGGCAAGCCTCTCCTGTGTCACCCTGTTCGCTCTCGAGTAGATGACTCTGGAGCACTGCTCACTGGGTATCCTTCCACACATAGAGTGAGTGGGGCGAGCAGCAGGGACACCCAGACAGAGATCCCCAGTTTATTCTCTGACCCAAGGCCCAGTGAGACGCGGGCAGGGCCGGAAGATGCTGGACTCTCTCATCCCCTCCAGCCCTTTGTGGGTGTAAGAGAGTTGAATCCACCAGAGGTGGCTCCTCTTGGCACACGAACTCCTCGAGAATGAAGCAGCACCATTGAAGTCTGGGGTCGTCCCCCAACCCCCAACCCACCCCACCTTGTCCACACCTCCTGATCTGACTATATAATTTGGAGTAGGGGGTCGGAAGCAGTGTTGGGGGGGCCCACATCCTTCAGGAGTTCGACTTTGGTTCCCACACTCGGGGACCACCCACTTGCCCTGCTCCCGCAAATGTCTGGGAAAGCCAATGAGCAGTCTCCCTGGAACAGAAGGGAATCCAATCTAGGCTTTTACCAAGGTCAAAGTCCTGTTGCAAAAGAGGTTGCCTAGGCAGGTTGGGAGTGGTGATGATGTTCTTTGAAATTCCTTTTCTGGCCTTTTGTTTCAGCAGGAGCTTCTCTGGGTCTGTTGCTGGCCATAGGTGAGGGTGTGATCATAGGTGATCAGGCCTTAGTTCCTGTTTTCTGCAAGGTTGGCCTACACAACTTCAGAGCTATTCCCAGGAAATTTACTGCCTTTACCTTGGGAGGGGGAATCTTCCCTATCTGCCTGCATGCCTACATCAATTCCCTCCAAACCATTAGGACTTGCTGGACCTTAGGACGTTAGGAACCCTCAACCCTGGCCCCAGAGGAGTGACTCATGAGTGCAAAGGCAGGAAAAAATAAGCCCTGAGCACTGCTGACTGTGTCTCCCTCCCCAACGATGCAAATCCTAAGGCTCCCAGTGCTGATTACTCCCTGTGGTACCAGGGCGCCATGTGATACTGGAGGTGAGCCCAGAAAAACCATCTACAGGCAGAGAAAGTCTTGATCGCAGGGATCACTGAAGTTGCTCACATCTGGCATTTATAATCCTGATCCCCCTGGCATAGCGCTTTCTGTTCAATACACAAAACACGTACTTTTTTGTAGGAATGGGGGTAAGGCACAACCAGAAATTCTTTAGTGTTACTTCTGGCTCCACAGGCAGGATCACTCCAGGTAGGCCTGGGAGGGAAAGGGATCATATCCCGTCATCCCCTGCAAGACAAATTCCCAGCAGTCCCTAAAATCTGAATTTCAATTTACCTTGAATGCATCATTCAATCTCCCCCAGGCCTTGGGTGGGATACATAATGCCTCCATTATCTCTGGATTCCTCACGGCTTGCCCTTTTGACCATTTTTTTTTCATTTTTGTGTCCCACCTGGGTGATGATTAGGGGTTTCTCCTGAATATGCACTGAGGAATTACTCTGGGAGTGTGGTGCTTGGGGGATCTTGTGGCAAACACTCTGCTTCAACCTCTTGATGTCTTAAATATACATTCCTAGTTCATTCTTTACGTTACACTCCTCAAGTTCAAATTAAACTTGTGTCTTCAGTACTATGAGGGAAAGGGAATTGCTGATGATTGCAATTCAGGGAAACACAAAGATCTTCCCATTCTGTACACTCTTAAGAGTACTTGCCACTATGTATTTTCATACGCCTACTAAGGTATGAGCTCCTGATGAACCTGAATTAACCTCCTGAGTTTCCTTAAATAGAAAACCATAATAATAATAATAGTAATGATTACTATTTCCTATGCCAGTGTCCCAGCACTTGGACTTGATGTGTATGTTAACCTGTAAAAAATTGGTCCTTTTTTTCTTTTTTGGTCACACTCAGAGATGCTCAGGGGATACTCCTGGCTTTGCACTCAGGAATCACTCCTGGCTGTGCTCCGGGGACCATATCGGATGCTGGGAATCGAACATGTGCCAGCCGCTTGCAAGGAAAACTCCCTTCCCGCTGTGCTATTGCTCTAGCCCCTGTAAATAATGGGTCTTGTTGATGGAATCCAGGTGAAAACTGATTAAGTAGGAACTAAGTAAAATGGTACAAAAACCACCCCTTGAACACAAATATCAGTGTCACTCTTTTTGTTTTCTTTTTTTCTTTTGTCAAACCCAGAGATGCACAGTTGTTACTCCTGGCTCTTCACTCAGGGATTACTCCTGGCTGTTCTTGGGGGACCGTAAGGAATGCTAGAAATTGAAGCCGAGTTGGCTGCATGCAATGCGAACGCCCTACCCGCTGTGCTATCACTCCAGCCCAGTGTCTCATTTTTGATTGGACTTGAGGCAGAGACCCCAGGTGGCGGGGTTTATGATAGAGATCAACCATGATGTTGCAGATAATCCTTTAGAATGAAAAAGAGGCAAACCTCCACACTTCAGGCCTTCCTCTGTTATGTTTTGAGGTGTCACACCTGCTTTATTCAGGCCATACTCTTGGGTCTGAGCTCATCCATACCTGCGAGGGAGGACATAGGTATCCTTATGGGGATCTGGACTTTGAATCCTAATCAGTCTTGTGCAATCAAGTACCTTCCCGCTGTATCAACTCTGCACTCCTTGTATTCAGATTTTTATTAGATTTCTCTATGCATTGAGTATAAACATTTCTGAAAAGTTTAGGATAATGGCCCTGTAATTATTCTGAAATAGGGTGGATTAGAGATAGTTGAAATGGACTTGACTGTGCACAGAAAGATTTCTGATGGTTCTATGAAAGGATGGAACAGGCTCCTTGATTAAAATATTTTAAAAATGGTGGGAACCTGGCAGAATGCCCAAACTCCCATCTCAGCAGGCAATAACATCCGCTGTGATGACTAACTATAAAGGATGGTCACATTCCTGGATTTTACTCTTCTCATTTCAGTTATGTTTGGAGAAAAGACGACAAGATGTTGTGTTTGCAAGTGGTAAAATCTCAACCCTACTATCCACCAGAATGATTAAAACCGTTTTTGGTCTGTCCAAAGGACGAAGTCTACAAAATGATCTAGTACACTTTGGTGCCTATTAGCTCCTATGTGCCTCCGTTCTTAGGGTAGGTCCATACATGGATTTATTTATTGAAATATGTTTTATGGAATTCATGCCATACTTGGCAGTTCTTAGGAGTCTGTGTTGTTTTGGATGCCAGGAATGGAAGTCAGGAAAACCATGTTTAACACAAGCATTTGCTCGAGCTTGCCCAGTAACGTCTCCATTGGAGACTTTGTTGTTACTGTGTCTGGCATATGAGCGATAGCACAGCGGGTAGGGCGTCTGCCTTGCACGCAGCCAACATGGCCGACCTGAGTTCGATTCCTCCGCCCCTCTCGGAGAGCCCAGCAAGCTACCAAGAGTATTCGATATGCCAAACACAAGCATTAAGCCACAGTACTAACCTCTTTCCCCATACTCTTGGTTGAAAACGTGTTTCTAGAGGTGTGTCCTGGAGTTTCCTTGTAGGTTCTTATATAGCGTGTTTTCACAGGGTAGAGTGTTCATTGTACAATGCTCTCTGATGTTCTTCCCAGCCCTTGCTCCTGTCCAGTGTCTCTCCAGCTCTCTGGGTTGCTGCTATGCCAGTTCCTCTGCATCTTCAGGACTGGCCCAAGAGACACTGCACCCATCTTGATTAATGACTTCCCAGAGAAACTCATTGTCCCAGGAGGCATTCACAACCTACTTGTCTGTTTTACTTTGAATCAACCTGCTTTTGTTTTTATGATGGATGTGTTTGGGAACATTGGTTCTATGTTTGACCAATACAGGACCAAGGGACTCCACCTTAACTAGCTGCCCTGAATTCTGTGACTAGCCCCTCCAGCACTTGCGTCTCCTTTTTTTTAAATTCGAGCTCATCCCCCTTGAACTGATTCACCTGGGCTGCCATAATGGTCTGTCTGCACTTGGAACCTGGCACTTTAAGGCTCCTTGGTGAAATGGATGATGTCACAGATGGGAGTCTTCCATGTGCACCCTTACTTCGTAATGATGTCAAGAGGATCAGGCCTCCCCCAGGCACGCATTTAAAGGACAAAGCGAAACTTCAGTCAAAGGCCAATTAGTGGCAGGACATGAGGACCTCTCACCTCCAGTGCCTGTAATGTGACCGACGGTATCATGTGAGCTTTTGGGGCACCTTTGTGGTTGTTTTTCACCCCCTCATCCATATCCATTTGGCTCCTGGGGTCTGTCTTGCTCCAGAGGCTTTAGGAGGATATATAGCTTTGCTAGGTGCTCTGAGGGATTTTAGCACGGTACACGGGTGTCAGGTGTGCGTGCATTATCCTTCGGGGCATCTTCACTTCCAGCTCTGTGATTGGGCAGCATGGCCGGGATGCAGAGCTGATTATGGGGACTGTGGTTCTTGAGGATGCCGGAACTGCTGATGGCAAAAGTCTTGACCATCCCAACCTTCTCAACCAGGGGTTGTGCCGGGCCCTGTCCTGCAGCTTTCTGTGTAGACATGTGTATGTAAAACTGCCAGATCACTTTGAGCGGCCGCTCCTCAGCCCCTGATGGCGAGGGACCCTGTTGAAGCCCGTCCTTTTCATTGGCAACTGCTATGAGGAATCCTGGGGGCCTGGTCCTAGCAAGTGGCTGAGGGTTGTAAATGAATAAATAAATGAATGTCGGGACTCAGAGAGATGGTCTTGGTGGCTCTTTGCAAAATATGTTTGTGAATGTTTTTTCCTTTGTAAATACAAAGTCTCACTGCTCGACATGCTATCTGTTCAGTCCATCACTCTCCCATCTATCCCAGACCTGGCGACCTTACATGTCTGGATCACCTGATCCTATCCCAGAAACGAGGAAAAATGAACCTTCCTGACCAGGGAATTATCTGGTCAGGAATATTTCAAGTCTGGCCCTTTAAGGCTCTGGGCGAATGTGCAGGTGACGTCACAACATACAGGTCCTTTATCCGCCAGGCCTTGGGTTCTGTGTGGAAGTGCCTGCCGGTCGCGTGGTTGCAGAAGGTGAGGAGCCGGAGAGGGAGCATGCAGGGGGGGTAGGAGGGTCCCAGAAGGTCGGTTTCCTCGCCAGCAGCCGAGTGGTTGCTCTGAGCGCCCTGAACGTCCGTGGTCTCGGCCATGTAAGTGGCGGGGTCGCTCCGTGGCGGTGGCCCCGCAGTGGCGGCCCCTCACCTGGGACGCACCGAGTGCTTCTGCCGAAAGGTTTCTGTTATTTATAAATTATTTTTGAGGGAAACATTGTCGTTTTTACTGAGGAGAACTTACTTAGGAAGATGTGGAAGGGGGAACGCGGCCGGTTGGGTTCGATCCCGGCATCTCTCAGTGTCCGATCACGACCTGGAGTGAGTCCAGAGCCCAGAGTAATCCCTGAGCAAAGGCCCCCAGCCCCCAAAGAAAATGTCGGTGGGTAGAGGAAGCACGTGGTCAAGGAGAAAAATGAATTTTAAGCGCTAAGTACGTTCTGAAAGCTCCAGAAACAAGGGCAATTATGGAACAAATAAAAAAGAAAAAATATTTTTTAAGTTTTTAATGTGTTTTAGACCCTTACCCGATGGCGCCCAGGACTCCCTCCCTGGGGATCCAAGGACCCTTTGGGGTGTCGGCATGCGAGGCCAGTGCCCTCCCTGCTGACCCATCGCTCGGGCCCCTCACAAAGCAGAAAGTGTCAGAGCTAGAGGGAGCCTCAGTCTCCCTCCAGATCTGATGGGGCGGGTGAGGGCACCTCAGCATTAATTTAGTTTCGGTGCGACGACCAGCACCTGGTTAGTGACAGGGGTGGATGGATCATCCCAGCAGTGTCCCCAGGACATCCCGTTACTGGCCCCCTGTCGTTCCTTAGGCGGATTGTGGAGTAGAGCTAAAGCGTGGGATTCCCTCATCAAAGGGACCTGGGGACACATTCTTTTTCCTCATGGGAGGTGTTGAGCCCCACCTGGCAGTGTTCAGGGGTCAATCCTGGGGTTGCTCAGGGTACCCCATATCTGGGTCAGCAGCATGAAGGAAAAAACACCCTCCTCTCTGTCCTGTCGTTCTTGGCGGGTGTCAGGGCTGGATTGGGGGAGGGGTGGGGCATATTCTTTATGTGCTTGGGGCTCAAAAGCATTTGTAAGGGCCTTTGATTTTCACTGGTTCTTATGCATTCATTGGGTTCTGGGAGTTCAGGAAGGTGTGGAGCTTCTCTTTTCTTTTTATTTATTTATTTTGCATTTTGGGTCACACCCAGCGAGGCATTATGGTTACTCCTGGCTCTAAATTCAGCAAGCACTCCTAGTGGTGCTAGGAACCATGAGGGATGCCCAGAATTAAACCCAGGTTGGAGACCTTCAAAAGAAATGATCATTTGTCTATGCTGTCACTCAGGCTCCAATATGTAGAGCTTTAAGCCAATTCAGGTTGCGGACTGGAGGCATGCAACAGGGTGGTGCTGCAGTGGGTCTTGCAAGGAAATATGCAATCTTAGCAGGAAGTAGCTTGGGCACTTCGAGAGTGTTCCCTAAACCGTCTAACAATGCAATTTAGGATCACTATTGGCCACCTCCCACTGGAATGGAGCACTGCCCACTGAAGCACTGCCCACTGGGTGTGCCTCCACACATAGAGTGAGTGGGGTGAGCCCCAGGCTGAAGGGACACCCGGACACAGATCCCCAGTTTATTCTCTGACCCGAGGCCCAGTCAGACACAGGCAGGGCCGGAAGATGCTGGACTCTCTCATCCCCTCCAGCCCTTTGCGGGTGTAAGAGAGTTGAATCCACCAGAGGCGGCCTCTTCTTGGCACACGGACCCCTCGAGAATGAAGCAGCACCATTGGGATGCTCCCCCATTGAGGTATGTGGTCATCCCCCAACCCCCACCCCACTCCACCTGGTCCACAACTCCTGATCTGACTATATAATTTGGAGTAGGGGATCAGAAGCAGTGGTGGGGGGCCCCACATCCTTCTGGACTCTGACTTTGGTTCCCACACTCGGGGATCCCAACTTGCCCTGCTCCCGCAAATGTCTGGGAAAGCCAATGAGCGGTCTCCCTAGAGCAGAAGGGAATCCAATCTAGGCTTTTACCTAGATCAAAGTTCCGTTGCTAAAGAGGTTGCTAAAGAGGCAGGTTGGGAGTGGTGATGATGTTCTTTGAAATTCCTTTTCTGGCCTTTTGTTTCAGCAGGAGCTTCTCTGGGTCCGTTGCTGGCCATAGGTGAGGGTGTGATCATAGGTGATCAGGCCTTAGTTCCTGTTTTCTGCAAGGTTGGCCTTCGCAACTTCAGAGCTATTCCCAGGAAATTGACTGCCTTTGCCATGGGAGGGGGGACCTTCCCTATCTGCCTGCATGCCTACATCAATTTCCTCCAAATCGTTAGGAGGTGCTGGACGTTAGGACTTTAGGATACCTCAACCCTGTCCCAAAAGAGGAGTGACTACTCAGTGCAAAGGCAGGAATAAATAAGCCCTGAGCACTGCTGACTCTGTTTCCCTCCCCAACGATGCAAATCCTAAGGCTCCCAGTGCTGATTACTCCCTGTGGTACCAGGGCGCCATGTGATACTGGAGGTGAGCCCAGAAAAACCATCTACAGGCAGAGAAAGTCTTGATCGCAGGGATCACTGAAGTTGCTCACATCTGGCATTTATAATCCTGATTCCCCTGACATAGCGCTTTCTGTTCAATACACAAAACACGTACTTTTTTGTAGGGTGGGGGTAAGGCACAACCAGAAATTATTAAGTGTTACTTCTGGCTCCACAGACAGGATCACTCCAGGTGGGCCTGGGAGGGAAAGGAATCATATCCCATCATCCTCTGCAAGACAAATGCCCAGCAGTCCCTAAAATCTGAATTTCAATTTACCTTGAATGCATCATTTAATCTCCCAGAGGCCTTGGGTGGGATACACAATTCCTCCATTATCTCTGGGTTCCTCAGGGCTTGCCCTTTGACCATTTTTTTTTCATTTTTGTGTCCCACCTGGGTGATGATCAGGGGTTTCTCCTGAATATGCACTCAGGAATTACTCTGGGAGTGTGGTGCTTGGGGTATCCTATGGCAAACACTCTGCTTCAACCTTTTGATGTCTTCAATATACACTCCTAGTTCACTCTTTATGTTACAGTTCTCAAGTTCAAATTAAACTGATGACTTCAGTACTATGAGGGAAAGGGAATTGCTGATGATTGCAATTCAGGGAAACACAAAGAACTTCCCATCCTGTACACTCTTAAGAGTTCTTGCCACTGTGTATTTTCATACACCTACTGAGGCCTGAGTTCCTTATGAACCTGAATTAACCTCCTGAGTTACCAATTATAGCAAACCATAATAATAATAGTAATGATTACTATTTCCTATGCCAGTGTCCCAGCGCATGGACTTGATGTGTATGTTAAACTGTAAAGAATGGGTCCATTTTTTTTTTCGTTTTGGGTCATACCCGGAGATGCTCATGGGTTACTCCTGGCTTTGCACTCAGGAATCACTCCTGGCTGTGCTCGGTGGACCATATGGGATGCAGGGAATCGAACCTGGATCGGCCGCATGCAAGGAAAACACCCTACCCTCTGTGCTATTGCTCTCTTCCCTGTAAACAGTGGGTCATGATGATGGAATCCAGGTTAAAGCATTAAATCATAACTAAGTAAATGGGTACAAAAACTACCCCTTGATCACAATTATCAGTGTCACTCTTTTTGTTTTCCTATGATTTTTGGTCAAACCCAGAGATGCACAGGGGTTACTCCTGGCTGTTCTTGGGGGACCCTATGGAATGCTGGAAATTGAACCCGGGTTGGCTGCATGCAATGCGAATGCCCTACCCGCTGTGCTATCACTCCAGCCCAGTGTCTCATTTTTGCTTGGACTCTGGTTTGAGGCAGAGACCCCTGTTGGCGGGGTTTATGATAGAGATCAACCAGGATGTTGCAGTGAATCCTTTGGAATGGAAAAAGATGCAAACCTCCACACTTCAGGCCTTCCTCTGTTATATTTTGAGGATTCACACCTGTTTTGCTCAGGCCATACTCTTGGGTCTGAACTCATCCATACCTGCGAGGGAGGACATAGATATCCTTATGGGGATCTGGACTTAGAATCTGGATCAGTCTTGTGCCATCAAGCACCTTCCCGCTGTATCAGCTCTGCACTGCACTGTTGTATTCAGATTTTTATTAGATTTCCCTTAACATTGAGGATAAATATTTCTGAAAAGTTTAGGATAATGTCCCTGTCATTATTCTGTAATAGGGTGGACTAGAGATAGTTGAAATGGACTTGACTGTGCACAGAAAGATTTCTGATCGTTCTATGAAAGGATGGAACAGGCCCCTTGATCAAAATGTTTTACAAATGGTGGGAACCTGGAAGAATGCCCAAACTCCTGTCTCAGCAGGCAATAACATCAGCTGTGATGACTAACTATAAAGGGTGTTCACAGTTCTGGATTTTACTCTTCTCATTTCAGTTATATTTGGAGAAAAGGTGACAAAACGTTGTGTTTGCAAGTGGTAAAATCTCAACCCTACTAGCCACCTGAATGACTCAAACCGTTTTTGGTCAGTTCAACAGATGAAAATGATCTACAAAATGATCTAGTACACTTTGGTGCCCAGTAGCTCCTATGTGCCTCCGTTCTTAGGGTTGGTCCATACATGGATTTATTTATTGAAGTATGTTTTATGTAATTCATCCCGTACTTGGCAGTTCTTAGGCATTTGTGTTGTTTTGGATGCCAGAAATGGAACTCAGGAAAACCATGTTTAATACAAGCATTAAACCATAGTATTAACCTCTTTCCCCATAATCTTGGTTGAAAACGTGTTTCTAGAGCTGTGTCCTGGGGTTTCATTGTAGGTTCTTATATAGTGTGTTTTCAAGGGGTAGATGAGGCTTAATTAATTAACTTTAATTAAGGCTTAATTAGCACAGCGGGTAGGGCGTTCGCCTTACAAGCGGCCAACATGGCCGACCCGAGTTCGATTCCTCCGCCCCTCTCGGAGAGCCCAGCAAGCTACCGAGAGTATTCGATATGCCAGACACAGTAACAACAAAGTCTCCAATGGAGACGTTACTGGGCCCGCTCGAGCAAATCGAGGATCAACGGGAGGGCCTTTTTAATTAATTTTCAGAGTGTTCAGGTACAGTGCTCTCTGATGTTCTTCCTAGCCTTTGCTCCTGTCCAGTGTCTCTCCAGCTCTCTGGGTTGCTGCTATGCCGGTTCCTCTGCATCTTCAGGGCTGGTTTCAGAGACACTTCAACCATCTTGATTAATGACTTCCCAGAGAAACTCATTGTTCCAGGACCCTTTCACAACCTACTTGCCTGTCTTACTTTGAATCAACCTGCTTTTGTTTTTATGATGGCTGTATTGGGGAGCATTGATTCTATGTTCAGCCAGTTAAGGGACTCCACCTTAACTTGCTGCCCTAAATTCTGTGACCAGCCCCTCCAGTACTTGCCTCTCCACTTTATGATTCGAGCTCATCCCCCTTGCACTGATTCACCTGGGCTGCCATAATGGTCTATCTACACTTGGAATCTGGCACTTTAAGGCTCCTTGGTAAAATGGATGATGTCACAGACGGGAGTCTTCCATGTAAACCTTTACTTCCTCATGATGTCAAGTGGATCAGGCCTCCTCCGGGAACGCATTTAAAGGACAAAGTGATACCTCGGTCGAAGGGGGGCACTGAAGGCCAGTTAGTGGTAGGACATGAGGATGTCTTACCTCCAGTGCCTGTAATGTGACCGACGGTATCATGTGAGCTTTTGGGGCACCTTTGTGGTTGTTTTTCATCCCCCCTCATCCATATCCATTCGGCTCCTGGGGTCTGCCTTGCTCCAGAGGCTTTAGGAGGATATAGAGCTTTGCTAGGTGCTCTGAGGGATTTTAGCACGGCACAGGGGTCTCGGGTGTTGAGTGCATTATCCTTGGGGGCATCTTCACTTCCAGCTCTGCGATGGGGCAGCATGGCCAGGATGCAGAGCTGATTATGGGGGCTATGGTTCTTGAGGATGCCGGACCTGCTGATGGCAGAAGTCTTGACCATCCCAACCTTCTCAACTGGGGTTGTGCCTGGCCCTGTCCTGCAGCTTTCTGTGTAGACATGTGTATGTAGAATTGCCAGATCACTTTGAGCGGCCGCTCCTCAGCCCCCAATGGTGAGGGACCCTGTTGAAGCCAGTCTCTCATTGGCACCTGCCAGGAGGAATCCTGGGGGCCTGATCCTAGCATGTGGCTGAGGGTTGTAAATGAATAAATAAATGAATGTCGGGACTCAGAGTGATGGTCTTGGTGGCTGTTTGCAAAGTATTTTTTGAATTTTATTTCCTTCGTAAATACAAAGACTCTCTGCTCGACATGTTATCTGTTCAACTCCTCCCTCTCTATCTATCCCAGACCTGGCGACCCCCTGATGTCTGGATCACCTGATCCTATCCCAGAAACGAGGAAAAATGAACCTCTCTGACCAGAGAATTACCTGGTCAGGAATATTTGAAGCCTGGCCCTTTAAGGCTCTGGGCAACCGTGCACGTGACGTCACAAAATTCGGGTCCTTTATCGCCAGGCCTGGGCGGTCTGTGCGGAAGTGCCGGCGGGTCTCGGATCCCGTGGTTGCAGAAGTTGAGGAGCGGGTGAGGGGGCACCCAGAGGGGCAGGGGGTGTCCCGGAAGGTTGGTTTCCGCGGCAGCCGCCCAGTGGTCGCTCTGAGCGCCTGAACTTCCGCGTTCTCCGCCTTGTGGGCGGTCGGGTGGCTCCGTGGCGGTGGCCTAGGGTGGCGGCCCCTCATCCTGTCGCACCAAGAGCTCCTGCCGAGAGGTTTATCTTGTTTATAAATTGATTTTGCGGTAAACACACTCGTTTTCACTGAGTAGAACTTATTTAGAAAGATGCGTAAGGGGGGAACGCGGCCGCCCAAATTTGATCCCGGCCGCCCACAGCCTCCAATCACGACCTGGAGTGAGCCCAGAGCCCAGAGTAACCCCTGAGCAAAGCCCCCCAGCCCCCAAAGAAAATGTGGGTGGGTAGAGGAAGCACGTGGTCAAGGAGAAAAACGAATTTGAAGCGCTAAGGTCGTTCTGAAAGCTCCAGAAACAAGGACAATGACGGAACAAACAAAAATGAAAAAAATTTTTTTTAATTTTTTATGTGTTTTACGCCTTTACCTGTGCTTCTCAGGACTCCCTCCCTGGGGATCCAAGGACCCTTTGGGGTGTCGGGATGCGAGGCCAGCACCCTCTATGCTGACCCATCGCTTGGGCCCCTCACAAAGCAGGAAGTGCCAGAGCTAGAGGAAGCCTAAGACTCCCCCAGATCTGATGGGGCGTGTGAGGGCACCTCAGCGTTAATTTAGTGTCAGGGCGACGACCAGCACCTGGTCAGTCACAGAGGTGGGTGGATCATCCCAGCAGTGTATCCAGGACATCCCGTTACTGGCCCCCTGTCGTTCTTTAGGCTGATTGTGGAGTAGGGCTAAAGTGTGGGATTCCCTCATCAAAGGGACCTGGGGGCGCATTCTTTTTCCTCGTGGAGGGATGTTGAGCCCCACCTGGCAGTGTTCAGGGGTCAATCCTGGTGTTGCTCAGGGTACCCCATATCTGGGTCAGTAGCATGAAGGAAAAAACACCCTCCCCTCTGTCCTGTCATTCTTGGGGGGTGGCCAGGCTGGATGGGGGGAGGGTCGCAGCATATTCTTTATGTGCTTGGGGCTCAAACGCATTTGGCAGAGCCTTTGATTTTCACTGATTCTTGTGCATTCAGTGGGTTCTTTGAGTTCAGGAAGGTGGGGAGCTTCTCTTTCCTTTTTATTTATTTATTTTGCATTTGCGGTCACACCCAGCGAGGCATTATGGTTACTCCTGGCTCTAAATTCAGCACGCACTCCTAGTGGTGCTAGGAACCATAAGGGATGCCAGAATTAAACCTAGGTTGCAAAAGACATGCTCATTTGTCTATGCTGTCACTCAGGCCCCAAGGTGTGGAGCTTTAAGCCAACTCAGGTTGCGGTCTGGAGGGGTGCATCAGGGTGGTGCTACAGTGGGTCCGGCAACCAAATATGCAATCTTAGCAGGAAAGAGCTTGGGCACTTCCAGAGTGTGCCCTAAACCCTCTAATAATGCAATTTAGGATCACTATTGGCCACCACACCTTTAATCATTTAAATGAATTAATTATTCAGTCTGTAGGAAGTACAACGGCAAGACTCAGTTACTTCTCCTACCTTTGCACTCAGGGATCACTCCTGGCTGGGCTCAGGGCACCGTATGGGATGCCAGGATTCAAACTTGGTTTGGCCGAGTTTAAGATAAGCACATCACCTGCTATACAGTGTCTCCAATCTCTTTACACAGAAATTTCTTTTTTTTATTTTTAAGGTCACACCCAGAAATGCTCAGGGTTTACTCAGGCTTTAGATTCAAGAATCACTCCTGCCAATGCTGGGGGACCATATGGGATTTCGGGAATTGAACCCCGGTTGGCCGCAGGGAAGGCATACTCCCTACCTGCTGTACCATCGTTCCAGCCCCAGAAATGTCTTCATTACTTAATTTATTGTACTTCTTTTGGCCAAAGAAGCACTCAGTGCTCAGGGGTTACTATTGGTTCTGAGTTCATGCATCATTTTTAGCAGTGCTGGAGTGGGTGAGCCTATGTCCTATTGCATATTGACCCCGGCTTACCTGCTTGAAAGAAAAGCATCCTATCAACTTATTAGCTTTGCTAACCCTATGTGATTATATTTCCTCAGAAAAAAAGAATTTTTACCTCACCTGTCCAGATTCCAAGCATATCCACTGTCCATCTCTCCAAGAATAGGGGTGTGCCCTGCTGTTGAAGTGAGTACTTGCAAAAAAGGCGTTTTCCAGGGACCAGCTGCAATAGGTTCTAAATGTCTCACTCTTAGGGGCTGGTGCAGTAGTATAGCCAGGAGGGCGTTTGTCTTTCTTGCGGTGACCAGAGTTATCCCTGCCACAACATCACTAGGTGATATTGTCCCCTGAGCATCACTAGGTATGACCCCAACCCCCTCACTTCAGAATTTGTCTTGACACATGAGCATTCTTTGAGCATCTTTTTGGAGTTGGAATGTTTCTCCTGTCTTTCCCTCTCTCCACCCCCCGCTCCATTGGCTACAAACTTGGAGATAGTCAGAGACTCTCCCCCTCTTGTGTCTGTGTGTCTGAGATGCAGGGGTAGCCATGCCATGTCCCCCAAAATAAATCAGGTGCTCAGCCCTCTGAACTCCTCTCCTTGGCTGTATCTCACTACTTGGGGAGCAGATGAGGTGAGATTTGGGGCCACACCTGGTGGTACTTGAGGTCTGTGCCCTGCTCTGTGCTCAGGGGACTAGTGGACACTAGATACCAGGGAAGGCCCTCTGGGCTTCCAGGTGGCTGGCATCTTCTTCAGTCTGGCGTTCTCTCTCCTGTTTATACCTTCATTGAAAGCTCTTGCATGTGAAATTTCTTGAGCCCTTTCAACAGATGGCTGTTAGGGGAAAATGAAGGACTTGGAGGCTCTGGGTAAAATTATGGACTTTAAAATCTCGTTTGGGCTAAATTTAATTTTTCTTTTCTTTTTTTTTCTCTTTTTTCTTTTTGGGACACAGCAGTAATGCTCAGGTGTTATTTCTGGCTTGGCACGCAGGAATCACTCCTGGCAGTACTTGGGGGACTGTATGTGATGCTGGGGACCAAACATATGCCCTGCCAACTGTTCTATCACTCTGACTACAAGTATAATTTTTCATCCTCTTTTTCTTTTATAAAATCACGTACCCACAGGAGTAAAATCATAGTCTGAAAACCTGGCCTGTAAGCTCTGAGCATTTCTGCATGTGGTCCCAAAACAAAACAACAAACCCAGACCGTTCAGAATATATTACTAGATTTCACACCTCTTCTGTTGGCAGTTAACTCCTCATTGCCTTTATTTGGGCAGGAGGAGGATTGGCTATGCGGGATTTTGCCAAACCCAGCAATGCTCCGGGATCACTCCTTGGCAATTCAGGTTGTGAAATTAAGTCTTTTGTGTTCATGACAAGTGTCCTCCCACTCACTGTCAGCTCTTTCGGGCCGCTGGAAACCTTTGAAATTGCAGCCTGTACTTCTGGCTCAGGTTTGCACCAGGAGGCCCCAGGTCCCAGCAACCATGTCCTGACCGCTATCTACCAGCTGGGCCTCATCCCTGCCCACTGCCTGTATCTTTCTCACAAGGTTCACATTATTTATATAGAATTTGAATTGCTGGGTCAGAGATAGGCCAGGAATGCAGGATGGGTCCATGCAAACAATCTGCCATGGTACAGTCTCCTGTAAAACGCAGGTTACCCCCAGCAGCACTCAGGTTAGCTCAAAGTTCTGCCACCTGTAGCGCCAAAATCCAAACCTGCATTCTACAAAACTGGTTGGTGGAGGTTGACTTGTGAACAAATTACACACACACACACACACACACACACACATATAGATATACACACATGCACAAAAACACATATGTGTGTGTGTACACATATGTGTGTGTGTATGGTTATACCCTGTGGTTGCTGCCAAAAAATACTAAATGGTACTCAGTGTGGTGCCAGGGTATACAGGTCAGCCAGTACCCTACCAAACTATACTTCTGGCATCTAAATTTATTGATTTATTTTTGGTTGAATACACCCAATGGAGATCAGAGTTTACCCCAACTCGGTTCTCATTGATAATGCTATGTTTTGGGCCCCTGTGCGGTGATAGGGATTGAACCCTGGTCAGCTATGTGCCAGACAAGCAATTCAGGGTCTGTACTATCTCTGTAGCTATCATAAAAATGCTTTTGCTAAGTCGAGAAAGTTGTGTTCTTTTTTTCTGATTAACTACACAATCCCCCCCCCCCTTTTTTTTTGCTTTTTGGGTCACCCCTGGTGATGCACAGGGGTTCTTCTTGGCTCATGTATTAAGGAATTACTCCTTGAAGTGCTTGGGGGACCATTTGGGATGCTGGTAATCAAACCTTGGTTGGTCGTGTCCAAGGTAAACACCGTACCCACTATGCTATCACTCCAGCCGCCCCACAGTTCACTTTTTTGTGTTTTTGTTTTCGGATCACAGCCAGAAGTGCTCTGGGCTTACTCCTGACTCTCCACTCAGGAGTCACTCCAGAGGGCCTGGGGGACCCTATGAGAAGTGGGGGTTTGAACAGGATTTACACGTTAACAGATGTTACTGGTCTCTCCTGGCGGCTCTCTCTCAACTGTCCACATTTGGTGCTCTCGAGCCACTTCTCCACCCTGGTTAGCAGTTGCTTTGGAACGATGAAAGTAGAACTAGGACCAGGCTGGTTGCTGATTAGGTGCACTTTATTCAGTCTCTTGTCTCTCCCAGCTCTATCCAACCCTCTCTCTAACTCGCTCTCCAGTGCTCTCTGTGACTCCACTCCAGTCTACCCAGCCACTCTTACTCTCAGCTCTCAGCCTTCTCTCTAAGGCGCAACCGTGTCCACTACCTCTGTGTCTCTTCTTCTCTCACTGTTTCGTTGTCATCCTGTTGTTCATCGATTGACTCATGCAGGTCCCAGTAATGTCTTCTTCATATCGCTGAGATTTTAAGAAGTGCCACATATGAGGTTCTTTCAGGGTCAGGAGAATGAGAACCATGATTGTTACTGGGTTTTGGCATATTGAATACACCATGGGGAGTTTGCCAGACTCTGTGATGTGGGCAGGATACTTCTGGTAGCCTGCCAGTTTTTCCAGAGTAAGACTAGATAATAAGATTTCGTGTGGCCACGCACTTCCCAGAGCAAGGTTTTATAGTCTTTGGGTCTTGGCCATTGATGGGATTACACGGCACCGGGGACAGTTGGTGGATTTAACGCATACATACTTGAAGATGGGAGATCTGGGTGGAGGAGGCCCAGTCCCAATACGAGCAGCTTGGAGATCTAAGCCCCAGGTCCTGCACACCTGGGTTCCTCTGCTGTTTCCTTAATGCATGAGGCTCGTCCAAACTTGTGGGACTGTGGCTCGAACCAGAGGTCTTTAGCTGTCGGCGCTCTGCTCGGGGTGGGGAGGGAAACTCAACACACCCTCCTCCAAAGCGCCCCAGTAAGACACCCAGAAGTGGAGGCAAAAGACTACACTGTTCTCTTCCAGGAGCATGATATTATAGTCTCTAGGTCTTGGCCATTGATGGGATTACACAGCGCCAGGGACAGTTGGTGGGTGTAACACCTACATACTGGAAGATAGGGGATCAGGGTGGAGGAGGACCATCCCTTTTCTAAGTCTCCTTCATTCCCCCTGTCTCCCTGAAGCTGCTCTTTTTCTTCTCTCACCACAACCCCAATCCATGCCTCCCCACCGAAAACACAATGAAAAATGGTTTTCCAGACTTCCCCATCACCTGCAGCCCACGAAGGAAAAGCAGCCCTAAAGGTGTGTTACTCCTCTCCTTAGAACAGCAACTTAATTGACATATTTAGTTTTACTTCCTAATGATTAACATTCTGTATGGACACAGTAATAGACACTTTTACGCTTGTTGGTGACTCTCCTGGGGACTTCTCTCCACAGATTCAGACTCAGGCCGGATCAATCATTCCTAATACCAGGAGCGTCCAAGTATAGTTGTTACTTTTTGATTCATGACAGAATTTGTCCATGATCAGGCTCTTATAGATACGCATTATGGTATTTTCGCCAGGCCCATTTCGATGCCAGGGTAGCTAGCTCACCACATGCCCTGGATCCATCTATTCCCTCATCGGACCCTTCTTTTGGGGATCGAGGAAGTAAGAGCAACTGAGGCTTCAGTCAAAAGAGCAGATGTCCAGGAGGTAATATTATCTGGAGACCATCAATTCTCAAGTTCAGGCTTCTCTTTGTAACTCTCTTCCTGTATCCATACAAAAAGCAATTGTTCTGAAATAGCTAATCATGCAAAAGAGATTAAGGAGAAGAGAAAGACAATATTTACAAGTCAAATCTGATCAGGAGACAAAGGTAATTGAAAGGTTATGGGCAATCAGTAAACATAAGCTCTCACCAGCCAGGGAGCAAGGGCAAACCACTATTATCCTACAATACCTGGTGATCCTCAGTGGTTTCTCCTGACTCTGCACTCAAGTATTATTTCTGATGGTGTTCCGGGATACTCTACAGGATCCTGGGGATTGAACCTAGGTTAGACATGTGCAAGCAACACCCTACCCATATCTACAGTTTCTCTGGTCTCAATTGGACAGTTTAGATGCACATAACTGTTCCCAGAATGTCGTTTGAAAGGATGGAAGGAGCGTTCCGATGAAATTTTTTATAAGTGGGAATATGGGTCAGGTCCCAAGCTCCCCACATCCCAGTAGACCATTCTGTTTACTGGTTCGGTTTACTCACAAGGTTGGTCACATTCCTGGATCCCACCCATGCCACTTTACTAATATTAGAGGTAAAAAAGGAAATATTTATGATTGGATACAGCAAAATTCGATCCATTTGTTAGTCAGATGGTGCTCAGGGGACCATTTGGAATTCTGGACATTGTACCTAGATTGACTGCATGCAGCGCACTGTACTAACCTGATACTCTCAGTTTGAAATCATGTTTCTGAAACTGCCTCCTGGGGTTTTCTTTGTAGCTGAGAGTCCACTGCTCACGTGTTATCAAGGGGTAGAGCGTTGGCCGGATATTGGTCTCCGATGTTCTTACCAGTCTTTGCTCCTGTTCCATGTCTCCAGCTCTCTGGGTTTCTACTAGGCCAGTTCCTCTCTGAATCCCCAGGGTTGGCTTCGGAGTCACTGCTTTCATCCCCATCTGGATTTATTACTTTCCCAAGAAACTCATTGTCCCGTACCTTACCAGCTACCTACTTGCAGAGCTTGAATTCTTTTGACATGAAAACTCTCATGGCCTAGACTAATAATTGGAATCCTTCTCTGTTCTTCTACATGGAATCAGCCAGCCCTGGTGGAATGTCTCTTTCTGCACACTGATAAAGGCTCAAGTGAGCATTTTCACCCTCATCCCCACAGGGATGCCGAGACAGGTGGGATGTCTTTTGAGGGTGATCAGAAGATCACTCTTCCCATGTCCTCAGCACTATAACTTTCCCATAGAAGCCCATATTGGACAGAATCCCCAGAAATGTAAACACTGAGGACAAACTTTGTAGTCCAGCATCACCCCAGTGGGACTATGTGAACATCGACGCAGGAGAGAAACCGTTTAAGTGTAAGGACTGTGGGAAGGCCTTTGATGGATCCTTATACCTTACGAACAGGAGATTTCCTACTGGAGAGTCCGTATGCATGCAATGAATGTGCTGTGGCCATTCTCTGACTCATACATCTTAGTATGCACGGAAAAAGTCACACTGGAAAGAAACCATATGCATATACAGAGTGGAAAGTCTTTGCTTATTCCACAAGCCTTAGTACAAAGAAAAACTCACACTGGAGAGATAACTTATACTTGTGAGCAATGTAGGAAGGCCTTTGCTTATTACTGAAGTCTTAGTTTTCATAATTTCTGTTTCGTAGAAAACCCTTATATATGTGAGGTAGGTGGAAAGGCCTTTCATTTCTTCTCAGGTCTTTCTGAGCATAGGAAATTTCATACAGGAATGAAACACAATTTGTGTCACTACTGTAGGAGAGTCTTCACTTACTATTAAAACTTTTGTCCATAAGAAAACGCACATTGCAGTGAATCCATATATATATATATATGTATATATATATGTAAGGAGTGTGGCAAGGCCTTTGCTTATTTCACAGTCCTTTTGTGACAGTGAATTTTTCATTCCGGAGACAAACCTTATGTTTGTAAAGACTTTGGCAAAGACTTCACTTCCCCTAACTCCTTATTAAACATAGGAAAATTCATACTCGAAGAAAACATATGTAGGGGTGTGGGAAGATTTTTCTCAACCCTCAAGCTTTGCTGTGTGAGAAAAATTTATCATGGATTGAGGCCTTATATATGAAATGACTGCAAATGACTGCAGGAAGATTTTGATGCAATTGGCATAGCTTTCTGAACAGGAAAATTCACAGTGCAGAGAAACCTCATAAGTGTAAGGGATGTGGAACGGTCTTCAGTTTGTCTTCAGCCCTTACTGCGCATGTGAAAAGTCATTTTTCAGTGAAACCTTATATCTGTCAGTAGTGTGGGAAGGACTATCCTAGATCCTCAGGCCTTATGCATAGGAGAATTCACACTGGAGAGAATCTATATATAAATATACATACTTATATATATGTAAGAATATACATATATATTTATGTAAGAACGTGGAAAGTGCATTATTCGCACCTGTGATTTTAACGCGAATCCTGGAGAAAATCCTGTAGGTAAGGAATATAGGAAGGCCTTCATGCTCCCTCAGGCTTTAGTAAATATAAAAGTTATGCTGGATCAATCACTTCCATAATAACAATGGCCGGCGTCAGAAGAGGACCCTGAGGTAATACAATTTTAGTTTCAACAAGTGGGTGGGGATTGATACAAAAGTACAATAAGGAAGGAAATAATCCTGTTATATGTGAAAGCTTCCTCTGATACTAGTACATTAAGTGAAAGGTACTTGCTGATTATCCTCTGCACCATGGTTATGACAATGTCCTGGCATGTGGACTTCCCAGTATGTTAACTGGTAAATAATGGTTCTTAGTGATAAAGCAAGGTGGAAGGAATTAAATAAGAAGTAAATAGGTACAGACATTGCATTTTGCTGGGTACTGTCAAGACTCACCATGGTTTCATTCTTTGCTGTGACTCTGACTTGGCTCAGAGGCCCTGGTTTGCAGAGGATCATGGCAGAGATCAACCAGGATGCTATGGTGAGCCCTTTTTACGTTGGATAGACAGCCAAAGCTCCATTCTTCAGGCCCTTCTGTGTTATGTTCTGGGAGTCACATCCCGCTGTGCTGTCCATAATTTGTGTCCAGGTCAGCCACATGCACGGAAGCATTTCACTCGCTGTAGCATATCTGCACTAATTGTATTCAGTTTTCCATTAGATTTACACAAACATTGAGGGTAAATGTTTTGAGACTTACACTTTGGAAGCAGTAAAATCCTAACTATCTCTTATATACACCAAAATGGGACCATATAGAATCCAGATGATTGAACCTGGGTCAGCAGCGTACAAGGCAAATACCCTATCCACTGCTTTCGCTCCAGCCAACCAGCCTTACACATTTACCTGCATTTTCCTAGTTGTTCTCTGCACAGCTGCAGCTGGTGTCTGGCCCTTTAAGGCTGCTTGCAGAAGCGGAAGTGATGTCACAGCAGGGCATTTACATGTTTGTGTGCAAGACTCTGGATCAGGCGTCCATTTGTTGCTCAGGTGAGGGGTGAAGTGGCTGTCTCGAGTGGAAGGGGTCTGTGAAGGCCTCTTTCATGGCAGGACACTAGTCGCCTCCCATGAGCACCCCGCCCTGCGCCTCCTGGTCTCTGCACTGAGGGGCGGGGCCAAGAAAGCTCTAAGGACACTTTCAAGCTCCTTTTTCAGTGGATATCCCGGTGGTTCCTGAGGCACGGCAGGGTTTGGTGGGGGATGCGAGCTTTGGTGAGTGCAGTGGGGGCTGTGCCAGGTTGCAGGGGTCACGGGTATGAGTGCGTCGTTCTGGGGATCCTCTGCAGCTCCGCCGTGGGGCTGTGGCGGGTGGGTGCAGGGCCGAGCGTGGGGCCTGCAGAGCATTGGGGCTGGGCCGTCCTGACCCTCCCAGCACGGGAGTGTGCTGGGCCCTGTCCAAGACACTGGCCACAACCTCTCTGCTGTAGGACCTGCAGATTCACTTACAGGACCTGAGAGATAGCACAGCGGTTAGGGCGTTTGCTTTGCATCTGGCCCACCCAAGATCGATCTGCAACCTCCACCAGGACGGGTGCCTGAGCGCAGAGTCAGAAGTTTCTCGTCCATATCGCCGGTGGTGCCTCCAAAACTATAAAAGGACTGTTCATTTTTGAGGGGCAGGGGAGCAGCTCCCAAATGGCAAATGACACTGTAGCCCTCGGTCCCTATTCATTAGTAGCCTTGATTTCCAGACCATCCCTTGGGATGGTTCTTGGGGTGGTTGCGGTTTGCAAATAAAAATTTACCTTGGGGCTATTTTTGGTTGTATTTTGGGTACATATGTGGAATCTCAGGGCTTGCTTCAGCAGCAGCACTCTGGAATTCTTTTTTTTTTTTTTAAGTTCTTTATGGGTCATGTGAGATGCCGAATATCGATCTGGGTCAGCATGGGAAGCGCCCCTCCGAGCTTACTATCTGTGATTCCACATTGTTGTTTTTTTCTAATGTAGAATTTCTGTATCCTAAAATCAACCTGAATATTGCACCCGGACTCTTCCTCTCTCCCTGATCAGGCAAAACTCGGCTATTACACTGAGTACTGAGAGTTGCATTCAAATAATGTCTGGGCATGTACTGCGTGCCTTTGGTGGCTATAATTGGTCTCCCCACCCTGGCCGGTGAAGGGTGACAGAGGATCGAAGAAGGAAACAGGGGCCAGGCTGTTGGTGATCTGCTGGATATTAACCCAAAGTGTTTTAGTCTTCATCTCTGAAGTGTCCCTTTTCCTCCTCCCAGAGAAGCTTATCATGTCCTTGCTAACATCCCTAATTTAAAGTTTATTTTTAACATTTCCTTTGTATTTTCCCTCCTGTTGTCTCAGTTTCCCAGGTCAGTCTTGATAACTTATAAACCATAACTTTCTGGTAATTCTCAACTTTGTATTTGTACTGCTTTGTAGTTGAAGTGCTGTGTATTTGTACCTGCTTTTATATTTCCCCTATAGATTATTTATGTTTTAACTATACAGAATGTTCTTTGGTTAAACAGAGTAAGACCATCAATGCTATGCTCCTAATATTTGGGAGTTGATTGACTATGAAATAATCTTCTCCAGGGCATAATTGCTTGGTAATCATTACTTGACTCGGGCTTCAGTTGCTGTAGTTCCTAACACCCCAATAAGGAGGTTCTGCCGTGGGACTTGGATGGACCCGGGGCAAGTGGCAAAACTACCCTGGCTTCGAAATGAATATTCTAGAAAGCACGTATGCATGGTCTTGATGCAAACTGTTACAACATTAGAGACAGGACCCCCATGGGGAAGGACAAGTTGAACTTGCCTAAGGAATTAGTCTGGGATTTACAGTAAAAGCCTTGCTTGCTCTCAGAGCCCAGAGAAGTAAGTGTTAAAAGCCTTATTTGCTCTGGGGCTGGAGAGATAGCACAGCGGGTAGGGTATTTGCCTTGCACACGGCTGACCTGGGTTTGATTCCCAGCATCCCATATGGTCCCCTGAGCAATGTCAGGAGTAACTCCTAAGTGCAGAGCCAGGAGTACCGCCTTGTATCACCGTGTGTAACCCAAAAAAGCAAAAAAAAGCCTTTTTTGCTGTCAAAGCCCAGAGAACTAAGTGTTGGGATCTTTGTCTCTTACTTTGTTTATCAAAACAACTACAAGTGATAATAACTTTTACAACTAGAGGAAAAGATAAGAGACAGAGTGTCTCCTTGGGTGAATCTCCCCATGAGAATTTCCTCTGCCAAATATTTATCTGTGTAAATGATCAGTCATTCCTATGTCCTTACCTCATGCCCCCTCAGATGTTCTCTAAGTATGGTAGCTGTTCTGCAATAAACAGGTAACTTTTACCATCAGGCTGTGATTTTCTGTCTTCCTTTCGCTCTGTCTCTGTTGGGAAGTGTTCTGGAGTTGTGGAGGCAGCACTGGGCCACCAACACCTCACCGCACCCCCACATTTTACGTTGTGGACTCACAGTGATTAGTTGCTCTTTATTCCGTTCTCCTACGTACATATACCAGTCTCCCACTGCTCCTCATTTCCTCTCCTCACCTCTCTTCCACAGCCTTTATTCTCCAGTCCATTCCACAGAGTTAGGGGTAGCAAATACACAGAGATGTGGTTGTACAATCAAAGGATGTAAAGCCCTTCCCTCAGGGGAAACTTCTAGGCCAAAAATCTAACCCGAAGGAGAGATCAGCTCAAGGGCAGGATTTTCTCTAAGGACATATTTTTTATTGCTTATTCCATATTCATTGAAACAGTCATCTTAAATTTACACTTACTCTTTCTGTTCATTTTGAATGGACACAGTAAGAGATCTATAAAGTTTATAGGGTGTCTCTATTGGGGATATTTCCTATAGATCCCAGACTGAACTCCCCACGACAGGTTAGTCCTTTCTAACCACAGCAGGATTCTTATCCAGTTGCTTATGTTTGGGAATTCTTATCCAGTTGCTTATAATGGAATTTGTTATGGTGCTTAACTGTCCCTTTTCGATGCCAGGGTAGCTCACAGCTCTCCTGGGTCCATTTAGTCTCTTGCTTTTGGGGTACTAAGAACAAAGGGCAGCTGAGGCTTAAGTCTCATAAACATGACAATGCCCAAGAGTATATAGTATCTGCAGTCAATTAACTCTGAAGTTACAAAAGCATAATATTGCCTTCCTTTGTCTATACAAAGCTGAGGGCTGGGGGCATGGCTCTGCTACAAGGAGCTTAGGCTTACTGAGTAACACCCATCCCAATCCTCCCAGCACAATCTTCCCAACCTGGGACTGCACTGGTCCTTGTCCAGGATCAAAAAAGGATATTTGTCTAAAGTAAACTGCAGAGGATATAAAGGAAAGAGAAAGTCAACATTTCACCTCCAAATACAAAATCCAGAGATCTCTGAAGAATCTGACTTTACAATTCACAGGTTGTGGTTATGGGAAATGGGTGATTAACGTATAGGGGAAGCAGAGCACAGGGAAGTTAAAGATACATACTAAGGAAATGGGAGTGATTGGTATGAGTGTTACTCAGTAAGCCTAAACTCCTTGTAGCAGAGGAGAAATGATGAACCAATGTTAAACCTAAATTGTTTAGAACTAGAATCCAACCAGGGTAAAGGGTTTTGTTTTTATAAGCAAGAAAGTTTTGGTTTTCCAGGAGTAGGGACATTTGCTCAGGAATCCCACTGGGTGTGCTAGGAGTACGTTTACTTAGGGCCAGAGCCATAGTACAGTGAGTAAGGACTTAAGCATTCAAGCAATCGACCCAGGTTCTATGCTGTGCATCCCATATGGTCTGTACCAGAGTGATTCCTGCTTGTATAGATAGGAGTAAGCCCTGAATCTGCCGGTTGTGGCCCCGAAACAAAAATCACACAAAGTCACACTTATATTTACACATATATATGCACAAACAATGGTGAAAGAACAATAGGGATTCAGGAGAAACTGTGAGATTCTGTAGCAGGGATAGATCAAAAATAGGGGATTTTTTTCTTTTTTTGGGTCACACCTGGCGATGCACAGGGATTACTCCTGGCTTTGCACTCAGGAGTTACTCCTGGCAATGCTCAGTGGACAATATGGGGTGCTGGGAATCGAACCTGGGTTGGCCGCGTGCAAGGCAAATGCCCTACCCGCTGTACTATCTCTCCAGCCCCAAGAATAGGGGATTTTTAAGGACCAGAAATTTGACTCTTTTAATGTTTCACTCTCAAATTTGTCTTTGTACATCATTTTCCCCCCCTTCGGTAGAATTTGCCTTTTTTCTTGTTATAGTTTTCACCACAGCCTACAGTGCTCAGTGTTTACTCTTATCTCTGAGCTCAGGGATCATTTGACAAGAGTCAGGGTAACATGTATTTAGATATCATTGTTTCGATGTTAGGTGACAATGCAGAATCAGGGGACTTCTCCTTACCCCCAAGCCCCTAGTGTGTGAGGGACCAGTCAAGCATTTGCCTCTCCACTCCTTAATTCGAGTCCACAGATTCACCTGGGTGGCAAAAAGGTTCTCAGTGCCTAGACTCTGGCTCTTTAAGGTACCTAATGGAAACGGAAGTGATGTCATAAGTGACGTCATAAATGTCATGGTTCATTTTCCATCCCTGACTCAGAAACTGGGGATATTGCTCACTTGGCAAAGGGCAAGTAAATTTGCACCCCATCCTGGAAGGGGGACTCTGAAGAAGGATATAGTTGCAGGATTCAAGCAACCTCCTGTGAGTACCTTGCGCCTTCCCGTTTCCTCACTCTGAGCTGAGGGGCCGAGACAAATTGGGGGCAATTTTGCGCTGGTTTTTCACTTGTTCGCCAACATCCAGGTGTATCGTGAGGTGTGATGAACGTTTTAGGGGGACACAGAACGTTGGGGGTGAAGTGGGGGCTGTTTCAAGGTTCAGGGGTGACAGTTGTGAGTTCGTGATTCTGGCGTGCCTCTTTTGCCACGATCGTTTGCAGCCTCACGATGGGGCAACAGTGGTGAATGCGAGAATCATCCGAGGGCTTGACTATTCCAACCGTCCCAGCGGTCCCATGTTTGAACCATCAGTCCTAAGCTTGCTTCTGTAGAATCTCCAGATTTGAGGGGCAGAGCTTCAGCCCCTCCAGCTAATGGCAGGAGACCTGTTGCTGGTCATTTTCATTGTCTGCCGTGAGAGCCGCAATCATGCAGGGTATGTGAGAGGGAAGGGGGCCTGCAGGTTGCTGAGGTTTGCCAAAGAAAATGTATTTGGGGGGTATTTTTGGTTCTTTATATTTTAAGGGGGAGAGAGGGCACATACCCGGAGATGCTCATGACTTACTCGAGTCTCTAAGCTCAGGTATTGTCCCTGGCACAGCTAGGGGCCATATGGGATGCAGAGGATTGATCGGTTCATCTAGTCAAGCGCCCAATTCACATTACTGCCATCTAACCACAATACTTGTATATCTTTTTTTAGGTTCATGAATTTCAGCTCCCTCACATCAAGCTGCAAAGCACCCCTGACTCTCTATCTCTCCCTGAGCAGACAGCACCTGCCATTGTGGTAAATACTGAGGTCCCCGGGACAGAGTGCCCAGGTGCATGTCCTTGTCCACCCTGTAAGCGAGTGTTGAAGGTTTGTCCACTCTAAGTCACATCGTGGAGCCACATTCCAGGCTACCGTTCCCAGGGAGCAGCACTGCTGCCAGCCTGCAGGGAGCGCTAGTATTTGGGAGCTCTTGGCCTGAGAGTCCGCCCCTGGCATGGCCTATAGAGACTTTCCTGTGGGAGCCAGAGAAGAATCCGGGGATCAGAGAAGGCTTTCTTTCCCTCGCCTGTAGCATGGGCCTAGGCTCCTCTCCTGAAGTGCAGCACAGATGCCAACAAAATTTGCATCCCTAGCGGAGACAGGAGCTTCTGACATTGTCTCCCAGAGTTGGAATTGTGAGGCTGTGCCCGAGGGTGTGGCTGGTCTGAGCTCAGAAGTGGGAGGAGGTGCTCCTCTCTGGTGCTCACTGTTCTGACTTCTCCAGGTCTTTGCACGGAGCCTCCTGCTGATCCTCAGAACAATAGTGACAGTAGAAGATGGTGACGCGGCTTCTGATAAACCGTTCCCAGGTACTAGTAGACGGATAGAATGACATGAGGTAGAACCAGGAGTGCCCAGGCTTCCTGGGTCATCTATTTGGGTTTATTTTGGATAGATTCCAAGATGAGACTTCCGATTGGACTGTCCCATTCTGCTGTTTGAAGCTGCTTTTTGTGTATGTTCATTTTGTTTTATTTGGCTTTGGAGCCGACCCAGTGGTGCATGAGTATTACCAAAGCTCAGTGCTCAATGCTCATTCCTGACAGGTCTAGGTAACCAAAGGGATGCTGGAGGTCCAAAGGTTTCATCTTGGGTTTTCTGTTTTATTAGGGGTGGCAGAGCAAGGATTCTCGCAATCATTCCTTGTGCTGCACTCTGGCATTGCCCCTGGCATTACTTTTGGGACCATTTGGGATATTGGGGATCGCCAGTCCTACATGCTGTCCCAGGAACAGCTGTCCTGTTACGCCAACCTGCTGCTTCGGCTTCTTTTGCATTGTTTTTGTCATCAGCTGGCCTCTTGACTCTGTGCTCTGGATTCACAACAGACTGGCCTCAGAGCACCCTGGGGTGTGCTGGCCCCGTTTGTGCCCTGGCAACTACAGTGACTTGGGCCCCCAGACTTGCTTTTCTCATGTTTTGTCCTTCCTACTTTGGAGAGACTACCTGCTCGGTCATACAGTCTTGCGTTCACATAATCTTGTGTGTGGATTTCTGGGCATGCGCCGATCCCAAGGAGAAAGAGCCAAGGGTCTCTGAGGCCAGTAGAGATTTTGGGGTCTAGAAACTTCTACCTTCTTTGAGCGGGATTTGGGCGGTCCTGAGCAGTGAGTTCCTACAGGCACACATGCCATGCACTGCTCTGAGTAGTTGTCTATATGGACTGTCGAGTTCTCAATCCTAGTGGTCATGTGCTGTGGGGGTATATCGGTAAGCGTGCAGTGGTTTTTGCTACACCCAGGATAGCCTTTTGGATCATAAAAGTCTCTGTTCAGGTGATCCTCTCTACAGTGCTCACTGGAACAGTGGTGCTCGAATTGGCCGGGGGGTTACCAGGAAAGGCAGATACATCCAAGAAACTTCTGTATAACTTCCTCCCACTTTAGCAGATCAAGTTGCCGTATGTGATTTTGGGGGCCCGTCAGTCATGCGTGTGCATGGAGGCTGGTTCATTCGGAGTGGAGAGGCCCAGCGACAATATAGTAACCTGGGACCTGGCCTCAGAGTAGTGGGAATGAGGCTAAGATAGACTCTGACTCCCACACTCTCCGTGTGCTGACTCAGGACGCAGTGACCTTCCATGACGTGGCTGTGAACTTCACCCCAGAGGAATGGTCATGCCTGGAGACCTCTCAGCGGAAGCTGTACAGGGACGTGATGCTGGAGACCTACCAGAATCTGCAGGCTGTCGGTGAGAGCAGTGTGCAGCCAACCCTGTCTGAACAGACCCGCGTGGGCTCCCTGGGGTTGGGCGGCAGCTGCATGTCCAATAGTAGCTCTGTGACGGGCTCGGATGTTGGACAGTCGTGCAGTAGCTCTTCCCTCCCTCTTTTTTTTAGGGTTCACCTGTGGATACTTAGGCCTTACTCTCAGCTTTATCCTCAGTAATTTCTCGTGTGGGGTAGTCGGATCCTATGGTGTGATTCATATCATCCCGTTTCGACTGTGTCCATGGGAAGATCCCTATTTGCCCAGTTATTGCTCAGTTCCTTTTAAATAGTTCTATCCATTGGTGCATCAATTTACTTTGTGTACTACACGAAATTTTGTGTGCTTAATTGGTTTTGCTGTTGCCTTTGTTTGGGGGGGCACAGTCCACAGTTCTCCTGGCGCTGTGTTAAAGGATGACTCCTAAGAGCTCAGGGGCCATGGGGTACCGTGGGCTGAAACCTCTTGGCAACTTAAAATGTTGGTGCCTCACCCCCAGTACATTTGCACCAGTCACTCAAGTCAGATGGTTTTTGCATTTTCTTTTTTCCTTAGGGATTAGGGATTATTCCTGCCTGTGTATTCAGGATCCACACCAGGCCTTGCTCCAAAACCATATGGGCTGCCTGGATTCAAACCCACATGTGTGTCCAGCGCTTCTGTCTTTTGTGCTGTACTATCTCTTTCCCACCACAGGGAATTTGATATCTCGTCTCTCAACTCATTAGAAACTGCCATATTTCAGTGTTTGGATTTACTTCTAATGGTTCTTGTGAGACTTCAGCAGGAGTTAGGGTTTGCTCCTGGACTCTGCACTCAGGGATCACTCCTGGCTGGCATGAGGGACCCTAGGTGATATCGGGTTTCAAAACTGGATTGTCCCTGAGAAACTTCTGCTCTGCTGTCTCTCTGGATACATTTTTCAACTTAAAAAAATAAGGGTCTCTTGCCACCCTTGGCCATATCCAGATATATTATGCACTTAGTTTTACTGAAATCTGTCATGAGGTCATGAGGGGCTCAGGAAATTCCATGTGCTGCTGGGCCTAGAGAGACAGTACATGGAGGAAAGCGATTTTCATGCAAGCAGCGATGTGGGTTAAATCCCCAGCATCCCATGTCATCCCCGAGAACCAGCCGCAGTTATTTCTGAATACAGAGTCAGGAGTCACCCCTGAGCATTGCCAGGTGAGACCCCAAGCAAGACAAAAACCAACAACATACTGTGCTGATCAACCCCCTGTCGGCCATACACAAGGTCAGGTCTAGAGTATTTGTGGTATTTTCTTGGGTCTTACCTCTCGAATAACTAGAAATATGTGGCATTTTGGAAATGGACATTCTGTTCATGCTTTTCAGATATATGCCCACTTATATCAGGAAAACATGGGAATTTTCCTGTCACCTTTTCCCTGTGACTTATCCATGCCTCTGTGTCTGTTGGGGCAGGGCACTCTGGGATGAAGCCTGCGGTGATCTCCTGGCTGGAAGGAGGAGCCCTGAGGTCGGGGAGGAGAGGCGTGTATGCAGGTGAGTGTCTGAGGACCCTTCCTGGCTCAGGCCCTGTGCAGTGTATGGGTGTGCTGAGCATGTAGGAAACACGCTGCTGAGACCGGGGCCTTGGTCTCCTGGATACTTGGGTCTGTGCCGCACTCATGCTGCTCTTCATTTCTCTGGACTGTCAGTCACTGAATGATCCTGTAATTTGCTTCCATGGCTTTTGAATAAGTAATACCATAACAGAGCTAGTTTGGATCTGAATGATAGTACTGCAGTGAGTGCCTTTCAGTGCCTGAAGGTGACGTGTTCAATAATTTGTTCAATAACCTGGTTCCCCAAACATTACCAGGTCTACTCAAAAAACAAAAACAAAACGTAGTGTAGAATTGCCAAGATCCTCAGTTTTCCACTACCCGAATCTTTTCTTTAGTGTGGGACTCTTTGGACTTTGAGAACCACAGAGATGTGCTCTTAACTACATGGCATCATTATGCTACATTTTTTGACAAGTGCTTGAATTGTATGTTTTGTTCAGTTTCAGAATGGAAACCACAACTTCAGGATTTGGCATTACAGCACTTTGATTTGGGCATGGGGTCAGCAAGTACGAGTGAGTTGGTAAGATTCACGAATTCAGAATAAATATTATTATGCCAGCAGGAGTGGACCAAGTATGTGAATGTTAAGGTGGAAGGCTTGGAATGGCAGGGAGGAATTCCAAAGTCTGATGCTTAGAGTATAGGACACTTAGCTTCACTACATACTGAAATAAACCATGTATAAAAATACTGTGAGTTTTGATTTGCTTTACAGTGGTAGTCGTTTTGAAAGCTAACTGGTGCACCCTAGAGAGGGTGCAGTGAGAAATATACTTTCTTTGTACATGGATGGATGGTCCTTACCCAGCACAACTTATAGACTGCATAGACCCACAGAACTGATCCTAGACACTGCATGTTGTACCGCTCCACCCAACCAACCCCCAATAAATAGAAACTACAAAACAGAAAGAACAAAAAACTTCATTGATTCTGAAAGCCATCACTGGTGGTGAGAGCTTTGCAATGGCCACGTGGTCTTTCTCAGCTGCGTGGTGATGCAGCGTTGTCTTCACCCCTGCATCACAGGTTCCACACAGAACTTTAACCAAACCCACATGTGGATCTATTTCATTTTCTCTTGAAATAGATGCTTCCGTTTTCTATAGAAGGAATTATTTCCAGTTGTATTTCTTCATTAATTTAAAGGGGAGAAAGGCACACAATTTATTGACTCTGCATCCATCAATTTTGTGTGTCCAACTTACAGTAACATGAAATTATTCTATCGTATGACAATTTATATGTCGGTAATTGCATTTGTGTGGTGAATATGTGTGAAACCACAGCTGAAGGGCTCAGTTTTTTGTCAGGAAGACTCAGTGAATAAGTCAATAATTAGAATCCTCTGTTGTTCTACAGGAAACGTGCCACCCCGAGTGGAATGTCTCTGATCCTACACTGTGTGACAATGTCTCTAGTGAGAAATCCTACCCTCAGCCCCATGAGGACGCCGAGACAGGCGGGATGTCTTCTGAGGGTGATCAGAATGGCGAGAGCTACCTCACTCTGAAGAAGCCCTCTCCTGGAAAAAGTTCCTTGGAGTGCGTTATTCTCAGTTCACAGACAAAAAATTCCCCAATGGGGCACCTGCTAGGGAGAGGAGCACTGTTTATAGTGAGTCCCTCAAAGCAACATACCCTCAACCACAGTCACCGTGAGCAGAACCCATTTACGTGTAAGGAATGTGGCGGAGCCTCCCCATGTTCTCAGTACTGTGGTGTTCCCTTAGAAAACCACAGTGAACAGAATCCCCAGAGAAGTCAGCCCCGAAAACAAAGTGTGAGTCAAGGGTTACCCCATCATGACCATATGGATATAAATGCAAGAGTGAAACCTTATACATGTGAAGAATGTGGAAAGACCTTCAATAGACCAGCACATCTTATTTTGCATAGGAGAATTCATACAGGAGAGAAACCATATAAATGTCAGACTTGTGGGAAGGCCTTTATTCAGACCTCAGATCTTAATAGACACATGAAAACTCATAGTGGAGAGAAGCCTTATATATGTCAGGAGTGTGGCAAGGCCTTCACTCAGTCATCAAGCCTCAGTAGACATGCAATCATTCACACTGGAGAGAAACCTTATAGATGTAAAGAATGTGGAATGGCCTTTTTTTGGGCCTCAAGACTTAGTTTACATAGGAGAAGTCACACTGGAGAGAAACCGTATATATGTAAGGAATGTGGGAAGACCTTTGCTGTAGCCTCAAGTCTTAGTGTACATAGGAGAATTCACACTAAAGAGAAACCGCATATATGTAAGGAATGTGGGAAGGCCTTTGCTGAATCCTCAACACTTAGAATACATAGCAGAATTCACACTGGAGAGAAACCGTGTATATGTAAGGAATGTGGAAAGGCTTTTGCTAGCGCCTCAGGACTTAGTGTACATAGGAAAATTCACACTGGAGTGAAACCATATATATGTAAGGAATGTGGAAAGGCATTTGCTAGAGCCTCAGGACTTAGTGTACATAGGAAAATTCACACTGGAGAGAAACCGTATATATGTAAGGAATGCGGAAAGGCCTTTGCTTGGGTCTCAACATTTAGAGATCATAGGAAAATTCACACTGGAGAGAAACCGCATATATGTAAGGAATGTGGAAAGGCCTTTGTTAGAGCCTCAAAACTTACTGTACATAGGAAAATTCATACTGGAGAGAAACTTTATATGTAAGGAATATGGAAAGGCCTCTGTATGTCCTCAATACTTAATGTACATAGGAGAATACGCACAGGAGAGAAACCATATACATGTAAGAAATGTGGAAAGGCCTTTGGAGAAGCCTCAGATTTAGTGTACAAAGTAGAATTCACGCCAGAGAAAAAACTTATATATGCGAGAAATGTGGGAAGGCCTTCTGCCATTCAGAATCCTTGTTAAGCATGGGAAAATTCACACTGGAGGTAAACCTTATCAGTGTTCGACTTGTGGGAAGACCTTCATTTGGTGCTATTCTCTTACTCATTATGTGAGAATTCATACTGGAGACACACTGCATATATGTCAGTAATGTGGGAAGGGCTTCATGCACCCCTCACATCATAATAAATATATATAAATTCATACCGGATGATTTGATCCCTTATTAACAGTCTCTAAGGACAGAACAGGACAAGTCAGTCAAGCAAGTTTCCGTTGGACACAATGGTCAAGGGTGTTAAAAAAGTGCAGTTAAGAGGGAAGTAAGCCTGCCTGCTCGAAACAGGCTTCTCATGTTATTGAAAGGTACCTGCTGATTTTCACCCGGGCTACACCTATGCCAGTATTCTAGTGCTTAGAATTGCTTGTGTGTTAACTTGTAAATAATGAGCCCTGGTGATGAAAGTAAGGAGGAAGGTGACAGAATGAACAGGTACAGAAACACCCCCCTGCTCAGAGCTGACACAGCTCACTACTCTGTTATTGTTTGCTATGCTTCTGGCTTGGCCCAGAGGGGCTCTTTGGTGGGAATTATGACAGAAATCAACCAAGATGCAGCACTGAATTTTTTTTAAAATGGGGAAACAGGTGAACCTTCATTCTTCAGTCTTTCCTGTGTTAGAACTTGGAATGCTTGAGCACCCTGAAAATCCCGGTTTGGGAACTTGAGCGGCAGGTCACGCCAGCTTGTGGGGCACTTTCATGCTTTTTTAACTTGTTCTGGATATCCAGGCTTTAGGGGATGTGGAGCTTTTGAGGGGTGCATTGGGGGCTGTTCTGTGACTCAAGTATCATGGGTTATCCTGAGGCCCCCTGCAGCCACGATCGCAACCTTGTCCAAGATGGCACTGGAGTTTGGGCACATGGACTTCAGGCCTTAGTGTGAGGAGCCTGCAGAGAGTCGGGGTCTTGGCCATCTCATTCCTCCCTATTCGAGACTGCGCAGGACCCTGTTTGGAGCCTTTGGACTGGACATAACGCTTATCGAACCTCCAGATGTGTTCATGGGCAGCCGCCAAAGGAAAGGGACGCTTGCTATCGGTCATTTTCATTGGCTTCCGTGCTGGGTTTGGAACTTTGGGTCGTGTTTGGACAAGTGAGAGATATTTGCCTCTGAAAATTTACTCTTTGGATTATTATTATTATTATTTTTTGCTTTTTGGGTCACACCCAGCGTTTCACATGGGTTTCTCCTGGCTTATGCACTCAGGAATTACTCTTGATAAAGCTCAGGGGACCATATTGTTGCTGGGATTTTAAACCGGGTTGGTCATGGGCAAGTCAAACGTCCTACCCGCTCTGCTATCACTTCAGCCCCACTTTGGATTAATTTTACTAGCTTTTTTTTTTAATTCAGGGGAGTTGGAAGGGATTCTTTGATGCTCAAGGTTTACTTCTGGTTCTGCAGCTCAGGAATTATTCTTCAGTGCTGCTGGGTTCCTATGGGATGGGGAGGTTTGACCTGGATCAGCACAGTAAGCATCCTACTCGCTTTACAGTGAGTCCAACCCCACTATTGGTGTTTTTTTTCCCATATATAGAATTTCTACTTCCCGGGTGTATGGAACCACCAGCAGGTCAATCTGTGCCTGTAAGGCGAGTGCATCAGCAGAATGATGGCACCATCAGACTTCCAGATACTCCGAAATAGATGCTGTGCCTTTGGCCAGACAATAAAAA
The DNA here is from genome assembly GCF_029834395.1 of Sorex fumeus. Classification (NCBI taxonomy): domain Eukaryota; kingdom Metazoa; phylum Chordata; class Mammalia; order Eulipotyphla; family Soricidae; genus Sorex; species Sorex fumeus. Next base: position 2,241,368 of record NW_026606191.1, read on the forward strand.
CTTTGGGCAAAGTCTTCCAAGAAAGTAAACGGCCAAAAGTTAGGTATGTGCAAGACACACCAACAAACCATTTCCGGCTCAGCTATATAATTGGAGGCAAGGTCTCTCTGGTTCCTGATCAAACTCCTTAAAGGCTATGATCCCAGAGACTCAGAGACAAATCTCAGAACTCAGCGGCTTTTTGCAGAGATGCGCCCGGTTCCTGCAATGAGCTACCAGTGACAGACCACCACAAGGGGGACAGGGTGTGTCTCTCCGCCTGAGCCCACTTGGTGGCTTGGTGGCCACCATCTTCCAGAGGCCATTGGACAGGCTTGGGCCTGCAGTGACAAGACATGCGGGGCCTCATGGGATTGGGGTGGACTCTGCCCTTTCTTCCCCACCTCAATGAGACCTCGAGTCGCTGCCCATGTACGGAATCTCTGGCTTTTGATCACTCAGCCATGATCCCAGAGTCTAAGTAACAAATCTTCAGAACCCAGCGGCTTTCAGCAGAAATGTGTCTGGTCCCCACAGTAGGTTACCAAAGCTGGGTATTTCAGGTGGCAATAGGTTTCGCGCCTGGCGGCTCAGTGGCCACCATCTCTAATTGCATCTGGACGGTTCGGATTGGGACTGCTGTGAGGAGACATGCAGGGCCTAACTGGATGGTGATGGAGCCGGCCCTTTTCTCCCCACCCCAATGAAACCCCGAGTTGTTTGGCACCTATGATTGACCTCTGTGGCTCGTGATCAAGGTGCATAATTGCCATGATCCCAGATATTCAGAGACAAATCTCGAAACCCAGCGCCTCTTAGCAGAAATATGTCTGGACCCTGCAATAGGTTACTGTCCCCGGTCCACCCCAGGGGAAATTGGTGCTCTCCCCACAACTGCTTCCACTTGGCGGCTTGGTGGCTTCCATCCTCCGAAGTCCTTTGGAAAGTCAGGTTTGGGCCCTCACTCAGGAAGAAATGTGGGGCCTCTCAGGATGGGGTGGAGCCGGCCAGTTCCTCCCCTCCCCCAAAAGAGCCTATGTCATTCCCACGAATCGCCTCTCTGGCTCATGGTAAAGCTGTTTAATGGCCATAATCCCAGAGACTCTGGAACAAATCTCGGAACCCAGCAGGTTTTGGTAGAAATCCCTCCAGATTTAGTTGTTAAAATTTCAGAATTCCAAAATCATATGTTATTTTCAACCAGCAATCAAAAAAGTATTGTCGATTGTTGCATTTTTGCCAGATCTGAGTGCTGGGGTAAAATACCAAATAATAATGGTGGTCTCATGTCAAAATATTGAATGTAATCAAAGTAGAGAGAAGAATGTGGAAATTATCTGCCCCACAGTTAGTGGGAGGCTGTGGAATGGCGGTATACTTGGGTTTTAATGGTGGGAAATGGGCACGGTGAAGGGACGGGTGTTTCATTGTATGACCGAGAATTAAACCTGAAAGCTTTGTAATTGCTCTCCCATTTTTTCCCGTTTTCTACCATTTATTTAGAAATGGCCAGAGCAATAGTAGGGCAAGTAGGATGCTTTCCTTACATGTGGCCAACCCAGGACTCCTCCAGTCCACAACATTTTTGAGTTGCTCATTGGACATTGAGTATCCCCTTCTCATCGCTAGACCATGTTATGTGGAGGTGTGGCATGGGGTAGGGGTGTCTTCTCCCCGGATGTGTTCATTATGGAGAGATCCTGTGCTTTGCTTTCTTGACTTTGTTGTCATACTTCCTTATCTGTCAGGTATGTCGAGTAGTCCATGTGTTTCAAGGCCCTTGTATCCTCGGCTGTATAACTAGCCTGGCTGTACACCTAAAGGGTCAAGTCCACTTTCTGGACTCCACTCAGTCAATCTGACACCATGCATATCTTTGCCTTTGGGTCATTGTCATGGTTTTTTGAATATGGGAAGAAATTTAGTTTTCTTTTGTTTGGGAGCTTGGGGATGCTCAACAGTTATTCCTGGTGGTTCTCGTAAGTTGCCTTTGACAGTATTCAAGAATCAACCCCTGTCAGCCTCAAGCAAGGCAAATGCCTACCTGCTGTACGTTTGTACGCACCAAAAATTGTTTTATTGTGTGTATGTTAAATTGTGACTGTGAGCCCATAGTGAAGTTAATTAGGACGAGAACAGCAGTGCATCACGGTGGGTGCTCACCTTACAGATGCCGCCTACCTTCGATGTCCAGCATCCCCTATGGTATCCCAAGCATCACTGGGTCTGATTAAAAACAAAACCCAAAAGGCTTTTTTGGGGATTTCCGAGCTCCTCCTAGCAACACTTCCCGCAGAATTTTCCTTTCTGTAGACTTGCTTGGACTGTGAGAAGTATGGAGATGTCCTCCACCTGCTTGGTCATTCGACTGCATTCCATTCAACATTGGACTAATTCTCATTGTGCATTTTGTTTGATTTCAGATCTGAAATCACAGTTTTAGAATGTGGCATTACAGAAATTTCTTTAGGAACAGGGGTATTGCATACAAGTGTGCTGTAAGATTCTCTTGTTGAAACTAACTATTATGCCATTGGAGTGCTCAGTGGACCGAGCATGTGACATGAAAGGTGGGATACGGCTCCATCCCCACAACCATATCTATGGTCTCAGCATCACAGGAAAAATATCGGAGCCTAATGCTGGGATTAGAGGGTCCTTAATCTCAGTGGGTGCTGAAATATGGAAATTTATTTTATTGTATTATTTTTTTAAATTTTCATTAAAGTGCCAGTATTTTCAAAGTTATTGGTAGTTGTATTTAGGCGTACAATAATTGAACACCAATTCCCTCATCAGCTTTCCTCCACCCGTGTTCCCATATTCCCTCCCCACCCCAGTCCCCACTCTACCCCCGCCTGTCATCTGGACAAGCACATGACTAGGTTTCAGTGGTTACAGCTTAGATCTCTTGTTTTCAGTTCTGTTGCATCTGTGTTTTGGGTAAATGGCTACACCCCTCACTCATGTCACAGGCATGAATGAATCCCTGATCCCTGTAAACTTCTTGTTCTCTTTCACCCCAAATTTCTTTCCTTCTTTGTCTGGTTTCTCTCTAAACACTGGAATCAGGGATGATTTAAGCAGCCCCTTTACAGTACATTTCCATATCCAGTGTTCGGTATTCCACAGATGACAGAACATCATCCTGTTTTTGTTTCTTTTTCTGGCTAACTTCACTCAAGACAGTATCTTCCAGTTCCAACAGTGTTGCTGCATAAAACCAGTAATTCTAAAACCTAAAAAATATATCACTTGATCACTTGATCTCCCTTTATTCATCGATTTATTCGAGTGGGTGCCAGTAACGTCTCCATGCATGCCTGTTGCGTGCTAGTGTAGCCCAATGGCATCTGTTCATTCTAGGAACATGTAGACCCTCAAACCAATCATTCAGGGTCTTGACAAAGAAGTCTGAGCATCTTATAGGTGGGCGTCCTTGCAATCTTTTGACGTCCCGTGGAATCCAGTCAGTAATGGGTCTAGGCCAGTGTTGTCTGTAAACCTCATTACGTGTCTAGCCCATCTGATTTTTGATGCCTTGGCAGATGAGACAGCGTCCCTGATTCTTGACCGTTGACGGAGATCAGAACTCCGGATTCTATCTCTCATTTGAGTGATGCGTGATATTCCAAGCATAGCTCTTTCAATTCCTCTTTGAAAGACCTGAGTAGCGTTCTCATCCTGTTTTTGTAGGGCCCAGGTCTCTAAGACATATGTTAATGCAGGAAGAAGAGTGGAATCGAAGAGATGTGCTCGTAGCTGGAGGTTCTTTGTCCTCTTACTTTTTTCTTCAATGCTCTTGAAGGCATTCCAAGCCGCTCTCCTCTTCCTGCATAACTCAGGTGCCAAGTCACTCATCATTTTTTTTCTCGAACTAGGTATATATAACTGTTGCATTTGGAGATGGTGGTGCATTGAGAGCGAATGGAGCATCAGGAACGAGGCTGTTTCTCATAACCATTGTCTTCGTAAGATTCAGCTGTAGTCCGACCTTTCCATACTCACGGTCGAAGTACGTCAGCATTTGTGCCGCTTGGCTGATTTTTGGTGTTATTAGAACGCTGTCATCAGGAAAGCGGAGGTGGTTTAGTTGCCGACCATCTATCTTCACTCCCATTCCTTCCCATTCCCGTCATCACATGATGTTCTCGATGGTGGCACTGAAGAGTTTTGGTGAAATGGTATCACCCTGCCATACTCCTCTCTTGACATGTATAATTAATTCTTTGTAGAATGATGAGATCCTGGTAGTGAATCCGCAATACAGCTCATGGAGGATTCTGATGTATTGAGTTTGTACACCCTGATTTGCTAGGGTTTCTACGACCGCTTCCATCTCAACAGAAAAAAAGGCCTTCTTTAAATCAATGAACTTTAGACAGAGTGGCATCTTGAACTCCTGAGAAACCTCAATGAGCTTAGTAATCATGTGGATATTGTAGATGGCACTGAATCCTTTTGGGAACCCGGCTTGTTCACATGGTTGTTCTTCATCTAGTGTTCTGCTAATCCTATTCAAGATGACTCGAGTGAACAGTTTGCAGATGACAGACAATAGGCAGTTTGGGCAATAGTTGCCAATGTCATAGATGTCTCCCTTCTTGTATAGTAGTACAGTCTTGCTGGTTTTCCATTGGGATGGAACCTTGCATTCAGACAGGTAGCGTGTGAAGATCCGAGGCAGTGTATTGATGAGTACTGATGGTAAGTTCTTCAGGTGTTCAGGTCTGATCTTGTCTGGACCAGCTGCTCTTTGTTTCTTTACCGAAGAGACGGCGTGTTGAATTTTGGAGAGGAGAACATTGGGAATAATATGTCAATTGTGCAGAATGTGGTATGTTGGAAAGTGGACGTGGCTATTAAAGAGATCTGAGTAGAAGTCATAAATAATCTTCTCCATTGCCCTTCTGGAAGATGTGATAGATCCATCAGTAGTGATGCGTGATATTCCAAGCATAGCTCTTTCAATTCCTCTTTGAAAAAACTGAGTAGTGTTCTCATCCTGTTTTTGTAGGGCCCAGGTCTCTAAGATATATGTTAATGCAGGAAGAAGAGTAGAATCTTCCTTCCATTGCCCTTCTGGAAGATGTGATATATCCATCCGTCTTGTAGTTGGTGATGGACAGGCGGGCATTACGAAGGCTTTTCATGGCTTCTGCCGCATCTACCAGCATCGCTGTTCTCCTGTCTTTGATGTCATCCTTGATGGCTTCTCTGCATTGTTTTGCGCGCTTGGAAGTCTGCTTGCTGTTTCCTGAGGCATGTTCCAATCCACGTTGTCGAATAAGTTCAAGATTGATCGAATAAAGGCGGGTTTTTAGTGTTTATCGCTCTCGGCCCCGAGAGTCCCAGCAGCAGGAATCCTGGAGCAATGATGGTGTGAGCCTCTCCCCATCTAAGTAAATAGAACAAGATAACAGAAAACTCATTGATCCTCGAGAGGAATCTTCTGCAGGTGAGATATTTTCAAAGGTCTGTCTCGGCTATGTGGGGATGCATCATTGCCTTCGCACGTGTATCCCACTAAGCTATCCCACTAAGCTCCACACTAAGCTAGTACCAAACCCAGTCTCGGGCCCCTTTTATTTTCACTCTAAACTGGTGCTTCAATTTTCTGCAGAGGGAGTTATTTCCATTTACTGTGTCTGTTCTTTGAGTTGGAAAAAATACACAGCTATGTGACCTGCCGTCGGTCTATTTTGCTTGTCCATCTTGCTGAAACGTTAGGTCGTTGCCTGGAAAATCCATCCACGTGTCAGAATTGCAACCAAGTTGGGTAAATGTTAGAAACCAACCTGCAGGTCTAGAATTTTGTTGACGAGAAGACTATCAGACACAGCACAGTAATTGGAAGTCTTATCTGCTGTTCTTCAGGTAACAGCAGCCCAGGTGGAATTCTTCTGGTCATGCACACTGTGTCAAAATCTCGAGTGAGCAGGTATGCCTTCAGCCCCATGAGGATGCCAAGACAGATGGGATGTCTTCTGTGTGTTACCAGTAGAAAGTGAGCGCCCATGCTGCAAACAAGCGCTCCCCTGGGACAAGCTACTCAGAGACAGTTCTGCTCAGTCCATGGACACAAACTGCCCAGGGGAGAAGCCCCTGAACTGTGGGAGAGGAGCACTGTTTATAGTGAGTCCAGTTATGTTCCAGTTATGTACTCCACAAGATATGAAAACTGGAATAGAACCCAGGTTACCCAAGTAAAAGAAAGCTCTCACACTGTTTGGCTCTCCATACAGTCCCACGAACATGCCTGAGTGCTTCCTGAGGGCAGAGCCAGGAGAACCTCTGCGCATTGCTGGATTTGTGGCCCCCAAACCATGAACAAACCAAATAAAACCAAAACACCCTCAGTCCCTTATTGAAGGATAATCTCACCCCAACGTGGGTGTTTCTGAGCTGTATCTTGCTGTATCCATGCTGCCTCTTCCTCGTAGAAGAGGGTTGGGTACCCTCAGAACATAGGGTGATGAGGTGTGGGTTGCCCATAACAGGAACTATTTCTAAATGGTTTGGTCACAGACATAACAAAGTGGCTTCAGGTGTTTTTTAGCTCAGAGTGTCACAGTCACTGTCCTCCCATTGTTCATTGATTTGCTCAAGGAGGGCCGGGTAACATTTCGAGACTTGTTACTGTGTTTGGCATATCAAATACATCACGGGTAGCATGACAGGCTTTGCCGTGTGGGCAAAATACTCTTGTTAGCTTGCCGAGAGGGTGGAGGAATCGAACCCAGGTGGCCATGTCGGCCACATGCAAGGCAAACGCCCTACCCGCTGTGCTATCGCTCCAGCCTTGCAAGTTTGCCTTGCTCTGTCCACATCAGGTTCAATCCTCTGCACCCCACTTGGTCTAGAGGCAAAGAAGGAGCATCCCACTCAACCCCCGAGGTGATTCAGCCATGTATTCCACAAGATCTGAAGGCTGGAATCGAATGGTGGTCACCCATGTGAGAGACTCGTACCCTCAAGGCTCTCCTACCACTGCCCCTTTGAACCTCTGTGTTTGATATTTAAGTACCCCGTACTTAACACAGAAGCACTTTAGGGTGGAAAATTCTTAGAGAAATGGGCCTGGAGAGGGACGGAATCGCTCACAGCTCCATCTCATGGCATTTCAGCATAACTTCCGCGGTTCAAATTTTCCGATATTTAAGATTTTCAGCCCTTCTCTTTGCTTAAATGTTAAGTATGGGGTCATTAAGGATCCAGCACGCAGCTTGGGCCGCTGCAACGGGAGCAGAGCGGATAGGGCTTTTGCCTTGCATCTAAAGCACCAGGGTTAGTCATAGAATTCCCCTGAAGTTCTTCAGTCATGTCCATAGTGATTCCTGAGTGCAGAGGCAGGAGAAGGCCCTGATCATATCCGGGTGTGGCCACAACCATAAAGGAACAAACAAGAAGGAAAAGTAAAACACAGAGCTAGAGTTCCATGATGGCGAATTCCAACACCTCGACTTGTGGGTGTCAGAACTGTATATTCTTCCATTCCCCACAACGGTGGAGAAGACAGAGTACCCTCATAATGTGGGGTGATGGGATGTAGGTTGCCCATAACAGGAAACTTTCAAAGGGCTCGGTCACAGGCATCACAAGGTGCATTCAGAACCTTTCTTGTACAGAGAGAAAAGAACAATTAATGTGAAAAAATGAACATGCCTTGCTCATTTAAGTTTCAGTTCAATCCTCTGCACCCCTCCAGGTTTAGAGACAAAGTTAGGGCAACCCACTCGACCCCCAAGGCGATTCAGCTATCCACCCCACAAAGATCTGAAGGATGGAATCGAACCCAGATTACTCAAGTGAAAGACAAGCAACTGCAGGCTTTTCTTCCTACTGCTGCACCTGTGAAAGCGTCTTACTTGATCCTTAATTACCCCATACTGAACACTGCAGCAAACCCATGGGTGGAAAATTGTTAGAGAAACGAGCACGTTTTGTTACTTTATGTTCTCCAGATGAAAGCAATCTTTCTATGTCTGTCCCTTTCTTTCAGATTAACACCCAAGAATAGCCGAGACAAGTGCCAGGAGGTTTACTCCAACACATGGAGGCCAGCCGCACATGCTAGGGAAAAGGCAGCTCAGATAGAGAAGGGAGCACCAAATAAAGGGTGCTAGGAGGATCCTCCCAGCATGGGAGACGCATGCTGAATGTTAACTATAGACCGAACATGATTGCCACTCAATGCCTCATTTGCAAACTACAGCACCCAAAAGGAGAGAGAGAACAAAAGGGAATGCGTGGCCACAGAGGTAGGGTGGGATGGGGGGATGGGAATGGGAGGGACTAACTGGGATCAGTGTTGGTGGAGGGAAGGGTATTCGATAATTGTATAACTGAAACCCAAGCACAAAAATTTGTAAGTCTACAACTGTACCTCATGATGGTTCACTAATAAAAAATAAAAAGTAAATAAATAAATAAATAAATAACAAAGAAACGATCCCAGAGAGGGACAGAAACGCTCACAGCGTCATTTCGTGGTGTATCACCAGAACTGCCGCGGCCCAGCTTTCCCATGCTTTAGATTTCCAGCCCATTTCTTTGCTTCAATGTTAGGAATAGGGTCATTAAGGATCAAGCAAGCCACTTGGGTCGCTGCAGCAGGAGCAGAGCGGTTAGTGCTCTTGGCTTGCAGTCACAGGCCCCGGTCCGTTCTCTGGCTCTCCATACAGCCCCACCATCATGCCGGATTCCTGAATGCAACATCAGGAGAACCTCTGTTGTTGCTGGATTTGTGTCCCCCAAACTATGAACAAACCAAATACAACCAAAATAGACCCAGTCCCTTATTGGGGGATTCCCTCACCCCATCGTGGTGGTTTCTGAGCTGTATCTTGCTGTATCCATGCTGCCTCTTCCTTGTAGTAGAGGTTTGGGCTCCCTCAGAATGTGGGGTGCTGGGGTGTGGGTTGCCCATAACAGGAAATATTTCTCAATGGCTTGGTCACAGACATAGCAAAGTGGCTTCAGAAGGTTTCTAGCTCAGTTAAGAGAATAAAAATGAAACTAAATGACTTTGCCTTGCACTTTCAACGTCAGTTCAATCCTCTGCACCCCTCGTGGTCCATAGACAAAGCGGGATCAACCCACTCGATCCCCAAGAAGATTCTTTCTTTGGCTCTTCATTGAGCCCCACCATCATGTTGGAGTGATTCCTGAGTGCAGAGCCAGGAGTAACCCTGAGCATTGCTGGTGTTGGGCCTCCAAACCATGAACAAACCAAATAAAACCAAAACAGCCTCAGTCCCGTGATGGCAGATTCCACCACCCTAACTTGGTTGGTTTTGAGCTGTATCTTGCTGTATCCCTGACCCCTTTTCTCTGTAGAAGAGGGTTGGGGTATCCTCAGAATGTGGGGTGATGACATGTGGAGTTGACCATAACTGGAGACCTTTCCAAAGAGCTGGGCCACAGACAGAGCAAAGAGGGCTCATAACTTTTCTTGTTCAAAGTGAACAGAACAACGACAAAATAATCTCACCCTGCTTGTAACCGACCAGATTCAATCCCAGGATCACCTGGACTCAGGATCATTTTATGGGGTACTGTGATTGGAATCCAGGTGGGCTGTGTGTGACCAGCTTCTTCTCCCATGCTGTTCTATCACTCCATATATACATGTATGTATGTTTGTTGGTGGTACACACCAGGTAGTGCGCAGGGCTTACTCCTGGATTTTCAATTTGATGGTGCTCAGGGGACCATTGGGAGTTCTGCGGATTGAACCCAGATTGACCACATACAAGGCAAGTGCCCACGCCACTGTACTACCCCTCTTGTCCATACTCTGGATTTGAAATTGTGTTTCTCAAACTGCCTCCTGTGTTTTTTCTTGTAGGCAAGAGTCCACTGGTCAGGCGTTTTCATGAGGTAGCGTGTTGGCTGGACAATGCTCTCTGATGGTCTTACCGGGCTTTTCCACTTTCCAGTGTTTGTCCAGTTCTCTGGGCTGGTGCTAGGCCAGTTCCTCTCTGCATTTCCAGGGCTGGCTTCAGAGTCACTGCTTCACCCATTCTTGATTACTTCCTCACGAAACTCAATGTCAGGTGCCATGTACCAACTTGCCTGTTTGATCTTGAATCAACCCATATGTGTTTTTCCTGATGGACTGTGTTTGAGAGCATTGTTTCAATGGTTGACTAACCAGTACAGAATCAGGACTCTGGTCCTTACCCCCAGCCCCCACTGTGACCCACCACTCCAGCAGCTACGTCTCCACTACTTTATCCAGTCCAGCCACCTAAGAGCACCGACTCACCTGGATGGTCACTGATGGTCTCTCTGCATCTGGCCCTTTAAGGATACTGGCGGGTGCAGAAGTGATGTCACAGAACTGGTGCTTTCAGCATCCTTTCTATTCTAGTGGTTGCCTGGCTCAGGCCACCATTGGTGTCATGGGTGGAGGAGGAATTGATGGCTCTTTTGATAGGGGCACTGTGGAGGCCGATTTTGTGGCCCGACACTAGCGGCCTCCAAGTCTCCTGCACTGTGAGTGGCAGAGCTGGTGCACCTGGGGGCACGATTTTGCACTTCTTTTTCACTCGTATCTGATATCCAGGTGGTTCCTGAGGTATAGCAAAGGATTTAGGGGGACCTAGAGGCTTTGGGCAGTGGAGTGGGGCCTGTGCCAGGGTGCAAGTTTCGCATGTGTGAGCAAGTGGTTGGGTGAGGTTTGCAAGTGAAGCTTTTTTTTTTTGCTTTTTGGGTCACACATGGCGATGCACAGGGGTTACTCCTGGCTCTGCACTCAGAAGTTACTCCTGATGGTGCTCAAGGGACCATATGGAATGCTGGGAATCAAACCTGGGTTGGCCACGTGCAAGGCAAACACCCTACCCACTGTGCTATCTCTCCAGCCCCTTTGTGTTTTTCTTTTAGAGAAATAGTTGATTTCTGGGTTGTATGTTGGTGTTGTCGAAGCCTTGCTTAGGGTCACTCCTGATGCGGTGGAAATAATTAACTTAGAAAGGACCAGAGCAATAATACAGCCAGTAGGGTGCTTGCATTGTATGCGGCCAACTTAAGTTCCATCTACACCTGGTATTTCACATAGTCCCTCAGCCCCAGTAGGACTGAGCCCTGATCCCAGAGCTGCAGTAACCCCTGAGCACTGCCAGTTGTGGTTCAAAATTGAAACACATGGACACACAGAGACAAACACACACATACTATGTGAGAACAACAAAAGGGACTACTAGTATTTAAGAGAAAATACGGATTTCTGCAGCATAGAAAACAAAGAAAAGGGGGCTTAAGGACTTGCTTTAAATGTTTCACTCTAGAATTTCTCTTTACATATGAATGTTGGATATGTACCCTAAGTGTTTCGGGATTGGTCAGTGAATTGCCAACTTTTCTTCCCCTCAGAGAAGGTTGCGCTTTAGAGCACTTAGGTTACTCTTTAGATCACTCCCAGTCCCCCGAGTTTATCTTTAACTTATAAGTCAAACATTCTGGTGACTCTAGTCTTTGTATCTGTAGTCATTTATTTGCATTTCTCTTTCCCCTCTAACATATATAAAGTATGATCTATTACTATAGAGCAATGCTCTTTGCTTCAAAAAGGAATAAAGTTAATATGAAGTGCCTAATATTTGAGGTTTAATTGACTTTAGAATATATTTACTTCTGGGTATTCATCATAATTACTTGACTCAGGCTTCACGTACCGTATTTTCGAACTCCAGAAAACTGGATCCAACCGAGAATCTCTGGTTTGACCTGGGGCAAGCATCAAAGCTACATTGGCTTCAATATCTAGAATCAGTCTAGAAATCATAAAGTACGGTCTTGTTTCCAATCCGTCATGACCTAAAAGACCAGACCCCATTGTGTATCAAGACTAAGGGCTCCATGTGGAATTTATGGAAAAACGCACAGTCATCTTTTACCATTAGTTCCTGGACCCAGAGAAGTAATTTTTGGAATGTTTCTTATTGTGTGTATCCAGGTAACTGCAAATATTGATAAGAAGTAAACTTGATTCTTTAATACGTACACATAGGGAAAGAGAAAAGCAACACAGATCTTGTAACCCCCGAGTGAATTTATCAGACAGAACATCTCCTTGAGTTAATTCCCCACCCCACCCCCCCAAAGAATTGCCTCTGTTGAAAATCTTGACCTCTGTAAATGGTAAATCACAATACATGCAGTCCTGTACCTCGATCTCCCTGAGATTTTCTATAAGTATGCTATTCGATTCTGAATTAAAGGTTCACTGTGCTCTGGTCCATCTGCCATCAGTTGTTGTGGTCCCCTTGTCTTTGTTTCTCTGGAGAGCGGAACACCAAACACCTCATACTATGGGACCTACCAACTCACTATTCTTCACATCTGGCGACCTGGGAAGGTGCCTCAGAATTCACACTTGAGTATTTCTTGTTCTTGTTTCCTTTCATTAGAGTTACCTTTTGACGTTACAGTATTTTTGGTAAACACCCTTCTTTGTGGCTTATTCCTACCTCTGACCTAAAGGATCACTTCTGTCAAAGGTCTGGAGCCCATATATGTGCTAGTGTATTGAACCTGGGTCAGTCAAGTGCAAGGTGAATGTTTTATCTGCTGTATTACCACACCAATCCACAAGATATTATATTCATGGTTTAAAAGTAGACCCAAGGGGTATGGTTGCCGCCAGTAGGTCAATCTGTACCTGTGAGGCGAGTGCATCAGCAGCCTGATGGCGCCTTCAGACTTCCAGATACCCCAAAATTGCTGCTGTGCCTTTGGCTAGACCTCAAAAATTTGGGGCAAAGCTTAACCAAGAATGTAAACGGCCAAAAGTTAGGTATGTGGGAGACACACCCACAAACCACCTCCGGCTCAGCTATAGAATTGGAGGCATGGCCTCTCTGGTTCCTGATTGAACTGCTTAATGGCCATGATCCCAGAGACTCAGAAACAAATCTCGAAACCCAGAGACTTTTGGCAGAAATGCACCCGGTACCTGCAGTAGGTTACCGGTGCTGGGCCAACCCAGGTGGGAAAAGGTTTCATGCCTTGGCCTGTTTCCCCTGGTGGCCCAGTGGCCGCCATCCTTCAGCGGCCACTGGACAGTCAGGTTTGGGCCCACAGTGACGAGACACGCAGGACCTCACAGGATGGGGGTGGAGGCGGTCTGTCCTCCCCACCGCAACAAGACCCCAAGTCATCGCCCACGAACAGCCTCTCTGACTCCTGATCAAGATGCTTAACAGTCATGATCCCAGAGATTCAGAAACAAATCTCAAAACCCAGTGGCTTTTGGCAGAAATGTGTCCGGACCCCACAGTACGTTACTGTCACCCGGCCACCCCAGGGAGGAAAGGGTGTTGTCACTCCACCTACTCTCCCCTGGCGAATCAGTGGCTGTTATCCTCCAGAGGCCATTGGACAGTCAGGCTCAGGCCTGCAGTGACAAAACTTGTTGGGCCTCATGGGATGGGGGGGAACCAGGCCTGTCCTCCCCACCCCAACGAGACCCCAAGTCATCGCCCACGAACGGGCTCTCTGACTCCTGATCAAGCTGCTTAACGGCCTTGCTCCCAGAGACTCCGAAACAAATCTGAAAACTCAGTGGCTTTTGGCAGAAATGTGTCCAGACCCCGCAGTAGGTTACTGTTCCCGGGCCATCCCAGTGGGGAAAGGGTGTTGTCCCTCTGCCTGCTCCCCCCTGGCGGCTCAGTGGCCGTCATTCTCAGAGGCCATTGGACAGCCAGGTCTGGGCCCGCAGTGATGAGACATTTTGGGGCTCACGGGATGGGGGTGGAGACGGGCCTGTCCTCCCCACCCCAATGAGACCCCAAGTCATTGTCCACGAACGGCCTTTCTGGCTCCTGATCAAGCTGCTTAACGGCCATGATCCCAGATACTCAGAAACAAATCTTGAAACCCAGCAGCTTTTGGGAGAAATGTGTCCGGACCCCGCAGTAGGTTGCTGTTGCTGGGCCACCCAAGGTGGGAAAGGGTGCTGTCTTTCCAACAGCTTCCTCCTGGCTCCTCGGTAGCCGTCATCCTCCAGCGGCCATTGGACAGTCAGGCTGGGGCCCCCAGTGACGAAACTTGTTGGGCCTCAGGGGATGGGGGTGGAGCCGGGCTTGTCCTCCCCACCCCAACAAGACCCCAAGTCATCACCCACAAAAGGCCTTTCTGGCTCCTGATCAAGCTGCTCAACGGCCATGATCCCAGAGACTCAGGAGCAAATCTCGAAACCCAGTGGCTTTTGCCAGAAATCCCTCCAGATTTAAGTGTTAAAATTTTAGAATTTCAAAATCACATGGCCTTACTGCAGCCACACGACATCATATGTTTTTCATAACCAGCAATAGAACACAAATTGTCTACTGTTGCCTTTTCAGCAGATCTAAGTGTTGGGGTAAAATCTCAAATAATAATGGTGGGTCTGGTGTCGAAATATTGAATGTGATCAAAGTAGAGTAATGTGAAAATCATCTGCCCCAAACGTAAGGGGAGGGTGTGGGATGGGGGTATACTGGGGTTTTTGGTGGTGGAGAATGGGCACTGGTGAAGGTACGGGTGTTTCATTGTATGACCGAGACTTAAACCCGAAAGCTTTGTAACTTCTCATGGTGATTCAATAAATAAAATTGTAAAAAAAAATGAAAAAAAGTAAGGTGGAGTTCATGCACAATTCAATCAGCTAATCAGTGACTGAATAAATAGCAGTACTCCTACATTAAAAAAAAGTAGACCCACTCCAGAAATTCCAGTTGTGAGACACACGTAAAATCATGGCTCATAGTAAACACCCTGGATATTTCGATAGTTTTGTGATACAAGACACTGTTTACATGGTTTTCAGAGCTGTTCCTGCAAAACAGGAGCAAGTGCTGGAGGAGGCTCATGTGATGATTTGGTATTACAGTAAATCGGGACCAGGATGACCTAGGTCCAGCAGATCAGACATGGGGCACCTGGGACTCACCCGAGTGCAGAAGTGACCTTGTTCCCTGGAAGACAGCTCCCAGGCCCATGACCCCGCCCATTATACAAGAGGGCAGCTGAAGGTTTGTCCACCCTGAGTCCCTGTGACTGCCCCCATGCAGAGCCACTAATGGGCCTGTTGTCACTGTGACCTGCAGGGGCCATCTCTGCATGGGAGCTCCTGGCCTAAGAGTTAGTCCCTGGCCTTAGGTACCTTCCTGTAGGGCCCTGAGTCGATTCCCGGGGCTCGGGCAGGGCTGTAGTTTCCTCCCCTGTAGGCTGAGACTAGCCCTCCTGTCCCAACAGGCAGCCTGGTCACAACCCACTTCTCTGTCCCCTGGAGAGGGAGGAGCATCTGGCAATGTATCCCTGCGGATGGGTCTGTGAGCCAGTGACCAAGTGTCTGGCAAGTCACTACATTTCTTGCTCCAATGCAGGGACTTCCTGGTTGGGGGCGTGGCTGGCTCTGCTCCTCTGGTGCTCACGGCTCAGGTCTTTCCATGGATACTCCTGCTGATCTACAGGAAAAACAAAGGGAAGAGTTGGTGACGTGCCCTCTGCCACACCATCCTCAGGCATGAGAGCGACAAGATGACCCAGTGCAGTGACAGGAGCGCACAGGCTTATCGGGTCTTGGGTTGTTTCAGGAAGGAGACGTGGGATGTGGCTCCGAGCCTGAGTGCCCGGCTCTCTGCTGTTTGAGGCCGTAGGGCTTCAAGCTCCTGGATCCAGGCATCTGTGCCAAGTTCCTGCTCCCCTTCTTCCCCCTTGGACTGTCCATCATGGAATGATCTGTGCTTTAATTTCCTGACTTTGTCGTTAATCTTCCTTATCTGTCAGGTGTGTAGAATAGTCCATGGGAATCTCAACCTTCAGTCTTCCTTTATGTGCCTCAGCAGGGTGGCTGTGGAGCCTGCAACTCCGGGTCCCCTTTTCTGGAGCAGTCAGAACCCCTCTGCCCTCTCTAACACCATGCTTATCTTTGCCCTAGGATCATTATATGTTTTTGAGTATCTAAGAAGTTTATTGTCGTTTAGGTTTTGGGCCCAGCCATAGTAATACATGACTCCTTGTGTGTCTCAGGTGTAACTCCTGGCTGTGCGCTCAGGAATTATACCCGAGGTGTTCAGGGATCTGAGATCTGAGCCTGTCTGCCTCAAGCTAAGCACATGGTCTCTCTCCTGTTCTTTCGTGTTCCTCTTAGTGATATTTTTGCCTTTGTGTTAAAGTAATGAATAAGTCCATATCAAAATTAGTTTGGATCAGGACATGGATAGCAGGGAGCGCACTTGCATTTTAGGCAGCTGACTGATTTTTGATCCCCTGCATTTAATGTGGTCCCAGTATCTGGTCTGGTCAAAATACAACACCCAAAAGCTAGTTTGGATAATGTCTAGGTCATCACAGTGATCACCCAAAATATCTACCCTTTTCTGTGGGCCTGTTTGGACTGTGAGAACTATCAAGATGTCCGCTATATGCTGTACCTCATTCTACTATCCAGTGAGTAACTCTTACATTCTGTTTTGTTTGATTTCAGAAATCAAACCCCAAATGTGGGATTCAGTATTACCACATTTTGATGCAGTACAACAGGATCATCGAGTACAAGTGAGCTGGAAAGGTTTGCATGTTCAGAATAAATTATTATGCCACTGGGATTTTCAGTGGACCAAGCATGTGGCTTGAATGGGGGCACCTGGTATCCTTTGCTGTCAGCAGATCTCCAGACTCTGGACATCACAGGGAGGAAATCCACAGCCTTATGCCAAGAGTAATAGGCTCTTAGCCTCAGTGGGTGATAAATTCAGTAATTTTAAGATTTAAAGACATTCTGTTTTTTTCAATACCAAAATAATACTGAGTTTTTTTTTATAGAATGTAAGCAGAGGTGAACATTGTTGAAAAGTACTGGGTTTTTGGCCCTAGTAGTAGTGTAGTGGGAAGTGCACTGCTTTGTCTATGGATGGAACCAGGTTCTATACCCAGCACCCAATATGGTCCCCACAGCCCCACTAGGAGTGATCTATAAGCACTATTTTGTGTGACACTGCCCCAACAAATAAATACAAAAAACTCCCCAAAACCTCATTGATTAACATTAACTGACATTAACTCAATTAGGTTTGATGTCTTCAATGGCCCCTGTGTTCTCAGTTTTGTGGGGATTCAGCCTTGCTTTCATACATGCATCCTGAGTTCCATACTGAGTTACAACCGAACCCAGACTCTGGTTTATTTTTATTTGTTTGAAACTGGTGCTTCCATTTTCTGTATAGGAATTATTTTCACGTAATGTGTTCTTCATTGAGTTGAGAAAGAAATGGACAAGTTAATGACAAACACTTCTGTCAATTTTGCATGTCCTTCTTCCAAAAACATTTTGTCATTCCACGAAAAGCCATACAGGTTTCGATAATTAGATTTGCCTGGTGGAAATGTTAGACACCAAACCTGCAGGGCTTGACATTTTTTTTGACATGGAGACTCTCAAGAAATCAAGAAATAATTAGAATCCTCCTCTGTTGTTCTCCACGGAAGCAGCCAGCCTCGATGGAATGTCTCTGATTCTATGCACTATAACAGTCTCTAAACACTGAATCAGGGATGATTTAAGCACACCCTTTACAGTACTTTTCTGCATCCAGTGTTCTGCATTCCACAGATGGGTGCATCATTTTGTTTGTGTTTCTTTTTCTGGCTAACTTCACGCAACGCGTATCTTCATTCCGACCCTGTTGCTGCATAAAATCAGTAATTCTAAAACCTAAAAATACCTTATTTGTATTTATTTTTTTGCTTTTTGGGTCACACCCAGCGATGTTCAGTGGTTACTCTGGGCTCTCCACTCAGTAATTACTCCTAGCGATGCTTAAGGGACCATATGGGATATCCGAGATTGAACCCAGGTCGGCCGCGTACAAGACAAACACCCTACACCTGTAGTATGGCTCTGACCCCCCGAAATCTCTTTTTAATACAGGGGAAATACTGTGATTTTAGATCTGATATACAGAAAAGACAAGTGGCGATTGTTGAAAAGAACCTGATGGTGCAGCACTATTGATTTTGCGTTAGGAAGGGTACTTGCTTTGCACCAGGAAGGAAACCTGGACTCCTTCCCAGCACCCCACATGTCCCTCAGAGCCCCAGCAGCAGGAATCCCTGAGCAGTGCTCGGTGTGACCTTCTCCCCACCTAAGTAAACAGAACAAGAAACAAAAACCTCATTGATCCTGGAGAGGAATCTGCTTCAGGTGAGATGTTTTCACAGTGTCCCTCTCGGGTGTGTGGGGATGCATCTTTGCCTTCGCACATGTATCCTGGGCTCCACACTGAGCTGGAACCAAACCCAGTCTCAGGTCCCTTTTATTTTCAGTCTAAACGGGTACTTCATTTTTCTGCAGAGGGAGTTATTTCCACTTAATGTGTCTGTTCACTGAGTTCAAAAAATTTATATAGCTCTGTAACCCCGCATCGGTCAATTTTTGCTTGTCCGTCTTATTGAAACATTAGTCGTTGCTTGGAAAATCCGGTCTCATGTCATAATTTCAATTAAGGGGGTTAAATTTTAGAAACCAACCCGCAGATGTGAATTTTCTGGACGAGGAGACTCTCAGGCACAGCAAACTAATTGGAAGCTTTCTCTGCTGTTCCTCAGGGAAGCAACCAGCCTGGGTGGGTTGTCTGATCATGCACACTGTGACAGAATCTCGAGCAACCAGTTGTATCCTCAGCCCCATGTGGATGCCAAGACAGGTGGGATGTCTTCTCTGGGTGACCAGAAGGAAGGGAGCGCCCTTGCTGCAAAGAAGCTTTCCCCTGGGAAAAGCTACTCAGAGACCGTTGTGCTCAGTCCATGGACACAAACCATCCCAGGGGAGAAGCCCCTGGACGGTGGGAGAGGTCACAGTTTATAGAGAGTCCTTCACTCCAACAGTCTCCTAAGTCACCATGGTACAAACCCGTCCAAATGTAAGGAATGTGGGGGAGCCTTCCCAGGTCCTCGACACCTTGACATCTCCTTCGAAACCCACAGAGGTGGACAGAATCCCTAGGAATGTCAGCAGCAAGAACAAACTTTGCGTCCAGCACTACCCCGGTGTGACCATGTGAACATCCACACAGGACAGAAACCATATACGTGTCAAGAATGTGGGAAGGTCTTCCATCAATCCCGATACCTTATTGTACATAGCAGAGTTAATACTGGAGAGAAACCATATGCATGGAAGGACAGTGGGAAGCCCTTTGCTTCTTACTCAAGCCTTTTATTTTTTATTTTTATTTATTTTATTTTATTTTGCTTTCTGGGTCACACCTGGCAATGCACAGCGGTTACTCCTGACTCTGCACTCAGGAGTTACTCCTGGCGGTACTCAAGGGACCATCTGGGAAGGTAGGACTCAAGCAAGGCAAATGCCCTACCCGCTGTGCTATCTCTCCAGCCCCTCAAGCCTTTTTTAAGCACAAGAAAATACATACTGGAGAAAAGCTTGTTATATGTGAGGTTTGTGGGAAACCTCTTCGGTACCCGTCACTCCTCATTACACATAGGGAAATTAAGAGTGAAAGAAACCTCATAAATGTTGGTGTTTGGTAACGCCTTCACTCAATCCTCAGCCCTGACTCTGCATGTGAAAAATCATTCTGGAGAGAAGCCTTATATATGTCGGGGGTGTGTGAAGGCCTTTACTTGATCCGCAAAGCTTACAGTACATAGGAGAATTCACACTGAGGAGAAACTATATACATGTGCAGAATGCGGGGAGACCTTTGTTTACATCTCCACCCACTTACTACATCCTCAGACACTGCTCGTAACAAAAGGCTTACACAACAAAACTTTATGTATGTAAAGAATGTGGGAAGACCTTCTTATTTCCCTCTGATCTTTGGAAACATGGTCAAATTCATATTGAATGACTAATATACATTTACAGTGTCAGATCAGGACCTCTCAGTAGAACCTCTTGTTTGGCCAAGCGAGTGGGGAGTGCAGAAAGTGTACTTCGTGGCTGCCACAAAAGTGCCACAAGCACAATGTTTTGAACATCTCAAATCTATGGAATCCCAAAAACTCTGGCAGGGAGTAAGAGAATGCTTGGGGTCCTTCCAAATGTGCAACAGGTTGGGTGTTTGCCTTGCATGTGGTCGACACGGGTTTGATACCCAGCATCCCCCATGGTCACCTGAGCACCGCCACAAGTAATCCCTGAGTATCAAGCCAGCGGTAACCCCTGTGCAACATCCCGTGTGATGACAAAAAGCAAAAAACTGTATAGAGGGGAAAGATGTGTGAGGATGACCATGATGGGAAAAAGGGTCAGATAAAGGAGACAGAACTCTGAGAAATCTCTTGGCTTCCCCTGGCCAACCTGGGTTCCATCCCCCACACCATAGAAAGCCTTGCCCTCCCCACAGCTTTAGTTGTGCTGTGGCCACTCCCAAATAAAGTCAGGACACTGGTATGTGTTGGGGGCTGCAGAGTTGGGCAAGGATCAGGGGTCTCTCTGCAGAGAGCTTGGAGAGTCCTGGGGAGCTTCAGTAGGTTCTGGAAGGGGGAGAGGGTCAGGGATGGACATTCCTGAGAGAAAGGACCCTGGGCAGGGACGAATATATTAAATAGCGCCGTCTTGTGGTGACGGAGGGGATGAGGTGCCTCCCGGGTTTACAGGGAAGATTTCCAGAGCTGGATTTTGCTTCAATGATTAACGATCAAGCCTCATGCAATAGAGCAGGTGGAAAGTGGGTAGAAAAGTGCTCCCCTTGCAGCAGTTAAACTGGGTCCAAATCCAGGCACCCCCTTATAGTTCCGTGAACACCTACAGGGGTAATTAAGGAAAGAATATCCAGGAGTTACCCCAGAACATTGCCGGGTGTGGCCCCCAACCATAATCTATCAAACGAAAACTATAACCTCAGTTTCTTTGTCAGCGGATTCCTTCACCTCAAGCCTGGAGTTACAACGAGCTGAATCTTGCTTCGACCTCACCAGCTACACACAGAACAGAGAAATGACTTTTATCGAAATGTAGGGTGATGAGGTATGGGGGTGACCAAGAGAGGAAATCTTTCAGATGGGGTTCTTCGAGATAGAAGACGGGGGGGGGGAGGCAATGCTTTGTGCTCAACACAGGTCAATTCCCAGCATTGTGTAGGGTTCTCGAGTGCCCGCAGTAGGTCTGTTGTGGCCACCGACCCCTCTCCCCAATAAAGAACCCAGTGTCACTTGCCCAGATAGTCAGTATGGTGGGTGGGGAGGGAACGAAGATCATGTTTTCTTATGTGGCTTCAAACCCCACTAGGAATAGCAAATTCTGGACACCTAATTAAGAAACCAGAGACTCTTGTGGGGTCAGAGAGTGTGCGGGTGGGGCTCTGGAGGGCAGCAAGCATCTGTTT
Organism: Sorex fumeus; assembly: GCF_029834395.1. Taxonomy (NCBI): domain Eukaryota; kingdom Metazoa; phylum Chordata; class Mammalia; order Eulipotyphla; family Soricidae; genus Sorex; species Sorex fumeus. The sequence goes on from NW_026606191.1 coordinate 2,262,688, forward strand.
CGGGGGGAGGGGCACACAGTAATGCTCAGGGGTTGGTCCCGCCAATTGTTAGATATTTCTGTTGGCGTGCATGGGTCTATATGGGGTGCAAGAACTCCAAACCGATGCAAGGCCTTACCCACTGTTATCCCACTATGGTCCCAGGCTGCGTGTTTGATTCTTAATGAGCCCCAGCATTGAAGCAAATCTGATGGCTGGAAATCTTAAGGGTGGGGAACTCGGGCAATGGGAGTTCCGCTTAACCGCCACTAGATGTCGCTGTGGGGCGGTTCCACAGCGTAAAAATTTTCACCCTAGGGTTAACTTCCATGTTAGGTGTGGTGTAATTAAGGATTAAGCATGCAGCCTGGGGCATGCAGCAGTAGCAGAGCCCTTAGGGCACTTGTCTTGTGTTCTGCAGACTTGGGTACCTTTGCCGGTATCCCACATACCAAGAGTCATTCCTGAGTACAGAGCCAGTTGTCACCCCTGAGCAACATCAGCTGTGACTCCCAAAACATTAAAAAGGAAAGAAATCAGAGCATCCTCAATCTGATGTCGGCAGATTCCTTCAGATGGAACCTTAGTGGGGTACCGAGATGAATCTTGCTTCCACATTCCTCATTCTCACAGAATGGGAGGAGAACACCGTCAAAAATTTAGGGTGTCAGGTTGTGGGGTACACAATAACAGGAAACTTTTATGAAGTAGTTCAGCCAGAGAATAAACAGAGGGGGGTTAGAACTTGACTTGCTCAGAGAGAGAACATAATATTTTTATTTAAAATTTTCTTTCCTTTTTGGGTCACACACGGTGATGCACAGGGGTTACTCCTGGCTCTGTACTCAGGAGTACTCCTTACGGTGCTCAGGGAACCATATAGGATGCTGGGAATTGAATGCCGGTCGGGCGCGTGCAAGGCAAACGCCCTGCCTGCTGTGCTATCTCTCCAGCCCTTTATTTAATTTTTTTAAACAATGGAAACTTGCCTTCATTGTGGCAAATGAGCTTCAATTCTAGGCATTTCTAATGTTCTCCAGAACCTCGTGGGCCCACATCAAACCCCCATAAAAATTTAACAATCCTAAGAAACTCACTTTCCTGTGCCCCACCCACTCCCTAACTGCTTGTTTTACCAGGATCAACCCTGCTGCAGTTTTCCTGATGGCCTTGTGTGTGAGAGCATTGACCACATTTGACTGGCCAGTAAAGCATCAGGGGACTTCTAATCCGAGCTCCCACACTGACCAACTACTCTAGCAGCTGCCTCTCCGCTCCCTTATTCAAATCCATCCCCCTCCCGCCACTGATTCACCTGGGTGGGGTTAATACTTCTCTACACATCTGGTGTCTGGCCCTTTAAGGCTGCTTGCAGCACCGGAAGTGACATCACAGTGGGGCCTTCCTGGTGCTTCTCTTCCTGGAAACGGGTCATAGAGTCCTTGTTCACATGGGTGAAGGGCCAACTAGGCCCCAGTGAGAAAGGGGACTCTGAAGGCCGATTTTGTCTTGCTGCAGGTCGGGGGTGGCCTCCTGTGAGCACTCTGAGCCTCCTTGTCTCCGCGCTGTGAGCCGCGGGACCACGCCAGCTCAAGGGGCCTCTGGCGCTTGTTTTTCTTGTGTTCCCCGATATCCAGGCGGTTCCTGAGGTATGATGGAGTCCTGCGGGGCGCGGAGCTTTGGGAGGTTCATAGGGGGCTGTAGTGAGATGCGGGGGTCGCCGAGTGTGAGTTCGTGATCCTGAGGGGCTACTGTGGCCATGGTCGCCTTCAGCTCTGCTTTGGGGCAGCCGCGGGTGGGCGCGGGGCTGAGCGCGGGGGCTGCGGGACTTGGGGTGCAGGAGCTGCCGAGGGCGGGGCCTTAGCCTTCCCGAACCTTCCAGCTGACCCATGTTGGGTCCTTGCCCCAGTTTCGCTGCTGTGGAATCTCCAGATTCACTTTGAGGCGCTGAGCCGCAGTCCCCCTAAAGGCAAGAGACCCTGTTGCCGTCCAGCTTTTTCATCGGCTGCCCTCGTAGGTCAGGCCCGGACGGTGGATCTGCAGGTGTCTGGGTTTGCCAATGATATTTTCCTTTTGGGGCTATTTTCGGTGTGGGGAATAGGGGGCTCTGCATTCCCGGAGATACCCTGAGGGCTTACTCTGGCTCTGGCCTCAGATATTATTCCTGGCAGTGCTCTGGGGGCCTTGGGGATGCAGAGGATTGATTAGTGTCAGCAACACAAGCATCCTAACAGGTTTACTGTATGTTGGAATAGGAATATCTGCCTCCTGACATCACGTTGCAAAGTCCTACCCAGATCGCTGGTTATCGAGGTGAGTACAGAGGATAAAGGGTGTGTGTTTGTGCATGCCCTTGTGTGTGTTCATGTACTACTGGTAAAAGTGTATGTCTGTAGAAAGTTTGTTTATTTATTTATTTATTTATTTTGCTTTTTGGGTCTCACCCAGCCGATGCTCAGGGGTTACTACTGGCTCTATACACAGGAATCACTCATGGCAAAGCTTGGGGGACCGTGTGGGATGCTGGGAATTGAATCCGGATTGGCCGCTTGCAAGGCAAACACCCTACACACTGTGCTATTGCTACAGCCCCAGTAGAAAGTTTTTAAAAAATTTTATTTGCTTTTTTGGTTCACACCCGGTGATGCAAGGGGTTACTCCTGGTTCTGTCTCAAGAATTGCTCCTGTGGTGCTCAGGGGAAGCTATGAGATGCTGGGAATCGAACCCAGGTCGGTCACTTGCAAAGCAAACTGCCCTACCCACTGTTCGACCACTCCAGCTCCTGTTTTTTCTTTTTTTTTTTAAGAAGACAGGGGCTCCCCCATACAATCATAGCCCAAATGGTGGCTCTCTCACGGGGCCAGAAGGGGACGCTGATGCATGGGATTTCCTGGCCTCAGAGTCCTTCCTGGCTGGGCCTGGGAGAACCTTCTGTGGGATCCGGGAGGAGTCCCCAGACCAAGGCAGGGCCGACTTTTCTCACTTGTAGCCAAGCCCAGAACTTGTGTTGCAAAAGGCAGCACAGATGCTAATGCATTATGCTTCTCCTGGGGAGACAGAAGCATTAGGCAGTGTCCGCCAAGCGGGTCTGTGAATCAGTGCCTGAGGGTGTGGCTGGTCAGAACTTGGTAACTTTGCTCCTGTCCAGTGGTCACAATTCTGACTTCTCCTCCAGGTCTCTGATCCTCAGAAAAAACAGAGGCAGGAGAAGATGGTGAGGTGCCATCGGACACACCGACGCCAGGTAGGAGTGACAAAATGAGGTGATTCTGTGACAGGAGCGTCAGGCTTCCAGGGCTGTCTGTCTCTAACTTGCTTCAGGAAAGATCCTGCCGCCTTGTTGGAGCGCCCAGCTCTCTTCTGTCTGAGGCCACGTGTGTTAGTTTCATTGTATTTGCCTTTTGGATCACAAGAGCTCAAGGATTACTGGTGCTCAGGGATGACTCCTGACATGTCTCAGGGACCATATGGGGTGCTGGGCATCAAAGGCTGGTGTCTGGGTATTTTGTTTTGTTTTCAGAGCCACACGCAGTTATTCTGGGGATTATACTCTTGGCTCTGCACTCTGGCATTGTACCTGGCACTGCTTAGGGGACCCTATGGAATGGTGGGGATCACCAGCACTACCCACTATCCCCATCCCACTGCCCTGTTACACAGTCATGCTGCTTTGTTTCTTTTCATATTTATATTTGCGCCACAGGGGAGATGCTCAGGGCTTCCTCTTGGCTCTGTGCCTGATGTGCATCATGGGTCCCCGGGTGCGCTGGACTTGTTTGTGCCCTGGCAGCTACAGTAACTCGGGCCCCGGGATATGTGTTTCCACTATTTTGTCCTTCTAGCTCTGGAGAGCTTCTCCTGCTCTATCACACAGTTCAGCATTCATTGGCTCCTCGGTTTGCGGTTCTGGGCATGTGCTGGTCCTAGGGAGACAGAGCAAAAGATCACTGGGGCCATCAGAGCTGTTGGGCTTAAGACACTTTGAGAGGCATTTGGAGTGGCCCTGAACCATGATCAGAGTTCAACAGGCACATATGTACATGCACAGCTTTCAGTCGGTGGCTGGACATTTAGTGTCCCCTTCTCCCTAGAACATGGGCTGTGGGATGCAGGGAGTGTATGTTTAGTGTTTTGAGCTGAAAGCAGGGTCACTCATTTGTGTCCCACTGATTGTGTGCTCAGCACTGCACTCTCTGCAGTGCTCATAGTAGCAGTGGTGGAATTCCCTGGGGTGAGAAGCTAGACCACCACCTTCAGGAATCTTCTAGTAGAACATCCTCACTTTTTATAGACGCAGCTGTCTTAGAGAGAGGTTTGGACCCATCTGCCAGGAGTTCAGGTGGAGACTGGTTCTTCCCGAGGGGACAGACCATGAGCCCCTCTAGGGCCTGGGGGTCCTGGCTTCACAGCCCAGGGGACATGGTGGGGACAGACCCTGACTCCTGCCCCTCTTTGTATGTCGACTCAGGACACGGTGACCTTCTCCGACTTGGCTGTGAGCTTCACCCCAGAGGAGTGGACATGCCTGTATACCTCTCAGAGAAAGCTCTACAGGGACGTGATGCTGGAGACCTACGAGCACCTGTCGACCATTGGTGAGAGCAGTGCGGGGGCCGACCTTGTCTGGACAGACCGGTGTGGGCTCCCTGTGCTGGGCCGTGACTGTGTGTCCAACAGTAGCTGTGAATGTCCTGCTGAGGACAGCCATGCAGTAGCTGTTCCTCTAGTTCCTTCCCTGTTTTTTTTTTTTGTTGTTGGTGCTCACCTGGCGATGCTCGGGGCTTACTCTAAGCTCTGTCCATAGGAATCACTCTTTGTGGGTTTTAATGAATCTGGAGTGTTGGGGATCGACCCAGGTTAGCCCCGTGGATAGCAAGCTCCCCACATGTTGTACCATTGCTCAGGTCTCTCTAAAATGTTCCTGGTTCCTGCCAATGCTGAGTTCTCTGATTATTTCTTGTACTACACATAATTTCTATGTATTTTGGTTTTGCTTTTATTTGGGGCACAACTTGAATATTCTTGTCTCTGTGCTGAGGGATCACTCCTGGGGGTGCTCAGGGGCCATGGGGTGCTGAGGATTGAACATGCTTGTCAGCCACAAAGGTTGCTGTCTTAATCCTGGTACTATTGCACCTGCCCCACAACTTCAGTTAATTTATTTTTGTTTATTTTGGTTTAGTTTAGTTTTTTTTTTTTTCATTTTTATTAGTGAAACACCATGAGGTACTTTTGTATACTTACAAATTTTTGTGCTTGGGTTTCAGTAATACAGTGATCAATTACACATCCCTTCACCAGTGCCCATTCTCCACCACCACTAATCCCAGTATCCCTTCCACGCCCATCCCCCTGTCCACCCTGCCTCTATGGCAAGGCATTCCCTTTAATTTTGTTTTGCTTTGGTTTGGGGTTATACTTAAAAACACTTAGGGATTATTTCTGGCTGAATATTCAGTTATTCATCCTGATTGTGGTCCGGGCATTGTGTGCTGCTGGGGACCAATACTGTACGTGTGTGCAGTGTCTGTGTCCTGCCTGCTGAAATATCGCACCCAGCACAGTTCATTTATTTCTTAGGGCCTCACTCCAACAAACAAGAAAAAAATGTCTTGTAGGATTGCCAAGCTTTTCACAGCAATCCTCCCCAGGGACCTTACCTATTCTGTGGGATCTTTTGCACTGTGAGGACCATAGAGATGTCCTCAAGCTGTACTGCCTGGTTAAGCATGTTTCATTCAATAATTCTTACATTGTATATTGTGTTTCGTTTCAGAACTCAAAGCATGGCTTCAGGATTTGGGAACTCAGTCAGTGAGTATGAGTGAGCCGGTAAGATTTGCAAGTTTGTAATCAATATTATAGTACTAATGGAAAATGTCAGTGGACCAGCATGTTATTTTTAAAGTGCAGTTCGGGAATGGCCAGAAGGAAATTCAGGGTATGATGCTTGAATTCGAGGACCCTTATCTTCACTGGGTGATGACATCTCTGCTCAAAACCCAAGGAAAATTGTAATATGTTTCATGTAAATGCCGTGCTTTTTCATTTGATTGAAAGTATCTACAAATGGTAATCGTGAAAGGAGTTGGTCTTTTAAACTGGTCCATCCACATTTCTCCATGTGTTTTACAGAGACCTACCAGGAATAATCCCTGACACTGCATGGTGCACCCCCTCACCCAAATGAAAACAAACTACAGAACAGAAAAAGTCATTGATCCTGAAAAGAATCTGCCTGTGGTGAGATGTTTTCAATGTCCCCTGTGGTCAGTCTCAGCAGTGTGGGATGCAGCATTTCTTCACAAATGCTTTCCGGGCTCTGCTCCACAGTGAGATAGAACTGAACCCAGAGTTTAGTGTGTTTTATTTTTCTTTTGAATCCCGTGCATCAGTTTTCTGTGGAGGGAGTTATTCCTGCCTGTTTATTGAGTTGAAAAAATATTTAACAAATTAATGGCCTCTGATTCATCAATTTTCTATGTTTGTCTTACAGAAACATTAGGTTAGTCCATGGTAATGCCATCCACCTTACGGGAATTGCATTGGTGTGGTGCAAATGTTAGAAACCAATCTGCAGGTATCAATTTCATTTAACATGGAGACTCTTAAGGCATAATACAATAATTGGAATCCTCTGCTGTTCTATAGTGAAGCAGCCAGCCCAACTGGAATTTCTCTGACCCTTCACACTGAAAAAGTCTCGAGTGTGCATTTGTGCCCTCAGCCACATGGGAATGCTAAGGCAGGCAAGATAGCCTCTGAGGATGTTGAGAATGGAGAGAGCAACCTCACTCTGAAGAATCCCTCCCCGGGGAAAAGGTTCACACAGTCTGTTGTTCTCGGTCCACAGACAGAAACCTCAACATTGGGGCAGTCCCTAGAATGTGGGAGAGGAGCACTGTTTATAGTGAGTCCTCCACACCGAAAGGCCCACAAGCAAAGTCACCATGGATTAATGCTGTCCAAGAGTAAGGAATGTGGGGGAGCTTCCCCGTGTTCCCAGGACCATGATGTTCCCTTTGAAACCCACAGTGGACAGAATCCCCAGGAGTGTCGACGGCAAGGGCATGGTTTGAATCCAGCGTCACCCCTTTGTGATGACATGAACATCCACACAGGAGGGAAACCACATACACGTAAGGACTGTGCGAAGACCTCCAATAGACCCTCATACCTCTTAAAACATTGTGGAATTCATACTGGAGAGAAAGCATATCTGTGTGAGCAATGTGGGAAGCTCTTTTCTTACTCTTCACACTTTCCAGACACAAGAAAATTCATAATGGAGAGAAATGCCATAAATATAAGGCACATGGAAAGACCTTCACTCAGTCCTCAATGCTTACTCATACTGAAGAGAGGCCTTATATATGTAAGGAATGTGTGAAGGCCTTTACTTATTCCTCAAACCTTACACGCCATATAAAAATTCACAAAGGAGAAAAGCCTTATGGATGTAAGGTATGTGGGAAAGCCTTTTGGTATCCCTCACAACTTACTTGTCATATAAGAAAACACACTGGAGAGAAGCCTTATGACTGTAAGGTATGTATAAAGGCCTTTGTTGCATCCACAAGCCTTACTAGGCATATGAGAAGTCACAATGGAGAGAGACCTTAGGTTTGTAAGCAATGTGGGAATGCCTTTCTTTATTTCTCAAGCCTTACTCATCATATGGAAATTCACACTGCAGAGAAGCCTTATGGATGTAAGGTATGTGGGAAGGCCTTTGTTGAATCCTCAAGTCTTACTCGGCATATGAAAAATCACACTGGAGAGAGACCTTATGTTTGTAAGGAGTGTGGGAAGGCCTTTGTTTCTTCCTCAACCCTTACTGGTCATGTGAGAATTCACACTGGAGAGAAACCTTTTGTTTGTAAGGAATGTGGAAAGGCCTTCCATCAGGCCTCTGGCCTAAATGTACATAGGGCAGTTCACACTGGTGTGAAATCTTATATTTATCAAGAATGTGGTAAGGCCTTTCTGTTTATTTCTGGTCTTAGGAAACATCAGAAAATTCATATTACGTAAGTCAATGTCCTAATAACAATTTTTAATGTCAAAACAGCCCCCTTTTGGTAAAGTCTGTTTTCTTTATACCATGGGATGCTGTGCTACAAAAGTGCAGCTAGGAAAGAAATAATCCTTTAGTGTGTACCAAACATTTTGTGATGTCACTTTATAAGGGAAAGTCTATGCAAAGGTTCTGGCATTTAAACTTGATGTGTATGTTAACATGTACTTTTTGGATTTTCTGGTGAAAGCCAGGAGGAATGTGAATTAAAAGGCAAAAAATCCCCTGTGCTCAGGTCTGTCGAGACTCACCACTATCTCATTCTTTATAGTGACTCTGGCTTGACTTTCTTTTTGCTTTTTGGTTTAAACCCAGCGATGCTCAGGGATCACTCCTGCCTCTACAATCGGTAATTACTCCTCGTGGTTTCTCGGTACCATATGGGATGGCAGGGATTGAAACTGGGCTGGCCCCACGCAAGGAAACAGCCCTCCCCCTGGACTATCGCTCCAGCCCCTGTGACTTGGCTTTGAGACCCTTGGTTTTGGGGATTATAGCAGAAAAACAGCCACATCTTCATTCTTCAGGGCCTCCTGATTCATGTTCTTTGGAGCCACACCCAGCTGAGTCCTACTCCTCGCTCTCAGCTCAGTCATCCCTACCTGGGGGACTCAGGATCATTATGGGTCACTGTGGTTGGAATCCAGGTGGGCTGTGTGTGACCAGCTCCTTCCCCCATGCCATCTCTGCCTCCCATGTGTTCAGATACTGGCTAGCATTGTGTAAGTATAAAGAATAAATGTTTCAGAAAATGTTATCTTAGTTAAATGGCCCTGGCAAGGTTCTTTAATGAAGTGCCGTGAAAACAGTTTGTTTTTAAATGTTGAACTTTATTCCCGTCTTTTTGGGTCATATCTTGAAATACTCAGAGATTACTGTTTTTAGAAAGACATATGAAAGGATGAAAGAGGCTCCTTGCATCAAATGTCTGACAAATGCCGGGAATATGGGTCAGCTCCCTACATCCCAGCAGGCCGTTCCATTTATCTATGATTACTCACAAGGTTGGTCACATTCCTGGATCCCCCCACCAAGTTTAATAATATTACAGAAAAAATTTAAGTGTTGTATTTAGAATTAGCAAAGACCCTCAGTGTAGTAGATACCAGAATGATAAAAAGGATACAGATCTGCTTAAAGGACAAAAAAGGCTTTAAGGTGCCCAAAATGGCTTGCTGCCCATTAGCCTCCATTTTTAGGGTCGGAATATATGATGATGTTGGTGCAGCCTGGCAGTGCTCAGGGCCTACTCCTGTCTTTGCAATTCAATGGTGCTCAGGGGACCATTTGGAATTATGAGGGTTGAACCCAAATTGACCACATGCAAGGCAAGCGCCCAAGCCACTGTACTAACCTCTTGCCCCATAGTCTAGATTTAAAATTGTGCTTCTGAAACGGTTTTTCTTGTAGGCAAGAGTCCACTGGTTTGGTGTTTTCAAGGGGTAGTGTGTTGACCACACAGTGCACTCTGATGTTCTTACCAAGGACCTTTTCCAGTGTCTGTCCAGCTCTCTGGGCTGTTTCTAGGCCAGTTCCTCTCTGCATCTCCAGGGCTGGCTTTGCAGTAACTGCTTCCACCCCATCTTAATTACTTCCCCAAGAAACTCAGCAACCTTCCTGTTTTACCTTGAATCATCTCAGCTGCTTTTTTCCTGATGGACTGTGTATGAGAGCATTGAGTCATTGTTTGACTGAGGAGTACAGAATCTGGGGTCTTCTTATCCCCACCCTCCCACTGTGTGACCCACAACTCTGCACAGCCACCTCTGCACACCTTTATCCAGTCCATCCCCCTAGATCACAGATTCATCTGGGAGGGCAAAAGGGTCTGTGCATCTGGAACAGGGCCCTTTAAGGCTCAGGTTCTGGCAGCAGTGGAAGTGGCGTCCCAGGTCAGGAACCTTCAGATATTTTTTCTCTTCCCATTGTGTTTGCCTAATCAGGCAGCCATTGGTCTGGTGGTAGAGGAGGAAATGGTGGTCCTTTGTGGAAGGGGGACTGTGAAGACCTATTTTTTGTAAAGACATGTGTGGCGGTCCGTGAGCGCCCAGTGCCTCCTGTTCTTCGCACTGTGAGTGCCAGGACCACTCCAGCTTGGTGGGGCCCTTTTGTGCTTGTTTTCCCCTCATATTTGATATCAGCCATTTCCTGAGGCATGAGTGATGCTTTAGGGGAATCCAGAGGTTTTAGGGGGTTCAGGGGTTGCGGTGTCTGTGGGTGATCATGGGAGTCCCTTTTGGCCACCATCACCTCCAGCTCCATGAATGGTCAGCAGCAGGTGGGCGTGGGGCTAAGCGCAGGGGCTGAGCTCGGGGCCTGCGGGACCTGCAGAGGGCAGGGCTTGGATGTCCTGACCCTCCCAGGATGGGACTTTGCTCTGGACTGTTTCAGAGCACTTGGCCCTGGCATCACTCACTCGTGTAGAACCTTCAGATTCACTTCAAAGGGCAGGATTCCAGCCCCCCTGTTGTTGTCTGTCCTTTGACTGTTGTGAAATGGCAAGACCACATGATGGCTTGATTCCTGCCAGAGGCTGGGTTTTGCAAATGACACTTTTTCAGTATAATTGTTTTGATTTGGCTTGTGTACCACATTCACAGTTGTTCAGGGTCTACTTTTTTTTTGCTTTTTCGGTCATACCTGGCAATGAAAAGAGATTACTTCTGTCTCTGCAGTCAGGAGTTCCTCCTGGCAGTGCTCACAGGACCCTATGGGTTGCTGGGAATCAAACCTAGGCAGGCCGCATGCAAGGCAAACGCCCTATCTGCTGTGTTATCTCTCCAGCCCCACTCAGGGTTCGGAAACTGCCTCCTGGGTTTTCCTTGTAGAGGAGTGTTCACTGCTCGCGTGTTGGCAATCGTAGACCATTGAGTGGACAGTGTTCTCTGATGTTCTTACGAGCCTTTGCTCCTGTTCCAGCGTCTCTCCAGCTCTCTGGGTTGCTACTAGGCCAGTTTCTCTCTGCTCTTGTACTGGCTTCGAGTGACTGATTTCACCCTACCTTGATGGTTGATTTCCTGGAGAAGCCCATTGTTCATTGACCACCTCCCCCCATCTGACTCTTTTGTTTTGAATGAACCCTCTTCGCTTTTTTCCTTATGGACTGTGTGTGAGAGCATTGGCTCATATTTGCCCAATAGGACTTCTTACCTGTCCCTAGCCCTCCACTGTGTGACCGTCCAGTAGAGCAGCTGCCTCCATCCCTTTATGTGAGCCCATCCCCCTTGCGCCACAGATCCACCTGGGTGGGCATAATGGTCTCTCCACATCTGGAGTCTGGCTCTTTAAGACTGCTTGTGGAAGCAGAAGTGACATCACAGGAGGCCCTTCCTGGTGATTCTATTCCTGGAAACTGGGTCAGTGTCATTGTTAACATGGGTACAGGACAGAGTAGGGCCCCTGGGAGAAAGTGGGACTCTGAAGGGCCAACTTTGTGGCAGAATGGGGACAATTTCCTGTGAGTGCCTGACAGTTCCCCATGTCCACACTGAGCTGCGGGTCCTCGCCAGCTTGGGGACACTTTTGCACTTGTTTTTCACTTTTTCCCTGATACCAGGTGGTTCCTGAGGTGCGGTGGATGTTTGACGGGGTCAAGGGAGGAGGATGTGAGTGAGTGATCCTGGGGGGCTGCTGCGGCCACAATCGCCTCCAGCTATGCGATTGAGCAGCGGCGGTTGGCTACAGGGCTGAGCAAGGGGGCTGTGGGCCTTGGGGTGAAGGACCTGGCGAGGGCAGGGGCTTGACCGTTCTGACCTCCTGTTGGCCTACGTTGGGACCTAGGCCCCAGACTCGCTGCTGTAAAATCTCCAGATTCACTTTTGGCAGAGTGGCAGCTCCTGCAATGCCAAGAGACCCTGTTATCGTCTGACTTTTTCAATGGCTTCCCTGGTATGATGGGGCCATTCGGAGCAGTGTATCCGCAGGTTACAGGGGTTTTAGTTTCCTTTTGAGTCTATTTTTGGTGTGGGGAATGGAGGGCTCTGCTTGCCCGACGATACCCTGAGGGCTTCCTCTGGCTGCTGGCTGAAGTATTCATTCTGGAGTGCTCTGGGGGCCATAGGGATGCTTAGGGATGCAGAGGATTGAGTGGTGTCAACAAGGCAAGCATCTTGCTAGTTTTACTGTCTACCAGAACAGGAATTTCTGCTTCTTCACATCAAGTTGCAAAGCCCTGTCTAGACCCCTGTTTATCTAGGTGAGTACTGGGGGTAAAGGGTGTGTGTGAGTGTGTATGTGTGTGTGTAGAAATTAAGTTATTTTAAGAGGAGAAGGGCTGTCCCCATGATCGAGCCACATTCTGAGCTATGGTTGTGGGAGGTAGCCCTGCTGCTAGCCTGCAAGGAGCGCTGATGCATGTGATCTGGCCTCTGAGTCAGCCTCTGCTGTGCCTGTGAGAGCCTTCTTTGGGACCCAGGGAGGAGTCCTCAGGCCAAGGCATGGCTGAGTTTTCTCCTTTGTAACCAAGCCCAGAGCTTGTGTCGTGAAAGGCAAAACAGATGCCAACTGATTTTGATTCTCCTGGGGTGACAGTAGCATTAGGCAGTGCCCCCCAGGAGAGTCTGTGAGCCAGTGCCCGAGGGTGTGACTGGTCGGGGATGGGGGTTGTGCTCCTCTCCAGTGCTCACTGCTGTGACTCCTCCTTCAGGTCTCTGATACTTGGGAAAATCAGATGCAGGAGAAGATGGTGATATGCCATCGGACATCCCATCCCTAGGTAGGAAGAGAGTGACAAGATAAGATGATGCAGTGAGAGGAGCACTCAGTCTTCTTGGGCCAAATGTCTCTGAGTTGTTTCAGGAAGGATCCTGTATTGTGCCTCCTTTTTGGAGGGCCCAATACTTTCTTTATTAGGCTATGTTTATTTCAGTTCTGTTGTATTTGGCTTTTCAACCACACCCAGGTAAAGAGTACTCATACCTTAGTGCTCAAGGATGACTCCTGACATGTCTCAGGAACCATATGGGGTGCTGGGGTTCGAACGCTTGCTTCTGGGTATTTTGTTTTGTTTAGAGTGGTACACCCAATGATTCTGGGGATTATTCTAGGCCCTGCACTCTGGCGTTGCACCTGGCAGTGCTTGGGGGACCATATGGGAAGATTGGGTTCACAATCTTCCGACCCTCTGTTCTGTTACTCCATCCTGCTGCTTTATTTTCTTTCCTGTTTATTTTTCTTGCACAGTGGAGGTGCCCAGGCCTTCTTGGCTCTGTGCTCTATATTCCCACCTCAGGCACATCATGGGTCCCCTAGGTTATGCTGGCCCTGTTTTCACCCTAGTAGCTATGGTGGCTCAGATCCCAGGACATGTGTTTCCCCTATTTTGTCCTTTCTGCTCTGGAGAGCCTTGCCTGCTCGGTCACACAGTCCCGCATTCACTCGCTTCTCTGTTTGCAGTTCTGGGCATGTGCCGTCTTTTTGAGTCACACCTAGAAATACTCATGGATTACTCCTGGTGGTGCTCTGAGACCCTCTTAAAGGTAATTCAAGAGAAACTTTGTCCCTGCTGTCCTGTCTCTTTGGCCCCTACTCGAAACAGTTTAAATGAACTTTACTGTGTGTAGAAAGACGTTTGAAAGGTTGGAAGGGGCCCCCTGATTCAAATATCTGACAAATGTTGGGAATATGGGTCAGTTCCCCACATCCCAACACTCCCCAGGCTTCCCACATCCCAGCAGGCCCTTCCATTTTCCTGTGATTACTCACAAGGTTGGTCAGGTTCCTGGATCCCACCCGTCAGTTCAATAATATCGTCGATTTGCTCGAGCGGGCCCAGTAACGTCTCCATTGGAGACTTTGTTGTTACTGTGTCTGGCATATCGAATACTCTCGGTAGCTTGCCGGGCTCTCCAAGAGGGGCGGAGGAATCGAACTCGGGTCGGCCATGTTGGCCGCTTGTAAGGCAAACGCCCTACCCGCTGTGCTATCGCTCCAGCCCTCAATAATATCAGAGAAATAAAATAAGCATTCTATTTGGAATTAGGAAAGTTCCATCAATCTCACAGTCACCCCAATAATAAAAAGGATTCAGATCTGTTTAAAGGCCATAAAAGGCTCCAAAGTGACCGAAATGGTTTGCTGCCTATTATCCTCCATTCTTAGGTTCAGAATATACTCTAGGTTTTTATGTGTACATACATGTACATAGATATAAATTTGATATATATGTAATTTCTATGATATTCATTATGTATTATACGAATACTCCATAATATATATATGTAAAAAACCAATCTGTCCTCCTGTTTTTCATGTATTTTGCTCTAGCAGGCCCAGTAAAGTCACATTTTCAGACTTCTTGTTACTGTGTTTGGCATATCGAATACTCCACAGGTAGCTTGTTAGGCTTTGCTGTTCAGGCGAGATACTCTCAGTAGCTTGCCTGGCTCTACGAGAGGGGCGGAGAAATCGAACTCGGGTACGCTATGTTGGCCGTTTGCAAGGGAAATGCTCTACCCACTGTGCTATCACTATGTTTGTTGGTGGTACACACCTGGCAGTGCGCAGAGCTTAGTCCTTGATTTTCACTTTGACAGTGCTCAGGGGACCATTTGGAATTATGAGAAATTGTAACCAGATTGACCACATACAAGGCAAGAACCCACCCCACTGTACTACCTCTCTTTTTCATACTCTGGATTTGAAGGTGTGTTTATGAAACTGCCTCCTGTGTTTTTTCTTGTAGGCAAGATTCCACTGGTCAGGCGTTTTCAAGAGGTAGCATGTTGGCTGGACAGTGCTCTCTTATGGTCTTAATAGGTTTAGCCACTTTCCAGGGTCTGTCCAGTTGTCTGGGCTAGTGCTAGGCCAGTTCTTCTCTGCATCTCCAGGGTTGGCTTCAGAGTCACTGCTTTCACCCCATCATGATTACTTTCTCACTAAACTCAGTGTCAGGTGCCTTGTACCAACCTGCCTGTTTGACCTTGAATCAACCCACATATTTTTTTTCCTGATGGACTGTTTGTGAGAGCATTGTTTCAATGTTTGACTAACTGGTACAGGATCAGGGCTCTTGTCCTTACCCCAGCGCCCCACTGTGTGACCCACCACTCCAGCAGGTGCCTCTCCACTACTATATCCAGTCCAGCCCCCTTAAAGCACCAATTTACCTGGATGGGGACAGAGGGTCTCTGCATCTAGACAATGGCCCTTTAAGGATCATGGCAGGTGCGGAAGTGACATCACAGAACTGGTAGTTTCAGCATCCTTTCTTTTCTAGTTGTGGTTGCCTGGCTCAGGCTGCCATTGGTCTCGTGGTTAGAGGAGGAATTGGCGGCTCCTTTGATGGGGACTGTGGAGGCCGATTTTGTGGCAGGATACTAGCGGCCTCCCAGTCACCTGCACTGTGAGTGGCAGAGCTGGGCCAGCTTGGGGGCGCTTTCTCCCTTGTTTTTCACTCGTTCCTGACATTCAGGCAGTTCCTGAGGTATGTCAAAGGCTTTAGGGGGACCAGAGGCTTTGGGCAGTGGAGTGGGGGCTGTTCCGTGGTGCAGGGTTCGCACGTGTAAGCAAATGATCGTTGGAGGATCCCCTTAGCCAAGATCACCTCCCGCTCTGGAAGGGCTCAGAGGTGGGTGGGTGCTGGGCTGAGGGACCTGCACAGGGCGGGTCTTAGCCCTCTCAAACCTGCCAGCACTGGGATGAGCTTGCCTCTTTCCAGAGACTTTTGCCCTGGCTTCATTTCAGATTCACTTCAAAGGGCAGGCCCCTATTCCCCCCCCCCCCCTTGCAGCAGGAAACCCATTTCTCCTCTGTGCTTTGATTGGCTGTTGTGGTGTGAAACGGCCACCTAGTGGCTCATTCCCTGTGAATGGGTGAGGTTTTGGAAGGTGAAACTTTTTCTTTTCTTTTCTTTTCTCTTTCTTTCTTTCTTTCTTTCTTTCTTTCTTTCTTTCTTTCTTTGCTGTTCTCCCGTTGTTCATTGATTTGCTCGAGCGGGACCAGTAACGTCTCCATTGGAGACTTTGTTGTTACTGTGTTTGGCATATCGAATACATAACATGTAACTTGCTAGGCTCTACCGTGCAGGCGAGATACTCTCGGTAGCTTGCCAGCTCTCCGAGAGGGGCAGAGGAATAGAACTCGGGTTCACCATGTTGGCTGCATGCAAGGCAAATGCCCGACCGCTGTGCTATCGCTCCAGCCCACTTTATTTATTTATTTTTTTTTCGTTTTGGATCACACTCAGCGATGTACAGGGGTTACTTCTGTCTCTGCACTCAGGAATTACTCCTGGCGATGCTCAGGGGAGCAGATGGGATGCTGGGAATTAAATCTGGGTCAGCCACATGCAAAGTAAATGCTGTGCCGGCTCTGCTTTTCCTCCAGCCCCTTCATTATTTTTTTGGTTTGGCTTGTGTACCATATCTGGAGATGCTCAGGGTTTACTTTTGGCTCTGCAGTTGGGAATTCCTGTTGATGGTACTCGGGGATCATATAGGATGCCAGGGATTGATCTGGGTTGGCAACGTGCAAGGCAAATTCCCTTACCCGCTTTACTGTCTCCCGTCCCAAGTTTTTTGTCTTATTTTCTAGGTCAAGAATTTATGCTTCCCGGCTCTCCTGCATGGCCACGTCCCCAGAAGCACAAGGACTTAGCGCAGAAAGCCAAATGCATGGAGCAGAAAAGCGAATGGACTATGTGTTAAACCAGGCCAGCATGCCTGCCCGGAGGGGAAAGGGTGTTGCCCCATTCGCCCTGGCCTCTCTGGAAAGAAAGATGGCGGCCGCACGGGAGCCTTGTGGACAGCAGGTTTGAGCCGGGGGTGGGGGCGGCAGGGACCTCATGGGAAGGGGGGCGTTCCGGTCCGTCCTTCACGCCCAACCGAGTTCACCAGTTGCCCCCCACGAGCGGCTCTCTGGCACGGCCATGAATCCAGAGCACAGAAACCAATCTCTTAACTATCTAACTTTTAATAGAAATACTTCCAGGGTTAATAAGTAAAATAGCAGAAATCCAAAACTGCGTGGCCACTATTGCGTCCGCACATCATTTAATTCTTAAACCCAGCTGTAGAAAGCAAATCATTTCACAATGCTTTTTCAGCATGTCTGATTTGGGGGGGGTGTTGTAAACTCTAAATAATAATGGTGCATCTTTTATTTTAACAATAAATCTAGTAGATAGAGTGTTAACTAGAACTCATCTGCCTCACAGGAATTGGGAGGGGTGGGAGGTGGGGTTCTATTTGGGTTCGCGGGTAAAAATAAGTATTGGTAAAGGGAAATATGTTTGATATTTACATGACTGAAACCTAAACCTGAAAGCTCTGTAACTTTTCCCACAGTGATTCAATAAATAAATAAATTATAAAAAAATGAAAAATTTAAAAAAATTTAAAAAAAGAATTTCTGCTTCCTAAGTGCCAGTTGCAATGCACTATGAGCACTGTTTCATGTGACAGAGTCCCAACATATAAACATAAAAAAATCCAATTCCTCATTGATCCTGACATTGATTCAATTAGGTTAGATGATTTCAATGGCCCCTGCATTCTCAGCTTTGTGGGGACGCAGCCTTGCATCCCGAGCTCTGTACTGAGCTACAACAGAACCCAGACTTGGGTGTATTTTTTTGCTTGAAACTGGTGCTTCCTTTTTCTGTATAGAAATAATTTCCACTTAATGTGTTCTTCGTTGAGTTGAGAAAAAAATGGATACATGTTAATAACAACACTTCTGTCAATTTTGCATGAACTTCTTGCAAAACTTTTTGGTCATTCCAGGAAAAGCCATATATGTGTCAATAATTGTATTTCCATGGTGGAAATGTTAGACATCAAACCTGCAGGGTTTGACTTTTTTTTGACATGGAGACCCTCAAGAAATCAAGAAATAATTGTAAACCTCCTCTGCTATTCTCTAGGGAAGCAACCAGCCTCAGCGGAATGTCTCTGATACTGTGCACCGTGACAGTCTCGAGTGAGCAGTGGTGCATGCATCACTGTGGGGATTCTGAGACAGGCAGGAATTCTTCAGATTGGAAAAAAATCCCAGGGCTGTTAGCAGCATGAACACAATTTGAGTCAGCCGCCACACAAGTCTCATCACCTGAATATCCACACAGGAGAGAAATTGTAAACATGTAAAAAATGTGAGAAGGCTTAGATCGATCCTCATACCTGATTATAAATAGGAAAATTCATACAGAAGAGAAACGCTATTCATCCAAGGAATATGAGAAGACCTCAAGACTTAGTAACCATAGGAAAATTCATTTAGAGAAATCTTATTCATGTAAGGATAAGGAATGTTTGAAGACCTTTATTTCCTTCTCAGGGGTTTCTGTGCATAGAAAATTCATGCAGGAGAGAAACCTTACTCATGTAAGGACTGTGAGAAGACCTTTACTTTGTACTCAGAACTTACTAAGCACAGGAAAATGCACACTGAAAAGAATCATTATATATATATATATATATATATATATATATATATATATATAGACTGTTGGAAGGCATTCACTTACCTCTCACTCCTTATTACATATAAGAACATTCATAGTGGAAAGAAACATTATGTATGTAAGCAAGCAGGAAGGCCTACATTATGACCTCAAGCCTTATTGATCACAGAAAAATTCATATGGCAGAGAGCTTACATATGGAAGGTCTGTGGGAAAACCTTCATTCAAAATTGAGGTCTTAGTGAACAGAAAATTTCATACCAGAGAGAAATCCCATACATGTTAAAAAGGCTTTTGCTCTACATTCAAGCCTTAGTATGCATAGGAAAATTCATAGTGGAGAGAACTCTGACATATGTCAGGAATGTGCGAAGGCCTTCACTCAACCCTCAACTCTTAAGATCCATAGGAAAAAACAAACTGGAGGGAAAACTCATGTTTGTAAATGTAGGAAGGCCTTTGTGTGCCTCTCTAGCCTTTGTAGTCTTTGTAAAATGCACATGGGATGAGTTGACCCCAAAGAACTGTCCCCAAGTTTAGAACAATCCCCCTAGGGAAGGCGAGTTCTATTTAGACCAGGAAGGTTAGGAGGGGGCTACAAAAGTGCAGCCCAGAAGCTAAGAATCCAGCATGACAAGCTTCCCGTGACATTATCCTATAAGGGAAAGGTACCCGGTGATTATCACCAGGGCTATAGTTATGCCAGTGTCCCGGCATTTAAACTTCACAGTGTGTTAACTTGTAAATAACAGTCTTGGTTATGGAATCCAGGAGGAATGTGACTAAATAAGTACCAAATATAAAAGGAAAAAGCTCTTGAAGCAACAAAAGCTTTTAAAAATTAATGAGACAATCTTACCAACCCTAAAACCAGATATAACAATGTTCACATGAATTTGTTTTCTCCACCTATTGATATTAATATTGCAAATTTGTTACCTCAAATTTTATTATATTTTTTTTTGGCCTTTTGGGTCACATCCGGCGAGGCACAGAGGGTACTTCTGCCTATGCACTGAGGAATTATTCCTAGCGGTTCTTGGGGGACGATATGGGATGATGGGATTCGAACCTTCTTAGGCCGCACAGGATCCCCTGGGTGTCCCGAAAGGATCTCTCTGCACCTGGAGCTGGCCCTTTAAGGCTGCGGGTGGAAACGGAAGTGACATCACAGACAGGGCCTTCCAGGTGCCTGTGTTCTTGCTGACAGAGATGGTTCAGTCAGTCTCACTATTGTTACCTGGGTGAAGGATGGCCTGGAACTGGCTGGAAGCGGTTCTTGAAGGTGGATTTTGAGGCAGGAGAGGGGCAACTCTCCGTCTCTGCACTGTGAGCAATGCGTTAGCGTGGGGGACGCTTCTGCGCTGGTTTCTCACATGTTCCTCGAATTCTAGGTGTTCCTGAGGTGTGGCGGAGGCTTTAGGGGGGATGCGGAGCTTTGGGGGGCGCAGTGGGGGCTGTACTGGGGCGCAGTGTTGCGGGTGTGAGTGTGTGGTCCCTGTAGGCCGATGAGGCCATAATGGCCTCCATCTCCATGATGGGGCAGAGGCGGGTGGGGGACGGGGCTGAGCTTGGGGGTGAGCACAGGGGTGCGGAACCTGCACAGGGCAGGGGTCTTGGCTGTGCCGACCCTCCCGGCAGTCCCATATTGTAACCTTTGGCCCTAATCGTAGCTGTAGAACCTCCAGATTTGAAGGGCAGAGATGAAGCCCCCTTTGCCCCCCGATGGCAAGGGTCCCCTTGCTGTACATCACTTTCATTGCCGCCGTGTTGGTCTGTGACAATCAGGGGCAGTGGACCTGCAGGTGGCTGGGTTTGCCAGTGAACATGTTCTCTTGGGGCTCTTTTTGGTTTGGGGGTTGTTTTGTGGGGCGTTGGGGGGAGGGGGCATCCCCGGAGATGCTCAGGGCTTCCTCTGGCTCTGGGCTCAGGTATGATTCCTGCTGGTGTTGCTGTGGGACATAGGTATGGGGAGAATTTACGAACTCAAGGCAAGTGCCCTACAGACTTCATTGTCTGTCCAACCACAATATTGGTGCTTTTTTTTTTTCAGATCACGAGTGTCATCTCCCTCATGTCAAGTTGCAAAGCACCTCCACTCTTCATCTCTTCCTTAGCGGGTGACCCGTGGCTATTGGGATAAATACTGAGAGTAAAGATTTTTGTTGTCATTTTTAAATTTACCCCCCCCTTTTTTGAAGGAAGATACTTGTTTATTTGTGTGGGGGGAGAGGGGACTTTGTACAGGACTCCTGGTACTTTTGGAAGAAATTTATGTAGGAAAGGTAAGAGCGAAAGTACAGCAAATACTTGCCTTGCACACAGTCAACTTGGGTTCGGTCACCTGCATCCTAGTGATCCCCAAAGCTTCCAAGAATGAAACCCTGAGTGCACTTAGGAATACCCCCTGAGCAATGCTTGTTCTGGATCAAAGAAAAACACACACACACACACATACACACTTGCACACACTGGAAAACATGTGATTGCAAGAAAAAGAGAATAATAAGGATTCTGGGAAACTATGGAACTGCCAGAAAAAAGAGTTTTAAGAACCCACTCTTTTACTATTTAAATGTTCCTCTCTAGTTTGACTTTGCACATGATTTTTGTTTGTTTGTTTGTTTTGCTTCCTTACAGTTGTCCTGTTGTTGCTGTAGTTTTGTCCACTCCCTGTAGTGCTTTACCCTTACTTCTGACTCAGCTCAGGGATCACTGCAGCCAGGGCCTAGCGTGCCCAAGTATTGTACTTGAGTCAGCTGAGAGTAAGAACACTCCACCCCCAAAATAGAATATTTACAGTATAAGTAGTCTTGAGAAGTTCCAAATGACAGGCACAGTTCATATTATGGTCCTTAGTAAATAAATGCCTTGGATATTTGGATTTATTTTCTATAAACCTGGGTGATTGCACCGTTTTCAAATATATTCCTGCACAACAGGAGCGAGTATAGGATGAGATTCATGCAGATGTGCTGATGCAGGATTAGAGTAAATCAGGACTCAGATGGGCCCAGGTCCAGTAGGACAGAGCATGGCTGTGCCTCAGGCTTATCTGGACCCAGAAGTGACCTTGTTCCCCTGGACAGAGTGCACAGGCGCATATCCTTGTCCACCCTGCAAGAGAGTGGCTGAAAGTTTGTCTACCTTACGCCCCAGTGACTTTCCCCATGGCAGAGCCACATTCCAGGCTGTAGTTCCCAGGGGCAGCACTGCTACCTGCCTGCAGGGGGTGCTGGTACTCAGGAACTCTTGAGGCCCCTGGCTGGGTCTCTAGGGAATTTTTTTGTGCTCCATGGAAGAATCTGAGGATCATAGAAGGCTGCCATTTCCACTGCTTTCACCCCTTCTTGATGACTTCCTCACGCAACTCAATGTCAGGTGCTTTGTACCAACCTGCCTGTTTGTCCTTGAATCAACCCACATGTGTTTTTCCTGATGAACTGTGTGTGAGAACATTGTTTCAATGTCAAGACTTTCCAGTGCAGGATCAGGGGTCTTCCCTTATCCCCAGGCCCCCACTGTATGAGCAAACACTTTAGCAGCTACCTCTCCACTCCTTTATCCAGTCCATCCCCCTTGCAGCACAGATTCACCTGTGTGGGCACAGAGGGTCTCTGCATCTGAACCATGGCCCTTTAAGGCTCCTGGCAGAAGCAGAAATGATGTCATAGATGGGCCCTTCAGAAATCCTTTCTGTTCTTGTGGTTGCCTGGCTCTGGCCGCCATTGGTCTCCTGGGTAGAGGAGAAACTGGTGCCTGGCATATTGGGGAAACTGTGAGGCCAATTTTGTGGCAGAAAGCAAGTGGCCTCAGGTGAGCACCCCGCGTCTTGACACTGTGAGTGGTAGGGCTGCGCCAACTTGGGGGGTGCTTTCATGCTTGTTTTCCTCTGTTCAGGATGTCCAGGCAATTCCTGAGGGGAGGTAAAGTGAAAGCTTTCAGGGGACTCAGAGGCTTTGGGCGGTGCAGTGGGCGCTGTGACAGGCGCAGGGGTCGCAGGTGTGAACAAGTGATCCTGGGATTCCCCTTGGCCAAGATCTCCTCCAGCTCCTGGAAGGGTCAGAGTCCAGTGGGCCTGGGGCTGCGGGATTTGCAGAGGGCGGGGCTTAGCCCTCCCGAACGTCCAGCACCAGACTTTGCTTGGCCCTGTCCGGAGCCTTTGGCTCTGGCATCCTTAGTGTGGCACCTTCAAGTTCACTTAGAAGGGTGGGGCCCCCGCCCCACTGCAGCAGGGAACCTAGTCGTCCTCTGTCCTTTGTTTGACTGTCCTAATATGGTGGGGCCACCCAATGTCTCAGTCCTTGCAGGTGGGTGGCGTTTGCAAATGAAACTTTTTCATTATTATCATTTTGGTTTGGCTCTTGTACCACATCTGGTGGTGGTCAGGGTTTACTTTCGGCTCTGAAGTCGGGAATTCCTGCACCTGGTACTAGAGGACCATAAGGGATGCCGGGAATTGATCTCAGTTGGCTTCATGCAAGGCAAGTTCGTACCCACTTACGGTCTCTGGTCCCAGCTTTTGTATTTTTCCCTAGGTAAAGAATTTCTCCATCCTAAGGTCCAGTTGCAAAGCACCCCACACATGTAATTTCTCCCTGACAAGATGACCCCCAGCTATTGTGAGTACTGGGGGTAAAGTTTTGTTTTCCTTTTTTAAGAGAAATAGTTGATTTTCGGGGCGGGGGGTGTTGATACCCTGAGGGCTTACTCTGACTCTGGCCTCAGATATTATTCCTGGCAGTGCTCTGGGGGCCTTGGGGATGCAGAGGATTGATTAGCGTCAGCAACACAAGCATCCTAACAGGTTTACTGTATGTTGGAATAGGAATATCTGCCTACTGATATCATGTTGCAAAGTCCTACCCAGACCGCTGGTTATCGAGGTGAGTACAGGGAATAAAGGGTGTGTGTGTGCATGCGCTTGTGTGTGTCCATGTACTACTGGTAAAAGTGTATGTCTGTAGAAAGTTTGTTTATTTATTTATTTATTTTGCTTTTTGGGTCTCACCCAGCCGATGCTCAGGGGTTACGACTGGCTCTATACTCAGTAATCACTCCTGGCAGAGCTTGGGGGACCGTGTGGGATGCTGGGAATTGAATCCGGGTTGGCCGCTTGCAAGGCAAACACCCTACCCACTGTGCTATTTCTACAGCCCCTGTAGAAAGTTTTTAAAAAGTTTTATTTATTTGCTTTTTGGTTCACACCCGGTGATGCAATGGGTTACTCCTGGTTCTGTCTCAAGAACTACTCCTGTGGTGCTCAGGGGAAGCTATGGGATGCTGGGAATCGAACCCAGGTTGGCCACTTTGCAAAGCAAACTGCCCTACCCACTGTTCGACCACTCCAGCTCCTGTTTTTTCTTTTTTTTTTAAGAAGACAGGGGCTCCCCCATACAATCATAGCCCAAATGGTGGCTCTCTCACGGGGCCAGAAGGGGGCGCTGATGCATGGGATTTCCTGGCCTCAGAGTCCTTCCTGGCTGGGCCTGTGAGAACCTTCTGTGGGATCCAGGAGGAGTCACCAGACCAAGGTAGGGCCGACTTTTCTCACTTGTAGCCAAGCCCAGAACTTGTGTCGCAAAAGGCAGCACAGATGCCAACCCATTTTGCTTCTCCTGGGGAGACAGAAGCATTAGGCAGTGTTCCTCAAGCGGGTCTGTGGATCAGTGCCCTAGGGTGTGGCTGGTCAGAACTTGGTAATTTTGCTACTGTCCAGTGGTCACAATTCTGACTTCTCCTCCAGGTCTCTGATCCTCAGGAAAAACAGAGGCAGGAGAAGATGGTGAGGTGCCATCAGACACACCGACGCCAGGTAGGAGAGACAAAATGAGGTGATTCTCTGACAGGAGCGTCAGGCTTCCAGGGCTGTCTGTCTCTAACTTGCTTCAGGAAAGATCCTTCCGCCTTGTTGGAGCGCCCAGCTCTCTACTGTCTGAGGCCATGTGTGTTAGTTTCATTGTATTTGCCTTTTGGATCACAACAGCTCAAAGATTACTGGTGCTCAGGGATGACTCCTGACATGTCTCAGGGACCATATGGGGTGCTGGGCATCAAAGGCTGGTGTCTGGGTATTTTGTTTTGTTTTCAGAGCCACACGCAGTTATTCTGGGGATTATACTCTTGGCTCTGCACTCTGGCATTGTACCTGGCACTGCTTAGGGGACCCTATGGAATGGTGGGGATCACCAGCACTACCCACTATCCCCATCCCACTGTCCTGTTACACAGTCATGCTGCTTTGTTTCTTTTCATATTTATTTTTGTGCCACAGGGGAGATGCTCAGGGCTTCCTCTTGGCTCTGTGCCTGATGTGCATCGTGGGTCCCCGGGTGCGCTGGACCTGTTTGTGCCCTGGCAGCTACAGTAACTCGGGCCCCGGGATATGTGTTTCCACTATTTTGTCCTTCTAGCTCTGGAGAGCTTCTCCTGCTCTATCACACAGTCCAGCATTCATTGGCTCCTCGGTTTGCGGTTCTGGGCATGTGCTGATCCTAGGGAGACAAAGCAAAAGATCTCTGGGGCCATCAGAGCTGTTGGGCTTAAGACACTTTGAGAGGCATTTGGAGTGGCCCTGAACCATGATCAGAGTTCAACAGGCACATATGTACATGCACAGCTTTCAGTCGGTGGCTGGACATTGAGTGTCCCCTTCTCCCTAGAACATGGGCTGTGGGATGCAGGGAGTGTATGTTTAGCTGAAAGCAGGGTCACTCATTTGTGTCCCACTGATTGTGTGCTCAGCACTGCACTCTCTGCAGTGCTCATAGTAGCAGTGGTGGAATTCCCTGGAGTCAGAAGCTAGACCAACACCTTCAGGAACCTTCTAGTAGAGCAGTCTCACTTTTTATAGACACAGCTGTCTTAGAAGTTGGAACCCATCTGCCAGGAGTTCAGTTGGAGACTGGTTTTTCCTGAGGGGACAGACCCTGAGCCCCTCTAGGGCCTGGGGGTCCTGGCTTCACAGCCCAGGGGACATGGTGGGAACAGACCCTGACTCTTGCCCCTCTTTGTATGTCGGCTCAGGACACGGTGACCTTCTCCGACTTGGCTGTGAGCTTCACCCCAGAGGAGTGGACATGCCTGTATACCTCTCAGAGAAAGCTCTACAAGGACGTGATGCTGGAGACCTACGAGCACCTGTCGACCATTGGTGAGAGCAGTGCGGGACCGACCTTGTCTGAACAGACCGGTGTGGGCTCCCTGTGCCGGGCCGTAACTGTGTGTCCAACAGTAGCTGTGAATGTCCTGGTGAGGACAGCCATGCAGTAGCTGTTCCTCTAGTTCCTTCCCTGTTTTTTTTTTGTTGTTGGTGCTCACCTGGCGATGCTCGGGGCTTACTCTACGCTCTGTCCATAGCAATCACTCTTTGTGGGTTTTAATGAATCGGGAGTGTTGGGTATCAACCCAGGTTAGCCCCGTGCATAGAAAGCTCCCCACATGTTGTACCATTGCTCAGTTCTCTCTAACATGTTCCTGGTTCCTGCCAATGCTGAGTTCTCTGATTATTTCTTGTACTACACATAATTTCTATGTATTTTGGTTTTGCTTTTATTTGGGGCAAAACTTGAATATTCTTGTCTCTGTGCTGAGGGATCACTCCTGAGGGTGCTCAGGGGCCATGGGGTGCTGAGGATTGAACATGCTTGGCAGCCAAAAAGGTTGCTGTCTTAATCCTGGTACTATTGCACCTGGCCCACAACTTCAGTTTATTTTTATTTAATTTAGTTTAGTTTTATTTTTTTTTCATTTTTATTAGTGAAACACCATGAGGTACTTTTGTATACATACAAATTTTTGTGCTTGGGTTTCAGTAATACAGTGATCAATTACACATCCCTCCACCAGTGCCCATTCTCCAAACACCACTAATCCCAGTATCCCTTCCACGCCCATCCCCCCAATCCACCCTGCCTCTATGGCAAGGCATTCCTTTTTGTTTTGCTTTGGTTTGGGGTTATACTTACACTTAGGGATTATTTCTGGCTGAGTATTCAGTTATTCATCCTGGTTGTGGTTCGGGGCATTGTGTGCTGCTGGGGACCAATCCTGTACGTGTGTGCAGTGTCTGTGTGCTGCCTGCTGAAATATTGCGCCCAACACAGTTCATTTATTTCTTAGGGCCTCACCCCATAAGATGCTGCTCTATTTCAGTGCTCGTGGTCACTTCCAGTGGTTCTCTGTTCATCAGGACTCAGGGTGTGCCTCTGAACTATACAGTCAGGGATCAAGCAGATGACTTGAGAGACCCTACTGAATGTCAGGATCGAACTTTTATTGATCTTGAGCAAGGCCAGTGCCTGACCTTCTGTGCTGTCTGTCTGCATCCTTTTATCTTTATTTTTATAACCAATTTGGGGCTTTGGTCATCTTTGGCCATCTTTGGATTTGTTAAGCTTTGGGGTTTACTGCACTCAGGCATCAGTTCACGCAGGCTCAGTACATTGCATGTTATGCCGAGCCTTGAGTGACAGTACAGTGGGCACGGTGCTTGTCTTGCCAGATCTGGACATGCATTATATCCTTACCATCCCATGTGATGCTCAAGCACCACGAAAGGTGATTTCTGAGTACACAGTCAGGGAGAAGCCTTGAGTATCCCCAGGTGAAGATCCCAAACTAGAGAAAAAAATACTAGGTGCTGTGCTGTGATCAAACCCCCGTTGGGGTGAGAAACCTGTTGGCCCTTTGCAATGCCAGGGCTATACTATTTGTGATGTTTTCTGGGGCGCCATATTCTCTTAAATTAAGACCTGAATCTTAGCTCTTGGATAACTCCAAATCTGGAACATT
Organism: Sorex fumeus; assembly: GCF_029834395.1. NCBI lineage: Eukaryota > Metazoa > Chordata > Mammalia > Eulipotyphla > Soricidae > Sorex > Sorex fumeus. The sequence continues at coordinate 2,289,940 of NW_026606191.1, forward strand.
TTAGAAGTACAGATTCTGTTCATGCCATTCCCGTAATTGACTCCATTTTTATAGGGAGACATGGGGTTTACTTGTCACGTTTTCCTTGTCATTTATTCATTCTCCATCTCTGAGAGGTTCAGGGCATTCTTGGGTGAAGCCTGTGGTGATCTCCTGGCTGGAAGGAGGAACCCTGAGGCCGGGGAGGAGAGTCATGTGTGCAGGTGAGTGTCTGAGAACCCTCCCTGGCTCAGGCCCTCGGCAGTGTGTGGGTGGCCTGAGCACATGTGAAACGAGCTGCTGACCCTGATATCCTTGGGTTCTTGGATCTTGGCATCTGTGTTCTATTCACGCTGCTCTTCGCTCCCACAGATTGTCTGTCATGGAATAATCTTGCGCTTTAATTTATTGGCTTTGACATTATTTTTCATCTTCTGCCAGAATTTCCATGAAATTCTCACTTCTTGATCCCCCTGTCTTTTCCTTACCAGCCTTTTTGTACAGCCTTTAATGTTGCTATACTTTCAAAAAATTTTCCTCTTTTGTTTAGTTAATAAGTGGGGCCATAATAAAGCTATTTTGGCTCTGAGTGATACTAAAGCAGGAAATGCGCTTGTCCTGCACACTGTCCACCTGGTTCAATAACCAGCATCCCATATAGTTCCCTGAACATCACTGTGTATGTTCAACAAACAAAAAAGAAAAAAATGTCTTGTAGGATTGCCAAGCTTTTCACAGCAATCCTCTCCAGGGAACTTCCCTATTCTGTGGGATCCTTTGGACTGTGAGGACCATAGAGATGTCCTCAAGCTGTACTGCCTGGTTAAGGATGTTTCATTCAATAATTCTTACATTGTATATTGTGTTTCATTTCAGAACTCAAAACATGGCTTCAGGATTTGGGAACTCAGTCAGTGAGTATGAATAAGCCGGTAAGATTTGCAAGTTTGGAATCAATATTATAGTACTAATGGAAAATGTCAGTAGGCCAGCATGCTATTTTTAATGTGCAGTCTGGGAATGGCCAGAAGGAAATTCATAGTATGATGCTTGAGGTCGAGGACCCTTATCTTCACTGGGTGCTGACATCTCTGCTCAAAACCTAAGGAAAATTGTAATATGTTTCATGTAAATGCCGTGCTTTTTCATTTGATTGAAAGTATCTACAAATGGTAATCGTGAAAAGAGTTGGTCTTTTAAACTGGTCCATCCACATTGCTCCATGTGTTTTCCAGAGACCCACCGGGAATAATCCCTGACACTGCATGGTGTACCCCCGCCCCCAAATGAATACAAAGTACAGAACAGAAAAAGTCATTGATCCTGAAAAGGATCTGCCTGTGGTGAGATGTTTTCAATGGCCCCTGTGGTCAGTCTCAGCAGTGTGGGATGCAGCATTTCTTCACAAATGCTTTCCGAGCTCTGCTCCACAGTGAGATAGAACTGAACCCAGAGTTCAGTGTGTTTTTTTTTTCTTTTGAATCCGTTGCATCAGTTTTCTGTGGAGGGAGTTATTCCTGCCTGTTCATTAAATTGAAAAAAAATATTTAAGAAATTAATGGCCTCTCATTCATCAATTTTCCATCTGTGTCTTACAGAAACATTCAGGTTAGTCCATGTTAATGCCATCCACCTGTCGGGAATTGCATTGTGTGGTGCAAATGTTAGAAAACAATCTGCAGGTATCAATTTTATTTAACATGGAGACTCTTAAGGCATAGTATGATAATTGGAATCCTCTGCTGTTCTACAGGGAAGCAGCCAGCCCAAGTGGAATGTCTCTGACCCTTCACACTATGAAAAAGTCTCGAGTGTGCATTTGTGCCCTCAGCCACACAGGGATGCCAAGGCAGGCAGGATGGCCTCTGAGGGTGATCAGAATGGAGAGAGCAACCTCACTCTGAACAATCCTTCCCCTGGGAAAAGGTTCACACAGTCTGTTTTTCTCGGTCCACAGACACAAACCCCAACATTGGGGCAGTCTCTAGAATGTGGGAGAGGAGCACTGTTTATAGTGAGTCCTTCACACCGAAAGGCCCACAAGCACAATCACCATGGATTAATGCTGTCCAAGAGTAAGGAATATGGGGGAGCTTCCCCGTGTTCCCAGGACCATGATGTTCCCTTTGAAACCCACAGTGGACAGAATCCCCAGGAGTGTCGGCGGCAAGGGCATGGTTTGAATTCAGCGTCACCCCTTTGTGATGACATGAACATCCACACAGGAGGGAAACCAAATACATGTAAGAACTGTGTGAAGGCCTCCAATAGACCCTCATACCTCTTAAAACATTGTAGAATTCATACTGGAGAAAAAGCATATCTGTGTGAGCAATGTGGGAAGCTCTTTTCTTACTCTTCACGCTTTTCCAGACACAGGAAAATTCATAATGGAGAGAAATGCCATAAATATAAGGCACATGGAAAGGCCTTCACTCGATCCTCAATGATTACTCATACTGAGCAGAGGCCTTATATATGTAAGGAATGCACGAAGGCCTTTACTTATTCCTCAAACCTTACTTGCAATATAAAATTTCACAAAGGAGAAAAGCCATATGGATGTAAGGTATGAGGGAAAGCCTTTTGTTATCCCTCACAACTTACTTGTCATATGAGAAAACACACTGGAGAGAAGCCTTATGGCTGTAAGGTATGTGTAAAGGCCTTTGTTGCATCCACAAGCCTTACTAGGCATATGAGAAGTCACATTGGAGAGAGACCTTATGTTTGTAAGGTGTGTGGTAAGGCCTTTGTTGTATCCTAAAGACTTACCCGACATATGAGAATTTACACTGTAGAGAGACCTTAGGTTTGTAAGCAATGTGGGAATGCCTTTCTTTATCCCTCAAGCCTTACTCATCATATGAAAATTCACACTGGAGAGAAGCCTTGTGGATGTAAGGTATGTGGGAAGGCCTTTGTTGAATCCTCAAGTCTTACTCGGCATATGAAAAAGAACACTGGAGAGAGACTTTATGTTTGTAAGGAGTGTGGGAAGGCCTTTGTTTCTTCCTCAACATTTACTGATCATGTGAGAATTCACACTGGAGAGAAACCTTTTGTTTGTAAGTAATGTGGAAAGGCCTTCCATCAGGCCTCCGGCCTAAATGTACATAGGGCAGTTCACACTGGTATGAAATCTTATATATGCCAAGAATGTGGGAAGGCCTTTCTGTTTATTTCTGGTCTCAGGAAACATCAGAAAATTCATATTACATAAGTCAATACCCTAATAACAATTTTTAATGTCAAAACAGCCCCCCTTTGGTAAAGTCTGTTTTCTTTGTACCATGGGATGCTGTGCTACAAAAGTGCAGCTAGGAAAGAAATAATCCTTTAGTCTTTAACAAACATTTTGTGATGTCAGTTTATAAGGGAAAGTCTATGCAAAGGTTCTGGCATTTAAACTTGATGTGTATGTTAACGTACTTTTTGGATATTCTGGTGAAAGCCAGGAGGAGTGTGAATTAAAAGGCAAAAAATCCCCTGTGCTCAGGGCTGTCAAGACTCACCACTGTCTCATTCTTTATAGTGACTCTGGCTTGACTTTCTTTTTGCTTTTTGGTTCACACCCAGCAATGCTCAGGGGTCACTCCTGCCTCTACAATCAGCAATTACTCCTCGTGGTTCCTCAGTACCATATAGGATGGCAGGGATTGAAACTGGGCTGACCTCATGCAAGGAAACAGCCCTCCCCCTGGACTATCGCTCCAGCCCCTGTGACTTGGCTTTGAGGCCCTTGGTTTGGGGGGTTATAGCAGAGAAACAGCCACACCTTCATTCTTCAGGGCCTCCTGATTCATGTTCTTTGAAGCCACAACCAGCTGAGTCCTACTCCTCTCTCTCAGCTCAGTCATCCCTACCTGGGGGACTCAGGATCATTATGAGGTACTGTGGTTGGAATCCAGGTGGGATGTGTTCAAGCTCCTTCCCCCATGTCATCTCTGCCTCCCATGTGTTCAGATACTGGCTAGCATTGTGTAAGTATAAAGAGTAAATGTTTCAGAAAGTGTTATCTTAGTTAAATGGCCCTGGCAAGGTTCTTTAATGAAGTGCCGTGAAAACAGTTTGTTTTTAAATTTTGAACTTTTTTCTCGTCTTTTTGGGTCATATCTTTAAATACTCAGAGATTACTGTTTTTAGAAAGACATATGAAAGGATGAAAGAGGCCCCTTGCATCAAATGTCTGACAAATGCCGGGAATATGGGTCAGCTTCCCACATCCGAGCAGGCTGTTCCATTTATCTATGATTACTCACAAGGTTGGTCACATTCCTGGATCCCCCCCACCAAGTTTAATAATATTACAGAAAAAATTAAGTGTTGTATTTAGAATTAGCAAAGTCCCTTCAGTGTAGTAGACACCAGAATGATAAAAAGGATTCAGATCTGCTTAAAGGACAAAAAAGGCTTTAAGGTGCCCAAAATGGCTTGCTGCCCATTACCTCCATTTTTAGGGTCGGAATATATGATGATGTTGGTGCAGCCTGGCAGTGCTCAGGGCCTACTCCTGGCTTTGCAATTCAGTGCTGCTTTGGGGACCATTTGGAATTATGAGTGTTGAACCCAGATTGACCACATGCAAGGCAAGCGCCCAAGCGACTGTACTAACTTCTTGCCCCATAGTCTAGATTTAAAATTGTGCTTCTGAAATGGTTTTTCTTGTAGGCAAGAGTCCACTGGTTTGGTGTTTTCAAGGGGTAGTGTGTTGACCAGACAGTGCTCTCTGATGTTCTTACCAGCCTCTCCTCCTTTTCCAGTGTCTGTCCAGCTCTCTGGGCTGTTTCTAGGCCAGTTCCTCTCTGCATCTCCAGGGCTGGCTTTGAAGTCACTGCTTTCACCCCATCTTAATTACTTCCCCAAGAAACTCAGCATCCGGTGAATTCTACCAACCTTCCTGTTGTACCTTGAATCATCCCAGCTGCATTTTTCCTGATGGACTGTGTGTGAGAGCATTGGGTCATTGTTTGACTGAGCAGTACAGAATCGGGGTCTTCTTATCCCCACCCTTCCACTGTGTGACCCACCACTCTCCACAGCCACCTCTGCACACCTTTATCCAGTCCTTCCCCCTTAATCACAGATTCATCTGGGTGGGCAAAAAGAGTCTGTGCATCTGGAACAGGGCCCTTTAAGGCTCAGGTTCTGGCAGCAGTGGAAGTGGCGTCCCAGACCAGGGACCTTCAGATATTTTTTCTCTTCCCATTGTGGTTGCCTGATCAGGCCGCCATTGGTCTGGTGGTAGAGGAGGAAATGGTGGCCCTTTGTGGAAGGGGGACTGTGAAGACCTATTTTTTGTCAGGACGTGAGTGGCGGTCCGTGAGCGCCCAGTGCCTCCTGTTCTTTGTACTGTGAGTGCCAGGACCTCTCCAGCTTGGTGGCGCCCTTTTGTGCTTGTTTTTCTCTCATTTCTGATATCAGCCATTTCCTGAGGCATGGGTGATGCTTTAGGGAAACCCAGAGGTTTTAGGGGTGCAGGGGTTGCGGTGTTTATGGGTGATCATGGGGGTCCCCTTTGGCCACCATCATCTTCTGCTCCATGAATGGATAGCAGCAGGTGGGCGTGGGGCTGAGCGCAGGGGCTGAGCTCAGGGCCTGCGGGACCTGCAGAGGGCAGGGCTTGGATGTCCTAACCCTCCCAGGGTGGGACTTTGCTCTGCACTCTTTCAGAGCACTTGGCCCTGGCATCACTCACTCGTGTGGAACCTTCAGATTCACTTCAAAGGGCAGGGTCCCAGCCTCCCTGTTGTTGTCTGTCCTTTGACTGTTGTGAAATGGCAATACTACATGATGGCTTGATCCCTGCCAGAGGCTGGGTTTTGCAAATGACACTTTTTCAGTATAATTGTTTTGATTTGGCTTGTGTACCACATCTACAGTTGTTCAGGGTCTACTTTTTTTTTTGTTTGTTTTTTTTTTTTTTTTTTTTTTGCTTTTTAGGTCACACCTGGCAATGAAAAGGGATTACTTCTGTCCTGCAGTCAGGAGTTCCTCCTGGCAGTGCTCACGGGACCCTATGGGTTGCTGGGAATCAAACCTATGCAGGCCGCATGCAAAGCAAACGTCCTATCTGCTGTGTTATCTCTCCATGCCCACTCAGGGGTCAGAAACTGCCTCCTGGGTTTTCCTTGTAGAGGAGTGTTCACTGCTCGCGTGTTGGCAATCGTAGACCATTGAGTGGACAGTGTTCTCTGATGTTCTTACGAGCCTTTGCTCCTGTTCCAGCGGCTCTCCAGCTCTCTGGGCTGCTACTAGGCCGGTTTCTCTCTGCTCTTGTGCTGGCGTCGAGTGACTGCTTTCACCCTACCTTGATGGGTGATTTCCTGCAGAAGCTCATTGTCCCTTGCCCACCTGCCCCCTACCTGCCTCTTTTGTTTTGAATGAACCCCCTTTGCTTTTTTCCTTATGGACTGTGTGTGAGAGCATTGGCTCATATTTGCCCAATAGGACTTCTTACCTGTCACTAGCCCTCCACTGTGTGACCGTCCAGTACAGCAGCTGCCTCCATCCCTCTATGTGAGCCCATCCCACTTGTGCCACAGATCCACCTGGGTGGGCATAATGGTTCTCTCCACATCTGGAGTCTGGCTCTTTAAGACTGCTTGTGGAAGCAGAAGTGACATCACAGGGGGCCCTTCTTGGTGATTCTATTCCTGGAAACTGGGTCAGTGTCATTGTTAACATGGGTAAAGGACAGAGTAGGGCCCCTGGGAGAAAGTGGGACTCTGAAGGGCCAACTTTGTGGCAGAATGGGGACAATTTCCCGTGAGTGCCTGGCAGTTCCCCGTGTCCACACTGAGCTGCGGGTCCACGCCAGCTTGGGGGCACTTTTGCACTTGTTTTTCACTTGTTCCCTGATACCAAGTGGTTCCTGAGTTGCGGTGGATGTTTGACGGGGTCAAGGGAGGAGGATGTAAGTGAGTAATCCTGGGGGGCTGCTGCGGCCACAATAGCCTCCAGCTCTACGATTGAGCAGCGGCGGGTGGCTACGGGGCTGAGCAAGGGGCCTGTGGGCCTTGGGGTGAGGGACCTGCCGAGGGTAGGGGCTTGGCCGTTCTGACCTCCAACTGGCATACTTTGGGACCTTGGCCCCAGAATCGCTGCTGCAAAGTCTCCAGATTCACTTTTGGCAGAGTTGCAACTCCTGTAATGCCAAGAGACCCTGTTACCGTCTGACTTTTTCAATGGCTTCCCTGGTATGATAGGGCCATCTGGAGCAGTGGATCCGCAGGTTACAGGGGTTTTAGTTTCCTTTAGGTGTGGGGAATGAGGGGCTATGCATGCCCGACGATACCCTGAGGGCTTCCTCTAGCTCCTGGCTGAAGTATTCTTCCTGGAGTGCTCTGGGGGCCACAGGGATGCGTAAGGATGCAGAGGATTGAGTGGTGTCAACAAGGCAAGCATCTTGCTAGTTTTACTGTCTACCAGAACAGGAATTTCTGCTTCTTCACATCAAGTTGCAAAGCCCTGTCTAGACCCCATTTTATTGAGATGAGTACTGGGGGTAAAGGGTGTGTGTGATTGTGTATGTGTGTGTCTGTAGAAATTGGGTTATTTTAAGAGGAGAAGGGCTGTCCCCATAATAGAGCCACATTCTGGGCTATGGTTGTGGGAGGCAGCCCTGCTGCCAGCCTGCAAGGTGCGCTGATGCATGTGATCTGGCCTCTGAGTCAGCCTCTGCTGTGCCTGTGAGAGCCTTCTTTGGGACCCAGGGAGGAGTCCTCAGGCCAAGACAGGGCTGAGTTTTCTCCTTTGTAACCAAGCCCAGAGCTTGTGTCGTGAAAGGCAACACAGATGCCAACCCATTTTGATTCTCCTGGGGAGACAGCAGCGTTAGGCAGTATCCCCCAGGCGGGTCTGTGAGCCAGTGCCCTGATCAGGCCTGGGGGTTGTGCTCCTCTCCAGTGCTCACTGCTGTGACTCCTCCTTCAGGTCTCTGATCCTTGGGAAAATCAGAGGCAGGAGAAGATGGTGACATGCCATCGTACATCCCATCCCTAGGTAGGTAGAGAGTAACAAGAGAAGGTGATGCAGTGACAGGAGCACTCAGTCTTCTTGGGCCAAATGTCTCTGAGTTGTTTCAGGAATGATCCTGTATTGTGCCTCCTTTTCGGATGGCCCAATACTTTCTTTATTAGGCTATGTTTATTTCAATTCTGTTGTATTTGGCTTTTCAACCACACCCAGGTAAAGAGTACTCATACCTTAGTGCTCAAGGATGACTCCTGACATGTCTCAGGAACCATATGGTGTGCTGGGGGTTGAACGCTTGCGTCTGGGTATTTTGTTTTATTTGGAGGGGTACACCCAGTGATTCTGGGGATTATTCTTGGCCCTGCACTCTGGCGTTGCACCTGGCAATGCTAGGGGGACCATATGGGAATATTGGGTTCACAGCCCGACCCTCTGTTCTGTTACTCAATCCTGCTGCTTTATTTTCTTTCCTGTTTATTTTTGTTGCACAGTGGAGGTGCCCAGGCCTTCTTTGCTCTGTGCTCTGTATTCGCACCTCATGCACATCATGGGTCCCCTAGGTGTGCTGGCCCTGTTTTCTCCGTAGTAGCTATGGTGACTCGGATCCCAGGACATGTGTTTCCCCTATTTGGTCCTTTCTGCTCTGGAGAGCCTTGCCTGCTCAGTCACACAGTCCTGCATTCACTCACTTCTCTGTTTGCAGTTCTGGGCATGCGCTGTCTTTTGGAGTCACACCTAGAAATACTCATGAATTACTCCTGGTAGTGCTCTGGGACCCTGTTACAGGTAATTCAAGAGAAATGTCTTCCCTGCTGTCCTGTCTCTTTGGCCCCTACTCGAAACAGTTTATTTTTATTTTTTTTAATCATTTTTTTATTAGTGAAACACCATGAAGTACACTTATAGACTTATAAATTTTTGTGCTTGGGTTTCAGTTATACAATGATCAAGTACCCATCCCTCCACCAGTGCCCATCCTCCCCCACCACGGTTCCTAGCATCCCTCCCACCCCCCACCCCCCCGCCCCACCCTGCCGCTGTGGCAGGGCATTCCTCCCTGTTCTCTCTCTCTTCTTTTTGGTACTGTGTTTTGCCAGAGAGGCATTGAGTGGCAGTCATGTTTTGTCTATAGACCACTTTTAGCATGTCTCTCCCACCCTGGGAGGGTCTTCACAACACCCTTTATTTGGTGTTCTCTTCTCTATCTGAGCTTCCTTCTCACCTAGCACATGTGGCTGGCCTTCAAGTCATGGAGCAAAATTCCTGGTACTAATCTGAGCCCTTCCTGGGTGTTAGTCTCCCGTTTTGTTGCTTTATGTTCCCCAGATGAATGCAATCTTTCTGTGTCTATCCCGCTCTTTCTGACTCATTTCGCTTAACATGATACTTTCCATGTAGTACCACTTGTATGTAAATTTCATAACTTCATCTTTTCTAACAGCTACATAGTACTCCATTGTGTAAATGTACCAAAGCTTCTTTAGCCAGTCATCTGTTCTCGGGCACTCAGGTTTTTTCCAGATTCTGGCTATTGTAAAGAGTGCTGCAATGAACAAACAATTGCAGATGTCACTTCGACTGTACCTTTTTGCCTCTCTGGGATATATTCCCAGGAGTGCTATAGCTGGGTCAAATGGGAGATCGAATTCTAATTTTTTGAGAATCGTCCATACTGTTTTCCTAAAGGGTTGGACCAGCCTGCATTCCCACCAGCAGTGAAGGAGGGTCCTTTCTCGCCACATCCGCGCCAGCACCTGTTGCTTTTGTTCTTGTGGATGTGGGCCAGTCTCTGTGGTGTGAAATGATATCTCATTGTTGTTTTGATCTGCATCTCTCTGATGATTAGTGATGTAGAGCATTTTCTCATGTGCCTTTTTGCCATTCGGATTTCTTCTTTGCGAAAGTTTCTGTTCATTTCCTCACCCCATTTTTTGATGGGGTTGGGTGATTTCCTCTTGTGTAGTTTAACCAGTACCTTGTATATCCTTGAAATCAACCCCTTGTCGGATGTGTATTTGGTGAATATTCTTTCCCATTCTGTAGGCTGTCTTTGTATTTTGGTCACTGTTTCTTTTGAGGTGCAGAAGCTTCTTAGTTTAAGATAGTCCCATTTGTCTATCTCTGTTTTCACTTGCTCGGCCAGTGGCGTGACGTCTTTGAAGATACCACTAACTTCAATATCGTGGAGAGTTTTGCCAACTTTGTCTTCAATAAACATTATGGATTCCGGTCTGATGTTGAGGTCATAAATCCATTTCGATCTTACTTTTGTGCATGGCGTTAGGCAGAGATCTGAGCCCACTTTTTTGCATGTAGCCGTCCAGTTTTGCCAGCACAATTTATTAAAGAGGCTTTCCCTGTTCTATTTCACTTTTCTTGCCCCCTTATCGAAGATTAGATGATTATATGTTTGGGAGGAGATGTCAGTATATTCAACTCTATTCCATTGGTCTGCAGCTCTGCTTTTGTTCCAGTACCATGCTTTTTTGATTATTACTGCTTTGTAGTAGAGCTTGAAGTTAGGTAGGTTGATTCCTCCCATTTTCTTTTTCCCAAGAATTGCTTTAGCTATTCGTGGGGGCTTATTGTTCCATATAAATTTCAGGAGTGTTTGCTCCATTTCTTTGAAGAATGTCGTGGTTATCCTTATAGGGATTGCATTGAATTTGTACAGTGCCTTGGGAAGTATTGCCATTTTGACAATGTTGATTCTCCCCATCCAGGAACAGGGGATATTTTTCCATTTCCTCGTGTCCTCTTTTATTTCCCGAAGTAGCGCTTTGTAGTTTTCTTTGTACAGATCCTTTACTTCCTTAGTTAAGGCGATTCCTAGGTACTTGATTTTCTGGGGCACAATTGTGAATGGAATTGTTTTCTTCATGTCACTTTCTTCTCTTTCATTATTTGCATATAGGAAAGCCATGGATTTTTGGGTATTGATTTTATAGCCTGCCACTTTACTATACAAGCCTATTGTTTCTAGGAGTTTCTTGGTAGAGGTTTTAGGGTTCTCTAAGTATAGTATCATGTCATCTGCGAATAGTGAGAGCTTAATTTCTTCTTTGCCTATCTGGATGCCCTTAATGTCTTTTTCTTGCCTAATCGCTATTGCAAGTACTTCCAGTACTATATTGAACAGCAGTGGAGAGAGTGGGCATCCTTGTCTCGTCCCTGACCTTAGGGGGAAGGCTCTCAGTTTTTCCCCATTGAGGATGATGTTTGCTGTAGGTTTGTGGTAGATGGCTTTAACTATATTGAGGAAAGTCCCCTCTATCCCCATTTTGGCAAGGGTTTTCATCATGAATGGGTGCTGGATCTTGTCAAATGCTTTTTCTGCATCTATTGATATGATCATATGATTTTTATCTTTTCTTTTGTTGATATGATGGATTATGTTGATTGATTTCCGAATGTTGAACCATCCTTGCATCCCTGGGATGAATCCTACTTGGTCATGATGTATGATCTTTTTGATGAGTTGTTGAATTCTATTGGCTAGTATTTTGTTGAGAATCTTCGCATCCGTGTTCATCAGGGATATTGGCCTGTAGTTTTGTTTTCTTGTGGTGTCTTTGTTTCCTTTTGGCATTAGAGAGATATGGGCCTCATAGAAGCTGTTTGGGAGAGTTTCTGTTTTTTCAATTTCCTGGAAAAGCTTGAGAAGAACTGGCAATAGGTCCTCTTTAAATGTTTGGAAAAATTCGCTAGTAAATCCATCTGGACCTGGGCTTTTGTTTTTGGGAAGACTTTTGATTACAGTTTCAATTTCCTTGATGTGAATAGGTCTATTCAGGTACTCTATATCTTCTTGCTTCAGCTTTGGGAGATGATAGGAATCCAGGAATTTATCCATTTCTTCTAGGTTCTCTTGTTTCGTGGCATACAGACTTTCAAAGTAGTCTCTGATGATCTCTTGAATTTCTTTAGTTTCTGTTGTGATATCCCCATTCTTATTTCTGATTCGATTTATTAAGGCTCTCTCTCTCTGTTTCTTTGCGAGTGTTGCTAGTGGTTTATCTAACTTATTTATTTTCTCGAAGAACCAGCTCTTGTTTTTATTGATCTTTTGGATTGTTTCTTTGTTTTCCATGTCGTTGATTTCTGTTCTAAGTTTTACGATCTCTTTCCTTCTGCCTGATTTAGGCTCTTTCTGTTGATCCTTTTCTAAGGTCTTGAGCTGTGAGGTCAAGTTGTTTATGTGCATCGTTTCTACAGTCCTAAGATATGCTTGCAGAGGTATAAATTTTCCCCTTAATACAGCTTTCGCTGCATCCCATAAGTTCTGGTAATTTGTGTCTTCATTCTCATTTGTTTCCAGGTATCTTTTGATTTCTTCCTTGACTTCGTTCTTGACCCACTCATTGTTCAGCATTGAGTTGTTTAATTTCCAGGTGTTTGATTTTGTTCTCCGTGTCAGTGTGTGATTCACTTCTATCCTCAGTGCGTCATGGTCTGAAAAGATGGCTGATACTATTTCTATCTTCCTACTCGAAACAGTTTAAATGAACTTTACTGTGCATAGAAAGATGGTTGAAAGAATGGAAGGAGCCCCTTGATTCAAATGTCTGACACATGTTGGGAATATGGGTCATTTCCCCACATGTCAGCACTCCCCAGGCTCCCCACATCCCAGCCGGCCCTTCCATTTTCCTGTGATTACTCACAAGGTTGGTCAGTTTCCTGGATCCCACCCGTCAGTTCAGTAATATCAGAGAAATAAAATAAGCATTCTATTTGGAATTAGGAAAGTTACATCAATCATGTAGTCACCCCAATGATAAAAAGGTTTCAGATCTGTGTAAAGGCCATAAAAGGCTCCAAAGTGACCGGAATGCTCTAGGTTTTTATGTGTACATACATGTACACAGATATAAATTTGATATATATTTAATTTCTATGATATACATTATGTGTTATACAAATACTCCATATATTATATATATATGTGTCAAAAAACAAACTGTCCTCCCGTTTTTCATGTATTTTGCTCTAGCAGGCCCAGTAAAGTCACATTTTGAGACTTCTTGTTACTGTGTTTAGCATATCGAATACTCCAGAGGTAGCTTGCTAGGCTTTGCTGTGCAGGCGAGATACTCTTAGTAGCGTGCCTAGCTCTATGAGAGGGGTGGAGAAATCGAACTCGGGTACACTATGTTGGCTGCTTGCAAGGAAAACGCTCTACCAACTGTGCTATCGCTATGTTTGCTGGTGGTACACACCTGGCAGTGCGCCTAGCTTAGTCCTTGATTTTCACTTTGACAGTGCTCAGGGGACCATTTGGAATTAGGAGAATTGAACCCAGGTAGACCACATACAAGGCAAGCACCCACCCGACTGTACTACCTCTCTTGTTCATACTCTGGATTTGAAGGTTTTTCTGAAACTGCCTCCTGTGTTTTTTCTTGTAGGCAAGATTCCACTGGTCAGGCATTTTCAAGAGGTAGCATGTTGGCTGGACAGTGCTCTCTTATGGTCTTAATAGGCTTTTCCCCTTTACAGTGTCTGTCCAGTTATCTGGGCTGGTGCTAGGCCAGTTCTTCTCTGCATCTCCAGGGTTGGGTTCAGAGTCACTGCTTTCACCCCATCTTAATTACTTTCTCACGAATCTCAGTGTCAGGTGCCTTGTACCAACCTGCCTGTCTGACCTTGAATCAACCACATGTTTTTTTTCCCTGATGAACTGTTTGTGAGAGCATTGTTTCAATGTTTGAGTAACTGGTACAGGATCAGGGCTCTTGTCCTTACCCCAGCGCCCCACTTGTGACCCACCACTCCAGCACTCCAGCAGCTGCCTCTCCACTACTTTATCCACTCCAGTCCCCTTAAAGCACCAATTTACCAGGATGGGGACAGAGGGTCTCTGCATCTAGACCATGGACCTTTAAGGATCCTGGCAGGTGCGGAAGTGATGTCACAGAACTGGTACGTTCAGCATCCTTTCTTTTCTAGTTGTGGTTGCCTGGCTCAGACTGCCATTGGTCTCGTGGGTAAAGGAGGAATTGGCGGCTCCTTTGACGTGGACTGTGGAGGCTGATTTTGTGGCAGGATACTAGCGGCCTCCCAGTCGCCTGCACTGTGAGTGGCAGAGCTGGGCCACCTTGTGGGTGCTTTCTCCCTTGTTTTTCACTCGTTCCTTACATCCAGGCGGTTCCTGAGGTATGGCAAAGGCTTTAGGGGGACCCAGAGGCTTTGGGCAGTGGAGCGGGGGCTATGCCGGGGTGCAGGGTTCGCACGTGTAAGCAAATGATCGTGGGAGGGTCCCCTTAGCCAGGATCACCTCCCTCTCCGGAAAGGCTCAGAGGTGGGTGGGTGCTGGGCTGAGGGACCTGCACAGGGCGGGTCTTAGCCCTCTCAAACCTGCCAGCACTGGGCTGAGCTTGCCTCTTTCCAGAGACTTTGGCCCTGGCTTCACTAATGTAGAACCTTCAGATTCACTTCAAAGGGCAGGCCCCCAGCCCCGCCGTGCAGCAGGAATCCCAGTTCTCCTCTGTGCTTTGATTTGCTGTTGTGGTGGGAAAGGGTCACCCGGTGGCTCATTCCCTGTGAATGGGTGAGGTTTTGGAAGTTGAAACTTTTTCTTTTCTTTCTTTCTTTCTTTCTTTCTTTCTTTCTTTCTTTCTTTCTTTCTTTCTTTCTTTCTTTGCTGTTCTCCCGTTGTTCATCGATTTGCTCGAGCGGGCCCAGTAATGACTTCATTGGAGACTTTGTTGTTACTGTGTTTGGCATATCGAACACAAAACACCTTGCCAAGCTCTACCGTGCGGGAGAGATGCTCTCCATAGCTTGCCAGGCTCTTTGACAGGGGCGGAGGAATCGAACTCGGTTTGGCCATATTGGCTGCATGCAAGGCAAATGCCCGACCGCTGTGCTATCACTCTAGCCCACTTTATTTATTTATTTTTTTTCGTTTTGGATCACACTCAGCCATGCACAGGGGTTACTCCTGTCTCTGCACTCAGGAATTACTCCTGGCGATGCTCAGGGGAGCAGATGGGATGCTGGGAATTAAATCTGGGTTGGCCACATGCAAGGTAAATGCTTTGCCAGCTCTGCTTTTCCTCCAGCCCCTTCATTATTTTTTTAGTTTGGCTTGTGTACCATATCTGGAGATGCTCAGGGTTTACTTTTGGCTCTGCAGTTGGGAATTCCTGTTGATGGTACTCAGGGATCATATGGGATGCCAGGGATTGATCTGGGTTGGCAACGTGCAAGGCAAATTCCCTTACCCACTTTACTGTCTCTCGTCCCAACTTTTATGTCTTATTTTCTAGGTCAAGAATTTCTGCTTCCTAAGTGCCAGTTGCAAAGCACTATGAGCATTATCTCGTGTGACACTGTCCCAATATATAAACATAAAAAACCCAAAATCCTCATTGATCCTGACATTGATTCAATTAGGTCAGATGATTTCAATGGCCCCTGCTTTCTCAGCTTTGTGGGGACTCAGCCTTGCCTTCGTACATGCATCCCGATCTCCATACTGAGCTACAACAGAACCCAGACTCGGGTGTATTTTTATTTTCTTGAAAGTGGTGCTTCCTTTTTCTGTATAGAAATAATTTCCACTTAATGTGTTCTTCGTTGAGTTGAGAAAAAAATTGGACACATGTTAATAGCAACACTTCTGTCAATTTTGCATGAACTTCTTGCAAAACTATTTGGTCATTCCAGGAAAAGCCATATATGTGTCAATAATTGTATTTCCATGGTGGAAATGTTAGACATCAAACCTGCAGGGTTTGACTTTTTTTTGACATGGAGACCCTCAAGAAATCAAGAAATAATTGTAAACCCCCTCTGCTGTTCTCCAGGGAAGCAGCCAGCCTTAGCGGAATGTCCCTGATCCTATGCACTGTGACAATCTCGAGTGAGAGTGGAGCCTGCATCACTGTGGGGATTCTGAGACAGGCAAGAAGTCTTCAGATGGGAAAAATTTCAGGGCTGTTAGCAGCACGGACACAATTTGAGTCACGTGCCACACAAGTGTGATCATCTGAATATCCACACAGGAGAGAAATTGTAAACATGTAAAAAATGTGGGAAGGCTTAGATCTATCCTCATACCTGATTATACATAGGAGAATTCATACAGGAGAGAAACACTATTCATCCAAGGAATATGGGAAGACCTCAAGACTTAGTATGCATAGGAAAATTCATTTAGAGAAACCTTATTCATGTAAGGATAAGGAATGTTTGAAGACCTTTATTTCCTTCTCAGGGGTTTCTGTGCATAGAAAATTCATGCAGTAGAGAAACGTTACTCATGTAAGGACTGTGGGAAGACCTTTACTTTGTACTCAGAACTTACTAAGCACAGGAAAACGCACACTGAAGAGAATCCATATATATGTACTGTTGGAAGGCATTCACTTACCTCTCACTCCTTATTACATATAAGAACATTCATACTGGAAAGAAACATTATGTATGTAAGGCAAGCAGGAAGGCATACATTATATCCTCAAGCCTTAGGGATCACAGAAAAATTCATATGGCAGACAGCTTACATATGGAAGGACTGTGGGAAGGCCTTCGTTCAAATTTGATGTCTTACTAAACAGAAAATTTCATACCAGAGAGAAACCCCATACATGTTAAAAAGGCCTTTGCTCTACATTCAAGCCTTAGTATGCATAGGAAAATTCATAGTGGAGAGAAGTCTTACATATGTCAGGAAAGTGCGAAGGCCTTCACCCAAACCTCAACTCTTACAATCCATAGGAAAATACAAACTGGAGGGAAAGCTCATGTTTTTCAATGTAGAAAGGCCTTTGTGTGCCTCTATAGCCTTTGTAGTCTTTGTAAAATGCACATGGGATGAGTTGACCCCGAAGAACTGTCCCCAAGTTTAGCACAATCTCCCTAGGGAAGACAAGTTTTATTTAGACCAGGAAGGGTAGGAGGGGGCTACAAAAGTGCAGCCCAGAAGCTAAGAATCTGGCATGACAAGCTTCCCTTGACATCATCCTATAAGGGAAAGGTACTCGGTGATTATTACCAGGGCTATAGTTATGCCAGTGTCCCGGCATTTAAACTTCACAGTGTGTTAACTTGTAAATAACAGTCTTGGTTATGGAAGCCAGGAGGAAAGTGACTAAATAAGTACCAAGTATAAAAGGAAAAACCTCTTGGAGCAACAAAAGCTTTTAAAAATTAATAATACAATCTTACCAACCCTAAAAACATATATAACAATGTTCACATGAATTTGTTTTCTCCACCTATTGCATAGCGGTAGGGCGTTTGCCTTACAAGCGGCCAACATGGCCGACCCGAGTTCGATTCCTCCGCCCCTCTCGGAGAGCCCGGCAAGCTACCGAGAGTATCTCGCCCGCACGGCAGAGCCTGGCAAGCTCCCCGTGACGTATTGGATATGCCAGACACAGTAACAGCAAAGTCTGCAATGGAGATGTTACTGGACCCGCTCAAGCAAATCGACGATCAATGGGAGGGCCTTTATATTTATCTTATCTCAAATTTTATTTTATTCTTTTTTTGGCCTTTTGGGTTACATCTGGCAATGCACAGAGGGTACTTCTGGCTATGCACTGAGGAATTATTCCTAGCAGTGCTTGAGGGACCATATGGGATACTGGGATTTGAAACTTCGTAGGCCGCACAGGATCCCCTGGGTGTCCCGAAAGGATCTCTCTGCACTTGGAGCCTGGTCCTTTAAGGCTGCAGGTGGAAACGGAAGTGATGTCACAGACAGGGACTTCCTGGTACCTGTGTTCTTGCTGATAGAGATGGTTCAGTCAGTCCCACCATTGTTACCTGGGTGAAGGACAGCCTGGAACTGGCTGGAAATGGTTCTTGAAGGCGGATTTTGGGGCAGGAGAGGGGCGACTCTCCGTCTCTGCACTGTGAGCAACGCGTTAGCGTGGGGGACGCTTTCACGCAGGTTACTCACTTGTTCCCCAACATCCAAGTGTTCCTGAGGTGTGGCAGAGGCTTTAGGGGGACGTGGAGCTTTGGGGGACGCAGTGGGGGCTGTACTGGGGTGCAGTGTTGCGGGTGTGAGCGCGTGGTCCTTGGGGACTGCTGAGGCCATGATGGCCTCTATCTCCGTGATGGGGCAGTGGTGAGTGGGGGGAGGGGCTGAGCTTGGGGCTAAGCTCGGTGGTGCTGGAACTGCACAGGGCAGGGGTCTTGGCTGTCCAGACCCTCCCAGCAGTCCCATATTGTAGCCTTTGGCCCTAATCTCGTAGCTGTAGAACCTCCAGATTTTAAGGGCAGAGCCACAGCCCCCCTCACCCCCCCATGGCAATAGTCCCCTTGCTGTACATCATTTTCATTGCCGCCATGTTGGTCCGTGACATTCGGGGGCAGTGGACCTGCAGGTGGCTGGGGTTTGCCAGTGAACATGTTCTCTTGGGGCTGTTTTTGGTTTGGGGGTTGTTTTGGGGGGCGTTGGGGGGAGGGGGCATCCTCGGAGATGCTCAGGGCTTCCTCTGGCTCTGGACTCAGGTATGATTCCTGCTGGTGTTGCTGCTGGACATAGGTACGCGAAGAATTTACTGACTCAGGGCAACTTCCCTACAGACTTCATTGTCTGTCCAACCAAAATATTGGTGTTTTTTTTTTTTTTCAGTTCAGGAGTTCCCTCTCCCTCATGTCAAGTTGCAAAGCACCCTTCACTCTTCATCTCTTCCTGAGCGGGTGACCCGTGGATATTGGGATAAATACTGAGGGTAAAGATTTTTGTTGTCGTTTTTTAAATTTTTCCCTTTTTTTGAAGGAAGATACTTGTTTATTTGTGTCTGTGTTGGGGGGTACTTTGTACAGGACTCCTCGTACTTTTGGAAGAAATTTATGTATGAAGGGGCAGAGCGAAAGTACAGCAAATACTTGCCTTGCACACAGTAAACTCGGGTTTGGTCCCCTGCATCTTAGTGATTAGTGATCCCCAAAACTTCCAGGAGTGAAACCCTGAGTGCAGAGTTAGGAATACCCCCTTAGCAATGTTTGTTCTGGCTCAAAGGAAACACACACACACACACATACACACACACACACATACACACTTGCACACACAGGAAAACATGTGATTGCAAGAAAAGAGAATAATAAGGATTCTGGGAAATTATGGAAATGCCATACTATGGAAATGCCAAACTATGCCATACTATGCCATACTATGGAAATGCCAAACTATGGAAATGGGCTGGAGCGATAGCACAGTGGTAGGGCGTTCGCCTTACAAGCGGTCAACATGGCCGACCCGAGTTCGATTCCTCTGCCCCTCTCGGAGAGCCCGGCAAGCTACCGAGAGTATCTCGCCCGCACGGCAGGGCCTGGCAAGCTCCCCGTAACGTATTCGATATGCCAGACACAGTAACAACAAAGTCTCCAATGGAGACGTTACTGAGCCCGCTCGAGCAAATCTATGATCAACGGGAGGGCCTTTACCCTTACCTTTACCTTATGGAAATGCCAGAAAACAGAGTTTTAAGAACCCACTCTTTTACTATTTAAATGTTCCTCTCTAGTTTGACTTTGCACATGATTTTTATTTGTTTGTTTGTTTTGCTTCCTGACAGTTGTCCTGTTGTTGCTGTAGTTTTGGCCACTCCCTGTAGTGCTCTGCCCTTACTTCTGACTCAGCTCAGGGATCACTGCAGCCAGGACCTAGCGTGCCCAAGTATTGTACTTGGGTCAGCTGAGAGTAAGAACACTCCACCCCCAAAATAGAATATTTACAGTATAAGTAGTCTTGAGAAGTTCCAAATGACAGGCACAGTTCATATTATGGTCCTTCGTAAATAAATGCCTTGGATATTTGGATTTATTTTTTATAAACCTGGGTGATTGCACCGTTTTCAAATATATTCCTGCACAACAGGAGCGAGTATAGGATGAGACTCATGCAGATGTGCTGATGCAGGATTAGAGTAAATCAGGACTCAGATGGGCCCAGGTCCAGCAGGACAGAGCACGGCTCTGCCTCAGGCTTATTATCTGGACCCAGAAGTGATCTTGTTCCCCTGGATAGAGTGTACAGGTGCTTGCCCTTGTCCACCCTGCAAGACAGTGGCTGAACGTTTGTCTACCCTAAGTCCCAGGCACAGAGGGTCTCTGCATCTGGACCATGGCCCTTTAAGGCTCCTGGCAGAAGCAGAAATGATGTCATAGACGGGCCCTTCAGAAATCCTTTCTGTTCTAATTGTGGTTGCCTGGCTCTGGCCGCCATTGGTCTCGTGGGTAGAGGAGGAACTGGCGCCTAGCATTACAGGGAAACTGTGGGGCCGATTTTGTGGCAGAATGCAAGTGTCCTCAGGTGAGTGACCCGCGTCTTGGCACTGTGAGTGGTGGGGCTGCGCCAACTTGGGGGGTGCTTTCATTCTTGTTTTCCTCTGTTCAGGATGTCCAGGCGGTTCCTGAGGTGAGGTAAGGCGAAAGCTTATAGGGGACCCAGAGGCTTTGGGCGGTGCAGTGGGGGCTGTGACAGGTGCAGAGGTCGCAGGAGTGAACAAGTGATCCTGGGATTCCCCTTGGCCAAGATCTCCTCCAGCTCCTGTAAGGGTCAGAGTCCGGTGGGCCTGGGGCTGCGGGACTTGCAGAGGGTGGGGCTTAGCCCTCCCGAACCTCTGGCCCTGGACTTTGCTTGGCCCTGTCCGGAGCCTTTGGCCCTGGCATCCTTAGTGTGGCACCTTCCGGTTCACTTAGAAGTGGGGGGCCCCAGCCCCACTGCAGCAGGGGACCTAGTTGTCCTCTGTCCTTTGTTTGACTGTCCTAATGCGGTGGGGCCACCCAGTGTCTCAGTCCTTGCAGGTGGGTGGTGTTTGCAAATGAAACTTTTTCATTATTATCATTTTGGTTTGGCTCTTGTACCACATCTGGTGGTGGTCAGGATTGACTTTCGGCTCTACAGTCAGGAATTCCTGCTCGTAGTACTAGGGGACCATAAGGGATGCTGGGAATTGATCTTGGTTGGCTGCATGCAAGGCAAGTTCGTACCCACTTACTGTCTCTGGTCCCAGCTTTTGTATTTTCCCTAAGTAAAGAATTTCTCCATCCTAAGTTCCAGTTGCAAAGCACCCCACACATGTATTCTCTCCCTTACCAGATGACCCCCCAGCTGTTGTGAGTACTGGGGGTAAAGTTTTGTTTTCCTTTTTTAAGAGAAATAGTTAATTTTCGGGGCAGGGGGTGTTGTTGGGGAAGCTTTGTTCAGGGTCACTCTTGATGTGGTGGAAATAATTCACTTAGAAAGGGCCAGAGCAATAGTACAGCAAGTAGGGTACTTTCCTTGCAAGCAGCCAACCCAGGTCTCTCTATGTCTAGTAATCCATATGGTCCCTGAGCCCCACTAGGACTGAACCCTGATCCCAGAGCTGCAAATTCCTGAGCACTGCCAGTTGTGGTCTAAAATTGAAACATGTGCTTGCACATACACATACACACAGAGAGGATATGAGAGCAATGAGAAAGAGGAGTATTATTCACGAGAAAACATGAATTTCTGCAGAATAGAAAAATACAGAAAAAGTGGCTTAAGGATCCACTTTAAATGTTTCACTCTAGAATTTTTCTTTACCCTAAGTGTTTTAGGTTTGATCAGTAAATTTCCACTTTTGCTCCCCCCAAAGATGGTTATAGTGCTCTTATGAGCACTCCTAATCTATCCTTAAATCATAAAGTGAAACCTTCTGGTGACTCTAGACTTTGTATCTGCAGTCATTTATTTGCATTTCTCTTTCCTCTGTAACCTGTATAACCTATAATCTATCACTATAGAGCAATGTTCTTTGCTTCAAAACAGAAAAACCATCCGTGATAAGCTCTTAATATTTATGAGTTAATTGACTCTAAAATATATATACTGCTGGCCATCCATCATAATTACTTTACTCAGGCTTCAGTTGCTGTAGTCGCTAACCCCAGAAAGCTGGATCCCAGCCAGCTTTTAACCTTAGCTCCTGGACCCCAGAGAAGTAAGTTTTGGGATGTTTCTCTACTGTGTGTATTGATAATTTCAAATATTAATAATAAGTAAACTTAACTGTTTAGTATGTACGATCAGGGAAGGAGAAAAGCAACACAGATGCATATAGCCCATGAGCGAATTTCTCAGCAAAGTCTCCCGCAGAACGTCTCCTTGAGTTATTTCCCCCGCAAAGAATTATCTCTGTTGAAACGCTTGACCTCTGTAATGGTAAATCACAATACGTGAAGTTCTGTACCTCAGAACCCCTCAGATGTTCTATAAGTATGCTATTCGATTCGGAATTAAAGATTGACTATGCACTATCCATTGGCCATCAGTTGTTGTGGTCCCTGTGTCTGTATTTCTTTGGAGAGACAACACTGAATGTGTTACCATGTGACCTACCAACTCACTATTCTTCACATCTGGTGACCTGGTGTGTATGCCTCAGAATTGACACTTGGGTATTTTTTGTTGTTGTTCTCTTGTTTCATTATAGTTACCTTTTGAAGTTGCAGTAGTTTTGGTAATCATCATTCATTGTCTGTGGCTTATTCCTGCCTCTGAAGTCAGGGATCATTTCCTACAAGGATCAGGGGCCCATATATATTCTAGTATATTGAACCTGGGTCAGCCAAGTGCAAAGTGAATGTCTTATCGACTGTATTAGCACTCCAGACCCCAAGATATAATATTCATGGTTTCAAAGTAGATTCACTCTAGAAATTCCTGTTGTTAGACACACATAACATCATGGTTCATAGTAAACACCCTAGTTATTTGGATAGTTTTGTGATACAACACACGTTTTACATGGTTTTCAGAGTGATTCTTCCAAATTGGAGCAAGTGCTGGATGAGGCTCATGTGCTGATTGGGGATTACAGTAAATCAAGACCAGGATGGGTCCAGGTCCAGAGGGTCAGAGCTGGGACTGTCTGGGGCCTACTCGAGCCCAGAAGTGACCTTGGTTCCTGAAAGAGAGCTCCCAGGCCTGTGTCCTATCCACTCTGCAAGAGGGCAGCTGAAGTTTTGTCCACCCCGAGTCCCTGTAACTGGCCCCACGGCAGAGCCAATAATGGCGCTGTAGTCATTGGGGCCTGCAGGGGCTGCAGCTACGTGAGAGCTCCTGGCCTCAGAGTTAGTCTCTGGCCTTTAGGACATTCCTGTGCGGTTCCCTAGGTAGAGTCCCGGGCTTGGGCAGAACCACGGTTTCCTCCCCTGTAGGCATCAACCACTCCTGTCCTGACAGCAGCTGGGTCACAACCCATTTCTCTCTCCCCCGAGAGACAGGAACATCTGTCAGTGTCTCGCCGTGGATGTTTCTGTGAGCCAGTGTCCAAACATCCAGCTGGTCACTACCTTTCTGGCTCCAGTGCAGGGACTTCTGTCAGGTGGGGGCCGGGGCTGGTTGTGCTCCTCTCTGGTGCCCACGGCTCAGGTACTTGCATGGAGCCTCCTGTTGGTCCACAGGAAAAACAGGCAGGAGTTGGTGAGATGGCCTCTGCCACACCATCTTCAGGTGGGAGAGTGAGAAGACAACGCAGTGCAGTGACATGTAGCACAAGCTTCCCAGGCTGATCGTCTCTGATTGTTTTAGGAAGGAGCCTGTGGATCCGGCTCCTGGCCTGATTAATCAGCTCTGTTTGAGGCCGCTGTTTTATTTTTTTGTTGATTTGAATAAAGTAAAGGCCCTCCCGTTGATCATCGATTTGCTCGAGTGGGCCCAGTAACGTCTTCATTGGAGATTTTGTTGTTACTGTGTTTGGCATATCGAATACATCATTGGTGGCTTGCCAGGCTCTGCCGTGCGGGCGAGATACTCTCGGTAGCTTGCCGGGCTCTCCGAGAGGGGTGGAGGAATCGAACTCGAGTCGGCCATGTTGGCTGCGTGCAAGGCAAACGCCCTACCGCTGTGCTATTAGTGGTGCTCAAGGATCATTCCTTTCAAGACTGGGGTACCAACTGTATAGGGTGCCAGGGGTCCAACGCTGATTAGACTTATTTGTTTGTTTGTTTTTGGAAGATGTTTAAGGGGAGGGGCCATACCCAGTGATTCTCAGGTTATTTCTGATTCTGTACGAAGGATTACCATCTGCCAGTTCTTGAGGAACTATAAGGGACGGCGTTATTACCAGCCCTTAATGCTGTCCCAGACCCACTGTTCTGTTACTCCATCCTGCTGCTTTGTTTTCTTTCATGTTAATTTTTGTGCTTCAGTGTAGATACTCAGGGCTTCCTCGTGGCTCTGTGCTCCAGATTCACCTCTGGCAGGCATCAGGGGAATCCACGTGTGCTGCTTATGTTTGTACCCTGATGGCTACAAATGTCTCAGACCCCAGGACATGTAAATGTAAAGGTAAAGGTAAAGGCCCTCCCGTTGATCGTCGATTTGCTCGAGCGGGTCCAGTAACGTCTCCATTGGAGACTTTGTTGTTACTGTGTCTGGCATATTGAATACTGTTGGTAGCTTGCCGGGCTCTCCGAAAGGGGCAGAGGAATCGAACTCGGGTCGGCCATGTTGGCCACTTGTAAGGCGAACGCCCTACCCGCTGTGCTATCGCTCCAGGACATGTGTTTCTCCTATTTTGTCCTTCCTGCTCTGAGAGTCTCACCTGCTCAGTCACACAGTCTCATGTTCAGATGATGCTGTGTGTGCAGTTCTGGGCATGTGCCTCTCCCAGGGATGTGGGGCAGAGAACCTTAGGATCGAATCACTTTTACCATCTTTGAGATGAATTCGGGGAATCCTTTATATTTGTTAGGACTGTGGGAACCCATTCAGTTACTCCTCCTTATTACACATAACTTACATGTGTAAATGATGCGGAAAGTCCTACATTATGCCCTCAAGCCTTAGAATTACAGGAAAATTGGTCTTGGAGACAGACTCTACATATATAAGGACTGTGAGAAGGCTTTCATTCAAGCTTGGTGTTTTACTAAACACAGAAAACAATCACACTGGAAAGAAACCATATAAATGTCTGACATGTGGGAACGTCTTCGCTCTACCCTGTAGCCTTACTATGCATTTTAAAAGTCATAGTAGAGGGCTATCGTGCAGCCAGCAGGTCAATCTGTACCTGTGAGGTGAGTGCATCAGCAGCCTGATGGCACCGTCTTACTTTCAGATACCCCAAAATTGCTGCAGTGCCTTTGGCCAGACCCCAAAAACTTGGGGCAAAGTTTACCAAGAAAGTAAATGGCCAAAAGTTTGGTATGTGGGAGACACACGCACAAACCACCTCCAGCTCAGCTATAGAATTGGAGGCATGGCCTCTCTTATTCCTAATTGAACTACTTAATGGCCCTGATCCCAGAGCCTCAGAAACCAATCTCAGAACCCAAAGACTTTTGGCAGAAATGCATCCTGTTCCTGCAATTGGTTACTGGCGCTGGGCCACTCCAGGTGGGAATAGGTTTCATGCCTTGGCCTGTTCCCCTGGCAGCCTGGTGACCGCCATCCTCCAGAGGCCACTGGACAATCAGGTTTGGACCTGCAGTGATGAGACACGCGGGGCTTCACCAGATGGGATTGGAACCGGCCCTTTCCTCCCCATCCAAGCGAGACCCCACATACAAATGGCCTCTCCTGCTCCTGATCAAGCTTATTAACGGCCATGATCCCAGAGACTCAGAAACAAATCTCGAAACCTACTGGCTTTTCGCAGAAATGCATCTGGATCCCATATAATGTGGCCGCCGTCTCAGAGCTTATTGGAAAGCCAAGTATGTGCTGGCGGTGACAGGGCAGCTGTAGTCTAATGGGAAGGGGGTTGGTGCCGGCTCATCCTTCACGCCCTAACGAGGTCACTAATTGCCCCCCACGAGTGGCTCTCCTGCACAGCCATAATATCAGATGCACAGAAACCAATCTCGTAATCATCTGGCTCTTTGGAGAAATACATAATCGTGGCCCCATGGCATTATATGATTCTCATAACCAGCTATAGAAATCAAAGAGTTTCACAGTGCCTTTTCAACAATTCTGATTGTTGGGGGGGAAATTCTAAACAATAATGGTGCATCTTTTGTTGAAATAATGAATGTAATCAATGTGGAGAAGAGGTAAGTATAAATTCTTGCCTCACAGTCATTGGGGGGGTTGGGAGGGGGGTATATTGGGGTTCTTAGTGGTTAAAAATGAGTTCTGGTGAAGGGAAAGGTGTTTTATCATTGTATGACGGAGACAAACCTGAATGCTTAGGAAATTTTCCCACAGTGATTCAATAAATAAATATAAGAAGAAAAAATTATGAAAGAAAAAGTAAAAAAAATAATAAAAGTCATAGTAGAGAGAAGTCTTAAATATGTAAGAAAAATGCAAGACCTTCACTCAACCCATGACCCTTACTAGCCATATCAAAACATATACTGGAGAGAAATCTTCTGTTTGTTAATGTGGGAAGGCCTTTGCATACGTCTCAAGCCTTGTAGACATCATAAAATGCACACTGGATGAGTGATGCCTAATAACTTTTCCCACATTCAGAGGAGTGCCCCTAGAGAAGACAAGTTTTGTTTGGACCAGGAGTGTTAGGGGGCTGCAGGAGTGCAGCCAAGAAGGAAGTAATCCAGGTAGCAGGTGACAAGCTCCCAGTGACATCAGTACTATAAGGGAAAGGTACTTGCTGATTATCATCCGTGCTTCAGCTTTAGCAGTGTTCCAGCATTTGGACTTCACGTGTATGTTAACTTGTAAATAATGGGTTTTGGTAATGAAAGTCAATGGAAAGCTGACTAAATAAAAATTAAAAATCAATACGTAAAAACCTATTGAAGCAACAAAAAGCTTCAAAGATTCTTAGAGTCTTAAAATCCTGCAATCAAATACAACATTGTTCACAGAAATTTATTACTACATCGATTGATATTGCAAGTTTGTTTTCTTATCAATTTTAATCCTAAAATTTTATTAGCAGTTGGAGATTTTTCTATTTAGTAAATTAAATACATACATATGTCACCACCCCTCACTTTGAACTGCCAACGTTCACCATTGTCTCAGTCTTTGCTCTGATTCTGGCTTGGCCCAGAGGCCCTTTTTTGAAGGGGTTTATGGCAGAGATCAACCATAATGTTGCCGAGAATCGTTGTGAATCAAAAATCAGGCAATTCTTCATTCTTCCCACCTCGCTGTCTTATGCCTGAGGGAGCTGTGATCAGGCACTACACCATAGTATGGGGTGGGATGGCCTCACTCCTGTCCCTTGTGTATGTCGGTCAGGACGTGGTGACCTTCCCCGATGTGGCCATGAGCTTCACCCCAGAGGAATGGACGGGGACCAGAATGCTAAGTATGTGCAAGGAACAGGTGAGCCCCAATTTGCTGGAGTATCTCCCCAGTTGTGGGCCTTATTTATTATGAGTTCTACTTATTTTTTTTTACTTTGTTTCATTTTGCAGTCCATCTGGAAATGCACATGTTGACTTCAGGTTCTGCACTCAGGAATCACTACTAGTTTGATACTTGACATCCAATATGGAACCCAGGCATGGCCAGGAGTATTTCCTCAGCCCAGAGCCATGAATATACCCTATACATTGCTGTGTATGTGACTCAAAACAAACGAAATAAATTTACTTCTCTTTCCACATTTAACTTGGGTGTTGTGCTTTTGCTCTTGGTGTAGTTTCGGGAACACACGAGGAATTTTTATTTTCTTTCATTTGTAACTATTAAATTCCATACATTTATTTTTTGGTTGTTGGGCTACACTCAGTGGTGTTCAGGGGTTACTCCTGGCTCTTCCCTCAATATTTACTCGTGGCAGTGCTCAGGGACCATATGGGATGCTGAGATTCGAACTCTGGTGGATTGCATGCAAGCCGTGCCCGCTATGCTGTCATTACAGCCCCTAAGATCATTTATTTCTTAGAGTCTCACCCCTTCATCTGCTGTTATTCTCAGTGCTTGGGGTGACTTCAAGTGATCTTCGGTGATCAGGTGTCGCCCAGCATCAAATCAGAGTTTCCTGCATGCAAAGCATGTTTCTGAATCCTTTGCATTGTCGCCCTGCCTTCATCGGACTCTTTTAGGTTTTTTAAAATTTGTTTTGGGCCAAACCAGCAGGACTCGGGGTTTGATCTTTGTCTCTGCACTCAGGGATCATGCCTGGCTGGTGGTGGACAGGATGGGGTTGTCGGGGATCATACCTGGTCTGACCATTGACAAGACCATTGCCCCACCTGCTGTAATACCTGCTACCCTCCGTCTTTCCCTTTGTTTTTAGCTTAATATAAATTTGGGGGGATTTCCATCATTGTCCTTGTTGGATGCTTGGGTTTACTACTGACTCTGCACTCAGTGAGAGTGAACCCAGGACCCTCCAGTTGCTGGTGTCCTGGACACAGGGCCCAGCAGTCATTGTTCTTGTGGATAAAGGACAAAGTAGAGTATCTTCTTGGAAAGCTGACTGTGAAGGCCAATTTTGTGGCAGGAGACAAGGCCTCCTGTGAGCACCCCACACTTCCCAGTCTCTGTACTATAAGAGGGTTACCTGCTCCAGCTTGGGGAGCGCTTTCACACATTTTTTCACTTGTTCCCTGATATCCAGGTGGTTCCTGGGGAGCGGTGGAGGCTGTCGGGGGCACAGTTTTCAGGGGTATGATGGGGGCTGTACCAGGGTGCAGGGTGCGTGGATGTGAGTGCATGACCTTGGGGGGCCCCTGCAGCCACGATCGCCTCCAGGTCAGCGATAGGCAGAGGCGGGTGGAAGCAGGGTTGAGCAGGGGGACTGCAGGTCTTGGGGTGAGGGACCTACATCAAAGCACTGAAAGCCTTTGTTTTCCACATTGCAGACCAGGTTCCATCCTGCTAGCAACAACCTGGATTGATTTTTGAGTGCAGAGCCAGGAATTACCACTTAGCATCAGCTGTGTGGCCTCCAAAAAAATAAAATAGAAGATTTATTTTGATTGGGCTGGAGCGATTTATTTTGATTATTTTGATTGATTATTTTGATTGGGTACAGCAGGTAAGGCATTTGCCTTGCATGTGGCCTACCTGGGTTTGATTCCCAGCTTCCCAAATGGTCCCCCGAGCAACTGCAAGAGTAATTTCTGAGTGCAGAACCAGGAGGAAACCCTGAGCATCGCCAGGTGTGACCCAAAAAGAAAAAAAAAGAGTATGTAGGAATATGTTAAGGTGCAAAGGACCTTTCTCATTTCATCTCTCCCTTAGCAGGCTTCCCTCGCTGTTGCTTTGTGTAACGCTGGTAAAGTAAGATACTGGAAGGAAGATATTTGATTTTTTGGTGAATAGGAGTTTTGCCTAGGGCTCACTGCTGGTGTGCTTGAATTATTTAGAAAAGGCAGGGAACTGGAGCAATAGCACAATGGGTAGGGCGTTTGCCTTGCACGCGGCTGACCCGGGTTCGATTCCCAGCATCCCATATGGTCCCCTGAGCCCTGCCACGAGTAATTCCTGAGTGCAGAACCAGGAGTAACCCCTATGCATCGCCGGATGTGACCCAAAAAGCAAAACAAAACAAAACAAATACACAATACTTTTAAAGTTACCTTTATAATACATTATTTACTCAATTCAAAACTCTCCCAACTAAAATTTTCTCAAGGACCTAACATTATATTTTGTATGCGTCCAATTTTGTTTTCTTTAGTTTCATTTTTCAGCCACGTCATGAGACTTCGGGGTGACTCTGGGTTCTGCACTTATCCATCTTGGTGTTTGCTTCGGGGATCATATGGGATCCGGGGATTGAATTGGACCAGTTGCGTGCAAGGCAGCAAAAGTTAAGATTGTGTTGTTTGCGTACTTTCAGTAACTTGGCTGGTTATATCAGGGACACATGGGCTAGGACTCTCACCTTTTCATTGTCACTAATCTCTTCATTGATTCTGTGGGGGCAGGGTATTCTAGGGTGAAGCCAGTTGTAATCCCCTGGATGGTAGGAGGAGTCCTGAGGCCGGGGAGGAGAGGCGTGTATGCAGCTGAGTGTCTCAGGACCCTCCCAGGCTCGGCCCCAGGCATCGTGGGTGTGCCCTGAGTGTGTGAAACATGCTGCTGACCCCAGGGGCCCTCGGGCTCCTGGATGCAGGCATCTGTGCTCTACTCACACAACCCTTCGCTCCCCTGGGGTGGTCCTGTGCTTTGCTTTCTTGGCTCATTCGAGTCTTATTCATTAGTCATGTGTTCATGAGATTCAGGGTCCTTTGTACCCCTTTCCCTTACCAGCCTGGCTGCACAGCCTGTACTGTTGGCGTGCCCTTTTCAGGAGCAGCAGAACCACCTTGCACCCCGCCCTCTCTGTCACTAAGCTTGTCTTTGCCCTCAGGTCATTTGCATGTTTTTTGAGTATACGAAGACATTTTGTTTTGTATCAGTTTGGGGTCTGATGTTGCCAAGGGTTTTATTCCTGGCGGTCCTCGGGGATTCCTTTGGGCAGTGCTCAGAATCCTGCCCCTGTCAGCCTTATGCAAGGCAGATGCCCTACCTGCTATTCTCTGTCTGACCCACTATGAGATATTCTTTCGGTTTTATGTTAAAAAGTCATTGAGTGAGCCCATAATAAAGCTAGTTTGTGCTGAAGTCATAGTATAGTGGGGAGGGTGCTTGCCTTGCACAGGGTTTGAGTTGCAGTTCCCATAGGATCCTCAAATATCTCTGGTTCTAGTCAAATAGAAAAGCCAAAAGGCTAGTGTGTGATTGCCAGGCTCCTCCCAGCAATAATCCCAAAGGATCGTCCCTGTGCTCTGGGCCTGTTTGGACTGTGAGAACCACAGAGATGTCATCTACCTGCTCGGCCTGTTCACCCAAGAGTCATTTGACTAATTCTTACCTGAGTTGCTATGATTTATTTAAGAACTCAAATCACAGCCTCAGGATTTTGCATAGCTGCAATCTGACTTGGGAATAGGGTCACTGAGTATACGTGAGCTGGTAAGATTCACACATTCAAAAATGAATATCATTATACCCAGCGGGATAGATCAGTGGAGCAAGCATGTGACTGGAAAGGTGGGGTTCCGGGCTCTCTTCCTGCCATTACATCTGTGGTCTCTGGACACTGCAAGGAGAAAATCTAGAGTCTTATCCTGGGAGTAAAAGACACTTAGCCTTACTGGGTACTGAAACTGAAAAAAATTCTATTATTTTTCATATCAATAAAGTACTTTAATTTTTTCTTCTACTGAAAGCAAACACAAGTGGTAATTGTTTCAAAGAATTGGTTTGTCAGTTCATGCTGTGTTTACAAAAAATGAATATGAAGCCCCCCCCTCTCTCTCCTATCTCTCTCTTTTCCCTCCGCCCCCCCCCCCGCCGCCGCCTGAATTTGATGGTCTCAGGCTGCTTCCCCCACCCTTGGCCAGCTGACGGCCATGGGTGGATGACGGAAGGAATGAGGGCCAGGCTCCTTGGTATCAATTGCAGTTTCTTCCAATCTCCTCTCAGTTCTCCTCTGATTCTCCTTCCATGAATCTCCTTCATTTCTCTTGGATTTTCCGTCTCAGATTCTTTCTTGATTTTTTTCCCTTGCCAACTCTTATAGCATTAATTATCCCCCAAATCATGAGGGAGTTGGGGTAGCAATTACACATAGGCGAGGTCATACAATCAATGGATGTATGGTCCCTCTCTCAGAGGAAACTTCTTCTAGGACAAACTCTTTCAGCAAGAAGACCCACCTAAAGGTGAAATGACATCTATGGGTGCGTTTTTCCTTCCCTTAGTCCAGGAACCATATAAACATTCATCTTAATTCTACTCCTTAATAAAATTAGTAGTCATTTAATATGGACACAGTAATAGATACATTAAGCTGGGGACATCTTACTATAGATCTCAGGTTACAGTACTCAGGCCAGATTAGTCTTTCTTAACCCTAGCATGGTACCAATCTAGTTGTTACTCTTTGGATCATGACAGAATTTGTCCATGACCATGCTCTTAACTCATATGGCATTTTGATCTAGCCCATTTTGATGCCAGGGTATGTCACAGCTAGCCGTGAGTCCATCCAGTCCCTCATCATGACACTGCCTTTGGGGTGCTAGGGACTAAGGGCAACTGAGGCTTAGATTGAGAAAGCAGATGCCCAGGTATGAATTATTATTTGGTGTCAATTAACTCCCAAGTTACAATGTCAGAGTATTAACTATCTTCCTATGTCTATACGAAAAGGGTGTTGCTCTAAAGTAATTATGCCAAGGACATAAGGAGAAGAGAAAAGCAGTTTTTCACTCAGATTTCTGAGGATTCAGACCTTACAACTTAACAGAGTCTGATTAGGAGAAATATTTGACAGACCAGTTGGGAAATCAAAGCACAGAGATGGAAGTTACAGAGAAACATAGAAGAATGGGAGTGCCTCAGGAGCACTGTGGGAAGCCTAAGCTCCCTCTGGCAAGGGAGGAAGGACATACCAATGTTAAACCTAAAGTGTTTATAGCTATATTCCAAGAAATAGAGGAATGGGAGTGCCTCAGGAGCATTGTATGGGTGTAATCCAATAAAACTTAAACTCCCTGTCACAAGGGAGAATGGACATACCAGTGTTAAACCTAAAATGTTTAGAGCTATATTTTCAACAGAACAGTGTAGTAGTTGGTCTGGAGCGATAGCACAGCGGGTAGGGCGTTTGCCTTGCATGTGGCCCTTGAGGCTGCTCTAAGTTCGATTCCTCTGCCCCTCTCGGAGAGCCTGGCAAGCTACCGAGAGTATCTCACTCACACGGCAAAGCCTGGCAAGCTCCCCGTGGCATATTAGATATGCCAAAGAAAGTAACAACAAGTATCACGATGGAGACACTATTGGGCCTGCTCGAGCAAATCGATGAACAATGGGAGGACAGTGTGGTAGTGGGAAGATAGGGGAAGTTGAAGATAGGGGAGGTGGTGCTGCGTCCAGCCTTCTACATCATCCCACAGCTGACTCTCGGGACCAGAGAGAAGATCGCCAGTGCTAACAGGTCCTTTGAAGGCTTTCTGCGGACATCCCAGGGATTTGGGATGTTGGGCCCCCACCCCATCAAATCTCGAATGAACTCCAAAATTTGGAGTGTTTGTTCACACCAGGTTACAGGCTGTTCTGCCAGGCAAAGCAGCAGCCTCCCAAGAGAACCACAGTCTGTTGGTTAGAAAAAAGCACATCCTGACTCACCTGTCCATTTCATAAGCACCCACAAAATTAAATTCACCAGACCCACATCCTGGTACCCTGTAAATTTTTCTAAGCATAGTGAGGCAAGCATAGTTACCGAAGCAAAGAAAAGCGAATACAGAAATAAATCAGCTATTGATGTTTACTACCTCACTTTGGGGGGACCCTAACCTTTTTTTCCTATTTGCACTCTGTGACAATCTGGCACCCTAGTGGAATGGTTACAAGAAATTGAGTATGTTTTCGCAATAACTCCGCTAAAAAGTAAACTTGTAAACTAAATTAATTTCATATTCTTACGGTAACAAGCACCAAATCATCATAGCCAAACAACAGATCAATAGATCAACATGTCTGAAAAAGAGACTTTATCCTGTACTTCTATTGTACAGTTATTCTTTCCCACTGGTTCAAATTTTGAAGAATTATAGCTTAATAAATCATCAAGTACTAAAATATTAAAAGATTATTTAGCTGCACAGCAGTTAAGGGACTTTCTATTCATTTGTCTGATCTATGTAGAATCACTGCTATGTAGACTTTGAGCACTGTTTGAAGAGTTGCTGCGCATAGCTCTCAAGGAATAGCTGGAGAGCACCGTTTGCTCTGAACACACACAAATACAGAAACAGGAATTTTTGCATACACAAATGTCTTCCCAGTCATCACCAATTCCTGAGTCCTCTTCTGGGCTACCCCTGACCGCTTTCTAAGCCACGTGATTCACTTAGTTTCTGAATCTCTCCTATCATTGTGAAAATAAACAGTTGAAGCTACTCAAGACCTGGACTTTCAGTGTGATATAAATAAACGTGGGGACTCAGAGAGGTCTGGGTGGCTGTTTGCAAAGAATGTGAATTTTAGTTCCTTCATCAAAACAAAGACTTCTGATTGACGTGCTATCTGTTCAGTCCGTCACTCTCCATCTATCCCAGACCTTGCAAATATCAGATGTCCCGATCACCTGATCCTATTCCAGAAACGGGGAAAAATGAACCTTTCTGACCAGACAAGTACCTGGTCAGGAATATTTGAAGCGTGGCCCTTTAAGGCTCTGGGCGCTCTGCCTATGCCGTCACAGAGTCGGGACCCTCTTTCCCTGTGTGTCTTGGAAGTCAGCGGAAGTGCTGGCGGGCTGGCTTAGGTGTGGAGTGTGAG
Organism: Sorex fumeus; assembly: GCF_029834395.1. NCBI lineage: Eukaryota > Metazoa > Chordata > Mammalia > Eulipotyphla > Soricidae > Sorex > Sorex fumeus. The sequence goes on from NW_026606191.1 coordinate 2,324,108, forward strand.
GAGTAGGTAAGGGGGTACCCAGGGTGCTGGGGGGTCCGGGAAGGTCGGTTTCCCACTGGCCGCCCGAGTGGTCACACTGAGCGCCTGAACTTCCGCATTCTCCGCCTTGTGGGCGGCGGGGTCGCTCCGTGGCAGTGGCCCAGGGTGGCGGCCCCTCACCCAGGTCGCACAGAGAGCTACTGCCGAAAGGTTTATCTTATTTATAAATTGATTTTGGGGAAAAAACGATCGTTTTTACTGAGTAGAAGTTACTTAGAAAGATGCATAAGGGGGGAACGCGGCCGGCTGGGTTCGATCCTGGCACCTCACAGCCTCCGATCACGGCCTGGAGTGAGCCCAGAGCCGGGAGTAACCCCTGACCAAAGCCCCCCAGAGCTCCCCAAAAAGGTGGGTGGGTAGAGGAAGCACGTGGTCGAGGAGAAAAACGAATTTGAAGCACTAAGGTCATTCTGAAAGCTCCAGAAACAAGGACAATAACCGAACACAGAAAAGTGGAAACAAAAGTTGTTTTAATTTTTTTATGTGTTTTAGCCCCTTACCCGGTGGCGCTCAGGACTCTCTCCCTGGGGATCCGAGGACCCTTTGGGGAGTCGGGATGCGGGGCCAGCGCCCTCCCTGCTGACCCGTTGCTTGGGCCCCTCACAAAGGAGAAAGAGTCAGAGCTAGAGGGAGCCTCAGTCGCCCCCAGATATGATGAGGCGGGTCAGGGCACATCAGCGTTATCTTAGTTTCAGGGCGACGATCAGCACCTGGTCAGTCACAGGGGTGGGTGGATCATCCCAGCAGTGTCCCCAGGACATCCCGTTATTGGCCCCCTTTCATTCCTTAGGCTGATTGTGGAGTAGTGCTAAAGCGTGGGATTCCCTCATCAAAGGGACCTGGGGGCGCATTCTTTTTCCTCGTGGGGGGGTGTTGAGCCCCACCTGGCTGTGCTCAGGGGTCACTCCTGGGGTTGCTCAGAGTACCCCATATCTGGGTCAGCAGCATGAAGGAAAAAATACCCTACCCTCTGTCCTGTCGTTCTTGGGGGTGTCAGGTCTGGATGGGGGGTGGGGCTGGGCACATTCTTCATATGCTTGGGGCCTTGTGCATTCAGTGGGTTCTGGGAGTTCAGGGAGGTGGGGAGCTTCTCTTTCTTTTTTTATTTATTTTGCATTTTGGGTCACACCAAGCGAGGCATTATGGTTACTCCTGGTTCTAAATTCAGCAAGCACATCTAGAGGTGCTAGGAACCATAAGCGATGGCCAGAATTAAACCCAGGTTGGCCACCTTCAAAAGAAATGCTCATTTGTCTATGCTGTCACTCAGGTCCCAAGGTGTGGAACTTTAAGCCAACTCAGGTTGCGGTCTGGAGGGGTGCATCAGGGTGGTGCTACAGTGGGTCTTGCAACCAAATATGCAATCTTAGCAGGAAGTAGCTTGGGCACTTCCAGAGTGTGCCCTAACCCCTCTAATAATGCAATTTAGGATCACTATTGGCCACCACAACTTTATTCGTTTAAATGAAATAATTATTTAGTCTGTAGGAAATACAACTGCAAGACTCAGTTACTTCTCCTACCTTTGCACTCAGGGATCAATCCTGGCGGGGTTCAGGGCACCGTACGGGATGCCAGGATTCAAACTTGATTTGGCCGAGTGCAAGACAAGCACCTCACCTGCTATACTGTGTCTCCAAACTCTTTCCACAGAAATTTTTCTTTTTTAGATTTTTAGGGTCACACCCAGCGATGCTCAGGGTTTATTCAGGCTTTGCATTCAAGAATCACTCCTGGCAGTACTGGGAGACCATATGGGACTTTGGGAATCGAACCCAGGTTAACCGCATGGAAGGCAAATTCCCTACCTGCTGTACCATCGTTCCGGCCCCAGTAATGTCTTCATTACTTGATTCATTGTATTTTTTTTTGGCCACAGCAACACTCAGTGCTCAAGGGTTACTCTTGGTTCTGAGTTCATGCATCATTTTTAGCAGTGCTGGAGTGAGTGAGCCTATGTCCTGTTGCATATTGACCCCAGCTTAGCTGCTTGAAAGAAAAGCACCCTACCAACTTATTAGCTTTGCTAAACCTATGTGATTATATTTCCTCAGAAAAAAAGAATTTCTGCCTCACCTGTCCAGATTCCAAGCATCTCCACTGTCCATCTCTCCAAGACCAGGAATGTGCCCTGCTGTTGAAGTGAGTACTTGCACAAAGGGGTTTTCCAGGGACCAGCTGCAATAGGTTCTAAATGTCTCACTCTTAGGGGCTGGGGCAGTAGTACAGCCAGGAGGGCATTTGTCTTTCTTGTGGTTACCAGAGTTATCCCTGCCACAACATCACTAGGTGATATTGTCCCCTGAGCATCACTAGATATGACTCCAACCCTCCCACTTCAGAATTTGTCTTGACACATGAGAATTTTTTATGCATCTTTTTGGAGTTGGAGTGTTTCTCCTGTCTTTCCCTCTCCCCCTCACCCGCTTCATTTGCTACAAACTTGGAGATAGTCAGAGACTCTCCCCTTCTTGTGTCTGTGTGTCTGAGATGCAGGGGGAGCCATGCCATGTCCCCCAAAGGTAAATCAGGTGCTCAGCCCTCTGAGCTCCTCTCCTTGGGTGTATCTCACTACCTGGGGAGAAGATGAGGTGAGATTTGGGGCCACACCTGGTAGTACTTGAGGTCTGTGTCCTGCTCTGTGCTCAGGGGACTAGTGGACACTGGATACAAGGGAAGGCCCGCTGGCCTTCCAGGTGGCTGGCATCTGCTTCAGTCTGGTGTGCTCTCTCCTGTTTATACCTTCATGGAAAGTTCTTATATGTGAAATTTCTAGTGCCCTTTCAACAGATGGCTGTTAGGGGAAAATGAAGGAGTTGGAGTTGGAGGCTCTTAGCGAAATTATGTACTTTAAAATCTCATTTGCGTTAAATTTAATTTTTCTTTTTTCTTTTTGGGACACAGCGGTAATGCTCAGGTGTTATTTCTAGCTTGGCACTCAGGAATCACTCCTGGCAGTGCTTGGGGTACTGTATGTGATGCCAGGGATCGAACATATGCCCTGCCAACTGTACTATCACTCTGGATCCAAGTATAATATTTCATCCTCTTTTTCTTTTATAAAATCACATAACCATAGGAGTAAAATCATAGTCTGAAAACCTGGCCTGTAAGCTCTGAGCATTTCTGGATGTGGTCCCAAAACAAAACAACAAACCCAGAGGACTGAGCGTTCAGAATATATTACTAGATTTCACACATCTTCTGTTGGCAGTTAACTCCTCATTGCCTTTATTTGGGCAGGAGGAGGATTGGCTATGCGGGATTTTGACAAACCCAGCAGTGCTCCGGGATCATTCCTTGGCAATTCAAGTCCTGAAGTTAAGTCTTTTGCGTTCATGCAAGTGCCCTGCCACTCACTCTCAGCTCTTCCAGACCGCTGCAGACCTTTGAAATTGTAGCCTGTACTTCTGGCTCAGGTTTGCACCAGGAGGCCCCAGGTACCAGCAACCCTGCCCGGCCCTCTATCTACCAGCTGGGCCTCATCCCTGCCCCCTGCCTGTATCTTTCTCACAAAGTTCACATTATTTATATAGAATTTGAATTCCTGCAGTCAGAGATAGGCCAGGAATGCAGGACCTGTCCTTGCAAGCAGTCTGCCATGGTAGTCTCCTGTAAAACGCAGGATTCCCCAAGCACCACTCAGGAAAGGTCAAAGTTCTGCCACTTGTAGTGCCCAAATCCAAACCTGCATTCTACAAAACTGGTTGGTGGAGGTTGACTTGTGAACAAATTAAGTATACATATAGATTTAGATATACACACATACACACACACACACACACATATATATATATACATGTGTGTATATACACACACACACACATACATGAAATGAAATTCTGTCATGAATCAAAAAGGGGGATAACCAGGCTCTTATAGATAAGCATATATAGTCTTTAGGTCTTGGCCATTGATGGGATTACACGACACCGGGGACAGTTGGTGGGTGTAACGCCTGCATACTGGAAGATGGGAGATCTGGGTGGAGGAGGCCCAGTCCCAATACGAGCAGCTTGGAGATCTCAGCCCCAGGTCCTGCACACCTGGGTTTCTCTGCCGGTTCCTTCATGCGTGAAGCTCGTCCGAAATTCTGGAGAGTGGTCTTAAACATGGCTGTGGCTCAAACCAGAGGTCTTGAGCTGCCGGGGCTCTGCTCGGGGTTGGGAGGGAAACTCAACACACCCTTCTCCAAAAGGCACCAGTGAGAAAGCCAGACATGGAGGCAGGAGACTGCGTGTTTTCTTTCAGGAGCAGGGTTTTATAGTCTCTGGGTCTTGGCCATTGATGGGATTACACAGCACCGGGGGCAGTTGGTGGGTGTAACGCCTATATACTGGAAGATAGGGGATCTGGGTGGAGGAGGACCATCTCTTTTCTCAGTCTCCTTCATTCCCCCTGTCTCCCTGAAGCTGCTCTTTTTCTTCTCTCACCACTACTCCAATCCACGCCTCCTCACGGGAAGCGCAATGAAAAATGATTTTCTAGACTTCCCCATCACCTGCAGCCCATGAAGAAAAAGCAGCCCTAAAGGTGTGCTACTCCTCCACGTCGACCAGCAACTTAATTGACATATTTAGTCCTAATGATTACCATTCTGTATGAACAAAGTAATAGACACTTTTAGACTTGTTGGTGACTCTCCTGGGGACTTCTCACCACAGATTCAGACTCAGGCCGGATCAATCACTCCCAATCCCAGCAGCGTCCAAGTCTAGTTATTACTTTTTGATTCGTGACAAAATTTGTCCATGACCAGGCTCTTATAGATAAGCATTATGGTACTTTGACCAGGCCCATTTCGATCCCAGCGTAGCTAGCTCACCACTTGCCCGCATCGGACCCTTCTTTATGAGATTGAGGAAGTAAGGGCAGCTGAGGCTTCAGTCTAGAGAGCAGATGTCCAGGAGGTAATATTATCTGGAGACCAACTCTCAAGCTCAGGCTTTTCTTTGTAACTGTCTTCCTGTATCCATACAGAAAGCAATTGCTCTGAAATAGCTAACCATGCAAAAGAAATTAAGGAGAAGAGAAAGACAATATGTACAAGTCAAAGTCTGATCAGTTGACAAAAGTAATTGAAAGGTTATGGGCAATCAAGAAACATAAGATCTCACCTGCCAGGGAGCAAGGGCAGACCACTATTATACTACAATACCTGGTGATCCTCAATGGTTTCTCTTGGCTCTGCACTCAGGTATTATTTCTGATGGTGTTTCTGGAAACTACAGGATCCTGGGGATTGAACCTAGGTTAGCCATGTGCAAGCAACACGCTACCCAGATCTACAGTTGCTCTGGTCTCAGTTGGAGAGTTTAGATACATGTAACTGTGCACAGAATGTTGTTTGAAAGGATAGAAGGGGCACCTTGATGAAATCTTTTATAAGTGGGAATATGGGTCAGGTCCCAAGCTCTCCACATCCCAGGAGACTATTCCGTTTACCTGTGATTTCTCACAAGGATGGTCACATTCCTGGATAACACCCATGTTATTTTACTAATAATAGAGGTAAAAAAGGAAACATTTACGATTGGATAAAGGAAAATTCCATCCATCTATTAGTCAGATCGTGCTCAGGGAACCCTTTGGAATTCTGGACATTGTACCTAGATTGACTGCATGCAGCACACTGTACTAGCGTGATACTCTCAGTTTGAAATCATGTTTCTGAAACTGCCTCCTGGGGTTTTCTTTGAAGCTGAGATTCCACTGCTTGCGTGTTGTCAAGGGGTAAAGCATTGGCCAGACCTTGCTCTCTGATATTCTTACCAGCCTTTGTTCCTCTTCCATGTCTCCAGCTCTCTGCGTTTCTACTAAGCCAGTTCCTCTCTGAATCCCCAGGGTTGGCTTCGGAGTCACTGCTTTCATCCCCATCTGGATTTATTATTTCCCCAAGAAACTCATTGTCCCGTACCCTACCAGCTACCTACCTACAGAGCTTAATTTAATTTGACATGAAAACTCTCATGGCATAGACTAATGAGTGCAATTCTCTGTTCTTCTACATGGCAGTAGCCAGCCCTGGTGGAATGTCTCTTCCTGCACACTGTGATAAAGTGAGCAATTTTGCCGTCATCCCCACAGGGATGCCGAGACAGGTGGGATGTGTTCTGAGGGTGATCAGAAGATCACTCTTCCCATGTCCTCAGCACCATCACTTTCCCATAGAAGCCCATATTGGACAGAATTCCCAGAAATGTAAGCACTGAGGACAAACTTTTGAGTCCAGCATGACCCCGGTGGGACTATGTGAACATCCACACAGGAGAGAAACTATTTAAGGAATGTGGGAAGGCCTTTGATGGATCCTCATACCTTATACATAGGAGATTTCCTACTGGAGAGTCCATATGCATGTAAGGAATGTGCTGTGGCCTTTCTCTGACTCATACATCTTAGTATGCACAGAAAAAGTCACACTGGAAAGAAACCATATGCATATACAGAGTGAAAGTCTTTGCTTATTCCACAAGTCTTAATACACAGAAAAACTCACACTGGAACACTGGAGAGATAACTTGTATTTGGGAGCAATGTAGGAAGGCCTTTGCTTCTTCCTGAAGTCTTAGTTTTCATAAATTCTGTTTTGCAGAAAACCCTTATATATGTGAGGTTGGTGGAAAGGCCTTTCATCTCAGGTCTTTCTCAGCATAGGAATGTTCATACAGGTGAATGAAACACTATTCGTGTCACTACTGTGGGAGGGTCTTCACTTACTATTCAAACTTTTTTGTCCATAAGAAAACGCACATTGCAGTGAATCCACGTATATATGTAAGGAGTGTGGCAAGGCCTTTGCTTATTTCACAATCCTTTTGTGACACTGAAATTTTCATATAGGAGACAAACCTTATGTTTGTTATGACTTTTGCAAAGCCTTCACTTTCCCCTAACTCCTTATTAAACATAGGAAAATTCATTCTCGAAGAAGACATATGTAGGGGTGTGGGAAGACTTTTACTCAATCCTCAAGCTTTTCTGTGTGAGAAAAATTTATCCTGGATTGAGGCCTTATATATGAAATGACTGCAGGAAGATTTTGATGCAATTGGCATAGCTTTCTGAACAGGAAAATTCACAGTGGAGAGAAATCTCATAAGTGTAAGGAATGTGGAAAGGTGTTCAGTTTGTCTCCAGCCGTTACTGCGCATGAGAAAAGTCATTTTGCAGTGAAAAATTACATCTGTCAGGAGTGTGGGAAGGACTTTCCTGGATCCTCAGGCCTTATGCATAGGAGAATTCACACTGGAGAGAAGCTATATATAAATATACATATTTATATATGTAAGAATATATATATTTATGTAAGAACGTGGAAAGTGAATTATTCTCACCTGCAACTTTAAAGACAATCCCGGAGGAAATCCTGTAGGTAAGGAATATAGGAAAGCTTTCATGTTCCCTCAAGCTTTAGTAAATATAAAAGTTATGTTGGATCAATCACTTCCATGATAACAATGGTCGGCGTCAGAACAGGGCCCTTAGGTAAAACAATTTTAGTTTCAACAAGTAGGTGGGGGATAATTACAAAAGTACAGTAAGGAAGGAAATAATCCTGTTATATGTGAAACTTTCCTTTGATACTAGTACTGTAAGTGAAAGGTACTTGCTGATTATCCCCTGCACCATGGTTATGACAATGTCTTGGCATGTGGACTTCCCAGTATGTTAACTGGTAAATAATGGTTCTTACTGATAAGGCAAGGTGGAAGGAATTAAATAAGAAGTAAATAGGTACAAACATTGCATTTTGCTGGTTACTGTCACGACTCACCATGGTTTCATTATTGACTGTGACTCTGACGTGGCTCAGAGGCCCTGGTTTGCAGAGGATAATGGCAGAGATAAACCAGGATGCTGAGGTAAACTCTTGACGTTGGATAGACAGCCAAACCTCCATTCTTCATCCCCTTCTGTGTTATGTTCTGGCAGTCACATCCCGCAGTGCTGTCCATAATTTGCGTCCAGGTAGAGCCACATGCAAGGAAGCACTTCACTCGCTGTAGCATATCTGCACTCATTGTATTCAGTTTTCCATTTGATTTACACAAACATTGAGGGTAAATGTTTTGAGACTTACACTTTGGAAGCAGTAAAATCCTAACAATCTCTTATACACCAAAATGGGACCATATAAAATCCAGATGATTGAACCTGAGTCAGCTGCGTACAAGGCAAACACCCTATCCACTGTGCTCTCGCTCCAGCCAACTAGCCTTCCACATTTACCTGCATTTTCCTAGTTGTTCTCTGTGCAGCTGGTGTCTGGCCCTTTAAGGCTGCTTGCAGAAGCAGAAGTGACCTCACAGCAGGACATTTACATGTTTGAGTGCAAGATGCTGGATCAGGCCTCCATTTGTTAAGCAGGTGAAGGGAGAAGAGGCTGTCTGTCCGTCGTGGAAGGTGTCTGTGAAGGCCGGTTTCGTGGTGGGACACTAGCGGCCCCCCGTGAGCACCCCGCACCGCGCCTCCCAGTTTCTGCACTGAGGGGTGGAGCCAAGTCAGCTCTAAGGACACTTTTAAGCTTTTTCAACTGATATCCACATGGTTCCTGGTTCCTGCCGCCCGGCGGGGTTTTGTGGGGGACTCGGAGCTTTGGTGAGTGCAGTGGGGGCTGTGCTGGGGCTCAGGGGTCGCGGGTGTGAGTGCGTGGTTCTGGGGATCCCCTGCAGCTCCGGCGTGGGATGGTGGCAGGTGGGCGCGGGGCCAAGTGGATGGGGCGGGCGCTGGACCGTCCCTACGCTCCCAGCTCGGGACTGTGCTGGGCCCTGTCTTGGATGCTTTGGCCCCAACCTCACTGCTGTAGAAGCTGCAGGTTCACTTAGAGGACCTGAGAGATAGCACAGCGGTTAGGGCGTTTGCTTTGCATGTGGCCCACCCAAGATCGATCTCCAAGCTCAACCAGGATGGGTGCCTGAGTGCAGTTAGAAGTTTCTCGTCCATATCGCCTGTGGTGCATCCAAAACTATAAAAGGACTGTTCATTTTTGAGGGGCAGCTCCCTGATGGCAAATGACACTGTAGCCCTCAGTCACTATTCATTAGTAGCCTTGATTTCCAGACCATCCCTTGGGTGGGGTTCTAGGGGTGGTTGCGGTTTGCAACTGAAAATTTACTTTGCGTATTTTTGGTTGTATATTGGGCACACATATGTAATCTCGGGGCTTCCTTAAGGAGCAGCACTCTAGAATTCTTTTTATTTTAAGTTCTTTAGGTTCCATGTGAGATGCTGAATATCAATCAGGGTCAGCATGGGAAGCGCCCCTCCCAGCTTATTATCTCTGACTACACATTGTTGTTTTTTCTAACGTAGAATTTCTGTATCCTAAAATCAATTTGAAAATTGCACCCCAACTCTTCATCTCTCCCTGATTAGGCAAAACCCGGCTATTACACTGAGAGTTGTGTTCACATAATATCTGGACATGCGCTGCATGCCTTTGGTGGCTATGATCAGTCTCCCCACCCTGGCCAGTGAAGGGTAACAGAGGATCAAAGAAGGAAACAGGGGCCAGGCTGTTGGTGATCTGCTGGATATTAACCCAAAGTGTCTTAGGCTTCATCTGTGAATTGCCCCTTTTGCTCCTCCCAGAGAAGCTTATCATGTCCTTGCTAACATCCCTGATTTAGTTAAAGTTTATCTTTAACATTTCCTTTGTATTTTTCTTCGTATTGTCTCAGTTCCCCAGGCCAGTCTTGATTACTTATATACCATAATTTTCTGGTTATTCTCAACTTTGTATTTGTACTGCTTTGTAGTTGAAGTGGCTGTGGATTTGTACCTGCTTTCCTGTTTCCCCTATAGCATTTTTATTTTTTCACTCTACAGCACTGTTCTTTGGTTAAACACAGAAAGACCATCAATGCTTATACTCCTAGTATTTCGGAGTAGATGGACTCAAGTATATCTACTCCTGGGCATAATTGCTTGGTCATAATTACTTGATTCGGGCTTCAGTTACTGTAGTTCCTAATACCCCAAAAGGGAGGTTCTGCCGTGGAACTTGTATGGACCTGGGGTTAGTGGGGAAACTACCCCAGCTTCGAAATGGAACATTCTAGAAAGCACGTGTGCATGGTCTTGATGCAAAGAGTTACAACATTAGAGACAGGATCCCCATGGGGAAGGACAAGGTGAACTGGCCTGAAGACTTAGTCTGGGATTTACAGTAAAAGCCTTGCTTGCTCTCAGAGCCCAAAGAAGTAAGTGTTAAAAGCCTTATTTGCTCTGGGGGCTGGAGAGATAGCACAGCAGGTAGGGTGTTTGGCTTGCACACGGCCAACCTGGGTTCGATTCCCAGCATCCCATATGGTCCCTTCAGCAATGCCAGGAGTAACTCCTGAGCGCAGATCCAGGAGTATCCCCTTGTATCACCGGGTGTGACCCAAAAAAGCAAAAAGGAAAAAAAAAAGCCTTATTTGCTGTCAAAGCCCAGAGAAATAAGTGTTGGGATATTTGTCTCTTACTGTGTTTATCCAAACAACTACAAGTGTTGATAACTTATACAACTAGAGGAAAAGATAAAAGCAACATAGATGTCCCTGGGAGACAGAGTGTCTCCTTGGGTAAATCTCCCCATGAGAATTTACTCTGCCAAATGTTTATCTGCGTAAATGATCAGTCACCCCTCTGGTATGGTGCTTACCTGTCCCTTTTTGATGCCAGGGTAGCTCACAGATCTCCTGGGTCCATCCAGTCTCTTGCTTTTGGGGTGCTAAGAACAAAGGGCAGATGAGGCTTAAGTCTCATATACATGACAATGCCCAGGAGTATATAGTATCAGCAGTTAATTAACTCTGAAGTCACAAAAGCATAATATTGCCTTCCTTTGTCTAGACAAAGCTGAGGGCTGGGGGCATGGCCATCCCAGTCCTCCCAGCACAATCTTCCCAACTTGGGACTGCACTGGTCCTTGTTCAGGAGCAAAAAAGGATATTTTTCTAAAGTAAACTTTAGAGGATATAAAGGAAAGAGAAAGTCAACATTTTATTTACAAATACAAAATCCAGAGATCTCTGGAAAATCTGACTTTACAATTCACAGGTTGTGATTAGGGAAAATGGGTGAATAATGTATAGGGGAAGCAGAGCACAGGGAATTAAAGATGAATACTAAGGAAATGGGTGTGATAGGGATGGGTGTTACTCAGTAAGCCTCAGCTCCTTGTAGCAGAGGAGAAATGATGAACCAATGTTAAACCTAAATTGTTTAGAACTAGAGTCAAACCAGGGTAAAGGATTTTTTTTTAAGCAAGAAAGTTTTGGTTTTCCAGGAGTAAGGACATTTGCTCAGGAATCCCACTGGGTGTGCTAGGAGCACGTTTACTTAGACCCGGGGCCATAGTACAGTGAGTAAGGACTTTACCATCCATCCGTCGACCCAGGTTCTATGCCCTGCATCCCATATGGTCTGTACCAGAGTGATTCCTGCATGTAGAGCTAGGAGTAAGCCCTGAATCTGCCGGTTGTGGCCTCGAAACAAAAATCACACAAAGTCACACTTATATATACACATATATGTGCACAATGGTGAAAGAACAACAGGGATTCAGGAGAAACTGTGACTTTCTGTAGCACGGATAGATAAAAAATATGGGATTATTTTTTTTCTTTTTTGGGTCACACTTGGGGATACACAGGGTTTACTCCTGGCTTTGCACTCAGGAGTTACTCCTGGCAATGCTCTGGAGATGATATGGGATGCTGGGAATCGAACACAGGTTGGCCGTGTGCAAGGCATACGCCCTACCCGCTGTGCTGTCTCTCCAGCCACAAGAATAGGGGATTTTTAAGGACCAGAAATTTGACTCTTTTAATGTTTCATTCCCGAATTTGTCTTTGTACATCATTTCCCTCCCCCCACCCCTTCGGTAGAATTTGCCTTTTTTCTTGTTATATTTTTCACCACAGCCTACAATGCTCAGTGTTTACTCTTGTCTCTGAGCTCAAAGATCATTTGAGAAGAGTCAGGGTAACATTCTGTGTTTAGATATCATTGGTCCGATGGTAGGTGACAATGCAGGATCAGGGGACTTCTCCTTACCCCCAGACCTCCAGTGTGTGACCGACCAGTCCAGCATTTGCCTCTCCACACCTTTATTCGAGTCCATCCCCCTTGCAGCACAGATTCACCTGGGTGGCAAAAAGGTTCTCCGTGCCTAGACTCTGGCTCTTTAAGGTAGCTAATGGAAACGGAAGTGATGTCATAAGTGATGTCATAAATGTCATGGTTCATTTTCCATCCCTCACTCAGACACTGGGGCTGTTGCTCACTTGGCAAAGGACAAGTAAATTTGCTCCCCATCCTGTAAAGGGGACTCTGAAGAAGGATTTAGTTGCAGGATTCGAGCAACCTCCTGTGAGCACCCTGCGCCTTCCCGTTTCCACACTCTGAGCGAGCAGCCGAGCCAACTTGGGGTGCACTTTTGCGCTGGTTTTTCACTTGTTCGCCAATATTCAGGTGGATCGTGAGGTGTGATGGAGGTTTTAGGGCCACACAGAGCTTTGGGGTGCAGTGGGGGCTGTCTCAGGGTTCAGGTGTGACAGTTGTGAGTTCGTGATTCTGGCGTGACTCTTTTCCCACGATCGTCTCCAGCTCCGGGATGGGGCAACAGTGGGTGAATGCGGGAATCATCGGAGGGCTTGGCTATTCCAATCGTCCCAGCAGTCCCATGTTTGAACCATCGACCCTAAGCTCGCTTCTGTAGAAACCCCAGATTTAAGGTGCAGAGCTTCAGCCCCTCCAACTAATGGCAGGAGACCTGTTGCTGGTCACCTTCATTTTCTGCTGTGATAGCCGTGATCATGCAGGGTATATGGTGGGGGGTGGGCTGAAGGTGGCAGAGGTTTGACAATGAAAATGTATTTCGGGGGCTATTTTTGGTTCTTTATATTTTAAGGGGAGAGAGAGCACATATGCGGAGATGTTCATGAGTTACTCGAGTCTCTAAGCTCAGGTGTTATCCCTGGTGCTGCTGGGGGCCATATCAGATACAGAGGATTGGTTGGTTCATCTAGTCAAGCACCCAGTTCACATTATTGCCTTCTAACCGCAATACCAGTGTATCTTTTTCTGGTTCATGAATTTCAGGTCCCTCACATCAAGCTGCAAAGCACCCCTGACTCTTCATCTCACCCTGAGCAGACGACACCTGCTATTGTGGTAAATACTGAGGTCCCCAGAACAGAGTGCCCAGGTGCATGTCCTTGTCTACCCTGCAAGAGAGTGTTGAAGATTTGTTCACTCTAAGTCACATGGTGTAGCCACATTCCAGGCTACGGTTGCCACGGGGCAGCACTGCTGCCAGCTGCAGGGGGACGCTAGTATTCAGTAGCTCCTGGGCTGAGAGTCGGCCCCTGAAAAGGCCTACAGGGACTTTCCTGTGGGAGCCAGAGAGGAATCTGGGGATCAGAGAAGGCTCTTTTTTCTTCCCCTGTATCCTGGGACCAGGCTCCTCTCCTGAAAGTGCAACACACATGCCAACAAAATTTGCATCCCCAGCGGAGACAGGAGCTTCTGCCATTGTCTGCCAGAGGCAGAATTGTGAGGCTGTGCCCGAGGGTGTGGCTGGTCTGAGCTCAGGAGTGGGAGGAGGTACTCCTGTCTGGTGCTCAATGTTCCTACTAGTCCAGGTTTTTGCACGGAGCCTCCTGCTGATCCTCAGAACAACAGTGACAGGAGAAGATGGTGACGCGGCTTCTGATAAACTGTCCCCAGGTAGGAGTAGAAGGATAGAATGACATGAGGTATTACCAGGAGTGCCCAGGCTTCCTGGATCATCTGTTTTGAGTTTCTTTTGGACGGATTCCAAGATGAGACTTCCGATCAGACCATCCCATTCTGCTGTTTGAAGCTGCTTTTCTGTATGTTTATTTTGTTTTATTTGGCCTTGGGGCCGACCCAGTGGTGCATGAGGAGTACTCAAATCTCAGTGCTCAATGCTCATTCCTGAAAGGTCTAGGTGACGAATGGGATACTGGAGGTCCAAAGGTTTCATCTTGGGTTTTCTGTTTTCTTTGGGGTGGCAGAGCAAGGATTCTTGCAATCATTTCTTGTGCTGCACTCTGGCATTGCCCCTGGCAGTGCTTGTGGACCATATGGGATGTTGGGGACTGCCAGTCCTACATGCTGTCCCTGGAACAGCTGTCCTGTTACGCCAACCTGCTGCTTCGGCTTCTTTTGCAATGTTTTTGTCATCAGCTGTCCTCTTGACTCTGTGTTCTGGATTCACAACTGACTGCCCTCAGAGCACCCTGGGTTGTGATGGCCTCGTTTGCATACTGGCAACTACAGTGACTTGGGCCCCCAGACTTGCTTTTCTCCTGTTTTGTCCTTCCTACTTTAGAGAGACTACCTGCTCGGTCATATAGTCTTACGTTCACATAATCTTGTGTGTGGATTTCTGGGTATGCTCTGATCCCAAGGAGAAAGAGCCAAGGATCTCTGCGGCCAGTAGAGATGTTGGGGTCAAGAAACTTCTACCTTATTTGAGCGGGACTTGGGGCGGTACAGTGCAGTGAGTTCCTACAGGCACACATGCCATGCACTGCTCTGAGTAGTTGTCTATACGGACTGTCGAGTTCTAAATCCTAGTGGTCATGAGCTGTGGGGGTGCAGCGGTGAGCGTGCAGTGTTTTTTGCTACAGACAGGGATAGTCTTTTGGATCGTACAAGTCTGTGTTCAGGTGATCCTCTCTACAGTGCTCACTGGACCAGTGGTGCTCGAATTGGCCGGGTGGTTACCAGGAAAGGCAGATACATCCAAGAACCTTCTGTATAACGTCCTCCCACTTTAGCAGATCCAGTTGCCTTATGTGATTTTTGGGGCCCATCGGTCATGCGTGAGCATGGAGGCTGGTTCATTTGGAGTGGAGAGGCCCAGCGACAATATAGGACCCTGGGACCTGGCCTCAGAGTAGTGGGAATGAGGCTAAGATAGACTCTGACTCCCACCCTCTTCGTGTGCTGACTCAGGACGCAGTGACCTTCCATGATGTGGCTGTGAACTTCACCCCAGAGGAATGGTCATGCCTGGAGGCCTCTCAGCGGAAGCTCTACAGGGACGTGATGCTGGAGACCTACCAGAATCTACAGGCTGTCGGTGAGAGCAGTGTGGAGCCAACCATGTCTGAACATACCCGCGTTGGCTCCCTGGTATTGGGCGGCAGCTGTGTGTCCAACAGTAGCTCTGTGACGGGTGTGCAGTAGCTCTTCCCTCCCTCGTTTTTTTTAGGGTTCACCTGTGGATACTCAGGGCTTACTCTCAGCTTTGTCTTCAGGAATTACTCTTGTGGGGTAGCCGGACCGTATGGGGTGATTCAGATCAACCGTTTTCGACTGTGTCCATGGGAAGATCCCTATCTGCCCAGTTATCACTCAGGTCCCTTTAAATACTTCCATCCATTGGTGCAACAATTTACTTTGTGTACTACACGAAATTTTGTGTGTTTAATTGGTTTTTCTGTTGCCTTTGTTTGGGGGGCACAGTCCACAGTTCTCTTGGCTCTGTGCTAAAGAATGACTCCTAAGAGTGTTCAGAGGCCATATGGAACCGTATATTAAAACCTCTTGGCAAGTTAAACTGTCGGTGCCTCACCCCCCCCGTATTTTTGCACCAGACACTCAATTCAGACGGTTTTTGCATTTTCTTTTTTCCTTAGAGATTAGGGATTATTCCTGCCTTTATATTCAGGATCCACACCTGGCCTTGCTCCAAGACCATATGGGCTGCCTGGGATCAAACCCAATTGTGTGTGCAGCGCTTCTGTCATATTTGCTGTACTATCTCTTTCACACGGCAGGGTATTTGATATCTCGTCTCTCAACTCGTTAGACACTGTCCTATTTCAGTGCTTTGATTTACTTCTAATGGTTCTTTTGGGACTTCAGCAAGACTTAGGTTTTGCTTCTGGACTCTGCGCTCAGGGATCGCTCCTGGCTGGCATGAGGGACCCTAGGAGATATCGGGTATCGCAACTGGATTGTCCGTGAGAAACTCCTGCTGTGCTCCCTTTCTGGATACATTTTTAGCTTAAAAAATAAGGGTCTCTTGTCACCCTTGGCCATTTCCAGATTTATTATGCACTTAGTTTTACTGAAATCGTAAAAAGTTCATGAGGGGCTCAGGAAATCCCATGTGCTGCTGGGCCTAGAGAGACAGTACAGGGAGGAAAGTGATTTTCTTGCAAGCGGCGCACGTGGGTTGAAATCCCGGCAACCCATGTTATCCCCAAGCACCAGCAGCAGTGATTTCTGAATACAGAGTCAGGAGTCTCCCCTGATCATTGCCAGGTGAGACCCAAAACAAGACAAAAAACAAAAACATACTGTGCTAATCAACCCCCTGTAGGCCATATACAAGGCCAGGTCTAGAGTATTTGTGATATTTTCTTGGGTCTTAACTCTCGAATAACTAGAAATATGTGGAATTTTGGAAATGGACATTCTGTTCATGCTTTTCAGATATATGCCCACTTGTATCAGGAAAACATGGGCATTTACCTGTCACCTTTTCCCTGTGACTTATCCATGCCTCTGTCTCTGTTGGGGTAGGGCACACTGGAATGAAGCCTGCAGTGATCTCCTGGCTGGAAGGAGGAGCTCTGAGGTCGGGTAGGAGAGGCGTGTGTGCGGGTGAGTGTCTGAGGACCCTTCCTGGCTCAGGCCCTGTGCAGTGTATGGGTGCCCTGAGCATGTGTGAAACATGCTGCTGAGGCCGGGGCCTTGGTGTCCTGTATCCTTGTGCCTGTGTCGCACTCAAGCTGCTCTTCATTTCCATGGACTGTCAATCACAGAATGATCCTGTAATTTGCTTCCATGGCTTTCGAATAAATAACACCATAACAGAGATAGTTTGGATCTAAACGATAGTACAGCAGGGAGCGCCTTGCAGTGCCTGAATGTGACCTGTTCAATAATCTGTTTAATAACCTGGTTCCCCGAACATCACCAGGTCTGCTCAAAAACAAAAACATAACCTAGTGTAGAATTGCCAAGATCCTCACAGTTTTCCACTATCCGAACCTTTTGTTTAGTGTGTGTCTCTTTGGACTTTGAGAACCACAAAGATGTACTCTTAATTACATTGCATCATTTTGCTACAGATTGTGACATGTGTGACATGTGTGCATTGCATGTTCTCTTCAGTTTCAGAACTGAAACCGCGACTTCAGGATTTGTCATTACAGCACTTTGATTTGGGAATGGGGTCAGCAAGTACGAGTGAGTTGGTAAGATTCACGAATACAGAATAAATATTATTATGCCAGCAGGAGTGGACCAAGTATGTGATTGTAAAGGTGGAAGGCTGGGATTGGCAGGGAGAAATTCCAAAACCTGATGCTTGGAGTAGAGGACTCTTAGCTTTGCTAGGTTCTGAAATCAACCATGTATAAAAATACTGTGAATTTTGATTGTCTTGACAGTGGTAGTTGTTTAGAAAGCTAATTTGTTCGCCCTAGAGATAGTGCAGTGAGAAATATACTTGTTTTGCATAGGGATGGATGGTCCTTACCCAGCACGCCTTATAGACAGCATAGACCCACAAAACTGATCCTACACACTGCATGGTGTGCCCTTCCACCCACCCAACCACCAATAAATAGAAACAACAAAACAGAAAGAAAAAAAACTTCATTGATCCTGAAAGGCATCACTTATGGTGAGAGCATTGCAATGGCCACGTGGTCTGCTTCAGCTGTGTTACGATGCAGCATAGTCTTCACCACTGCATCACAGGTTCCACACGGAACTTTAACCAAACCGACATGTGGATCTATTCATTTTCTCCTGAAATGGATGTGTCCGTTTTCTATAGAAGGAATTATTTGTAGTTGTATTCCTTCATTAATTTAAAAGGGGGAAAGTCACAGAATTTACTCTCTATCCATCAATGTTGTGCGTCCAACTTATGGTAACATGAAGTTATTCAATAGTAAGACAATTCATATGTCAGTACTTGCATTTTTGCGGTGCATATGTGTGAAACTACATCTGAAGGGCTCAGTTTTTTGACAGGAAGACTCAGTGAATAAGTCAATAATTAGAATCCTCTGTTGTTCTACAGGAAAGCTGCCACCACGAGTGGAATGTCTCTGATCCTGTACTGTATGATAATGTCTCGAGTGGTCAATCCTGCCCTCAGCGCCATGAGGACGACGAGACAGGCGGGATGTCTTCTGAGGGTGATCGGAATGGTGAGAGCTACCTCACTCTGAAGAAGCCCTCTCCTGGAAAAAGTTCCTTGGAGTGTGTTATTCTCAGTTCACAGACACAAAATTCCCCAATGGGGTACCTGCTAGGTAGAGAAGCACTGTTTATAGTGAGTCCCTCACAGCAATATACCCTCAACCACAGTCACCGTGAGCAGAACCCATATAGGTGTAAGGAATGTAGGGGAGCCTCCCCATGTTCTCAGCACTGTGGTGTTCCCTTAGAAAACTGCAGTCGAAAGAATCCCCAGAAATGTCAGCCCCAAGAACAAAGTGTGAGTCAAGGGTTACTCCATCATGACCATATGAATATAAATTCAGGAGCGAAACCTTTTGCATGTGAAGCATGTGGGAAGGCCTTCGATCAATCATCACATCTTATTATGCATAGGAGAATTCATACAGGAGAGAAACCTCATGAATGTCAGACATGTGGGAAGGGCTTTATTCAGACCTCTAGTCTTAATGAACCTATGAAAACTCATAGTGCAGAGAAGCCTTATATGTCAGGAGTGTGCTAATGCCTTTACTCGATCCTCAGGCCTCAGTATACATAGAAGTATTCACACTGGAGAGAAACCGTATATATGTAAGGAATGTGGGAAGGCCTTTGCGAAAGCTTCACGTCTTAGTGTACATAGGAGAATTCACACTGGAGAGAAACCGTATATATGTAAGGAATGTGGGAAGGCCTTTGTGAAAGCCTCAAATCTTATTGTACATAGGAGAATTCACACAGGAGAGAAACCGTATATATGTAAGGAATGTCGGAAGGCCTTTGCTCAATCCTCAAGCCTTGGTGTACATAGGAGAATTCACACTGGAGAGAAACCGTATATATGTAAGGATTGTGGAAAGGCCTTTGCTGGAGCCTCAAGACTTAGTGCACATAGGAGAATTCACACTGGAGTGAAACCGTATATATGTAAGGAATGTGGAAAGGCCTTTGCTTTGCCTCAAGACTTAGTGAACATTGGAAAATTCACACTGGAAAGAGACCCTATGTTTGTAAGGAATGTGGAAAGGCCTTTATTTTGGCCTCAAAACTTAGTGTACATAGGATAATTCACACTGGAGAGAAACCGTATATATGTAAGGAATGTGGGAAGTCCTTTGCTGAATCCTCAAAGCTTAGTGTACATAGGAGAATTCATACTGGAGAGAAACCGTATATATGCAAGGAATGTGGGAAATCCTTTGCTGAATCCTCAAACCTTAGTGTACATAGGAGAATTCACACTGGAGAGAAACCGTATATATGTAAGGAATGTGGGAAGGCCTTTGCTGGAGCCTCAAAACTTACTGTACATAGGAGAATTCACACTGGAGAGAAACCGTATATATGTAAGGAAAGTGGAAAGGCCTTTGCTACAGCCTCAAGCCTTAATGTACATAGGATAATTCACACTGGAGAGAAACCGTATATATGTAATGAATGTGGAAAGGCCTTTGCTTTGGCCTCAAAACTTAGTGAACATTGGAAAATTCACACTGGAGAGAGACCCTATGTTTGTAAGGAATGTGGAAAGGCCTTTATTTTGGCCTCAAGCCTTCGTGTACATAGGAGAATTCACACTGGAGAGAAAGCGTATATATGTAAGGAATGTGGGAAGGCCTTTGCTCAATCCTCAAGCCTTACTATACATAGGAGAATTCACACTGGAGAGAAACCGTATATATGTAAGGAATGTGGAAAGGCCTTTGCTGGAGCCTCAAGACTTAGTGTTCATAGGAGAATTCACACTGGAGATAAACCATAATATATGTAAGGAATGTGGAAAGTCCTTTGCTGAAGCCTCAAACCTTTGTTTACCTAGGAGAATCCACACTGGAGAGAAACCATATATATGTAAGGAATGCGGAAAGGCCTTTACTTCATCCTCGCATTTGACTATACATAGGAGAATTCACAGTGGAGAGAAACCATATATATGTAAGGAATGTGGGAAATACTTTGCTGAAGCCTGCTGATTTTCACCCGGGCTGCACCTATGCCAGTATTCTTGTGCTTGGAATTGCTTGTGTGTTAACTTGTAAATAATGGGTCATGGTGATGAAAACAAGGAGGAAGGTGACTGAATGTTTATTCAGATACAGAAACACCCTCCTGCTCAGAACTGTCATGGCTCACTACTCTGTTATTGTTTGCTATGCTTCTGGCTTGGCCCAGTGGAGCTGGTTAGTGGGAATTATGGCAGAAGTCAACCAAGATGCAGCATTGAATACTTTGAAAATGGAAAAATAGGTAATCCTTCATTCTTCAGTGTTTCCTGTGTTAGGATTTGGGATGCTTGAGCACCCTGATTTGGCAACTTGAGTGCCAGGTCAAGCCAGCTTGTATGGTGCATTCACGCTTTTTTATTACTTGTTCTGGATATCCAGGCTTTAGTGGATGTGGAGCTTTTGAGGAGTGCATTGGGTGCTGTTCTGTCGCTCAGGTGTCATGGGTGAGGGTGCGTTATCCTGAGGGCCCCTGCAGCCAGCATCGATCCAGGTCCAAGACGGCACTGGAGGTTGGGCACATAGACTTCAGGCCTTGGTGTGAGGAGCCTGCAAAGAGTGGAGGTCTTGGTCATCTCGTTCCTCCCTACTGGAGACTGTGAAGGACCCTGTTTGGAGCCTTTGGACTGGACCTAACACTTATCCAAACTCCATATATGTTCACAGGCAGCCCCCAAAGGAAAGGGACACTTTTGCCGTCAGTCATTTTCATTGGCTTCAGTGCTGGGTTTGGCAGTTTGGGGTGTGTTTAGCCAAGTGAGAGGTATATGCCTTGAAAATTTACTCTTTGGATTATAATTTTTTTTTGCTTTTTGTGTCACATTCAGCGTTTCACATGGGTTTCTCCTGACTTATGCACTCAGGAATTACTCCTGGTAAAGCTCAGGGGACCATATTGTTTCTGGGATTCGAACCCGGGTTGGTCACGTGCAAGTCAAACCTCTTACCCGCTCTGCTATCACTTCAGCCCCTCTTTGGATTAATTTTAATAGCTGCTTTTATTCAGCGGAGTTGGAAGGGATTCTTTGATGCACAAGGTTTACTTCTGGTTGTGCATCTCAAGAATTATTCTGTGGTGCTGCTGGGTACCTATCGGATGGGGAGGCTAGCATCCTAGTCGCTTCACAGTGATTCCAACCCCACTATTGGTGTTTTTTTCCCATATATAGAATTTCTACAACCCAGGATTATGGTACAGCCAGCAGGTAAATCTGTGCCTGTAAGGCGACTGCATCAGCAGCCTGATGGCACCATCAGACTTACAGATACTCCAAAATTGATTTTGTGCCTTTGGCCAGACTCCAAAAACTTTGGGCAAAGTCTTCCAAGAAAGTAAACAGCCAAAGTTAGGTATGTGCAAGACACACCAACAAACCATTTCCTGCTCAGCTATATAATTGGAGGCAAGGTCTCTCTGGTTCCTGATCAAGTCTCTTAAAGGCTATGATCCCAGGACTCAGAGATAAATCTCGGAACCCAGCGGCTTTTTGCAGAGATGTGTCCTATACCCGCAATGAGCTACCGGCGACAGACCACCACAAGGGGGAAAGGGTGTGTGTCTCCGCCTGATCCCACTTGGTGGCTCGGTGGCCACCATCTTCCAGAGGCCATTGGACAGGCAGGTTTGGGCCTGCAGTGACAAGACATGCAAGGCCTCATGGGATTGGGCTGGACTCTGCACTTTCCACCCCAGCTCAATGAGACCCCGAGTCGCTGCCCATGTATGAACTCTCTGGCTCTTGATCACTCTGTTTAATGGCCATGATCCCAGAGTCTCAGAAACTAATTTTGGAACCCAGTGGCTTTCAGAAGAAATGTGTTCTGTCCCCACTGTAGGTTACCTAAGCTGGGTATTTCAGGTGGGAATAGGTTTTGTGCCTGGCGGTTCAGTGGCCGCCATCTCTTAGGGCTTCTGGACGGTTAGGTTTGGGACTGCAGTGAGGAGACATGCAGGGCCTAATGGGATGGTGGTGAAGCCGGCCCTTTCCCCCCTGCCCCAACGAAACCCCGAGTTGTCTGGCGCCTACGATTGACCTCTCTGGCTCGTGATCAAGGTGAGTAATGACCATGATCCCAGAGATTCAGAGACAAATCTCAAAACCCAGTGCCTTTTAGCAGAAAAGCATCTGGACCCTGTAGTAGGTTACTGTCCCAGATCCACCCCAGGGGGAATTGGTGCTGTCCCCCCAACTGCTCCTCCTTGGCGGCTTCGTGGCCTCCATCCGCCAAAGGCCTTTGGAACATCAGGTTTGGGCCCACACTCACGAAGATACGTGGGGCCTTGCAGGATGAGTGTGGAGCTGGCCAATTCCTCCCCACCCCAACAAGAGCCTAAGTCATTCCCACGAACCACCTCTCTGACTTGTGATTAAGCTGTTTAATGGCCTTAATCCCAGAGACTCAGGAACAAATCTCGGAACACAGCAGGGTTTTGCAGAAATTCCTCCAGATTTAGTTGTTAAAATTTCAGAATTCCAAAATTATATGTTATTTATAACCAGCAATTGAAAAAGAATTGTCTACTGTTGCGTTTTCACCAGATATAAGTGCCGGAGTAAAATCCCAAATAATAATGGTGGGTCTTGTGTCAAAATATTGAATGTAATCAAAGTAGAGAGAATTGGAAATTATCTGCCCCACAGGTAGAGGAAGGCTGTGGAATGGCGTTACACTTGGGTTTTTAGTGATGGAAAATGGGCATGGTGAAGGGACGGGTGTTTCATTGTATGACTGAGACTTAAACCTGAAAGTTTTCTAAGTGCTCTCCCATTTTCCCCCCGTTTTCTCCCATTTATTTAGAAATGGCCAGAGTAATTGTAGAGCAAGTAGGATGCTTACCTTGCATGTGGCCAACCCAGGAGTCCTTCAGTCCACAACATCTTTTCATTGCTCATTGGACATTGAGTGTCCCCTTCTCATTCCTAGAACATGTAATGTGGGGGTGTGGCATGGGGTAGGGGTGTCTTCTCCCCGGAGCTGTTCATTACGGATAGATCCAGTGCTTTGCTTTCTTGACTTTGTTGTGATTCTTCCCTATCTGTCAGGTATGTCAAGTAGTCCATGTGTTTCAAGGCTCTTGTTTTCCCAGTTGTATAACTGGCCAGACTGTACAACTAAAGGGTTGGGTACCCTTTCTGGACCCTGCTCGGTCAATCTGACACCATGCATATATTTGCCTTTGAGTCATTGTCATGGGTTTTTGAAAATGGGAAGAAATTGAGTTTTCTTTTGTTATGGGGCCTGGGGATGCTCAGCAGTTATTTCTGGTGGTTCTCGTAAGTTGCTTTTAGCAGTGTGTAAGGATCAAACCTTGTCAGCCTCATGCTAGGCAAATGCCTACCTACTGTACGCTTGTACGCACCAAAAATGTTTTATTGTGTGTATGTTAAATTGTGACTGTGAGCCCATAGTGAAGTTAATTAGGACCAGAACAGCAGTGCATCACGGAGGGTGCTTGCCTTACAGATGCCGCCTACCTTCGATGTCCAGCACCCCCGATGGTATCCCAAGCATCACTGGGTAAGATTAAAAACAAAACCCAAAAGTATTTTTTGGGGGATTGCCGAGCTCCTCCCAGCAACACTTCCCGCAGATTTTCCCTTTCTGTAGGCTTGCTTGGACTATGAGAACTATGGAGATGCCCTCCACCTGTTTGGTCATTCAGCTGCATTCCATTCAACATTGGACTAATTCTCATTGTGCATTTTGTTTGATTTCAGAACTCAAATCACAGGTTTAGGATGTGACATTACAGCAATTTCTTTAGGGAACAAGGGTATTGCATACAAGTGTGCTGTAAGATTCTCTTGTTCAAACTATTATGCCATTGGAGTGCTCAGTGGACCGAGCATGCGACTTGAAAGGTGGGGTCCGGCTCCATCCCCACAACCACATCTATGGTCTCAGCATCACAGGAAAAATATCAGAGTCTAATGTTGAGACTAGAGGGTCTTTAACCTCAGTGGGTGCTGAAATCTGGAAATTTATTTTATTGTATTGTTTTTAAATGTCTTCATTAAAATGCCAGTATTTTCAATGTTATTGATAGTTGTGTTTAGGCGTACAATCATTGAACACCAATTCCTGCATCAGCTTCCCTCCACCCGTGTTCCCGTATTCCCTCCCCACCCAGGTGCCCACTCTGCCCCCACCTGTCATCTGGAGAAGCACTTGACTAGGTTTCAGTGGTTACAACTTAGATCTCTTGTTTTCAGTTCTGTTGAATCTGTGTTTTGGGTAAATGGCTACACCCCTCACTCAAGTCACTGGCATAAATGGATCCCTGATCCCTGTAAACTTCTGGGTCTCTTCCGCCCCAAATTTCTTTCCTTCTTTGTCCGGCTTCTCTCTAAACACTGGAATCAGGGATGATTTAAGCAGTCCCTTTACATTACATTTCCACATCCAGTGTTCGGTACTCCACAGATGAGTGAACAGCATCCTGTTTTTGTTTCTTTTTCTGGCTAACTTCACTGAAGACAGTATCTTCCAGTTCCAACCATGGTGCTGCATAAAAGCAGTAATTCTAAAACCTAAAAAATATATCAATTGATCAATTGATCTCCCTTTATTCATCGATTTATTCGAGTGGGTGTCAGTAACGTCTCCATGCATGCCTGTTGCGTGCTAGTGTAGCCCAATGGCATCTCTTTGTTCTAGGAACATGGAGAGCCTCAAACTGATTTTTCAGGGTCTTGAGGAAGAAGTCTGAACATCTTGTAGGTGGGCGTCCATGCAGTCTTTTGACGTCCCGTGGAATTCAGTCAGTGATGGGTCTAGGCCAGTGGTTGTCTGTAAACCTCATTTCGTGTCCATCCCATCTGATTTTTGATGCCTTAGAAGATCAGACAGCATCCCTGATTCTTGACCGTTGATGGAGATCAGAACTCCGGATTCTATCTCTCATTTGAGTGATGTGTGATATTCCAAGCATAGCTCTTTTGATTCCTCTTTGAGAGACCCAAGTAGCGTTCTCATCCTGTTTTCATAGGTCCCAGGTCTTTAAGGCATATGTTAATGCAGGAAGAACAGTGGAATTGAAGATATGTGCTTGAAGCTGGAGGTTCTTTGACCTCTTAGTTATTTCTTAAATGCTCTTGAAGGCATTAAAAGATACTCTCATCCTCCTGCGAAACACAGGTGCCAGGTCATTCATCATGTTTCTTTCTCAAACTAGGTATATATAACTTGCATTCGGAGATGGTGGTTCCATTGAAAGCGAATGGAGGATCAGAAACGAGGCTGTTTCTAATAAACATTGTCTTTGTAATTGTGATGCTTCATAATTCAGCTGTAGTCCGACCTTTCCACACTCACGGTCGAAGTCGGTCATCATTTCTGCCTCTTGGCTGATGTTGGGTATTATTAGAACAATGTCATCAGCAAAGCAGAGGTGGTATAGTTGCCGACCATCTATCTTCTCTCCCATTCCTTCCCATTCCAGTCGTCGCATGATGTTCTCAAGGGTGGCACTGATGAGTTTTGGTGAAATGGTATCACCCTGCCGAACCCCTCTCTTGACATGGATAATTACTTCTTTGTAGAGTGGTCAGATCCTCATAGTGAATCTGTAATAGAGCTCACGGAGGATCCTGATGTATTGAGTTTGTACACCCTGATTGGCTAGGGCTTCTATGACCGCTTTCGTCTCCATAGAAGCAAAGGCCTTCTTTAAATCAATGAACTTTAGACAGAGCGGCATCTTGAACTCCTGAGAAACCTCAATGAGCTTAGTAATCATGTGGATATTGTAGATGGTACTGAATCCTTTTCAGAACCCACCTTATTCACATGGTTGTTCTTCACCTAGTATTCTGCTAATCCTATTCAGGATGACTCGAGTGAACAGATTGTAGATGAGAGACAATAGGCAGATTGGGCGATAGTTGCCAATGTCGTGGATGCCTTCCTTCTTGTATAGTAGTACGGTCTTGCTGGTTTTCCATTGGGATGGAACCTTGCATTCAGACAGCGTGTGAAGAGCTGAGCCAGTGTATTGATGAGTAGTGATGGTAAGTTCTTCAAGTGTTCAGGTCTGATCTCGTCTGGGCCAGGTGTTCTTTGTTTCTTTACCAACGAGATGGTGTGTTGAATTTTGAAGGGAGAACATTCGGAATGATATATCCATGATGCAGAATGTGGTATGTGGGCAAGTGGACATGGCTATTAAAGAGATCTGAGTAGAAGTCATGAATAATCTTCTCCATTTCCCTTCTGGATGATGTGATTGATCCATCAGGATGTCGGAGGAGAGTAATCTTGGTCTTGTAGTTGGTGAAGGACAGGCGGGCATTACAAAACCTTTTCCCGGCTACTGCCGCATCTTCCAGCATCGCTGTTCTCCTGTCTTTGAGGTCATCCTTGATGGCTTCTCTGCATTGTTTTGCCAGCTTGGACGTTTGCTTGCGGTTGCCTGAGGCATGTGCCAAGCCACATTGGCGAATAAGTTCAAGAGTGTTCAAAGAAAGGCAGTTTTTTCGTGGTTATCTCTCTCGGCCCCAAGAGTCCCAGCAGCAGGAATCCCTGAGCAATGCTGGTGTGACCCTCTCCCTACGTATGTTAATTAAAATTCTCCTTAACACACCCTAGTTTCTCTGATTGCTGTTACCTTCACCCCAGACATCTGGAGATGCTGGAGTTGAATCTGGCTTCTGCCACCCTCCTCCACGGAGAACAGAAGAAATGGGACTTCTCATGTGTATAAGAACCTCAAAACTCAGGACGGAAGATGGCACCCTCAGCAACGCGGAGTGTTGTGATTATGTGGAAGTGGGGTCTGGAGACCTTTAGAACTGAGTTGGTTGGATACATCGTACTGCAGGAAGGCAAGCCTCTCCTGTGTCACCCTGTTCGCTCTCGGGTAGCTTGCTCTGGAGCACTGCTAACTGGGTATCCTTCCACACATAGAGTGAGTGGGGCAAGCCCCAGTCAGCAGGGACACCCGGACACAGATCCCCAGTTTACTCCCTGACCAAGGCCCAGTCAGACGCGGCCAGGGCCGGAAGATGCTGGACTCTCTCATTCCCTCTCTTACTTTGCGGGTGTAAGAGAGTTGAATCCATCAGAGGTGACTCCTCTTGGCACACGGACCCCTCGAGAAAGAAGCAGCACCATTGAGGTCTGGGGTCATCTCCCAACCACCACCCCACCCCACCTGGTCCACACCTCCTGATCTGACTATATTATTTGAGTGAGGGGGTCGGAAGCAGTGTTGGGGGGCCCCACATCATTCTGGAGTTCGACTTTGGTTCCCACACTCGGGGAACCTCCACTTGCACTGCTCCCACAAATGTCTGGGAAAGCCAATGAGCGGTCTCCCTCGAACAGAAGGGAATCCAATCTAGGCTTTTACCTAGGTCAAAGTCCCGTTGCTAAGGAGGTTGCCTAGGCAGGTTGAGAGTGGTGATGATCTTCTTTGAAATTCTTTTCCTGGCCTTTTGTTTCTGCAGGAGCTTCTCTGGGTCTGTTACTGGCCATAGGTGAGGGTGTGATCAGGTCTTAGTTTCTGTTTTCTTCAAGGTTGGCCTTCACAACTTCAGAGCTATTCCTGGGAAATTTACTGCCTTTACCTTGGGAGGGGGAGCCATCCCTATCTGCCTGCATGCCTACATCAATTCCCTCCAAACCATTAGGAGTTGCTGGACCTTAGGACGTTAGGAGCCCTCAACCCTGGCCTCATAGAAGTGACTCCTGAGTGCAAAGGCAGGAATAAATAAGCCCTGAGCACTATTGACTATGTCTCCCTCCCCAAAGATGCAAATCCTAAGTTTCCTGGTGCTTCCCAGGTAGCTGATTACTCCCTGTGGTACCAGGGGACCATGTGATACTGGAGGTGAGCCCAGAAAAACCATCTACAGGCAGAGAAAGCCTTGATCACAGGGATCACTGAAATCACTCACATCTGTAATTTATAAACCTGATCCCCCTGACATAGTGCTTTCTGTTCAATACACAAAACAAGTACTTTTTTGTAGGGGTGGGGATAAGGCACAACCAAAAATGGAGTTACTTCTGGCTCCCCAGGCAGGATAACTCCAGGTGGGCCTAGGAGTGAAAGGGATTATATCCTGTCATCCCCTGCAAGACAAACTCCCAGCAGTCCCTAAAATTTGAATTTCAATTTACCTTGAATGCATCATTCAATCTCCCCCAGCCCTTGGGTGGGATACACAATGCCTCCATTATCTCTGGGTTCCTCATGGCTTGCCCTTTGACCATTTTTTTTTTCATTTTTGTGTCCCATCTGGGTGATGCTCAGGAGTTTCTCCTGAATATGCACTCAGGAATTATTCTTGAAGTGTGGTGCTTGAGGGATCTTGTGGCAAACACTCTGCTTCAACCTTTTGATGTCTTAAATATACACTCCTAGTTCATTCTTTACGTTACAGTTCTCAAGTTCAAATTAAACTGGTGTCTTCAGTACTATGAGGGAAAGGGAATTGCTGATGATTGCAATTCAGGGAAACACAAAGATCTTCCCATTCTGTAAACTCTTAAGATTTCTTGCCACTGTATATTTTCATACGGGGCTGGAGCAATAGCACAGCGGGTAGGGCGTTCGCCTTACATGCGGCCAACATGGCCGACCCGAGTTCAATTCCTCCGCCCCTCTCGGAGAGCCCGGCAAGCTACCGAGAGTATTCGATATGCCAGACACAGTAACAACAAAGTCTCCAATGGAGACATTACTGGGCCCGCTCGAGCAAATCGACGATCAACGGGAGGGCCTTTACCTTTACCTTTTACTAACGTCTGGGCTCCTGGTGAACCTGAATTAACCTCCTGAGTTTCCTTATGTAGCAAACCATAGTAATAATAGTAATGATTACTATTTCCTATGCCAGTGTCCCAGCACTTGGACTTGATTTGTATGTTGGCCCTCCCATTGATCGTCGATTTGCTCGAGCGGGCCCAGTAACATCTCCATTGTAGACTTTGTTGTTAGTGTGTCTGGCATATCAAATACTCTCGGTAGCTTGCCGGGCTCTCCGAGAGGGGCGGAGGAATCGAACTCGGGTCGGCCATGTTGGCCGCTTGTAAGGCGAACCTGTATGTTAACCTGTAAAAAATTGGTCCTTTTTTTTTATCACACCCAGAGATGCTCAGGGGATACTCCTGGCTTTGCACTCAGGAATCACTCCTGGCTGTGCTCGGGGGACCATATGGGATGCTGGGAATCGAACCTGGGTCAGCCACATGCAAGGAAAACGCCCTGCCCTCTGTGATATTGCTCTAGTCCCTGTAAATAATGGGTCTTTATGATGGAATCCAGGGGAAGTCTGATTAAATAGGAACTAAGTAAAAGGGTACAAAAACCACCCCTCAATCACAAATATCAGTGTCACTCCTGGGAGTGCTTGGGGGACTGTATGTGATGCCGGGGACCGAACATATGCCCTGCCAACTGTATTATCACTCTGGCTCCAAGTATAATTTTTCATCCTCTAATTTTTTATCCTCTTTTTCTTTTATAAATTCACGTACCCATAGGTAAATCATAGCCTGAAAACCTGACCTGTAAACTCTGAGCATTTCTGGATGTGGTTCCAAAACTGAAACAACAAACCCAGAGGACTGACCGTTCAGAACATATTACTAGATTTTGCACCTCTTCTGTTGGCAGTTAACTCCTCATTGCCTTTATTTGGGCAGGAGGATTGGCTATGTGGGATTTTGCCAAACCCAGCAACTCTCCGGGATCACTCCTTGGCAATTCAGGTTGTGAAGTTAAGTCTTTTGCGTTCATGACAAATGCCCTGCCACTCACTGTCAGCTCTTTCGTGCCGCTGATAGCCTTTGAAATTGCAGCCTGTACTTCTGCCTCAAGTTTGCACCAGGAGGCCCCAGATGTCAGCAACCCTGCCCTGACCTCTATCTACCAGCTGGGCCTCAGCCCTGCCCCCTGCTGTAACTTTCTCACAAGGTTCACATTATTTATATAGAATTTGAATTCCTGCAGTCAGAGATAGGCGAGGAATGCAAGACCTGTCCTTGCAAGCAGTCTATCATGATACAGTCTCCTGTACAAAGCAGGATTCCTCCAAGCACCTCTCAGGTAAGCTCAAAATTCTGCCACCTTTAGCAAAATCCAAACCTGCATTTTACAAAACTGGTTGGTGGAGGTTGACTAGTGAACAAATTACATATATATATATATATATATATATATATATGTAGATATAGATATAGGTATACACACATACACAAACACACATATATGTGTATATATACATATATATGTGTATATATATGTGTGTATATATATATATATATATACACATATATATATGGTCATACCCTGTGGTTGCTGCCAAAAGGTAACAAATGGTACTCAGTGTTGTGCCGGGGTATACAGGTCAGCCGTGTACAAGGCCAGTACCCTACCAGACTATAGCTGTGGCACCTAAATTTATTGATTTATTTTTGGTTGACTACACCCAATGGAGATTAGAGTTTACCTCGGCTCTGTTCTCATTGATAATGCTAGGTTTTGGGACCCTGTGAGGTGGTAGAGACTGAACTTCGGTCAGCTATGTGCCAGACAAGCAACTCGTGGTCTGTGCTTTCTTTGTAGCCATCATAAAAATGCTTCTTTGCTAAGTCGAGATAGTTGTGTTCTTTTTTCTGATTAACTACACAATTCACTTTCTTTTTTTTTTCATTTTGGATCACCCCCAGTGATGCACAAGGGTCATTCTTGGCTCATGCATTCAGGAATTACTCCTGGTGGTTCTTGGGGGACCATTGGAGATGCTGGGAATCAAAGCTGGGTTAGTCGTGTCCAAGGTAAACACCCTCCTCACTGTGTTATCGCTCCAGCCCCCCCACCACAGTTCACTATTTTGTGTTTTTGTTTTCGGATCACAGCCAGAAGAGCTCTCGACTTACTCCTGACTCTGCTCTCAGGAGTCACTCCAGGGGGGCCTGGGGGAACTTATGAGAAGTGGGAGTTTGAACAGGATTTACATGTTAACAGATGTTCCCGGTCTCTCCTGGTAGCTCTCTCTCACTGTCCACAGTTGGTGCTCTTGGGCCACTTCTCCACCCTGGACAGTTGTTGCTTTGGACTGATGAAAGTAGAATGAGGACCAGGCTGCTTGTTGATTACTTGCAGTTTATTCAGTCTCTTGTCTCCCAGCTCTATCCAACCCTCTCTCTAACTCGCTCTCCAATGCTCTCTGTGACTCCTCTCCAATCTCCCCAGCCACTCTTACTCTCAGCTCTCAGCCTTCTCTTTAAGTCGCAGCCGTGTCCTCTAACTCTGTGTCTCTTCTCTCACTGTCTCGTCATCCTGTTGTTCATTGATTGACTCAAGCAGGCCCCAGTAATGTCTCCTTCTTCCTATCCCTCAGATTTTAAGAAGTGCCACATTTGAGGCTCTTTCAGGGTCAGGAGAAAGAGAACCATGATTGTTACTGGTTTTTGGCATATTGAATACACCATGGGGAGTTTGGCAGACTCTGCGGTGTGGGCAGGATACTTCTGGTAGCCTGCCAGTTTTTCCAGATTAAGACTAGATAATAAAATTTTGTGTGGCCATGCACTTCCCAGAGCACAATTTTATAGTCTTTGGATCTTGGCCATTGATGGGATTAGACAGCACCAGGGACAGTTGGTGGGTGTCACGCCTACATATTGGAAGATGGGAGATCTGGGTGGAGGAGGCCCAGTCCCAATACGAGCAGCTTGGATATCTCAGCCCCAGGTCCTGCACACTTGGGTTCCTCTGCCGGTACCTTCATGCGTGAGGCTCATACGAACTTGCGGAGAGTGGTCTTAAACATGGCTGTGGCTCGAACCAGAGGTCTTGAGCTGCCAGGGCTCTACTCGCGGTTGGGAAGGAAACTCAACACACCCTCCTCAAAAAGGCACCAGTGAGAAAGCCAGACACAGAGGCAAGAGAGTACTTGTTTTCTTTCAGGAGCAGGGTTTTATAGTCCCTGGGTCTTTGGCATTGATGGGATTACACAGCACCGGGGGCAGTTGGTGGATGTAACACCTATATACAGGAAGATAGGGGATCTGGGTGGCGGAGGACCATCTCTTTTCTCAGTCTCCTTCATTCCCCCTGTCTCCCTGAAGCTGCTCTTTTTCTTCTCTCCCCACGACCACAATCCAGCCTCCCCACGGGAAGCGCAATGAAAAATGATTTTCTAGACTTCCCCATTACCTGCAGCCCATGAAGATAAAGCAGCCCTAAAGGTGTTTTACTCCTCTCCTTCGACCAGCAACTTAATGGACGTATTTAGTTTTACTTCCTAATGATTACCATTCTGTATGGACATAGTAATAGACACTTTTAGACTTGTTGGTGACTCTCCTGGGGACTTCTCAACACAGATTCAGACTCAGGCCGGATCAATCACTCCCAATCCCAGCAGCGTCCAAGTCTAGTTATTACTTTTTGATTCGTGACAAAATTTGTCCATGACCAGGCTCTTATAGATAAGCATTATGGTACTTTGGCCGGAGCCCAATTCGATCCCAGCGTAGCTAGCTCACCACTTGCCCTGGGTCCATCTAGTCCCTCATCGGACCCTTCTTTATGAGATTGAGGAAGTAAGGGCAGCTGAGGCTTCAGTCAAGAGAGCAGATGTCCAGGAAGTAATATTATCTGGAGACCAACTCTCAAGCTCAGGCTTTTCTTTGTAACTGTCTTCCTGTATCCATACCGAAAGCAATTGCTCTGAAATAGCTAACCATGCAAAAGAAATTAAGGAGAAGAGAAAGACAATATGTACAAGTCAAAGTCTGATCAGGAGACAAAGGTAATTGAAAGGTTATGGGCAATCAAGAAACATAAGATCTCACCTGCCAGGGAGCAAGGGCAGACCACTATTATGCTACAATACCTGGTGATCCTCAGTGGTTTCTCTTGGCTCTGCATTCAGGTATTATTTCTGATGTTGTTCCTGAAAACTACAGGATCCTGGGGATTCAACCTAGGTTGGCCATGTGCAAACAACGTCCTACCCAGATCTACAGTTGCTCTGGTCTCAGTTGGAGAGTTTAGATACATGTAACTGTGCACAGAATGTTATTTGAAAGGATAGAAGGGGCGCCTTGATGAAATCTTTTATAAGTGGGAATATGGGTCAGGTCCCAAGCTCTCCACATCCCAGGAGACCATTCCGTTTACCTGTGATTTCTCACAAGGATGGTCACCTTCCTGGATCCCACCCATGTTACTTTACTAATAATAGAGGTAAAAAAAAGGAAACATTTACGATTGGATAAAGGAAAATTCAATCCATCTATTAGTCAGAGGATGCTCATGGGACCCTATGGAATTCTGGACATTGTACCTAGATTGAATGCATGCAGCGCACTGTACTAGCATGATACTCTCAGTTTGAAATCATGTTTCTGAAACTGCCTCCTGGGGTTTTCTTTGAAGCTGAGAGTCCACTGCTCACGTGTTGTCAAGGGGTAGAGCGTTGGCCAGACCTTGCTCTCTGATGTTCTTACCAGCCTTTGTTCCTCTTCCATGTCTCCAACTCTCTGGGTTTCTACTAAGCCAGTTCCTCTCTGAATCCCCAGGGTTGGCTTCGGAGTCACTGCTTTCATCCCGATCTGGATTTATTATTTCCCCAAGAAACTCATTGTCCTGTGCCCAACCAGCTACCTACCTACAGAGCTTAATTTCTTTTGACATGAAAACTCTCATGGCATAGACTAATGAGTGCAATCCTCTGTTCTTCTACATGGCAGTAGCCAGCCCTGGTGGAATGTCTCTTCCTGCACACTGTGATAAAGGCTCAAGTGAGCAATTTGGCCCTCATCCCCACAGGGATGCCGAGACAGGTGGGATGTGTTCTGAGGGTGATCAGAAGATCACTCTTCCCATGTCCTCAGCACCATCACTTTCCCATAGAAGCCCATATTTGACAGAATTCCCAGAAATGTAAGCACTGAGGACAAACTTTTGAGTCCAGCATGACCCCGGTGGGACTATGTGAACATCCACACAGGAGAGAAACTGTTTAAGGACTGTGGGAAGGCCTTTGATGGATCCTCATACCTTATACATAGGAGATTTCCTACTGGAGAGTCCGTATGCATGTAAGGAATGTGCTGTGGCCTTTCTCTGACTCATAGATCTTAGTATGCACAGAAAAAGTCACACTGGAAAGAAACCATATGCATATACAGAGTGAAAGTCTTTGCTTATTCCACAAGCCTTAGTACACAGAAAAACTCACACTGGAACACTGGAGAGATAACTTGTATTTGGGAGCAATGTAGGAAGGCCTTTGCTTCTTCCTGAAGTCTTAGTTTTCATAAATTCTGTTTTGTAGAAAACCCTTATATATATGAGGTTGGTGGAAAGGCCTTTCACCTCAGGTCTTTCTGAGCTTAGGAATGTTCATACAGGTGAATGAAAAACTATTCGTGTCACTACTATGGGAGGGTCTTCACTTGCTATTCAAACTTTTTTGTCCAAAAGAAAACGCACATTGCAGTGAATTCACGTACATATGTAAGGAGTGTGGCAAGGCCTTTGCTTATTTCACAATCCTTTTGTGACACTGAAATTTTCATATAGGAGACAAACCTTACGTTTGTTATGACCTTTGCAAAGCATTCACTTTCCCATAACTCCTTATTAAACATAGGAAAATTCATTCTCGAAGAAGACATATGTAGGGGTGTGGGAAGATTTTTACTCAATCCTCAAGCTTTGGTGTGTGAGAAAAATTTATCCTGGATTGAGGCCTTATATATGAAATGACTGCAGGAAGATTTTGATGCAATTGGCATAGCTTTCTGAACAGGAAAATTCACAGTGGAGAGAAATCTCATAAGTGTAAGGAATGTGGAAAGGTGTTCAGTTTGTCTCCAGTCCTTACTGCGCATGTGAAAAGTCATTTTGCAGTGAAAAATTATATCTGTCAGGAGTTTGGGAAGGACTTTCCTGGATCCTCGGGCCTTATGCATAGGAGAATTCACACTGGAGAGAATCTATATATAAATATACATATTTATGTATGTAAGAATATATGTATATTTATGTAAGAACGTGGAAAGTGAATTATTCTCACCTGCAACTTTAAAGACAATCCTGGAGAAAATCCTGTAGGTAAGGAATATAGGAAGGCTTTCATGTTCCCTCAAGCTTTAGTAAATATAAAAGTTATGTTGGATCAATCACTTCCATGATAACAATGGCCGGCGTCAGAACAGGGCCTTTAGGAAAAGCAATTTTAGTTTCAACAAGTAGGTGGGGGATAGATACAAAAGTACAGGAAGGAAGGAAATAATCCTATTATATGTGAAAGCTTCCTGTGACACTAGTACAGTAAATGAAAGGTACTTGCTGATTATCCCCTGCTCCCTGGTTATGACAATGTCCTGGCATGTGACGTCACAGCAGGGCATTTACATGTTTGGGTGTAAGATGCTGGATCAGGCCTCCATTTGTTAAGCAGGTGAAGGGAGAAGAGGCTGTCTGTCCGTCGTGGAAGTTGTCTGTGAAGGCCGGTTTCGTGGCGGGACACTAGCGGCCCCCCGTGAGCACCCCGCACCGCGCCTCCCAGTTTCTGCACTGAGGGGTGGAGCCAAGCCAGCTCTAAGGACACTTTTAAGCTTTTTCAACTGATATCCACATGGTTCCTGGTTCCTGCCGCCCGGCGGGGTTTTGTGGGGGACTCGGAGCTTTGGTGAGTGCAGTGGGGGCTGTGCTGGGGCTCAGGGGTCGCGGGTGTGAGTGCGTGGTTCTGGGGATCCCCTGCAGCTCCGGCGTGGGATGGTGGCAGGTGGGCGCGGGGCCAAGTGGATGGGGCGGGCGCTGGACCGTCCCTACGCTCCCAGCTCGGGACTGTGCTGGGCCCTGTCTTGGATGCTTTGGCCCCAACCTCACTGCTGTAGAAGCTGCAGGTTCACTTAGAGGACCTGAGAGATAGCACAGTGGTTAGGGCGTTTGCTTTGCATCTGGCCCACCCAAGATCGATCTCCAAGCTCAACCAGGATGGGTGCCTGAGTGCAGTTAGAAGTTTCTCGTCCATATCGCCTGTGGTGCATCCAAAACTATAAAAGGACTGTTCATTTTTGAGGGGCAGCTCCCTGATGGCAAATGACACTGTAGCCCTCAGTCACTATTCATTAGTAGCCTTGATTTCCAGACCATCCCTTGGGTGGGGTTCTAGGGGTGGTTGCGGTTTGCAACTGAAAATTTACTTTGCGTATTTTTGGTTGTATATTGGGCACAAATATGTAATCTCGGGGCTTCCTTAAAAAGCAGCACTCTAGAATTCTTTTTATTTTAAGTTCTTTAGGTTCCATGTGAGATGCTGAATATCAATCAGGGTCAGCATGGGAAGCACCCCTCCCAGCTTAATATCTCTGACTACACATTGTTGTTTTTTCTAACGTGGAATTTCTGGCTGAAGCGATAGCACAGCGGGTAGGGCGTTTGCCTTACAAGCGGCCAACATGGCCGACCCGAGTTCGATTCCTCCGCCCCTCTTGGAGTGCCCGGCAAGCTACCGAGAGTATTCGATATGCCAGACACAGTAACATCAAAGTCTCCAATGGAGACGTTACTGGGCCCGCTCGAGCAAATCGACGACCAACGGGAGGGCCTTTACCTTTACCTTTACCTTAGAATTTCTGTATCCTAAAATCAATTTGAAAATTGCACCCCGACTCTTCATCTCTCCCTGATTAGGCAAAACACGGCTATTACACTGAGAGTTGTGTTCACATAATGTCTGGACATGCGCTGCATGCCTTTGGTGGCTATGATTGGTCTCCCCACCCTGGCCGGTGAAGGGTAACAGAGGATCAAAGAAGGAAACGGGCCAGGCTGTTGGTGATCTGCTGGATATTAACCCAAAGTGTCTTAAGCTTCATCTGTGAATTGCCCCTTTTGCTTCTCCCAGAGAAGCTTATCATGTCCTTGCTAACATCACTGATTTAGTTAAAGTTTATCTTTAACATTTCCTTTGTATTTTTCTTCGTGTTGTCTCAGTTCCCCAGGCCAGTCTTGATTACTTATATGCCATAACTTTCTGGTTATTCTCAACTTTGTATTTGTACTGCTTTGTAGTTGAAGTGGCTGTGTATTTGTACCTGCTTTCCTGTTTCCCCTATAGCATTTTTATTTTTTCACTCTACAGCACTGTTCTTTGGTTAAACACAGAAAGGCCATCAATGCTTATATTCCTACTATTTCGGAGTAGATGGACTCAAGTATATCTACTCCTGGGCATAATTGCTTGGTCATAATTACTTGACTCGGGTTTCAGTTACTGTAGTTCCTAACACCCCAAAAGGGAGGTTCTGCCGTGGAACTTGTATAGACCAGGGGCAAGTGGGAAAACTACCCTAGCTTCGAAATGGAACATTCTAGAAAGCATGTGTGCATGATCTTGATGCAAACAGTTACAACATGAGAGACAGGATCCCCATGGGGAAAGACAAGGTGAACTGGCCTGAAGACTTAGTCTGGGATTTACAGTAAAAGCCTTGCTTGCTCTCAGAGCCCAGAGAAGTATGTGTTAAAAGCCTTATTTGCTCTGGGGGCTGGAGAGATAGCACAGCGGGTAGGGTGTTTGGCTTGCACACGGCCAACCTGGGTTTGATTCCCAGCATCCCATATGGTCCCTTGAGCAATGCCAGGAGTAACTCCTGAGCGCAGAGCCGGGAGTATCCCCTTGTATCACCGGGTGTGACCCAAAAAAGGAAAAAGGAAAAAAAAAGCCTTATTTGCTGTCAAAGCCCAGAGAAATAAGTGTTGGGATATTTGTCTCTTACTGTGTTTATCCAAACAACTACAAGTGTTGATAACTTATACAACTAGAGGAAAAGATAAAAGCAACGTAGATGTCCCTGGGAGACAGAGTGTCTCCTTGGGTAAATCTCCCCATGAGAATTTACTCTGCCAAATGGTTATCTGTGTAAATGATCAGTCACACCTCTGGTATGGTGCTTACCTGTCCTTTTTTGATGCCAGAGTAGCTCACAGCTCTCCTGGATCCATCCAGTCTCTTGCTTTTGGGGTGCTAAGAACAAAGGGCAGATGAGGCTTAAGTCTCATAAACATGACAATGCCCAGGAGTATATAGTATCTGCAGTTAATTAACTCTGAAGTTACAAAAGCATAATATTGCCTTCCTTTGTCTAGACAAAGCTGAGGGCTGGGGGCATGGCCATCCCAATCCTCCCAGCACAATCTTCCCAACTTGGGACTGCACTGGTCCTTGTTCAGGAGCAAAAAAGGATATTTTTCTAAAGTAAACTTTAGAGGATATAAAGGAAAGAGAAAGTCAACCTTTTATTTACAAATACAAAATCCAGAGATCTCTGGAAAATATGACTTTACTATTCATAGGTTGTGATTAGGGAAAATGGGTGAATAATGTATAGGGGAAGCAGAGCACAGGGAATTAAAGATGAATACTAAGGAAATGGGTGTGATTGGGATGGGTGTTACTCAGTAATCCTCAGCTCCTTGTAGCAGAGGAGAAATGAGGAACCAATGTTAAACCTAAATTGTTTAGAACTAGAATCCAACCAGGGTAAAGGATTTTGTTTTTTTTTTTTTAAGCAAGAAAGTTTTGGTTTTCCAGGAGTAAGGACATTTGCTCAGGAATCCCACTGGGTGTGCTAGGAGCACATTTACTTAGACCCAGAGCCATAGTACAGTGGGTAAGGAACCATCCAAGCAATCGACCCAGGTTCTATGCCCTGCATCCCATATGGTCTATACCAGAGTGATTCCTGCATGTAGAGCTAGGAGTAAGCCCTGAATCTGCCGGTTGTGGCCTCGAAACAAAAATCACACAAAGTCACACTCATATATACTCATATATATGCACAATGGTGAAAGAACAACAGGGATTCAGGAGAAACTGTGACTTTCTGTAGCACGGATAGATCAAAATTATGGAATTATTTTTTCTTTTTTGGTCAAACCTGGTTATGCACAGGGATTACTCCTGGCTTTGCACTCAGGAGTTACTCCTGGCAATGCTCAGGGGACCATATGGGATGCTGGGAATCGAACCCGGGTTGGCTGCGTGCAAGGCAAACACCCTACCCACTGTGCTATCTCTCCAGCCCCAAGAATAGGGGATTTTTAAGGACCAGAAATTTGACTCTTTTAATGTTTCACTCTCAAATTTGTCTTTGTACATCATCCCCCCCCCATTCGGTAGAATTTGTCCTTTTTCTTGTTAAATTTTTCACCACAGCCTACAGTGCTCAGTGTTTACTCTTGTCTATGAGCTCAGGGATCATTTGACAAGAGTCAGGGTAACATTCTGTGTTTAGATATCATTGGTTCAATGTTAGGTGACAATGCAGGATCAGGGGACTTCTCCTATACCCCCAGGCCCCCATTGTGTGACTTACCAGTCCAGCATTTCCCTCTACATTTCTTTATTCGAGTCCATCCCCCTTGCAGCACAGATTCACCTGGGTGGCAAAAAGGTTCTCAGGGCCTAGACTCTGGCTCTTTAAGGTACCTAATGGAAACAGAAGTGATGTAATAAGTGATGTCATAAATGTCATGGTTCATTTTCCATCCCTGAATCAGACACTGGGACTGTTGCTCACTTGGCAAGGGACGAGTAAATTTGTGCCCCATCCAGGAAGGGGGAGTCTGAAGAAGGATTTAGTTGCAGGACTCAAGCAACCTCCTGTGTACACCCTGCGCCTTCCCGTTTCCAAACTCTGAGACAAGGGACCGAGCCAACTTGGGGGGTACTTTTTCACTGGTTTTTCACTTGTTCGCCAACATCCAGGTGGATCGTGAGGTGTGGTGGAGGATTTAGGGGGACGCAGAGCTTTGGGGGTGCAGGGGGGGGCTCTCTCAGGGTTCAGGAGTGACAGTTTTGAGTTCGTGATTCTATGGTGCCTCTTTGGCCATGATCGTCTCCAGCTCCGGGATTGGGCAACAGTGGCTGAATGCGGGAATCATCCGAGGGCATGGCTGTTCCAACCGTCCCAGCAGTCCCATGGTTGAACCATCGGCCCTAAGCTCGCTTCTGTGGAATCTCCAGATTTGAGGGGCAGAGCTTCAGCCCCTCCACCTAATGGCAGGAGACTTGTTGCTTGTCATTTTCATTGTCTGCCATGAGAGCCGCGATCATGCGGGGTATGTGAGGGGGAAGGTGCCCTGCAGGTGGCTGAGGTTTGCCAATGAAAATGTATTTGGGCGGGGCTATTTTGGTTCTTTATATTTAAGGGGGGAGAGAGGGCACATACCCGGAGATGCTCATGACTTACTCGAGTCTCTAAGCTCAGGTATTGTCCCTGGCGCTGCTAGGGGCCATATGGGATGCAGAGGATTGATCGGTTCATCTAGTCAAGCGCCCAGTTCACATTATTGCCATCTAACCACAATACTTGTATATCTTTTTTAGGCTCATGAATTTCAGCTCCCTCACATCAAGCTGCAAAGCACCCCGGACTCTTTATCTCTCCCTGAGCAGACGACACAGGCCATTGTGGTAAATACTGAGATCCCCGGGACAGAGTGCCCAGGTTCATGTCCTTGTCCACCCTGTAAGCGAGTGTCAAAGATTTGTCCACTGTAAGTCACATGGTGGAGCCACATTCCAGGCTACGGTTCCCTGTGGGCAGCACTACTGCCAGTCTGAAGGAGGGCGCTAGTATTTCGGAGCTCCTGGACTGAGAGTCGGCCCCTGGCAGGGCCTATTGGGACTTTCCTGTGGGAACCAGAGAAGAATCCGGGAATCAGAGAAGGCTGTCTTTTCCTCCCCTGTAGCCTGGGCCCAGGCTCCTCTCCTGAAGTACAGCACATATGCCAACAAAATTTGCATCCCCAGCGGAGACAGGAGCTTCTTCCATTGTCTCCCAGAGGTGGATTTGTGAGTCTGTGCCCGAGGGTATGGCTGGTCTGGCTCAGAATTGGGAGGAGGTGCTCCTCTCTGGTGCTCACTGTTCTGATTTCTCCAGGTCTTTGCACGGAGCCTCCTGGTGATCCTCAGAACAATAGTGACAGTAGAAGATGGTGACACGGCTTCTGATAAACCGTCCGCAGGTAGAAGTAGACGGATAGAATGACATGAGGTAGTATCAGGAGTGCCCAGGTTTCCTGGGCCTTCTGTTTTGAGTTTCTTTTGGACGGATTCCAAGATGAGACTTCTGATCGGACTGTCCCATTCTGGTGT
Organism: Sorex fumeus; assembly: GCF_029834395.1. Taxonomy (NCBI): domain Eukaryota; kingdom Metazoa; phylum Chordata; class Mammalia; order Eulipotyphla; family Soricidae; genus Sorex; species Sorex fumeus. The sequence goes on from NW_026606191.1 coordinate 2,365,497, forward strand.
TTGAAGCTGCTTTTGTGTATGTTTGTTTTGTTTTATTTGGCTTTGGGGCCGACCCAGTGGTGCATGAGGAGTACTCAAAGCTCTGTGCCCAATGCTCTTTCCTGAAAGGTCTAGGTGATCAATGGGATGCTGGAGGTCCAAAGGTTTCATCTTGGGTTTTCTGTTTTATTAGGTGTGGCAGAGCAAGGATTCTCGCAATTATTCCCTGTGCTGCACTCTGGCATTGCCCCTGGCAGTGCTTGTGGGACCATATGGGATGTCCGGGATCGCCAGTCCTACATGCTGTCCCCGGAATAGCTGTCGTGTTAGGGCAACCTGCTTCTTTGGTTTCTTTTGCATTGTTTTTGTCATCAGCTTTCCTCTTGACTCTTTGCTCTGGATTCACAACTGACTGGCCTCAGAGCACCCTGGGGTGTGATGGCCTCGTTTGCGTCCTGGCAACTACAGTTACTTGGGCCCCCAGATTTGCTTTTCTCCTATTTTGTCCTTCCTACTTTGGAGAGACTACCTGCTCGGTCATACAGTCTTGCGTTCACATAATCTTGTGTGTGGATTTCTGGGCATGCGCCGATCCCAAGGAGAAAGTGCCAAGGATCTCTGAGGCCAGTAGAGATGTTGGGGTCACAAAACTTCTACCTTGTTTGAGCAGGATTTGGGGCAGTCCTGAGCAGTGAGTTCCTACAGGCACACATGCCATGCACTGCTCTGAGTAATTGTCTATATGGACTGTCGAGATCTCAATCCTAGTGGTCATGTGCTGTGGGGTTGCAGCGGTGAGCGTGCAGTGGTTTTTGCTACACCCAGGGATAGCCTTTTGGATCGTACAAGTCTGTGTTCAGGTGATCCTCTCTACAGTGCTCACTGGACCAGTGGTGCTCGAATTGGCCGGGGGGTTACCAGGAAAGGCAGATACATCCAAGAACCTTCTGTAAAAGTTCCTCCCACTTTAGCAGATCCAGTTGCCTTATGTGATTTTTTGGGGCCCATCAGTCATGCGTGTGCATGGAGGCTGGTTCATTTGGAATGGAGAGGCCCTGCGACAATATAGGACCCTGGTACCTAGCCTCAGAGTAGTGGGAATGAGGTTAAGATTGACTCTGACTCCCACCCTTTTTGTGTTGACTCAGAATGCAGTGACCTTCCATGACGTGGCTGTGAACTTCACCCCGATGGAATGGTCATGCCTGGAGGCCTCTCAGCGGAAGCTCTACAGTGACGTGATGCTGGAGACCTACCAGCATCTGCAGGCTGTCGGTGAGATCAGTGTGGAGCCAACCTTGTCTAAACAGACCCGCGTGGGCTCCCTGGGGTTGGGCGGCAGATGTTTGCAAGCGGCGCAGGTGGATTAAATCCCAGGCATCCCATGTCATCCCCAAGCACCAGCAGCAGTGATTTCTGAATACAGAGTCAGGAGTCACCCCTCAGCATGGCCAGGTGAGACCCCAAAGAAGGCAAAAACCAATGAAATACTGTGCTGATCAACCCCCTGTCGGCCATACACAAGGTCAGGTCTAGAGTATTTGTGGTATTTTCTTGGGTCTTACCTCTCGAATAACTAGAAATAAGTGGCATTTTTGAAATGGACATTCTGTTCATGCTTTTCAGATATATTCCCACTTGTATCAGGAAAATATAGGGATTTACCTGTCACCATCTCCCTGTCACTTATCCATGCCTCTGTCTCTGTTGGGGCAGGGCACTCTGGGATAAAGCCTGCGGTGATCTCCTGGCTGGAAGGAGGAGCCCTGATGTTGGGGAGGAGAGGCGTATGTGCGGGTGAGTGTCTGAGGACCCTTCCTGGCTCAGGCCCTGTGCAGTGTATGGGTGCGATGAACATGCAGGAAACATGCTGCTGAGACCGGGGCCTTGTTCTCCTGGATCCTTGGGTCTGTGCCGCACTTATGCTGCTCTTCATTTCCCTGGACTATCAGTGACAGAATGATCCTGTAATTTGTTTCCATGGCTTTTGAATAAGTAAGACCATAACAGAGCTAGTTTGGATCTGAACGATAGTACAGCAGGAAGTGCCTTGCAGTGCCTGAAGGTGACCTGTTCTATAATTTTTTCAACAACCTGGTTCCCTGAACATTACCAGGTCTACTCAAAAACAAAAAAAAACCTAGTGTAGAATTGCCAAGGTGCTCACAGTTTTCCACTATCCGAATCTTTTCTTTAGTGTGGGTCTCTTTGGACTTTGAGAACCACAGAGATGTACTGTTAACTACATGGCATCATTATGCTACATTTTTTGACATGTGCTTGATTTGCATGTTTTGTTCAGTTTCAGAATGGAAACCGCGACTTCAGGATTTGGCATTACAGAACTTTGATTTGGGAATGGGGTCAGCAAGTACGAGTGAGTTGGTAAGATTCGCTAATTCAGAATAAATATTATTATGCCAGCAGGAGTGGACCAAGTATGTTATTGTTAAGGTGGAAGGCTAGGAAAGACAGGGAGGAATTCCAAAGTCTGATGCTTAGAGTGTAGGACCCTTTGCTTCACTACGTGCTGAAATAAACTATGTATAAAAATACTGTGTGTTTTGATTTACTTGACAGTGGTAGTCGTTTTGAAAGCTAATTGGTGCGCCCTATAGAGGGTGCAGTGAGAAATATACTTTCTTTCCACAGGGATGTATGGTCCTTAACCAGCACACCTTATAGACAGCATAGACCCACAGAAATGATCCTAGAAACTGCATGGTGTGCCCCTCCACCAACCCCACCCCCAATAAATAGAAACTACAAAACAGAAAGAACAAAAAACTTCATTGATCCTGAAAGCCATAACTTGTGGTGAGAGCTTTGCAATGGACACGTGGTCTCTCTCAGCTGCGTGACGATGCAGCGTTGTCTTCACCCCTGCATCACAGGTTCCACACGGAACTTTAACCAAACCCGCATGTGGATCTATTTCATTTTCTCTTGAAATAGATGCTTCCATTTTCTATAGAAGGAATTATTTCCAGTTGTATTCTTTCATTAATTTAAAGGGGAGAAAGCCACAGAATTTACTGACTCTGCATCCATCAATTTTGTGTGTCCAACTTACAGTTACATGAAATTATTCTATTGTAAGACAATTCGTATGTCGGAAATTGCATTTGTGTGGTGCATATGTGTGAAACCACAGCTGAAGGGCTCAGTTTTTTGTCAGGAAGACTCAGTGAATAAGTCAATAATTAGAATCCTCTGTTGTTCTACAGGAAAACTGCCACCCCAAGTGGAATTTCTCTGATCCTACACTGTGTGACAATGTCTCTAGTGAGCAATCCTACCCTCAACCCCATGAGGACGCCGAGACAGGCGGGATGTCTTCTGAGGGTGATCAGTATGGTGAGAGCTACCTCACTCTGAAGAAGTCCTCTCCTGGAAAAAAATCCTTGGAGTGCGTTATTCTCAGTTCACAGGCAAAAAATTCCCCAATGGGGCACCTGCTAGGGAGAGGATCACTGTTCATAGTGAGTCCCTCACAGCAACATACCCTCAACCACAGTCACCGTGAGCAGAACCCATCTAGGTGTAAGGAAGGTGGGGGAGCCTCTCCATGTTCCGAGCACTGTGATTTTCCCTTAGAAAACCACAGTGAACAGAATCCCCAGAAAAGTCAGCCCCAAGAGCAAAGTGTGAGTCTAGGGTTACCCCATCATGACCATATGAATATTAATGCAAGAGTGAAACCTTATACATGTGAAGAATGTGGAAAGACCTTCAGTAGATCAGCAAATCTTATTTTGCATAGGAGAATTCATACAGGAGAGAAACCATATAAATGTCAGACTTGTGGGAAGGCCTTTATTCAGACCTCACATCTTAATAGACACATGAAAACTCATAGTGGAGAGAAGCCTTATATATGTGAGGAGTGTGGCAAGGCCTTTACTCAGTTGTCAAGCCTCAGTAGACATGCAATTATTCACACTGGAGAGAAACTGTATAGATGTGAAGAATGTGGAAAGGCCTCTGTTTGGGCCGCAAGACTTAGTTTACATAGGAGAATTCACACTGGAGAGAAACCGTATATATGTAAGGAATGTGGGAAGACCTTTGCTGTAGCCTCATATCTTAGTGTACATAGGAGAATTCACACTGGAGAGAAACCGCATATATAGAAGGAATGTGGAAAGGCCTTTGCTAGAGCCTCAAAACTTACTGAACATAGGAGAATTCACACTGGAGAGAAACCGTATATATGTAAGGAATGTGGGAAGGCCTTTGCTGTAGCCTCAACTCTTAGTGAACATAGGAATGTTCACACTGGGGAGAAACCATATATATGTAAGGAATGTGGAAAGGCCTTTGCTTGGGCCTCAAAATTTAGAGAACATAGGAAAATTCACACTGGAGAGAAACCACATATATGTAAGGAATGTGGGAAGGCCTTTGCTGCAGCCTCAACACTTCGTGAACATAGGAAAATTCACACTGGAGAGAAAACTTATCAGTGTCTGACATGTGGAAAGGCATTCACACGGTTCTCTTCCCTTACTCTGCACATGAGAATTCATACTGGAGAGAAGTCTTAGATATGTATGGAGTGTGAAAAGGCCTTTACTTCTTCCTCACAATTGACTGTACATAGGAGTATTTATAGTGGAAAGAAACCATATATATGTAAGGAATGTGAGAAGGCCTCTGTTTGTCCTCAATACTTAATGTACATAGGAGAATACTCACTGGAGAGAAATCATATACATGTAAGAAATGTGGAAAGGCATTTGGAGAAGCCTCAGATTTAGTGTAAAAAGTAGCATTCACGCCAGAGAATAACTTAACTTCCTGTTAGTCATCGATTTGCTCTAGCGGGCGCAAGTAACGTCTCCATTTGTCCCTGTCGTGTGCTAGTGTAGCCCAATGGCATCTGTTCGCTCTGGGTACATGAAGAGCCTCAGACCGATCGTTCATGATCTTCACGAAGAAGTCTGACAATCTGGTAGGTGGGCGGCCACGCAGTCTTTTGACATCCGTGGAATCCAGTCAGTAACAGCTCTAGTCCAGCGGTCATCTTTAAATCTCATTACGTGACCAGCCCATCTGATTTTTGACACCTTGGCAAATGAGACAGTGTCCCTGATTCTTGATCGTCGATGCATGTCAGAACTCCGGATTCTTTCTCTCATTTGAGTTAAACATGATATTCCAAGCATAGCTCTTTCTATTCTTCTTTGGGAGACCTGAATAGCGTTCTCATATTTTTTTCGTAGGGCCAGGTCTCTGAGGCATATGTTAATGCAGTAAGAACAGTGGAATCAAACAGATGGGCCTGGAGCCGGAGGTTCTTCGTCCTCGTAGCTATTTCTCCAACGTTCTTGAAGGCGTTCCAAGCCGCTCTCTTCCTCCTGCGCAGCTTGGGTGCCAGGTCATTTGTCATGTTGACCTCTCGACCTAGGTACACATAGCTGTTGCATTCGGAGATGGTCGTTCCATTGAGAGCGAATGGGGTGTCAGGAACGAGCCTGTTTCTCATGAACATCATCTTCGTAAGATTCAGCTGTAGTCCTACCTTTCCACACTCACGGTCAAAGTCGGCCAGCATTTTTGCCGCTTGGCTGATGTTTGGTGTTATTAAAACAATGTCATCAGCAAAGCGGAGGTGGTGTAGTTGCCAACCATCTATCTTCACTCCCATTCCTTCCCATTCCAGTCGTCGCATGATGTTCTCGAGGGTGGCACTGAAGAGTTTCGGTGAAGTGGTATCACCCTGCCGCACCCCTCTCTTTACATCAACGATCACTTCTTTGTAGAATGGTGAGATCCTCGTAGTGAATCCGCTATACAGCTCACGGAGGATCCTGATGTATTGGGCTTGAATGCCCTGATTGGCTAGGGCTTCAATGACCGCTTCCGTCTCAACAGAATCAAAAGCCTTCTTTAAATCAATGAACGTTAAACAGAGCGGCATCTTGAACTCCTGAGAAACCTCAATGAGCTTGGTTATCGTGTGGATATGGTCGATGGTGCTGAATCCTTTGCGGAACCCAGCTTGCTCGCATGGTTTTCCTTCATCTAGTGTTCTGCCAATCCTATTTAGAATGACTCGAGTGTACAACTTGTAGATGACAGACTATAGGCAGATCGGGCGATAGTTGCCAATGTCATGGATGTCTCCCTTCTTGAACAGTAGTACGGTACTGCTGGTTTTCCACTGGGACGGAATCTTGCATTCAGACAGGTAGCGAGTGACGAGGCGAGCCAGTGTATTGATGAGTACTGACGGCAGGTTCTTCAGGTGTTCAGGTCTGACCTTGTCTGGGCCGGGTTCTGTTTGTTTCTTTACTGACGAAATAGCGTGTCAGATTTCGGAAGGGAGAACATTGGGAATGACATATCCATCCTGTGGAATTTGGTATGTCGGAAAGTGGACATGGCTATCGAAGATATTTGAGTAGAAGTCATGGAGAATCTTCTCCATTGCCATTCTGGAGGATGTGATGGATCCATCAGGACGTCGGAGGGCAGTCATCTTAGTCTTGTAGTTGGTGAAGGACAGGCGGGCATTACGAATACTTTTCCCGGCTTCTGCCGCATCTACCAGTACTTCTGCTCTTCTCTCTTTGAGGTCTTCCTTGATCACATCTCTGCATTGCTTTGTGAGCTCGGACAAAGTGCGAGCTGCACTGCTTTGTGTGCGTGTTCGAGCATGCCAGAGAAAAACCTTATATATGCGAGAAATGTGGCAAGGCCTTCTGCCATTCTAAATCCTTGCTAAGCACGGGAAAATTCACAGTGGAGGGAAACCTTATTAGTGTCCGACTTGTGGGAAGACCTTCATTTGGTGCTATTCTCTTACACAGTATGTGAGAATTCATACTGGAGACAAACTGCATATATGTCAATAATGTGGGAAGGGTTTCATGTACCCCTCACGCCGTAATTAACATATAAAAATTCATACCGGATGATTTGATCCCTTAATAACGGTCTCTAAGGACAGAACAGGACAAGTCAGACAAGCAAGTTTCCTTTGGACACAATGGTCAAGGGTGTTAAAAAAGTGCAGTTAAGAGGGAAGTAAGCCTGCCTGCTCAGAACAGGCTTCTCTTGTCATTGAAATGTACCTGCTGATTTTCACCCGGGCTGCACCTATGCCAGTACTCTAGTGCTTAGAATTGCTTGTGTGTTAACTTGTAAATAATGGGTTCTGGTGACTAAAATAAGGAGGAAGGTGACTGAATGAACAGGTATAGAAACACCCCCCAGCTCAGAGCTGTCACGGCTCACTACTCTCTTATTTTTGCTATGCTTCTGGCTTGGCCCAGAGGGGCTGTTTGGTGGGAATTATGGCAGAAATCAACCAAGATGCAGCACTGAATTCTTTGAAAATGGAAAAACAGGTAAACATTCATTCTTCAGTCTTTCCTGTGTTAGAATTTGGAATGCTTGAGCACCCTGAAAATCCCTGTTTGGGAACTTGAGCGGCAGGTCACACCAGCTTGTAGGGCACTTTCATGCTTTTTTTACTTGTTCTGGATGTCCAGGCTTTAGAGGATGTGGAGCTTTTGAGGGGTGCATTGGGGGCTTTTCTTTGGTTCAAGTGCCATGGGTAAGGGTGCGTTATCCTGAGGGTTCCTGCAGCCACGATCACAACCATGTCCAAGATGGCACTGGAGGGTGGGCACATGGACTTCAGGCCTTGGTGTGAGGAGCCTGCAGAAAGTGGGGGTCTTGGCCATCTCATACCTCCCTACTCAAGACTGCGCAGGACCATGTTTGGAGCCTTTAGACTGGACATAACATTTATCGAAACTCCAGATATGTTCACGGGCAGCCCCCAAAGGAAAGGGACTCTTTTGGCGTCAGTCATTTTCATTGGCTTCCGTGCTGGGTTTGGGACTTTGGGTCGTGTTTAGAAAAGTGAGAGATATTTGCCTCTGAAAATTTACTCTTTGGATTATTATTTATTTATTTATTTATTTATTGCTTTTTGGGTCACACCCAGCGTTTTACATGGGTTTCTCCTGGCTTATGCACTCAGGAATTATTCTTGGTAAAGCTCAGGGGACCATATTGTTGCTGGGATTCGAAACCGGGTTGGTCATGTGCAAGTCAAACGTCCTACCTGTTCTGCTATCACTTCAGCCCCACTTTGGATTAATTTTAATAGCTTTTTTTTTAATTCAGGGGAGTTGGAAGGGATTCTTTGATGCTCAAGATTTACTTCTGGTTCTGCAGCTCAGGAATTATTCTGCAGTGCTGCTGGGTTCCTATGGGATGGGGAAGTTTGACCTGGATCAGCAAGGCAAGCATCCTACTCGCTTTATAGTGAGTCCAACCCCAATATTGGTGTTTTTTTTCCATATATAGAATTTCTACTTCCCGGGTGTCTGGTACCACCAGCAGGTCAATCTGTGCCTGTAAGGAAAGTGCATTAGCAGAATGATGGCACCATCAGACTTCCAGATACTCCGAAATAGATGCTGTGCCTTTGGCCAGACAACAAAAACTTTGGGCAAAGTCTTCCAAGAAAGTAAACGGCCAAAAGTTAGGTATGTGCAAGACACACCAACAAACCATTTCTGGCTCAGCTATATAATTGGAGGCAAGGTCTCTCTGGTTCCTGATCAAACTGCTTAAAGTCTATGATCCCAGAGACTCAGAGAAAAATCTCAGAACCCAGCGGCTTTTTGCAGAGATGCGCCCGGTTCCCGCAATGAGCTGCCAGTTACAGACCACCACAAGGGGGAAAGCGTGTGTATCTCCGCCTGATCCCACTTGGTGGCTCAGTGGCCACCATCTTCCAGAGGCCATTGGACAGACAGGGTTGGGCCTGCAGTGACAAGACATGTGGGGCCTCATGGGATTGGGGCAGACTCTGCCCTTTCCTCCCCCCCTCAATGAGACCCCAAGTTGCTACCCATGTACGGACTGTCTGGCTCTTGATCACACGGCCATGATCCCAGAGTCTCAATAACAAATCTTCGGAACCCAGCGGCTCTCAGCAGAAATGTGTCTGGTCCCCACAGTAGGTTACCAAAGCTGGGTATTTCAGGTGGCAATAGGTTTCGTGCCTGGCGACTCAGTGGCCGCCATCTCTAATGGCTTCTGGACGGTTAGATTTGGGACTGCTGTGAGGAGACATGCAGGGCCTAACTGGATGGTGGTGGAGCCGGCCCTTTTCTCCCCAACCCAACGAAACCCCAAGTTGTCTGGCACCTATGATTGACCTCTGTGGCTCATGATCAAGGTACCTAATGGCCATGATCGCAGAGATTCAGAGACAAATCTTGAAACCCAGTGCCTTTTAGCAGAAATGCATCTGGACCCTGCAGTAGGTTACTGTTCCTGGTCCACCCCAGGGGAAATTGGTGCTGTTCCCCCAACTGCTCCCACTTGGCGGCTCGGTGGCCTCCATCCTCCAAAGGCCTTTGGAAAGTCAGGTTTGCACCCTCACTCAGGAAGATACGTGGGGCGTCTCAGGATGGGGTGAAGCCGGCCAATTCCTCCCCTCCCAACAAGAGCCTATGTCATTCCCACGAACCGCCTCTCTGGCTCGTGGTAAAGCTGTTTAATGACCATAACTCCAGAGACTCTGGAACAAATCTCGGAACCCAGCAGGTTTTGACAGAAATCCCTCCAGATTTAGTTGTTACAATTTCAGAATTCCAAAATCATAGGTTATTTATAACCAGCAATCGAAAAAGAATTGTCAATTGTTGTGTTTTCGCCAGATCTGAGTGCTGAGGTAAAATCCCAAATAATACTGGTGGTCTCGTGACAAAATATTGAATGTAATCAAAGTAGAGAGAAGAATGTGGAAATTATCTACCCCACAGTTAGTGGGAGGCTGTGGAATGGCGGTATACTTGGGTTTTTAGTGCTGGGAAAAGGGGACGGTGAAGGGACGGGTGTTTCATTGTATGACCGAGAATTAAACCTGAAAGCTTTTTAATTGCTCTCCCATTTTTTCCCATTTTTTCCCATTTATTTAGAAATGGCCAGAGAAATAGTAGGGCAAGTAGGATGTTTGCCTTGCATGTGGCCAACCCAGGAGTCCTCCAATCCACAACATCTTTGAGTTTCTCATTGGACATTGAGTATCCCCTTCTCATCGCTAGACCATGTTATGTGGAGGTGTGGCGTGGGGTAGGGGTGTCTTCTCCCCGGAGCTGTTCATTACGGATAGATCCTGTGCTTTGCTTTCTTGACTTTGTTGTCATACTTCCTTATCTGTAAGGTATGTCGAGTAGTCCATGTGTTTCAAGGCCCTTGTGTCCCCGGCTATATAACTAGCCTGGCTGTACACCTAAAGGGTCGGGTGCCCTTTCTGGACTCCTCTCAGTAAATCTGACACCATGCATATCTTTCGCTTTGGATCATTGCCATGGTTTTTTGAATATGGGAAGAAATTTAGTTTTCTTTTGTTTTGGGGCCTGGGTATGCTCAGCAGTTATTCCTGGTGGTTCTCGTAAGTTGCTTTTGACAGTGTTCAAGGATCAATCACTGTCAGCCTCGTGCAAGGCAAATGCCTACCTGCTGTACGTTTGTACGCACCAAAAATTGTTCTACTGTGTGTGTGTTAAATTGTTACTGTGAGACCATAGTGAAGTTAATTAGGATGAGAACAGCAGTGCATCACGGTGGGTGCTCACCTTACAGATGCCGCCTACCTTCGATGTCCAGCATCCCCTATGGTATCCCAAGCATCACTGGGTCTGATTAAAAACAAAACCCAAAAGGCTTTTTTAGGGATTGCCGAGATCCTCCTAGCAACACTTCCCGCAGATTTTCCCTTTCTGTAGACTTGCTTGGACTGTGAGAAATATAGAGTTGTCCTCCACCTGCTTGATCATTCAACTGCATTCCATTCAACATTGGACTAATTCTTATTGTGCATTTTGTTTGATTTCAGAACTCAAATCACAGTTTTAGAATGTGGCATTACAGAAATTTCTTTAGGAACAGGGGTATTGCATACAAGTGTGCTGTAAGATTGTCTTGTTGAAACTAACTATTATCCCATTGGAGTGCTCAGTGGACCGAACATGCGACATGAAAGGTGGGGTCCGGCTCCATCCCCACAACCACATCTATGGTCTCAGCATCACCGGAAAAATATTGGAGCCTAATGCTGGGACTAGAGGGTCCTTAACCTCAGTGGGTGCTGAATGTTGCATTCAGAGATGGTGATTCTGTTGAGAGTGAATGGAACATCAGAAACAAGACTGTTTCTCATGAACATTGTCTTTGTGAGATTTAGTTGTAATACGACCTTTCGACACTCACGGTCGAAGTCAGTCAGCATTTGTTCCGCTTGACTGATGTTTAGTGTTATTAGAACGATGTCATCAGCAAAGCGGAGGTGGTGTAGTTGCCGACCATCTATCTTCACTCCCATTCCTTCCCATTCCCGTCATCGCATGATGTTCTCAAGGGTGGCACTGAAGAGTTTTGGTGAAATTGTATAACCCTGCCCAACCCCTCTCTTGACATGGATAATTACTTCTTTGTAGAATGGTGAGATCCTGGTAGTGAATCCGCAATACAGCTCATGGAGGATCCTGATGTATTGAGTTTGTACACCCTGATTGGCTAGGGCTTCTATGACCACTTCCATCTCAACTGAAAAAAAAGGCCTTCTTTAAATCAATGAACATTAGACAGAGTGGCATGTTGAACTCCTGAGAAACCTCAATGAGCTTAGTAATTGTGTGGATATTGTACATGGCACTGAATCCTTTTCGGGACCTGGCTTGTTCACGTGCTTGTTCTTCATCTAGTGTTCTGCTAATCCTATTCAAGATGACTCGAGTGAACAGTTTGGAGATGACAGACAATAGGCAGTTTGGGCGATAGTTGTCAATGTCATAGATGTCTCCCTTCTTGTATAGTAGTACAGTCTTACTGGTTTTCCATTGGGATGGAACTTTGCATTCAGACAGGTAGCGTGTGAAGAGCCGAGCCAGTGTATTGATGAGTACTGATGGTAAGTTCTTCAGGTGTTCAGGTCTGATCTTGTCTGGGCTAGCTGCTCTTTGTTTCTTTACCGAAGAGATGGCGTGTTGAAATTTGGAAGGAAGAACATTGGGAACAATATGTCAATCGTGCAGAATGTGGTATGTGGTTAAGTGGACGTGGCTATTAAAGAGATCTGAGTATAAGTCATGAATAATCTTCTCCATTGCCCTTCTGGAAGTGTGATAGATCCATCAGGATGTTGGAGGGTAGTCATCTTGGTTTTGTAGTTGGTGATGGACAGGCAGGCGATACGAAGGCTTTTCACGGCTTCTGCCGCATCTACCAGCATCGCTGTTCTCCTGTATTTGAGGTCATCCTTGATGGCTTCTCTGCATTGTTTTGCGAGCTTGGACGTTCGCTTGCTGTTTCCTGAGGCATGTGCCAAGCCACGTTGGTGAATAAGTTCAAGAGTGTTCGAAGAAAGGCGGGTTTTTCGTGGTTATCTCTCTCGGCCCCAAGAGTCCCAGCAGCAGGAATCCCTGAGCACTGCTGGTGTGAACCTCTCCCCACCTAAGTAAAGAGAACAAGATAACAGAACACTTATTGATCCTCGAGAGGAATCTGCTTCAGGTGAGATGTTTTCAAAGGTCTGTCTCAGCTGTGTGGGGATGCATCATTGCCTTCGCACGTGTATCCCACTAAGCTATCCCACTAAGCTTCATACTAAGCTAGTAACAAACCTAGTCTCGGGCCCCTTTTATTTTCACTCTAAACTGGTGCTTCAATTTTCTGCAGAGGGACTTATTTACACTTACTGCGTCTGTTCTTTGAGTTGGAAAAAAAGTCACACAGCTATGTGACCTGCCGTCCGTCTATTTTGCTTGTCCATCTTGCTGAAACGTTAGGTCGTTGCCTGGAAAATCCATCCATGTGTCAGAATTGCAACCGAGTTGGGTAAATGTTAGAAACCAACATGCAGGTCTAGAATTTTGTTGACGAGAAGACTATCAGGCACAGCCCCTCCAGAACTTGCCTCTCCTCTTTTTTATTCGAGCTCATCCCCCTTGCACTGGTTCACCTGGGCTGCCATAATGGTCTGTCTGCACTTGGAACCTGCCACTTTAAGGATCTTCGTGAAATGGATGATGTCACAGACGGGAGTCTTCCATGTGCACCTTTACTTCCTAATGCTGTCAAGTGGATCAGGCCTCATACAGGCAAGTGTTTAAAGGACAAACTGATACTTCAGGTGAAGGGGTGAACTGAAGGCCAATCAGTGGCAGGACATCAGGACCTCTCACCTTCAGTGCCTGTAATGTGACCAATGGGATTGTTCCAGCTTTCAGGACAATTTTGTGGTTGTTTTTCAGTCCCCCTTATCCATATCCAGTGGGTTCCTGGGGTCTTCCTTGCTCCAGAGGCTTTAGGAGAATGTAGAGCTTTGCTGTTTGCATTGGGAGGATTTAACACGGCACGTGGGTCTCGAGTGTGAGCTTGGGGGCATATTCGTCTCTAGCTCTGTGATGGGGCAGCATGGCCTGTGTGCGGAGTTGAACATGGGGGCCTGTGGGTCTCGAGGATGCCCGACCTGCTGATGGAAGAAGTCTTGACCATCCCAGCCTTCTCAAGCAGGGGTTGTACCAGGCCCTGTCCCGCAGCTTTCGGTGTAGACATGTGTGTGTAAAACTGCCAGATCACTTTGAGGGGCAGCTCCTCAGCCCCCAATGGTGAGGGACCATATTGAAGCCCGTCTTTTTTATTGGCACCTGCCAGAAAGATTCCCGGGGGGCACATATGCTGCCGGAGCCCATGTGCTGCTTGCACCCACATGGCCGAGCACATGTGGTTCCTAAGCACATGTGTTGCCCGCATCTCCCCTCTTGGGATGTGTACATTCATGTTATCATGTCTAACTTTACTCTATCTCTCTCTCTCTTTTTCTTTCTTTCTTTCCACCCACTCCACAGCTTAAAAATCCTCCAAATGAAATCTATTTACTTAAAAAAGAAAGATTCCTGGGGACCTATTTCTAGCATGTGGCTGAGGGTTGTAAATGAATATATACATGAACATCGGGACTCACAGAGATGGTCTTGGTGGCTGTTTGCAAAGTACTTTTGTGAATTTTATTTCCTTCGTAAATACAAAGACTCTGTGCTAGACATGTTATCTGCTCAGCTCATCCCTCTCTATCTATCCCAGACCTGGCGACCCCCAGTTATCTGGATCACCTGAAGCTATCCCGGAAATGAGGAAAAATAAACCTTCCTGAGCAGGCAAGTACCTGGTCAGAGATATTTGAAGCCTGGCCCTTTAAGGCTCTGGGCGAACGTGCAGGTGACATCACAAAATCCACGACCTTTATCTGTCAGGGCTTGGCATTCTGTGGGGAGGTACCAGCGGGTCGCCTGGTTGCGGAAGGTGAGGAGCGGGTGAGGGGGCACCCTGGGGGGCAGGGGTTCCCCGAAGGTCGGTGCCCCAGTCACCCGCGCGGGTGGTCGCTCTGAGCGCCTGAACCTCCACGTTCTCTGCCTTGTGGGCAGCGGGGTCGCTCGGTGGCGGTGGCCCGGGGTAGCGGCCCCTCACCCGGGGCACACAGAGCGCTCCTGCTGAAAGTTTTATCTTGTTTATAAATTGATTTTGAGGGACACAGGGTAATTTTTACTAAGTAGAACTTATTTAGGAAGATGCATAATGGGGGAACGGGGTCGGCGGGTTCAATCCCGGCACCATACATCGTCCCGGTACCAGCCTGGAGTGAGCCCAGAGTCCGGAGTAACCCCTGGGCAAAGCCCCCCAGACCCCCCAAAATATGGGTGGGTAGAGGAAGCACGTGGTCAAGGAGAAAAATGAATTTGAAGCAGTAAGTTCGTTCTGAAAGTTCCAGAAACAAGGACAATAACGAAACAAATAAAAGAGGAAAAAAAAGTTTTAATTTCTTTATGTGTTTTAGACCCCTCCATGGTGTCGCTCAGGACTCCCTCCCTGGGGATCTGAGGACCCTTTGGGGTGTCGGGGTGTGAGGCCAGCGCCCTCCCTGATGACCCATCGCTCGGGCCCCTCACAAAGCAGAAAGTGTCAGAGCCAGAGGGAGCCTCAGTCTCCCCCCAGATCTGATGGGGCATGTGAGGGATCCTCAGCGTTAATTTAGTTTCGGGGCGACTTCCGCCACCTGGTCAGTCACAGGTGTGGGTGGATCATCCCAGCAGTGTCCCCAGGACATCCCGTTACTGGCCCCCTTTCATTCCTTAGGCTGTTTGTGGAGTAGGTAAAGCGTGGGTTTCCCTCATCAAAGGGACCTGGGGGTGCATTCTTTTTCCTTGTGGGGGGTGTTGAGCCCCACCTGGCAGTGTTTAGGGGTCAAACCTGTGGTTGCTCAGGGTACCCCATATCTGGGTCAGCAGCCTGAAGGAAAAAACACCCTCTCCTCTGTCCTGTCATTCTTGGGGGGTGGCCGGGCTGGATGGGGGGAGGGGCGCAGCATATTCTTTATGTGCTTGGGGCTCAAACGCATTTGGCAGAGCCTTTGATTTTCACTGATTCTTGTGCATTCAGTGGGTTCTGGGAGTTCAGGGACGTGGGGAGCTTCTCTTTCCTTTTTATTTATTTATTTTGCATTTTGGGTCACACCCAGCGAGGCATTATGCTTACTCCTGGCTCGAAATTCAGCAAGCACTCCTAGTGGTGCTCAGAACCATAGGGATGCCCAGAATTAAACCCAGGTTGGCCACCTTCAAAAGAAATGCTCATTTGCCTATTCTGTCACTCAAGTCCCCAAGGTGTGGAGCTTTAAGCCAGCTCAGGTTGCGGTCTGGTGGGGTGCATCAGGGTGGTGCTACAGTGGGTCTTGCAACCAAATATGCAATCTTAGCAGGAAGTAGCTTGGGCACTTCCAGAGTGTGCCCTAAACCCTCTAATAATGCAATTTAGGATCACTATTGGCCACCATAGCTTTATTCATTTGAATGAATTAAATATTCAGTCTGTAGGAAGTACAACTGCAAGACTCAGTTACTTCTCCTACCTTTGCACTCAGGGATCACTCCTGGTGGGGTTCAGGGCACCATATGGGATTCCAGGATTCAAACTTGGTTTGGCCGAGTGCAAGACAAGCACCTCACCTGCTATACTGTGTCTCCAATCTCTTTCCACAGAAATTTCTCTTTTTTGCATTTTTAGGGTCACACCCAGCGATGCTCAGGGTTTACTCAGGCTTTGCATTCAAGAATCACTCCTGGCAGTGCTGGGGGATGAAATTAGGTTTTGAGAATCGGACCCGGGTTGGCCGCATGGAAGGCAAACTCCCTACCTGGTGTACCATCGTTCCGGCCCCAGAAATGTCTTTATTATTTAATTTAGTCTACTTTTTTTGACCAAAGCAGCATTCAATGCTCAGGGGTTACTTTTGGTTCTGAGTTCATGTATCATTTTTAGCAGTGCTGGAGTGGGTGAGTCGATGTCCTGTTGCATATTGGGGTGGGAAACTCAACACACCCTCCTCCAAGAGGCCCCACTAAGACAGCAAGATGCAGAGGCAGGAGACTGTGCTGTTCTCTTTCAGGAGCAGGGTTTTATAGTCTTTGGGTCTTTGCCATTGATGGGAATACACAGAGCCGGGGGCAGTTGGTGGTTGTAACTCCTACATACTGGAAGTAGGGGATCTGGGTGGAGGAGGACCATCCCTTTTCTCAGTCTCCTTCATTCGCCCTGTCTCCCTGAAGCTTCTCTTTTTCTTCTCTCACCACGACCGCAATCCATGCCTCCCCACGGGAAGCGCAATGAAAAATGGTTTTCCAGACTTCCCCATCACCTGCATCCCACGAAGAAAAAGCAGCCCTTAAGGAGTGTTACTCATCTCCTTAGACCAGGAACTTAATTGACATATTTAGTTTTACTTCCTAATGATTAACATTCTGTATGGACACAGTAATAGACACTTTTAGGGTTGTGGGTGACTCTCCTGGGGACTTCTCACCACAGATTAGATTACAGTGCTCAGGCTGGATCAATCACTCCTAATCCCAGCAGCGTCCAATTCTAGTTATTACTTTTTGATACATGACAGAATTTGTCCATGACCAGGCTCATATGAATAAGCATTATGGTACTTTGTCCAGGCCCATTTCGATGCCAGGGTAGCTAGCTCACCACTTGCCCTGGGTCCATCTAGTCCCTCATGGACCCTTCTTTTGGGGATCGAGGAAGTAAGGGCAACTGAGGCTTCAATCAAAAGAGCAGATGTCCAGGAGGTAATATTATCTGGAGACCATCTACTCTCAAGCTCAGGCTTGTCTGGTGGGGGACGTGGAGATTTGGTGAGTGCAGTGGGTGCTATGCCTGGGCGCAGGGGTCGGGGGTGTGAGTGCGTGGTTCCGGGATCCCCTACAGCCACAATCGCCTTTGGCTCAGCCGTGGGGCAGTGGCGGGTGGGCACGGGGCTGAGCGCGAGGGCTGCAGAGCGTCGAGCTGGGCCGTCCTGACCCTCCCAGCACGGGACTGCGCTGGGCCCTGTCCTGGACGCTTTGGCCCCAACCTCACTGCTGCAAAACCTGCAGATTCACATAGCGGACCAGAGAAATAGCACAGTGGTTAGGGCGTTTGCTTTGCATCTGGCCCATCCAAGTTCGATCTCCGAGCTCCACCAGGACGGGTTCCTGAGCACAGAGTCAGAAGTTTCTCGTCCATATTGCTGGTCGTGCATCCAAAACTATAAAAGGACTGTTCATTTTTGAGCGGCGGGAGGGGTGTGGGGGGGTAGCTCCCTAATGGCAAATGACACTGTAGCCCTCGGTCACTAGTCATTATTAGCCTCGATGTCCAGGGCCATCCTGGGGCCGTGGTCCTAGTAGAGGTTGTGGTTTGCAAATGAAAATATACTTTTGGGCTATTTTTGATTGTATTTTGGGGACATCTGTGGCAGCTCCGGGCTTAACTTCAGTAGCAGCACTCTGCAATTGGTTTTTTCATCTTTAGGGGTCACGTGAGATGCAGAGTATCAATCTGTGTCTGCGAGGGAAGCGCCCCTCCCAGCTTACCATCTCTAACTCCACTTTGTTGTTTTTTCTAGCATGTAGAATTTCTGTACCCTAAAATCAAGTTGAAAATTACACCCGACTCTTTATCTCTCCCTGATCAAAACGTGGCTGTTACACTGAGTACTGAGAGTTGTGTTCAAATAATGTCTGGGCATGTGCTGCATGCATTTGGTGGCCATGATTGGTCTCCCCACCCTGGTGGGTGAAGGGAGACAGGATCGAAGAAGGATACAGGGGCCAGGCTGTTGGTGATCTGCTGGATATTAACTTAACAGAGTTTTAGGCTTCATCTGTGAATTTCCCCTTTTGCTCTTCCCAGAGAAGCTTATGCTGTTCTTGCTAATCTCACTAATTTAGTTAAAGTTTATCTTTAACCTTTTCTTTGTATTTTACCTCACGTTGTCGCAGTTGCCCAAGTCAGTCATGATTACTTATAAGCAATAACTTTCTGTTAATTCTCAGCTTCGTATTTGTACTGCTTTGTAGTTGAAGTGCTGTGTATTTGTACCTGCTTTTCAATTTCCTCTATAGCTTATTTATGTTTTGACTATAAAGAATGTTCTTTGGTTAAACAGAGAAAGGCCATCAATGCTATACTCCTAATATTTGGGAGTTGATGGACTCTGAAGTATATCTACTCCTGGCCATAATTGCTTGGTCATAATTACTTGACTCAGGCTACATTCGCTGTAGTTCCTAATGCCCCAAAAGGGAAGACCAGCCGTGGGACTGGGATGGACCTGGGGCAAGTGGCAAAACTACCTTGGCTTCGAAATGAATATTCTAGAAAGCATAAATGCATGGTCTTGATGCAAACTGTTACAACTTTAGAGACAGGATCCCCTTGGGGAAGGACAAGTTGAACTGGCCTGAGAACTTAGTCTGGGATTTACAGTAAAAGCCTTGCTTGCTCTCAGAGCCCAGAGAAGTAAGTGTTGGGATCCTTGTCTCTTACTATGTTTATCAATACAACTGCAAGTATTGATAACTTATACAACTAGAGAAAAAGATAAAAGCAATGCAGATGTCCCTGGGAGACAGAGTGTCTCTTTGAGTGAATCTCTCCTTGAGAATTCCTTCTGACAAATATTTTTCTGCGTAAATGATCAGTCACTCCTATGTCCATACCTCATGCCCCCTCAGAAGTTCTATAAATATGGTAGCTGTTCTGCATTAAAAGGGCAATTTTCACCATCAGGCTGTGGTTTTCTGTCTCCCTGTCTCTCTGTCTCTGTTGAGAGGGGCTAAGGAGGTGAGGAGGCAGTGCTGGACCACCAGCACCTCACCACACCCCCACATTTTACTTTGTGGACTCACAGTGATCAATTGCTCTTTATTCCATTCTCCTGTGCACCTATACCACTTTCCCACTGCTCCTTATTCCCTCTCCTCACCCGTCTCCCACAGCCTTTTTACTCCAACGCATCCCACAGAGTCAGGGTTATCAAATAGACAGAGATGTGGTTGTACAATCAAAGGAAGGGAAAAACTTCTAGCATAAAAATCTGACTTGGAAGGAGAGTTCAGCTCAAGGGCAGAATTTTCTCTTAAGGACATATTTTTTCTTCGCTTAGTCCATATTCATTGAAACAGTCATCTTAAATTTACACTTACTCTTTCTATTCATTTTGAATGGACACAGTAAAAGATCTCTTAAGTTTATAGGGTGTCTCTATTGGGGATATTTCCTATAGTTACCAGACTACACTCCCCAGAACAGTTTAGTCCTTCCTAACCCCAGAATGATCCTTATCCAGTTGCTTATGTTTGGGCCATGATGATGGTGGTGGGCCCCACGGGTGACTTATGTGAATTGGGGAGAAGAAAGACGGTCACTTTCTCCCCAACCGCCTCTGGTACCCGGGACCCAGGGTTACTGGGTTCTTATCTCACCTCTCAGAAAGGAATTTCAGGAATAGACAAGCAGTGAAATAAATAGATTTTATTTAGAGGATTTTTAGGTGTGGAGGGAGAGAGAGGGAGAGAGTGACGTACTCAAGAGACAACACGGGCTTCTCCAAGAGCAGAGAGAGCCCCTAAACACATCCTAGCATTAGACACGAAAGTATGAAAGTACACATCTAAAGAGGGGATATGCGGGTGACAAATGTGCTAGGCCACGTGGGCGGAAGAAGCACATGGACTCGGCAACATATGCGTGCCCTTCCTTTGTTCAAGGTGGCCTTTATAGGGTTTCTCCAACCTTCCCCCATGTGGGGCTTCTTCTTAGTCCCATTACCGAGGAGGTTACCAGGGAGGTTGGGAGTGGTGATGGTCTTCTTTGGGCTGAATCACTAAAGTTAATCAGATTAAGGAAGACGGCCCAGGTTTTTGAAAAGAGAAAGTTCATGGGGAGGGGGCCAATATACTCAGGGTCTGCTGATGGTCTTATAAGGTCTTTGTTTTCTGTATCCACAAGGTGGATCAGTCCTAGAATTCTTCCATGAAATTTTGTTAATCCAAGTTTCATTGTCAAGGGCCTTTCCCTATCTACCTGTCTACCTCAATGACAGAATTTGTTATGGTGCTTACCTGTCCCTTTTCAATGCCAGGGTAGCTCAGAGGTATCCTGGTTCCATCCAGTCTCTTGCTTTTGATGTGCTAGGAATATAGGCCAGCTGAGGCTTAAGTCTCATAAATATGACAATGCCCAGGAGTATATAGTATCTGGAGTCAATTAACTCTGAAGTCACAAAAGCATAATATTGTCTTCCTTTGTCTATGCAAGATCCTCCCAGCACAAATCTTCCCTGCACCGGTCCTTGTCCAGGAGCAAAAAGGATATTTGTCTAAAGTAAACTGCAGAGGAAATAAAGGAAAGGGAAAGTCAAAATTTCACTTACGAATACAAAATCCAAAGCTCTCTGAAAAATCTGACTTTACAATTCACAGGTTCTGGTTAGGGGAAATGGGTGATTAATGCATAGAGGAAGCAGAAGCACCTGGAAATTAAAAATGAATGCTAAGGAAATGGGAGTGATTCAGAAGCATTGGGATGGGTGTCACTCAATAAGCCTAAGCTCCTTGTAGCAGAGGAGAAATGATGGATCAATGTTAAACCTAAGTTGTTTAGAACTCTATTCCAACAAGGGAAAGGGTTGTGTTCTTTTAAGCAAGATAGTTTTGTATTTTCATGGGTAAGGACATTTGCTCAGGGATCACCCTGGGTGTGCTAGGAGCACATTTACATCGGGCCAGAGCCAGCGAGTAAGCACTTAACCATCCAAGCAATCGACCTAGATACCCTGCATCCCTGCATCCCATATGGTCCGTACAAGAGTGATTCCTGACTATACAGCTAGGAATAAGCCCTGAGTCTGCCAGATGTGGCCTCCAAACTAAAATCACACAAAGACACATATATATGTATGTACAGTTAAGAAAGATGCAAAATGGAGAAAGAAAAATAGGGATTCAGGAGAAACTGAGTTTCTGTAGCAGGGAAATATCAAGAATAGGGGATTTTAAGGAACAGAAATTTGACTCTTCACTCTAGAATTTGTCTTTGCACATCATTTTCCCCCTTTGGTAGAATTTTCCTTTTTTGTGTTATGTTTTTCACCACAGCCTACGGTGTTCAGAGTTCACTATTGTCTCTGAGCTCAGGGATCATTTGGCAAGAGTCAGGGCAGCATTGTGTGTCTAGATATCATTGGTTCAATGTTTGGTGACAACTGCAGGATCAGGGGACTTCTTCTTACCTTCAAGCCCCTTAGTGTGTGACAGACCAGTCCAGCATTTGCCTCTCTACTCCTTTATTCGAGTCCATCCCCCTTACAGCACAGATTCACCTGGGTGGCAAAAAGGTTCTCAGTGCCTAGACTCTGGCTCTTTAAGGCACCTTATGAAAACGGAAGTGATGTCATAAGTGATGCCATGGTTCATTATCCATCCCTGACACAGGCACTGGGGCTGTTGCTCACTTGGAAAAGGACAAGTAAATTTGTGCCCCATCCTGGAAGGGGGACTCTGAAGGCGGATTTTGTGGCAGGACTCAAGCAACCTCCTGTGAGCACCCCGCGGCTTCCCGTTTCCACAGTGACCGGAGGGGCCGAGCCAGCTTGGGGGGCTCTTTTGCACTTTTTTTTTCACTCTTCCACGGTATTCTGTCAGTTTCTGAGGTGTGGTGGAGTCTTTGGGGGGACATGGAGCTTTTGGGGTGCAGTGGGGGCTGTATCAGGGTTCGCAGCTGTGAGTGCTTGATGCTGGAGAGCCTCTATGGTCACCATCGTCTCCAGCTCTGGGATGGAGCAACAGCGGGCGAATGCGGGACTCAGCTGGAGGCTTGGCCATCCCAACCCTCTCAACGCTAATCTTCTGTAGAATCTTCAGATTTGAGGGGCAGATCTGAAGCCCCTCCACCTAATGGCAGGAGACCTGTTGCTGGTCATCTTCATTGTCAGCTGTGATAGCCAGTGTCATGAAGGGGATGGGGGGAGGGGACCTTCAGGTGCCGGGGGTTTTCCAATGAAAATCTACTTGAGAGCTATTTTTGCTTCTTTGTTTTTTTGAGGGGGAGGGGCCACATCCGGAGATGCTCAGGACTTACTCTAGCCTCTAATATCAGGTATTATCCCTGGCGCTGTTGGGGACCATATGGGATGCAGAGGATTGATCGGTTCATCTAGTCAAATGCCCAACTCACATTACTGCCTGTCCAAACTCAACACTGTTGTTTCTTTTTCCAGATCAGGAATCTCAACTCCCTCACGTCAGGCTGCAAAGCACCCTTCATCTCTCCCTGAGGTAAAGGAGTTTTAAATGCTTATTTTTTGAAAGAAGATTTTTTTTGGGTGGGGAGGGAGAGTTGTGTTCATGGCTCTTGGTATTTTTGGAAGAAACTTACATAGAAAAGGGCGGAGCAAAAGTACATCAGGTAGGGTGCTTGCCTTGCACACAGCCAACCCAAGTTCTGTATCTTGAATCCCACTGGTCCCCAAACCTGCCGGGAGTGAAACCTGAGTGCAGAGCTAGGAATATTACCTGAGCAGTGCTGGTTCTGACTCAAAGAAGAAAAACATTCACACACACCCACAGAGACACACCCACATGCACACAGAAAACATGTGATCGCAGAAAAAGAGAATAATACTTCATAGAAAACCGTGGCAGAAATACCAAGTTATTTTTTTATAATTTTTACTAGTGAAACACCATGAGTCACAATTGTAGACTTACAAATTTTGGGGTTTCATTTATACATTGATCGAGTACCCATCCCTCCACCAGTGCGCATTCTCCGCCACAACTAATCCCAGTATCCCTCTCACGCCCCCATCCCCCCATCCCACACTGCCTCTGTAGCAGCTCATTCCCTTTTCTCTCTCTCTCTCCTTTTGGGTGCTGTGGTTTGCAAAATAGGCATTGAGTGGCAATCATGTTCAGTCTATAGTCTATTTTCAGCATGCATCTCCCATCCTTGGCGGATCTTCCCAACACCCTTTGTTTGGTGCTCCCATCTCTATCTGAGTTGCCTTTATACCTAGAGTGTGCGGCTGGCCTCCACGCCATGGAATAAACCTTCTGGTATTTATCTTGGCTATTCTTGGGTGTTCGTCTGCTATTTTGTTAATTTATGTTCCCCAAATGAATGCAATCTTTCTATGTCTGTCCCTCTCTTTCTGACTCATTTTGCTTAGCATGATACTTTCCATGTAGTACCACTTGTATGTAAATTTCATGACTTCATCCTTTCTAACGGGCTGGAGCGATAGCACAGCGGTAGGGCATTTGCCTTGCATGCAGCCACCCCAGCCAACCCAGGTTAGATTCCTCCGCCCCTCTTGGAGAGCCTGGAAAACTACCGAGAGTATCTTGCCCGCACAGCAAAGCCTGGCAAGCTACCCATGACGTATTTGATATGCCAAACACAGTAACAACAAGTCACAATGGAGATATTCCTCGACCCACTCGAGCAAATTAACAAATAACGGGAGGACCGTGACACTTCCTTTCTAACAGCTACATAGTACTCCATTGTGTAGATGTACCAAGGTTTCTTTAACCAGTCATCTGTTCTCAGACACTTAGGTGTTTTCCAGATTCTAGGTCTTGTAAACAATGCTGCAATGAACAAACAAGTGCAGATGTCACTTCGACTATATATATATATATATATATATATATATATATATATATATATAGGTTTTTGGGTCACACCTGCCAATGCACAAGAGCTACTTCTGGCTCATTCACTCAGGAATTACTCCTGGCGGTGCTCAGGGGACCATATTGGATGCTGGGAATTGAACCCGGGTTGATCGCGTGCAAGGCAAACGCCCTACCTGCTGTGCTATTGCTCCATCCCCTCAACTATAATTTTTTGCCTCTCTGGGCTATATTCTCAGGAGTGGTATTGCTGGGTCAAATGGGAGCTCAATTTCTAAATTTTTGAGAATCGTCCATACTGTTTTCTAAAAGGGCTGAACCAGTCAGCATTCCCACCAGCAGTGAAGGAGAGTCCCTTTCTCCCCACGTCCGCGGCAACACCGGTTACTTTGTTGTTTTGGATGTGGGCCAGTCTCTGTGGTGTGAAATGATTGAAATGAAATCTCATTGTTGTTTTGTTGCATCTCCTGGATGATTCATGATGTGGAGCATTTTCTCATATGCCTTTTATCCATTCGGATTTCTTCTTTGAGAAAGTTTCTGTTCATTTTGTTGCCCCATTTTTTGATGGGGTTGGATGTTTTCTTCTTGTGGAGTTTAACCAGTACTTTGTATATCCTTGATATCAACCCCTTGTGGGATGTGTATTCGGCAAATATCCTTTCCCATTCTGTAGACTGTCTTGTACTTTGGTCACTGTTTCTTTTGAGGTGCAGAAGCTTCTTAGTTTGAGGTAGTTCCATTTGTCTATCTCTGTTTTCACTTTCTTGGCCAGTGCTGTGAAACCATTTGAAGATACCATTGCTTCAATGTCATGGAGGGTTTTGTCAACTTTGTCTTCAATGTACCTTATGGA
Source organism: Sorex fumeus (assembly GCF_029834395.1). Classification (NCBI taxonomy): domain Eukaryota; kingdom Metazoa; phylum Chordata; class Mammalia; order Eulipotyphla; family Soricidae; genus Sorex; species Sorex fumeus. The sequence goes on from NW_026606191.1 coordinate 2,390,391, forward strand.
TTCCGGTCTGATGTTGAGGTCTTTAATCCATCTTGATCTTACTTTTGTACATGGTGTTAGGCAGAGATCTGAGCCCACTTTTTGCATGTAGCCATCCAGTTTTGCCAGCAAAATTTGTTAAAGATGCTTTCCTTGCTCAACTTCACTTTTCCTGGCCCTTATTAAAGATTAGATGATCATATGCTTGGAGGGGTGTCAGTATATTCAACCCTCTTCCATTGGTCTGCAGCTCTGCCTTTGCTCCAGTACCATGCTGTTTTAATTATAACTCCTTTGTAGTAGAGTTTGAAGTTAGGGAGATTGATTCCTCCCATTTTTTCCCCAAGAATTGTTTTAGCTATCCATGGGGGCTTATTGTTCCATATAAATTTTAGGAGTGTTTGCTCCATTTCTTTGAAGAATGTCATGGGTATTGTAATAGAGATCGGATTGAATTTGTACAGTGCTTTGGGAAGTATTGCCATTTTGGCAATATTAATTCTCCTGATCCATGAATAGAGGATATTTTTCCATTTCCTCGTGTCTTCTTTTATTTCCCGAAGTAGCATTTTGTAGTTTTCTTTGTACAGGTCCTTTACTTCCTTAGTTAAGTACTATATTGAACAATAGTGGAGAGAGTGGGCATCCTTGTCTCATCCCTGATCTTAGAGGAAAGGCTCTCAGTTTTTCCCCATTGAGGATGATGCTTGCTTTAGGCTTGTGGTAGATGGCTTTAACTATATTGAGGAAAATCCACTCTATCCCCATTTTGGTGAGGGTTTTCATCATAAACGGCTGCTGAATCTTGTCAAATGCTTTCTCTACATCTATTGATATGATCATATGATTTTTATCTTTTCTTTTGTTGTTATGATAGATTATGTTGATTGATTCCCAACGTTAAACTATCCTTGCATCCCCGGGATGAATCCCACTTGGTCATGGTGTATGATCTTTTTGATGAGTTGTTGAATTCTATTTGCTAGTATTTTGTTGAGAATCTTCGCATACTTGTTCATCAGTGATATCGGCCTGTAGTTTTCTTTTCTTATGCTGTCTTTGTTTCCTTTTGGTATGAGAGATATGGGTTTCATAGAAACTGTTTGGGAGAGTTTCTGTTTCTTCAATTTCCTGAAAACCTTGAGAAGAACTGGCAATAAATAGATCCTCTTTAAATGTTTGGAAAAAGTCGCTAGTGAATCCATCTGGACCTGGGCTTTTGTTTTGGGGAAGACTTTTGATTACAGTTTCAATTTCCTTGATGTTCATAGGTCTATTCAGGTACTCTAGATCTTCTTGATTTTGCTTTGGGAGATTATAGGAATCCAGACATTTATCCATTTCTTCTAGGTTCTCTTGTTTCGTGGCATACAGACTTTCAAAGTTGTCTCTGATGATCTTTTGAATTTCTTTGGTTCCTGTTCTGATATACCCATTCTTATTTCTGATTAGATTTATTAGGGTTCTCTCTCTTTCTTTGTGAATGTTGCTAGTGGTTTATCTATCTTGTTTATTTTCTCGAAGAACCAGCACTTGGTTTCATTGATCTTTTGGATTGTTTCTTTGGTTTCCATGTCGTTGATTTCTGCTCTACGTTTTATGATCTCTTTCCTTATGCCTGATTTGGGCTCATTCTGTTGATCTTGTATAAGATCTTGAACTGTGAAATCAAGTTGTTTATGTGCATCATTTCTTCTGTTCTAAAAAAAATGCTTTCAGAGCTATGAATTTTCCCCTTAATATAGCGTTAGCTGTATCCCATGAGTTCTGGTAGCTCATGTCTTCATTCTCATTTGTTTCCAAGTATCTTTTTTTTTGCTTTTTGGGTCACACCTGGCCATACACAGGGGTTACTCCTGCCTCTGCACTCAGGAGTTTCTCCTGGCAGTGCTCAGGGGACCATATGGGATGCTGGGAGTCAAAACCAGGTCGGCCACATGCAAGTTTAACACCCTACCCGCTGTGCTATCTCTCCAACTACTCCCAGGTATCTTTTGATTTCGTCCGTGACTTCCTTCCTTACCCACTCATTGTTCAGCATTGAGTTGTTTAATTTCCAGGTGTTTGATTTGGTTCTCCGTGTCTGTGTGTGATTCATTTCTATCCTCAGCTCATCGTGGACTTAAAAGATTGTTAATACTATTTCTATCTTCCTGATTCTATTGAGGTATGTTTTGTGGCCTAGCACATGGTCTGTTTTGGAAAATGCTCCGTGTGCACTGGAGAAGAATGTGTATTCTTTCTTTTTGGGGTATAACACCCTGTAGAGTTCTATAAGCCCTTTCTCTTCTATTTCTTCTTTCAAATCCAATGTTTCCTTGCTGAGTTTTGTTCTTGTTGATGTATCCAGAGGTGATAAGGCAATGTTGAAGTCTTCAACTACTATTGTGTTGCTAGCAATGTCCTCCGTAAAATCGATTAGCAGTTGTTTTAAATATTTAGCTGTTCCCTCATTAGATGCATATACATTTAAGAGTGTGATTTCTTCCTGTTGTACGTATCCCTTAATGAAGAGAAAATAGCTTTCGCTGTCCTTTCTAATCTTTTTCAGCCTGAAATTAATGTTGTCGGATACTTGTATGATCACCCCAGCTTTTTGAGGGAGCTGTTTGCTTGCAGGATTTTATTCCATCCTTTTACTTTGAGTCTGTGTTTGCTCTGACTGTTGAGATGAGTTTCTTATTGGCAGCGGAATGTTGGGTTTTGTCTCTGAATCCATTTTGCCACTCTGTTTCTTTTAATTGGTGAATTTAGACTGTTGATATTGAGAGATATTATTGTTATGGGGCTTTGTGTCATCTTTCTGTAAGGGTCTGTTGTGCTTATAAGGTTTGTCTTGTCTTATAGTAGCCCCTTTACCCCTTCTTTTAGGTTTGGTTTTGAGTCTATGAATTTCCGGAGCTGCTATTTATCTAGAAAATAGTGTACCGTTCCTTCAATTTTGAGTGAGAGTTTAGCCAGATAGAGTATTCCTGGTGACGCATTTAAGTGAGTTTTTTCACTCTATCCCCCTATTGCTTTTGGACTTGGAGGGTTTCCTCTGATAGGTCTGCTGTGAATGTAAGGGGTGCTTCTTTGTATGTGATTTCCTTCTTTGACCTTGCTGCTTGCAGTATTGTGTCCCTATTGGCAGCATTCATCATTCTAACTATGATATGTCTTGTAGTGTTTTTGTTAAGGTCTCTTTTAGCTGGCACCCTTTGGGCTCCTTGAACCTGAATGGCTGCATTGTCGAGTTCTGGGAATTTTTCAGCAATGATTCGTTTAACCGTGGATTTTTCATTGGGATTGTTGCCCTGAGCTTCTGGTATTCCAATAATTCTAATGTTGTTCCTCTTGGAATTGTCTTCTAGGACTCTGATTCACTCTAGAGCTATTTTGAGGTCCCTTGCCATTGTTTGTTGTTGCCTGTTGGCTTGGTGCAGCTGATCTTCCAGCTCACTGATTCTGTCCTCAGAATCAGTAGGTTATTCTACTATTGAGGGAACAGACTGAGTTTTTTTATTTAATCTACAGAATCTTTAATTCGTGACATTTCTGTGCGTAGCTTTCCAATTTCTACTCCCATTTATTCCTGTATTTTCTCAAGTCTTTCTTTCATGTCCTCCTTTAATTTACTGGATATCTGTCTGACTGTTTCATTGAGTTCATTGAACATCTTCATGACTTCATATCTGAATTCTTTGTCAGAGAGGTCCCTTCGGTGTGTCGCACCTACAGAGGCTTCTGGAATCTTTTCATCGTCCTCCGCATGTGGTGGGAATTTGCGTTGTTTCTTCATGTTGGTGTGTAGGTATGGGTACTAGGTTTCTTGGTATGTCTAAAATACCTGCAGCTGCTTAAGGGGCCGCTTGCCTAAAATCAGGCCACGCCCATTTCTAACAAAGGCACGCCCACTTCAGAAGAGGCGACGCCCCCACCGGAACCGGTTGGGGGGAGGGGAGTAAAGACTGGGTGGAGAAGAAGACCAGGACAGCTTGGAGGGTGAAGAGGAAGAGCAGAAAAACAAAGTTTTAAGGTCCTGCTATTTGACTATTGAAATCTTCTTCCCTCTTATTTTGCACATGATTTCTGTTTGTTTCTTGTGCTTCGAATTTGCCTTTTTGTTTCAGTATTTTTATTCATAATCTACAGTGCTCAGGTCTTAATTCCTGACAGTTCATATTAAGGTCCTTAGTAAATGCCCTGGCTATTTGAATTATTTTGCTGTACAACCAACTGTTTGCGTGGTTTTCTAATATATTCTTGCACGACAGGAGCAAGTGTTGGCTGAGGCTCACGCAGATGTGCCGTTTTAGGGTTAGAGTAAATCAGGACCCATAAGGGTTCAGGTCCAGTGGTAAAGAGCAGGGCTGTGTCTCTGACCCAACTGTACCCAGAAGTGATCTTGGTTCCTGGGACAGAGTGCCCAGGCTCAGGTTCTGTCCACCCTGCAAGAGAGTGGCTGAACATTTGTCCACTCTAAATCCCTGTGTCTTTCCCAGTGGAAAAGACACATTCCAGGCTATAGTTCTCAAGGGGTAGCACTTCTGCGAGCCTGCAGGGTGCGGGCGCTGGTTTTTGGGAGCCCTTGGGCTCAGAGTCAGCCCCTAGCTGGGCCTGTAGGGACTTTCCTGTGGTATCTAGGGAGGAATTTTGGAGTCAGAGAAGGCTGCCGTTTCCACCCCTGCAGCCTGGGCCCTAGCTCCTATCCTGAAGTTCAGCACAGATGCCAGCAAAATTTGCATCCCCAGCGGAGACAGGAGCTTCTGCCACTGTCTCCCTGAGGTGGGAATTTGAGCCTCTACCCAAGGGTTTGGCTGGTACGAGCTCAGGGGTAGGAGGAGGAGCTCCTCTCTGGTGCTCACTATTCTGACTTCTCCAGGTCTTTGCACGGAGTCTCCTGCTGCTCCTCAGAACAACAGTGGTGGGAGAAGATGGTGACACGGTCTCTGATAGACCGTCCCCAGGTAGGAGTCGAGGGACAGAATGACATGAGATAGTGCCAGGAGTGCCCGGGCTTCCTGGGCCATCTGTTTGGGGTTGTTTCTTTTCTTTTTTCTTTTTGTGTCACACCCGGCGATGCACAGGGCTTACTCCTGGCTCTGCACTCAGGAATCACTCCTGGTGGTGCTCAGGGGACCATATGGGATGCTGGGAATCGAACCCGGCTCGGTCGCGTACAAGGCAGAAGCCCTACCCGCTGTACTATTGCTCCAGCCCCCAGGGCCATCTGTTCTGAGTTTCTTTTGGACAGATTCCAAGATGAGACTTCCGATCAGACCATCACATTCTGCTCTTCGAAGCTGCTATTGTGTATGTTTGTTTTGTTTTATTTGGCTTTGGGGCCGACCCAGTGGTGCATGAGGAGTACTGGAAGCTCAGTGCTCAATGATCATCCCTTACAGGTCTAGGTGACCAATGGGATGCTGGAGGGCGAAGGGTTTCATTTTAGGTTTTAGGTTTTATTTGGGTTATCACAGCAAAGTATTCTCACAATCATTCCATATGCTGCACTCTGGCATTGCCAGACATGTCGATTTCTGGGCATGCACTTATCTGAAGGAGAAAGAGCCAAGGATCTCTGAGGCTAGTAGAGCTGTTGGGGTCAAGAAACTTCTAACTTCTTTGAGAGGAATTTGGGGCGGCCCTGAGCAGTGAGTTCCTACAGGCACACATGTCCGTACACAGCTATGACTAGTTGTCTATATGGACTGTCGAGTTCTCAGTCCTAGTGGTCATGAGCTGTGGGGTTACAGCAGTGGGCAGGCAGTGGTTTCTGCTGTACCCAGGGATGGTCTTTGGGATCGTACAAGTCTGTGTTCAGGTGATCCTCTCTACAGTGATCACTGGACCAGTGGTGCTCGAATTGGACCTGGGGTTACCAGGAAAGGCAGATACATCCAAGAGCCTTCTGTATAATGTCCTCCCACTTTAGCAGATCCAGTTGCCTTATGTGATTTCTGGGGCCCGTCAGCCATGCGTGGAAGTTGGTTCATTCAGAAGGGAGAGGCCCAGCGACAATTTAGGACCCTGGGTCCTGGCCTCACAGTAGTGGGAATGAGGCTAAGATAGACTCTGACTCCTACCCTCTCCGTGTGCTGACTCAGGACGCAGTGACCTTCCATGACTTGGCTGTGAACTTCACCCCGGAGGAATGGTCATGCCTGGCGGCCTCTCAGCAGAAGCTCTACAGGGACGTGATGTTGGAGATCTACCAGCATCTGCAGGCTGTCGGTGAGAGCAGTATGGGGCCAACCGTGTCTGGACAGACCCACTTGGCCTTCCTGGGGTTGGGCCATGGCTGTGTGTACAACAGTAGCTATCATTGTGATGGGCTGGGATGTTGGACAGTCGTGTGGTAGCTGTTCCCTCCCTGTTTTTTTTTTTTTAGGGTTCACCTGTGGATAATCAGGGCTTTCTCTCAGCTCTGTCCTCAGGAATCACTCTGGTGGAGTAGCAGGACCCTGTGGGGTGATTCAGATCAACCTGTTTCTACTGTGTCCATGGGAAAATCCCTATCTGCCCAATTATCGCTCAGGTCCCTTTAAATAGTTGCAGCCATTGGTGAATCAATTTACCTTGTGTACTACATGAACTTTTTGGTGTTTAATTGATTTTGCTGTTGCCTTTGTTCGCAGGCACAGTCCACAGTTCTCCTGGCTCTGTGCTAAAGGATGACTCCTAAGAGTGCTCAGGAACAGGGGTACCGTGGACTGAAACCTCTTGGCAACTTAAAACATTGGTACCTCACCCCCAGTACTATTCAACCAGGCTCTCAAGTCAGAGGGTTTTTTCTTTTTCTTTTTTTTTCCTTATGGATAGGGATTATTCCTGCCTGTGTATTCAGGATCCAAACCTGGCATTGCTCCAAGACCATATGGGCTGCCTGGGATCAAACCCACATGTGTCTGCAATGCTTCTGTTCTATGTGCTGTACTATCTCTCCTGCCACCGGGGCTTTAATATTTCGTCTCTCAACTCATAATTGCTGCCCTATTTCAGTGCTTGGATTTACTTCTAATGGTTTTTGTGAGACTTCAGCAGGACTCAGGGTTTCCTCCTGGACTCTGCACTCAGAGATCACTCCTGGATGGCATGAGGGATCTTAGGGGATGTCAGGTATCGCAACTGGGTTGGCTTTGAGAAACTCCTGCTGTGCTCTCTTTCTGAAAACATTTTTCAGCTTAAAATAAGGTTCTCTTGCCACCTTTGGCCATTTCCAGATTTATTAAGCACTTAGTATTACTGAAATCCGTGATGAGTTCATGAGGGGCTCAGGAAACTCCATGTGGTGCTGGTCCAAGAGAGACAGTACAGGGAGGAAAGTGATTGTCTTGCAAGGAGCGCACATGAGTTCAATCCCTGATCCCCAAGCACCACCAGCGGTGATTTCTGAATACAGAGTTAGGAGACACCCCTGAGCATTGGCAGGTGAGGCCCGAAACAAGACAAAAACCAACAACATATTGTGCTGATCAACCTCTTGTTCGCCATACACAAGGCCAGGTCTAGAGTATTGTGGTATATTCAGGGTCCACCTATTTCACTCTTAAATTGAAACCTGGGTCTTACCTCTCGATTAACTACAAATATGTGGCATTTTGGAAATGGACATTCTGCTGATGCCTTTCAGATATTTGCCCAGTTATATCAGGAAAACACGGGGATTTACCTGTCACCTTTTCCTTGTCTCTTATCCATGCCTCTGTCTTTGTCGAGACAGGGCACTCTGGTATGAAGCCTGCGGTCATTTCCTGGCTGGAAGGAGGAGCCCTGAGGTCGGGGAGGAGAGGCGTGTGTGCAGGGGAATGTTTGAGGACCTTTGCTAGCTCAGGCCCTGTGCAGTGTATGGGTGACCTGAGCATGCATGAAACACACTGCTGAGTCCGGTGGACTCCTGGATCCATGGGTCTGTGACACACTCATGCGGCTCTTCACTCCCCTGGACTGTCTGTCACAGAATGATCCTGTAATTTGCGTCCATGTCTTTGTTGTTATTTTTGCTCTCTGTCAGTCAATGAGATTCACCGTTCCTGATTCACCCCCTCCCCTATCTATGACTTACCTGATTGGATTCACAACCACGGTGTCACTATACCTGTAAAAATATTTTTAGACCTTTTTGTTTAAATCCGAATAAGTGAGCACATAACAGAGCTAGTTTGGATCTGAACTATAGTACATGGAGGAGTGCCTTGCATTGCCTGAAGGTGACCTGTTCAATAACCAGCATCACATATGGTTCCTGAACGTTACCAGGTCTGCTCAAAAGCAAAAACAAAACCTAGTGTAGTTTTGTCAAGATCCTGACAATTTTCCACTAACCGGATCTTTTCCTTAGTGTGGGACTCTTTGGACTTTCTTTGGACTTTGAGAACTACAGAGATGTACTCTAAATTCGTGGCATCATTTTCCAACGTTTTTTTTTTTTCTGACAAGTTCTTGAATTGCATATTGTGTTAAGTTCCAGAACTGAAACCGTGGCTTCAGGATTTGGCATTACAGCACTTTGATTTGGGAATGAGGTCAGCAAGTACGAGTGCATTGGTAAGATTCGCTAATTCAGAATAAATATTATTATGCCAGCGGGATAGCTCAGTGGACCAAGTATGTAATTGTTAAGGTGGAGGGCTCGGCGTAGCAGGGAGGAATTCCAAAGCCTGATGCTTGGAGTAGAGGACCCTTACCTTCAATAGGTACTGAAATCAACCATGTATAAAAATACTGTGAGTTTTCATTTGCTTGACATTGGTAGTTGTTTACAATGCTAATTTGTGGGTCCTAGAGATAGTGCAGTGAAAGATATACTTGCTTTGCACAGGGATGGATATTCCATGCCCAGCAGTCCTTATGGTCTCCATCAACCCACAGAACTGATCCTAGATACTGCATGGTGTGCCCCTCCATCCACACAACCCCCAATAAATAGAAATTACAAAATAGAAAAAAAACAAAAAAATTCTTTGATCCTGAAAGCCATCACTTATAGCCGCTTTGTCTGTCTTAGCTGTGTGACGATGCAATGTTGCCGTCACTCCTGCATCACAGGTTCTGCAATGAGCATTAATCAAACCCACATGTGATGTATTTCATTTTGTCTTTAAAAGGGTGAGTCAGTTTTCTATAGGAGGAATTATTTCCAGTTTTCTCCTTTATTAAGTTGGGGGGGCGGGAATTCACAGAATTTACTGACTCTGTGTCCATCAATTTTGTGTGCCCAACTTACAATAACGTGAAGTTATTCTATAATAAGAATTCATATGTCGGTAATCCATATGTCAAAATCTCAAGGCCGAACTAGGCTGCCACAATGAAGGAAGACAAAAATGATCGTCTGTACTTTCAATGCACGTACGCTAGCATCAGATACATCCATCGAGGACCTGATGGTACAAGCGCGAATGATCAAGTACAACATCATTGGTCTGACTGAGACAAGAAGGCACGAATCTCATCATGTCGTTTTCGACACTGGAGAAGAATTGTTCCTCGGAACATGCGATAAAAGAGGTGTCGGAGGCGTCGGTGTCCTTGTCAACACAAACTTTGCCAAGAGCATTGATTCATTCGAATGCCTAACAACCCGAATCGGACGTTTACATGTGAATAGATGTGGCTCACTGCCTGCAGTTTCTATCTTCGTTGTCTATGCACCAACATCTCATTATGATGAAAGAGAAATCGAAAAATTCTACATGGAGCTGGAGAAGTTCTAAAAAGAAGACCACACCTTCTACAAGATCATCGTGGGTGATTTTAATGCCAAGATAGAACCGAGAAGATCAACTGAAGAACTTCACATCGGGACCAATGGCCTAGAATGGAACGAACAGGGTGAGAGACTGTCTGAGTTCATCATGTCGACCAAGACCATCCATGGTAACTCGCAGTTCCAGAAGGCAGAATCTTAACGTTGGACATGGGAGTCTCCTGGTGGACGATTCCACAACGAAATAGACCACATCATATTCAATCGAAGGTTTTGCATGAACGATGTCACTATTGTCCCAAAATTTTGAACAGGATCGGACCACCGTGTCCTTCATGCAAAATTCTACTTAACAGAGTGGGGAGAAAGGGCTGCAAAGTTCCAAAAGAGAACTTCCAGAACGACCACCAACTGGGAACTCTTTGGCACTATTGCGGCAACATGGGAAGATGCCATTGTTGACAACATTGACGAGGAATACGATCGACTGGTTCAGCACCTACATGAATGTGCGAGGAACGCCAAGAGAGAGATAGCCACAAAAAAATGCCTCTCTTCGAAAAGTCTTGAGCTAATTCGCCAGCGTGGTTTGGCGCATGCCTCAGGCAACCACAAGCTCATGTCCGAGCTCGCAAAGCAGTGCAGAGATGCGATCAAGGAAGACCTCAAAGAGAGAAGAGCAGAAGTACTGGTAGATGCGGCAGAAGCTGGGAAAAGTATTTGTTATGCCCTCCTGTCCTTCACCAACTACAAGACCAAGATGACTGCCCTACGACGTCCTGATGGATCCATCACATCTTCCAGAATGGCAATGGAGAAGATTATCCATGAATTCTACTCAAATCTCTTCGATAGCCGTGTCCACTTGCCGACATACCAAATTCCACAGGATGGATGTCATTCCCAACGTTCTCCCTTCCGAAATCCGACACACCATTTCGTCAGTAAAGAAACAAACAGCACCCGGCCCAGACAAGATCAGACCTGAACACCTGAAGAACCTGCCATCAGTACTCATCAATACACTGGCTCGGCTCTTTACTCGCTACCTGTCTGAATGCAAGGTTCCGTCCCAATGGAAAACCAGCAGGACCGTACTACTGTTCAAGAAGGGAGACATCCATGACATTGGCAACTATCGCCCTATCTGCCTATTGTCTGTCATCTACAAGTTGTTCACTCGAGTCATCCTAACTAGGATTGAGAGAACACTAGATGAAGGCCAACCATGCGAGCAAGCCGGGTTCCACAAAGGATTCAGCACCATCGACCATATCCACACAATAACCAAACTCATTGAGGTTTTTCGGGAGTTCAAGATGCCACTCTGTTTAACGTTCAATGATTTAAAGAAGGCCTTTGATTCTGTTGAGACGGAAGCGGTCATTGAAGCCCTAGCCAATCAGGGCATTCAAGCCCAATACATCAGGATCCTCCGTGAGCTGTATTGCGGATTCACTACCAGGATCTCACCATTCTACAAAGAAATGATCGTTGATGTCAAGAGAGTGGGGTCCGGCAGTGTGATATAATTTCACCAAAACTCTTCAGTGCCAACCTCGAGAACATCATGCGACGACTGGAATGGGACGGAATGGGAGTGAAGATAGATGGTCGGCAATTAAACCACCTCCGCTTTGCTGATGTCATTGTTTTCATAACACCAAACATCAGCCAAGCGGCACAAATGCTGGCCGACTTTGACCGTGAGTGTTGAAAGGTAGGACTACAGCTGAATCTTACGAAGACAGTGTTCATGAGAAACAGCTTCGTTCCTGATGCCCCATTCACTCTCAATGGAACGACCATCTCCGAATGCAACAACTATGTGTATCTAGGTCGAGAAGTCAACATGACAAATGACCTGGCACCCGAGCTGCGCAGGAGGAAGAGACCAGCTTGGAACGCCTTCAAGAACGTCGAAGAAATAGCTAAGAGGACAAAGAACCTCTGACTCCGGGCACATCTCTTTGGTTCCACTGTTCTTCCTGCATTAACATATGCCTCAGAGACCTGGACCCTACGCAAACAAGATGAGAACGCTATTCAGGTCTCCCAAAGAAGAATAGAAAGAGCTATGCTTGGAATATCACGTTTCACTCAAATGAGAGAAAGAATCCAGAGTTCTGACATCCGTCGACGATCAAGAATCAGGGACACTGTCTCGTTTGTCAAGGTGTCAAAAATCAGATGGGCTGGTCACGTAATGAGATTTAAAGACGACCGCTGGACTAGAGCTGTTACTGACTGGATTCCACGGGATGTCAAAAGACTGTGTGGCCGCCAACCTACCAGATTGTCAGACTTCTCGTGAAGGTCATGAATGATCGGTTTGAGGCTCTTCATGTTCCCTGAGCGAACAGATGCCATTGGGCTACAGTAGCACGCGACAGGGACAAATGGAGACGTTACCGGCGCCCACTCGAGCAAATCGACGACTAACGGGAAGTTAAGTGATTAAGTGATGTCGGTAATTGCATTTGTATTGTGCATATATGAGATAATACATGTGAAAGACTCAAGTTTTTGACAGGAGACTTGGAGAATAAGTGTTAATTGGCATCCTTCTCTGCTGTTCTACAGGGAAGCAGCCAGCCTGAGAGGAATGTCTCTGATCCTGCGCTCTGTGACAATGTTTTGAGTGAGCAGACCTGCCCTTCGTGCCTTGGGGACACCGAAACAGGCGGGATGTCTTCTGAGAGTGATCAGAATGGCGAGAGCGACCTCACTCTGAAGAAGCCCTCACCAGGAAAAAATTTCTTGGTGTGTGTTGTTTTCAGTTCACGGGCAGAAAACCCCCCAGTGGGGCAGCCTCTAGGGAGAGCAGCACTGTTTATAGGGGGACCCTCACAGCGACGTACCCTCAACCAAAGTCACCATCAGCAGAACACATCTAAGTGTAAGGAATGTGGGGGATCCTCTCCATGTTCTCAGCACCATGGTAAAGGCCCTCCCATTGATCGTCGATTTGCTCGAGCGGGCCCAGTAATGTCTCCATTGGAGACTTTGTTGTTACTGTGTCTGGCATATCGAATACTCTTGGTAGCTTGCCGGGCTCTCCGAGAGGGGCGGAGGAATCGAACTCGGGTCGGCCATGTTGGCCGCTTGTAAGGCGAACGCCCTACCTGCTGTGCTACCGCTCCAGCCCGTGGTATTCCCTTAGAAAATCACAGTGGACAGAATCCCCGGAAAAGTTGGCACCAACGACAAAGTGTGAGTCAAGGTTTACTCCATCGTGTCCATATGAATATAAATGCAGGAGCAAAACCTTATGCATGTGAACAATGTGGGAAGAACTTCACTAAACCATCGTATCTTTTTATGCATAGGAGAATTCATCCAGGAGAGAAACCACATAAATGTCAGACTTGTGGGAAGGCCTTTATTCAGACCTCACATCTTAATAGACATATGAAAACTCATAGTGGAGAGAAGCCTTATATATGTCAGGATTGTGGCAAGGCCTTTACTCAATCCTCAAGCCTCAGTAGACATGCAAGTATACACACTGGAGAGAAACCGTATAGATGTAAAGAATGTCGAAAGGCCTTTGCTGGGGCTGCAAGACTTAGTGTACATAGGAGAGTTCACACTGGAGAGAAACCATATATATGTAAAGAATGTGGAAAGGCCTTTGCTGGAGCCTCAGGTCTTATTGTACATAGGAGAATTCACACTGGAGAGAAACCATATGTATGTAAGGAATGTGGAAAGGTTTTTGCTGGAGCCTCGAGACTTACTGCACATAGGAAAAGTCACACTGGGGAGAAACCATATATTGTAAGGAATGTGGGAAGGCCTTTACTAGATCCTCAAAACTTAGTGTACATAGGAGAATTCACACAGGATAGAACCTGTATATATGTACGAAATGTGGAAAGGCCGTTTCTGGATGCTCAAGACATACTGTACATAGGAAAATTCACACTGGCGGGAAACTGTATATGTAAGAAATGTGTGAAGGCCTTTCCAGTGGCCTCAATACTTAATGTACATAGGAGAATTCACACTGTAGAGCAACCTTATATATATAAGGAATATGGAAAGGCCTTTGCTGGAGCCTCAAGACTTAGTGTATATAGGAGCATTCACACTGGAAAAAAGCCTTATATACGTGATAAATGTGGGAAGCCCTACCATTCTGAATACCTTGCTCAGCACAGTAAAATTCAGTGGAGGGAAATCTTATCAGTGTCAGACATGTGGGAAGGCCATCACTTGGTGCTATTCTCTTAGTATATCAGAATTCATATTGGAGAGAAACCGCATATATGTCAGGAATGTGGGAATGGCTTCATATTATCCTCACACATTAGTCAACATAGAAAAATTCATACTGGATGATTTGATCCCTTAATAATAGTCTCTAAGGTCAGAACAGAACAGCTCAGTAAAGCGAGTTTCCTTTGGACAAGATGGTCAAGGGTGCTACAAAAGTGAGGTTACGAGGGAAGTAAGCCTGCCTGCTTGTGACGGCCTTCTCATGTCAGTGAAAGGTACCTGCTAATTTTCACCCAGGCTGTAGCTATGTCAGTAAAGTAGTGCTGAGCTTGCTTTTTTTATTAAACTTGTAAATAATGGGTCTTGGTGATGAAAATTAGGAGAAAGTTGACTGAATAAACAGGTATAAAATCACCCCCTGCTCAGAGCTGTCATGGCTAACCACTGTGTTATTGTTTGCTCTGCTTCTGGCTTGGCCAAGAGGTGCTGGTTAGTAGTAATTATGGCAGAAATCACCCAAGATGCTGATTTGAATCCTTTGAAAGTGGAAATAAGGCAAAGTTTCATTCTTCAGTCCTTTCTGTGTTAGGATTTGGGATGCTTGAGCACCCTGTGCCTCTGGTTTGGGAAATTCAGCGTGGATCATGCCAGCTTGTAGGGAACTTTCACCCTTGTTTTATTTCACTTGTTCTGGATAACCAGGCTTTAGGGGATGTGGTGCTTTTGATGGATGCTTGGGGGCTGTTCAGTGGCGCAGGTATATTGGGTGAGGGTGCGTTATCCTGAAAGCCCTTGCAGCCACAATCACATCCAGGTCCAAGATGGTACTGGTGGGTGGGCACATGGACTTTGGGCCTTGGTTTGAGGGACCTGCAGAAAGTGGAGGTCCTAGCCATCTCATACCTCCCTACTCAGGACAGCGTGTGGCCCTGTTTGGAGTCTTTGGACTGGATATAACACTAATCAAAATTCCAGATATGTCGCTGTCATTTTTATTGGCTCCCATGCTGGGATGGGGCCTTCCAGGTGTGTCTTTACAAGTGAGAGGTATTTGCCTCTGAAATTTGCTCTTTGGATTATATATATATATATATATATATATATATATATATTGCTTTTTCGGTCACACCCAGCGATGCACAGGGGTTACCCCTGGCTTATACACTCAGGAATTGCTCCTGGAAGTGCTCAGGGGACATATCATTGCTGGAAATCAAACCTGATTTGGTCGCGTGGAAGGAAAATGTCCTGTCCTCTCTGCTGTCACTCCAGCCCCTCTTTGGATTAATTTTAGTAGCTCTTTATATTCCGTGGAGTTGGAAGGGAAGAAAAGACATTCTTCGATGTTCAAGGCTTACTTCTGGCTCTGCAGCTCGGGAATTATTCTGGGGTGCTGCCGGGCTTCTATGGGATGGGAAGGTTTTACCTGGATCAGCAAGGCAAACATCCTACTCAATTTACGGTGAGTCTAACTCCAATATTGTTTTTTTTCCATATCAAGAATTTCTACTTCCTGGCGGTGTGGTGCCCCCAGCAGGTCAATCTGTGGCTGTGAAGCGAGTGTATCAGCAGACTGATGGCACCCTCAGACTTCCAGATACCCCAAAATTGCTGCTCTGCCTTTGGCCAGACTCCAAAAACTTGGGGCAAAGTTTACCAGGAAAGTAAACACTCAAAAGTTAGGTATGTGTGAGACACACCAAGAAACAATTTCTTGCTCAGCTATATATATGGAGGTAAGGCTTCTCTGGTTCCTGATCAAACTGCTTAAAGGACATTATCTCATAGACTCAGAGA
The DNA here is from genome assembly GCF_029834395.1 of Sorex fumeus. Taxonomy (NCBI): domain Eukaryota; kingdom Metazoa; phylum Chordata; class Mammalia; order Eulipotyphla; family Soricidae; genus Sorex; species Sorex fumeus. Next base: position 2,406,079 of record NW_026606191.1, read on the forward strand.
TAAATCTTGGAACCCAGCAGCCTTTGCATAGATGCACCCAGTCCCCACAATGGGCTACCAGTGTCAGACAATGGCAAGGGGGAAAGGGTGTGTCCCTCTGCCTGCTCCCCCTTTGACTTGACGGCTGCCATCTGCCATTGGACATCTGCCATTGGACAGTCAGGTTCGGGCCTGCTGTGACGAAACTCGCAGGGCCTCATGAGATGGGGGTGACATGGCTCTTTCCTCCCTGCCCCAATGAGACCCTGTGTCACTGCCCACCAATGGACTCTCTTGCTTGGGATCAAGCTACTTAACGGCCATGATCCCAGAGACTCAAAGCAAATTTCCGAGCCCAGCGACTTTTAGCAGAAATGCATCTGTTCCCCATAGTAGGTTACCGGTGCTGGGCCACCCCAGGTGGAAATAGGTTTCGTGCCGTGGCCTGTTACCCCTGGTGGCTCGGTGAATGCTATCTCCAATGGCCTCTGGATGGTTAGGTTTGGTCCCGCAGTGATGAGACATGCAGTACCTAAGGGGATGGTGGTGGAGCCGGTCCTTTTCTCCCCACCCCAAAGAGCCCCCGAGTTGCCTGGTGCCCATGAATGGCCTCTGTGGCTCATGATCAAGATTCTTAATGGCCATGATCCCAGAGATTCAGAAACAAACCTAGAAACCCAGCAGCTTTTGGCCGAAATGCGTTGGGACCACGCAGTAGGTTACTGTCGCCAGATCACACAGGGAGAAAGGATGCTGTGCCTCCGCCTGCTCCCCTTGGCGGATCCATGGCCACCATCCTCAGAGGCCATTGGAAAGTCAGGTTTGGGCCCACAGTGACAAGATACAATGGGCATCAAAGTATGGGTATGGAGGTGACCCTTTCCTCCAGCCCCGAGACCCTAAGTTGCACCCACGAACCGCCTCTCTTCTGATAAAGCTGCTTAATGGCCATGATTCCATAGACTCAGGAACAACTATCAGAACCCAGCAGATTTTGGCAGAAATCCCTCCATATTGTTAAATTTTCAAAATTAAAAAATCATATGTTATTTATAACCTGCAATAGAAAATAAATTGTCTATTGTTGCCTTTTTGGCAGATCTCAGTGCTTGGGTAAAATCCCAAATAGTAATGGTGGGTCTAGTGTCAAAATATTGAATGTGATCAAAGTAGAGAGAGAGAGTAATGTGGAAATCATCTGCCCCACAGGTAGGTGGAGGATGTGGAATGGGGGGTATACTGGGGTTTTTGGTGGTAAAAAAACGGGCTCACTGAAGGGATGGGTGTTTCATTGTATGACCGAGATTTAATCCCGAAAGTTTTGTAACTGCTCTCACGGTGATTCAATAAATAAAATTATGAAAAAAGGGTGAAAAAGTAAGGTGTAGTTCATGCCCATTTCAATCAGCCTAATTAATGGCTGAATAAACAGCAATACTCCTAGGGGGAAAAGAATTTCTATTTCCACATGCCCAGTTGCAAAGAGTCCCTTTCTCTTCATCACTCCCTGACCAGGATATCAGGGATACTGGTTCTTGGGGTGGCTACATCGGTAAACTTGTTTTTTTTATGTTTTTCTGAAAGGAAGATATGTGAGTATGGGGAAGCATCCTCCACCCAGATCCTCCATATTCCAGTAGGCAGGGGTCACACCCACAAACTGGCTCCCTGGTGCCGTGTAATGTGTAATCCCATCAACGGCCAAGACCCAGAGATTATAAAACCCAGATCCTGGAAGAGAACAGCGCAGAGTCTCCTGCCCCCATGCCTGGCTGTCCTCGCCGGGGCCCCTTGTAGTGGAGTGGGTTGAGTTTCCCTTCCCCCCCGACCAGGGCTCTGGCAGCCGAAGACCTCCAGAACCAGCCACCACCATGGTGAGACCACTCTCCGCACACCCGAAGGTACCGGCAGAGGAACAAAGGCATGTGGGTTCCAGGGCTGAGATCTCCAAGCCTGCTCAGATCGGGGCTGAGCATCCTCCACCCAGATCCTCCATATTCCAATAGGCAGGGGTCACACCCACCAACTGGCCCCCTGGCACCGTGTAATCCCATCAACGGCCAAGACTCAGAGACTACAAAACCCAGATCCCAGAAGCGAATGCGGCTGAGCGACATTATTATTTCATGCTTACTTTGGACAAACTGGCAGGCTACCAAATGTAACTTGCCCACATGGCAGAGTCTGGCAAGCTCCCCGTGGCGTACCCAATATGCCAAATACCAGTAACAATGATGGGTCTCATTCTCCTAACCCTGAAATAGCCTTGAATCTCAGGGCTAGGATGAAGAAAATGTCACTGGGGCCTGCTTGAGGTAATCGACGAACAAAAGGATGGTCGTGATCATGATCGGGGAAGGGGAACTTTGCTCAGGGGTCACTCCTAGTGTGCTGAGAAGAAATTCATTTTAGAATTGGCCAGAGCCATAGTACAGCGAGTACAGTGCTTGCCTTGCATGTGGTCAACCTAAGGGTACTCCAGTCCACAGCATCTTTGAGTTGCTCACTGGAAATTGAGTGTCTCCTTCTCATCCCTAGAACAGGTTATGTGGCAGTGTGGCATGAGGGACGAATGTCTAGTGGTTCAGTCCAACCCAGTGTTGCTTTCTTTTGGTTCTACTGGGTCTGTGCTTAGGTATTACTCTGTCTGGTGCTCACAGGAGCAGTGTTCATTGGCTTTGTCCCTGGGGTGGCTGTGTGCAAGTCCATCAACTTTCAGTATAGTGCCATTGTAAGAGATCTGGCTTCCATACTGTGATTACTGGGGCCCATCACCCTAAAGTGTTGGTGGAGGCCAGTTTCTTCCTTCTGAAGTGGGGAGACGGGAGAGGCCCTGAGCTCCTCTATGGTGTTGCAGTATATCATCCTTTGGCCCTATTGTGTGGAGTGGGATGGCCTCCTCCCCTTGTGTGTGCTGGTTCAAGATGCAGTTACCTATGTCAACATGGCAGAGAGTTTTATCTCCACACTGTCACGGCTCACCATTGTGTCATTATTTGCTCTTACTCTGGCTTGGCCCAGAGGCCCTGGTTTGCGGGAATTATGGCAGAAATCAACCACAATGCTGCAGTGAATCTTTATGAAAGTGGATACGTTCATTCTTCAGAACTTCCTGTGTTATGTTTAGGGGAGCCGTGCCCCACAGGGCGTGGGCGTTACTGCTAGCTCTGAGCTCAGGGATCCATACCATGTCAGGCACAGGTATCCTTACAGGGGCTCGGAATCGCGTTCAGCCATGTACAAGCAAGGAATTGATCTGCTGTATCATTTCTACATACCTTTTATCCATATTTTTGTTAAATGTACATATGCACTAAACATTAATATTCACAAAAAGTGAGTGACCCTGGCCAGGCTCTTTATAGGGTGAATTGGAGAATGTTGAAATGGGCTTTCTTTGGTGCTCCCTTCTTTATCTGAGCTGCCTTTACCCCTAGCATGTGTAGCTGGCCTCCAAGCCATGGAATAAACCTCCTGGTACTTATATCGGCTGTTCTTGGGTGTTAGTCTCCTATTTTGTTACTTTATGTTTCCCAGATGAATGCAATCTTTCTATGTCTGTCCCTTTCTTTCTGACTCATTTCGCTTAGCATGATACTTGCCATGCAGTACCACTTGTATGTAAATTTCATGACTTCATATTTTCTTAGAGCTACATGGTACTCTATTGTGTAAATGTACCAAAGTTTCTTTAACCAGTCATCTCTTCTCGGACACTCAGGTTTTTTTTTCCAGATTCTACCTATTGTAAACAGTGCTTCAATGAACAAACAAGTGCAGATGTCACTTCGACTATACTTTTTTGCCTCTCTGGGATATATTCCCAGGAGTGGTATTGCTGGGCCATGGTCTGAAAAGATTGTTGATACTATTTCTATCTTCCCGATTCTATTGAAGTATGTTTTGTGTCCTAGCACATAGTCTGTTTTGGAAAATGTTCTGTGCACACTGGAGAAGAATGTATATTCTTTCTTTTTGGGTTGTAAGTCCTGTGTCGGTCTATAAGCCCTTTCTCTTCTATTTCTTCTTTCAAAGCCAATGTTTCTTTGCTGAGTTTTGTTTTTGTTGATCTATCCAGAGGTGATAAGGCGATGTTGAAGACTCCAGCTACTATTGTGTTGCTAGCAATGCCCTCCTTAAAATCTGTGAGCAGTTGTTTTAAATATTTAGTTGTTCTCTCATTATGTGTGTATGCATTTAAGAGTGTGATTTCTTCCTGTTGTACGTATCCCTTGATTAAGAGAAAATAGCCTTCGCTGTCCCTTCTAATCATTTTCAACCTGAAAATAGTGCTGTCGGATACTCGTATGGCCACCCCAGCTTTTTTGAGGGAGCTGTTTGCTTGCAGGATTGTTTTCCATCCTTTCACTTTGAGTCTGTGTTTGCTCTGACTGGTGAGTTGAGTTTCTTGTAGGCAGCAGAATGTTGGGTTCTGTCTCAGAATCCATTTTGCCACTCTTTGTCTCTTAATTGGTGAACTTAGAAGGTTGACATTGAGAGAGATTATTGTTATGGAGTTTTGCGTCATCTTTTTGTAGTGGTCTATAGTGCTTGTAGGGTTTGTCTTGTCTTATGGTAGCCCCTTTAGCCCTTGTTTTAGGTCTGGTTTTGAGTCTGAAGTTCCTGAGCTGCTGTTTATCTAGAAAATAGTGTGCCGTTCCTTCGAGTTTGAGTGAGAGTTAAGCTGGATAGATTATTCTTTTTGAAGCATTCATTTCAGTGAGATTTTTCACTATACCCCACCTTTGCCTTCAGGCTTGGAGGGTTTCCTCTGATAGGTTTGCTGTGAAGCTAAGGGGTGCACATTTGTGTGTGATTTCCTTCTTTGACCTTGCTGCTTGCGGTATTGTGTCTCTATTGGCAGCATCGATCATTCTCACTATGATATGTCTTGGAGTGTTTTTGTTAGGGAATCTTTTATCCCAGATCCTCCAAATTCTAGTAGGCGGGGGTCACACCCACCAACTGGCCCCCTGGTGCCGTGTAATCCCATCAATGGCCAAGACTCAGAGACTATAAAAACCAGCTCCCTGAAGAGAAGAATGCAGTCTCCTGCCCCCGCGCCTGACTGTCCTCGCTGCCAGGGCCCCTTGGGGGGGAGCGGGTTGAGCTTTCCTCCCTGCCCCGACCAGGGCTCCAGCAGCCAAAGATCTCCAGGACCAGCCACCACCATGCTGAGACCACTCTCCGCACACATGAAGGTACTGGCAGAGGGACAAAGTCACGCGGGTTCCGGGGCCGAGATCTCCAATCCTACTCGAATTTGGGCTGAGCATCCTCCACCCAGATCCTCCAAATTCCAGTAGGTGGGGGTCACACCCACCAACTGGCCCCCTGGCGCCGTGTAATCCCATCAATGGCCAAGACTCAGAAACTATAAAAACCAGCTCCCGGAACCGCATTTGCGGCTGCGTGACATCCTATTATGACATCTTATTATCTCATTCCTACTTTGGACAAACTGGCAGGCTACCGAATGTAGCCTGCCCACATGGCAGAGTCTGGCAAACGCCCCGTGGCGTCCCCAATATGCCAAATACCAGTAACAATGATGTGTCTCATTCTCCTAAAGACCCTTCAATATAATCTCAGGGCTAGGATGAAGGAGACGTTACTGGGGCCTGCTTGAAACAATCGACGATTAACAGGATGATTTGTGATTTGTGTGATTGTGATCTTTTATCTGGTACTCTTCGGGCTCCTTGAATCTGAATGACTGCATTGTTGAGCTCTGGGAATTTTTCAGCAATGATTTGTTGAACCATGGCTTTTTCATTGGGATTGTTTCCCTGAGCTGCTGGTTCTCCAATGATTCTAATGTTGTTCCTCTTGGAATCATCTAAGACTCTGATTCGCTCTCGAGCTATTTTGAGGTCTCTTGCCATTGTTGTTGACAGTTAGCTTGGTGCAGCTGATCATCCAGCTCACTGATTCTGTCTTCTGCTGTGGTAATTCTACTGTTGAGGGCACAGACTGAGTTTTTTATTTCATGTACGGAAACTTTAATTTGTGACATTTCGGTGCCGTAGTTTTCTAATCTCTGCTCTCATTTCTTCCTGGATTTTCTCGATTGTCCGGTCCATTGTATCTTTCATGTCCTCCTTCAGTTTACTGGATATCTTTCTGACTGTTTCATTGAGTTCATTGAATATCTCTATGACTTCATATCTGAATTCTTTGTCAGAGAGTTCCCTTCGGTGAGTAGGACCTACTGAGGCTTCTGGACTCTTTCCATCGTCCTCCCCACGTGGTGAGCATTTGCGTTTTTTTCTTCATGTTGTTGTGTGGGTATGGGAACTGTGATGCTACACTAGATTTCTGGGTATGAGTAAACTACCTTCGGCTGTGTGAGCGTTGGCCCGCCTAAAATTAGGCCAGGCCCACTCCTACCAAAGCCCACTTCTGAAGAGGCCACACCCTCACGGGAATGTGGTGTGGGGGAGGTAAAGACTGGGTGGAGAAGAAGACGGGCACAGCGTTGCGGATGAAGAGGAAGAGGCAGAGGCTCAGGGCTGCTTTTGATGTAGGGTCCTAGAGGTTGCCTGGGGCTCTTATACGGAGAAAGCCAAGTCCCGAGTTCGAGTACTGGCGAATAAACTGACCTGGGTGGGGAAAAAGAATGACACAGCATTGGGGACGAAGAGGAAGAGGTTTATTTAAATTTTTTAAAAATGAAAATATGCCTTCCTTGTGGCAGATGAGATTCAATCCTAGGCATTTCTGATGGTCCCCAGAACCTCGCGGGCTCCACCAAATCCCCATAAAAATTAAAAGTCCTCAGCAGTGGGGCTGGAGCTATAGCACAGCAGTTAGTGCGTTTTCCTTGCACCTGCCCGACCTGGCTTCAATTTTCAGTATCCCATATAGTCCCCTGAGCACCACCAGAAGTAATTCCTGAGTGCAGAACCAGGAGTAACCCCTATACATCTCTGTGTATACCCCAAAAGCAAAAAAAAAAAATGAAAAAGGCACACGTTGATGCCCTTCTCCCTTTCTCGGCCTTCAGGTCCTAGATGACTGGGGGTACCCGGGGGCTGAGGGTTGAGGGGCCTGAAGTTCATGTGGAGACTTGGGATGCAGGGTGCAGGCACAGTGGGGTGCATGAGATGAGGCTGCAGCTGGACATGCATCACTCACCCTCTTGCTGGGGAACCTCCGTGGGTTAGGTTCCAAGAAGCACCAGGCGGACCCTGTGGATGTAAGCCCACGACTTGCCTTTTTGGAGAACGTTGGACTCCCCGCTCCCCCCACCCTACTTACTGGTGCCCCGACATGCCCGGGGTCTCCCCGTCTCCTGGGGTGCTTTCTATACCTTGTATGGGGGACAGTCAGGAGATCTAGGGGACCTGTGGGATCTTGGGGGCAGGGTGGGGCTTGAAGGGATGTGAAGGTGATTCGTGCCTCCTCCTCAACTTCCGTGGCTCACCCACATCTGGGGTGGGTGATGGGGAAACAGGACAGAATTTGGGACAACGCTGAATGTGGAGTAGAGTCCATACTCACTGGCACACCGGGGTCTCCTGGGGCTCTGAGATCACCAGGTAGCCCCCTAAGGCCCTAAAACATAAACGGGTTCATGATTACCCAAGCTCAGGGGAGCCCTCACTCATGAGCGTTCCAAGAGTGCAAAGGCCTGCAAGAACAAGGACTGAATCCTCTCTTTGTCCTCCCTGTTGGGGGCTCCCAGGGAGAATTGAGCACCAGGAAAAGGGGCACAATTCGGTGGGAGATGTAAACGGAAGTCCCATTCTGGTACTCCTGCCGCCCTGCCCAGCTGAGACCCCACGGTGCTGGCGGGAGGGTCCCCACTTTCAACTCCCTGATCATATGGGATTCAGCCTCAGTTCAAGGATGCTGTAGCAGGGAGGGCATTTTCCTTGCCTGTGGCAACCTAGGTTTGATCCCCAGCATCCTGCATGATTTCCCAGCACTGGTAAGAGTAATAATCCCTGATTGCAGAGCCAGAAAAAGCCCTAAGCACACCCACACCCAGTGTGGCCCTAGGACAGAACATGGCCGGGAGAGAAAAAGGGAATGATGTGGGTTCATGGGAAATGTGGAGAGAGCAGGCTCGGAAGAGCAAGCAAGCCGTGTGACCTGCTCTTTTTTTATTTTTGGCCTTGGCATATCTTCTCCTTTTATTACTATGATTATTATTCAAATTCCTATTTGGTTTTAGTATTATTCCTGGATACAGGTGATTCCTCCTGACTTGGTGCTAAAGGGTTGACCTTGGTAGGATCTGGATTTTTTTTTCTTTTTGGGTCACACCCGGCGATGCTCATGGGTTACGCCTAGCTCTGCATTCAGGAATCACTCCTGGCAGTGGCCAGGGGACCATATGGGATACTGAAAATTGAAGTGGAGTCAGCCGTGTGCAAGGCAAACGCCCTACCCGCTGTGCTATCGCTCCAGCCCCAAGGGTTGCCCTTGGTAGGACTCAGTCGACCATGTGGTACCAGGAGCCATACCTGGGGCTCTCACATGCAAAATATGCTGCAGCCCTTTAAGCATCTCCTCAGATCCAAGCTTTTATCTTATTATTACTTGGTTTGGAGCCACATGCAGCGGTGCTCAGAGAATTCCTCTGATTCTGTGCTTGGAAATCACTACTGGCAAGGCTCAAGGATCCTTTGGGGTGCTAGGGATGGTGCCCTACCCTCTAACCTTTCTCTCTGATCCTCAAGGCAGAACTTTTGGGACGGAGTAATAGCACAGAAGGTAGGGTGTTTGCCTTGCATGCAGCCAACCCAGATTAAATTCCCAGCATCCCATAATGGTCCCTCGAGCACTGTCAGGAGTAATTCCTGAGCTCGAAGCCAGGAGTAACTCCTGTGCATTGCTGCATGTGATCCAAAAAGCAGAAAAAACATTACTAAAAAATTAAAGTGGGAGAGCGCTAAGGGGCTGGAAACCACCAAACTCCTTGGCAAAGCTGTTTTTTCGATGATGTTTTCTCCTTTGCTTCCCTCCCAAGCACCCAAGTGGAGGAGAGGGGGTGACCATGATGCTTTCTGTTGAGAATGCAACAGCAGTGCTCAAGAAATCGACTGGGGTCCCCACTGGCAATCCCTGGTCAATTTGGTGGCAGTTCAATGCAAGGTCTCCAGGATGAGGTATTGGAGGTCACCTGGGTCACCCTGGGCCGACACCCGAAAGGGCCTTTAGAGGACCTGTCCATCACTGGGGGATCGAGTCTCTGTGTAGAACTGTGGATTGAACCCACACATACCAAGCTTGCAACCTCACTCCTGTATCATCTCCCAGTCCCTGCAATGACACATGTAGAGAGGAGAAAAATGCAGGCCCAGTGACATGCAGCAGCTTCCCTGAGGTTACACAGCACGAAGAAGTATCTTTTCTCTGGGGATCCTCAGGGCAGCAAGAAGCAGGAAGGATGGACACGAACCCCAACCACCACCCCGCCCTGTCCCCAGGTCCGAGAGGAATTCTCCCACAAGGAGGCTCTTTGCGGGGCGTCCAAGCCGGGATCCCCCTGTTGTCAGAGGGTGGTTGTGCTCACTACCTCATCCAAAACGGTGCCCTACATGCTCATCCCCCTGGAGACCGGTCAGGTAGATGTGGAGGTGAAGGTCGTGAGCATCGAAACCTGGGACCATGTGAGGAAGACCAACCTTGTCCAGGTAATGAACCAGAGCAGAGATGGGGGGAGTAGTGGAGGGACCCTCCCCAGGCTACTGGCTAGTCTCCAGGTGGGACAATTGTGACCTGGGCCTTGGGTCAAGTAACAGGCCCCTGGATGGGAGTGAGAGGGCGCACCAGGGCACACAGTCCAGCACAACCCTCATGCAGCACCAGACTCTGCATTCTCTTACAGTTTCCTGTGAGACTTCCAGAACCTATTTATGAGTGGGAGCATGTGAAAGTCAAATAGGTCCACCAAATACTATTGCGCCCCAAGCAAATAAAGAATCATCCCCTGAATCCCCCATGGGGCAGGAGGCTAGTACACCAAGAGGACATTTTCCTTGTATGCTGCTGACCAGGATTGAAGCCAGCATCCTATAGGATACCCTGAGTGCAGAGCCAGGTATTAGCCATGAACAATTTTTTTTTAAAAGGAAAAGAAGAGGGGCTGGAGCAAGCGGGTAGGGTGCTTGTCTTGCATGTGGCTGCCCAGGTTCAATTCCCAGCATCCTATATGGTCCCCTGAGCACAGACATTGGTAATTCCTGAGTGCAGTGCCAGGAGTAACCCCTATGCATCACCACGTGTGACCCAAAAAGCAAAAAATAAATAAAAATGAAGAGCACTTGTCACTTTACTAATATTAGAGGGGGGAAAGCCTGACACTCTTTGCTTTTGGAAGCAGTAAAAATCCCAATAATCTAGTAGTCACTAGGATGCTATACATAATTTAGGTTTTTGAAAAGGCTAAATAAGGCCTTTTCATCAGGAAAGTTTGCTAACTGTGAGCTCAGTATACACCTCCATTCTAGGATGGGCACTTATGCTGGGTTGTTTTCTTTCAATAATATTTATTTGGAACCACACCTGACACTTCCTAGTGTCTGGTGGTGCTCAGGCAACCATTTGGAATGCTAGGGATGGAACTCAAGTTGACCAAGTTCACTGCAAGTGCTAATTCACTGTACTCATCACTCCTGGTCCATACTCTGGTTTGAAAATGTATTTCTGAAGCCTCCCCATTGAACTTTCCTTGCCGGTGACTTTCCATTTTTCGTGTGTTGTCAGGGGTAGAGCATTAACGCATAAAGTGCTCTCAGATGTCCTTAGCAGCCTTTCTTTCCTTTCAGTTTCTGTCCAGCACTCAGGTGGCTGCTCTCTGTCTGGGTTGTTCCAGTTCTTCTCCAGGGCTGGCTGCCCAGTCACTACTTTCACCCCCATCTTGCTTTGTTACTTCGCTGAGAAACTCACTGTCCTGTGCCTCACCCACTCCCTACCTGCCTGTTTTACCCGGATCAACCCTTTTTTAGTTTTCCTGATGGCCTTGTGTGTGAAAGCATTGACTCCACACTTGACTGACCAGTAAAGCATCAGGGGACTTATTCTTACCGAGCTCCCAATCCAGCAGTTGCCTCTCCACTCTCTTATGCAAGTCCATCCCCCTCCCACCACTGATTCACCTGGGTGGGGATAATGGTTATCTGGTGTCTGGCCCTTTAAGGCTACTTGCAGGACCGGAAGTGACATCACAGCGGGGCCTTCCTGGTGCTTCTCTTCCTGGAAACAGTGTCAGAGAGTCCTTGTTCACCTGGGTGAAGGTCAAAGTGGGGCCCAGCGAGAAAGCGGGACTCTGAAGGCCGATTTTGCCTTGCTGCAGGTCGGGGTTGGCCTCCTGTGAGTGCCTTGCACCTCCCCGTTTCCACGCTGTGAGCCGCGGGACTGCGCCAGCTCAAGGGGCCTCTCGCGCTTGTATTTCTTATGTTCCCCGATATCCAGTGGTTCCTGAGGTATGATGGATTCTTTTGGGGGGCGCGGAACTTTGGGAGGTTCGTCGGGGGATGTAGTGGTGATGTCGGTGGGCCCCACGGGTGACTTGTGTGAAGTGGGGAGGAGAAAGACAGTCACTTTCTCCCCACCCGCCTCTGTCTCACGGGACCCTGGGTAGGCTAGGACCAGTAAAGTCTGCAGTGAGCAGCTGCTCGGCACGGGCCTAAGCCCCGCCAGCCCCACAAGGTGGCCGTCAACCACATGTAAAGTCCGCTTGATCTTCTCCGCATGGGAGTTAATCACCGCCACCCGATTACTCGGGGTGCCACGGACTCAAGTTGGGGCGAGAATTCGCTCTTTGCAGGAAAGGAGAGACCAGTCCCACACCTTACCCGAGGTTTCTGGGGTTCTTGTCTCGCTCGCAGAAAAGAATTTCAGGAGTAGACGAGCAGTGAAGTAACAGGTTTTATTTGGAGGCTTTTGGAGAGGGAGAGAAAGGGATAAGCAGATAGTAAGAGAGAGAGAGTAACGCTGTTGGGATCGGGAGTTCCCTAGCCCTGGGAGGCACGGAGAGACCAGATAGACACAATTCCTGCAGGAGTAAAAACGGGGTTTATTTAGACCAGCATGCTGGGGCTCCACAGCACACCCCAGAGAGAGCAGTGGCTGAGAGCCCCGATCTTCTTCAAAGGGGATCTTATATAGGCCTTCACTGGCCTTTACAGCAAGGCCCACACATGTCATAGCCAATAGATTTGTAACAACATTTACTTTCTTAACCAATCCATTTAAAAGTACCTCACTCCCTAGCCTATAGATTCAAAGATCAGCATTTACGTACATAGATTGTCAGCACAAGCAAGATTATAGCTGGAATCATTAAGCCTTAGGTAATCTCCCTTGACCATCCACATTTTGAGTAACCCAAGTCTGCAGGGTGCTTTATTGAGACAATACATTCCAGGAAAGGGCAATTTCCCCCAACCACCTCCATCCTGAGTTATCCTTTACCCAAATATGCAGGGTGCTTTACTGAGACAATACATTTCAGGGACAGTAAATACACCTGAATCCTGTCACACTTGATTTAGAAATAAGTTATGCCCTGTTCACTTTCCAAGTCCCCTCTCCCCCAGGTGCAAAGCAGTCAAGCAGTTTTACAGAAAGCAATGTTGCAAGTTAGCTGAAGCATGCAAAAAATTTGATGCCCTAATATGAATTCTTTCAACGCGTCCAGAGGGAACACGGGCTTCTCCGAGGGTGGAGAGACCCCCAAGTGGGCTCTCGAGCTGGCTCTTATAGATCCTTCTGACTCAGAATGTTCTGGAATCTCCTTGGGGCTGGGTCACTGGAGTTAACCGGATTGAGAGGGGGTTCGAGAATCATCTGACTTGGAGTGTCCTGGAATCTCCTTGGGGCTGGGTCGCTGGAGTTAACCGGATTGAAAGGGGGTTTTCGGGAAGGAGGAATTTCATGGGGAGGAGGCCCATATCTTCAGGGTCTGGGGGTGGTCTTATCAAGTCTTTATTCTCTGTGTCCACAGGGTAGGTTGGTCCTAGAATTCTTCTTCTATGAGACTTTGTTTCATTGCAGAGAGCCTTTCCCTATCTACCTGCCTACATCAAATCCCCCCTAGAGATTTCACCACCTTAAATCTTTAAGGGAAAATGGCAGAAGGTCCATCTTCTGGAACTGCTTCATGCTGACAATTGGGTGCTGGCCCTGCCTACACAAGGGGTGAAATCTCATACTATCTCAGCTTTTAGTGGCCCTCAGCAATGAATTGGTTCGGTTTCTGGAGTTATCTGAAAAAGAAGATTGGATCTATTAGACTGAGCGATATCACTTGAGATGATTAGACCCTAGAGTAGAATGCCGCCTCTGATCTAGCAAGGGCAGAATGGTCTATGGCTTTAGATAACGTTCTGTCTGGGATGGTGAGACAGAAATTAAAACAGCAGAACCCGAAGCAGCATAATCCTATACTTATGCCTATGATCATAAGGATGGAAAGTAATAATTTCTCCACCCATGTCCACCCTCCTCCAAACCATGAAGTGATCCGGTCCCAGAAACTTGGAGAGGAGTCCTCAAGAGACTGTACCTGTGCTTTCATTTCATCCAGAAAGTTAGATATGTTAGCATTATAGTCTGGGATATACACACAACACTCAGTTTTTATGACCGCACAAGTTCCTCCCTGAGCAGCAGTGAGTATATCTAGGGCCATCTGGTTTTGGAGAACTGCCCTTCTCATTTGAGACATTTCTGAGTTAATGAGGGAGAGACTATTGTGGGTATCATTTAATGATTTTTGCACGTACTTCGTCAGGGTCTCTATATGTTGAGCAATGCCTTCTATTCCAATTTGTGGGGCAAAGAAAAAACCCAAATGATCATACCAGTGGAAAGCTGACCTAGTCCAGCGGTGGACCATATGTCGGTAGTTAGCTGGTTTGTGTGGATGAAGTGTCTGTACATATCTGCCTTGCATCCAGGCGAAGCCTAAAGTACATCGGCCACTCCAGCCGGGAGGAAGCCAGGGCCTTAAATTCTGTCCACATAACCAGTGAGACCCATTTGGTGCAAACCATCTAATCCCTGGACTCCTTGTCCAATCTGTTGCAAACCAATCAGTAGGTTGTAGGATTTGAACCTGCTCACACATGAAAGGTTGGAGCCACCCCATATCTAGGGAACGGGTGTAGTATTTAGAAGCCCGTGGCCGATTTTGTTCCCAGCATAATGGGGCCTTTTTACTTAGAGCCCATGTTGAGGGAGTCATCCACGTATGTTGATCCCAGACCTGGTATAGTCCTTCTTTGGTATGTCTAACTCTCTTAGAAGGTGCCACGTGTCTTGATATATTTGATGGCTGTTTGGCATAAGCATTGGCCTCTCTTTGAGTCTGGTTAATGGAGAAGGACATGTTGTGTCCTTGCTCTCTTATGGATATAAAAACACCAGGCCTTTCGCTTACATTGGATCTGGTGATAGGGATATCTGAAGAAAGAAACAGTATCTTATATGAGTTAATAAAATCCTGGAGAGAAGCCCAGTCTGTCCCTTTAAATGGGGACACCCACCACGGTAACCCCGAGGTGCTGGATGAAGGCATGAGGCCACATACCCAGCATGCACTCTGATTTCTTTCCTTTGCATACTGGTGGGTCCACCGTAAGAACAGGTTAGGCCCTGCTTCTATTAGCTGCATTTCAATTATGGCTATTAAGAGCAATTTCAAACAAAGAGACATGGTACTTGGCTTTTGATAGGAGCACTCTCTCTCGAAGTGTCCTCTCTAGTTCTTCTTGAAGAGGAGCTTTAGGTCTTCAATAGGCTCATAGGAATAGGTCACTTCTTCCTCTGCCCGGGTTTCATCGCTGTGTGATGTAGATGAAACTGGTTTTATCCTGGAAAGATGAACCCAGCTAGAAATTCCGTTAAGTTTTACAGCCATAGGAGTGCGTAGGATAACCTGGTAAGGTCCCTGCCACTTAGGCAGCAGGTGATCTGAAGGGGACCCAGCGTTCCAGGTTTTTAGCAAGACCCAGCTACCGGGCTGAATTTTACTTGGAGGTAATTCTTTATTTGGGTGGGGTAGAACAGGATTCCCATATTCCTGAATCGCCTGTTGTACTCGTCCCAGGTTAACAACATATTTGGTCAGGTCTAGACTTTTTGAGTCCAGTAAGAGATCTGTAGTTAAAAAGGGTCTGCCATAGAGCAATTCAAATGGACTGAGTTGAAGTTTTGTTCTTGGAGCCATTCGGTGTCTGAGGAGGGCTATTGGCAAGAGGGACAGCGAGGACTCAGATGTTTCTTTACACAATTTCCCTAAAATCTTCTTGAAGGTGTGGTTGAATTTCTCCACCTTCCCTGATGATTGAGGGTGCCAGGCTGCATGAAGTTTATACTTAATTTTTAGAGCAGAGGCTAGATCCTGGGTGACCTTAGAAACAAAGGACAGTCCATTGTCACTCTGTAATGACCTAGGCAGGCCGAATCTAGGGATTATTTCCTTAAGTAATGCCTTAGATACTTCTCTGGCTGTGGTAGTGCGTGTTAAGAAGGCCTCTGCCCATCCAGTGAAGGTGTAAATGAAGACCAGCAAATACCGGTACCCTGAGCATTTAGGCATCTGTGTGAAGTCAAGCTGCCAATCTTCCCCTGGATAAGTTCCTCGATGCTGAACAGGTGGTGTCAGAAGGGGAGGCCTGGGATTCCCACCAGGCTCGTTAACAGCACACAAAGCACAATTTTGAGTCACTTCTCTTACTGTCTTATTTAGTCCTTTTCCTTGGAAAATGATTTTCACCAGTGTTGTTAGAGCATCTCTTCCCATGTGGGAAGCTTCATGTAGCCCTTTAATGACCTTCCACTGCATTGGCCCTGGAATCAACAATTTTCCTTGTTTGGTAAACCATCCATCTACTTCCTTTTGGAAACCTCGTTCTAGTGCCCATTTTTCCTCTTCTGCTGTATATTCTGTCTTAGAGGGAATGTCTTCAGAATGGGGTATCAGTCCCATGATTGAACAAGAATCAAGGGCTGTCTTTCTAGCTACAGTGTCTGCATGGCGATTTCCTCTAATAATCTCAGTGTCTCCTTTTTGATGTCCTTTGCAGTGCATAACAGCGATCTCTTTAGGGGCATGCACAGCTTCCAGTAGTCTTAGAATTTCTTCCCCATGTTTTATTGGACAATTTTTAGCAGTTAAAAATCCTCGTTCCTTCCAGATCGCAGCATGTGCGTGCAAGACTAAGAAAGCGTATTTAGAGTCAGTGTAGATGTTCACTCTCAGTACCTCAGCCAGCTGGCAGGCTCGGGTGAGAGCAATTAATTCTGCCTTCTGAGCTGATGTTCCCCCTGGTAAGGCCTCAGCTTCCACTACCCTAGTTAGGCTAACAATGGCGTATTCAGCTTTTCGAGTCCCTTCAGGTACTAGGCTGTTTCCATCAGTAAACCAGGTTTCATCTGGATTGTCCAGGGGTGTCTCCTTTAAATCAGTTCTGCTGGAATAGACTTGCTCAATCACCTCTACACATCTATGGTCTAAGGTCTCACAGGTCTCCTCAGGGAGGGGAATAAAGTTTGCCGGGTTCAGGGTCTGACAAGTTCTGTGGGTCACTTCTGGAGAATCTAAGAGTAAGGCCTGGTATTTCGCTAGCCTTCCACCCGTTAGCTATTGATGGCCTTTTATTTCTAGCACGCTCTAGACCTGATGAGGAGTCATAACTTCTAGCGGTTGTCCAAGAGTGAGCTTAATGGACTCCTCTACCATAAGGGCAGTTGCTGCTACTGCTCGCAGACATCCGGGCCAACCCGGGCCACGCTATCAAGCTGTTTAGATAAGTAGGCAACAGGTCTAGGAGTCTCTCCCAACTTTTGAAGTAGCAACCCCAGGGCTGTTCCCTGTTTTTTCAGCTACGTACAAAGTAAAAGGCTTTTCCAGATCAGGTATTGCTAGGACTGGGGCTGCGACCAGCTGGTCTTTTAGGTTCTGAAATGCTGATTGGCAACTCTTATTCCAGTTTAGAGGCTCAAAATCTGTTCCCTTTAGAGCCTCATAAAGAGGTTTAGCTATGATTCCATAATTGGGGATCCACAGTCTACAGAATCCTGTCATGCCCAAGAAGCCTCTCAACTGTTTCTTAGTTTGTGGTTCCGCAAGCTTTAAAATGATATCCTTCTGGTCACTAGATAGTGTTCGGCCTTCAGGAGTGAGCACATATCCTAGATACTTAACTTTTTGCTTGACAATCTGCGCCTTAGAGGGGGAGACCTTATATCCTCTTTCCCCCAAGAAGTTTAATACTTGGATTGTATGGCTAATGGAGGCTTCCCTTGTTGAACTGCAAATAAGAATATCATCCACATACTGTATGACAGCTCCATCCTTTAGCTGTAACTCTCTGAGTTCTTTACCCAGTGCATTCCCCAAAATGTGGGGGCTGTCTCTAAAGCCTTGAGGAAGAACAGGCCAGGTATATTGCTGTGTTTCATTAGAATTAGGGTCAGTCCATTCGAAGGCAAAGAGGAACTGAGAATAAGGATGCAGGGGAATGCAAAAGAATGCATCTTTTAGATCCAGTACTGTGAACCAGGCAGAGTTACCAGGGACCTGATTTAGGATGTTATATGAATTGGGCACAATAGGGTGGATTGGAACCACTGCTTCGTTAACAGCTCTGAGGTCCTGTACTAGTCTGTATTCACCATTTGACTTCTTTACGGAAAGGATTGGAGTATCACAAGGTGACTGGCAAGGCACTATCAGTCCATATTTTAAGAACTTCTCTACCAGCAGCTGTAGCCCTTTTCTGGCTTCAGGTTTAATTGAATATTGACACTTATGTGGGTAACCTGCATTTTCCTTGAGGCTAATCTTTACTGGAGATGCTCTTAAGGCTCTTCCAGGCATTCCTTGATCCCATACCACAGGGTTTACAGCGCTTCTAATCTCAAGGGGAATGCCTGGGAGGTCTGTGTCAGAGTTATCCAATAAAATCGCTATAAAGATCCTTTCCCTCGAGGGGAAGAGCTGAAGGGTGCTTCCTAAAACCTGCATTATGTCTCTTCCTAATAGGGGGGTTGGGCACTCTGGGACAATTAGGAAGGCATGAGTAAAGACAATATCTCCATAGCTGCAGCTCAATGGTTGAGTAAATACCCTTTTCACAGGGACACCGCCTACCCCTATTATTACACAGGAGTTGGCCGAGAGTGGTCCTGGAGATTGGCAAAGGACAGAGTAGGTGGCTCCTGTATCGACCAAAAAGTCGATATCCCTACCTGCTACGTCAAAGGTAACCCGAGGCTCAGCTTTTGTTATCACCAAGTTGGAGTCAGGAGCCAGTGATGACCTCGGGCTTCTTCAGTCTTCCTGCACTGGGGCCTCTAGAGCAGGAGCTGGCCGCAGCCCTTTCTGGAGCTGAGGACAATTCCTTTTCCAGTGGCCCTCCTGCTTGCAGTTATGGCACGGCCCGTGCGGTGGTTGTAGATCTGGACATTGCCATTTCTGATGTCCCACTTTTCCACAGTTGAGGCACTCCCCTTCAGACGGGCTCATCTAGGATCTTCCAGCTGAGGACCTGCCTCTAGGGTTACTTTGAGGTCTCAGGACTTTATCGATAGCAACTGCTATCAGCTGAGCCTGATCTCGTCGTTTTAACCGATCTCTCTGGACTTTCTCGGCCTTCTCTACCTGTTCTCGATTGTTATATACGCTGGAAGCGATTTCAAGAAGCTGACTTAGAGTGGTCGGGGGTCCCATGGCTGACTTTTGAAGCTTCCTCCTTATGTCAGGGGCACACTGACTTATAAAGTAAGAGGCTATCAGGACTTTTCCTGCCTCATATTGGGGATCTATGTTCGTATACTTTCTCATTGTTTCTATCAGCCTCCCCTGGAATTGGTAGGGATTTTTATTTCTCTCCTGCATAATTGCCTTTACCTTGTCATAGTTCACAGCCTTAACGACACACTTCTTCATGCCGGATATTAGATAGTTAATCATGTGGTCTCGCCTTTTCTTGCCTCCCCTAGTTTGATAATCCCATTCTGGGTCTGTTAAGGGAACTGCTGTTAAACCCACAGGGTAATCAGGGTCATTAGCCCGGAGCTCATCTGCATAGGTCTGTGCAGCTGTTATAATCTGTCCCTTTTCATCTGGGGTGCAACAATTGGATAGAATTACTTGTATGTCATCCCAGGTGAGCTCATAAGAATAAATCAGGGCCTGAAATTCCTCTGTGAACTTTGAAGGATCTTCCCAAAATCTCCCCAGCTGTTGTTTGCATCGGTGAAGGTCACTCATTGAGAAAGGCACATGAACCTTCACTATCCCTGCTTCTCCGTTAGGCACTTCCCTTAGGGGAAACATTTGGGCCAGCCTAACAGGACTGGGGTCAGGTTTGGGATGATAGCAAGCACCGCTCCAGGTGTACCCTGCTGGACTTGCTTCTGACAGGGAGGGGCATGCCTGAGTTGCATGAGCTGCTTTGGGCTGGCAGCAAGCTCCTTTGCTAGCACACTCCTCTGCACTAGCCCCTTCATCTGAAGGGGGGCTACTCTCCTGAACTGTTCTATGATCACGGCGAGCTAACCCGCTAGCACTTTTCTCTAAACCTTTCTTTTCTTGTGTGGATTGCTCCTGGGCTGCCAGACCAGGAAACCTGGAACTAGACCACATTGGTGGTGATTCCGGTGAGGGAGGTAACTCATTAGAGGCCGCCCCAGCCAGACCAGCAGGCAGAGGTGGAAATGGAGATAGAGGCACAGTTGAGAATGGAGGTGGGGGCGCCTTTGGGGCAGTTCCTGGGGAGTTCAACATTAGAATATCATCTATAGAGTCTGATTCTGGCTCTCTTACTTCTGAAACATGCACGTAGCAGATGCGACAGCTTTCCCTTTTCTCTGAATCCTCATATAGTGCCATGAAGGCCTGGATATAAGGAATTTCATCTCACTTCTTTTCCTTTTTGCAGAAACGATCTAACTGTGAAATGGTCTGGTAATGCAAACTGCCATTTACTGACCATGTTTTCCCATGCTCTAGCTTATATTCAGGCCATGTGATGTTACAGAGGTTGACAAGACGTTCCTTATTTAAACTACCTAAATGGAAGCTCTTCCAATGTCTTAATAAGCAACCCAGAGGGGAATCTTTAGGTATTGAAGTTGAGTTGCCCATGTCTCTGATTACCAGCAACGACCTATGGAACAGAAAAACCTAAGACAGAATGGTTCTCAAGCAGAACTTTTCCCAGGTCTATCCCAAGGGAACTCTAACTCCTCGTGGATATGCCTCCACTTTGGCTTCTCCCAAGGGGACTCTAACCCCTCGTGGATAGGCCTCCACTTTGGCTTCTCCCAAGGGGACTCTAACCCCGCGTGGATAGGCCTTCACTCAGAGGCTCATTGGATTTGGACCGTGTCCACCAATGGCCTCTGCTTCCACCGCAGGCGTCCCTGGGCGGGCCTGGCATCGGGCAGAGCCACAGCTGTGTGCCCGAGCCTAACCTAGTGCTGTGGTCTTAAAACTCTGCTCCTTGAAAAAGTTCTGCCTTTTCTTAGCTTGTTACATCTTCCCTGCTTCTTGCTGGTTCTCTGCTTTTCTCAGGCTTCTTACCTGCCTGTTACCCTTTTTTTTTTCTTTCTGCCTTACCTCTGGACTGCCTTCATTAGCATTTCAAATGACCTCTAGCTGATTTTCTAGTTAGGCTGGGGAAAAGGATTTTCTAGTTAGACTGGAGAGATTTTCAGTCTGGAAATTGATCTGCTTTAGTTTCCCAGAATCTTCACACTATTGGGCTTTCCTCCCATTCCTCCCATAGTGGACGGTGACGCAAGACAGACAAAGGAGGGGTGCCTCTTTGCAGAGACCATTCAGATGCATGCCTGGCCTTTGGAGAATTTAGCCTTAGTGGTTCAGCATTGTGACTTGCGACCGGCATCTATGCCAGTGCCACCATTGACCGTATGTTCTCCGTGGAATCGCAAGCAGCCCACTCGAGCTCCGTGACTTTAGAGGGACTTTAAGAGTGCCAGGTCGTGGAGCTACAAAATCACGCCTGATAGGAGGACCTATCAGGGTGCTCATGCACACACACATTCACACAGAGGTTATCACATTCCTCCCCCTTCCCCACTAGAGATTTCCAAGGGAGCATACTTCCACAACAGATTTTCCACAGATTACCTCCTTCCTCGTGGATTTCTTCACTGCATCTGTCCCTTCGTAGTCGCCATCTGATGTCTGTGGGCCCCACGGGTGACTTATGTGAAGTGGGGAGGAGAAAGACAGTCACTTTCTCCCCACCCGCCTCTGTCTCGCGGGACCCTGGGTAGGCTAGGACCGGTAAAGTCTGCAGTGAGCAGCTGCTCGGCACGGGCCTAAGCCCCACCAGCCCCACAAGGTGGCCGTCAACCACACGTGAAGTCCGCTTGATCTTCTCCGCACGGGAGTTAATCACCGCCACCCGATTGCTTGGAGAGCCACGGACTCAAGTTGGGGCGAGAATTCGCTCTTTGCAGGAAAGGAGAGATCAGTCCCAAGCCTTACCCGAGGTTTCTGGGGTTCTTGTCTCGCTCGCAGAAAAGAATTTCAGGAGTAGACGAGCAGTGAAGTAACAGATTTTATTTGGAGGCTTTTGGAGAGGGAGAGAAAGGGATAAGCAGATAGTAAGAGAGAGAGAGAGTAACGCATCAGAGGGAACGCGGGCTTCTCCGAGGGTGGAGAGACCCCCAAGTGGGCTCTCGAGCTGGCTCTTATAGATCCTTCTGACTCAGAATGTTCTGGAATCTCCTTGGGGCTGGGTCACTGGAGTTAACCGGATTGAGAGGGGGTTCGAGAATCATCTGACTTGGAGTGTCCTGGAATCTCCTTGGGGCTGGGTCGCTGGAGTTAACCGGATTGAAAGGGGGTTTTCGGGAAGGAGGAATTTCATGGGGAGGAGGCCCATATCTTCAGGGTCTGGGGGTGGTCTTATCAAGTCTTTATTCTCTGTGTCCACAGGGTAGGTTGGTCCTAGAATTCTTCTTCTATGAGACTTTGTTTCATTGCAGAGAGCCTTTCCCTATCTACCTGCCTACATCATCCCCATCTCCCCCAAAGTCTGAGACCCTGTTGCTGTCCAACTTTTTTATTCCTGCCCTCCAGCGTCAGGCAGGGGTAGTGGATCTGCAGTTGGCCGGGGTTTCCCAGTGACACTTTCCTTTTGGGGCTATTTTTGGCGTGAAGAATGGGGGGCTCTGCATTCCCAGAGATACCCTGAGGGTTTTCTCTGGCTCTGGCCTCAGATTTTATTCCTGGCAGTGCTCTGGGGCCCTGGGGATGCAGAGGATTTATTAGTGTCAGCAACACAAGCATCCTAACAGGTTTACTGTATGTTGAAATAGGAATATCTGCTTCCTCACATCAAGTTGCAAAGTCCTGCCTTGACCGCTGTCTATCGAGGTGAGTACTGGGGGTAAAAGGTGTGTGTGTGTGTGTGTGTGTGTGTGTGTGTGTGTGTGTACACTTGTGGGTTCGTGTCTTTGTGTATTGCTGGTAAAACTGTATGTCTGTAGACACTTTTTAAAAAAAATATTTACTTTTTGTGTCACACCTGGCGATGCAAGGGGTTACTCCTGGTTCACCTCTGAACAATTACTTCTATGGTCGTCATGGGACCATATGGGATGCTGGGAATCGAACCCAAGTCAACCACTTGCAAAGCAAACTATCCTACCCACTGTTCTACCATTCAAGCCCTTGTTTGTTTGTTGTTGTTTGTTTGTTTGTTTTTGTTTTAGAAAAGAGGAGCTTTCCCAGGCAATCATAGTCCAGAATGTGACTCTATCACGGGGGGGGGGGGGCAGCCCCACTGGTGGCCGGAACGGGGCGCTGATGCACGTGATTTCCTGGCCTCAGTCTTTCCTGACTTGGCCTGTGAGAACCTGCTGTGGGATCCGGGAGGAGTCCCCAGACCAAGGCAGGGCCAACTTTTCTCTCTTGTAGCCAAGCCCAGAACTTGTGTCGTGAAAGGCACCACAGATGCCAACCCATCTGGCTTCTGCTGGGGAGAAAGAAACATCTGACAAGTGTCCCCCAGGGGGGTCTGTGAGCCAGTGCCCCAGGGTGTGGCTGGTCAGAACTTGGGGATTTTGCTCCTGTCCAGTGCTCACAATTCTGACTTCTCCTCCAGTTCTCTGATCCTCGGGAAAACTAGAGCAGGAGAAGATGGTGAAATGCCATCAAACACACCGACCCCAGGAAGGAGTGACAAGATGAGGTGAAGCAGTGACAGGAGCGTCAGGCTTACTGGGCTTTCTGTCTCTGACTTGCTTCAGGAAAGTTCCTGCCGCCTTGTGAGGGCACCTAACTCTGCAGTATGAGGCCACGTTTGTGTCAGTTTTGTTGTATTTGGCTTTTGGACCACAACAGCTCAAAGATTACTGGTGCTCAAGGATGGCTCCTGACATGTCTCAGGGACCATTTGGGGTGCTGGACATCAAAGGCTGGTGTCTGGGTATTTTGTTTTGTTTTTGGAGTAACACACAGTGATTCTGGGGATTATACTCTTGGCTATACACTCTGCCATTGTACCTGGCACTGCTTAGGGGACCCTATGAGATGGTGGTGATCACCAGCACCACCCACTGTCGTGTTACACAGTCATGCTGCTTTGTTTCTTTTCGTATTTATTTTTGTGCCACAGGGGAGATGCTCAGGGCTTCCTCTTGGTTCTGTGCCTGATGTGCATCATGGGTCCCCAGCTGTGCTGGACCTGTTTGTGCCCTTGCAGCTCAAGTGACTGTGGGATACAAGGGGTGTATGTTTAGTGTTTTGAGCTGAAAGCAGGGTCACTCATTTGGGTCCCACTGATTGTGTGCTCAGAGAGTAAACTCTGCGGTGCTCATAGGAGCAGTGCTGGAATTCCCTGGCATCAGGAGCAAGTCTGCCACCTTCAGGAACCTTCTAGTAGAGCATCCTCACATTTTCATAGATGCAGCTGTCTTAGAAGTTGGGACCCATCTGCCAGAGTTCGGGTGGAGGCTGGTTCCTCCAGAGTGGACAGACACTGAGCCCCTCTAGGGCCCTGGGGTCCTGGCCTCACAGCCCAGGGAGCAGGGTGGTGACAGACCCTGACTTCTGCCCTGTTTGTATGCTGGTTTAGGACACGGTGACCTTCCACGACGTGGCTGTGATCTTCACCCCAGGGGAGTGGACGTGCTTGAATGCCTCTCAAAGAAAACTCTACAAGGACGTGATGCTGGAGACCTACCAGAACCTGTGGGCCATTGTTGAGAGCAGTGCGGGGCCAACCTTGTCTGGGCAGGCCCGTGTTGGCTCCCTATGCCGGGCTGTGACTGTATGTCCAACAGTAGCTGTGACTGTCCTGGCGAAGACAGCCATGCAGTAGCTGTTTATCTAGCTCCTTCCCTGGTTTTCTTGTTGGTGCTCACCTAGCGATGCGCGGAGCTTACTCTAAGCTATGTCCATAGGAATCACTCTCTGTGGGTTTGCATGAGTCTGGAGTGCTGGGGTTCAACTCAGGTTAGCCCCGTGCATGGCAAGCTCCCCACGTGTTGTACCATCGCTCAAGTCTCTCTAAAAACTTCCTGGTTCCTGCCAGTGCTGAGTTCTCTGATCACTTCTTGTACTACATATAATTTCTAGTATTTGTTTTAGTTTTGCTTTTATTTCAGGCACAACCTGAATCCTCTTGTCTCTGTGCTGAGGGATCACTCCCGGGGGTGCTCAGGGGCCATGGGATTCTGAGGATTGAACACACTTGGCAGCTTAAAAGGTTGCTGTCTTAATCCCGGTA
Source organism: Sorex fumeus (assembly GCF_029834395.1). Classification (NCBI taxonomy): domain Eukaryota; kingdom Metazoa; phylum Chordata; class Mammalia; order Eulipotyphla; family Soricidae; genus Sorex; species Sorex fumeus. The sequence goes on from NW_026606191.1 coordinate 2,430,789, forward strand.
CTATTGCATCAGGCCTACAACTTCAGTTAATTTATTTTTATATGTATTCTTTTTCTTTAATTTTTTACAATTTTTATTATTGAAACACCATGAGAAACAGTTGTAGACTTAAAAATTTTGTGCTTAGCTTTCAGTTATACAGTGATAAAGTACCCATCCCTCCACCAGTGCCCTTTCTCCACCACCACTAATCCCAGTGTTCCTCCCACCCCCCACCCCCCTGTCCACCCTGCCTCTGTGGCAGGGCATTCCCTTTTATTTTGTTTTGATTTGGTTTGGGTTTATACTTACAAATACATAGGGGTTATTTCTGACTGAGTATTCAGTTATTCATCCTGGTTGTGGTCCGGGACATTGTGTGCTGCTGGGGATCAATCCTGTACGTGTGTGCAGTGTCCGTGTCCTGCCTGCTGTAATATCGATCCCAACATAGCTCATTTATTTCTTAGGGCCTCAGCCCATCTGATATTGCTCCATTTCAGTGCTCGTGGTCATTTCCAGTGGTTCTTGGTTCATCAGGAGTCAGGATTTGCCTCTGGATTATGCAGTCACGGTTCACATCTGATGGCTTGAGAGACCCTACTGAATGTCAGGATCAAACTTTAATTGACCTTGAGGAAGGCCCGTTCCTGACATACTGTGCCGTCTTTCTGCATCCTTTTATGTTTATTTTTAAAACCAATTTGGTGCTTTCGTCGTCTTTGGCCATTTTTGGATTTGTTAAGCTTTGGGGCTTGCTGCACTGAGGCATCAGTTCACGCAGGCTCAGTACATTGCATGTGATGCCAAGACTAGAGTGAGAGTACAGCGGGCATATTGCTTGTCTTGCAAGTTCTGGACATGTGTTCTATTATTACCATCCCATGTGGTCCTCAAGCAACATCAAAGGTGATTTCTGAGTACTCAGTCAGGGAGAAGCCTTGAACATCCCCAGCTGAGGATCCCAAACTGGAGAAAAAAATACTACGTGCTGTGCTGTGATCAAACCCCTGTTGGCCCTTTAAGACCCGGGCTATACTATTTGTGGTGTTTTCTGGGGCCCCATATTTCACTCTTAAATTAAGTCCTGAATCTTAGCTCTTGGATAACTCCAAATCTGGAGCATTTTAGAAGTGCAGATTCTGTTCATGCCTTTCCAGTAATTGACTCCATTTTATATGGACACATGGGGTTTCCTTGTCACGTTTTCCTTGTCACTATTCCATGCTCTATCTCTGTGACTTTCAGGGTATTCTGGGGTGAAGCCTGCGGTGATCTCCTGGCTGGAAGGAGGAACCCTGAGGCCGGGGAGGAGAGGCATGCGTGCAGGTGAGTGTCTGAGAACCCTCCCTGGCTCAGGACCGGGGCAGTGTGTGGGTGCCCTGAGCACATGTGAAATGCGCTGCTGACCCTGATATCCTTGGGTTCCTGGATCCAGGCATCTGTGCTACATTCACGCTGCCCTTCGCTCCCAAGAATTGTGGTGTAATAATCTTGTGTTTTACTTTCTTGGCTTTGACATTATTTTTCCTCTTCTGGCAGTCCATGAAATTCTTACTCCTTGGTCCTCCTGTCTTTCCCTTACCAGCTGTCTGTACAGCCTATAATACCACTGTATCTTCAATAATTTTTTTTTGCGTTTTTATGCTTAGTTAATAAGTGAGGCCATAATTAAGCTATTTGGCTCTGAGTGATAGTAATGCAGGAAATGTGCTGTCCTGCACACTGTCCACCTGGATCAATAACCAGCATCCCATATAGTTTCCTGAGCATCACTGCGTATGTTCACCAAACTAAAAAGAAAAAAAAATACATCTTGTGGGATTGCCAACCTTTTCACAGCAATCCTCCCCGGGATCTTCCCTGTTCTGTGGGATACTTTGGACTGTGAGGACCATAGAGATTTCCTCAAGCTGTACTGCCTGATTAAGTATGTTTCATTCGAAGACTTCTTACATTGTGTATTGTGTTTGATTTCAGAACTCAAAGCACGGCTTCAGGATTTGGGAACTCAGTCAGCGAGTATGAGTGATATGGTAAGATTTGCAAGTTTGGAATCAATATTATAATACTAAGGGAAAATGTCAGTGGACCAGCATGTTATTTTTAAAGTGTGGGGCCAGGAATGGCCAGGAACAGATTCATAGTGTGATGTTTGAGGTCCAGGACCCTTATCTTGACTGGGTGCTGACATCTCTGCTCAAATCCTAAACAAAATTGTATTGTGTTTCATGTAAATGCTGTGATTTTTCATTTGATTTAACAAATTAATGGCCCGGCATTCATCAATTTCCCATGTGTTTCTTACAGAAACATTAGGTTAGTCCATGGTAATGCCATCCACCGGTCGGGAATTGCATTGTTTTGGTGCAAATGTTAGAAACCAATCTGCAGGTATCAATTTCAGTTAACATGGAGACTCTTAAGGCATAGAATGATAATTGGAATCCTCTGCTGTTCTACAGGAAAGCAGCCAGCCCGAGTGGAATGTCTCTGACCCTTCACACTGTGAAAAAGTCTCGAGTGTGCATTTATGCCCTCAGCCACACGGGGATGCCAAGGCAGGCAGGATGGCCTCTGAAGGTGATCAGAATGGAGAGAGCAACCTCACTCTGAAGAATCCCTCCCCTGGGAAAAGGTTCACACAGTCAGCTATTCTCAGTCTACAAACCCCAACATTGGGGCAGACCCTTGAATGTGGGAGAGGAGCACTGTTTAGAGTGAGTCTTTCACACCGAAAGGCCCACAAGCAAAGTCACCATGGATTGACCCTGTCCAAGAGTAAGGAATGTGGGGGAGCTTCCCCATGTTCCCAGGACCGTGATGTTCCCTTAGAAACCCACAGTGGACAGAATTCCCAGGAGTGTCAGCAGCAAGGGACTGGTTTGAATCCGGCATCACCCCAATGGGATAACATGAATATCCCCACTGGAGGGAAACCACATACATGTAAGGACTGTGTGAAGGCCTTCACTGGACCCTCAGACCTCTTAAAACATCGGAGAATTCATACTGAACAGAAAGCATATTCGTGTGACCAATATGGGAAGGTATTTGGTTACTCTTCATACCTTTCTAGACACAGGAAAATTCATACTGGAGAGAAACCACATAAATATAAGGCACATGGAAAGGCCTTCACTCGATCCTCAACCCTTACTGGGCATATGAAAAGTTATACTGAAGAGGGGCCTCATATATGTAACGGATGCGGGAAGGCCTTTAGTTATTCCTAACACCTTATTCGGCATATAAGAGTTCACAAAAGATAGAAGCTTTTTGGATGTAAGGTATGTGGGAAGGCCTTTTATTATCCCTCAAAACTTACTTGTCATATGAGAAAACACACTGGAGAGAAGCCTTATTGATGTAAGGTGTGTGGAAAGGCCTTTGTTGTGTCCTCAAGCCTTACTTTGCATATGAGAATTCACAATGGAGAGAAGCCTTATGGATGTAAGATATGTAGAAAGGCCTTTGTTGTATACTCAAGACTTACCTGCCATATGAAAATTCACACTGGATAGAGACCTTTTGTTTGTAAGGAATGTGGGAAGACCTTTGTTTATTCCTCAAGCCTTACTCATCATATTCACATTGGAGAGAAACCTTTTGAATGTAAGGTATGTGGGAAGGTCTTTCTTTTTCCTTCAAAACTTACTTGTCATATGAGAAAACACACTGGAGAGAAGCCTTATGGATGTAAGGTATGTGGAAAGGCATTTGTTGAATCCGCAAGCCTTATTCGGCATATAAGCATTCACACTGGAGAGAGACCTTATGTTTGTAAGGAGTGTGGGAAGGCCTTCCGTCAGGCCTCCGGCATATATGTACATAGGGCAGTTCACACTGGGGTGAAGTCTTATATATGTCAAGAATGTGGGAAGGCCTTTGTGTTTGCTTCTGGTCTTAGGAAACATCATAAAATTCATATTAGATAACTCAATGCCGTAATAACAATTTTTAATGTCAAAACAGGCCCCTTTGGTAAAGTCTGTTTTCTTTGTACCATGGGATGCTGTGCTACAAAAGTGCAGCCAGGAAGGAAATAATCCGTTAGTGTGTAACAAACTTTCTGTGTTGTCAGTCTACACGGGAAAGTCTATGCCACGGTTCCACAATTTAAACTTGATGTGTAAACATGTACTCTTTTGGATTTTCTGGTGAAAGCCAGGAGGAATGTGAATTAAAAGGCAAAAAATATCCCCTTCGCTCAGGGCTGTCAAGACTCACTCCTGTCTTATTCTTTGTTGTGATTATGTCTAGACTTTTTTTTTTGCTTTTTGGTTCATACCCAGTGATGCTCAGGGGTTACTCCTGCCTCCACAATCAGTAATTACTCCTTGTGGTGCCTGTGGACCATCTGGGATGGTAGGGAATGAAACTGGGTTGGTGCCATGCAAGGAAAAAGTCCTCCCCCTGGATTATTGCTCCAGCCCCTGTGACTTGGTTTTGAGGCCCTTGTTTGGGGGATAATGGAAGAGAAACAGCCACACCTTCGTTCTTCAGGGCCTGCTCATACCTGTTCTTTATAGCCACAGCCAGCTGAGTCCTACTCATCTCTCTCAGCTCAGTCATCCATACCTGGGGGACTCAGGATCATTATGGGGTACCGTGGTTGGAGTCCAGGTGGGCTATGTATGACCATCTCCTTCCCCCATGCCATCTCTTGCTCCCATGTGTTCAGGTACTGGTTAGTGTTGTGTAAGTGTAAAGGATACATGTTTCAGAAAGTGTTGTCTTAGTTAAATGGCCCTGGCAAGGTTGTTTAATGGAGTGCCATGAATACAGTTTGTTTTTAAATTTTAAACTTTGTTTTTCCCTTATTTTTGGGTCATATCCTGAAATACTCAGAGATTGCAGGGGGCCCCGATAACCACTCTCTGTCCTGCGGAGGTGGTCCTAGGATCCGTAGGTGCAGGGAAGGACCGACCAAATGAACACAAGACACAAGAGACAGAGTACAGTTTAGAAACAGAAAAAGGGACAGCACTTTATTGAGGGATACAGGCTGTTTATATAGGGTCCGGCAGCTCAGTCAGGAGCAGAAGTAAAAGGTAAAAGGTAAAGGCCCTCCCGTTGATCGTCGATTTACTCGAGCGGGCCCAGTAACGTCTCCATTGGAGACTTTGTTGTTACTGTGTCTGGCATATCGAATACTCTCGGTAGCTTGCCGGGCTCTCTGAGAGGGGCGGAGGAATCGGACTCGGGTCGGCCATGTTGGCCACTTGTAAGGTGAACGCCCTACGCACTGTGCTATAGCTCCAGCAGAAGTAGTATAACCATATATGGTAAGGTCAGCAACAAGAGCTTTACCTAACATTCAAGGTAAACATTTACACATCAAAGGGTCTTGTGACAAAAGGTGAGTCCTGAGCTTTACATTTGTATATCAAAGGACCTTATGGCAGTAGGTGTTTCCTGAGCTTTACATTTGTATATCAAAGGGTCTTAGGGAGTAGATGTATCCTGGAGGTTACTATAGATAAGGCCAAATAAGCTGTCACTCTGATGTTGCTTGCTATAGATCAGGCACTCACTGAGATCAGGAAGTCCTGGGAAACTGTCACCAATGTCTGTCCCAAACAGTTCTTAGCATGGGAACCACGGCCAGGGTCTATGAGAGGGCTCTTGGCTTCCCACAAGAGATTACTCCTGGTGGTACTCCAGGAACCCTGTTAAACCTGGTGCAAAGCAAATGTCCTGTCTGTTGTACCTCCTCTTTGAACCCTATTGGAAACAATTTAAATGAACATTCCTGTGTTTAAAAAGACAGGAAAGGATGGACGGGGCCCCTTGAATCAAATGACGGGAATATGGTTCAGCTCCCCACATCCCAGCAGGCTGTTCCATTTACCTATGGTTACTTACAAGGTTGGTCACGTTCCTGGACCCCCCCCCAAGTTCAATAATATTACAGAAAAAATTAATTGTATTTAGAATTAGCAAATTCCCCTCAATGTAGTAGTCACCAGAATGATAGAAAGGATTCAGATCTGCTTAAAGGACAAAAAAGGCTACAAGGTGACTGAAATCACTTGCTGCCCATTAGCCCCATTTTTAGGGTCGGAATATATGATTTTGGTGCAGCCTGGCAGTTCTCAGGACCTACTCCTGGCTTTGCACTTCGAGGTGCTCAGGGGACATTTGAAATTTGGAATTCTGAGGGTTGAACACTGTACTAACCTCTTGCCCCATGGTCTGGATTTAAAATTGTGCTTCTGAAACGGTTTTCCTTGTAGGCAAGAGTGCCCTGGTTTGGTGTTTTCAAGGGGTAGTGAGTTGACCAGACAGTTTTCTCTGATGTTTTTACCAGCCTCTGCTCCTCTTCCAGTGTCTGTCCAGCTCTCTGGGCTGCTGCTAGGTCAGTTCCTCTCTGCATCTCCAGGGCTGGCTCTGCAGTCACTGCTTTCAGCCCATCTTGATTATTTTCCCAATATACTCAGCATCCGGTGAATTGTACCAACCTTCCTGTTTTACCTTGAATCACCGCAGCTGAATTTTTTCTGATGGACTGTGTGTGAGAGCATTTGGTCATTGTTTGACTGACCAGTACAGGATCAGAGGCCTTCTTATCCCCAGCCCCCAACTGTCTGACCCACCACTCTTCACAGCCAACTCTCTACACCTTTATCCAGTCCATCTCCTTTGAAGCACAGATTAACCTGGGTGCGCGAAAAGGGTCTGTGCATCTGGAACATGGCCCTTTAAGGCTCAGGTTCAGGAAGAAGTAGAAGGGGCATCCCAGGCCAGAGACCTTCAGGTATTTTTTCTCTTCCCATTGTGGTTGCCTGATTAGGCCACCATTGGTCTGGTGGTATAGGAGGAAATGGCGGCCTTTCGTGGAAGGGGGGCTGTGAAGATCTATTTTTTTTTGTCAGAATGAGAGTGATGGTCTGTGAGCGCCCAGTGCCTCTCATTCTCTGCCCTGTAAGCGCCAGGGTCGTTCCAGCTTGGGGGGGGGGGGCTTTTGTGCTTGTTTTTCTCTCATTTCTTATATCAACCATTTCCTGAGGCATGAGGGATGCTTTACGGGAACCCAGAGGCTTTAGGGGTTGCAGAGTTTGCAGTGTGTGGGTGATAGTGGGGGTCCCCTTTGGCCACCATCACCTCCAGCTCCATGAATGGTCAGCAGCAGGTGGGCGTGGGGCTGAGCACAGAGGCTAAACTTGGGGCATGCGGGACATGCAGAGGGCAGGGCTTGGCGGTCCCGACCCTTACAGCATGGGACTTTGCTCTGCCCTGTTCCAGAGAATTTGGCCCTGGCATCACTCACTCATGTAGAACCTTCAGTTTCACTTCAAACGGCAGGAACCCAGCCCCCCTTTTGTTTTCTGGCCTTTGACTGTCATGATATGGCAGGGCCACTTGGTGGTTTGATCCCTGCTGGACGCTGGGATTTGCAAATGACACTTTTTCAGTATGATTGTTTTGTTTTGGCTTGTGTACCACATTCAGAGTTGCTCAGAGTCTATTTTTTTTCTTTTTGGGTCACACCTGGCAATGAAAAGGTGTTACTCCTGTCTCTGCACTCAGGAGTTACTCCTGACAGTGCTCACGGGACCCTATGGGATGCTGGGAATCAAACCAGGTAGTCCGCATGCAAGACAAACATCCTTCCTGCTGTGTTATCTCTCTAGCCCAACTCAGGGTTTGGAAACTGCCTCCTGGGTTTTCCTTGTAGATGAGTGTTCACTGCTCGCGTGTTGACAATCGTAGACCATTGAGTGGACAGTGTTCTCTGATGTTCTTACAAGCCTTTGCTCCTGTTCCAGCGTCTCTCCAGCTCTCTGGGCTGATACTAGGCCAATTTCTCTCTGCTCTTGTCCTGGCTTCAAGTCACTGCTTTCACCCTACCTTGATTGATGATTTCCTGGAGAAGGTCATTGTTCCGTGCCCTACTTGCTCCCTCTCTGTCTCTTTGACTTTGAATGAACCACCTTTGCTTTTTTCCTTATGGACTGTGAGTGAGAGCATTGGCTCGTTTCTGCCCAGTAGGACTTCTTACCTGTCACTAGCCCTCCACTGTGTGACCTGCCAGTACAGCAGCTGCCTCTCCACCCCTTAATATGAGCCCATCCCCCTGTTGCTGCAGATTCACCTTGGTGGGCATAATAGTTCTCTCCACATCTGCAGTCTGGCTCTTTAAGGCTGCTTGCGGAAACAGAAGTGACATCACAAGAAGCACTTCATGGTGCTTCTATTCCTGGAGACTGGGTCAATTTTATTGTTCACGTGGGTAAAGGACAGAGTAGGGCTCCTGTGAGAAAGTGGGGCTTTAAAGGCCAACTTTGTGGCAGAATGGGGACTATCTCCCATGAGCGTCTGGCAGTTCCCCGTGTCCACACTGAGCTGCGGGTCCTCGGCAGCTTGGGGGGGCACTTTTGCACCTGTTTTTCACTTGTTCCCTGATATCATGTGGTTCCTGAGGTGCGGTGGATCTTTGACGAGGTCAAGGGAGGAGGATGTGAGTGAGTGATCCCTGGGGGCTCCTGTGGCCACAATCGCCTCCAGCTCTGCAATGGAGCAGTGGTGGGTGGCTATGGGGCTGAGCAAGGGGGCTGTGGACCTTGGGGGTGAGGGTCCTGCCGAGGGCAGGGGCTTGGCCGTTCTGACCTCCAGCTGGCCTACGTTGGGACCTTGGCCCCAGATTCGCTGCAGTAAAATCTCCAGATTCACTTTGGGCAGAGTCACAGCTCCCGCAATTCCAAGAGACCCTGTTACTGTCCGGCTTTTTCACTGGCTTCCCTGGTATGATGGGGCGATCCGGAGCAGTGGATCCACAGGTGACAGGGGTTTTAGTTTCCTTTTGGGGCTATTTTTGGTGTGGAGAATGGGTGGCTCTGCATGCCCGAAGATACCCTGAGGGCTTACTCTGGCTCCTGACTCAAGTATTTTTCCTGGAGTCTCTGGGGGACATTGGGGATGTGTAGGGATGCAGAGGATTGACTGTTGTCAACAAGGCAAGCATCTCGCTAGCTTTACTGTCTGCCGGAACAGGAATTTCTGCTTCTTCACATCAAGTTGAAAAAGCCCTGTCTAGACCCCTGTTTATTGAGGTGAGTAATGGGGGTAAGGGGTGTGTGTGTGTGTGTGTGTGTGTGTGTGTGTGTGTGTGTGTGTAAAGTGGGTTTTTTTTTTAAGAGGAGAAGTGCTGGACCAGTGATAGAGCCACATTCTGGGGTATGGTTGTGGGGGCAGCCCTGCTGCCAACCTTCAGGGGGCGCTGATGCACGTGATCTGACCTCTGAGTCAGCCTCTGTCTGTGCCTGTGAGAGCCTTCTGTAGGACCCAGGGAGGAGTCCTCAGGCCAAGATAAGGCTGAGTTTTCCCCTTTGTAACCATGCCCAGAGCTTGTGTTGCGGAAGGCAGCACAGATGCCAACCCATTTTGCTTCTTCTTGGGAGACAGAAGCATTAAGCAGTGTCCCCCAGGTGGGTCTGTGAGCCAGTGCCCAAGGGTGTGGCTGGCCATGGCTGGGGATTGTGCTCCTCTCCAGTGCTCACTGCTCTAACTCCTCTTTCATGTCTCTGATCCTTGGGAAAATCAGAGGCAGGAGAAGTTGGTGACATGCCATCGGATACCCATCCCTAGGTGGGAGGAGAGTGACAAGGTGATGCAGTGACAGAAGTGCTCGGTCTTCTTGGGTCAAATTTCTCTGAGTTGTTTCAGGAAGGATCCTGCTTTGTGCCTCCTTGTCAGAGGACCCGATACTTTCTTTATGGAGGTTATGTTTATTTCAGTTGTGTTGTATTTGGCTTTTCAACCACACCCAGCTTAAAGAGTACTGAAGGATGACTCCTGACATATCTCAGGAACCATATGGGGTGCTGAGGGTGGAACACTTGCATCTGGATATTTTGTTTTATTTGGAGGGCTGCACCCAGTGATTCTGGGGATTATTCTTGGCCCTGCACTCTGGCATTGCACCTGGCAGTGCTTGGGGGACCATATGGGAAGATTGGGTTCACAGCCCGATCTTATGTTCTGTTACTCCATCCTGCTGCTTTATTTTCTTTCCTGTTTATTTTTGTGCCACATTGGAGGTGCCCAGGCCTTCTTGGCTCTGTGCTCTAGATTCCGACCTCATGCACATCATCGGTCCCCTAGGGTGTGCTGGCCCCGTTTTCGCCCTAGCAGCTATGGTGGCTTGTATCCCAGGACATGTGTTTCCCCTATTTTGTCCTCTCTGCTCTGGAGCTACTTGCTTGGTCGGTCACACAGTCCCGCATTCACCTGCTTTTCTGTTTGCAGTTATGGGAATACGCCGTCTTTTTGGGTCACACCTAGAAATGCTCAGAGATTACTCCTGGTGGTGCTCTGGGACCCTGTTAAAGGTACTGCAAGGATGGTGTGGATGATGGGATGAGGGATGCTGGGACTTGTGGTGGAGGATGGGCGCTGGTGGAGGGATGGTTCCTTGATCATTGTATAACTGAAATACAACCACAATAATTTGTAAGTCTATAACTGTACCTCATGGTGTTTCACTAATAAAAAAATTTAAAAAAATTAAAAAAGTAATCCACTAACTTTTTCATTAGACCATCAAAATAAACATTAGCAAGCTCAATGCTGTTAATAAGGAATAAAGAAAGTTTTTATCCTCTGCAAAAAAAAAAAGAGAATGCTTAATGACAAAACCTGGTTTGAGCTGGTTTTATATATTTCCTGCACAAAATATTTAACTGTTTTAACTAAAGAGCTATTTTCTTTCTTTGAATTTTCATTGGATTAGCCAAATAAGTATGGTGGATTAAACAAAGCATTTGTGTATTGGGATTTGGAATTGTGTTTGCTGATGAAGTAAACTTTCATATGCTTATTTACACAGAACTTTCTTGAGTAAAAACTTTTACTGATGTTTTTCAACATCTTAAACTCCTACTTATGATATGTGCCTGTGATGGTTTGTCTTTATGCTCCTGTAGACATTTACCGTTGCTCCAGGATTCACTTTTTCCTCTGTGTCTAAGTCCTGCCCTGCTCTCAAAGTCCTTATCAAATTCTCCTTCAGAGGGAAAAATCTCCTGATTGCCCCACTTGAGAATATTCTATCACCAACCTAATCTCTTCAAATTCTTACAACTGAACATTCCCTTATGGCAGTTACTATTTCTAGCTGGTCTGGGCATAAATAAATATGATTTTCATTATTCCTGTAAACCCTCTTAAGGTAGCACATGCAAGTGTTCTTTGATAAAAACTATTTTGATGACAAGCATGGAATTTGTAAAGAACATTGTAGATTTATGTCATGTCAGTACATAAGTTTTTAAAAAAGTTGTCTGGGGCAAGAGGCATTAAAATGATTCAAACAAAAATTTTAAATAATTTTTGTAATTAAATAACCTTTAATAACTTGTTATTGTTATGATTATGTAGATATAATTTATTAAGAACTAATCTGTATGGTCACACCTAAACTTTCTCATTCTCAGCATTCAACCTTCTCGGGGGTATATTATTATTATAAAAAATGTTTTCATGTTGTAAAATATGGAATATCTTTCCTGTCTTTTACTCATAAGACATCTTTTCTGCTTTGATTGTGAAAATAAAGTATTGTCCTATTCAAAAATAAATAAATAAATAAAGGAAATGCAAGCGAAATGTCTTCCCTGCTGTCCTGTCTCTTTGGCCCCCATTCGAATCAGTTTAAATGAACATTACTGTCCGTAGAAAGACGTTTGAAAGGATGGAAGTGGTTCCTTGATTCAAATGTCTGACAAATGTTGGGACTATGGGTCATTTACCCACATGCCAGCACTCCCCAGGCTCCCTACATCCAGCAGGCACTTCCATTTTCCTGTGATTACTCACAAGGTTGGTCAAGTTCCTGGATCCCACCTGTCAGTTCAATATTATCAGAAAAATAAAATAATAATTCTCTTTGGAATTAGCAAAGTTCCATTCAATCTCGTAGTCACCCCAATGATAAAAAAGGATTCAGATCTGTTTAAAGGCCATCAAAGGCTCCAAAGTGACCGGAATGGTTTGCTGCCTATTATCCTCCATTCTTAGGGTCGGAATATACTCTAGGTTTTTATGTGTACATACATGTACATAGATATAAATTTCATATATATGTAATTTATATGTTATACATTATGTATAATACAAATACTCCATATATTATATATATGTCAAAAAAACTGTCCTCCCGTTGTTCATCTATTTTGCTCGAGCGGGCCCAGTAATGTCTCCATTTTGAGACTTCTTGCTACTGTGATTGGCATATGGAATAGGCCACGGGTAGCTTGTCAGGCTTTGCTGTGCAGATGGAATACTCTGGGTAGCTTGACTAGCTCTCCGATAGGGGTGTAGGAATCGAACTTGGGTACACTATGTTGGCCGCTTGAAACGCAAACGCCCTACCCACTGTGCTTTCACTCTCTCTCTCCCTCCCTCTCTCTCTCTCTCTCTCTCTCTCTATATATATATATATATATATATATATATATATATATATATATGACAGACTGCTGAGTTCATCATGTCAACCAAGACCTTCCATGGTAACTCAATTCCAAAAGGCTGAATCTAAACGTTGGACATGGGAGTCTCCCGGTGGACAGTTCCACAATGAAATAGACCACTTCATATTCAATCGGTGGTTTTGCCTAACCGATGTTGCTGTTTTCCCAAAATTCCAAATGGTATTGGACCACCGTCTCCTTCGTGCAAAATTCTACCTCACAGAACGCGGAGAACAGAATGCAAAGTTTAAGAAGAGAACTCCCAAAACGACCACCAACTGGGAGCTCTTTGGCTCTGTTGCAGCAACATGGTAAGATACCATCATTGAAAACATTGATTAGGAATACAATCAAATGATTCAGCACCTCCATGATTAAACGAGGAATGCCAAGAGAGAGATAACCACAAAAAACCGCCTTTCTTCGAACACTCTTGAACTTATTCGCCAACATGGCTTGGCACATGCCTCAGGCAACCACAAGCAAATGTCCGAGGTGGCAAAAAATTGCAAAGAAGTCATCAAGGATGACCTCAAAGACAGGACATCAGCGGTGCTGGTAGATGCAGCAGAAGCCAGGAAAAGCATTTGTAATGCCGCCTGTCCTTCACCAAATACAAGACCAAGATGACTGCCCTCTGACATTCTGATGGATCTATCACATATTCCAGAAGGGCAGTGGAGAAGATTATTCATGATTTCTACTCAGATCTTTTTAATAACCACGTCCACTTGTCCACATATCACATCCCACATGAGGGATATATCGTTCCCAATGTTCTCCCTTCCGAAATTCAACATGCCATCTCATTGGTAAAGAAACAAAGAGCACCTGGCCCAGACAAGATCAGACCTGAACACCTGAAGAACTTACCATCAGTAGTCATCAATACACTGTCTCGGCTCTTCACACGCTACCTGTCTGAATGCAAGGTTCCATCCCAATGGAAAACCAGTGAGACTGTACTACTATACAAGACGGGAGACATCCACGACATTGGCAATTATCGCCCAATCTGCCTATTGTCTGTCATCTACAAACTGTTCACTCGAGTCATCCTGAATAGGATTAGCAGAACACTAGATAAAGGACAACCATGTGAACAAGCCAGGTTCAGAAAAGTATTCAGTACCATCGACAATATCCACAGGATTACTAAGCTCATTGAAGTTTCTCAGGAGTTCAAGATGTCGCTCTGTCTAACGTTCATTGATTTAAAGAAGGTCTTTGATTCTGTTGATACGGAAGCAGTCATAGAAGCCCTAGCCAATCAGGGCGTACAAACTCAAGAACTGGTTTGTTGGCCCTAGTAATAGTGTAGTGGGAAGTGCACTGCTTTGACCAGGGATGTAAACCAAGTTCTATACCTAACACCCAGTATGGTCCTCACAGCCCCACTTGGAGTGATCTATGAGCACTGTTTCATGTGACACTGCCCCAACAAATAAGCACAAATAAAAAAATACCCCAAACCTCATTGATCCTGACATTAATTCAATTAGATTCTATGTTTTCAATGGTCCCTGTGTTCTCAGCTTTGTGGAATGCAGCCTTGCCTTCATACATTCATCCCAAGCTCCATACTGAGCTACGACGAAACCCAGACTCGGGTGTATTTTTATTTGCTTGAAACTGGTGATTCCTTTTTCTGTATAGAAATTATTTCCACTTAATGTGTTCTTCTTTGAGTTGAGAAAAAAAATGGACACACGTTAATGACAACACTTCTCTCAATTTTGCATCAACTTCTTGCAAACATATTTGGTCATTCCAGGAAAAGCCATATATGTGTCGATAATTGTATTTGCATGTTGGAAATGTTAGCCATCAAACCTGCAGGATTCGACATTTTTGTTGACATCGAGACTCTCAAGAAATCAAGACGTAATTGGAATCCTCTTCTGCTGTTCTCCAGGGAAGCAATCAGCCTCAGTGGAATGCCTCTGATCCTGGGCACTGTGACACGATCAAGTGAGCAGTGGTGCCTGCATCACCGTGGGGATTCTAAGACAGGCAGGAAGTCTTCAGATGGGACAAGTCCCAGGGATGTTAGCAGCACGACACAATTTGAGTCAGCCGCCACACAAGTGTGATCATCTGAATATCCACACATGAGAGAAACTGTAGACATGTAAAGAATGCGGGGAGCCTTAGATCGATCTTCATACCGGATTATACATAGGAGAATTCATACAGGAGAGAAACACTATTCATCCAAGGAATATGGGGAAACCTCAATAATTAGTATGCATAGGAAAATTCATTTAGAGAAACCTTATTCATGTGAGGATAAGGAATGTATGAAGACCTTTATTTCCTTCACAGGGGGTTCTGTGCATAGGAAAATTCATGCAGGAGAGAAACCTTACTCATGTAAGGACTGTGGGAAGACCTTTACTTTGTACTCAGAAGTTACTAAGCACACTGAAGAGAATCCTCGCAAAGCAGTGCAGAGATGCGATCAAGGATGACCTCAAAGAGAGATGAGCAGAAGTGCTGGTAGATGCAGCAGAAGCCAGGAAAAGTATTCATAACGCCTGCCTGTCCTTCAGCAACTACAAGACCAAGATGACTGCCCTACGACGTCCTGATGGATATTTCACATATTCCAGAAGGGCAATGGAGAAGGTTATCCATAACTTCTACTCAAATCTCTTCGATAGCCATGTCCACCTGCCGACATACCAAATTTCACAGGATGAATATGTCGATCCCAATGTTCTCCCTTCCGAAATCCGACACGCCATTTTGTCAATAAAGAAACGAACAGCACCTCTCCCAGACAAGGTCAGACCTGAACACCTGAAGAACCTGCCGTCATTATTCATTAGTATACTGGCTTTGCTCTTCACACGCTACCTGTGTGAATGCAAGGTTCCGTCCCAATGGAAAACCAGCAGGACTGTACTACTGTACAAGAAGGGAGACATTCATGACATTGGCAACTACAGCCTGATCTGCCTGTTGTCTGTCATCTACAAGTTGTTCACTCGGGTCATCCTGAATAGGATTGGCAGAACACTAGATGACGAACAACCATGCAAGCAAGCCGGGTTCTGTACAGGATTCAACACCATTGACCATATCCAAATGATAACCAAGCTCATTGAGGTTTTCCGGGAGTTCAAGATGCCGCTCTGTCTAAGGTTCATTGGTTTAAAGAAGGCCCTTGATTCTGTTGAGATGGAAGCAGCCAATCCCTAGCCAATCAGGGCATTGAAACTCAATACATCAAGATCCTATGTGAGCTATATTACGGATTCACTACCAGGATCTCACCATTCTACAAAGAAGTAATCATTGTTGTCAAGAGAGAGGTTTGGCAGGGTGATACCATTTCACTGAAACTCTTCAGTGCCACCCTCAAGAACATCATGCGACTCGAATGGGAAGGAGTAGGAATGAAGATAGATGGTCGGTAAGTAGACTACCTCCGCTTTGCTGATGATATTGTTTAAGTAACACCAAACATTAGCCAAGTGGCAAAAATGCTGGTCAACTTTGACTGTGAGTGTGGAAAGGTCAGACTACAGCTTAATCTTATGAAGACAGTGTTTATGAGAAACAGTCTCATTCCGGATGCCCCATTCGCTCTAAACAGAACGTCCATCTTCGAATGCAACAGCTATGTGTACCTAGGTCAAGAAGTCAACATGACAAATGACCTGGTCCCCGAGCTGCACAGGAGGAAGAGAGCGGCTTGGAACGCCTTCAAGTGCGTCGAAGAAATAGCTAAGAGTACGAAGATCCTCTGGCTCCGGGCACATCTCTTTGATACCACTGTTCTTCATGCATTAACATACACCTCAGAGACCTGGGTCCTACGCAAACAGGATGAGAACGCTATTGGGGTATCCCAAAGAGGAATTGAAAGATCTATGCTTGGAATATCACGTTTCACTCAAATGAGAGAAAGAATCCGGAGTTCCGACCTCTGTAGATGATCAAGAATCAGGGATGCTGTCTCGTTTGCCAAGGTGTCAAAATCAGATGTGCTGGTCACGTAATGAGATTTAGAGACGACTGCTGGACTAGAGCTGTTACCTACTGGATTCCACAGGATGTCAAAAGACCGCGTGGCCGCCCATCTACCAGATGGTCAGACTTCTTCATCAAGATCATGAATGATAGATTTGAGGCTCTTCGTGTTCTTAGAGCGAACAGACACCATTGGTCTACACTAGCACCTGACCCACTATGAAATATTCTTTCGCTTTTATGTTAGAAAGTCATTGAGTGAGCCCATAATAAAGCTAGTTTGTGCTGAAATTATAGTATAGTGGGGAGGGTGCTTGCCTTGCACTGGGTATGATTAGCAGTATGCTATATGAAACCAGATATCCCTGGATCTAGTCAAATAGAAAAGCCAAAAGGCTAGTGTGTGATTGCCACGCTCCTCCCAGCGATATTCCCAATGGATCTCCCCTTTACTCTGGGCCTGTTTGGACTGTGAGAACCACAGAGATGTCATCCACCTGCTCGGTCTGTTCACCCAGGTGTCATTCGAATAATTCTTCCCTGACTTGCTGTGATTTATTTCAGAACCCAAACCACAGCTTCAGGATTTGGCATAGCTGCAATCTGACTTGGGAATAGGGTCACTGAATATGTGTGAGCTGGGAAGATTCACACATTCAAAAATGAATATCATTATACAGAGTGGGATAGCTCAGTGGAGCAAACATGTGACTTGAGAGGTGTGGGGTCCGGGCTCTCTCCCTGCCATTACATCTCTGATCTCTGGACACTGCAAGGAGGAAACCCAGAGTCTTACCCTGGGAATAAAAGACACTTATCCTTACTGGGTACTGAAACTGAAAAAAAATCTATTATTTTTCATATCAATAAAGTACTTTAATTTTTTTCTTCTATTGAAAGCAATCACAAGTGGTACCTAGCATGGTACCAATCTAGTTGTTACTTTTGGATCATGACAAAATTTGTCCATGACCATGCTCTTAACTTATATGGTTCTTTGGTCTAGCCCATTTTGATGCCAGGGTACCTCACAGCTAGCCCTGGGTCCATCCAGTCCCTCATTGTGACACTGCTTTTGGGGTGCTAGGAGGCTTAGAATAAGAAAGCAGATGCCCAGGTATGAAGCATTATTTGGAGTCAATTAACTCCCAAGTTACAGAGTATTAACTATCTTCCTATGTGTATACAAAAAGGACATTGCTCTAAATTAACTATGCAAAGGACATAAGGAGAAAAGAAAAGAGGTTTTTTCACTCATATTTCTGAGGATTCAGACCTTACAAATTAACAGAGTCTGATTAGGAGAAAAAGGTGACAGGCCAGTTGGAAAGAAAATCACAGAGAAGGAAGTTACAGAGAAACACAGAAGAATGGGAGTACCTCAGGAGCACTGTGGTAAACCTAAGCTCCCTGTGGCAAGGGAGGAAGGACGTACCAATGTTAAACCTAAAATGTTTAGAACTATATTTCCATCAGAATAGTGTAGTAGTTGGGCTGGAGAGATATCACTGTTGGTTGGGCGTTTGCCTTGCACGTGGCCCTTGAGGCTCCTCCAAGTTCGATTCCTCCGCCCCTCTTGGAGAGCCTGGGAAGCTACTGAGAGTATCTCGCCTTCACGGCAAAGCGTGGCAAGCTCCCCATGGTGTATTAGATATGCCAAGCACAGTAACAACAAGTCGCACGATGGGGACATTATTGTGCCTGCTTGAGAAAAATCTATGAACAATGGGAGGACAGTGTTGTAGTGGGAAGATAGTGGAAGTTGAAGATAGGGGAGGTTGTGCTGCGTCCAGCCTTCTACACCATCCCAGACCTGACTCTCGGAACCAGAGAGAAGATCGCCAGCACTAGCAGGTCCTTTGAAGGCCCTTCACAGACATCCCAGGGACTTCAAATGTTGGGTCCCCACACCATCAAATCTCAAATGAACTCCAAAATTTGGAGTGTTTGTTCACACCAGCTTGCAGGCTGTTCTGCTAGGCAAAGCAGCAGCCTCCCAAGAGAAGCACAGTCGGTTGGTTAGAAAAAAGCACATCCTGATGCTCCTATCCTTTTCATAAGCAGCCACAAAATTAAATTCACCAGACCCACATCCTGGTACCCCGTAAATTTATATAAGCATAGTGAGGCAAGCATAGTTACTGAAACAAAGAAAAGCGAATACACAAAAAAATCAGCTATTGATGTTTACCATCTCACTTTGGGGGGACCCTAACCTATTGTGCCTATTTGCACTCTGTGACGTTCTGGCACTCTAGTGGAATGGTTACAAGAAGTTGAGTATGTTTATGGAATAACTCCGCTGAAAAGTAAACTTGTAAACTAAATAAATTTCATATTCTTACTGTAACAAGCAACAAATCATCATAGCCAAGCAATAGATCAATAGATCAACATGTCTGAAAAGGAGGCTTTCTCCTGCACAACTACTGTACAGTTATTCTTGCTCACTGGTTCAAATTTTGAAAGAATTATAGCTTAATAAATCATCAAGTACTAAAATATCAAAAGACTATTTAGCTGCTCAGCAGTTAAGGGACTTTCTGTTCATATGCCTGATCCATTTAGAATCACTTCTATGTAGACTTTGAGCACTGTCTGAAGAGTTGCTGCATATAGCTCTCGAGGAATAACTTAAGAGGTCCCTTTGCTCTGAACACAAATACAGACACAGGAATTTTTGCGTACACAAACGTCTTCCCAGTCATCACCAGTCCCTGAGTCCCCTTCTGGGCTACCCCTGACCCCTTTCTGAGCCATGTGTTTCACTTAGTTTCCAGCTCTCTTCAATCATTGTGAAAATAAACAGTTGAAGCTACTCAAGACCTGGACTTTCAGTGCGGTACAAATGAACCTGGGGACTCAGAGAGATGGTCTGCGTGGCTGTTCGCAAAGTATCTTTGTGAATTTTAGTACCTTCGTCAAAACAAAGACTTCTGATCGACATGCAATTTGTCCAGTCCGTCACTCTCCATCTATTCCAGACCTAGCAAACATCAGATGTCCCGATCACTTGATCCTATTCCAGAGACGGGCAAAAATAAACCTTTCTGACCAGGAAAGTACCTTGTCAGGAATATTTGAAGCCTGGCCCTTTAAGGCTTTGGGCGCAGGCTGATGACATCACATAATCGGGACCCTCTTTACCTGCGCATCTTGGAAGTTGGGGCGGAAGTGCCGGCGGGCCGGCTTAGGTGTGGAAGGTGTGGAAGGTGAGGAGCGGGTGAGGGGGCACCCAGGGGGGCTGGGGGGTCGGGGAAGGTCGGTTTCCCGCCAGCTGCCCGAGGGGTTGCTCTGAGCGCCTGAACCTCCGCGGTCTCCGCCTTGTGGGCGGCGGGGTCGCTCCGGGGCGGTGGCCCGGGGTGGCGGCCCCTCACCCGGGACACACCGAGCTCTGCTGCCGAAAACTTTGTTTATAAATTGATTTTGAGGGAGAAATGCTCCTTGTTTCTGAGGAGAACTTACTTAGAACGATGCATAAGGGGGGAACGCGGCCGGCTGGGTTCGATCCCGGCACCCCACAGCGTCCCAGGACCAGCCTGGAGTGAGCCCAGAGCCGGGGGCCAGTGATGGGGTGGGAGGGGGGACGGGCAGGGCACATTTATGTGCTGATGGCTCAAAAGCATTTGGCAGAGCCTTTTTTGTTTGTTTGTTTGCTTTTTGAGTCACACCCGGCAATGCACAGGGGTTTCTCCTGGCTCTGCGCTCAGGAATTACCCCTGGTGGTGCTCGGGCGACCATACTGGTTGCTGGGAATCCGGGTTGGCCGCGTGCAAGGCAAACACCCTACCTTCTGTGCTATTGCTTTAGCCCCCCCCTTGCCAGAGCCTTTGATAATTCACTTGTTCCTTGTGCATTCAGTGGGTTCTGGGAGTACAGGGAGGTGGGAATCTTCTTATTTTGCTCTTTGGGTCACAACCAGCGATGCACGTGGGTTACTCCTGGCTCTCCATTCAGCAAGCACTCCTGGTGGTACCAGGAACCGTACGGGATGCCCAGAATTTGCTGCCCTTGAAACAAATGCTCTTTTGTCTATGCTGTCACTCAGGCCCCAGCGTGCAGAGATTTAAGACAACTCAGGGCTGGGAGGAGCGGGATCGGCAGGGGGTGCCTCAGGGCTGTGCTATGCCACAGCGGGCCTTGCAGGCAAGTGTGCAATCTTAGCAGGAAGTAGCTCGGAGACTTCTAGAATATGCTCTAAACCCTCTAGTAATGTAATTTAGAATCAGTATTGGCCACACGCCTTTATTCATTTAAATGAACTAATTATTTAGAATGGAGGAGTAGAACTGCGAGACTCAGTTACTTCTCCTGCCTCTGCCTTCAGGGATCACTCCTGCTGGGTTCAGGGAACCTTATTGCGATGCCAGGATTCAAACTTCGTTTGGCCGAGTGCAAGACAAGCACCTCACCTACTGTACTACCCTCTCCAATCCCTTTACAAAGAAATGTTTTTATAATTTATTTTATTGTACTTTTTTGGGCCACAGCACGACTCGTTGCTCAGAGCTTACTCTTGGTTCTCAACTCAGGCATCATTTTTAAAAGTGCTGGGGTGGGTGAGCATATGCACTGTTGCATATTGACCCCGGTTTAGCTGCTTGAAAGAAAAGCACCCTGTCATCTTACTATCTTTGCTAACCCTGTTTGATTATATTTCCTCAGAAAAAAGAATTTCTGCCTCACTTGTCATGATTCCAAGCATCCCTCACTGTTCACCTCTCCCAGACCAGGGGTGTACCCTGCTGTTGAACTGAGTACTTGCAGAAAGGGATTTTCCAGGGACCAGCTGCAATAGGTTTTAAATGTCTCACTCTTAGGGGCCGGTCAGTAGCATAGTCAGGAGGGCGTTTGTCTTTCTTGCAGTGACCAAGCTTATCCTCGACTCGCCAGAGGGTCCCCTGAGCATCACTAGTTATGGCCGCAACCCTCCCACTCCAGAATTTGTCTTGACACGTGAGCATTCTTTGAAATTCTTTTTCTGGTGTTGGGGTTTTTGTCCTGTCTTCCCCCCCGCTGTTTGCTACATACTTGGAGATAGTCAGAGTCTGTCCCCCGATCTTTGTGTGTCTGGGATACAGGGGGAGCCATGCCATGTCCCCCAAAGGTAAAGCAGGTGCTTTGCCCGCTGAGCTCCTCTCCCTGGGTCTATCTCACTACTTGGGGAGCAGATGAGGTGAAATTTGGGACCATACCTGGCAGTGCTTGAGGTCTGTGCCCTGCCAGGGGACTAGTGGATAAGGGGTACCAGGGAAGGCCCTCTGGGCTTTCAGTTGGCCAGGTCTACTTCATTCTGCTGTGTTTCCTCATGCCCCTCTTTTCATACCTTAATTGGAAATTCTTAGATATGAACATGCTTGAGTCCTTTGAACAAGAGGCTGTTAGGAGGAAAGGAAGCAGTTGGAGGCTCTGAGCGAAATTATCACTTAATCACTTAATCACTTAACTTCCCGTTAGTCGTCGATTTGCTCGAGCGGGCGCCAGTAACGTCTCCATTTGTCCCTGTCGCGTGCTAGTGTAGCCCAATGGCATCTCTTCGCTCCGGGAACATGGAGGGCCTCAAACCGATCGTTCATGATCTTGACAAAGAAGTCTGACCATCTGGTAGGTGGGCGGCCACGCGGTCTCTTGACATCCCGTGGAATCCAATCAGTAACAGCTCTAGTCCAACGGTCGTCTTTAAATCTCATTACGTGACCAGCCCATCTGATTTTCGACACCTTGGCATATGAGACAGCGTCCCTGATCCTTGATTGTCGACGGATGTCAGAACACCGGATTCGTTCTCTCATTTGAGTGAAACGTGTTATTCCAAGCATAGCTCTTTCTATTCTTCTTTGGGAGACCTGAATGGCGTTCTCATCTTGTTTGCGTAGGGCCCAGGTCTCTGAGGCATATGTTAATGCAGGAAGAACAGTGGAATCAAAGAGATGTGCCCAGAGCCGGAGGTTCTTCATCCTCTTAGCTATTTCTTCGACGTTCTTGAAGGCGTTCCAAGCCACTCTCTTCCTCCTGCGCAGCTCGGGTGCCAGGTCATTTGTCATGTTGACCTCTCGACCTAGGTACACATAGCTGTTGCATTCGGAGATGGTCGTTCCATTGAGAGCGAATGGGGCGTCAGGAACAAGGCTGTTTCTCATAAACATTGTCTTCGTAAGATTCAGCTGTAGTCCTACCTTTCCACACTCACGGTCAAAGTCGGCCAGCATTTGTGCCGCTTGGCTGATGTTTGGTGTTCTTAAAACAATGTCATCAGCAAAGCGGAGGTGGTGTAGTTGCCGACCATCTATCTTCACTCCCATTCCTTCCCATTCCAGTCATCGCATGATGTTCTCGAGGGTGGCACTGAAGAGTTTCAGTGAAATGGTATCACCCTGCCGCACCCCTCTCTTGACATCAACGATCACTTCTTTGTAGAATGGTGAGATCCTGGTAGTGAATCCGCAATACAGCTCACGGAGGATCCTGATGTATTGGGCTTGAATGCCCTGATTGGCTAGGGCTTCAATGACCGCTTCGTCTCAACAGAATCAAAGGCCTTCTTTAAATCAATGAACGTTAAGCAGAGCGGCATCTTGAACTCCGAGAAACCTCAATGAGCTTGGTTACCGTGTGGATATGGTCGATGGTGCTGAATCCTTTGCGGAACCCTGCTTGCTCGCATGGTTGTCCTTCATCTAGTGTTCTGCCAATCCTATTCAGGATGACTCGAGTGAACAGCTTGTAGATGACAGACAATAGGCAGATCGGGCGATAGTTGCCAATGTCATGGATGTCTCCCTTCTTGAACAGTAGTACGGTCCTGCTGGTTTTCCATTGGGACGGAACCTTGCATTCAGACAGGTAGCGAGTGAAGAGCCGAGCCAGTGTATTGATGAGTACTGATGGCAGGTTCTTCAGGTGTTCAGGTCTGACCTTGTCTGGGCCGGGTGCTGTTTGCTTCTTTACCAAGGAAATGGCGTGTCGGATTTCGGAAAGGAGAACGTTAGGAACGACATACCCATCCTGTGGAATTTGGTATGTCGGCAAGTGGACATGGCTATCGAAGAGATTTGAGTAGAAGTCATGGATAATCTTCTCCATTGCCGTTCTGGAGGATGTGATGGATCCATCAGGACGTCGGAGGGCAGTCATCTTGGTCTTATAGTTGGCGAAGGACAGGCGGGCGTTACGAATACTTTTCCCGGCTTCTGCCGCATCTATCAGTACTTCTGCTCTTCTCTCTTTGAGGTCTTCCTTGATCGCATCTCTGCACTGCTTTGCAAGCTCGGACGTTAGCTTGCGGTTGCCTGAGGCATGTGCCAAACCACGCTGGCGAATTAGCTCAAGAGTTTTCGAAGATAGGCGACTTTTTGTGGCTATCTCTCTCTTGGCGTTCCTCGCACATTCATGGAGGTGCTGAACCAGTCGATCGTATTCCTCGTCAATGTTGTCAACAATGGCATCTTCCCATGTTGCCGCAATAGTACCAAAGAGTTCCCAGTTGGTGGTCATTCTGGGAGTTCTCTTTTTGAACTTTGCAGCCCTTTCTCCCCGCTCTGTGAAGTAGAATTTTGCATGAAGGAGACGGTGGTCCGATCCCGTTCGAAATTTTGGAACAACAGCGACATCAGTCAGGCAAAACCGTCGATTGAATATGATGTGGTCTATTTCGTTGTGGAATCATCCACCGGGAGACTCCCATGTCCATCGTTTAGATTCTGCCTTCTGGAACTGTGAGTTACCATGAATGGTCTTGGTCGACATGATGAACTCAGACAGTCTCTCACCCTGTTCATTCCATTCTAGGCCATGGGTCCCGATGTGAAGTTCTTCAGCTGATCTTCTCGGTCCTATCTTGGCATTAAAATCACCCACAATGATCTTGTAGAAGGTGTGGTCTTCTTTATAGAACTTCTCTAGCTCCATGTAGAACTTCTCAATTTCTCTTTCATCATAATGAGATGTTGGTGCGTAGACAACGAAGATAGAAACTGCAGGCAGTGAGCCACATCTATTCAAATGTAAACGTCCGATTCGGGTTGTTAGGCATTCGAATGAATCAATGCTCTTGGCCAAGTTTGTGTTGACAAGGACACCGATGCCTCCAACACCTCTTTTATCGCATGTTCCGAGGAACAGTTCTTCTCCAGTGTCGAAAACAGCATGGTGAGATTCGTGCCTTCTTGTCTCGGTCAGACCAATGATGTCGTACTTGATCATTCGCGCTTGTACCATCAGGTCCTCGATGGATGCATCTGAAATTATAGACTTTAAAATTTCATTTGTGATAAGTGCAATTTTTCTTTTTTTTTCCCACTTTTTGGGTCACACTGGCAATGCTCAGGGATTACTTCTGGCTCTGCACTCAGCCTCTGCAGTCAGGAATCACTCCTGGCGGGGCTCAGGGAACCATATGGGATGCCAGGGACCAAACCCAGGTCAGCCGTGTGCAACTCAAATGCCCTGCCCGCTGTACTGTCACTCTAGCCCCAAGTGTAATTTTTCATCCCCTTTTTCTTTTATAAAATCACGTACCCATAGGAGTAAAATCATATAGTCTGAAAACCTGACCGGTATGCTCTGAGCACTTCTGAGTGCGGTCCCAAAACAAAACAAAAAACCCATAGGACTGACCCTTGCAAATATATTACTTGATTTCACACCTTTGCTGTTGACAGATAAATTGCTCATTGTCTTTATTTGGGCAGGAGGGGGATTGGCTGTGCAGGCTTTTGCTCTGGGATCACTTCTTGGTGATGCAGGGTATGAAGTTGAGTCTGCCGCATACATGACAAGTGCCCTGCCATAAACTGTGTTCTCTTTCTGACCCCTGCACACCTTTGAAATTGCAGTTTGTTCTTCTGGCTCAGCTGTGCACCGGGAGGCCTCAGGTGCCAGCAGCCCTGCCTGGACGTCTACTAGCTGGGCCTCATCCCTGTTTCATGTCTGTATCCTTCTCATAAGGTTCACAGTACTTACATAGACTTTGAATTCCTAGGGTCAGTGATAGGCCAGGAGTGCAGGCCCTGGCCTTGCAAGCAGCCTGTCACACGGTACAATCTCCTACACAACACAGGATTTCTCAGGTACCACCTGGGTGAGCCCAAAGATCTGCCACCTGTGGCTCCAAAACCCAACTCTGACCTGCATTCTCCAAAACTGGCTGATGGAGGTTGACTCATAAACAAAAACTTTTTTTTCTGGCCATACCCTGTGGTTGCTGCTTTTGATACCCAGTGTGGTGCCAGGGACTGAACACAGGTCAGCTGTATACAAGGCCTATTCCCTACCAGACTATAGTTCTGACACCTAAATTTAGTTTTGGTTGGCCACGCCTAGTGGAGTTTACCCCTGGCTCTGTTGTCATTGATCGCTCTAGGTTTGGGGATCTGTGGGGTGATGGGGATTCAACCCTTGTCAGCTTTGTGCCAGACAAGCACCTCCTGATCTGTGCTATCTCTGTAGCCATCAT
Organism: Sorex fumeus; assembly: GCF_029834395.1. Lineage (NCBI taxonomy): Eukaryota > Metazoa > Chordata > Mammalia > Eulipotyphla > Soricidae > Sorex > Sorex fumeus. The sequence goes on from NW_026606191.1 coordinate 2,456,676, forward strand.
AAAAATGCTTTTATGCTGGGAAAAGTCCAGAAAGTTGTGTTCTTTTTACCGGTTAACTACACAATTCACTTTTTACTTGTGTGTTTTTGTTTTGGGGCCACAGCCAGCAGTGCTCTGGGTACTGGACTAACCTGACTCTGCATTCAGGAGTCACTCCAGGTGGGCTTGGGGGATCCTATGGGATGTTTGGGATTAAACCAGAGTCAGCTGCCTTCAAGGCAAGTGCCCTCCCCAATATGCTGTTGCTCTGGCCCGGGGCCTAATTCTTCTCTGTTGCACTATATGTTTAGATATCAAAACATTTTCAGTTCAAGTGGAACTACGGCCCGTGAGATTAGGAGAGCAGGTCAGGTGCTTGCCTTGCCCTCCCTGAGAGCAATTTCAGACTCCAAAGCAGAAACTTCTGGTCAGGAATCTGGGGTTTGTGCAACACTCTCATGCTCACAGACCTTTGCGTGGAGCTTCCTGCTGATTATCGGGAATTATAGGTGGGAGAAGATGATGTTTTCCTGTCTGACACACCGTCCACAGGGAGAAGGAAAGTGATAAGATTATATGATGCAGTGACAGGAGTGCATAGGCCTTCAGAGCTGACTGTCTCTAGAGTTTTTTCAGGAGGGAGCACTGGATCTACTGTTTTTGAGGCTGCTTTTGTCCTTGTTTATTTGTTTTCTTGTATTTGGGTTTGAATCATACTCCACTGAGGAGTACTCCAAGCTCACTGCTCAAGTTATACTTCTGCCAGGACTCGTACTCTGGTACCGCAGATCCAAGACTGACTTCTTTGACTTTGTTCTATTTGGGAAGGTTGGGGACCACACCTAGTGATTCTTGGGATTTCTCCTTGCTCTGTGCTCCAGCATTGCCCCTGACAGTGCTTGGGGGACCATGTGGAACGCCAGGATCACCCAACCCTATCCACTCTTCATTCAGATTTATTTTTGTGCCACGGTGGAGGTGCTTAGTACTTCCTCTTGCTCTCTGCTCTGAATTCACCCCTAAAGGGCATAAGAGCACCCAGGCCACATGGCCCCATATGTGCCCTATCAGCTACAGTGACTCAGGAACCCGGGGATGTGTTTCTTCTGTTTTGTCCTTCCCGCTCTGGAGAGCCTCACCTGCTCAGCACCGCAGTCTCATGTTCACTCGCTGCTTTGTGTGCCGTTTTGGGCATGTGCCAGTACCAGGGAGATGGAGCAGAGGATCTTTGGGGATGGCAGAAATGTTGGGGGTCAGGTCACTTTTGCCTGCTTTGAGAGGAATTTGGGGCAGCCCTGAACTTGGGTTCAGAGTCCTCTAGGCACAAATGTCCACACACAACTCCGAGTTGCTCACTGGACATTGAGTGTCCCCCTCTCATCCCTAGTCATTATGGGCCCTCGGGGTCGAGTTTTTTGTATTCAGTATTTTGGTCCAAGCCCATCATTGCTTCTTTAATTTTTTTTAAATTTTACATTATTTTTATAAAGTAATTCACAATATTTGATTACATTTAATATTCGAGCCCCAATCCCACCACCATTACACCTTCCCACCACGATATTTTGGATGTTTCCATCCTGTACCCCAATCCCTGCTCCAAAGCAGAACTGAAATAATTTATTTTGTATTTTTTCTTTTGAATAAACCACTGAAAATGCTCCAAAAACTTTTGTTAGAGGAGAGTGTGTAAAGATTGTTGCACTTCACCCAGAGGCCATTAAGCCTTTTTATAAGCGATTACTAGGGAACCGAGCCAGCAATCCCAGGCTGATCTTGCCTTGTTTTGTTTTGGAGGGTGCTGATGGGGACGGGCCATACCCAGTGATTCTCGGGTTACTCCTGATTGTACACCCTTGCATTGCACCTGGCCGGACCTGGGAGGACATATGCGACGTTGGGGATTACCAACCCTACCCACTGTCCTGTTACTCCAGCCTGCTGTTTTGTTTTCTTTCGTATTTTTTGTGCTGTAGTGGAGTGCTTAGGATGTCCTCTTGGCTCTGTGCTGCAGATTCACCCCTGACAGGCATCAGGACCACCAGGGTGTGGTAGCCTTGTACGCACCCTGGCAGGTGCCATGATTCAGACACAAGTGACATGTTTCCGAGATTTTTTCCTTGATCTGGGGTGCCTTGCCTATTCAGTGACACAGGCTGTGCGTGGATATTCTGTTCATGCCCTTTCAGTAATTTGACCCATTATGTCAGGGACACACGGGGTTCTCTTGTTACCTTTTTCTTGTCACCAATCCATGTCTCTGTCTCTGGGAGAAGAGCATTCCAGGTTGAAGCCTGCGGCCATCTCCTGGTGGGAAGGAGGAGCCCTGAGGACTGACAGTTGAGGAAGAATAACACCAGAGTCGAGAGAAAATCAAAAGGTCATTTCATGATGGACTGTCCAAGGTAGTGAAAGGCAAGAGAGCACGGCACAGATGACTGGATCCAGGTGCCCGAGGCCCCAGGGGTCAGCAGCACATTTCACATGAGCTCAGGGCACCCACACACTGCCCAGCGCCCGAGTCAGTGAGGGTCCCTGACATTCACCTGCACACACGGCTCTCCTTTCTGGCCTCTGGGGAGTCAGTCATGGAATGACCCTCTGATTTGCTTTCTTAACACTGTCATTATTCTACCTTAAAAAAAAAACTAAAAATGAAATAGGGGCTGTAGAGATAGCACAGCGTATAGGGCGTTTGTCTTGCATGTGGCCGACTCAGGTTTGATTCCCAGCATCCCATATGGTCCCCTAAGCACCGCCAGGAGTAACTCCTGACTGCATGAACCAGGAGTAACACCTGGGCATTCCAGGTGTGACCCAAAAAGCAAAAAAAAAAAAAATAGTTAAAAAAGAGCACTTCTCACTTCACTAATATTAGAGGGGGGAAAAATCCTGAAACTTTTTGTTTTGGGAAGTAGTAAAAATCCCAATAATCTAGTACTCATATGATACTATAAATCATTTACGTTGTTGAAAAGGCTAAGTAAGGCCTTTTTACCAGGAAAGTTTGCTAACTGTAAGCTTAGTATATACCTGCATTCTAGGATGGGTCCTTATGCTTTTTCAGTAATATTTTTGATTTTGGAAGCACACATGACACTTCTGGTGGTGCTCAGGCAACCATTTGGGGTGCCAGGGATGGAACTCAAGTTGACCAAGTTCAGTGCAAGTGTTAACTCTCTGTACTGGTCACGACTGGTCCATACTCTGGGTTTAAAATGTATTTCTGAAGCCCCCCATTGAACTTTCCTTGCCAGTGACTTTCCATTGCTCGTGTGTTGTCAGGGGTACAGAATTAACACAGAAAGTGCTCTCAGATGTCCTTCACAGACTTTCTTCCTCTTCGAGGTTCTGTCCAGTTCTCAGGTGGCTGCTCTCTGTCTGGGTTGTGCCAGTTCCTCTTCAGGGCTCGCTTTTACCCCCATCTTGATTTGTTACTTTCCTGGTAAACTCACTGTCCTGTGCCCCACCCACTCCCTACCTGCCTGTTTTACCCGGATCAACCCTGTTTTAGTTTTCCTGATGGCCTTGTGTGTGAGAACATTGACTCTACACTTGACTGACCAATAAAGCATCAGGGGACTTCTTACCCGAGCTCCCACGCTGACCAACTACTCCAGCAGCTGCCTCTCCACACTCCCTTATGCAGATCCATCCCCCTCAAGCCACTGATTCACCTGGGTGGGGATACTGGTTCTCTGCACATCTGGAGTTTGGCCCTTTAAGGCTGTTTGCAGCACCGGAAGTGACATCACAGTGAGGCCTTCCTGGTGCTTCTCTTCCTGGAAACGGGGTCAGAGAGTCCTTGTTCATGTGGGTGAACTACAAAGTGTGGTCCCAGTGAGGAAGGGGACTTTGAAGGCTGATTTTGTCTTGTTGAAGGACGGGGGTTGCCTCCCTGACCGCCCCGTGCCTCCCCATCTTCACGCTGTGAGTCACGGGACCACGCCTGCTCAAGGGGCCTCTCGTGCTTGTTTTTCTTGTGTTCCCCGATATCCAGTGGTTCAATGGTATGATGGAGTCTTTTGGGGTGCGCGGAGATTTGAGAGGTTTGTGGGGACTCTAGTGGGATGTGGGGGTGCCGGGTGTGAGTGCGTGACCCAGGGGGGCCGCTGCAGCCACGATCACCTTAAGCTCCGCATTGGGGCAGCCGCAGGTGGACGCGAGGTTGAGTGCAGGGGCTGCGGGCTTTGGGGTGCAGGACCTGCAGAGGATGGGGTCTTGGCCATCCCGACCCGCCCGGCTAAGCCATGTTGGGACCTTGCCCAAATTTCGCTGCTGTAGAGTCTCCAGATTCACTTTGAAGGGCAGAGCCTTCCCCCCCCCCCCCCCGTGTGGCTGGTCGTAAATTGGGGATTTTGCTCCTGTCCAGTGCTCACAATTCTGACTTATCCTCCAGGTCTCTGATCCTCTGGAAAAACAGGCAGGAGAAGATGGTGAGGTGCCATCGGACACACCGACGCCAGGTAGGAGTGACAAAATGAGGTGATGCAGTGAGAGGAGCGTCAGGCTTCCCGAGCTGTCTGTCTCTGATTGCTAAGGAAGGATCCTGCTGACTTGTGAGAGCACCTGGCTCTGCAGTATGAGGCCACATTTGTGTCAGTTTCGTTGTATTTGGCTTTTGGACCACAACAGCTCAAAGATTACTAGTGCTCAAGGATGACTCCTGACATGTCTTAAGGACCATGTGAGGTTCTGGGCATCAAAGGCTGGTGTCTGGGTATTTTGTTTTGTTTTCAGAGCCACATGCAGTGATTCTGGGGGATTGTACTCTTGGCTCTGCACTCTGGCATTGTACCTGGCACTGCTTAGGGGACCCTATGGGATGGCGGGTAACACCAGCCCTACCCACTATCCCCACCCCACTGTCCTGTTACACAGTCATGCTGCTTTGTTTCTTTTCGTATTTTATTTGTGTGCCACAGGGGAGATGCTCAGGGTTTCCTCTTGGCTCTGTGCTCCGGTTATCCACCCACCTGATGTGTATCATGGGTCCCCGGGTGTGCTGGCCCTGTTTATGCTCTGGCAGCTAGAGTAACTCAGGCCCCAGGATATGTGTTTCCACTATTTTGTCCTTCTCCTCTGGAGAGCTTCTCCTGCTCTATCACACAGTCCAGCATTCATTGGCTGCTCTGTTTGCAGTTCTGGGCATGTGCTGGTCCAAGGGAGACAGAGAAAAGGATCACTGGGGCCAACAGAGCTGTTGGGCTTAAGACACTTTGAGAGGCATTTGGGGTGTCCCTGAACCACGATAGGATTCCTACAGGCTCATATGTGCATGCACAGCTTTCAGTCGGTAGCTGGACATTGAGTGTCCCCTTCTCCCTAGAGCATGGACTGTGGGATGCAGGGGGCGTATGTTTAGTGTTTGAGCTGAAAGCAGAGTCATTCATTTGGTTACAATGATTGTGTGCTCAGTTTTTACTCTCGGCAGTGCTCATAGGAGCAGTGGTTGAATTCCCTGGGGTCAGGAGCAAGTCTGCCACCTTCAGGAACCTTCTAGTAGAGCATCCTCATATTTTCATCGATGCAGCTGTCTTAGAGAGAAGTTGGGACCCGTCTGCCAGGAGTTCAGGTGGAAGCTGGTTCCTCCCGAGGGGACAGACCCTGTGCCCCTCTAGGGCTCTGGGGTCCTGGCTTCACAGCCCAGGGAACAGCGTGGGGACAGATCCTGACTCCTGCCCCTCTTTGTATGTCGGCTCAGGACACGGTGACCTTCCCCGACATGGCCGTGAGCTTCACCCCAGAGGAGTGGACATGCCTGGATACCTCTCAGAGAAAGCTCTACGGGGACGTGATGCTGGAGACCTACCAGCACCTGTCGGCCATTGGTGAGAGCCGTGCGGGGCCAACCTTGTCTGGACAGACCTGTGTGGGCTCCATGTGCCAGGCCGTGACTGTGTGTCCAACAGTAGCTGTGAATGTCCTGGTGAGGACAGCCATGCAGTAGCTGTTCCTCTAGTTCTTTTTCTGGTTATTTTGTTGGTGCTCCCCTGTCGATGTTCAGGGCTTACTTTAAGCTCTCTCCATAGGAATCACTCTCTGTGGGTTTGCGTGTGTTTGCAGTGTTAGGGATCGACCCAGGTTCGCCCCGTGCTTGGCAAGCTCCCCATGCGCTAAACCAACACGTAGGTCCCTCTAAATAGTTCCTAGTTCCTGTAATTGCTGAGTTATCTGATTACTTCTTATACTACACATAATTTTTATGAATTTTGGTTTTGCTTTTATTTCGGTAACAATATTGACTATTCTTGAATATTTTAGTCTCTGTGCTGAGGGATCACTCCTGCGGGTGCTCAGGGACCATCGGGTGCTGAGGATTGAACACGCTTGGCAGCTAAAAAAGTTGCTGTCTTAATCCTGGTACTATTGCTCCAGGCCCACTGCTGGAGTAATAGCACAGCAGTAGGGCATTTGCCTTGCATGCAGCCAACATGGCCGGTCCAAATTCGATTCCTCTGCCCCTCTTGGAGAGCTCGGCAAGCTACCGAGTGTATCTCGCCTGCAAGGCAGAGCCTGGCAAGCTACCCGTGACATATTCAATATGCCAAACACAGTAACAACAAAGTCTCCAATGGAGACGTTACTGGGCCCACTCGAGCAAATCGATGAGCAACAGGACAGCGAGAGATTTTATTTTATTTTTTAAAAATTTTTATTAGGGAAAACCCTATCGTAAATTTGTATACTTACACATTTTTGTGCTTGGGTTTCAGGTATACAGTGATCGAGTACCCATCCCTCCACCAGTACCCATTCTTCACCACCACTAATTCCAGTATCCCTCCCACCCCACATCCCTCCTGTCCACCCTGCCTCTGTGGCAGGGCATTCCCTTTCATTACGTTTTGATTTGGTTTTGGGGTTACACTTACACATAGGTAGAGGTGATTTCTGGCTGAGTATTCAGTTTTTCATCCTGGTTGTGGTCCGGGACATTGTGTGTTGCTGGGGATCAATTCTGTATGTGTCTGAAATGTTAGTGTCCTGCCTGCTGTAATATTGCTCCCAACATAGTTCATTTATTTCTTAGGGTCTCACCCCATTAGATGTTGCTCTGTTTCAGTGCTCGTGGTCACTTACAGTGGTTCTCGGTTCATCAGGACTCTGGGTTTGCCTTTGAACTATAGTCAGGGATCAAGCTGATGGCTTGAGAGACCCTACTGAAAGTCAGGATCGAACTTTTATTGACCTTGAGCAAGGCCAGTGCCTGACCTTCTGTGCTGTCAGTCTGCATCCTTTTATGTTGATTTTTATAACTAATTTGGGGTCTTTGGATTTGTTAAGCTTTGGGGTTTACAGCACTCAGGCATTGGTTCACACAGGCTCATTACATTGCAGGTGATGCCGATCCTAGAGTGATAGTATAGCGGTCATGGTGCTAGTCTTGCAAGATCTGGACATGTGTTCTATCCTTACCATCCCATGTGATGCTCAAGCACCACCAAAGGTGAATTCTGGGTACACAGTCAGAGAGAAGCCTTGAGCATCCCCAGGTGAGGATCCCAAACTATAAAAAAAAATACTACGTACTGTGCTGTGATCAAAGACCCATTTGGAAAAACAAACCACCTGTTTGCCATTTGCAATGCCAGGGATAAACTATTTGTGGTGTTTTCTGGTGCCCCATATTCTCTTAAATTAACACCTGAATCTTAGCTGTTGGATAACTTCAAATCTGGAGGATTTTAGAAGTACAGATTCTGTTCATGCCTTTCCAGTAATTGACTCCATTTTTATAGGGAGACATGGGGTTTGCTTGTCACATTTTCTGTATCACTAATCCATGCTCCATCTCTGTGAGGTTCAGGGCATTCTGGGGTCAAGCCTGCATTGATCTCCTGTCTGGAAGGAGGAACCCTGAGGCCGGGGAGGAGAGTGATGCGTGCAGGTGAGTGTCTGAGAACCCTCCCTGGCTCAGGCCCTGGGCAGTGTATGGCTGCCCTGAGCACATGTATAACGCACTGCTGACCCTGATATCCTTAGGTTCTTGGATCTTGGCATCTGTGCTCTATTCACGCTGCCCTTCGCTCCCACGGATTGTCTGTCATGGAATAATCTTGCGCTTTAATTTCTTGGCTTTGACATTATTTTTCCTCTTCTGCCAGTCCATGAAATTCTCACTCCTTGGTCCCCCTGTCTTTTCCTTCCCAGCCTGTCTGTACAGCCAATAATGTCGCTGTACCTTCAAAAAAATTTTGCCTCTTTTGTTTAGTTAATAAGTGAGGCCATAATAGCTATTTTGGCTCTGAGTGATAGTAATGCATGAAATGTGCTTGTCCTGCACACTGACCACCTATTTCAATAGCCAGCATCCCATATAGTTCCCTGAGCATAACTGTGTATGTTCAACAAAGAAGAAAAAAATGTCTTGTAGGATTGCCAAGCTTTTCACAGCAATGCTCCCCAGAGAACTTCCCATTTCTGTGGGATACTTTCAACTGTGAGGACCATAGAGATTTCCTCAAGGTCTTCTGCCTGGTTAAGGATGTTTCATTCGAAGAATTCTTACATTGTGTATTGTGTTTGGTTTCGGAACTGAAAGCATGGCTTCAGGATTTGGGAACTCAGTCACCGAGTATGAGTGAGCTGGTAAGATTTGCAAGTTTGGAATCAATATTATAGTACTAACGGAAAATGTCAGTGGACCAGCATGTTATTTTTAAAGTGCAGGGCCGAGAATGTCCGGAAGGAAATTCAGAGTATGATGCTTGAGGTCGAGGACCCTTATCTTCACTGGGTGCTGACAACTCTGCTCAAAACCTAAAGAAAATTGTAATGTTACATGTAAATGCCATGGTTTTTCATTTGATCGAAAGTATCTAAAAATGTTAATTGTGAAAACATCTGGTCTTTTAACTGGTACATCCACATTGCTCCATGTGTTTCCCAGAGACCTACCGGGAATAATCCCTGAACACTACATGGTGTACCATACCCCAAATGAAAAAAAAAATACAGAACAGAAAAAGTCATTGAAACTGAAAAGAATCGGCCTGTGGTGAGATGTTTTCAATGCCCCCTCTGGTCAGTCTCAACAGTGTGGGATGCAGCATTTCTTCACAAATGCTTTCCAGACTCTACTCCATAGTGAGTTAGAACTGAAACCAGAGTTTAGTGTGTTTTATTTTTCTCTGGAATCTGGTGCATCAGTTTTCTATGGAGGGAGTTATTCCTGCCTGTTCATTGAGATGAAAAAAATATTTAACAAATTAATGGCCTCTCATTCATCAATTTTCCATGTGTATATTACAGAAATATTAGGTTAGTTCATGGTAATGCCATCCCCCTGTCGGGAATTGCATTGGTGTGGTGCAAATGTTAGAAACCAATCTGCAGGTATAAATTTGCTTTAACATGGAGACTCTTAAGGCATAGAATGATAATTGGAATCCTCTTCTGTTCTACAGGGAAGCTGTCAGCCCGAGTGGAATGTCTCTGACCCTTCACACTGTGAAAAAGTCTCGAGTGTGCATTTGTGCACTCAGCCACATGGGGATGCCAATGCAGGCAGAATGGCCTCTGAGGGTGATCAGAATGGAGAGAGCAACCTCACTCTGAAGAATCCCTCCCCTGGGAAAAGGTTCACAGAGTCTGTTGTTCTCGGTCCACGGACACAAACCCCAGCATTGGGGCAGTCCCTAGAGTGTGATAGAAGAGCACTGTTTATAGTGAGTCCTTCACACCAAAAGACCCACAAGCACAGTCACCATCGATTAATGCTGTCCAAGAGTAAGGAATGTGGGGGAGCTTCCCAGTGTTCCCAGGACCATGATGTTCCCTTAGAAACCCACAGTGGAGAGAATCCCCAGGAGTGTCGGCAGCAAGGGCATGGTTTGAATCCAGGGTCACCCCTTTGTGATGACATGAACATCCACACTGGAGGAAAACCACATACATATAAGGACTGTGCTAAATCCTTCAGTAGACCCTATACCTCTTAAAACATTGTAGAATTCATACTGGAGAGAAAGCATATTTGTGTGAGCAATGTGGGAAGCTCTTTGCTTACTATTCACACTTTTCTAGACACAGGAAAATTCATACTGGAGAGAAACGTCATAAATATAAGGCACGTGCCAAGGCCTTCACTCGATCCTCAAACCTTACTGGGCTTATGAAAACTCCTACTGAAGAGAGGCCTTATATATGTAAGGAATGCGGGAAAGCCTTTTCTTATTCCTCAAACCTTACTCGCCATATAAGAATTCACAAAGGAAAGAAGCCTTATGGATGTAAGGAATGTGGGAAGGCCTTTTGTTATCCCTCAAAACTTACTTGTCATATGAGAAAACACTCTGGAGAGAGACCTTTTGATTGTAAGGAGTGTGGGAAGAACTTTGTTAAATCCTCAGTCCTTTACTCGGCATTTGAGAATTCACACTGGAGAGAAGACTTATGGCTGTAAGATATGTGGAAAGACCTTTGTTGTATCATCAAGATTTACCTGCCATATGAGAATTCACACTGCAGAGAGACCTTATGTTTGTAAGGAATGTGGGAAGGCCATTCTTTATCCCTCAGGCCTTACTTATCATGTGAGAATTCACACTGGAGAGAAGCCGTATGGATGTAAGGTATGTGGAAAGACCTTTGTTGTATCATCAAGACTTACCCGCCATATGAGAAATCACACTGCAGAGAGACCATATGTTTGTAAGGAATGTGGGAAGGCCTTTGTTGAATCCTCAAGCCTTACTTGGCATATGAAAAAGCACACTGGAGAGAGACCTTATGTTTGTAAGCAGTGTGGGAAGGGCTTTGTTTGTTCCTCAACCCTTACTGGGCATGTGAGAATTCACACTGGAGAGAAACCTTTTGTTTGTAAGGAATGTGGAAAGGCCTTCCATAAGGCCTCCAGTCTATATGTACATAGGGCAGTTCACACAGGTGTGAAATCTTATATATGTCAAGAATGTGGGCAGGGCTTTCTGTTTCTTTCTGGTCTTAACAGACATGAGAAAATTCATACTACATATCTCAATGCCCTAATAACAATTTTTAATGTCAAAACAGCCCCCTTTGATAAAGTCTGTTTTCTTTGTACCATGGGATGCTGTGCTACAAAAGTGCATCTAGGAAGGAAATATTCCTTTAGTGTGTAACAAACCCTTTGTGATGTCAGTTTATAAGGGAAAGTCTATGCCAGGGTTTCGGCATTTAAACTTTATGTGTATATTAACATGTACTTTTTAGATTTTCTGGTGAAAGTCAGGAGGAATGTGAATTAAAAGGCAAATAAAATCCCCTGTGCTCAGGGATGTCAAGGCTCAGCACTCTCATTCTCTGCAGTTACTCTGGCTTGACTTTCTTTTTGCTTTTTGATTCATGCCCAGCGATGCTCAGGGGTTACTCCTGCCTCTACAATCAGTAATTACTCCTGGTGGTTTCTTGGTACCATATTTTATGGCAGGGATTGAAACTTGACTGTCCCCATGCAAGGAAAAAGCCCTCCCCCTGACTATCGCTCCAGCCCCTGTGACTTGGCTTTGAGGCCCTTGCTTTGGGGATTATAGCAGAGAAACAGCCACACCTTCGTTCATTCTTCAGAGCCTCCTGATTCATGTTCTTTGGAGCCAGAACCAGCTGAGTCCTATTCCTCGCTCTCAGCTCAGTCATTACTACCTGGGGGACTCAGGATCATTATGGGGTACTGTCATTGGATTCCAAGTGGGCTGCGTATGACCAGCTCCTTCCCCCATGCCATCTCTGCCTCCCATGTGTTGAGGTACTGGTTAGCATTTTGTAAGTATAAAGGATAAATGTTTCAGAAAGTGTTGTCTTAGTTAAGTGGCCCTGGCAAGGTTGTTTAATGGAGTGCCGTGAAGACAGTTTGTTTTTAAATTTTAAACTTTGTTTTTCCCGTCTTTTTGGGTCACTTCCTGAAATACTCAGAGATCACTCATGGTGATACTCCGGGAACACTGTTATACCTGGTGCAAGGAAAATGTCCTGTCTGTTGTACCTACTCTTTGGCCCCTATTGAAACAGTTTAAATGAACATTCCTGTGTTTATAAATACATGGAAAGATGGAAGTGGCCCCTTGAACCAAATGTGAGACAAATGCTGGGAATATGGGTCAGCTCCCCACATGCCAGCAGGCCGTTCCATTTACCTATGATTACTCACAATGTTGGTCAAGTTCCTGGATCCTCCCCCAAGTTCAGTAATACTACAGAAGAAAGTAAGTGTTGTATTTAGAATTAGCAAAGTCCCCTCAATGTAGTAGTCACCAGAATGATTAAAAGGATTCAGATCTGCTTAAAGGGCAAAAAAGGCTCCAAGGTGACCGAAATCACTTTCTCTCCATTAGCCTCCATTTTTAGGGTCAGAATATATGATGTTGTTCGTGCAAATGGGCAGTGTTTAGGGCCTACTCCTGGCTTTACACGTCCATGGGCCTAGGAGACCATTTGAAATTCTAAGGGTTGAACCCAGATTGACCACATGCGAGGCAAGTGCCGCAAGCGCCCAAGCCACTGTACTACCCTCCTGCCCCATACTGTGGATTTAAAATATGCTTCTGAAATTGTTTTACTTGTAGACAAGGTCCACTGGTTTGGTGTTTTCAAGCGGAAGTGTGTTTACCAGACAGTGTTCTCTGATATTCTTACCAGCCGCTCGTCCTTTTCCAGTGTCTGTCCAGCTCTCTGGGCTGTTGCTAGGCCAGTTCCTCTCTGCATCTCCAGGGCTGGCCTTGCAGTCACTACTTTCACCCCATCTTAATTACTTCCCCAAGAAACTCAGCATCCGGTGAATTGTATTAACCTTCCTGTTTTACCTTGAATCATCCCAGCTGCATTGTTCCTGATGGACTGTGTGTGAGAGCATTGGGTCATTGTTTGACTGATCAGTACAGGATCAGGGGTCTTCTTATCCCCAACCTCCCACTGTGTGACCCACCACTCTCCACATCCACCTCTGCACACCTTTATCCAGTCCATGCCCTTGAAGCACAGATTCATCTGGGTGGGCAAAAAGGGTCTTTGCATCTGGAACAGGGCCCTTTAAGGCTCAGGTTCCGGCAGTAGTGGAAGTGATGGCCCAGGCCAGGGACCTTCAGATGTTTTCGCTCTTCCCATTTTGGTTGCCTGATCAGGCCGCCATTGGTCTGGTGGTAGAGGAGGAAATGGTGGCCCTTCGTGGAAGGGGACTGTGAAGACCTATTTTTTGTCAGGACGCGTGTGGCGGTTTGTGAGTGCCCAGTGCCTCCCGTTCTCTGCACTGTGAGTGCCAGGGCCCCTCCAGCTGGGGAGTTCCTTTTGTGTTTATTTTTCTCTCATTTCTGATATCAGCCATTTCCTGAGGTGTGAGGGATGCTTTAGGGGATCCCAGAGGTTTTAGAGGGTGCAGGTGTTGCGGTGTGTATGGGTGATCGTGGAGGTCCCCTTTCGCCACCATCACCTCCAGCTCCATGAATAGGCATCAGCAGGTGGGTGTGAGGCTGAGCGCAGGGGCTGAGCTTGGGGCCTGCGGGACCTGCAGAGGGCAGGGCTTGGCTGTCCCGACCCTCCGAGCATGGGACTTTGCTCTGCCCTGTTTCAGAGCACTGGCCCTGGCATCACTCACTCGTGTAGAACCTTCAGATTCACTTCAAAGGGCAGGGTCCCAGCCCCGCTGTTGTTGTCCATCCTTTGACTGTTGTGAAATGGCAGGACCACATGATGGCTTGATCCCTGCCAGAGGCTGGGTTTTGCAAATGACACTTTTTCAGTATCATTGTTTTGATTTGGCTTGTGTACCACATCCAGAGTTGCTCAGTGTCTACTTTTTTTTTTTTTTTTGCTTTTTGGGTCACACCTGGCAATAAAAAGGGATTACTTCTGTCTCTGCAGTCAGGAGTTCCTCCTGGCAGTGCTCACGGGACCCTATGGGTTGCTGGGAATCAAACCTAGGCAGGCCACATGCAAGGCAAACATCCTACCTGCTGTGTTATCTCTCCCGCCCCACTCAGGGTTCGGAAACTGCCTCCTGGGTTTTCCTTGTAGATGAGTATTCACTGCTTGCGTGTTGGCAATCATAGACCATTGGCTGGACAGTGTTCTCTGATGTTCTTACGAGCCTTTGCTCCTGTTCCGCCATTTCTCAAGCACTCTGGGCTGCTGCTAGGCCAGCTTCTCTCTGCTCTTGTGATGGCTTCAAGTCACTGCTTTCTCCCCACCTTGATGGATGATTTCCCGGAGAAACTTATTGTCCCATGCCCCACCTGCTCCCTGTCTGCCTCTTTTGTTTTGAATAAACCCCCTCTTCTTTTTTCCTGATGGACTGTGTGTGAGAGCATTGGCTCATGTTTGCCCAGGAGGACTTCTTACCTGTCACTAGCCCTCCACTGTGTTATCGGGCAGTACAGCAGCTGCCTCTCCACCCCTTTATGTGAGCCCACCCTCCTTGAGCCACAGATTCACGTGGTTGGGCATAATGGTTCTCTTCACATCTGGAGGCTGGCTCTTTAAGACTGCTTGTGGAAACAGAAGTGATATCACAATGGGCGCTTCCTGGTGCTTCTATTCCTGGGAACTGGTCAGTGTCACTGTTCACGTGGGTATAGGTCAGAGTAGGGCCCCTGTGAGGAAGTGGGACTCTGAAGGCCAACTTTGTGGCAGAATGGGGACAATCTCCCATGAGCGCCTGGCAGTTCCCCATCTCCACACTGAGCTGCGGGTCCTCGCCAGCTTGGGGGACACTTTTGCACTTGTTTTTTCACTTGTTCCCTGAAACTAGGTGGTTTCTGAGGTGCGCTGGATCTTAGACGGGGTCAAGGGAGGAGGATGTGAGTGAGTGATCCTGGGGGGCTCCTGCGGCCACAATCGCCTCCAGCTCTGCGATGGAGGAGCGGCGGCTGGGTACGGGACTGAGTAAAGGGGATGTGGGCCTTTGGAGTGAGGGACCTGCCAAGGGCAGGGGCTTGGCCATCCTGACCTCCAGCTGGCCTACATTGGGACCTTGGCCCCTGTCTCGCTGCTGTAAAATCTCCAGATTTACTTTATGCAGAGTCGCAGCTCTCGCAATGCCAAGGGACCCTGTTACCGTCCGGCTTTTTCACTGACTTCCCTGGTATGATGGGGCCATCAGGAAATGTGGGTCCGCACGTGACAGGGATTTTAGTTTCCTTTTGGGGCTATTTTTGGTGTGGGGAATGGGGGACTCTGCATGCCCAAAGATACCCTGAGGGCTTATTCTGGCTCCTGGATCAAGTGTTTTTCCTGTAGTGCTCTGTGGGCCATAGGGATTCATAGGGATGCAGGGGATTGACTGGTGTCAACAGCGCAAGAATCTTATTAGTTTTAGAATAATTTCTGTCGGAACAGGAATTTCTCCTTCTTTACATCAAGTTGCAAAGCCCTGTCTAGACCCTTGTTTTTTGAGGTGAGTACTGGGGGTACAGGGTGTGTGTGAGTGTGTATGTGTGTGTGTAGAAAGTGGGTTTTTTTTTAAGAGGAGAAGGGCTGTCTCCGTGATAGAGCCACTATTCTGGGCTATGGTTGTGTGGGGCAGCCCTGCTGCCAGCCTGTAGGCGGCCCTGATACACATGATCTGGCCTCCGAGTCAGCCCCTCGCTGTACCTGTGAGAGCCTTCTGTGTGCCCCAGCGAGGAATCCTCAGGCCAAGCCAGGGCTGAATTTTCTCCTTTGTAACCAAGCCCAGAGCTTGTGTCGTGAAAGGCAAGACAGATGCCAACGCATTTTGCTTATACTGGGGAGACAGAAGCATTAGGCATTGTTGCCCAGGAGAGTCTGAGAGCCAGTGCCCGAGGGCTGTTCAGGGCTGGGGGTTGTGCTCCTCTCCAGTGCTCACTGCTCTGACTCCTCCTCCAGGTCTCTGATCCTCGGGAAAATCAGAGTCAGGAGAAGATGGTGACATGCCATCGGACACCCCATCCCTAGGTAGGAGGAGAATGAGAAGAGAAGTTGATGCAGTGACAGGAGTGCCCAGTCTTCTTGGGCCAAATGTCTCTGAGTTGTTTCAGGAAGGATCCTGTATTGTGCCTCCTTGTCGGAGCGCCCGATACTTTCTTTATGAGGCTATGTTTATTTCAGTTATGTGACCCCCAACCCCCCTCTCCAATAAAGAACCCAGTGTCAGTTGCCCAGAGTCAGTATGGTGGGTGGGGAGGGGACGAAGATCATGTTTCCTTATGTTCCTTCAAACTCCACTAGGAATAGCAAATTCTGAACACTAAGAAGTCAGAGACTCTGTGGGGTCAGTCATTATGTGGGGTGGTCTCTGGACAGCGGCAAACATCTGGTTGGGGTGGGACACACAGAGAAATGCTCAGGGGTTGGTCCCGCCAATTGTTAAATATTCCTGTCGGTCGCTGGTGTCTATATGGGGTCCAGAGTTCCAAACTGATGCAAGGCCTTCCCCACTGTTATCCCACTATGATCCCAGGCTGCGTGCTTGGTTCTTAATGACCCCCAGCTGGAAATCTTTAGGTTGGGGAACTCGGGCAATGGCAGTTCCGCCTTAAAGCCACGAGATGGCGCTGTGGGGGCGTTTCCGTCCCTCCCTAGGCCTGTTTCTGTAAGAATTTTCCACCCTGGGTTTGCTTCAATATTAGGTGTGGGGTAATTAAGAATTAAGCATGCAGCCTGGGGCATGGAGCAGTTGCAGAGCCCTTAGGGCACTTGCCTTGCATTCTGCAAACTTGCGTACCTTCTCCGGTATCCTATTAGATCCCCTAATTGTGTCAAGAGTCATTCCCGAGTACAGAGCTAATAGTCACCCCTGAGCATCGTTAACTGTGACCCCCAAAACATAAAAAAGGAAAGAAATCAGAGTAGCCTCGATCTGATGATTCAGCAACCTTAGTGGAGTACCGAGATGAATCTTGATTCCACAACTCACATTATCACAGAATGGGGGGAGAACACCGTCAGAAATTTAGAGAGATAATATAACTTTTTTATTTATTTAAATTTTGCTTTTTGGGTCACACCCGGCGATGCACAGGGTTTACTCCTGGCTCTGCACTCAGGAGTACTCCTGACGGTGCTCAGGGGACCATATGGGATGCTGGGAATTGAACCTGGGTCGGCCGCGTGCAAGGCAAACGACCTACCTGCTTTGCTATCTCTCTAGCCCTTTATTTAAATTTTAAAAAATGAAAACTTGCCTTACTTGTGGCAGATGAGGTCCAACCCTAGGCATTTCTAATGGTCCCCAGAACCTCTCGGGCCCACACCAAACCCCCATAAAAAATTAAAAATCCTCAGCAGTGGGGCTGGAGCGATGGCATAGCGGTTAGGACGTTTGCCTTGCACCTGGCTGACCCGGGTTCAATTCCCAGCAGCACATACGGTCCACAGAGCAGCGCCAGAAGTAATTCCTGAGTGCAGAGCCAGCAGTAACCCCTGTACATCGCTGCATATGATCCAAAAAGAAAAAAAAAAATCCTCAGCAGATTTGGCATATTTAGAATTTCCAGGGAAGGAGATTGGCTGCCGAGGCTCATTATTACCATTTTAAATAAAAGTTTTTCCTAACCCACCCCAAGTTCCTGTGATGTCGGGAACCTTCACCCCAAACGTCTGGAAATGTTGGAGTTGAATCTGGCTTCTGCCGTTCTCGTTATGGAAAAGAGTACTTGGGGTTTTCCATTTGTATATGAATCCCAAAGTTCTCCTAGGAGGGAGGAAGACACGCTGTCGGACATGTGGGGTGCTGACGTGTGGGATGATGAGGCTGGAGACCTGTAAGAACAGGTCGGTTTGAAGAGATGGTACTGCGGGAAGGCACAGTCGTCTTCTGTGTTCACCCTGGGTTCCGTCTCAGGCACCATATAGGGTCACCTGAGCTGCCCAGAAAAAGTTTGCAGCCGTGTACAGCCCACACCCTAAAGTAAGCCAGAGCCACTAACTTGGCCAGTCAGCTCTGGAGGCTATGGATACAGCTCCTCTGTGCAGAAATAGTTTTTTCCTGCAGAAATTCTGAGGGTCCCGGGGAGCTATAGCGGGTTCTAGAGGCAAAGCAGTACCAGGGATGACATTTCTTAGAGAAACGTCCCAGGGGAGGGACGGAGACGCCCCACAGCGCCCTCTCGCGGTGCATTGACGGAAGAGCTGTGCACCTTTTCCTGCCAAAAGATTCCGAGCCCTTGGTTTCGCTTTCATGTTACCCAGCGGGTCATTAGGATCCAGCAGGCCGCCTCAGGTAGCCGAGCATCCAGGGCGCTTGCTTCGCGTGGGGCGACCCGGGTGTCAGGACTGAAGCCAGCAGCATGGCAAGTGCTTTGCCTGCAGTAGAATCTCTCCCTCTAAGCCCCCTTTTGCTAAGGGTTCCTTCCTGTCCCGGTCATCCACACAACTTCACGGCTTTCCATGGAGTGTTGGGATCGGGAGTTCCCTGGCCCTGGGAGGCGCGGAGAGACCAGATAGACACAATTCCTGCAGGAGTAAAAACGGGGTTTATTTAGACCAGCATGCTGGGGCTCCGCAGCATACCCCAAAAACGGGCAGTGGCTGAGAGCCCCGAACTTCTTCAAAGGGGATCTTATATAGGCCTTCACTGGCCGGTACAGCAAAGCCCGCGCATTTCATAGCCAATAGATTTGTAACAACATATACTTTCTTAACCAATCCATTTAAAAGTACCTCACTCCTTAGCCTATAGATTCAAAGATCAGCATTTACGTACATCGATTGTCAGCACAAGCAAGGTTATAGCCGGAATCATTAAGCCTTAGGAAATCTCCCTTGACCATCCTCATTTTGAGTTACCCAAGTCTGCAGGGTGCTTTAGTGAGACAATACACTCCAGGAAAGGGCAATTTCCCCCAACCACCAGCATCCTGAGTTAGCCTTTACCCAAATCTGCAGGGTGCTTTACTGAGACAATACATTTCAGGGACAGTAAATACACCTGAATCTTGCAGAAAGAAGTTATGCCCTGTTCACTTTGCAAGTCCCCTCTCCTCCAGGTGCAAAGCAGCCAAGCAGTTTTACAGAAAGCAATGTTGCAAGTTAGCTAAAGTACACAAAAATTTGATGCCCTAATATGGATTCTTTCATTCCCCACTTCTTTTCATGAGCATCTCTAATCCTAGAGATCGTGGGGGTGTCGGGGCCTAATTCAAGGACCCGTGGTTAAGAGTAGCTTCCCTCAGTGGGTAGAGTCCGGTATTGTTGCCCCGAATTAGGAGGATCTTCAAGACTCAAACCAATTCTCCCAGGCTTCTCCGACGTCGTTCAAGGCCTTCCCGTAGCTTAGACGTCGTTCAAGGTCTTCCCGTAGACTCCCGTAGAGTCTCTGACAACCTCAGTGTGGTCTGCGTAGAAACAGCATCCCTCCACCAGATCAGAGCAAAGCCCTCTGTTCTTGAGGAACAACAGGTCGAAGGTCGAGTCCTCTCAGGTTTTGGGAGACTATCTCGAACAGGGATGTGAGAGATTTCTCGATGAGGTCTTAAAAAGAGTTAAGGCAACAGAAACCAAAGCAACATAATGCCATACCCATCTCTATCATTAAAACAATGAAAAGGATTAACTCTACAAACAGGTTTGGTTGATAATATAACTTCCTGTGTTCAGATTTTTCTAATGGTCACAGAAACACCAAGCCATTCTCTGGCTTTCTCAGTACAGACTGGAAAAGCTTCTGCCCATATACTGAAGCTATCAATGAGAACCAACATATATTTATACCTTGAACATATGAACATTTGATCATTTGTATAAGGTCAAGCTGCCGATTCACCTCTAAGTTCCTTGATGCTGAACAGGTGTTAGGAGAGAAGGCTCAGGATTTCCACTAGGTTCATTAATGGCACAGAAAGCACAGTTCTGAATTACTTCTATCTTACTTGCTGTTCAGTTCCTCCCCATGGAAGATGGTTCTCACTAGTGTTAAAACATAACCCTTTAATAATATTCCATTGCATTGGTTCAGGAGTTGTTAATCCCATGATGCAACAGAAATTAAGAGCTGATAATATTCTTGTTCTCTCCAAATGACTGTTCACAGAAAATGAGATGCAATAAAGTATAGAAAGAAAATTCACAGTATTTTAGAACTAGATATTAATCTACTCTAATTTGACCAGTTTAGATGCCTTTCTCGACACTTTGGCCAATTCAGACAGGGGGAAAGCAATTCTGCACTTTGAGATGAGCTTCACCCTAGTAAAGCTCTGGCTTTCAATGCTCGTATCAGACTAGTGACAGCATGTATAATATTGAGTTCCCTTTACAGATTAGGCTGTTTTACCTACAGACAGTAAACTAAGTTTTATCTAAATTTCCCCAAAGGGGGTACCTTTTAGATCAAGATTAGAATACATTTATTCAATCACCTCTGTAGAATTAGAATCTGATTCTTACAAAAAGCAAGTTACAGAAACATGGTTTTCTCTCCACCTTCATTTTAAAACGTTGCAAGATAGTTTAACAAACCTGGCTTGTTCTTTTGCATAAACACAGTAAGATTAGAGAACTCTCCATTTGGGATACCCAATTATTTACTGAGAAGTCCTGGGGATCAGCTAAAGACAGGAGACACAACAATAGTGGCATTAATCTTCATTAATCTTATCTGGCACGTCAGAGCTACCCAGGCCTGGCCAGAAGATGTCCCGCGATGTCTCGAGCCCTTGGGTTGTGGCTTTGGTCCTCGTTTTCCACAGAGATGTCCTGGCAGAAAGGAATCCATCCCATCCCTTCTTCAGGGCTGGGAGAAATCCTGGTTTCCAGGTTTTTCCTTGACGCTGAGAGTAGGCCCAGACTGAGTTAGTCATTGCAGAGTCCTAGATTCCTCATTCTCCATAGCAGTGATGGTTTCCAGTCTTTTCTCGAGCCAGCCTGCCTCTAGGGTCGCTCTGAGGTTTGTAGGGTTCTTGAAACAGTACCTGTTAAATCCCTGCTCCTGTCATTTAGACAGATCCCCTGACTGTTTCCCTGGAAGAGGGCTTTGGGGTCCCATGGCTGGTTTTTCCTGTCTGCATGAGGGGTAGACCCTATTACAGAGAGGAAAGACTTATCTGGATTTATGCAAACCAACATAGTGCCATGAAACATCAAAAAACATACTGAAGGTACAAAAGAAGAGAAAAGCAAGTATTTCACTTTACTCACAGAGATGTAATACACCTGTTTGCTGTGGGTCCTAGTCAGAGAAGCTAAAATCTGTAGAGATAAATCATACCGTTTAACATGTTTTTAATCCCATGTCAAAACCCTTGATTTCCTGCAACTTTTGAAAAATTCAATGATCTTAAGAGCACTGTAACAGGAGTCCAGATAATCCATCAATCATCTTTTCCATAGATCTTACCACAAAGGTGCTAGAAGAATTCTGCATGTGATTTAAAGCGTTTCTTATAACAGTTTGACCAGTTCCTTTTCTTTAGAACAACCTCAAACCTTCTACACATTCCTTTACATACATTCTGTAACTTTCATTCATTTAAAAATCAATTTCACTTTAACAGAATTCCTTTCCTTTCTTCCCACTGACGATATCTCCATCCATTATCTTTCTGACTTATGGCATACATCTATAGTAGTACAATGTACAATGTGATCTCCCAAATTTAGACACAAGTTACCAACCATCTCACTTAACATGACAAAACTGTACTCTGCAGTACTATTTCAAAAGCATTAGATCAGTTCCATAGATATTCAAAATGCCTTAAAAATGCTCACAATTAAAGCTTTTACAAGGTATATCCACTGGGCAAAAGATCACTTTACATTAGAAATTGACCAGGAGACATCTTAAAATTCTGATTTACAGGAAAACACAAAATACAAAAAGATTAAAACACTCATATATTACCATGAAACAGAAAGCATCTCAGGTCAGGGCTAGGTTGATACCTGGAGACAAAGCTTGGCATAAAATAAAATTATCAAAATAATAGCATGCACTTTCAAGCACTAGACAAGCAATGCTATGGCTTCAAATTGTCAGGCTGACATCTGAGACTAATTCAATACAACTTATTACTAAGTAGCCCTAGAAATTTTAGTTACCAAGAGTCTCAGAGATCAGATAGAGCACTGGTAGGACAAACTTTGTAACCAATTTTATAACTCTAGAAACTCATGATTGAACTAAACCATTACTTTTAAACCAGTTTTAATGTGTCATAGTTATTTTAACTCTTTCTAGGTCAAATATTCTAATCCAATGCAGATACAAATATGTACATTAACATAACAGCATAAGACCTATAAACAATCAATTTTTATAAAACATGATAAAACCTTCTTTGGCTTAATTTCAATAGTTCTTGAACCTTAATTATTTAAAATCATGAGCTTTCTACACCAGATACTTTTTAACAATTCCACAGAAATACAAACATGCTTTCAGACACAGAAAAAGCCCTTTGGATTTTCTTTTAACCAAACTTTGATATCAGCATAAGAAAATATTTGAATTGTTGTGTGAGCACAAAAAGGATGGCAACAATCTATCTTTCCCACCGCCAGCATTCTGTAGTTTCCCCCACTCCAGGGAGGTAAATGGAGATGGGCAGGAAAAGGAAGGAAACCTTATGGCCAGGCTGCTTGATCTTAGTTGCAGTTTATTCCAATCCTCTCTCCACTCTCGTACCAAAGACTAGCCTGCCTAGAGCTGGGAATCTACAACCCAAAGATCAGGCCTGGCTAGCACCTGAGATCTCCGTATCTAAGACCCGCTAGGTTCTGTGAGAAAAGGGAAACTGCCTCTTACAAATTTTTCATAAAAGTTAGCTGAGGCTTGTAAGATAAGTTCTTGCTTTCTCTGAACTCTTATTTCACTTTAGTTTCAGGCTCTAGTTCCATAGCTCTTCTAGATAGTACAAGATTCTTAAGTTCAAAAAGGATTTCAACTGTTAATAATATAATCATCAATGTTCTTCTAACAAGAAATTTAGATTGAGAATTCTGCTTTCTCTGTAGGATCAACCTTCTGATAAGGATTAACCCTTGTCTAACAGGTTCCTAAAACAACTGCATTTCTTAAATCACTGGGTTGCATGTCACTATCTTCTCTAAAATTTCTACTTCTGATTTCAGCCTGGTTCCAACACTCGAGTGTTCCACACAGACACACAGACAGACAGACAGTCAGACACAGACAGACGGACACAGACAGACAGACAGTGAGCTGACGAAAACACCACACGTACATGTGCACATATCTGTAGTTGATCGATCAATCTGACCCTTCAAAAAATGGCAGGGAGAAACTGATGGACTGAGAAAGGAAGGGACAGTTCCCAGGGCAGCTGATTGGGAACTCTGCTCCTCATTTCCCAGCCTAACTAGTCAGTCTCCCACTTGTTAAAAATGGGTCAAGAAAGCGCTTTTGTTGATATAAGCCGGCAAAATAAACTATGACAAAGATGTTACCATATTTTCGCCAAGGCTAATTCTGAGACAGGGAACTAGTACCTTCCTATCAGACATGGGGATAGGCTTCTTTGTTTCTGATGTCAAACAGTTAATCATAAGATCTCGCATTTTCCTGCCTCCTCTGCTTTGATACTCTCCTATTTCTTTTGTTACCTGCAAAGATCTGACTGCAAAATGATCTGGTAATGCAAACTGCCATTCACTGGCTATCTTTCCCCAATATACTCAGGCCACATGGTGTTACAGAGGTCAATAAGATCTCCTTATCTAAAACTACCTAGTTGGAAGCTCCTCAGATGATTTCCTAATTGCAAGCAACAATCTATGAAAAGGGATGGTTCCTTGGCAAAACTTTTCTCCAGGTCTATTACTTTTGCCTCTCCTAAGGGGACTCTAACCTCCCTTAAATTGGCCTTTATTCAGAGGCTCATCTCCACCTGGGTGGGCGTGGCTTTGGGCAGACCCACAGCTGTGTGCCTGAGCCAAAGTTAGTGCTGTGGTCTTAAAAACTCTGCTCCTTAAAAAAACAGTTCTGCCTTCTCTGCTACATCTTCCCTGCTTTTTGCTGGCTTACTGCTTTTCTTGGGCTTCTTACCTGCCTTTTACCCCCCCCTTTTTTTTTTCTTTCTGCCTTACATCTGGACTGCCTTCATTAGCATTTGAATTGACCTCTAGCTGAGACTGGGTGGGGAAAAGGATTTTCTGCCTGTAAATTGATCTGCCTTAGTTTCCCAGAATCTTCTCACTAGTGGTCTTTCCTCCCATCCCCCCAATAGTGGATGGTGACAGAAGACAGACAAAGGAGGGGTGCCTCTTTGCAGAGACTATTCAGATGCTTGCCTGGAGGAGAACTTCACAGCAGATCTTCCACAGATTACCTCCTTTATCTGAGCCACAAGGTTTGGAGAGAAGGAACCTCATGGGGGCCAATCCACACCGAAGGAAGGTCATTCTGATGAACAATAAGTGTCAAATTTACCTTTCTTGGTCATCAAGCCCAGATCCTGAGCTTTCCTGTGGATCTCAGAGAAGTGATCAATTCTGACCCATATTAAACAATCTTAATAAACAGAATTAGGAGAAAGATAATAAATACACACACTATGGATACACGCACAGATCACACTTAGGCACTCGCTCGGACCGGTCCACTCTTTCAAACGGGTGTGCACCACACTCACCAGTCACCCTGGGACTCCCAAATATGCCCAAAGGGCATGCACATGATTTTTCACCTCCAGAGGGTTTAGTTCTTCCAAGTGAAGAGATCGGAAGTAGGGAAAGGCCAGTGCTGGCCCGGGAGTGGCAATAGAGAGTTTGGGGTTCAGGGGCAGAGGAGGAGCAGAGTAAGTGGGGGCCCCTTCTCCCCCCCCCCGGCCTGGCACTCCTGCCTAAGGCTCCTGGTCCGGGTACCCCCGGGGAGCAGGCTGGTAGATGACTCCCTTGACCTGGAAGATAAGCGGCGAGTGGAACGATCCCTCGGGGGGCCAACCAATCTGGAACGTCGGCCATCCTGCAGAGCAAAAGGTCTGCCATTTAGGCTTTTTAACAATCAGAAAAGGATTCTGAGCACGAGAGCAGACCTCTGACCAGTGGGAGAGAGTGAGTGAGAGGAGTGGACGGAGATTGTCCCATGGTTCCAAAGACGGTGTCTCGGTAGAGAAAAAGGACGAGCGTGATCCAGCCTACAAAAAAAGAATGACGCAAGCGCAAGGCCTTTTGGAGAGGAAAGAAGAATAGAGAAGTAATAGAGCGGCCGATGATTCCTGACACACCAGATGTAGCCTCTCCGAGGCTACCACCAAAGAGGCCTCCAGGCGTCCCTGGCCCTCATCCACCTCCGGGGCGTCCCCCAGGGCTGCGGCCCGTGTCTATTCCCGACACGTCTGTCAGACACAAGGCTCGCACACACAACAGTGTGCTGCACACCACTGTCACTGTGCTGCACACCACTGTGCTTGTGTCACCGATCGGTAACTAGAGTAAAACGGTACCGGAGAAACAAAGAGAGAGAAAGAGGCGCCTTAACTTACCCCGCGGCTCAATCCTGCGTCCCTGGGGCAGGGTCCTCGGTGATCTCGGTGGGACCTCCAAATGTTGGGATCAGGAGTTCCCTGGCCCTGGGAGGCGCGGAGAGACCAGATAGACACAATTCCTGCAGGAGTAAAAACGGGGTTTATTTAGACCAGCATGCTGGGGCTCCGCAGCATACCCCAAAAACGGGCAGTGGCTGAGAGCCCCGAACTTCTTCAAAGGGGATCTTATATAGGCCTTCACTGGCCGGTACAGCAAAGCCCGCGCATTTCATAGCCAATAGATTTGTAACAACATATACTTTCTTAACCAATCCATTTAAAAGTACTTCACTCCTTAGCCTATAGATTCAAAGATCAGCATTTACGTACATCGATTGTCAACACAAGCAAGGTTATAGCTGGAATCATTAAGCCTTAGGTAATCTCCCTTGACCATCCTCCTTTTGAGTTACCCAAGTCTGCAGGGTGCTTTAGTGAGACAATACACTCCAGGAAAGGGCAATTTCCCCCAACCACCCGCATCCTGAATTATCCTTTACTCAAATCTGCAGGGTGCTTTACTGAGACTACATTTCAGGGACAGTAAATCACTTTCCAAGTCCCCTATCCCCCAGGTGCAAAGCAGCCAAGCAGTTTTACAGAAAGCAATGTTGCAAGTTAGCTAAAGTACACAAAAATTTGATGCCCTAATATGGATTCTTTCATTAGGAGAAACGGGAAATTCTACATCGATTCCCAAATATTCTACTTTGGGTTGCTTATTGAAATATAGGAAGAAGCTCCAGCTAGATAGTTTAAATAAGGAGTGTCTTGTTGACCTCTGTAACACCATGTGGCCTGAGTATTGTGAGGGAGAGGCCCAAAATGGACCACCACCAGATTTAATTTAGCTTCGCTTTACAGGAACCAGCATTGCAGAATAACTGGTTTTTCTGCCCCTGAGCAAGGAATTCAGATACAGGTACTCGAAGGGTGGGGGTCAGACCAGATAACCGGATGTCTCTCATAAGACCCATGTTGCAAGACCCAGGACTGCCCTAAAAAACAGGATGTTCCTAAGCACTGACACAAGCTCTTGGCTTGCAGTCACAGGCCCCTGGTTCTTTCTTTGGGTCTCCATACAGTGCCACCATCATGCAGGAGTGGGTCCTGAGTGCAGCACCAGAAGAATCTCTGAGCATTGCTGAACCTGTGGCCCCCAAACCATGAACAAACCAAATAAAATCAAAACAGCCTCAGTCCCTTATTGGAGGATTCCTTCGCCCCAACATGGGACTTTCTGAGCTGTATCTTGCTGTATCCATGCTGCCTCTTAATTGTAGAAGAGGTTTGGGCACTCTGAGAACATGGGGTGATGGGGTGTCGGTTGCCCATAATAGGAAATATTTCTAAGTAGCTTGGTCACAGACATACTAAAGGGGCTTCAGAGTGCTTCTAGGTCAGAGTGTAAAGAACAAAAAAATAAAGGAGAATGACTTTGCCTTGCTCGTTCCACATCAAATTCAATCCTCTGCTCCCCTCGTGGTACAGAAACAAAGCTGGAGCAAAGCACTCGACCCCCCGAGGAGATTCAGCTATGTACCTCCCAAGATCTGAAGGCTGGAATCGAATCCAAGTTACCAAGTGAAAGAAAGCGGCTTGCTTGGTCCTTAATTACCCCATTCTTAAAACTAAAGCCAACCCAAGGGTGGAAAATTCTTAGAGAACGGGCCTGGGGAGGGAAGGACACGCCCACAGCGCCATCTCGTGGCGTTTCGCGGAACTGCCGCTGCCCGATGTTCCCACACTTAAGATTTCCAGCCCTTTTCTTAGTCTAGGTGTTAGACATAGGCTCATTAAGGATCAAGCAAGCCACTTGGGTCGCTGCAGTAGGAGCAGAGCGGTTAGTGCTCATGGCTTGCAGTCACAGGCCCCTGGTTCTTTCTTTGCTCTCCATACAGCCCCACCATCATGCCAGAGTGATTCCTGAGTTCAGAGCCATGAGGACCCCTGAACATTGCTGGGTTTGTGGCCCCCAAACCATGAACAAACCAAATAAAACCTAAACAGCTTCAGTCTTTTGATGGCGGATTACCCCACCCCAACCTGGTGGGTTCTGAGCTGTATCTTGCTGTATCCCTGACCCCTCTTCTTTGTAGAAGAGGGTTGGGCCACCCTCAGAATGTGGGGTTTTGGCACGTGGGATTGAGTATAACTGGAAACCTTTCCGAAGAGCTGGGCCACAGACAGAGCAAAGTGGGCTCAGATCTTTTCTTGTCAAAGTGACCAGAACAACAAAATAATCTCACCCTGCCTGTAGCCGACCAGGTACTTAATGGTCCCCAGAACTTGGTGCGCCCACACGAAAGCAGGCCCCCAAAAGAATCCTTGGAGCCAGAGTTATAGTACAGCGGGTGGAGTGTTTGCCTTGCATAGAGCCTAACCGGGTCCAATCCCCAACATCCCATATGGTCCCCCAAGTACCGCCAGGAGTAATTTCTGAGTGCAGAGCCTGGAGTAAACCCCTGAGCATTGCTGGGTGTGACCCAAAAAGCAAAGAAAAAATTGCTTGGCAGAAGTGATTCATTTAGAATTTCCAGGGAAGGAGATTGCCTGGTCTTAGGCTCATTATTCCTCTGTTAATTAAAATTCTCCTTAACCTAAATCCAGTCTGTCTGATGACTGTTTCCTTCACCCCAGGCATCTGGAGATGCTGGAGTTGAATCTGGCCCCTGCCACCCTCCTCCATGGAGAACAGAAGGCATGGGTCTTCTCATTTGTATAGGAACCCCAAAACCCAGGATGGAAGATGGCACCCTCAGCAATGTGGGGTGCTGTGATGTGGGGACCTGGGGTCTGGAGATCTTTAGAACCGAGTTGGTTGGAGACATCGTACTGCGGGAAGGCACAGCCTCTCCTGTGTCATCCTGTTTCCTCTCGGGCAGCTGGCTCTGGAGAAGTGTATGGGTGTGCCTCCACACAGAGAGTGAGTGGGGCAGGCCTCAGGCAGCATGGACACCCGGACACAGTTCACCAGTTTATTCTCTCACCCAAGGCCCAACAGGCCGTGGGCAGGGCCGGAAGATGCTGGATTCTCTCATCCCCTCCAGAACTTGGCGGGTGTAAACGAATTGAATTCACCAGAGGCAACCAGCTCTTGACACACAGATCCCCGAGAATGAAGGCAGCACCACTGGGGTCCCGGGTCATCCCCCACCCCCACTCCACCCCACTCCACTCCACCTCCTGATCTGGCTACATGATTCAGGGGAGGGGGTTGGAAGCAGGGGTGGGGCAGCGTCTTGAGTTGGGCTGAGGTGGGGGGGCACACAGCTCCGCCTATGGGCTCCACTTCCTTCTGGAGTCCAATTTTGGTTCCCTCAATCGGGGACCCCCCCATCTACCCGGCTCCTGCAAATGTCTCGGGAAGCCAACGAGCAGTCTACCTTGAACAGGAGGGAATCCAGTGGTCAACAAGGATGTCTGGAAGCACAAGATTTTGGGGGGACAGGACGGGAGGCAGATTTGGGGTGTCTGTATCAGCTCCGAGCTGGAAGTCCTTTGTATGGGGTGCAGGGGTGCTAAACTTCCAGCTAAACTTCCGCTGAGCCCCCAAGTGAGGAGGGGAGAGGTTTGGGGTCCCCCTGGGGGCTGGATAAGGGAGGAGATTCCTATTATCTGACCGTGACGCAGTTGCAGGAGAAGGTAAATAGGGCGGTTTGAGGCCTCAGCACCATTATTGCCCCGGGGGGCGGCATCCTGTATGTGCCCTCCTCCTGCGACCCCTGAGACTGTCAGCAACTGAAGCAGATGGGCCCTAGCTGGAAGCCGAAGTTCTGGTCAGGCTGTCCGGAGCCAGAGGCTGCCACGTCCAGAAGCGGCAGGACCCGTCCCTGTGGGCGCTGAATTCCAGCAGGGTCTAAGCCTGTCCCTTCTGGAACTGCAGGGGTGCGGACAGGGAAGGCCAGGGGTGCAGCGTGCTGGCATGGGGACCCCCTCCCCGCTCTGGGGACCCAAGCAGCCGTCCTGGGGGCCTGGAGCGCAGCCGCAAACATCTGGTTGGGGCCCAGCTCCTGGCACGCAGCCCCCCAAGCGCAGCATGCGGTCCTGTCCCCACGCGGCCGCGTCCAGCCAGGCAGCCAAGTTCTGGCACAGGCAGGGGGAAGGTCCGCGGGGCGCTGGGCTCAGAGGGGCAGGAAGGTCAGCTGCATGCTGCTCACTGGGCGCCGTCTACGTCCACATAGGAGAATGGCGGGTGCCCGGGCAGGAGTCCGCAGCCAGCAGACCGGCAGGGGCAGGGAGGGGACCAGATGGGATGCTGGAAATTAAATCTGGGTCGGCTGTATGCAAGGCAAATGCTGTGCTGGCTCTGCTATTGCTCTAGCCCCTTCATTATTTTTTTTTTTTGGTTTGGCTTGTGTACCGTATCTGGAGATGCTCAGGGTTTACTTTTGGCTCTGCAGTTGGGAATTCCTGTTGATGGTACTCGGGGATCAAAGGGGATGCCAAGGATTGATCTGGGTTAGCAACGTGCAAGGCAAATTCCCTTACCCGCTTTACTGTCTCTCGTCCCAACCGTTATGTCTTTTTTTTTCTAGGTCAAGAATTTCTGCTTCCTAAGGGCCAGTTGCAAAGCACTATGAGCACTGTTTCGTGTGACACTGTCCGAACATATAAACATAAAATAATCCTCATTGATCCTGACATTGATTCAATTAGGTTAGATGATTTCAATGGCCCCTGCATTCTCAGCTTTGTGGGGACGCAACCTTGCCTTCGTACATGCATCCCAAGCTCCATACTGAGCTACAACCGAACCCAGACTTGGGTGTATTTTTATTTGCTTGAAACTGGTGCTTATTTTTCTGTATAGAAATTATTTCCACTTAATGTGTTCTTCATTGAGTTGAGAGAAAAATGGACACACGGTAATGACAACACTTTTGTCAATTTTGCATTAACTTCTTGCAAAACAATTTGGTCATTCCAGGAAAAGCCATATATGTGTCGATAATTTTATTTGCATGGTGGAAATGTCAGACATCAAACCTGCATGGTTCAACTTTTTTTTTTTGACATGGAGAATCAAGAAATCAAGAAATAATTGTAATCCTCCTCTGCTGTTGTTCAGGAAAGCAACTAGCCTCAGTGGAATGTCTCTGATCCTGTGCACTGTGACAGTCTTGAGTGAACAGTGGTGCCTGCATCACCGTGGGGATTCTGAGGTAGGCATAGTCCCAGGGCTGTTAGCAGCACGGACACAATTTGAGTCAGCCACCACACAAGTGTGATCATCTGAATATCCACACAGGAGAGAAACTGTAGACATGTAAAGAATGTGGGAAGGCTTAGATCGATCCTCATATCTGATTATGCATAGTAGAATTCATACAGGAGAGAAACGCTATTCATCCACGGAATATGGGAAGACCTCAATACTTAGTATGCATAGAAAAATTCATTAAGAGAAACCTTATTCATGTAAGGATAAGGAATGTTTTGAATACCTTTATTTCCTTCTCAGGGGTTTCTGTGCAGAGAAAATTCATGCAGGAGAGAAACCTTACTCATGTAAGGACTGTCGGAAGACCTTTATTTTGTACTCAGAATTTACTAAGCACAGGAAAACGCACACTGAAGAGAATCCATATATATATATATATATATATATATATATATATGTATATATATATATATATATATATATATATATATATAGACTGTTGGAACGCATTCACTTACCTCTCACTCCTTATTACATATAAGAACATTCATACTGGAAAGAAACCTTATGTATGTAAGGCAAGCAGGAAGGCCTGCATTATGTCCTCAAGCCTTAGTGATCACAGAAAAATTCACATGGCAGACAGTTTACATATGGAAGGACTGTGGGAACACCTTCATTCAAAGTTGATGTCTTACTAAACAGAAAATTTCATGCCAGAGTGAAACCCCATGCATGTTAAAAAGGCCTTTGCAAAAAAAAAGGCCTTTTCTCTACATTCAAGACTTAGTATGCATAGGAAAATTCATAGTGGAGAGAAGTCTTATATATGTCAGGAATGTGCGAAGGCCTTCACTCAACCCTCAACTCTTGCGATCCATAGGAAAATACATACTGGAGGGAAAGCTCATGTTCGTCAATGTAGGAATGCCTTTGTGTGCCTCTCTAGCCTTTGTAGTCATTGTAAAATGCACATGGGATATGTTGACCCCGAAGACCTTTCTCCAAGTTCAGAAAAATCCCCCTAGGGAAGACAAGTTTTATTTAGACCAGGAAGGTAAGGAGGGGGCTACAAAAGTGCAGCCAAGAAGCTAAGAATCCAGCATGACAAGCTTCCCATGACATCATCCTATAAGGGAAAGGTACTCGATGTTTATCACCAGGGCTATTGTTATGCCAGTGTCCCGGCATTTGAAATTCACATGCATGTTAACTTGTAAATAACAGACTTGGTGTTGAAAGCCAGGAGGAAAATGACTAAATAAGTTCCAAATATAAAAGGGAAGTCCTCTTGAAGCAACAAAAGCTTTGAGAAATTAATGAGGCACCATTTTCGCCTCCCCAGCAGTTGCCTCCCCCTCCTTTTTGTGAGCCCTACCCCTTGCAGCACAGGATCCCCTGGGTGTCCCGAAAGGATCTCTCCGCACCTGTGGCCTGGCCCTTTAAGGGTTCAGGTGGGAACGGAAGTGACGTCACAGACAGGGCCTTCCGGGTACCTGTGTTCTTGCTGACAGTGATGGTTCAGTCAATCCCACCATTGTTATGTGGGTGTAGGACGGCCTGGAACTGGCTGGAAGCGGTTCTTGAAGGCCGATTTTGGGGCAGGACGGGGGCGACTCTCCATCTCTGCTCTGTGAGCGACATGCTAGTGTGGCTGACGCTTTCGGGCTGTTTCTCACTTGTTCCCCGACATCCAGGTGTTCCTGAGGCATGGCGTTGACTTTAGGGGGACACAGCGGTTTGGGGCGCATGGTGGGGGCTGTACTGGGGCGCAGTGTTGCCGGTGTGAGTACGTGGTCCCGGGGGCCTCTGAGGCCACAATGGCCTCTAGCTCCGTGATGGGGCAACGGCGGGTGGGCAGGCGGGGGTAGGGGCTGAGTTTGGGACTGAGTAGGGGGTGCTGGACCTGCACAGGGCGGGGGGCTTGGCTGTCCCGACCCTCCCAACAGTCCCATGTGGAAATCTTTGGCCCTTATCTTGTAGCTGTAGAACCTCCAGATTTGAAGGGCAGAGCCGAAGCCCCCCCTCACCCCACCCATTGGCAAGGATCCCCTTGCTGTTCATCATTTTTATTGCCGCCATGTTGGTCCAGGTCATTCGGGGGCAGTGGACCTGCAGGTGCCTGGGGATTGCCAGTGAACATGTTCTTTTGGGGCTGTTTTTGGTTTGGGGGTTGTTTTGGGGTGCGTTGGGGGGAGGGGGCATCCCCGGAGATGCTCAGGGCTTCCTCTGGCTCTGGGCTCAGGTATGAATCCTGCTGGTGTTGCTGCGGGACATAGGTACGCGGAGAGTTTACTGGGTCAAGGCAAGTGCCCTACAGACTTCATTGTCTGTCCAACCACAATATTGGTGTTTTTTTTTTTTTTCAGATCACGAATTTCATCTCCCTCATGTCAAGTTACAAAGCATCCTCCACTCTTCATCTCTTCCTGAGCAGGTGACCCGTGGCTATTAGGATAAACACTGAGGGTAAAGATTTTTGTTGTTTTATAAATTTTTACTTTTTTTAACGAAGATACTTGTTTATTTGTGTGTGTGTGGCGGGGGGCGGACTTTGTACAGGACTCCTGGTATTCTTGGAAGAAATTTACGTAGGAAGGAGAGGAGCAAAAGTATAGCAAATACTTGCGTTGCACAGTCAACTTGGGTTCAGTCCCCATGCATCCTAGTGATCCCCAAAGCTTCCAGGAGTGAAACCCTGAGTGGAGAGTTTAGGAATAACCCCTGAGCAATGCTTGTTCTGGCTCAAAGAAAACACAAACACACATATACACTTGTACACACAGGAAACTCGTGATTGCAAGAAAAGAGAATAATAAGGATTCTGGGAAACTATGGAAATACCAGAAAACAGAGTTTTAAGAACCCACTCTTTTACTATTTAAATGTTCCTCGCTAGTTTGTCTTTGCACATGATTTTTTGTTTGTTTGTTTGCTTTCTTACTTAGAGTTGTCCTGTTGTTGCTGTAGTTTTGACCACTCCTTGTAGTATCTGCCCTTACTTCTGACTCAGCTCAGGGATCACTGCAGCCAGGGCCCAGGGTGGCCAAGTATCATACTTGGGTCAGCTGAGTGTAAGACCACTCTACCCCCAAAATAGAATATTTACAGTATAAGTAGTCCTGAGAACTTCCAAATGTCAGGCACAATTCATATTATGGTTCTTTGTAAATAAATGCCTTGGTTATTTGGATTTATTTTCTATAAACCTGGGTAATTGTACCATTTTCAAATATATTCCTGCACAACAGGAGCGAGCATAGGATGAGACTCACGCAGATGTGCTTATGCAGGATTAGAGTAAATCAGCACTCAGATGGGCCCAGGTCCAGTGAGACAGAGCACGGCTATGCCTCAGGCTCATCTGAACCCAGAAGTGACCTTGTTCCCCTGGACAGAGTGCACAGGTGCATGTCCTTGGCCACCCTGCAAGACAGTGGCTGAAGGTTTGTCTACCCTAAGTCCCAGTCTTTCCACATGGCAGAGCCACATTTCAGGTTGTAGTTCCCAGGGGCAGCACTGCCGGCTGCCTGGTGGGCGTGCTAGTACTCAGGAACTCCTGAGGCCCCTGGCTGGGCCTTTAGGATAGTTTTTGTGCTCCATGAAGGAATCTGAGGATCATAGAAGGCTGCCATTTCCACTGCTTTCACCCCATCTTGATTACTTCTTCACGCAACTCAATGTCAGGTGCCTTGTTCCAGCCTGCCTGTTTGACTTTGAATCAACCCACATCTGTTTTTCCTGATGGACTGTGTGTGAGAGCATTGTTTCAATGGTTGACTGACCAGTACAGGATCAGGGCTCTTCTGCTTATCCCCAGGCCCCCACAGTGTGAGCAAACACTCTAGCAGCTGCCTCTCCACTCCTTTATCCAGTCCATCCCTCTTGAAGCGCGGATTCACCTGGGTGGGCACAGAGGGTCTCTGAATCTGGACCATGGCCCTTTAAGGCTCCTGGCAGAAGCAGAGATGATGTCATAGACGGCCCGTTCAGAAATCCTTTCTGTTCTAGCTGTGGTTGCCTGGCTCTGGCCGCCATTGGTCTCCTGGGTAGAGCAGGAACTGGCACCTGGTATGACAGCGAAACTGTGAGGCCAATTTTGTGGCAGAACGCAAGTGGCCTCAGGTGAGCGCCCCACGTCTTGGCTCTGTGAGTGGTGGGGCTGCGCCAACTTGGGGGATGCTTTTGTGCTTGTTTTGCACTGTTCAGGGTGTCCAGGTGGTTCCTGCGGTGAGGTAAGGCGAAAGCTTTCAGGGGACCCAGAGGCTTTGGATGGTGCAGGGGGGCTGTGCCAGGCGCAGGGGTCGCAGGTGTGAACAAGTGATTCTGGGGGGTCCCCTTGACCAGGATCTCCTCCAGCTCCTGGAACAGTCAGAGGCCAGTGGGCCTGGAGCTACCGGATCTGCAGAGGGTGGGGCTTAGCCCTCCTTAACCTGCAAGCACCGGAATGTGCTTGGCCCTGTCCAGAGCCTTTGTCCCTGGCATCCTTAGTTGAGCATCTTCAGATTTACTTAGAAAGGCAGGGTCCCAGCCACACTGCAGCAGGAGACCCAGTTGTCCTCTGTCCTTTGTTTGACTGCCCTGATTGGGTGGGGCCACCCAGTGTCTCTGTCCTTACTGGTGGATGAGGTTTGCAAATGAAACTTTTTCATTATTATTATTTCTGTTCGGCTCATGTATCACATCTGGAGGTGGTCAGGGTTTACTTTTGGCTCTGTAATCGCAAATTCCTGCTGCTGGTACTCGGGGACCATAAGGGATGGCGGGCATTGATCTCGGTTGGCTGCATGCAAGGCAAGTTCCCTACCCACTTACTGTCTCTGGTCCCAGCTTTTGTGTTTTTTTCCCCTAGGTCAAGAATTTCTCCATCTTAAGGTCCACTTGCAAAGTACCCCACACATGTAATCTTTCCCTGACCAGACGACCCCCAGCTGTTGTGAGTACTAGGGGTAAAGTTTTTTTTTTCCTTTTTTAAGAAAAATAGTTGATTTCCCGGGAGGGGCTGTTGTTGGGGAAGCTTTGTTCAGGGTGACTCCTGATGTGTATAATTCACTTAGAAAGGGCCAGAGCAATAGTACAGCAAGTAGGGTACTTTCCTTGCAAGCAGCCAACCCAGGTCTTTCTATGTCCAGTAATCCATATAGTCCCTGAGCCCCACTAGGACTAAACCCTGATCCCAGAGCTGCAATAATCCCTGAGAACTGCCAGTTGTTGTCTAAATGTGAAACATGTATATGCACACACACATATATACACAAAGAGGATGTGAGAGCAATGACAGATTGGAGTAGTATTCATGAGAAAACATGAATTTCTGCAGAATAGAAAAATACAGAAAAGGTGGCTTAATGATCTACTTTAAATGTTTAACTCTAGAATTTTTCTGTACCCTTAGGGTTTTAGGCTTGATCAGTAAATTTCCACTTTTGCTCCCCCCAGAGAAGGTTATAGTGTTCTTATGAGTACTCCTAATCTATCCTTAGATCATAAAGTAAAACCTTCTGGTGACTATGGACTTTGTATCTGTAGTTATTTATTTGCATTTCTCTTTCCGCTGTAACCTATATAATCAATAATCTATCACTATAGAGCAATGTTCTTTGCTTCAAAACAGAAAAAACGATCATGCTAAGCTCTTAATATTTGTGAGTTAATTGATTCTAAAATATATTTACTCCTGGCCATCCGTCATAATTACTTGACTCAGGCTTCAGTTGCCATAGTCTCTAGCCCCAGAAAGCTGGATCCCAGCCAGCTTTTAACCTTAGCTCCTGGACCCCAGAGAAGTAAGTTTTCGAATGTTTCTTTACTGTGTGTATGGAAAATTTCAAATATTAATAAGAAGCAAACTTAATTGTTTAATATGTATGAGCAGGGAAAGAGAAAAGCAACACAGATGCATATAATCCCTGAGCGAATTTCTCAGTATAGTCTCAGACAGAATGTGTCCTTGAGTTAATTCCTCCAAAGAATTGTCTCTGTTGATATGCTTGACCTCTGTCAATGGTAGATTACAATATATGTAGTTCTGTACCTCAGACGCCCTCAGATGTTCTAAATATGCTATTTGGTTCTGAATTAAAGGGTGACTATTCACTATCCATTGGCCATCAGTTGTTTTGGTCCCTGTGTCTTTGTTTCTTTGGAGAGAAGAACACCCAACGTGTTACCATGTGACCTACCAACTCACTATTCTTTACGTCTGGTGACCTGGTGTGGGCGGCTCAGAATTCACACTTGAGTAATTTTCATTGTTGTTGTTTTGTTTCATTAGAGTTACCTTTTGAAGTTGAAGTATTTTTGGTAAACACCCTTCATTGTCCTTGGCTTATTGCTGCCTCTGAACTCAGGGATCATTTCCTATAAAAGTAGGGGCCCATATATATTCTATTATATTGAACTTGGGTCAGCCAAGTGCGAGGTGAATGTCTTACCCGCTGTATTACAACTCCAGGCCCCAAGATATAATATTCATGGTTTAAAAGTAGAATCACCCTAGAAATTCCATTTGTTAGACACACGTAACATCATGGTTATAGTAAACTCCCTGGTTATTTGGAGATTTTTGTGATTCAACACACTGTTTGCATGGTTTTCAGAGTGATTCTTCCAAAAATAGGACCATGTGCTGGATGAGGCTCATGTGCTGATTGGGGGATTAGAGTAAATCACGACCAGGATGGGTCCAGGTCCAGAGGGTCAGAGCTGGGACATTCTGGGGCGTACAGGTGCCCAGAAGTAGCCTTGGTGTCTGGAAGCGAGTGCCTAGGCCCATGTCCCATCCACTCTGCAAGAGGGCAGCTGAAGTTTTGTTCACCCTGAGTCCCTGTGGCTGCTCCCACAGCAGAGCCTATAACGGTGCCGTGGTTACTGGGGCATGCAGGGGCTGCTTCTGCGCGGGAGCTCCTGGCCTCAGAGTTAGTCTCTGGCCTTAGGGACCTTCTTGTGTGGTTCCCAGGGTAGAGTCCCGGGGCTCGGGCAGCGCTGCGGTTTCCTCCCCTGTAGACCTCAACTGCTCTTGTCCAGACAGGCAGCCCGGTCACAACCCACTTCTCTGTGCCCTGAGAGACAGGAACATATGGCAGTGTCTCCCCATGGATGGTTCTGTGAGCCAGTGTCCAAACATCTGGCTGTTCACTACCTTTCTGGCAACGAATGCAGAGACTTCTGGTCAGGAGGGGGCCAGGGCTGGTTGTGCTCCTCTCTGGTGCCCACGACTCAGGTCCTTGCACGGAGCCTCCTGTTGATATACAAGAAAAACAGGCAGGAGATGGAGAGATGGCCTCTGCCACACCATCTTCAGGCAGGAGAGTGAGAAGATAACGCAGTGCAGTGACAAGTAGCACAAGCTTCTCAGGCCGATAGACTCTGATTGTTTCAGGAAAGAGACGGGGGATCCGGCTCCTTGCCTGATTGATCAGCTCTCTGTTTGAAGCCACTGTTCTGTTTTTTTTTTTTGTTGTTGTTGTTGATTTGAATGGGCCACATTAATGGTGCTCAAGGATCACTCCTGACAGGACTGGGGGACTGACCATATGGAGTACCAGGGGTCCTACGCCATTAGACTTATTTGTTTGGTTTTTTTTGAAAGATGTTGAAGGGGAGGTGCCATTCCCAGTGATTCTCAGGTTATTTCTGGTTCTGTACTTAAGATTTCCATCTGCCAGTGCTCGAGGACCCATAAGGAACGGCATCGTTTTCTACATCTATTGATATTGCAAGTTTGTTTGCTCATCAATTTTAATCCTAAAATTTTATTAGCAGCTGGAGATTTTTCTGTTTATTAATTAAATATATACATACATACATATCGCAAGAAGGAAATCCAGAGTCTTACCCTGGGAGTAAAAGACACTTATCCTTACAGGGTACTGAAACTGAATAAAATTACATTATTTTTCATATCAATAAAGTACTTTAATTTTTCTTCTATTGAAAGCAAACACAAGTGGTAATTGTTTCAAAGAACTGGTTTGTCAGTTCGTGTTGTGTATTCAAAAAATGAATGAATATGAAGTCCCTGCTCTCCTCTCTCTCTCTTCTATATCCCCCCACCCCCATCGCTGACTGAATTTGATGGTCTTGGGCTGCTTCCCCCACCCTTGGCCAGCTGGTGGCCATGGGTGGATGACGGAGGCAATGAGGGCCAGGCTGGTTGGTATCAATTGCAGTTTCTTCCAATCTCATTTCAGTTCTCCTCTGATTCTCCTTCCATGAATCTCTTTCATTCCTCTTGGATTTTCCCTCTTGGATTCTCTCTTGATTTTTTTTCCCTTGCCGACTCTTACAGCCTTAGTTATCTCCCAAATCATGAAAGAGTTGGGGTAGCAATTACACATAGGAGAGGTTATACACTCAATGGAAGTATGGTCCCTCTCTGAGAGGAAGCTTCTTCTAGGACAAACTCTTTCAGCAAGAAGATCCACCTAAAGGTGAAATGCCATCTATGGGTGCGTTTTTCCTTCCCTTAGTCCAGGAACCATATAAACAATCATCTTAATTATACTCCTTAATAAAATTAGTCATTTTGTATGGACACAGTAATAGATACATTAAGCTGGGGACATCTTACTATAGATCTCAGACTACAGTGTTCAGGCCAGATTAGTCTTTCTTAACCCTAGCATGGTACCAATCTAGTTGTTACTTTTGGATCATGACAGAATTTGTCCATGACCATGCTCTTAACTTATATGACTCTTTGGTCTAGCCCATTTCGATGCCAGGGTACCTCACAACTAGCCCTTGGTCCATACAGTCCCTCATTGTGACCCTGCCTTTGGGGTGCTAGGAGGCTTAGATTAAGAAAGCAGATGCCCCGGTATGAAGCATTATTTGGAGTCAATTAATACCCAAGTTACAGAGTATTAACTATCTTCCTATGTGTATACGGAAAGGACATTGCTCTAAAGTAACTATGTAAAGGACATAAGAGAAGAGAAAAGCAGTTTTTCACTCAGATTTCTGAGGATTCAGACCTTACAAATTAACAGAGTCTGATTAGGAGAAAAAGGTGACAGGCCATTTGGGAAAGCAAATCTCAGAGAAGGAAGTTACAGAGAAACACAGAAGAATGGGAGTGCCTCAGGTGCACTGTGGTAAACCTAAGCTCCTTGTGGCAAGGGAGGAAGGACATACCAATGTTAAACCTAAAATGTTTAGAACTATATTTCCAACAGAATAGTGAAGTAGTTGGGCTGGAGCGATAGCACAGCGGGTAGGGCGTTTGCCTTGTACGTGGCCCTTGAGGCTGCTACAAGTCCGATTCCTCCGCCCCTCTCGGAGAGCCTGGCAAGCTACTGAGAGTATCTCACCTGCCCGGCAAAGCCTGGCAAGCTCCCCGTGGCGTATTAGATATGCCAAACACAGTAACAACAAGTCGCACGATGGAGACCTGCTTGAGTAAATCGATGAACAATGGGAGGACAGTGTGGTAGTGAAGTTGAAGATAGGGGAAGTTGAAGATAGGGGAAGTTGAAGATAGGGGAAGTTGAAGATAGGGGAGGTTGTGCTGCGTCCAGCCTTCTACACCATCCCAGAGCTGACTCTCGGAACCAGAGAGAAGATCGCCAGCACTAACAGGTCCTTTGAAGGCCCTTCACAGACATCCCA
Source organism: Sorex fumeus (assembly GCF_029834395.1). NCBI lineage: Eukaryota > Metazoa > Chordata > Mammalia > Eulipotyphla > Soricidae > Sorex > Sorex fumeus. The sequence continues at coordinate 2,496,846 of NW_026606191.1, forward strand.
GGGATTTGGGATGTTGGGTCCCCACACCATCAAATCTCGAATGAACTGCAAAATTTGGAGTGTTTGTTCACACCAGCTTGCAGGCTGTTCTGCTAGGCAAAGCAGCAGCCTCCCAAGAGAAGCACAGTCTCTTGGTTAGAAAAAAGCCCATCTTGGTGCACCTGTCCTTTTCATAAGCACCCACAAAATTATATTCACCAGACCCACATCCTGGTACCCCGTAAATTTATATAAGCATAGTGAGGCAAGCATCGTTTCCAAAACAAAGTAAAGCGAATTCACAAATAAATCAGCTATTGATGTTTACCATCTCACTTTGGGGGGACCCTAACCTATTGTGCCTATTTGCATTCTGTGACTATCTGGCACTCTAGTGGGATGGTTACAAGAAATTAAGTATGTTTATGAAATAACTCCGCTAAACAGTAAACTTGTAAACTAAATTAATTCCATATTCTTAATGTAACAAGCACCAAATCATCATAGCCAAACAATAGATCAATAGATCAACATGTCTGAAAAAGAGGCTTTCTCCTGCACAACTACTATACAGTTATCCTTGCTCACTGGTTCAAATTTTGAAGAATTATAGCTTAATAAAGCATCAAGTACTAAAATATTAAAAGACTATTTAGCTGCACAGCAGTTAAGGGACTTTCTGTTCATTTGCCTGATCCATTTAGAATCACTACTATGTAGACTTTGAGCAGTGTTTGAAGAGTTGCTGCGTATAGCTCTCAAGGAATAACTGGAGAGCACCCTTTGCTCTGAACACACACAAATACAGACACAGGAATTTTTGTGTACACAAATGTCTTCCCAGTCATCACCAGTCCCTGAGTCCTCTTCTGGGCTACACCTGACCCTTTTCTGAGCCACGTGATTCACTTAGTTTCTAGCTTTCTCCTATCTTTGTGAAAATAAACAGTTGAAGCTACTCAAGACCTGGACTTTCAGTGCGATATAAATGAACGTGGGGACTCAGAGGTCTGGGTGGCTGTTTGCAAAGTATGTGAATTTTAGTTCCTTCATCAAAACAAAGACTTCTGATCGACATGCTAACTGTCCAGTCCGTCACTCTCCATCTATTCCAGACCTGGCAAACATCAGATGTCCCGATCACTTGATCCTAACCCAGAAACGGGGAAAAAAATGAACCTTTCTGACCAGGCAGGTACCTGGTCAGGAATATTTGAAGCCTGGCCCTTCAAGGCTCTGGGCGCACTGCCGGTGACATCTCAGAACCGGGATCTCCTTTCCCTGCACGTCTTGGAGGTCCAGCTTCGGTGCTGAAGGTGAGGACAGGTGAGGGGGCACCCAGGGGGGCAGGGGGGTCCGGGAAGGTTGGTTTCCCGCCGCCCGCCCGAGGGGTCGCTCTGAGCGCCTGAACTTCCGCGTTCTCCGCCTTGTGGGCGGCGGGGTCGCTCCGTGGTGGTGGCCCGGGTTGGCGGCCCCTCACCCGGGACGCACCGAGTGCTCCTGCCTAAAGCAGCAGCTTTTAAATCTTGTTTATAAATTGATTTTTCAAGGAAAGACGGTCGTTTTTACTGAGGAGAAAGATGCATATGGGGGGAACGCGGCCGGCCTGGTTAGATCCCTGCACCCCACAGTGTCCCAGGACCAGCCTGGAGTGAGACCAGGGCCTGGGGCCAGTGATGGGGTGGATGGGGGGAGGGGCGGGACACATTTCTGTGCTTGGGGCTCAGAGGCATTTGGCAGAGCCTTTGCTTTTCACTTGTTCCTTGTGCATTCAGTGGGTTCTGGGAGTACAGGCAGGTAGGGAGCTTCTCTTTACTTTTTCTTTTTTTTTATTTTGCTTTTTGGGTCACACCCAGCGTGGTTTCCACCTGGATCTTCGTTCAGCAAGCACTCCTAGTGGTGCCAGGAACCATGAGGGATGCCCAGAATTAAACCCAGGTTGGCTGCCTTCAAATCAAATGCTCATTTGTCTATGTTACCATTCAGGCCCCAAGGTGCAGAGCTTTAAGACAACTCAGGGCTGGGAGGAGGGGGATGGGCAGGGGGTGCCTCAGGGCCGTGCTATGCCACAGTGGGTCTTGCAAGCAAGTGTGCAATCTTAGCAGGACGTAGCAGGGAGATTTCTAGAGTGTGCCCTAAACCCTCTAGTAATGTAATTTAGGATCAGTATTGGCCACACCTATTTATTTATTTAAATGAATTAAGTATTTAGTCTGGAGGAGTACAAGTGCAAGAGTCAGTTACTTCTCTTGCCTCTGCATTCAGGGATCACTCCTGGCTGGGTTCAGGGAACCATATTGCGATCCCAGGATTCAAACTTGGTTTGGCCGAGTGCAAGACAGGCACCTCACCTGCTATACGATCTCTAAAATTCCTTTATAATCTTTTTTATTGTAGTTTTTTGGGCCACAGCGTCACTCAAGGCTCAGGGCTTACTCTTTGTTTCTGTGCTCAGGCATCATTTTTAACAGTGCTGGGGTGGGTGAACGTATGTACTGTTTCATATTGACCCTGGCTTAGCTGCTTGAAAGAAAAGCACCCTATCAATTTACTATCTTTGCTAACCCTGTATGATTATATTTCCTCAGTAAAAAATAATTTCTGCCTTACCTGTCAAGATTCCAAGCATCCCTCACTCTCCGTCTCTCCCAGACCAGTGAGTACTTGCAGAAAGGGGTTTTCCAGGGACCAGCTGCAATAGGTTTTAAATGTCTCACTCTTAGGGACTGGTCAGTAGTATAGTCAGGAGGGTGTTTGTCTTTACTGTAGTGACCAAGGTTATTCCCAACTCGCCACAGGGTACCCTGAGCAACACTATGTATGGCCGCAACCCTCCCACTCCAGAATTTGACTTGACACACGAGCATTCTTTGAACTTCTTTTTGGGTGTTGGGGTATTTCACCTGTGTTCCCCTCCCCTGTTTGCTACAAACTTGGAGATAGTCAGAGACTCACCCCCTTGGTGTCTGTGTGTCTGAGATGCAGGGGGTGCCATGCCATGTCCCCCAAAGGTAAAGCAGGTGCTTTGCCCGCTGAGCTCCTCTCCCTGGGTCTATCTCACTAGTTGGGGAGCATATGAGGTGAGATTTTGGACCATACTTGGCAGTGCTTGAGGTCTGTGCACTGCTAGGGGACTAGTGGATAAGGGGTACCAGGGAAGGACCTCTGGGCTTTCAGTTGGCCGGCATCAGCTTTTGTCTGGTGTGTTTCTTCCTGCCCCTCTATTCATACCTTAATTGGAATTTCTTAGATATGAACATTCTTGAGTCCTTTCAACAAGAGGCTGTTAGGAGGAAAGGAAGGAGTTGGAGGCTCTGAGTGAAATTATAGACTTTAAAATTTCATTTGGGATAAATGCAATTTTTCTTTTTTTTTTTCTGGTTTTTCGGTCACACTGGCGATACTCGGGTTGTTATTCCTGGCTCTGCTCTCAGCCTCTGCAGTCAGGAATCACTCCTGGCGGTGCTCGGGGAACCATATGGGATGCCAGGGACCAAACACAGGTCAGCCATGTGCAAATCAAATGCCCTGCCTGCTGTACTGTCACTCCAGCACCACGTGTAATTTTTCATCCTCTTTTTCTTTTATAAAATCATGTATCCATAGGAGTAAAATTATAGTCTGAAAACCCTGGGGCTGGAGCAATAGCACAGTGTATAGGGTGTTTGCATTGCATGCAGCCAAACCGGGTTCGATTTCCAGCATCCCATATGGTCCCCTAAGCACCACCAGGGGTAATTCCTGAGTGCAGAGCCAGTTGTAATTTGTGCGCATAGCCAGGAGTGACCCAAAAAGCAAAAAACAAAATCAAAAAAACAAACAAAAAATATAGTCTGAAAACCTGGCCTGTAAGCTCTGAGCACTTCTGGGTGTGGTCACAAAACAAAACAAAAAACCCAAAGGACTGACCCTTGCAAATATATTACTAGATTTCACACCTCTGCTGTTGGCAGACAAATTCCTCATTGGCTTTAATTGGGCAGGAGGGGTATTGACTGTGCGGGCTTTTGCCAAACCCAGCAGTGCTCTGGGATCACTCCTTGGTGATTCAGGATGTGAAGTTGAGCCTGCCGCCTGCATGACATTGCCCTGCCATTCACTGTGTGCTCTTTCTGGCCCCTGCACACCTTTGAAATTGCAGTTTGTACTTCTGGTTAAGGTTTGCACCAGGAGGCCCCAGGTGCCAGCAGCACTGCCTGGTCCTCTACCAGCTGGGCCTCATCCCTTGTTTCCTGTCTGTATCCTTCTCATAAGGTTCACAGTACTTATAGAGACTTTGAATTCCTGGGGTCAGTGATAGGCCAGGGGTGCAGGCCCTGGCCTTGCATGCAGCCTGTAACAGTGTACAATCTCCTGCACAACGCAGGATTCCTCAAGCACCACCTGGGTGAGCCCAAAGATCTGCCACCTGTGGCTCCAAAACCCAAGTCTGACCTGCATTCTCCAAAACTGGCTGGTGGATGTTGACTCATAAACAAAAACTTTTTTTTTCTGGTCATATCCTGTGGTTGCTGCTTTTGGTACCGAGTGTGGTGCCAGGGACTAAACCCAGGTCAGCTGTGTACAAGGCCCATACCCTACCAGACTATAGTTCTGGCACCTAAATTTATTTTTGGTTGGCCACACCCGGCGGAGTTTACCCCTGGCTCTGTTGTCATTGATCGCTCTAGGTTTGGGGATCCTGTCGGGTGACGGGTATTGAACCCTCGTCAGCTGTGTACCAGACTGCGGGGGGCCCCGCCAGACCACTCTCCGGCCTGCGTAGGTGGCCCTTGGATCCGTAGGTGCAGGGAAGGATCGACCGAATGAACACAAGACACAAGAGACAGAATGCAGCTCAGAATCAGAGAGAAAAAGGGACAGACTTTATGAGGGCGTTGGGGGTATATATTCTGAGGCAGCTACACAAAGGGTCGTGCCCAAATGTGGTTAGGAAAGTTACAGAGTCCATAAGTTTGACCTACCATACATTACAAAGCTTATACCAAGTTACTCATTGTCAGTTACAGCCATGACAATTGTTTCCTCAGTATAACCATACAAAGCACAGGCTTTACCTGCCGAGGGTCACGTAGGTCAGGATAGCCATACCTAGCACAGGCTTTACCTGCTGAGGGTCACATAGGTCAAGATAGCCATACCTAGCACAAGCACGTAGGTCCTTGGTCAGTTAAAGGGCCAGCTCCCCACAGCAGATAAGCGCCTTGTGGTCTGTACTATCTCTGTAGCCATCATAAAAATGCTTTTGTGCTGGGTAAAGTCCAGAAAATTGTGTTCTTTATTCCGATTAATTACACAATACACTTTTTACTTGTGTGTTTTTGTTTTGGGGCCACAGCCAGGAGTACTCTGGGTACTGAGTAACCTGACTCTGCACTCAGGAGTTCCCCCAGTTGGGCTTCGGGGATCCTATGGGATGTGGGGGATTAAACCAGAGTCAGGTGTGTTCCAGGCAAGTGCCCTCCCCAATATGCTGTTACTCTGGCCTGGGGCCTAGTTCTTCTGTGTTGCACTATATGTTTAGATATCATAACATTTTCAGTTCAAGTGGACTATGACCCGTGAGATAGGAGAGCAGGTCAGGTATTTGTCCTGCCCTCCCTGAGAGCAATTTCAGACTCCAAAGCAGAAACTTCTGGTCTGGACTCTGGGGTTTGTGCACCTCTCTCATGCTCACAGATCTTTGCATGGAGCTTCCTGCTGATTCTCGGGAATTCTAGGTAGGAAAAGATGATGTTGCACTGTCTGAGACACCGTCCACATGGAGGAGGAAAGAGACAAATGATATGAGGCAGTTACAGGAGTGCCTAGGCCTTCAGGGCTGACTGTCAGGAGTTGTTTCAGGAGGGAGCACTGACTCTACTGTTTTTGAGGCTGCTTTTGTCCTTGTTTATTTGTTTTGTTGTATTTGGTTTGGATCTTACTCCACTGAGTACTCCCAGCTCAGTGCTCAAAATTCACCCCTGCCAGGTCTCGTACTCTATGTGGTGCCGCACATCCAAGACTGAATTATTTGGCTTTGTTCTTCTTGGGAAGGTTGGGGACAACACCTAGTGATTCTTTGGGTTTCTCCTTGCTCTGCGCTCCAGCATTGCCCCTGGAAGTGCTTGGGGGACCATATGGGATGCCAGGGTCACCAGCCCTATCCGCTCTTCTTTCAGATTTATTTTTGTGCCATATTGGAGGTGCTCAGGGCTTCCTCTTGCTCTCTGCTCTGGATTCATCCCTAACGGGCATCGGAGCCCTCGGGCTACATGGCCCCATATGTGCCCTGTCAGCTACAGTGACTCGGGACCCAGGACCTGCGTTTCCTCTGTTTTGTGCTTCCTGCTCTGGAGAGCCTCACCTGCTCAGTCACACATCCTCACGTTCACTCACTGCTTTGTGTGCAGTCTGGGTATGCACCAGTACTAGGGAGATGGAGCAGAGGATCTTTGGGTCTGGCAGAAGTGTTGGGAGTCAGGTCACTTTTGCCTGCTTTGAGAGGAATTTGGGGCACCCCTGAACTTGAGTTCAGAGTCCTCTAGGCAGAAATGTCCACATACAACTTTGAGTTGCTTGCTGGGCATTGAGTGTCCCCTTCTCATCCCTAGTGATTATGGGCCCTGGGGGTCGGGTTTTTTGTGTTCAGTGTTTTGGTCCAAGCCCATCATTGTGTTTTTTTAAAAAAATTTTTTTTACAATATTTTTATAAAGTAGTTCACAATATTTGATTTCATTTAATATTCGAGCTGCAATCCCACCACCATTACACCTTCCCACCACGATATTTTGGATGTTTCCATCCTGTACCCCAAGGCCTGCTCCAAAGCAGAACCGAAATAATTTATTTTGTATTTTTTATTTTGAATAAACCACTGAAAATGCACGAAAAAACTTTGGTTAGAGGAGTGTGTAAAGATTGTTGTACTTCACCCAGAGGCCATTAAGCCTTTTATAAGCGATTACTATAATGCTTGAGTCTTGTTTGTTTCTCTCTCTCTCTCTCTCTCTCTCTCTATATATATATATATATATATATATATCTGTAAAAATACATTTCCCTCTAAGATTGGTTGCTTTCTACTTTAAAACCACTTCAAATGTGATACACTACTCTTGGAGTATGAGTGGTGTGAGCTATGAGGTGTCGTGTTCGATGCTGCATGATCCAGGGATAGGTTTACGCTTGGGAGGTCTTCATTTCTCAGACCTTACTAGGCATAAGAGAAAGAATATTGGAGAGAAACTGGTGTTCTCTGGCCGTACTACTGGCTCTGAGTTCAGGCATCCATATCTGGGGGACTCTGGATCATTATGGGGTACTGTGTTTAGTATCCAGGTTGGCCGTGTATGACTAGCTCCTTATCCCCTGTATCATCTCTGTTATTGTTATGCTTGTGTATCCATAAAGGATAAATATATTCCAAAGTGTCATCTTAGGAAAATGGTCCTGGCAAGGTTTCTTAATGGGGTGGAATGGGGGATAATTTATTTTTTGTTTAATTTTTTTGTCTATTTGGAACCTAACTAATAATGCTCAGGGGTTACTCCTGGCTCTGCACCCAGGTATTATTTCTGTTGGTGCTCCAGGAGACTGTAGGATGCTGGGGATTGAACCCAGGTCGGTTGTGTGCAAGCAACACCCTTCCCTGATGTACAATTGCTCTGGTGTCAATTGGAGACATTTTTGATGAACTTTACTGTGTATAGAATACCATTTGAAAGGATGGAAGGGGATCTATGTTGAAATCTTTTACAAGTGGGAATATGGGTCAGCTCTCAAGCTCCCCACATACCGGCAAGGCCATTCCATTTACCTGTGATTACTCAAAAGATTGGTCACATTCCTGGATCCCACCCATGTCACTTCACTAATCTTAGAAGAAAAAAAAAGGAAACATTTATGTTTGGATGGAACAAAATTTCATCCATCTATTAGATGGTGCTCAGGGGACCATTTGGGATTCTGTACATTGAAACCAGATTGACTACGTGCAAGGGAAGCACCCAACCCACTAGCCCACTCTCAGTTTTAAATTGTGTTTCTGAAAGTGTCTCCTGGGGTTTTCCTTGTGGGTGAGTGTCCACGGTTTGTGTGTTGTCAAGGGGTAGAGCGTTGGCCTGACTGTGCCCTCTGATATTCTTACAAGCCTTTGCTCCTGTTCCAGTGTCTCCAGCTCTCTGGGTTTCTACTAGGTCAGTTCGTGTCTGAATCCCTAAGGCTGGCTTCAGAGTCATTGCTTTCAGCCCCATCTTGATTACTTCCCCAAGATACTCATTGTCTCATACCCCACCAGCTACCTACCTGAAGAGTTTGATTTCTTTTGACATGACATTTCTTGACATTTCTTTTCTCATGGCATAGAGCAATAATTGGAATCCTTCTCTGGTGTTCTACGTGGAAGCAGCCAGCCCTGGTGGAATGTCTTTTTGCACACTGTGATAAGGCTTAAGTGAGCAGTTTTGCCTTCAGCCCCATGGGAATGCTCAGACAGGTCCATTGTCTTCTGAGGGTGATGAAAATGGCTAGAGTATGCTCACTCTGACAAAACTTCACCCTGGGAAAAGATCCTTGGACGTTCAGCTCAGTCAACAGACACAACCCCTTCATAGTGGGGCAACCCCTGGTCTGTGGGAGAGGAACACTGTTTATAGTGTGTCTCTCACACTGACAGGCCCACAGGCAGTCAGTGTGAATGAACCTGTCCACGTGTAAGTAATGTCGGGGAGCCTTCACATGTTCTCAGCACCATTACATTCCCTTAGAAACCCACAGTACTCAGAATTCCCAGGAATGTCAGCACCGAGGACAAACTCTTGAGTCCAGCATCACCCCGGCGGGACTGTGTGCATATTCACACAGGAGAGAAACCGCTTAAGTGTAAGGACTGTGGGAAGGCCTTTGATGGATCCTCATGCCTTATTCACAGGAGATTTCATACTGGGGAGTCCATATACATGTAATGAATGTGTTGAGGCCTTTATCTGAATCATACACCTTAGTATGCACAGGAAAAGTCACACTGGAGAGAAACCCTATGCTTTTATGGAGTGGGAAGTCTTTGCTTGTTCCACAAGCCTGAGTGCACAGGAAAACTCATACTGGAGAGATAACTTATATGTGTGGGCAATGTGGGAAGGCCTTTGCTTATCCCTTAAGTCTTGATTTTCACAAAATCCGTATCGTAGAAAACCCTTATATATGTGACGTAGGTGGGAAGACCTTTTATTTCTTCTCAGGTTCTTTCTGAGCATAGAAAAATTTATACAGGAATGAAATTCATGCCACGACTGTTGGAAGGTCATAATATCTAGGTCATAATTACTTGACTTCAGTTGCTGTAGTTCCTAACGTCCCAAGAGGGGGGTCCTGTCCTGGGACTGGGATGGACCCGGAGTAAGTGGTAAAACTACCCTGGCATCCAAATGGGACGTTCTACAAAGCAGAAGTGCATGGTCTTGATGCAAACTGTTACAGCTTAAGAGACAGGACCACCATGGAGAAGGGCAAGCTTAACTGACCTGAGGATTTAGTCTGGGATTTATGGTAAAAGCCTTACTTGCTCTCAGAGCCCAGAGAATTAAGTGTTGGGATCTTTGTCTCTTACTGTGTTTATCCAAACAACTGCAAGTGTTGATAATGTTTACAACTAGAGGGAAAGGTAAAAGCAATGTAGATGTCCCTGGGAGACAGAGTGTCTCCTTGGGTGAATCTCCCCAAGAGAATTTCCTCTGCCAAATGTTTATCTGTGTAAATGATCAATCACACCTTTGTCCTTATCTCAACCCCCCTCTTCAGATGTTCTATAAGTATGGTAGCTGCTCTGCACTAAATGGGCCGTTTTCACCATCAGTCTGTGGTTCCCCATCTCTCTGTCTTTCTCTCTGTTGGGAAAGCCTGGGGAAGTGAGGAGGCGGCTCTGGACCACCAATGCTTCACAGCACCCCCACATTTTACTTCTTGAACTCACAGTGATCAGTTGCTCTTTTTCCGTTCTCCTGCCTATCTATACCAGTCTCCCACTGGCCCTCATTTCCTCTCTTTGCCCTTCTCCCACAGCCTTTATTTCTCCAGCCCATTCCCCAGGAGTGGGGGTAGCAAATACACAGAGGTGTGGTTGTACAATCAATGCATGTAAAACCCTTCCCTCAGGGGAAACTTCTTTTTAGACAAAAATCTCACCCTGCAAGGAGATCAGCTTAAGGGTGGAATTGCATCTAAGGATGTATTTTCCTTTGCTTAGTTCATATTCATCTAAACAATCTTGAGGACTTAATCTTTCTGTTCATTTTGAATGGACACAGTAAGAGATCTATTAAGCTTATAGGGTGGCTCTATTGGGGATATTTCATATAGATCCCAGACTACACTCCTCAGGACAGTTGAGTCCTTCCTAATCCCAGCAGGATCCTTATCCAGTTGCTTATGTTTGGGTCATTTCGTAATTGTTATGGTGCTTACCTGTCCCTTTTCAATGCCAGGTAGCTCACAGCTCTCTTGGGTCCATCCAGTCCCTTGCTTTTCGGGTGCTCAGAACAATGGGCAGCTGAGGCTTAAGTCTCATAAATATGACAATGCCCAGGAGTGTATAGTATCTGAAGTCAATTAACTCTAAAGTTACAAAAGCATAACATTGTCTTCCTTTGCTATACAAAGCTGAGGGCTGGGGGCATGGCCCTCCCAATCCTCCCAGCACAATCTTCCCAACATAGGACTTCACTGGTCCTTGTCCAGGAGCAAAATGGTTACTTGTCTAAAGTAAACTTCAGAGGACATGAAGGAAAAGGAAAGTCAAAATTTCACTTACAAAATCCAGAGATCTCTGAAGAATCTGACTTTACAATTCACAGGTTCTGGTGAGGGGAAATGGGTGATAGTGCATAGGGGAAGCAGAGCACCTGGAAGTTAAAGATGAATACTAAGGAAATGGGAGTGATTCAGGAGCATTGGGAAGGGTGTTACTCAGTAAGCCTAAGCAACTTGCAGCAGAGGAGAAATGATGAAGCAGTGTTAATCCTAAATTGTTCAGAACTATAATCCAACAAGGGTAAGGGCTGTGGTGTTTGTTTGTTTTAAGCCAGATAGTTTTGGTTTTTCAGGGGTAAGGACATTTGCTCAGGGATCATCCTGGATGTGCTAGGAGCACATTTTCTTAGGGTCAGAGCCATAGTACAGCGAGTAAGCACTTAAGCATCCATGCGATCAACCCAAGTTCCATCCCTGCATCCCATATGGTCCCTAACAGAGTGATCCCTGAGTGCCAAGCTAGGAGTAAGCCCCGAATCTCCCGTTTGTGACCCCAAAATAAAAATCACACAAAGACACATGTATACACACACACACACACACACGTGCACACACAAGAAAGATGCAAAAGCAGGAAAGAACAATAGGGATTCAGGAGAAACTGAGTTTCTGTAGAAGGAAAGATCAAGAATGGGGGATTTTAAGGACCATCTACTTGACACTTTGAATGTTTCACTCTAATATTTGTCTTTGCATGCCATTTTCCCCCCTTTGGTAGAATTTGCCTTTTTTGTTATATTTTTCACCACACCTGAGAGTACTCAGGGTTTACTCTTGGCCCTGAGTTTAGGGATCACTTGGCAAGAGTCAGGGTAACATTGGGTGTCTAGATATCGTTGGTTCAATGTTTGGTGATGACTACAGGAACAGGGGGCTTCTCCTTACCCCCAGACTCCCATTGTGTGACCGCCCACTTGAGCAGCTCCCTCTCCACTCCTTTATCCGAGTCCATCCTCCTCGCAGCACAGATTCAGCTGGGTGGCAAAAAGGTTCTCATGGCCGTTTTGGGGAGCAATAGCAGGGCTGGAGCGATAGCACAGCGGTAGGGCATTTGCCTTGCACCCAGCCAACATAGCCAACCCGAGTTCGATTCCTCCGCCCCTCTCGGATTGCCCAGCAATCTACCGAGAGTATCTGCCTGCACGGTAGATCCTGGCAAGCCACCCGTGATGTATTCGATATGCCAAACACAGTAACAACAAAAATCTCCAATGGAGATGTTACTAGGCCCGCTCGAGCAAATCGATGAACAACGGGAGGGCCTTTACCTTTACCTTACTTTATGGAAACAAGTGATGTAATAAAACTGGTATTCCTGATTCATTTTCCATCCCTGACACAAACCCTGGGTGGGATCAGGGCGCTGTTCCTCACTTGACAAAGGACAAGTAAATTTGCACCGTGTCATGGAAGGGGGACCCTGAAGGCGGATTTTGTACTAGGACACGAGCAGCCTGCCCATGTCCACAGCTCACAGATTTTAAGGAGAGCCTTTTAAGGAGGGCACGACTGTCACGGCTCACCACTGTCATTATTTGTTCTTATTCTGGCTTGGCCCAGAGGCCCTGGTTTGCGGGAATTATGGCAGAAATCAACCACAGTGCTTCATTGAATCCTTATGAAAGTGGATACGTTCATTCTTCAGAACTTCCTGTGTTAGGTTTGGGGGAGCTGTGCCCCACCGGGCTTAGCCTTTACTGCTAGCTCTGAGCTCAGGGATCCATACCTGGGCAGGCACAGGTATCCTTACGGGGGTTCGGAATCCTGGTCAGCCATGTGCAAGCAAGCAGTTTATCTGCTGTATCATTTCTACATACCTTGTATCCATATTTTTGTTAAATATACATATGCACTAAACATTAATATTCACAAAAAGTGAGTGACCCTGGCCAGGCTCTTTATAGGGAGAATTGGAGAATGTTGAAATGGGCTTTATTTGGTGCTCCCTTCTCTATCTGAGCTACCTTTACCCCTAGCATGTGTGGCTGGCCTCCAAGCCATGGAGTAAACCTCCTGTCCTTATCTCGGTTGTTCTTGGGTATTAGTCTCCTATTTTGTTACTTTCTGTTTCCCAGATGAATGCAATCTTCTATGTCTGTCCCTCTCTTTCTGACTCATTTTGCTTAGCATGATACTTTCCATGTAGTTCCATGTGTATGTAAATTTCATGACTTCATCCTTTCTAACAGCTACATAGTACTCCATTGTGTAGATGTACCAAAGTTTCTTTAACTAGTCATCTGTTCTCGGGCACTCAGGTTTTTTCCAGATTCTAGCTATTGTAATCAGTGCTTCAATGAACAAACAAGTGCAGATGTCACTTCGACTATACTTTTTTGCCTCTCTGGGATATTCCCAGGAGTGGTATTGCTGGATTCTAGTCTGAAAAGATTGTTGATACTATTTCTATCTTCCTGATTCTATTGAGGTATTTTTTGTGTCCTAGCACATGGTCTATTTTGGAAAATGTTCCGTGCGCACTGGAGAAGAATGTCTATTCTTTCTTTTTGGGTTGTATAGCCCTGTGTAGGTCTATAAACCATTTTTCTTCTATTTATTCATTCAGAGCCAATGTTTCCTTGCTGAGTTTTGTTTTTTGTTGACCTAACCAGAGGTGATAAGGCGATGTTGAAGACTCTGCTAATATTGTGTTGCTAGCAATGCCCTCCTTAATATCTGTGAGCAGTTGTTTTAAATATTTAGTTGCTCCCTCATTACGTGTGTATACATTTAAGAGTGTGATTTCTTTCTGTTGTATGTATCCATTGATGAAGAGAAAATAGCCTTCACTGTCCCTTCTAATCTTTTTCTTGATATGAGTTTCTTGTAGGCAGCAGAATGTTGGGTTCTGTCTACGAATCCATTTTGCCACTCTTTGTCTCTTAGTTGGTGAATTTAGAAGGTTGGCGTTGAGAGAGATTATTGTTATGGAGTTTTGTGTCATCTTTTTGTAGGGGTCTGTAGTGCTTGTAGGGTTTGTCTTGTCTTATGGTAGCACTTTTAGCCCTTCTTTTAGGTCTGGTGTTGAGTCTATGAAGTTCCTGAGCTGCTGTTTATCTAGAAAGTAGTGTATCGTTCCTTGAGTTTGCGTGACAGTTTAGTCGGATAGAGTATTTTTGGGGAAGCATTCGTTTCAGTGAGTTTTTTTAACTATATCCCACATTTGCCTTCGGGCTTGGAGGGTTTCCCCTGATAGTTCTGCTGTGAAGTTAAGGGGTGCTCTTTTGTGTGTGATTTCCTTCTTTGACCATGCTGCTTGCGGGATTGTGTCTTTATCGGCAGTATAGATCATTCTAACTATGATATGTCTTGGAGTGTTTTTGTTACTGTCTCTTTTAGCTGGAACCCTTCAGGCTCCTTGAATCTGAATGGCTGCATTGTCGAGCTCTGGGAATTTTTCAGCAATGATTTGTTTACCCGTGACTTTTTTCACGGGGATTGTTTTCCTGAACTTCTGGTACTCCAATGATTCTAATGTTGTTCCTCTTGGAATCATCTCCTAAGACTCTGATATGCTCTAGAGCTATTTTCAGGTCTCTTGTCATTGTTGTTGCCAGTTAGCTTGGTGCAGCTGATCTTCCAGCTCACTGATTCTGTCTTTAGCTGTGGTGGTTCTACTGTTGAGGGCACAGACTGAGTTTTTTTTTATTTCATCTATGGAATCTTTCATTCATGACATTTCTGTGTGTAGCTTTCCAATTTCTGCTCTCATTTCTTCCTGGATTTTCTCGATTGTCCGATCCATTGTATCTTTCATGTCCTCCTTCAATTTACTGGATATCTGTCTGACTGTTTCATTGAGTTCATTGAACATCTTCATGACTTCATATTTGAATGCTTTGTCAGAGAGTTCCTTTAGGTGAGTAGCACCTACTGAGTCTTCTGGACTCTTTTCATCGTCCTCCCCACGTGGTGAGGATTTGCATTGTTTCTTCATGTTGGTGAGTGGGTATGGGAACTGTGATGTTACACTAGATTTCTTGATATGAGTAAACTACCCGCGACCGCGTTAGCGCTGGCCAGCCTACAATTAGGCCAGGTCCACTCCTACCAAAGCCACGCCCACTTCTGAAGAGGCCACACCCCCACGAGAATGTGGTGTGGGGGTGGGGTAAAGGCTGGGTGGAGAAGAAGACGGGCACAGCATTGGCGATGAAGAGGAAGAGGCAGACGCTCAGAGCTGCTTTTGTTCTAGGGTCCTAGAGGACGCCTGGGGTGCTTGCAGAGAGAAAGCCAAATCCCAGGTTCGAGTAGTGGCGCAAAAACTGACCTGGGTGGGGAAGAAGACTGCCACAGCGTTGGGGACGAAAAGGAAGAGGCTTATTTAAATTTTTTAAAAATGAAAACTTCTTCCTTGTGGCAGATGAGGTTCAATCCTAGGCATTTCTGATGGTTCCCAGAACCTTGCAGGCCCACACCAAACCCCCTTAAAAATGAAAAATCCTCAGCAGTGGGGCTGGAGCGATAGCACAGCGGTTAGGGCATTTGCCTTTCACCTGGCCGACATGGGTTCAATTTTCAGCATCCCATATGGTTCCCTGAGCACCGCCAGAAGTAATTCCTGAGTGCAGAGTGAGGAATAACCCCTGTACATCGCTGTGTGTGACACAAAAAGCAAAAAAAAAAAAATTCTCAGCAGATTTGGTGTGTTTAGAATTTCCAGGGAAGGAGATTGGCTGCTGAGGCTCATTTTAAATAAAGTTCTTCCCAACCCACCCCAAGTTCCTCTGACGGCAGGTACCTTCACCCCAAACTTCTGGAGATGTTGGAGTTGGATCTGGCCTCTGCCACCGTCCTTATGGAAAACAGAGGATTTGGGACTTTCCATTTGTATATGAACCACAAATATCTCTTAGGGAAGGAGGAAGATACACTGTCTGAATTGTTGGGTGCTGAGGGATGGGGTGATGGGGCTGGAGACCTGTAAGAACTGGTTTGTTTGAAGAGATCGTGCTGTGGGAAGGCACAGTTGTCTTCTGTGCTCACTCTGGGTTCCGTCTCAGGCACCATATAGGGTCACCTGAGCTGCCCTGAAAAATGTTGCGGCCATCCACAGCCCACACCCTAAAATAATTGAGCTAGAGTCAGTAGATTGGCCAGTCAGCTCTAGGGGCTATGGATATGGCTCCTCCATACACAAATAATTTTTTCCTGCAGAAATTTTGAGGATCCTGGGGAGCTACAACGGGTCCTGAAGGCAGGTCAGGACCAGGGATGAAAATTTCTTAGAGAAAAGTCCCAGAGTAAGGACGGAGACGCCCCACAGCATCCTCTCGCGGTGCATTGGTGGAAGAGCCGTGGCCCGACTTTCCTATCTAAAGATTTCCAGCCCTTCGGTTTACTTCTGTGTTAACCTGTGGGTCACTCGGATCCAGCAGGCCGCCTCAGGATGTGCAGCGGTAGCCGAGCATCCAGGGTGCTTGCCTCGCATGGGGCGATCTGGGTGTCGGGATTGAACACAGCAGCATGGCAAATGCTTTGCCCGCAGTAGAGTTTCTCCCTCTAAGCCCCCTTTGACAAACGGTTCCTGTCCCGGTCATCCCCACACCTTCACAGCTTTCCACGGACAAAGGTGGTAGAAGCAAGACTCAACTAAACATCCTCAAGTTTGGCGTGAAGGAATCCTCCGTGAAAGGCTTTTGTTTGTGTTTCGGGAACCACACTCTGTGATATTCGGGGTTCATCCCTGCCCCTGCATTGATGAATCAGTTCTGAGGTGCTCAGGGGTAACATATTGTGTTTAGGGATAGAACCCGGATCACATATACAAGGCAAGTGCCCTCCCGGTTTATCTCCTTGCTGGAACGAGGATCCCTGAGGCCTGACAGAGGAGGAAGAATAAAGATGGAGTCAAGAAAGCAAATCACAGGGTAATTCCATGATGGACTGTCCAAGGTAGTGAAAGGCAGAGAGAACGTGGCACAGACAAATGGATCCAGGTGCCTGAGGCCCCAGGGGTCAGCAACAAATTTCACATGACCTCAGGGCACCCACACACTGCCCCGGGTACGAGCCATTGAGGGTCCCTGACACCCACCTGCACACACGGCTCTCCTCCCTGGCCTCTGGGGAGTCTGTCATGGAATGACCCTGTGATTTGCTTCTTGACTCTGTCGTTATTCTTCCTTAAAAAAAAAAGACAACTAAAAATGATATAGGGGCTAGAGAGATAGCACAGTGAGTAGGGCGTTTGCCTTGCTCGCGACCGACCCGGATTCAATTCCCAGCATCCCATATGGTCTCCAGAGCACCGCCAGGAGTAACTCCTGCATTCAGAGCCAGGAGTAACCCCTGTGCATTGCCCGGTGTGATCCAAAAAGCAAACAAAGAAGCAAACAAAAAATAAAAATGAAATAACAAATGAATTAATTGATAAAGGCGAGAGAGCCAAAAGTGACCAAATATTGCGCTATGGGATGGTTCAGGGCATGCACTGAAGTGCGTAGGTTACATTCTGCTAAGATTGCATACTATTGAGCCCCAAACAAGTAAAGAATCATTCCCTGAAGCCCCCACTGGGCAGGAGGCTAGTACACCATGAGGACGTTTGCCTTGTATGCTGCTGACCAGGATTGAAGCCAGCATCCTATAGGATCCACTGAATGCAAAGCCAGGAATTATTCATTAACATTTTTTTAAAAAAAGGAAAAGATGATGGGCTGGAGCAATAGCACAGATGGAAGGGCTCTTGCTTTACACGTGGCCGGCGCATGTTCGATTCCCAGCATGCTATATGGTCCCCTGAGCACCACCAGTGGTAATTCCTGAGTGCAGAGCCAGGAGTAACACCTGTGCATCGCCATGTGTGACCCAAAAAGCGAAAAAGAAGAAGAAGAGAACTTCTTTCTTCACTAATATTAGAGAGAAAAAAGCCGTGAAACTCTTTGCTTTTGGAAGCAGTAAAAATCTCAATAAGCTAGTGGTCACTAGGATGCTATAAATCATTTAGTTTTTTGAAAAGACTAAGTAAGGCCTTTTGACCAGGAAAGTGTGCTAACTGTGAGCTCAGTGTACACCTCCATCCTAGGAGGGGTCCTTATGCTGGGTAGTTTTCTTGCAATAATATTTTTGATTTTGGAACCACACCTGACACTTCCTAGTGTCTGGTGGTGCTCAGGCAACCATTTGGGATGCCATGGATGGAACTCTAGTTGTCCGAGTTCGGTGCAAGTGCTAACCCACTGTACTCTCGTCACTCCTGGCCCAAACTCATGGTTTGAAATGTATTTCTGAAGCCTCCCCATCGAACTTTCATTGCTGGTGACTTTCCATTGCTCGTGTGTTGTCAGGGGTAGAGCATTAACGCGTAAAGTGCTCTGAGATGTCCTTATCAACTTTTCTTCCCTTTCCAGTTTCTGTCCAGCTCGCAGGTGGCTGCTCTCTGTCTCGGTTGTTCCAGTTCTTCTCCAGGGCTGGCTTCCCAGTCACTGCTTTCACCCCATCTTGATTTGTTACTTCCCAGAGAAACTGATTGTCCTGTGTCCCACCTACTCCCTACCTGCCTGTTTTACCCAGATCAACCATCCTGCAGTTTTCCTAATGGCCTTGTGTATGAGATCATTGGTCCAACATTTGACTGACCAGTAAAGCATCAGGGGGCTTTGTCTTACCCAAGATCCCAATCTAGCAGCTGACTCTCCACTCACTTATTCAAATCCATCCCCCTCCTGCCCCCATTCACCTGGGTGGGGACAATGGTTCTCTGCACATCTGGAGTCTGGTCCTTTAAGGCTGCTTGTAGGACCGGAAGTGACATCATAGCGGGGGCCTTCCTGGTGCTTCTCTTCCTGGAAACGGGGTCAGAGAGTCCTTGGTCACGTGGGTGAAGGACAAACTGGGACCCCAGCGAGGAAGCGGGACTCTGAATCCCGGTTTTGTCCTGCTGCAGGACAGGGGTGGACTCCCTGAGTGCCCTGCGCCTCCCCTTCTCCACGCTGTGAGCTGCAGGACGGCGCCAACTCAAGGGGCCTCTCGCGCTTGTTTTTCGTGTGTTCCCCGATATCCAGGCGGTTCCTGAAGTATGATGGGGTCTTTTGGGGGCGCGGAGTTTTGGGAGGTTCGTTGGGACTTGTAGTGGGATGTGGGGGTCGTGAATGTGAGTGTGTGGTCCTGGGGGGCCGCTGCGGCCATGGTCGACTTCGGCTCCACGTTGTGGCAGCAGCGGGTGGGTGTGGGGCTGAGCAGGGGAGCTGTGAGCCTTGGGGTGCAGAAGCTCTCGAGGGCGGGGCCTTAGCCTTCTTGACCCTCCCGGCTGACCCATGTCGGGACCTTGCACCAATTTTGCTGCTGTAGAATCTCCAGATTCACTTTGAGGTGCAGCGCCAAAGCCCCCTCCCCCAAATCTTGAGACCCTGCTGCCCTCCAGCTCTTTCATTCGCTGCTGTCGTGGGTCAGACCGGGGCAGTGGATCTGTAGGTGGCCGGAGTTTGCCAATGATAATTTCCTTTTGGGGCTGCTTTTGGCGCAGGGAATGTGGGGTTTTGCATTCCCGGGGATACCCTGAGGGCTTACTCTGGCTCTGGCCTCAGATGTTATTCCTGGCAGTGCTCTGGGGGCTGTGGGGATGCAGAGGATTGATTAGTGTCAGCAAAGCAAGCATCCTAACAGGTTTACTGTATGTTCGAATAGGGATATCTGCTTCCTCACATCAAGTTGCAAAGTCCAGCCCAGACCGCTCGCTATCCAGGTGAGTACTGGGGTGGGGGTGTGTGTGCGAGCACTTGTGTGTTTGTGTGTTTGTGTACTGCTGGTAAAAGTGTATGTCTGTAGAAAGTTTTTATTTATATATTTTTTTGCTTTTTGGGTCTTACCCAGCCTATGCTCAGGGGTTACTCCTGGCTCTGCACTCAGGAATCACTCCTGGCGGTGCTTGGGGGACCATATGGGATGCTGGGAATTAAACCCGGTTGGCCAGGCAAACACCCTACCGGCTGTGCTATTGCTCCAGCCCCTGTAGAAAGTTTTAAAAAATTTTATTTATTTGCTTTTTAGTTCACACCCGGCGATGCAAGGGGTTACTCCTGGTTGTGCTCTCAATAATTGTAGCTGAGGTGCTAAGGGTACCATATGGCATCTTGGGAATAGAACCCAAGTCGTCCACTTGCAAAGCAAACCGCCCTTCCCACTGTTCCACCACTCCAGCCCCTGTTTTTTTTTCTAAGAAGAGAAGGGCTTCCCCAGGCAATCATAGCCCAGAGTGTAGCACTCTCACGGGGACAGAAGGAGGCGCTGAAGCACGGGATTTCCTGGCTTCAGAGTCCTTCCTGGCTGGGCCTCTGAGAACCTTCTGTGGGATGTGGGAGGAGTCCCCAGACCAAGGCAGGGCCGAGTTTTGTCTCCTGTAGCCAAGCCAGAACTTGTGTCACGAAAGGCAGCACAGATGCCAACCCATTTTGCTTCTCCTGGGGAGAAAGAAACATCTGGCAGTGTCCCCCAGATGGGTCTGTGAGCCAATGCCCGAGGGTGTGGCTGGTCAGAACTTGGGGATTTTGCTCCTGTCCAGTGCTCCCAATTTTGGCTTCTCCTCCAGGTCTCTGATCCTCTGGAAAAACAGAGCCAGGAGAAGATGGTGAGGTGCCGTCGGACACACCGACACCAGGTAGGAGTGACAAAATGAGGTGATGCAGTGACAGGAGCGTCAGGCTTCCCGGACTGTCTTGTCTCTGACTTTCTTCAGGAAGGATCCTGCCACCTTGTCGGAATACCCGGCTCTCTACTGTCTGAGGCCACGTGTGTCAGTTTTGTTGTATTTGGCTTTAGGACCACAGTAGCTCAAAGATTACTGGTGCACAAGGATGACTCCTGACATATCTCAGGGACCAAATGGGGTGCTGGGCATCAAAGGCTGGTGTCTGGGTATTTTGTTTTGTTTTCGGAGCCACACGCAGTGATTCTGGGGATTATACTCTTGGCTGTGCATTCTGGCATTGTACCTGGCACTGCTTAGGGGACCCTATGGAATGGTGGGGATCACCAGCCCTACTCACTGTCCTGTTACACAGTCATGCTGCTTTGTTTCTTTTCGTATTTATTTTTGTGCCACAGTGGAGATGCTCAGGGCTTCCTCCTGAATCTGTGCCTGATGTGCATCATGGGTCCCCGGGTGTGCTGGACCTGTTTGTGCTCTTGCAGCTCAAGTGACTGTGGGATACAAGGGGTGTATGTTTCGTGTTTTGAGCTGAAAGCAGGGTCACTCATTTGGATCCCACTGATTGTGTGCTCAGTTTTTACTCTCTGCAATGCTCATAGGAGCAGAGGTTGAATTCCCTGGGGTCAGAAGCAAGTCTGCCACCTTCAGGAACCTTCTAGAAGAGGATGCTCACATTTTCATAGATGCAGCTGTCTTAGAGAAGTTGGGACCCGTTGGCCAGAAGTTCAGGTGGAGGCTGGTTCCTCCCGATGGGACAGACCCTGAGACCCTCTAGGGCCCTGGGTTCCTGGCCTCACAGCCCAGGGTACAGGGTGGGGACAGACCCTGACTCCTGCCCCCTTTGTATGCTGGTTCAGGGCACGGTGACCTTCCCTGATGTGGCCGTGAGCTTCACCCCAGAAGAGTGGATGTGCTTGGATGCCTCTCAAAGAAAGCTCTACAAGGACGTGATGCTGGAGACCTACCAGAACCTGTGGGCCATTGGTGAGAGCAGTGCGGGGCTGACCTTGTCTGGACAGTCCCATGTCGGCTCCCTATGCTGGGCCGTGTCTGTGTTTCCAACAGTAGTTGTGACTCTACTGGCGAGGACAGCCATGCAGTAGATATTTCTCTAGCTCTGTCCCTGGTTTTCTAGTTGGTGCTCACCTGGCGATGCCCAGGGCTTACTCTAAGCTCTGTCCTTAGGAATCACTCTCTGTGGGTTTGCATGAATCTTGACTGTTCGGGATCAACCCAGGTTAGCCCCGTGCATGGCAAGCTCCCCATGCGCTAAGCCATCACTTAGGTCCCTCAAAAAAGTTTCTGGTTCCTGCCAATGCTGAGTTCTCTGATCACTTCTTGTACTACACATAATATCTAGTATTTTTTGGGGTTTTGCTTTTATTTGGGGCACAACCTGAATCCTCTTGTCTCTGTGCTAAGGGAACACTCCCAGGGGTGCTCAGGTGCCATGGGATTCTGAGGTTTGAACATGCTTGGCAGCGTAAAACGTTGCTGTCTTAATCCTGGAACAATTGCACCAGGCCCACAACTTCAGTTAATTTATTTTTATTTTTATTATTTTATTTTTATTTTTTTATTTTTTAAAATTTTTATTAATGAAACACCATGAGGTACAGTTGTAGACTTACAAATTTTCATGCTTAGGTTTCAGTTATACAGTGATCGAGTACCCATCCCTCCACCAGTGCCCATTCTCCACCACCACTAATCCCAGTATCCCTCCCACCCCCATCCCACTGCCCACCCTGCCTCTGTGGCGGGGCATTCTCTTATTTTGTTTTGATTTGGTTTGGGGTTATACTTAAAAATACGTAGGGATTATTTCTGGCTGTGTATTCAGTTATTCATCCTGGTTGTGGTCCGGGGCATTGTGTGCTGCTGGGGATCAATCCTGTACGTGTGTGCAGTGTCTGTGTCCTGCCTGTTGTAATATCGCTCCCAACCCAGTTTATGTATTTCTTAGGGCCTCACCCCATCAGAGGTTGGTCTATTTCAGTGCTCTTGGGCACTTTCAGTGGTTCTTGGTTCATCCGGAGTCAGGATTTGCCTCTGGATTATGCAGTCAGGGATCATAGCTGATGGCTTGAGAGACCCTACTGAATGTCAGGATCGAACTTTAATTGACTTTGAGGAAGGCCAGTGCCTGACCTGCTGTGCTGTCTGTCTGCATCCTTTTATGTTTATTTTAAAAACCATCTGGGAGCTTTGTTCATCTTTGTTCATCTTTGGATTTGTTAAGCTTTGGGGTTTACTGCACTCAGGCATCAGTTCGCACAGGCTCAGTACATTGCATGTGATGCCGAACCTATAGTGACAGTACAGTGAACACGGTGTTTGTCTTGCAAGTTCTGGACATACATTCTATTCTCACCAACCCATAATGATCCTCAAGCAAAACCAAAGGTGATTTTTGAGTACACAGTCAGGGAGAAGCCTTGAGTATCCCCACGTGAGGATCTCAAACTAGAGAAAAAAAAATACTACGTACTGTGCTGTGATCAAACCCCTGTTGGACATTTAAGACCCCAGTTATACTATTTGTGGTGTTTTATGGGCCCGGTATTTTATTCTTAAATTAGGACCTGGATCTTAGCTCTTGGATAACCACAATCTAGAACATTTCAGATGTGAAGATTCTGTTCATGCCTTTTCAGTAATTTACTCCATTTTTATAGGGAGACATGCGGTTTACTTGTCACATTTTCCTTGTCACTAATCTATGCTCCATAACTGTGAGGTTCAGGGCATTCTGGGTTGAAGCCTGCGGTGATCTCCTGGCTGAAAGGAGGAAGGAACCCTGAGGCCGGGGAAGAGAGGCATGCATGCATATCTTGTAGGATTGCCAAGCTTTTCACAGCAATCCTTTCCAGGGACCTTCCCTTTTCTGTGGGATACTTTGGACTGTGAGAACCAAATAGATGTCCTCAAGCTGTACTGCCTGTTTAAGGATGTCCCATCCCATTCGAAGAATTCTTTTTCTTTTTTTGGGGGGGGGTGTCACACCCAGAAATGCACAGGGGATACTCCTGGATCATGCACTCAGGAATTACTCCTAGCAGTGCTCAAGGGGCCATATGGGATGCTGGGAATCGAACCCGGGTAAACCGTGTGCAAGGCAAATGCCTTACCCACTGTGCTATTGCTCCAGCCCCTCCATTCGAAGAATACTTACATTGTATATTGTGTTTCGTTTCAGAACTCAATGCATGGCTTCGGGATTTAGGAACTCAATCAGCGAGTATGAGTGAGCCGGTAAGATTTGCAAGTTTGGAATCAATTTTATAATACTAACAGAAAATATCAGTGGACCAGCATGTTATTTTTAAAGTGCAGGGCCGGGAACGGCTGGAAAAAAATTTGGAGTATGATGCTTGAATTTGAGGACCCTTATCTTAACTGGGTGCTGACATCTCTGCTCAAAACCTAAAGAAAATTGTAATATGTTTCATGTATATGCCTTGCTTTTTCATTTGATTGAAAGTATCTACAAATGATATTCGTGAAAATACCTTGTCTTTTAAACTCGGGCTGGAGCAATAGCACAGCGGGTAGGGCGTCTGCCTTGCACGCAGCCAACATGGCCGACCCGAGTTCGATTCCTCCGCCCCTCTCGGAGAGCCCGGCAAGCTACCGAGAGTATTCGATATGCCAGACACAGTAACAACAAAGTCTCCAATGGAGACGTTACTGGGCCCGCTCGAGCAAATCGACGATCAACGGGAGGGCCTTTACTTTACTTTACTTACTTACTTTTAAACTCGTCCATCCACATTGCCATGTGTTTCACAGAGACCTATTGGTAATGCTGAGCAGTGAATGGTGTACCCCAACCCTAAATGAAAACAAAATACAGAACAGAAAAAGGCATTGACCCTGAAAAGAACCTGCCTATGGTGAGATGTTTTCAATGGCCCTTGTGGTCAGTGTCAGCAGTGTTGGATGCAGTTTTTCTTAACAAATGCATCCCCGGATTTACTCCACATTGAGATAGAACTGAACACAGAATTTAGTGTGTTTTATCTTGAATCTGGTGCATCAGTATTCTGTGGAGGGAGTTATTTCTGCCTGTTCATCGAGTTAAAAATATTTAACAAATTAATGGCCCCTCATTCATCAATTTTCCATGTGTGTCTTACAGAAATATTAGGTTAGTCCATGGTATTGCCATCCACTTGTCGGGAATTGCATTGGTATGTTGCAAATGTTAGAAATCAACCTGCAGGTATCAATTTCTTTTGACATGGAGACACTTAAGGCAGAGAACGATAATTGGAATCCTCTGCTGTTCTACAGGGAAGCAGCCAGCCCGAGTGGAATGTCTCTGACCCTTCACACTGTGAAAAAGTTTCGAGTGTGCATTTGTGCCCTCAGCCACATGGGGATGCCAAGGCAAGCAGGATTGCCTCCAAGGGTGATCAGAATGGAGAGAGCAACCTCATTCTGAAGAATCCCTCCCCGGGGAAAAGTTTCACGCAATCTGTTATTCTCAGTCTACAGACACAAACCCCAACATTGGAGCAGACCCTTGAATGTGGGAGAGGAGCACTGTTTACAGCTAGTCCTTCACACCGAAAGCCCCACAAGCAAAGTCACCATGGATTGACCCTGTCTCAGTGTAAGGAATGTGGGGGAGCTTTCCCATGTTCTCAGGACTGTGATTTTCCCTTAGAAACCCACAGTGGACAGAATCCCCAAGAGTATCAGCAGCAAGGGCGTGGTTTGAATCCGGCATCACCCCAATGTGATGATATGAACATCCACACAGGAGGGAAACCACATGCATGTAAGGACTGTGCGAAGGCCTTCACTCAACCCTCAGACCTCTTACAACATTGTAGAATCCATACTGGAAAGAAAGCATATGTGTGTGAGCAATGTGGGAAGGTCTTTGGTTACTCCTCATACCTTTCTAGACACAGGAAAATTCATACTGGAGAGAAACCTCATAAATATAAGGCACGTGGAAAGGCCTTCACTCGATCCTCAACCCTCACCGGGCATATGAAAACTCATACTGAAGAGAGGCCTTATATATGTAAGGAGTGTGGGAAGGCCTTTACTTATTCCTCAAACCTTAGTCGGCATATAAGAAATCACAAAGGAGAGAAGCCTTATGGATGTAAGCTATGTGGAAAGGCCTTCTCTGTGTCCTCAAACCTTGATGTGCATATGAGGATTCACAATGGAGAGAAGCCTTATGGATGTAAGGTTTGTGGAAAGGCCTTTGTTAATTCCTCAAGACTTACCTGCCATATGAGAATTCACACTGGAGAGAGACCATATGTTTGTAAGGAATGTGGGAAGGCCTTTGTTGAATCCTCAGGCCTTACTCAACATATGAGAATTCACAATGGAGAGAAGCTTTATGGATGTAAGGTATGTGGAAAGGCCTTTGTTTATTCCTCAAGCCTTAATATGCATATGAGAATTCACAATGGAGAGAAGCATTATGGATGTAAGGTATGTGGAAAGGCCTTTGTTGTATCCTCAAGCCTTCTCTGCCATATGAGAATTCACACTGGAGAGAGACCATATGTTTGTAAGGAATGTGGAAAGGCCTTTGTTGTATCCTCAGGCCTTACTCGACATATGAGAATTCACAATGGAGAGAAGCCTTATGGATGTAAGGTATGTGGAAAGGCCTTTGTTGTATCCTCAAGCCTTCTCTGCCATATGAGAATTCACACTGGAGAGAGACCATATGTTTGTAAGGAATGTGGAAAGGCCTTTGTTGTATCCTCAGGCCTTACTCGACATATGAGAATTCACAATGGAGAGAAGCCTTATGGATGTAAGGTATGTGGAAAGGCCTTTGTTTCTTCCTCAAGCCTCAATATGCATATGAGAATTCACAATGGAGAAAAGCCTTATGGATGTAAGGTATGTGGAAAGGCCTTTGTGGAATCCTCAACCCTCATTCGCCATATGCGACAGCACACTGGGGAGAGACCTTATATTTGTAAGGAGTGTGGGAAGGCCTTTGTTTCTTCCTCAACCCTTACTCATCATGTGAGAATTCACACTGGAGAGAAACCATTTGTTTGTAAGGAAACCTTTCATCAGGCCTCCAGCCTAATTGTACATCGGGCAGTTCACACTGGGGTGAAATCTTATATATGTCAAGAATGTGGGAAGGTCTTTGTGTTTCCTTCTGGTCTTAGGAAACATCATAAAATTCATAGTAGATAACTCAATGACCTAATAACAATTTTTAATGTCAAAACAGGCCCTTTTCAGAAAGTCTTTTTTCTTTGTACCATGGGATGCTGTGCTACAAAAGTGCAGCCAGGGAGGTAATAATCCTAGCTATGTGTAACAAACTTTTAGTGATGTCAGTCTATACGGGAAAGTCTATGCCAGGGTCCCCGAATTTGAACTTGATATGTATGTTAACATGTACTTTTCAGATTTCTGGTGAAAACTAAGAGGAATATGAATAAAATGAAAAAAAAATCTCCTTTGCTCAGGGCTGTCATGGTCAAGAGTTGCCAAGATTAGTACCAGGAATTTTGCTTCATGGCTTGGAGGCCAGTCACACATGCTAGGGGAAAAGGCAGCCCAGATAGAGAATGGAGCACCAAATAAAGAGTGTTGCAAGGATCCTCCCAGGATGGGAGAAGCATGCTGAAAGTAGACTAGACCAAACATGATTGCCACTCAATGCCTCTTTTGCAAACCACAACACCCAAAATAAGAGAATGGGGAACAAAGGGGAATGCCCTGCCACAGAGGCAGGGTGGGATGAGGGCGTGGGGGTGGGAGGGATACAGGGATCCGTGGTGGTGGGAAATGTGCACTGGTTGAAGGATGGGTATTTGGTCATTGTATACTTGAAACCCAAGCACAGAACTTTGTAAGTCTACAACTGTGCCTCATGGTGTCTCACTAATTAAAAGTTAAAAAAAGGAATTTGAATAAAAAGGCAAAATAAAATCACTTCTCTCAGGGCTGTCAAGTCTCACCACTGTCTTATTCTTTGTTGTGACTCTGGCTTGACATTTTATTTTGCTTTTTGGTTCACATGCAGTGATGTTCTGTGGTTACTCCTGCCTCCACAATCAGTAGTTACTTCTGGCAGTTCCTGATGACCATATGGGATGGCAGGGATTGAAACTGAACTGCCCCGTGCAAGGAAAATGTCCTCCCCTCTGGACTACTGCTCCAGCGCCTGTGACTTGACCTCTGTAAATGGTAAATCACAATACATGCAGTCCTGAATCTCGATCTCCCTCAGATGTTCTATAAGTATGCTATTCGGTTCTGAATTAAAGGTTCACTGTGCTCTGGTCCATCTGCCATCACTTGTTATGGTCCCCGTGTCCTTGTTTCTCTGGAGAGCGGAACACCAAACACCTCATACTATGGGACCTACCGACTCACTATTCTTCACATCTGGCAACCTGGGAGGGGTGCCTCAGAATTCACACTTGAGTATTTGTTGTTCTTGTTTCCTTTCATTAGAGTTACCTTTTGACGTTGCAGTATTTTTGGTAAACACCCTTCTTTGTCTGTGGCTTATTCCTACCTCTGAGCTAAAGGATCACTTCTGTCAGAGGTCTGGAGCCCATATATGTGCTAGTGTATTGAACCTGGGTCAGTCAAGTGCAAGGTGAATGTTTTATCTGCTGTATTACCACACCAATCCACAAGATATTATATTCATGGTTTAAAAGTAGACCCAAGGGGTATGGTTGCCGCCAGCAGGTCAATCTGTACCTGTGAGGCGAGTGCATCAGCAGCCTGATGGCGCCTTCAGACTTCCAGATACCCCAAAATTGCTGCTGTGCCTTTGGCTAGCCCCCAAAAATTTGGGGCAAAGCTTAACCAAGAATGTAAACGGCCAAAAGTTAGGTATGTGGGAGACACACCCACAAACCACCTCCGGCTCAGCTATAGAATTGGAGGCATGGCCTCTCTGGTTCCTGATTGAACTGCTTAATGGCCATGATCCCAGAGACTCAGAAACAAATCTCGAAACCCAGAGCCTTTTGGCAGAAATGCGCCCGGTACCTGCAGTAGGTTACCGGTGCTGGACCAACCCAGGTGGGAATAGGTTTCATGCCTTGGCCTGTTCCCCCTGGTGGCCCAGTGACCGCCATCCTTCAGAGGCCACTGGACAGTCAGGTTTGGGCCCACAGTGACGAGACACGCAGGACCTCACAGGATGGGGTTGGAGTCGGTCCTGTCCTCCCCACCAC
Source organism: Sorex fumeus (assembly GCF_029834395.1). NCBI lineage: Eukaryota > Metazoa > Chordata > Mammalia > Eulipotyphla > Soricidae > Sorex > Sorex fumeus. The sequence goes on from NW_026606191.1 coordinate 2,525,464, forward strand.
AACAAGACCCCAAGTCATCGCCCATGAACGGCCTCTCTGACTCCTGATCAAGATGCTTAATGGTCATGATCCCAGAGATTCAGAAACAAATCTCAAAACCCAGTAGCTTTTGGCAGAAATGTGTCCGGACCCCACAGTACGTTACTGTCACCCGGCCACCCCAGGAGGAAAGGATGTTGTCACTCCACCTACTCCCCCCTGGCGAATCAGTGGCTGTCATCCTCCAGAGGCCATTGGACAGTCAGGCTCAGGCCTGCAGTGACAAACTTGTTGGGCCTCACAGGATGGGGGGGGGGGGAACCGGGCCTGTCCTCCCCACCCCAATGAGACCCCAAGTCATCGCCCACGAACGGGCTCTCTGGCTCCAGATCAAGCTGCTTAACGGCCTTGACCCCAGAGACTCCGAAACAAATCTCAAAACTCAGTGGCTTTTGGCAGAACTGCATTCAGACCCCGCAGTAGGTTACTGTTCCCAGGCCATCCCAGTGGGGAAAGGGTGATGTCCCTCTGCCTGTTCCTCCCTGGCGGCTCAGTGGCCGTCATTCTCCAGAGGCCATTGGACAGTCAGGTCTAGGCCCGCAGTGATGAGACATTTTGGGGCTCACGGAATGGGGGTGGAGACGGGCCTGTCCTCCCCACCCCAATGAGACCCCAAGTCATCGTCCACGAATGGCCTTTCTGGCTCCTGATCAAGCTGCTTAACGGCCATGATCCCAGATACTCAGAAACAAATCTTGAAACCCAGCAGCTTTTTGCAGAAATGTGTACGGACCCCGCAGTAGGTTGCTGTTGCTGGGCCACCCCAGGGGGGAAAGGGTGCTATCTTTCCAACTGCTTCCTCCTGGCGGCTTGGTAGCCGTCATCCTCCAGCGGCCATTGGACAGTCAGGCTTGGGCCCCCAGTGAGGAAACTTGTTGGGCCTCAGGGGATGGGGGTGGAGCCGGGCTTTTCCTCCCCACCCCAACAAGACCCCAAGTCATCACCCACAAATGGCCTTTCTGGCTCCTGATCAAGCTGCTCAACGGCCATGATCCCAGAGACTCGGGAGCAAATCTCGAAACCCAGTGGCTTTTGCCAGAAATCCCTCCAGATTTAAGTGTTAAAATTTTAGAATTTCAAAATCACATGGCCTTACTGCAGCCACACGACATCATATGTTTTTCATAACCAGCAATAGAACACAAATTGTCTACTGTTGCCTTTTCAGCAGATCTGAGTGTTGGGGTAAGTAAAGTAAAGTAAAGGCCCTCCCGTTGATCGTCGATTTGCTCGAGCAGGCCCGGTAACGTCTCCATTGGAGACTTTGTTGTTACTGTGTCTGGCACATCGAATACGTCACGGGGAGCTTGCCAGGCTCTGCCGTGTGGGCGAGATACTCTCAGTAGCTTGCCGGTCTCTCTGAGAGGGGCGGAGGAATCGAACTCGGGTCGGCCATGTTGGCTGTGTGCAAGGCAAATGCCCTACCACTGTGCTATTGCGACTGTTGGGGTAAAATCTCAAATAATAATGGTGGGTCTGGTGTCGAAATATTGAATGTGATCAAAGTAATGTGAAAATCATTTGCCCCACAGGGAGGGGGAGGGTGTGGGATGGGGGTATACTGGGGTTTTTGGTGGTGGAGAATGGGCAGTGGTGAAGGTACGGGTGTTTCATTGTATGACCGAGACTTAAACCCGAAAGCTTTGTAACTTCTCATGGTGATTCAATAAATAAAATTGTAAAAAAAATGAAAGAAAGTAAGGTGGAGTTCATGCACAATTCAATCAGCTAATCAGTGACTGAATAAATAGCAGTACTCCTACATTAAAAAAAAGTAGACCCACTCCAGAAATTCCAGTTGTGAGACACACGTAAAATCATGGCTCATAGTAAACACCCTGGATATTTCGATAGTTTTGTGATACAAGACACTGTTTACATGGTTTTCAGAGCTGTTCCTGCAAAACAGGAGCAAGTGCTGGAGGAGGCTCATGTGATGATTTGGTATTACAGTAAATCGGGACCAGGATGACCTAGGTCCAGCAGATCAGACATGGGGCACCTGGGACTCACCCGAGTGCACAAGTGACCTTGTTCCCTGGAAGAAAGCTCCCAGGCCCATGACCCCGCCCATTATACAAGAGGACAGCTGAAGGTTTGTCCACCCTGAGTCCCTGTGACTGCCCCCATGCAGAGCCACTAATGGGCCCGTTGTCACTGTGACCTGCAGGGGCCATCTCTGCATGGGAGCTCCTGGCCTAAGAGTTAGTCCATGGCCTTAGGTACATTCCTGTAGGGCCCTGAGTGGATTCCCGGGGCTCGGGCAGGGCTGTAGTTTACTTCTCTGTTGGCTGAGACTATCCCTACTGTCCCAACAGGCAGCCTGGTCACAACCCATTTCTCTGTCCCCTGAAGAGGGAGGAGCATCTTGCAGTGTATCCCTGTGGATGGGTCTGTGAGCCAGTGACCAAGTATCTGGCAAGTCACTTCATTTCTTGCTCCAATGCAGCGACTTCCTCGTGGGGGGCAGGGCTGGCTGTGCTCCTCTGGTGCTCACGGCTCAGGTCTTTCATGGAGACTCCTGCTGATCTACAGGAAAAACAAAGGGAAGAGGTGGTGAAGCGCCCTCTGCCACACCATCCTCAGGCATGAGAATGACAAGATGACCCAGTGCAGTGACAGGAGCGCACAGGCTTCTCGGGTCTTGGGTTGTTTCAGGAAGGAGACGTGGGATGTGGCTCCGAGCCTGAGTGCCCGGCTCTCTGCTGTTTGAGGCCGTAGGGCTTCAAGCTCCTGGATCCAGGCATCTGTGCCAAGTTCGTGCTCCCCTTCTTCCCCCCTGGACTGTCCATCATGGAATGATCTGTGCTTTAATTTCCTGGCTTTGTCGTTAATCTTCCTTATCTGTCAGGTGTGTAGAATAGTCCATAGGAATCTCAGCCTTCGGTCTTCCTTTATGTGCCTCAGCAGGGTGGCTGTGGAGCCTGCAACTCCGGGTCCCCTTTTCTGGAGCACTCAGAACTCCTCTGCCCTCTCTAACACCATGCTTATCTATGCCCTCGGATCATTATGTTTTTGAGTACCTAAGAAGTTTATCGTCGTTTAGGTTTTGGGCCTAGCCATAGTAATACATGACTCCTTGTGGGTCTCAGGTGTAACTCCTGGCTGTGCGCTCAGGAATTGTACCCGAGGTGTTCAGGGATCTGAGATCTGAGCCTGTCTGCCTCAAGCTAAGCACATGGTCTCTCTCCTGTTCTTTCGTGTTCCTTTTAGTGATATTTTTGCCTTTGTTTTAAAGTAATGAATAAGTTCATATCAAAATTAGTTTGGATCAGGACATGGATAGCAGGGAGCGCACTTGCATTTTAGGCAGCTGACTAATTTTTGATCCCCTGCATTTCATGTGGTCCCAGTATCTGGTCTGGTCAAAATACAACACCCAAAAGCTAGTTTGGATAATGTCTAGGTCATCACAGTGATCACCCAAAAGATCTACCCTTTTCTGTGGGCCTGTTTGGACTGTGAGAACTATCAAGATGTCCGCTATCTGCTGGACCTCATTCTACTATCCAGTGAGTAACTCTTACATTTTGTTTTTCTGTTTTGTTTGATTTCAGAAATCAAACCCCAATTGTGGGATTCAGTATTACCATATTTTGATGCAGTACAACAGGATCATCGATTACAAGTGAGCTGGAAAGGTTTGCATGTTCAGAATAAATTATTATGCCAGAGGGATTTTCAGTGGACCAAGCATGTGGATTGAATGGGGGCACCTGGCATCCTTTGCTGTCAGCAGATCTCCAGACTCCGGTCACCGCAGGGAGGAAATCCACAGCCTTATGCCAAGAGTAATAGGCTCTGAGCCTCAGTGGGTGATAAACTCAGTAGTTTTAAGATTTAAAGACATTCTGTTTTTTTAAATATCAAAATAATACTGAGGGTTTTTTTTATAGAATGTAAGCACTGGTGAACATTGTTGAAAAGAACTGTTTTTTGGCCCTAGTAGTAGTGTAGTGGGAAGTGCACTGCTTTGTCCAGGGATGGAACCAGGTTCTATACCCAGCACCCAGTATAGTCCCCACAGCCCCGCTAGGAGTGATCTATAAGCACTATTTTGTGTGACACTGCCCCAACAAATAAATACAAAAAACTCCCCAAAACCTCATTGATTAACATTAACTGACATTACTCAATTAAGTTCGATGTCTTCAATGGCCCCTGTGTTCTCAGTTTTGTGGGGATTCAGCCTTGCTTTCATACATGCATCCCGAGCTCCATACAGAGTTACAACCGAACCCAGACTCTGGTTTATTTTTATTTGTTTGAAACTGGTGCTTCCATTTTCTGTATAGGAATAATTTTCACGTAATGTGTTCTTCATTGAGTTGAGAAAGAAATGGACACAAGTTAATGACCAACACTTCTGTCAATTTTGCATGTCCTTCATCCAAAAAACATTTTGTCATTCCAGGAAAGCCATACAGGTTTCGATAATTATATTTGCCTGGTGGAAATGTTAGACACCAAACCTGCAGGGCTTGACATTTTGTTGACATGGAGACTCAAGAAATCAAGAAATAATTGGAATCCTCCTCTGTTCTTCTACACGGAAGCAGCCAGCCTCGATGGAATGTCTCTGATCCTATGCACTATAACAGTCTCTAAACACTGAATCAGGGATGATTTAAGCACACCCTTTTCAGTACATTTCTGCATCCAGTGTTCTGCATTCCACAGATGGGTGCATCATTTTGTTTGTGTTTCTTTTTCTGGCTAACTTCACGCAACACATATCTTTTCCTTCTGACCCTATTGCTGCATAAAATCAGTAATTCTAAAACCTAAAAAAAACACTTATTTGTATTTATTTATTTATTTTTTTGCTTTTTGGGTCACACCCAGCGATGTTCAGTAGTTACTCTGGGCTCTTCACTCAGTAATTACTCTTAGCAGTGCTTAAGGGACCATATGGTATATCCGAGATTGAACCCAGGTCGGCCGAGTACAAGACAAACACCCTACACCTGTAGTATGGCTCTGACCCCCCCGTAATCTCTTTTTAATACAGGGTAAATACTGTGATTTTAGATCTGATATACAGCAAAGACAAGTGGCGATTGTTGAAAAGAACCTGATGGTGCAGCACTATTGATTTTGCGTTAGGAAGGGTACTTGCTTTGCACCAGGAAGGAAACCTGGACTCCTTCCCAGCACCCCACATGTCCCTCAGAGCCCCAGCAGCAGGAATCCCTGAGCAGTACTCGGTGTGACCTTCTCCCCACCTAAGTAAACAGAACAAGAAACAAAAAACTCATTGATCCTGGAGAGGAATCTACTTCGGGTGAGATGTTTTCACAGTGTCCCTCTCGGGTGTGTGGGGATGCATCTTTGCCTTCGCACATGTATCCTGGGCTCCACACTGAGCTGGAACCAAACCCAGTCTCAGGTCCCTTTTATTTTCAGTCTAAACTGGTACTTCATTTTTCTGTAGAGGGAGTTATTTCCACTTACTGTGTCTGTTCATTGAGTTCAAAAAATTTATATAGCTCTGTAATCCCGCACCAAAGTCTCCAATGAAGACGTTACTGGGCCCGCTCGAGCAAATCTATGATCAATGGGAGGACCTTTACCTTTTACCTATGTAACCCCGCATCGGTCAATTTTTGCTTGTCCGTCTTATTGAAACATTAGTCGTTGCTTGGAAAATCCGGTCTCATGTCATAATTTCAATCAAGGGGGTTAAATGTTAGAAACCAACCCGCAGATGTGAATTTTCTGGACGAGGAGACTCTCAGGCACAGCAAACTAATTGGAAGCTTTCTCTGCTGTTCCTCAGGGAAGCAACCAGCCTGGGTGGGTTGTCTGATCATGCACACTGTGACAGAATCTCGAGCAACCAATTGTATCCTCAGCCCCATGTGGATGCCAAAACAGGTGGGATGTCTTCTCTGGGTGACCAGAAGGAAGGGAGAGCCCTTGCTGCAAAGAAGCTTTCCCCTGGGAAAAGCCACTCAGAGACTGTTGTGCTCAGCCCATGGACACAAACCGTCCCAGGGAAGAAGCCCCTGGACGGTGGGAGAGGTCACAGTTTATAGAGAGTCCTTCACTCCAACAGTCTCCTAAGTCACCATGGTACAAACCCATCCAAATGTAAGGAATGTGGGGGGAGCCTTCCCAGGTCCTCGACACCTTGAGATCTTCCTTCGAAACCCACAGAGGTGGACAGAATACCCAGGAATGTCAGCAGCAAGGACAAACTTTGCGTCCAGCACTACCCTGGTGTGACCATGTGAACATCCACACAGGACAGAAACCATATATGTTTCAAGAATGTGGAAAGGTCTTCCATCAATCCCAATACCTTATTATACATAGCAGAGTTAATACTGGAGAGAAACCATATGCATGGAAGGACAGTGGGAAGCCCTTTGCTTCTTACTCAAGCCTTTTATTTTTTATTTTTATTTATTTTATTTTGTTTTGCTTTCTGGGTCACACCTGGCAATGCATAGCGGTTACTCCTGACTCTGCACTCAGGAGTTACTCCTGGCGGTACTCAAGGGACCATATGGGAAGGTAGGACTCAAGCAAGGCAAACTCCCTACCCACTGTGCTATCTCTCCAGCCCCTCAAGCCTTTTTTAAGCACAAGAAAATACATACTGGAGAAAAGCTTGTTATAAGTGAGGTTTGTGGGAAACCTCTTTGGTACCCGTCACTCCTCATTACACATAGGGAAATTAAGAGTGAAAGAAACCTCATAAATGTTGGTGTTTGGTAACGCCTTCACTCAATCCTAAGCCCTGACTCTGCATGTGAAAAATCATTCTGGAGAGAAGCCTTATATATGTCGGGAGTGTGTGAAGGCCTTTACTTGATCCGCAAAGCTTACAGTTCATCGGAGAATTCACACTGGGGAGAAACTATATACATGTGCAGAATGCGGGGAGACCTTTGTTTACATCTCCACCCACTTACTACATCCTCAGATACTGCTCGTAACAAAAGGCTTACACAACAAAACTTTATGTATGCAAAGAATGGGGGGAAGACCTTGTTTCCCTCTGATCTTTGGAAACATGGTCAAATTCATAGTGAATGACTAATAAACATTTACAGTGTCAGAAAAAGACCTCTCAGTAGAACTTCTTTTGTGTGGCCAATTGGGAGTGCAGAAAGTGTACTTCGTGGCTGCCACAAAAGTGCCACAAGCACAATGTTTTGAACATCTCAAATCTATGGAATCCCAAAAACTCTGGCAGGGAGTAAGAGAATGTTTGGGGTCCTTCCAAATGTGCAACAGGTTGGTTGTTTGCCTTGCACGTGGTCGACACGGGTTTGATAGCCAGCATCCCCTATGGTCACCTGAGCACCGCCACAAGTAATCCCTGAGTATCGAGCCAGCAGTAACCCCTGTGCAACATCCCGTGTGATGACAAAAAGCAAAAAACTGTATAGAGGGGGAAGATGTTTGAGGATGACCATGATGGGAAAAAGGGTCAGATAAAGGAGATAGAACTCTGAGAAATCTCTTGGCTTCCCCTGGCCAACCTGGGTTCCATCCCCCACACCATAGAAAGCCTTGCCCTCCCCACAGCTTTAGTTGTGCTTTGGCCACTCCCAAATAAAACCAGGGCACTGATGTAGCAGTGTTGGAGGCTGCAGAGTTGGGCAAGGATCAGGGGTCTCTCTGCAGAGAGCTTGGAAAGTCCTGGGGAGCTTCAGTAGGTTCTGGAAGGGGGAGAGGGCCAGGGGTGGACATTCCTGAGAGAAAGGACCCTGGGCAGGGACGAATATACTCCATAGCGCCGTCTTGTGGTGACAGAGGGGATGAGGTGCGTCCCAGGTGTACAGAGAAGATTTCCAGAGCTGGGTTTTGCTTCAACGATTAATGATCAAGCCTCATGCAATAGAGCAGGAGGAAAGTGGGTAGAAAAGCGCTCCCCTTGCAGCAGTTAAACTGGGTCCAAACCCAGGCACCCCCTTATAGTTCCGTGAACACCTACAGGGGTAATTAAGGAAAGAATATCCAGGAGTCACCCCAGAACATTGCCGGGTGTGGCCCCCAACCATAATCTATCAAACGAAAACCATAACCTCAGTTTCTTTGTCAGTGGATTCCTTCACCTCAGGCCTGGAGTTACAACGAGCTGAATCTGGCTTCGTCCTCACCAGCTACACACAGAACAGAGAAATGACTTTTATTGAAATGTAGGGTGATGAGGTATGGGGGTAACCGAGAGAGGAAACCTTTCAGATGGGGTTCTTCGAGATAGAAGATGGGGGGAGGCAATGCTTTGTGCTCAACACAGGTCAATTCCCAGCATTATGTAGGGTTCTCGAGTGCCCGCAGTAGGTCTGGTGTGGCCACCGACCCCTCTCTCCAATAAAGAACCCAGTGTCACTTGCCCAGATAGTCAGTATGGTGGGTGGGGAGGGAACGAAGATCATGTTTTTTTTTTATGTGGCTTCAAACCCCACTAGGAATAGCAAATTCTGGACACCTAGTTAAGAAACCAGAGACTCTTGTGGGGTCAGAGAGTGTGTGGGTGGGGCTGTGGAGGGCGGCAAGCATCTGTTTCGCGGGGAGGGGCACACAGTAATGCTCAGGGGTTCGTCCCGCCAATTGTTAGATATTTCTATTGGCGTGCAGGGGTCTATATGGGGTGCAAGAACTCCAAACCGATGCAAGGCCTTACCCACTGTTATCCCACTATGGTCCCAGGCTGCGTGTTTGATTCTTAATGAGCCCCAGCATTGAAGCAAATCCGATGGCTGGAAATCTTAAGGGTGGGAAACTCAGGCAATGGGAGTTCCGCTTAACCGCCACGAGATGCCGCTGTGGGGTGGTTCCACAGCGTAAAAATTTCCACCCTTGGGTTAACTTCCGTGTTAGGTGTGGTGTAATTAAGGATTAAGCATGAAGCCTGGGGCATGCAGCAGTAGCAGGGCCCTTAGGGCACTTGTCTTGTGTTCTGCAGACTTGGGTACCTTTGCCGGTATCCCATAAGAACCCCCAATTATGCCAAGAGTGATTCCTGAGTACAGAGCCAGTTGTCACCCCTGAGCAACATCAGCTGTGACTCCCAAAACATAAAAAAGGAAAGAAATCAGAGCATGCCCAATCTGATGTTGGCAGATTCCTTCAGATGGAACCTTAGTGGGGTACCGAGATGAATCTTGCTTCCACATTCCTCATTCTCACAGAATGGAAGGAGAACACCATCAAAAATTTAGGGTGTCAGGTTGTGGGGTACACAATAACAGGAAACTTTTATGAAGTAGTTCAGCCAGAGAATAAACAGAGGGGGGTTAGAACTTGACTTGCTCAGAGAGAGAAAATAATATTTTTATTTAAAATTTTCTTTTCTTTTTGGGTCACACACAGTGATGCACAGGGGTTACTCCTGGCTCTGCACTCAGGAGTACTCCTTACGGTGCTCAGGGGACCATATGGGATGCTGGGAATTGAATGCGGGTCCGGCGCGTTCAAGGCAAACGCCCTGCATGATGTGCTATCTCTCCAGCCCTTTATTTAAATTTTTTAAACAATGGAAACTTGCCTTCATTGTGGCAAATGAGCTTCAATTCTAGGCATTTCTATTGTTCCCCAGAACCTCGTGGGCCCACATCAAACCCCCATAAAAATTTAACAATCCTAAGGAACTCACTTTCCTGTGCCCCACCCACTCCCTAACTGCTTGTTTTACCAGGATCAACCCTGCTGCAGTTTTCCTGATGGCCTTGTGTGTGAGAGCATTGACCACATTTGACTGGCCAGTAAAGCATCAGGGAACTTCTTATCTGAGCTCCCACACTGACCAGATACTCTAGCAGCTGCCTCTCCACTCCCTTATTCAAATCCATCCCCCTCCCGCCACTGATTCACCTGGGTGGGGTTAATACTTCTCTACACATCTGGTGTCTGGCCCTTTAAGGCTGCTTGCAACACCGGAAGTGAGATCACAGCGGGGCCTTCCTGGTGCTTCTCTTCCTGGAAACAGGTCAGAGAGTCCTTGTTCACGTGGTTGAAGGACCAAGTAGGGCCCCAGTGAGAAAGGGGACTCTGAAGGCCGATTTTGTCTTGCTGCAGGTCGGGGGTGGCCTCCTGTGAGCACTCTGAGCCTCCTTGTCTCCGCGCTGTGAGCCGCGGGACCACGCCAGCTCAAGGGGCCTCTGGCGCTTGTTTTTCTTGTGTTCCCCGATATCCAGGCGGTTCCTGAGGTATGATGGAGTCCTGCTGGGCGCGGAGCTTTGGGAGGTTCATAGGGGGCTGTAGTGAGATGCGGGGGTGCGTGATCCTGGGGGGCTACCAAGGCCACGGTCGCCTTCAGCTCTGCTTTGGGGCAGCCGCGGGTGGGCGCGGGGCTGAGCGCGGGGGCTGCGGGACTTGGGGCGCAGGAGCTGCCGAGGGCGGGGCCTTAGCCTTCCCGAACCTTCCAGCTGACCCATGTTGGGTCCTTGCCCCAGTTTCGCTGCTGTAGAATCTCCAGATTCACTTTGAGGCACCGAGCCGCAGCTCCCCCTAAAGGCAAGAGACCCTGTTGCCGTCCAGCTGTTTCATCGGCTGCCCTCATAGGTCAGGCCCGGCCGGTGGATCTGCAGGTGTCTGGGTTTGCCAATGATAATTTCCTTTTGGGGCTATTTTTGGTGTGGGGAATGGGGGGCTCTGCATTCCCGGAGATACCCTGAGGGCTTACTCTGGCTCTGGCCTCAGATATTATTCCTGGCAGTGCTCTGGGGGCCTTGGGGATGCAGAGGATTGATTAGTGTCAGCAACACAAGCATCCTAACAGGTTTACTGTATGTTGGAATAGGAATATCTGCCTCCTGACATCACGTTGCAAAGTCCTACCCAGACCGCTGGTTATCGAGGTGAGTACAGGGGGTAAAGGGTGTGTGTGTGCATGCGCTTGTGTGTGTTCATGTACTACTGGTAAAAGTGTATGTCTGTAAAAAGTTTGTTTATTTATTTATTTTGCTTTTTGGGTCTCACCCAGCCGATGCTCAGGGGTTACTACTGGCTCTATACTCAGGAATAACTCCTGGCAGAGCTTGGGGGACCATGTGGGATGCTGGGAATTGAATCCGGGTTGGCCGCTTGCAAGGCAAACACCCTACCCACTGTGCTATTGCTACAGCCCCTGTAGAAAGTTTTTAAAAATTTTTATTTATTTGCTTTTTGGTTCACACCCGGTGATGCAAGGGGTTACTCCTGGTTCTGTCTCAAGAATTACTCCTGTGGTGCTCAGGGGAAGCTAAGGGATGCTGGGAATCAAACCCAGGTTGGCCACTTTGCAAAGCAAACTGCCCTACCCACTGTTCGACCAATCCAGCTCCTGTTTTTTCGTTTTTTTTAAGAAGACAGGGGCTCCCCCATACAATCATAGCCCAAATGGTGGCTCTCTCACGGGGCCAGAAGGGGGTGCTGATGCATGGGATTTCCTGGCCTCAGAGTCCTTCCTGGCTGGGCCTGTGAGAACCTTCTGTGGGATCCGGGAGGAGTCACCAGACCAAGGCAGGGCCGACTTTTCTCACTTGTAGCCAAGCCCAGAACTTGTGTCACAAAAGGCAGCACAGATGCCAACCCATTTTGCTTCTCCTGGGGAGACAGAAGCATTAGGCCGTGTCCCCCAAGCGGGTCTGTGAATCAGTGCCCGAGGGTGTGGCTGGTCAGAACTTGGTAATTTTGCTCCTGACCAGTGGTCACAATTCTGACTTCTCCTCCAGGTCTCTGATACTCAGGAAAAACAGAGGCAGGAGAAGATGGTGAGGTGACATCGGACACACCGACGCCAGGTAGGAGTGACAAAATGAGGTGATGCTGTGACAGGAGCGTCAGGCTTCCAGGGCTGTCTGTCTCTAACTTGCTTCAGGAAAGATCCTGCCACCTTGTTGGAGCGCCCGGCTCTCTTCTGTCTGAGGGCACGTGTGTTAGTTTCATTGCATTTGCCTTTTGGATCACAACAGCTCAAAGATTACTGGTGCTCAGGGATGACTGCTGACATGTCTCAGGGACCATATGGGGTGCTGGGCATCAAAGGCTGGTGTCTGGGTATTTTGTTTTGTTTTCAGAGCCACACGCAGTTATTCTGGGGATTATACTCTTGGCTCTGCACTCTGGCATTGTACCTGGCACTGCTTAGGGGACCCTATGGAATGGTGGGGATCACCAGCACTACCCACTATCCCCATCCCACTGTCCTGTTACACAGTCATGCTGCTTTGTTTCTTTTCATATTTATTTTTGTGCCACAGGGGAGATGCTCAGGGCTTCCTCTTGGCTCTGTGCCTGATGTGCATCATGGGTCCCCGGGTGCGCTAGACCTGTTTGTGCCCTGGCAGCTACAGTAACTCGGGCCCCGGGATATGTGTTTCCACTGTTTTGTCCTTCTAGCTCTGGAGAGCTTCTCCTGCTCTATCACACAGTCCATCATTCATTGGCTCCTCGGTTTGCGGTTCTGGGCATGTGCTGGTCCTAGGGAGACAGAGCAAAAGATCTCTGGGGCCATCAGAGCTGTTGGGCTTAAGACACTTTGAGAGGCATTTGGAGTGGCCCTGAACCATGATCAGAGTTCAACAGGCACATATGTACATGCACAGCTTTCAGTCGGTGGCTGGACATTGAGTGTCCCTTCTCCCTAGAACATGGGCTGTGGGATGCAGGGAGTGTATGTTTAGTGTTTTGAGCTGAAAGCAGGGTCACTCATTTGGGTCCCACTGATTGTGTGCTCAGCACTGCACTCTCTGCAGTGCTCATAGTAGCAGTGGTGGAATTTCCTGGGGTCAGAAGCTAGACCACCACCTTCAGGAACCTTCTAGTAGAGCATCCTCACTTTTTATAGACGCAGCTGTCTTAGAGAGAAGTTGGGACCCATCTGACAGGAGTTCAGGTGGCGACTGGTTCTTCCCAAGGGGACAGACCCTGAGCCCCTCTAGGGCCTGGGGGTCCTGGCTTCACAGCCCAGGGGACATGGTGGGGACAGACCCTAACTCCTGCCCCTCTTTGTATGTCGGCTCAGGACACGGTGACCTTCTCCGACTTGGCTGTGAGCTTCACCCCAGAGGAGTGGACATGCCTGTATACCTCTCAGAGAAAGCTCTACAGGGACATGATGCTGGAGACCTACGAGCACCTGTCGACCATTGGTGAGAGCAGTGCGGGGCCGACCTTCTCTGGACAGACTGGTGTGGGCTCCCTGTGCCGGGCCGTGACTGTGTGTCCAACAGTAGCTGTGAATGTCCTGGTGAGGACAGCCATGCAGTAGCTGTTCCTCTAGTTTCTTCCCTGTTATTTTTTGTTGGTGCTCACCTGGCGATGCTCGGGGCTTACTCTAAGCTCTATCCATAGGAATCATTCTTTGTGGGTTTTAAGGAATCTGGAGTGTTGGGGATCGACCCAGGTTAGCCCCGTGCATAGAAAGCTCCCCACATGTTGTACCATTGCTCAGGTCTCTCTAAAATGTTCCTGGTTCCTGCCAATGCTGAGTTCTCTGATTATTTCTTGTACTACACATAATTTCTATGTATTTTGGTTTTGCTTTTATTTGGGGCACAACTTGAATATTCTTGTCTCTGTGCTGAGGGATCACTCCTGGGGGTGCTCAGGGGCCATGGGGTGCTGAGGATTGAACATGCTTGGCAGCCAAAAAGGTTGCTGTCTTAATCCTGGTACTATTGCACCTGGCCCACAACTTCAGTTTATTTTTATTTAGTTTAGTTTAGATTTATTTTTTTTTCATTTTTATTAGTGAAACACCATGAGGTACTTTTGTATACTTACAAATTTTTGTGCTTGGGTTTCAGTAATACAGTGATCAATTACACATCCCTCCACCAGTGCCCATTCTCCGAACACCACTAATCCCAGTATCCCTTCCACGCCCATCCCCCCAGTCCACCCTGCCTCTATGGCAAGGCATTCCCTTTTATTTTGTTTTGCTTTGGTTTGGGGTTATACTTACAAACACTTAGGGATTATTTCTGACTGAGTATTCAGTTCTTCATCCTGGTTGTGGTTCGTGGCATTGTGTGCTGCTGGGGACCAATCCTGTACGTGTGTGCAGTGTCTGTGTGCTTCCTGCTGAAATATCGCGCCCAACACAATTCATTTATTTCTTAGGGCCTCACCCCATAAGATGCTGCTCTATTTCAGTGCTCGTGGTCACTTCCAGGGGTTCTCTGTTCATCAGGACTCAGGGTGTGCCTCTGAACTATACAGTCAGGGATCAAGCAGATGACTTGAGAGACCCTACTGAATGTCAGGATCGAACTTTTATTGATCTTGAGCAAGGCCAGTGCCTGACCTTCTGTGCTGTCTGTCTGCATCCTTTTATCTTTATTTTTATAACCAATTTGGGGCTTTGGTCATCTTTGGCCATCTTTGGATTTGTTAAGCTTTGGGGTTTACTGCACTCAGGCATCAGTTCACGCAGGCTAAGTACATTGCATGTTATGCCGAGCCTTGAGTGCCAGTACAGTGGGCACAGTGCTTGTCTTGCCAGATCTGGACATGCATTATATCCTTACCATCCCATATGATGCTCAAGCACCACGAAAGGTGATTTCTGAGTACACAGTCAGGGAGAAGCCTTGATCATCCCCAGGTGAAGATCCCAATCACTTATCACTTAAGTGATTCACTTAATCCCCGTTATTCATCGATTTATTCGAGCGGGTGCCAGTAACGTCTCCATTCATCCCGGTTGCGTGCTAGCGTAGCCCAATGGTATCTGTTCGTTTTAGGAACACGTAGAGCCTCAAACCGATCATTTAGGGTCTTGACGAAGAAGTCTGACCATCTTGTAGGTGGGCGTCCACGTGATCTTTTGATGTCTCGTGGAATCCAATCAGTAATGGCTCTAGTCCAGCGGTTGTCCGTAAACCTCATTACGTGTCCAGCCCATCTGATTTTTGATGTCTTGGCAAATGAGACAGCGTCCCTGATTCTTGAGCGTTGACGAAGATCAGAACTTCGGATTCTATCTCTCATTTGAGTGAATCGTGATATTCCAAGCATAGTTCTTTCGATTCCTCTTTGAGAGACCCGAATAGTGTTCTCATCCTGTTTTCGTAGGGTCCAGGTCTCTGAGGCATATGTTAATGCAGGAAGAATAGTGGAATCAAAGAGATGTGCTCGTAGCTGGAGGTTCTTTGTCCTTTTAGTTATTTCTTCAATGCTCTTGAAGGCATTCCAAGCCGCTCTCTTCCTCCTGCGTAACTCAGGTGCCAGGTCATTCATCATGTTGATTTCTCGACCTAAGTATATATAACTGTTGCTTTCGGAGATGGTGGTTCCATTGAGAGCGAATGGAGCGTCAGGAACATGGCTATTTCTCATAAACATTGTCTTCGTAAGATTCAGCTGTAGTCCGACCTTTCCACACTCACGGTCAAAGTCCGCAAGCATTTGTGCCGCTTGGCTGATGTTTGGTGTTATTAGAACGATGTCATCAGCAAAGCGAAGGTGGTGTAGTTGCCGACCATCTATCTTCACTCCCATGTTTTCCCATTCCAGTCGTCGCATGATGTTCTCGAGGGTGGCACTGAAGAGTTTTGGTGAAATGGTATCACCCTGCCGAACCCCTCTCTTGATATGGATGATTACTTCTTTGTAGAATGGTGAGATCTTGGTAGTGAATCCGCAATAGAGCTCACGAAGGATCCTGATGTATTGAGTTTGTACGCCCTGATTGGCTAGGGCTTCCATGACCGCTTCCGTCTCAACAGAATCAAAGGCCTTCTTTAAATCAATGAACGTTAGACAGAGCGGCATCTTGAACTCCCGAGATACCTCAATGAGCTTGGTTATTGTGTGGATATGGTCAATGGTACTGAATACTTTTCGGAATCCAGCTTGTTCACATGGTTGTCCTTCATCTAGTGTTCTGCTAATCCTATTCAGGATGACTCGAGTGAATAGTTTGTAGATAACAGACAATAGGCAGATTGGGCGATAGTTGCCAATGTCGTGGATGTCTCCTTTCTTGTATAGTAGTACAGTCTTGCTGGTTTTCCATTGGGATGGAACCTTGCATTCAGACAGGTAGCGTGTGAAGAGTCGAGCTAATGTATTGATGAGTACTGATGGTAAGTTCTTCAGGTGTTCAGGTCTGATCTTGTCTGGGCCAGGTGCTTTTTGTTTCTTTACCGACGAGATGGCATGTTGGATTTCGGAAGGGAGAACATTGGGAACGACATATCCATCATGTGGTATGTGGTATGTGGGCAAGTGGATGTGGCTATTAAAGAGATCTGAGTAGAAGTCATGAATAATCTTCTCCATTGCCCTTCTGGAAGATGTGATAGATCCATCATGATGTCGGAGGGCAGTCATCTTGGTTTTGTAGTTGGTGAAGGACAGGTGGGCATTACGAATGTTTTTCCCAGCTTCTGCTGCATCTACCAGTACTGCTGCTCTCCTGTTTTTGTGGTCATCCTTGATGGCTTTTCTGCACTGTTTTGCCAGTTCGGACGTTTGCTTGTGGTTGCCTGAGGCACGTGCCATGCCACGTTGGCGAATAAGTTCAAGAGTGTTCGAAGAAAGACGGTTTTTTGTGGTTATCTCTCTCTTGGCATTCCTTGCACAATCATGGAGGTGCTGAATCATTCGATCGTATTCCTCATCAATGTTGTCAATGACGGCATCTTCCCATGTTGCTGCAACAGAGCCAAAGAGTTCCCAGTTGGTGGTTGTTCTGGGAGTCCTCTTCTTAAACCTTGCATTCTTTTCTCCTCGTTCTGTGAGGTAGAATTTTGCACGAAGAAGACGGTGGTCTGATCCCGTTTGGAATTTTGGGACAACAGCAACATCGGTTAGGCAAAACCGCCGATTGAATATGATGTGGTCTATTTCATTGTGGAACCGTCCATCGGGAGACTCCCATGTCCAACGTTTAGATTCAGCCTTTTGGAATTGTGAGTTACCATGGAAGGTTTTGGTTGACATGATGAACTCAGACAGTCTGTCACCCTGTTCGTTCCATCCAGGCCATGGGTTCCGATGTGGAGTTCATCGACTGATCTTCTTGGTCCTATCTTGGCATTAAAATCACCGACAATGATCTTGTAGAAGGTGTGATCTTCTTTATAGAATTTCTCCAGCTCCATGTAGAATTTCTCTGTTTCTTTTTCACCATAACTGGATGTTGGTGCATAGACAACAAAGATAGAAACTGCCGGTAGTGAGCCACATTTATTCAAGTGTAATCGTCTGATTCGGGTTGTTAGGCATTCAAATGAATCAATGCTTGTGACTAAGTTTGTGTTGACAAGGATACCGACACCACCGACGCCTCTTTTATCACATGTTCCAATGAACAGTTCTTCTCCAGTGTCGAAAACAGCATGATGGGATTGATGTCTTCTCGTTTCAGTCAGACCAATGATGTTGTACTTGATCTTTCGTGCTTGTACCATAAGGTCTTCAATGGATGCAGCAGATGCCAGCGTACGAGCATTAAAAGTACAGACAATCATTTTTGTTTTTCTGCGTTTTGGCAGCCTATGTCTGCCTTGGTGTTTTATCAGCTTCTCCTTCCATATCCTTCTCGACTCTGCATAATCAGGGTTAGGGAAATGAGATCCATTTATTACTGGATTTGGCATATCAATTTGGTTTATTTGGCATAGACCACGGGTAGCTTGCCAGGCTCTGCCGTGTGGGTTGGATATTTAAGGATATTTAAGGTATCCTGAAAATTTAGAGAAAATTAAATAGTCGCGCGACCGCAAATGCGGCCGCGCGCTCCCGGGAGCTTGTTTATCTTTGGATCCTGGCCTTTGTTGGGGTTACACGGCAGTTGGAGGGTGTAACTGTCTAGCTACTGACAG
Organism: Sorex fumeus; assembly: GCF_029834395.1. Taxonomy (NCBI): domain Eukaryota; kingdom Metazoa; phylum Chordata; class Mammalia; order Eulipotyphla; family Soricidae; genus Sorex; species Sorex fumeus. The sequence continues at coordinate 2,543,277 of NW_026606191.1, forward strand.
GTCCAGTCCCAAACCGTGCAGGCTTAGAGATCTCAGCCCCGGGTCCCACACATCTGGGTTCCTCTGCCAGTTCGGTTATGTTTGAGGCTTATCCAAGTGTGTGGAGAGTGGCTCCAGTAAGGCCTTGGTTGGGGCCTGGAAGTCTTCAGCTGTTGGGCCCTGGCAAGGATAGTCAGACACAGGGTAGGAGACTCTGCCTTGTGCTCTCCCGGGAGCTTGTTGTGATAATCTTTGGATCCTGGCCTTTGTTGGGGTTACACGGCAGTTGGAGGGTGTAACTGTCTAGCTACTGACAGGTCCAGTCCCAAACCGTGCAGGCTTAGAGATCTCAGCCCCGGGTCCCACACACAGATCCCAAACTAGAGAAAAAAATACTAGGTGCTGTGCTGTGATCAAACCCCCGTTGGGGTGAGAAACCTGTTGGCCCTTTGCAATGCCAGGGCTATACTATTTGTGATGTTTTCTGGGGTGCCATATTCTCTTAAATTAAGACCTGAATCTTAGCTCTTGGATAACTCCAAATCTGGAGCATTTTAGAAGTACAGATTCTGTTCATGCCATTCCCATAATTGACTCCATTTTTATAGGGAGACATGGGGTTTATTTGTCACGTTTTCCTTGTCATTTATTCATGCTCCATCTCTGAGAGGTTCAGGGCATTCTTCGGTGAAGCCTGTGGTGATCTCCTGGCTGGAAGGAGGAACCCTGAGGCCGGGGAGGAGAGTCATGTGTGTAGGTGAGTGTCTGAGAACCCTCCCTGGCTCAGGCCCTCGGCAGTGTGTGGGTGTCCTGAGCACATGTGAAACGAGCTGCTGACCCGGATATCCTTGGGTTCTTGGATCTTGGCATCTGTGTTCTATTCACGCTGCTCTTCGCTCCCACAGATTGTCTGTCATGGAATAATCTTGCACTTTAATTTCTTGGCTTTGACATTATTTTTCATCTTCTGACAGAATTTCCATGAAATTCTCACTTCTTGATCCCCCTGTCTTTTCCTTACCAGCCTTTTTGTACAAACTTTAATGTTGCTATATTTTCAAAAAAAATTGCCTCTTTTGTTTAGTTAATAAGTGAGGCCATAATAAAGCTATTTTGGCTCTGAGTGATAGTAATGCAGGAAATGCACTTGTCCTGCACACTGTCCACCTGGTTCAATAACCAGCATCCCATTTACTTCCCTGAGCATCACTGCATATGTTCAACATGCAAAAAAGAAAAAAAAATGTCTTGTAGGATTGCCAAGCTTTTCACAGCAATCCTCCCCAGGGACCTTCCCTATTCTGTGGGATCCTTTGGACTGTGAGGACCATAGAGATATCCTCAAGCTGTACTGCCTGGTTAAGGATGTTTCATTCGAAGAATTCTTACATTGTATATTGTGTTTGGTTTCAGAACTCAAAGCATGGCTTCAGGATTTGGGAACTCAGTCAGTGAGTATGAATAAGCCGGTAAGATTTGCAAGTTTGGAATCAATATTATAGTACTAATGGAAAATGTCAGTAGGCCAGCATGTTATTTTTAATGTGCAGTCTGGGAATGGCCAGAAGGAAATTCAGAGTATGATGCTTGAGGTCGAGGACCCTTAGCTTCACTGGGTGCTGACATCTCTGCTCAAAACCTAAGGAAAATTGTAATATGTTTCATGTAAATGCCGTGCTTTTTCATTTGATTGAAAGTATCTACAAATGGTAATCGTGAAAAGAGCTGGTCTTTTAAACTGGTCCATCCACATTGCTCCATGTGTTTTCCAGAGACCCACCAGGAATAATCCCTGACACTGCATGGTATACCCCCGCCCCCAAATGAGTACAAAGTACAGAACAGAAAGTCATTGATCCTGAAAAGAATCTGCCTGTGGTGAGGTGTTTTCAATGGCCCCTGTGGTCAGTCTCAGCAGTGTGGGATGCAGCATTTCTTCACAAATCTTTCCGAGCTCTGCTCCACAGTGAGATAGAACTGAACCCAGAGTTCAGTGTGTTTTATTTTTCTTTTGAATCCGTTGCATCAGTTTTCTGTGGAGGGAGTTATTCCTGCCTGTTCATTAAGTTGAAAAAAATATTTAAGAAATTAATGGCCTCTCATTCATCAATTTTCCATTTGTGTCTTACAGAAACATTAGGTTAGTCCATGTTAATGCCATCCACCTGTCGGGAATTGCATTGTGTGGTGCAAATGTTAGAAACTAATCTGCAGGTATCAATTTTATTTAACATGGAGACTCTTAAGGCATAGTACGATAATTGGAATCCTCTGCTGTTCTACAGGGAAGCAGTCAGCCCAAGTGGAATGTCTCTGACCCTTCACATTATGAAAAAGTCTCAAGTGTGCATTTGTGCCCTCAGCCACACAGGGATGCCAAGGCAGGCAGGATGGCCTCTGAGGGTGATCAGAATGGAGAGAGCAACCTCACTCTGAACAATCCTTCCCCTGGGAAAAGGTTCACACAGTCTGTTTTTCTCGGTCCACAGACACCAGCCCCAACATTGGGGCAGTCTCTAGAATGTGGGAGAGGAGCACTCTTTATAGTGAGTCCTTCACACCGAAAGGCCCACAAGCAAAGTCACCATGGATTAATGTTGTCCAAGAGTACGGAATATGGGGGAGCTTCCCCGTGTTCCCAGGACCGTGATGTTCCCTTTGAAACCCACAGTGGACAGAATCCCCAGGAGTGTCGGCGGCAAGGGCATGGTTTGAATTCAGCGTCACCCCTTTGTGATGACATGAACATCCACACAGGAGGGAAACCACATACATGTAAGGACTGTGCGAAGGCCTCCAATAGACCCTCATACCTCTTAAAACATTGTAGAATTCATACTGGAGAGAAAGCATATTTGTGTGAGCAATGTGGGAAGCTCTTTGCTTACTATTCACACTTTTCTAGACACAGGAAAATTCATACTGGAGAGAAACGTCATAAATATAAGGCACGTGCCAAGGCCTTCACTCGATCCTCAAACCTTACTGGGCTTATGAAAACTCCTACTGAAGAGAGGCCTTATATATGTAAGGAATGCGCAAAGGCCTTTACTTATTCCTCAAACCTTACTCGCAATATAAAAATTCACAAAGGAGAAAAGCCATATGGATGTAAGGTATGTGGGAAAGCCTTTTGTTATCCCTCACAACTTACTTGTCATATGAGAAAACACACTGGAGAGAAGCCTTATGGCTGTAGTGTATGTGGAAAGGCCTTTGTTGCATCCACAAGCCTTACTAAGCATATGAGAAGTCACACTGGAGAGAGACCTTATGTTTGTAAGGTGTGTGGTAAGGCCTTTGTTGTATCCTCAAGACTTACCCGACATATGAGAATTCACACTGTAGAGAGACCTTAGGTTTGTAAGCAATGTGGGAATGCCTTTCTTTATCCCTCAAGCCTTACTCATCATATGAAAATTCACACTGGAGAGAAGCCTTGTGGATGTAAGGTATGTGGGAAGGCCTTTGTTGAATCCTCAAGTCTTACTCGGCATTTGAAAAAGCACACTGGAGAGAGACCTTATGTTTGTAAGGAGTGTGGGAAGGCCTTTGTTTCTTCCTCAACATTTACTGATCATGTGAGAATTCACACTGGAGAGAAACCTTTTTTTTGTAAGTAATGTGGAAAGGCCTTCCATCAGGCTTCTGGCCTAAATGTACATAGGGCAGTTCACACTGGTATGAAATCTTATATATGTCAAGAATGTGGGAAGGACTTTCTGTTTATTTCTGGTCTTAGGAAACATCAGAAAATTCATATTACGTAAGTCAATACCCTAATAACAATTTTTAATGTCAAAACATCCCCCCTTTGGTAAAGTCTGTTTTCTTTGTACCATGGGATGCTGTGCTACAAAAGTGCAGCTAGGAAAGAAATAATCCTTTAGTCTTTAACAAACATTTTGTGATGTCAGTTTATAAGGGAAAGTCTATGCAAAGGTTCTGGCATTTAAACTTGATTTGTATGTTAACGTACTTTTTCGATATTCTGGTGAAAGCCAGGAGGAGTGTGAATTAAAAGGCAAAAAATCCCCTGTGCTCAGGGCTGTCAAGACTCACCACTGTCTCATTCTTTATAGTGACTCTGGCTTGACTTTCTTTTTGCTTTTTGGTTCACACCCAGCAATGCTCAGGGGTCACTCCTGCCTCTACAATCAGTAATTACTTCTCATGATTTCTCAGTACCATATGGGATGGCAGGGATTGAAACTGGGCTGGCCTCATGCAAGGAAACAGCCCTCCCCCTGGACTATCGCTCCAGCCCCTGTGACTTGGCTTTGAGGCCCTTGGTTTGGGGGATTATAGCAGAGAAACAGCCACACCTTCATTCTTCAGGGCCTCCTGATTCATGTTCTTTGGAGCCACACCCAGCTGAGTCCTACTCCTCGCTCTCAGCTCAGTCTTCCCTACCTGGGGGACTCAGGATCATTATGGGGTACTGTGGATGGAATCCAGGTGGGCTGTGTTCAAGCTCCTTCCCCCATGCCATCTCTGCCTCCCATGTGTTCAGATACTGGCTAGTATAAGTAAGTATAAAGTTGTGTAAGTATAAAGAGTAAATGTTTCAGAAAGTGTTATCTTAGTTAAATGGCCTTCGCAAGGTTCTTTAATGAAGTGCCGTGAAAACAGTTTGTTTTTAAATTTTGAACTTTTTTCCCGTCTTTTTGGGTCATATCTTGAAATACTCAGAGATTACTGTTTTTAGAAAGACATATGAAAGGATGAAAGAGGCCCCTTGCATCAAATGTCTGACAAATGCCGGGAATATGGGTCAGCTTCCCACATCCCAGCAGGCTGTTCCATTTATCTATGATTACTCACAAGGTTGGTCACATTCCTGGATCCCCCCCACCAAGTTTAATAATATTACAGAAAAAATTAAGTGTTGTATTTAGAATTAGCAAAGTCCCTTAAGTGTAGTAGACACCAGAATGATAAAAAGGATTCAGATCTGCTTAAAGGACAAAAAAGCTTTAAGGTGCCCAAAATGGCTTGCTGCCCATTAGCCTCCATTTTTAGGGTCGGAATATATGATGATGTTGGTGCAGCCTGGCAGTGCTCAGGGCCTGCTCCTGACTTTGCAATTCAGTGATGCTCAGGGGACCCTTTGGAGTTATGAGGGTTGAACCCAAATTGACCACATGCAAGGCAAGCACCCAAGCCACTGTACTAACCTCTAGCCCCATAGTCTAGATTTAAAATTGTGCTTCTGAAACGGTTTTTCTTGTAGGCAAGAGTCCACTGGTTTAGTGTTTTCAAGGGGTAGTGTGTTGACCAGACAGTGCTCTCTGATGTTCTTACCAGCCTCTCCTCCTTTTCCAGTGTTTGTCCAGCTCTCTGGGCTGTTTCTAGGCCAGTTCCTCTCTGCATCTCCAGGGCTGGATTTGCAGTAACTGCTTTCACCCCATCTTAATTACTTCCCCAAGAAACTCAGCATCCGGTGAATTGTACCAACCTTCCTGTTTTACCTTGAATCATCCCAGCTGCTTTTTTCGTGATGGACTGTGTGTGTGAGAGCATTGAGTCATTGTTTGACTGAGCAGTACAGAATCAGGGGTCTTCTTATCCCCACCCACCCACTGTGTGACCCACCACTCTCCACAGCCACCTCTGCACACCTTTATCCAGTCCATCCCCCTTGATCACAGATTTATCTGGGTGGGCGAAAAGGGTCTGTGCATCTGGAACAGGGCCCTTTAAGTCTCAGGTTCTGGCAGCAGTGGAAGTGGCATCCCAGGCCAGGGACATTCAGATATTTTTTCTCTTCCCATTGTGGTTGCCTGATCATGCAGCCATTGGTCTGGTGGTAGAGGAGGAAATGGTGGTCCATTGTGGAAGGGGGACTGTGAAGACTTATTTTTTGTCAGGACGTGAGTGGCTGTCCGTGAGCGCTCAGCACCTCCTGTTCTTCGCACTGTGAGTGCCAGGACCACTCCAGCTTGGTGGGGCCCTTTTGTGCTTGTTTTTCCCTCATTTTTGATATCAGCCATTTCCTGAGACATGAGTGATGCTTTAGGGGAACCCAGAGGTTTTAGGGGGTACAAGGGTTGCGGTGTCTGTTGGTGATCATGGGAGTCCCCTTTGGCCACCATCACCTCCAGCTCCATGAATGGTCAGCAGTAGGTGGGTGTGGGGCTGACCGCAGGGGTTGAGCCCGGGGCCTGCGGGACCTGCACAGGGCAGGGCTTAGATGTCCTGACCCTCCCAGGATGGGACTTTGCTCTGCACTGTTTCAGAGCACTTGGCCCTGGCATCACTCACTCATGTAAAACCTTCAGATTCACTTCAAAGGGCAGAGTCCCAGCCCCCCTGTTTTTGTCTGTCCTTTGACTGTTGTGAAATGGCAAGACCACATGATGGCTTGATCCCTGCCAGAGGCTGGGTTCTGCAAATGACACTTTTTCAGTATAATTGTTTTGATTTGGCTTTTGTACCACATCCACACTTGTTCAGGGTCTACTTTTTTTTTCTTTTTCGGTCACACCTGGCAATGAAAAGGGATTCCTTCTGTCCCTGCAGTCTCTGCAGTCAGGAGTTCCTCCTGGCAGTGCTCACAGGACCCTATGGATTGCTTGGAATCAAACCTAGGCATGCCTCATTCAAGGCAAACGTCCTATCTGCTGTGTTATCTCTCCAGCCCCACTAAGGGTTCGGAAACTGCCTCCTAGGTTTTCCTTGTAGATGAGTGTTCACTGCTTGGGTGTTGGCAATCGTAGACCATTGAGTGGACAGTGTTCTCTGATGTACTTACGAGCCATTGCACCTTTTCCAGTTTCTCTCCATCTCTCTGGGCTGCTACTAGGCCACTTTCTCTCTGCTCTTGTGCTGGCTTCAAATGACTGCTTTCACCCTACCTTGCTGGGTGATTTCCTGGAGAAGCTCATTGTCCCTTGTCCACCTTCCCCCTACCTGCCTCTTTTTTTGAATTAACCCCCTTTGCTTTTTTCCTTCTGGACTGTGTGTGAGAGCATTGGCTCATATTTGCCCAATAGGACTTCTTACCTGTCACTAGCCCTCCACTGTGTGACTGTCCAGTACAGCAGCTGCCTCCATCCCTTTATGTGAGCCCATCCCCCTTGTGCCACAGATCCACCTGGGTGGGCATAATGGTTCTCTCCACATCTGGAGTCTGGCTCTTTAAGACTGCTTGTGGAAGCAGAAGTGACATCACAGGGGGCCCTTCCTGGTGATTCTATTCCTGTAAACTGGGTCAGTGTCATTGTTAACATGGGTAAAGGACAGAGTAGGGCCCCAGGGAGAAAGTGGGACTCTGAAGGGCCAACTTTGTGGCAGAATGGGGACAATTTCCCGTGAGTGCCTGGCAGTTCCCCGTGTCCACACTGAGCTGCGGGTCCTCGCCAGCTTGGGGGCACTTTTGCACTTGTTTTTCACTTGTTCCCTGATACCAGGTAGTTCCTGAGGTGTGGTGGATGTTTGACGGGGTCAAGGGAGGAGGATGTGAGTGAGTGATCCTGGGGGGCTGCTGCGGCCACAATCGCCTCCAGCTCTGCGATTGAGCACCAGTGGTTGGCTACGGAACTGAGCAAGGGGACTGTGGGCCTTGGGGTGAGGGACCTGCAGAGGGCAGGGGATTGGCCGTTCTGACGTCCTGCTGGCCTACGTTGGGACCTTGGCCCCAGACTCGCTGCTGTAAAATCTCCAGATTCACTTTGGGCAGAGTTGCAGCTCCTGCAATGCCAAGAGACCATGTTACCGTCTGACTTTTTCAATGGCTTCCCTGGTATGATGGGGCCATTTGGAGCAGTGTATCCGCAGGTTACAGGGGTTTTTGTTTCCTTTTGGGTCTATTTTTGGTGTGGGGAATGGGGGGCTCTGTATGCCCGACGATACCCTGAGGGCTTCCTCTGGCTCCTGGCTGAAGTATTCTTTCTGGAGTGCTCTGGGAGCCATAGGGATGCGTAGGGATGCAGAGGATTGAGTGGTGTCAACAAGGCAAGCATCTTGCTAGTTTTACTGTCTACCAGAACAGGAATTTCTGCTTCTTCACATCAAGTTGCAAAGCCCTGTCTAGACCCCTGTTTATCGAGGTGAGTACTGGAGGTAAAGGGTGTGTGTGAGTGTGTATGTGTCTGTGTAGAAATTGGGTTATTCAATGAATCTAATCAAAGCAGATAGAGTGTTAACTAGAATTCATCTGCCTCACAGGGACGGGGAGGGGTGGGGGGTGGGGTTTTATTGGGGTTCTTCATGGTAAAAAATAAGTATTGGTAAAGGGAAATGTGTTTGATATTTGCATGACTGAGACATAAACCTGAAAGCTTTGTAACCTTTCCCACAGTGATTCAATAAATAAAAAAAAAAAGAAATTGGGTTATTTTAAGAGGAGAAGGGCTGTCCCCATGATCGAGCCACATTCTGGGCTATGGTTGTGGGAGGCAGCCTTGCTGCTAGCCTGCAAGGTGCGCTGATGCATGTAATCTGGCCTGAGTCAGCCTCTGCTGTGCCTGTGAAAGCCTTCTGTGGGACCCAGGGAGGAGTGCTCAGGCCAAGACAGGGCTGAGTTTTCTCCTTTGTAACCAAGCCCAGAGCTTGTGTTGTGAAAGGCAAAACAGATGCCAACCCATTTTGATTCTCCTGGGGAGACAGTAGCATTAGGCAGTGTCCCTCAGGGGAGTCTGTGAGCCAGTGCCCGAGGGTGTGGCTGGTCAGGGCTGGGGGTTGTGATCCTCTCCAGTGCTCACTACTGTGACTCCTCTTTCAGGTCTCTGATCCTTGGAAAAATCAGAGGCAGGAGAAGATGGTGACATGCCATCGGACATCCCATCCCTAGGTAGGAAGAGAGTGACAAGAGAAGGTGATGCAGTGACAGGAGCGCTCAGTATTCTTGGGCCAAATGTCTCTGAGTTGTTTCAGGAAGGATCCTGTATTGTGCCTCCTTTTTGGAGGGCCCAATACTTTCTTTATGAGGCCATGTTTATTTCAGTTCTGTTGTATTTGGCTTTTCAACCACACCCAGGTAAAGAGTACTCATACCTTAGTGCTCAAGGATGACTCCTGACATGTCTCAGGAACCATATGGGGTGCTGAGGGTCGAACACTTGCGTCTGGGTATTTTGTTTTATTTGGAGGGGTACACCCAGTGATTCTGGGGATTATTCTTAGCCCTGCATTCTGGCGTTGCACCTGGCAGTGCTTGGGGGACCATATGGGAAGATTGAGTTCACAGCCCAATCCTCTTTTCTGTTACTCCATCCTGCTGCTTTATTTTCTTTCCTGTTTATTTTTGTTGCACAGAGGAGGTGCCCAGGCCTTCTTTGCTCTGTGCTCTGGATTCCCACCTCATGCACATGGGTCCCCTAGGGTGTGCTGGTCCTGTTTTCACCCTAGCCGCTATGGTGGCTCAGATCCCAAGACATGTGTTTCCCCTTTTTGGTCCTTTCTGCTCTGGAGAGCCTTGCCTGCTAGGTCACACAGTCCCGCATTCACTCGCTTCTCTGTTTGCAGTTCTGGGCATGCACTGTCTTTTTGAGTCACACCTAGAAATACTCATGGATTACTCCTGGTAGTGCTCTGGGACCCTCTTAAAGGTAATGCAAGAGAAATGTCCTCCCTGCTGTCCTGTCTCTTTGGCCCCTACTCAAAACAGTTTAAATGAACTTTACTGTCCGTAGAAAGATGTTTGAAAGTATGGAAGGGGCTCCTTGATTCAAATGTCTGACAAATGTTGGGAATATATGTCAGTTCCCCACATCCCAGCACTCCCCAGGCTCCCTACATCCCAGCAGGCCATTCCATTTTCCTGTGATTACTCACAAGGTTGGTCAGGTTCCTGGATCCCCCCCTGTCAGTTAAATAATATCAGAGAAATAATATAAGCATTCTATTTGGAATTAGCAAAGTCCCATCAATCTCGTAGTCACCCCAATGATAAAAAGGATTCAGATCTGTTTAAAGGCCATAAAAGGCTCCAAAGTGACCGGAATGGTTTGCTGCCTATTATCCTCCATTCTTAGGGTCAGTAGATACTCTAGGTTTTTATGTGTACATACATGTACATAGATATAAATTTGATATATATGTAATTTCTATGATATACATTATGTGTAAACTCACACAAGGAGGGGGCATGGCACTCAGCGGCGGTGGCTCTATCTCTCCCGCCGCCCGCGTTCGGTAGTCTCACCCTTCTTCCCCCCAGGGAGGTCGATGGAGATGGTCAGACGGAGGAAGGAACGAGGGCCAGGCTGGTTGCTATTAGTAGCAGTTTATTTCATTCCTCTCTCCATCTACACCAGTCTCTCTTGTCTGTCTCTGCTTCTGTCTCTGCTCCCCTCTGCCCAATCTACAGTCTCATTATATCTCTCTCCAAGAGGAATTGGGGGAACAATTACACATAGGTGCGATCACAATCAATAGGGGTAGAAATCAATAGGGGTAGAAATCTTAGCCTCAGGGAAGGCCGTTCCTAGGACAGATCCTTTCTCAGCAGGAGGACCCACCCTAGAGCAGAATCTCATGGGTGTGCCTCTCCTCTCTTTGTCCGACAAGCATATAAGCATATATGATATAAATCATTTTGTATGGATACAGTAAGAAATATCTTAAACTTATAGAATTTCTCTCCTAGGGCCATCTCGATCTCAGACTACAGTGCTCAGGCCAGATAGTCTTTCCCACCCCTAGCAGGATCCTACTCTCGTCGTTACCTTTGGATCATGACAGCATTTGTCTATGATCAAACTCTTAACTTATAGTTAAAAATTGTGGCACCTTGGCCTGGCCCATTTCGCTGCCAGGGTAGCTCACCGCTTGCCCTGGGTCCATTCAGTCCCTCGTCAGGACCCTGCTTTTGGGGTGTTAGGAACTAAGGGCAACTGAGGCTTAAGTCGAGAGAGCAGATGCCTGGGAATGAATAATATTCAAGGCCAATCAAATCCTAAGTTACAAAGCATAATGTTAACTGTCTTCCTGTATCTATACAAAAGGATATTGCTTTAAAGTAAACTGTTCATAAGGCATAAGGAGAGGAGAAAGGCAGTATTTCACTCATACATATAAAATCATAGATTTCTGGGAAACTGATGTTACAAATTAACAGTCTGATTAAGGGGAAAGCTGATTAACTGGGCCGGAAGGAGAGCATAGGGAAGACTGTTTACAGATAAACGCAATGGAAGTGGAAGTACTTCAGGAGCACTGTGATGGGTGTAACCAGATAAACCTAAGCTCCTTGTACTCCAACACATTATGTAGTATACAAATACTCCATATATATATATATATATATATATATATATATATGTCAAAAAATTGTCCTCCGTTTGTTCATCTATTTTGCTCTAGCAGGCCCAGTAATGTCTCCATTTTGAGACTTCTTGTTACTGTGTTTGGCATATCAAATACGCCACAGGTAGCTTGCCAGGCTTTGCTATGCAGGCGAGATACTCTTGGTAGCTTGCCTAGCTCTCCGAGAGGGGTGGAGGAATCGAACTCAGGTACGCTATGTTGGCAGCTTGCAAGGCAAATAACCTACCCACTGTGCTAATGCTATTATATATATATATATATGTATGTATATATATATATATATATATATATATATATATATATATATGTTTGTTGGTGGTACACACCTGGCAGTGCACAGAGCTTAGTCCTTGATTTTCACTTTGACGGTGCTCAGGGGACCATTTGGAATTATGAGGATTGAACTCAGATTGACCACATACAAGGCAAGCACCCACCCCACTGTACTACCTCTCTTATCCATACTCTGGATTTGAAAGTGTGTTTCTGAAACTTCCTCCTATGTTTTTTTCTTGTAGGCAAGAGTCAACTGTTCAGGCGTTTTCAAGAGGTAGCATGTTGGCTGGACAGTACTCTCTTATGGTCTTAACAGACTTTCCCCCTTTCCAGTGTTTGTCCATTTGTCTGGGCTGGTGCTCGGCCAGTTCTTCTCTGCATCTCCAGGGTTGGGTTCAGAGTCACTGCTTTCACCGCATCTTGATTACTTTCTCAAGAAACTCAGTGCCAGGTGCCTTGTACCAACCTGCCTGTTTGACCTTGAATCAACCCAAATGTTTTTTTTTTTCCTGATGGACTGTTTGTGAGACTGGTACAGGACCAGGGCTCTTGTCCTTACGCCAGCCCCCCACTGTGTTACCCACCACTCTAGCAGCTGCCTCTCCACTACTTTATCCAGTCCAGCCCCCTTAAAGCACCAATTTACTCGGATGGGGACAGAGGATCTCTGCATCTAGACCATGGCCCTTTAAGGATCCTGGCGGGTGCGGAAGTGATGTCACAGAACTGGTACTTTCAGCACCCTTTGTATTCTAGTCGTGGTTGCCTGGCTTAGGCTGCCATTGGTCTCGTGGGTAGAGGAGGAATTGGTGGCTCGTTTGACGGGGGGACCTTGGAGGGCTGATTTTGCGGCAGGATACTAGTGGCCTCCCAGTCGCCTGCACTGTGAGTGGCAGAGTTGGGACAGCTTTGGGACGCTTTCTCCCTTGTTTTTCACTCGTTCCTGACATCCAGGTGGTTCCTGAGGTATGGCAAAGGCTTTAGGGGGACCCAGAGGCTTTGGGCAGTGGAGTGGGGGCTGTGCCGGGGTGCAGGGTTCGCACATGTGACCAAGTGATCGTGGGAGGGTCCCCTTAGCCAGGGTCGCCTCCCGCTCCAGAAAGGCTCAGGTGGGTGAGGATCAGAGGTGGGTGGGTGCTGGGCAGAGGGACCTGCACAGGGCGGGGCTTAGTCCTCTCAAACCAGCCAACACTGGGCTGAGCTTGGCTCTTTCCAGAGAGTTTGGTCCTGGCTTCACTAGTGTAGAACCTTCAGATTCACTTCAAAGGGTAGGCCCCCAGCCCCCCTGGGGATGAAACCCAGTTCTCCTCTGTGCTTTGATTGGCTGTTGTGGTGGGAAAAGGCCATCCAGTGGCTCATTTCCTGTGAAAGGGTGAGGTGTGCAAGTTAAAACTTTTTCTCTTCTTTTTTCTTTCTTTTCTTTTCTTTCTTTCTTTATTTATTTGCTGTTCTCCCGTTGCTCATTTATGTGCTCGAGCGGGCCCAGTAATATCTTCATTGGAGACTTTGTTGTTACTGTGTTTTTCATATCGAATACATTATAGGTAGCTTGCCAGGCTCTGCCGTGCAGGAAAGATACTGTCGGTAGCTTGCCAGGCTCTCTGAGAGGGGTGCAGGAATCGCACTCGGGTTGGCCATGCTGTCTGAGTGCAAGGCAAATGCCCTACCACTGTGCTATCGCTCCAGCCCAATTTATTTATTTATATTTTTCGCTTTGGGTCACACTCAGCGATGCACAGGGGTTACTCCTGGCTCTGCACTAAGGAATTACTCTTGGTAATGCTCAGGGGACCAGATGGGATGCTGGGAATTAAATCTGGGTCGGCCGCATGCAAGGCAAATGCTGTGCCGCCTCTGCTTTTGCTCCAGCCCCTTCATTATTTTTCGGGTTTGGTTTGTGTACCATATCTGGAGATGCTAAGGGTTTACTTTTGGCTCTGCTGTTGGGAATTCCTGTTGATGGTACTCGGGGATCATATGGGATGCCAGGGATTGATCTGGGTTGGCAACGTGCAAGTCAAATTCCCTTACCCACTTTACTGTCTCTCGTCCCAACTTTTAGTCTTTTATGTACGTTAAGAATTTCTGCTTCCTAAGGGCCAGTTGCAAAGCACTATGAGCACTGTTTCGTGTGACACTGTCCCAACATATAAACATAAAAAAAATCCTCCCATTGATCCTGACATCGAGTCAATTAGGTTAGATGATTTCAATGGCCCCTGCCTTCTCAGCTTTGTGCGGACGCAGCCTTGCCTTCATACATGCATGCCGAGCTCCATAGTGAGCTACAACCGAACCCAGACTCGGGTGCATTTTTATTTTCTTGAAACAGATGCTTCCTTTTTCTGTATAGAAATTATTTCCACTTAATGTGTTCTTCATTGAGTTGAGAAAAAATTGGACAGACGTTAATGACAAGACTTAGTATGCATAGGAAAATTCATTTAGACAAAACTTATTCGTGTGAGGATAAGGAATGTATGAAGACCTTTATTTCCTTCTCAGGGGTTTCTGTACATGGGAAAATTCATGGAGGAGAGAAACATTACTCATGTAAGGACTGTGGGAAGACCTTTACTTTTTACTCAGAACTTACTAAGCACAGGAAAACGCACACTGAAGAGAAACCTTATATATCTAAGAACTATTGGAAAGCATTCACTTACCTCACTCCTTATTGCATATAATAACATTCATACTGGAAAGAAACCTTATGTATGTAAGGCAGGCAGGAAGGCCTACATTATGTCCTCAAGCCTTAGTGATCACAGAAAAATTCATATGGCAGACAGTTGACATATGGAAGGACTGTGGGAAGGCCTTCATTCAAAAATGATGTCTTACTAAACAGAAAATTTCATACCAGAGAGAAACCCCATACATGTTAAAAATGCCTTTGCTCTACTTTCAAGCCTTAGTATGCACAGGAAAGTTCATAGTGGAGAGAAGTCTTACATATATCAGGAATGTGCGAAGGCCTTCAGTCAACCCTCAACTCTTACGATCCATAGGAAAATACAAAAATACAAACTGGAGGGAAAACTCATGTTTGTAAATGTAGGAAGGCCTTTGTGTGCCTCTCTAGCCTTTGTAGTCACTGTAAAATGCACATGGGATGAGTTGACCTCGAAAAACTATCCCCAAGTTCACAACAATCCCCCTAGGGAAGGCAAGTTTTATTTAGACCAGGAAGGTTAGGGGGGCTACAAAAGTGCAACGAAGAAGCTAAGAATCCAGCATGACAAGCTTCCCGTTACATCATCCTATAAGGGAAAGGTACTCAGTGATTATCACCAGGGCTATAGTTATGCCAGTGTCCTGGCATTTGAACTTCATATGTATGTTAACTTGTAAATAACAATCTTGGTGACTGAAGCCAGGAGGAAAGTGACTAAATAAGTACCAAATATATATAGGAAAAACCTCTTGGAGCAAAAAAGCTTTTAAAAATTAATGAGACAATCTTACCAACCCTTCAACCAGATATAACAACGTTCACATGAATTTGTTTTCTCCACATATTGATAATAATATTGCTAATTTGTTATCTCAAATTTTATTTTATTCATTTATTTTCGCCTTTTGGGTCACATCCAGCGATGCGCGGAGGTTACTTCTGTCTATGCACTGAGGAATTATTCCTAACGGTGCTTGGGGGACCATATGGGATGCTGGGAATCGAGCCTTCATAGGCCGCATGCAAGGCAATTGCCCTACCCACTGAACTATAGTTCCAGCCCTGTCTCATCAATTTTAATATAGAATTGTATCAACAATCGGTGTTTTCTTTTTCTTTTGTAAATTAAATAAATAACCACCCCTCACTCTGCACCGTCAAGGTTCGCCGCTGGATCATCCTTTGCTCTGATCCTGGCATGACCCAAAAACACTGTTTTTTGGGGGGGGTTATTGGCAGAGACCAACCACAGAGCTAGTTTGGACCGGAGTGATAGTACAGCAGGGAGTGACTTGTAGTTCCTTCAGGTGACCTTGTTCAATAACCAGCATCTCATATGGTTCCCCGAACATCACCAGGTCTCCTTAAAAAAACAAAAACAAAAGCTAATGTAGAATTACCAAGACCCTCACAGTTTTCCTCTAACCAGATCTTCCCGTTACTCTGGGACTGTTTGGACTTCGAGAAGCACAGAGATATCCTCTCACTACACGGTTTCATTTTGCTACATTTCTTTTGACATTGCTTAAATTGCATTTTGTGTTCAGTTTCAGAACTGAAGTTGCGCCCTCAGGATTTGGAATTTCAGCAATTTAATTTGGGAATGGGGGAACCAAGTACAAATGAGTTGGTAAGATTCTCTCATTTGGAATAAGTATTATTGTCCCAGTGGGATAGTTCGGTGGATAAAGCATGTGATTGTTAAGGTGGAGGGCTGCGCACGACAGAGTAAGCCTAGTACTAAGCCTGGTACTAAGAGTAGAGGGCCCTTAGCTTCACTGAATGCTGAATTCAACCATGTATAAAAATGCTGTGAGTTTTCATATGCTTGACAGTGGTAGTTATATATAAAAAAAAAGTTTGTGGGCCCTAGAAATAATGCAGTGAGAAAAACATTAGCTTTGTACAGGGATGGATGGTACATGCCCAGCACTCCTTATGGTCACCAGAGACCCAGCAAAGTCCCAAAACGCTGCTTAGTGTGCCCCACCTCACCCCCAACAGCTAACCCCCTATAAATAGAAACTACAAAACAAAAGGAACAAAAAAATGTCAATGATCCACCTGTGGTGAGATATTTGCAATGGCCCTGTGGTCTGCCTCAGCTGTGGGATGAAGCAGCGTTGCCTTCACCCCTGCAGCACAGGTTCAACACTAAGTTTTAACCAAACACATGTGGATGTATTTCATTTTCTCTTGAAATTGTTGTGTCATTTTTCTACAGAGGGATTTATTTTCTGTTGTGCCCCTTCATTAAGGTAAGGGGGGAAAGTCACAGAATTTTTTTATTTCACATCCATTAATATTGTGTGTCCAACTTACAGTAACATTATGTTATTCCATGGTACTACGATCCACATGTCGGCATTTGCATTTGTGTTGTGCAAATGTTAGAAGAGCTTGATTATTTTGACCCATGTCTGAAGAGCTTGATTATTTTGACCGGGTGTCTCGGTGAATAAGTCAATAATCAGAATCTTTCTCTGATGTTCTACAGGGAAGTAGCGAGCCTGAGTGGAACATCTCTGATCCTGCCCTCTGTGACAATGTCTCGAGTGAGCAATCCTACCCTCATCCCCATGGGGACACAAAGACAAGCGGGAAGTCTTCTGAACGTGATCAGAGTGGCGAGAGAAACCTCACTCTGAAGAAACTCTCCACTGGGAAAAGGTCCTCGGTGTCTGTTCTCATTCAACAGACACAAAACCCCTCAGTGGGGTAGCCCTGGACTGTGGGAGATGAGCACTGTTTTTAGCGAGTCTCTTGCCGACAAACCTGCAAGCAAAGTCACCATGAGCAGAACCCATCTGAGTATAAGGAATATGGGGGAGCCTCCCCATGTTCTCAGCACTGTGGTGTTTTCTTAGCAACCCACAGTGGACAGAATCCCCAGGCAAGTCATCATCGAGGACAAAGATTGAGTCAAGAGTTACTCCATCGTGACTGTATGAATATAAATGCAGGAGAGAAACCTTATGCATGTGAAGAATGTGGGAAGGCTTTCAGTAGATCATATCTTATTAGACATAGGATAATTCATACTGGAGAGAAGCCTTATATATGTCCAGAGTGTGGGAAGACTTTTAATACATCCTCACCATTTACTGTACATAGGAGAATTCACACTGGAGAGAAAACGTTTAAATGTAAGGAATGTGGGAAGGCCTTTGCTATGGCCTCGAAACTTAACATCACACAGGAGAATTCTCACTGGAGAGAAACCGTATATATGTAAGGAATGTGGTAAGGCCTTCTGTCAATCTCAGTACCTTACTAAACACAGGAAAATTCATAATGGAGAGAAACCTCATCAGTGTCACATTTGTGGGAAGGCCTTCACTCTGCGCTCTTCCCTTAATCTGCATACTAGAATTCACAGTGGAGAGAAACCGTATATAGGTCAGGAATGTGGGAAAGGGTTCTTCTTCCCCACAAGCCTTAGAAAAGATAGAAAATTCATACTGAATAATTTGATCCCTTCATAACTGTCCCTAAAGTCAGTACAGGTCCCCAGTAAAGCAAGTTTCCTTTGCACAAGAAGGCCAAGGGTGCTACAAAAGTGCAGCCAAGAAGGAAACAAGCCTGTCTGCTTGGGACAGCCTTCTCCTCTTGTCATTGAAAAGTATCTGATGATTTTTCACCCAGGCCGCAATCATGCCAGTGTCCTGTTGTTTGGACTTTTGTGTCTGTTAACTTGTAAATAATGGGTCTTGGTGATGGAAGTCAGGGGGAAGGTGACTAAATAAATAGATACAAAAGGATCCCTTGCTCAGAGCTGTCAAGGCTCACCACTGTGTCATCATTTGCTCTCACTCTGGCTTGGCCCAGAGGTGCTGGTTAGCGGGAATTATGGCAGAAATCAACCATAATGCTCACTGAATCCTTTGAATGTATAAAAACAGGCAAACCTTCATTCTTCAGGCCTTCCAGTGTAAGGTTTGGGGACGTTTGAACACCCCAAGCCTCCCCGTTTCGGAACTGTGAGCAGCAGGGCCATGCTAGCTTGGGGGGCGCTTTGACACTTGATTTTTACTGGTTCCGGATATCCAGGAAGCTCCTGAGGTATGGTGGAGGCTTTACAGGGACACAATGCTTTTGAGGGGTGCATTAGGGACTGTTCCAGGTCACAGGGTTCGCGGGTGTGAATGTGTGATTCCAAAGGATCCCTTCGGCCAGGATCATCTCCAGGTCCACGATGGGCAGCGAGGTTGGCGTGGGTCTGAGATTGGAGGCCGTGTGTCTTTTGGTGAGGGACCTGCAGAGATTGGGGTCTTGGCCATCCGAAACTTCTCTACTTACGATTTTGAGGGGCCCTGTCTTGGAGCCTTTGGCCTGGACATAACACTTGTGGAAACTCCAGATATGTTCAGGGGCAGGTCCACAGCCCCCAAAGGAAAGGGACACTGTTGCCGTTCGTCATTTTCATTGGCTCCCATGCTGGGGCAGGGCCATCAGGGCGTGTCCGCACAAGTCAGAGTTATTTACCACTGAAAATTTACTCTTTGGAATGATTTTAGTAGCTTTTTTATTCAGGGGTGTTGGAAAGGGAGAGAACACATTCCTCAATGCTCAAGGCTTACTTCTGGGTCTTCATCTCAGGAATTTTTCTGATGGTGCTGCGAGGGCCATATGAGTTTCCGAGGTTTGATCTGGGTCAGCAAGGCAAGCATGCTACCTGTTTATGGTGAGTCCGACCCCAATATTGGTGTATCTCTTTTTTTCCATATCAAGAATTTTACTCTCTCATTTCCAATTTCAAACAATCCCCTTTTCTTCACTCTGTGACCAGGCCCCCCGGGGATACTGACTCTTAGGGTGAGTTCATAGGTAAACTTTTTTTCTCTTTCTCTGAAAGTGAGATATTTGAGTGTGGGGAAGGGGAGCGTTGCTCAGGGGTCACTCCTAGTGTCCAGGGAAGGAATTTACTTAGAAGTGGCCAGAGCCTTAGTACAATGAATAGGGTGCTTGCCTTGCATGTGGCCAACTCAGGAGTCCTATATCCACAACAGATTTGAGTTGCTCATTGGACATTTAGTGTCCCCTTCTCATCCCTAGAACAGGGGTCGCGGGGATGTGACATGGGGGATATCTAGTGTTTTGGTCCAACCCAGGGTTGCCATTGGGGTGTTTAGTGGACCAAGCATGTGACTTCAAAGGTGGGGTCCACATCAGTACCACTCCGGGCAATATATCCCAGAGAGGCAAAAAAGTATAGTCAAAGTGACATCTGTATTTGTTTGTTCATTGCAGCACTCTTTACAATAGCTAGAATCTGGAAAAAACCTCAGTGCCTGAGAACAGATGACTAGTTAAAGAAACTTTGGTACATCTACACAATGGAGTACTATGGAGCTGTTAGAAAATATGAAGTCATGATATTCATAAACAAGTGGTGCTACATGGAAAGTATCATGCTAAGCAAAATTAGTCAGAAAGAAAGGGACAGACATAGAAAGATTGAATTCATCTGGGGAACATAAAGTAACAAAATAGGAGACTAACACACAAGAATAGCCGAGATAAGTACCAGAAGGTTTACTCCATGGCTTGGAGGCCAGCCACACACGCTAGGGGAAAAGGCAGCTCAGATAGAGAAGGGAGCACCAAATAAAGGGTGTTGGGAGGTTCCTCTCAGGATGGGAAATGCATGATGAGAGTAGACTATAGACCAAACATGATTGCCTCTCAATGTCTCTTTTGCAAACCACAGCACTCAAAAGGAGAGAGATAACAAAACAGAATGCCCTGCCACAGAGGTAGGGTGGGATGGGAGGATGGGGGGTGGGAAGGATAATGGTACTGGTGGTGGTGGAGAATGCGCACTGGTGGAGGGACGGTTATTCGATCATCGTATAACTGAAACCCAAGCACAAAAATTTGTAAGTCTGCAACTGTACCTCATGGTGTTTCACTCGATTTGCTTGAGTTCGAGCGGACCCAGTAACGTCTCCATTGGAGACTTTGTTGTTACTGTGTCTGGCATATAGAATACCTCACGGGGAGCTTGCCAGGCTCTGCCGTGCGGACAAGATACTCTCGGTAGCTTGCCGGGCTCTCCGAGAGGGTCGGAGGAATCAAACTCGGGTCGGCCATGTTGGCTGCGTGCAAGGCAAAAGCCCTACCTCTGTGCTATCGCTCCAGCCACTAATAAAAATTTAAGGAAAATAATTTTTTAAAAAAGCATACCGCATACTACACAATGCAAAAAAAAAAAAAAGGTGGTGTCCAGCTCCATCCCACAACCACATCTATGGTCTCAGCACCACAGGAAAAATATCAGAGCCTAATGCTGGGACTAGAGGGTCTTTAACCTCAGTGAGTGCTGAAATCTGGAAATTTATTTTATTGTATTTTTTAAAGTTTTCATTAAAGTGCCAGATTTTCAAAGTTATTGATAGTTGTACTTAGGTGTACAATAGTTCAACACCAATCCCTGCACCAGTGTCCGCTTCTCTCCACCTGTGTTCCCATATTCCCTCTCCACCCCAGCCCCACTCCACCCCCTGGACAAGCACATGACTAAGTTTCAGTGATTGCATCTTAGATCTCTTGTTTTCAGTTCTGTTGCATCTGTATTTTTGCCAAATGACTACACCCCTCACCCATGTCACTGGCATAAATGAAGCCCTGATCCCTGTAAACTTCTGGTTCTCTTCTGCCCCCAGATTTTTTTCCTTCTTTGTCCGGCTCCTCTCTAAACACTGGGATCAGGGATGATTTAAGCCCCCCCTTTTACAGTATGTTTCTGCATCCAGTGTTCTGTATTCCACAGATGAGTGACATCAATCTGATTTTGTTTATTTTTCTGGTTAACTTCATTCAGCATGGTATCTTCCAGTTCCAACCGTGTTGCTGCATAAAATCAGTAATTCTAAAACCAAAAAAAAATTATTTCTTTTTTGCTTTTTGGGTCACATCCAGCGATGCTCAAGGGTTACTCCTAGCTCAGGAATTATTACTAGTGGTGCCTGGGGGACTTTATGGGAAGCCTGGGATTGAAGCTGGGCTGGCTGTGTGCAAATGCCTTGCACACAGGATTGGTGGGTCCTCTGCAGAGTGCTTGGAGAGTCCTGGGGAGCTTCAGTAGTTTCTGGAAGGAGGTCAGGACCAGGGGTGGACATTCCTGAGAGAAACGACACTGGACATGGACAGAAACACTGCACAGCACCGTCTTGTGGCGACGGAGAGGAAGTGGCCTGTCCCAGGTATACAGGGAAGATTTCCAGAGTTGGGTTTTGCTTCAATGATTAAGGATCTAGCCTCAGGCAATAGAGCAGGAGACAGTGGGTAGGGCGCTCACCTTGCAGCAGCTGAACTGGGTGCGAACCTAGACACCCCATATAGTCCCCTGAACACCTACAGGAGTAATTAAGGAAAGAATAGCCAGGAGTTACCCCTGAATATTGCTGGGTTTGGCCACCAACCAGAAACTAAAAAACAAAAGCCGTAACCTCAGTTTCTTTGTCAGCTGATTCCTTCACCTCAGGTCTGGGGTACTGAACTAAATCTTGCTTCGACCTCACCACCTACACATAGAACAGAGAAAGGGCATTTATTGAAATGTGGGGTGATGAGGTATGGGGTGACCAAGAAAGGAAATCTTTCAGATGGGGTTCTTTGAGATAGAATACAGAGGAGTCAATGCTTTGTATTCAACACAGGTAAATTCCTGGAATTATATAGGGTCCCTGAGAGCCTGAAGAAGAACGGCCACCGACTTCCCTCCTATCAATAAAGAACCCAGTGTCACTGGCAGGGAGTCAGTATGGTGGATGGGGAGGGCACGAAGATCATGTTTCATTATGTTCCCCCAAGCCCCACTAGAAATAGAAAATTCTGAACACCCAAATAAGAAGCCAAAGACACTTGTGTGGTCAGTCAGTGTGGGGGACTGTGGTTAGGAGGGGGCCACACAGAGCAATGCTCAGGGGTTGGTCCAGCCAATTGTTAAATATTCCTGTCGGTGTGCAGGGGACTATATGGGGTGCAAGAATTCCAAACTGATGCATGGCAAGCACCTTACCCCCTGTTAACCCACTATCGTCCCAGGTTGCATGCTTGATTCTTTTTTTCACGGTCACAGTCATGGTCCTTCCATTGTTCATCGATTTGCTCGAGCGGGCCCAGTAACATTGTGAGACTTGTTACTGTGTTTGGCATATAGAATACATCACGGGGAGCTTGCCAGGCTTTGCCGTGTGGGCGAGATACTCTCGGTAGCTTGCCGGGCTCTCCGAGCGGGGCGGAGGAATAGAACTTGGGTCAGCCATGTTGGCTGCTTGTAAGGTAAATGCCTTACCAGCTATGCTATAGCTCCAGCCTATTCTTTTTTTAACATTCTTTTTTAAAAAGATTTTATTATTTTTTGAAAATTTTTATTAGTGAAATACCATGAGGTACAGTTGTATACTTACAAATTTTTGTGCTTGGGATTCAGTTATACAATGATCGAATACCATCCCTCCACCAGTGCTCATTCCCTACTACCACTGATCCCAGTATCCCTCCCACCCACCCCCATCCCACACTGCCTCTGAGGCAGGGCATTCCCTTTTGTTCTCTCTCCTTCTGGGTGCTGTGGTTTGCAAAAGAGGCACCAAGCGGCACTCATGTTCGGTCTATAGTCTACTCTCATGGGCTGCTCTCATGGGTGCTTAATTTCTTTTAGCCTTTTTCGGTCACACTCGGCGATGCACAGGGGTTATCCCTGGCGTTGCTCATGGGACCATATAGGATGCTGGGAATCGAAAACAGGTCAGCCACGTGCAAGGCAAACGCCCTACCTGCTGTGCTATCTCTCCAGCCCCACGTACTTGATTCTTAATGACCCCAAGCATTGAAGCAAACTGATTCTTAATGACCCCAAGCATTGAAGTAAACTGATTCTTAATGACCCCAAGCATTGAAGCAAATCTGAATGGTGGGAAAGTTGGGCAACAGCAGTTCCGCCTAACCGCCATTAGATGGCGCAGTGGGCGTTTCCGTCCGTCCACAGGCCCTTTTTTCTAAGAAATTTCCACCCTTGGGTTTGCTTCAATATTAAGTAAGGGGTAATTAAGGATTAAGCATGCCTGTGATGTGCAGCAGTAGCAGAGCCATTAGGGCTCTTGCTTTGCATTCTACATACTTGGGTACCTTCGCCCGTGTCCCATATGTTCGCCCAATTATGCCAAGAGTGATTCCTCAGTACAGAGCCAGTAGTCACCCCTGAATATCGTCAATTATGACCGCAAAAACATAAAAAATGAAAGAAATCAGAGCAGCCTCAATATGATATCAGCAGATTCCTTTAGAATCTGCTGCCTTCGTGGGGTACCGAGATGAATCTTGCTCCCACACTCCTCACAGAACGGGAGAACACCCTCGGATATATGGGGTCAGATTGTGGGGTGTCCTGTTATCCCACAGTAACAGGAAACTTTTATGGAGTAGTGCAGCCAGAGAATTAGCAGAGCGAGTTTAGAACTTGCCTTGTTCAGAAAGAGAGAACATAACATTTTAATTTAAATTATTAAAAAATGAAAACTCGCCTTCCTTGTGGCAGACGAAGTTCAATCCCCGTCATTTCAAATGGTCCCCAGAATCCTGCGGGCCCACATCAAACCCCCATATAAAATTAACAGTTCTCAGCAGTGGGGCTGGAGCGATAGTACAGCTGTCAGTGCATTTGCCTTGCAAGCAGCCTGCCTGGGTTCAATTCCCAGCATCCCATATGGTCTCCTGAGTACCGCCAGAAGTAATTCCTGAGTGCAGAGCCAGGAGTAACCCCTGTACATCACTGGGTGTGACGCAAAAATTTAAAAAAAATTGGTGTATTTAGAATTTCCAGGGAAGGAGATTGGCTGCCTAGGCTCATTATTACCATTTTAAATAAAGTTCTTCCCAACTCACACCAAGTTCCTCTGACGGCAGTACCTTCACCCAAAACTTCTGGTGATGTTGGAGTAGAATCTGGCCTCTGCCATCCTCCTTACGGAGAACAGAGGACTTGGGACTTTTCATTTGTGTAGAAACCCCAAAGTTCTCTTAGGGAAGGAGGAAGATACACTGTTAGAAGTGTGGGGTGCTGGGGGTGGGTTGACGGGGCTGGAGACCTGTAAGAATGGGTCGGTTTGAAGATACTGCAGGAAGGCACAGTCATCTTCTGTGCTTTCCCTGGATTCCATCTCAGGCAACATATAGGGACACCGGAGCGGCCCTAAAAAATGTTGCGGCCATTCACAGCCCACACCCCAAAATCAAGAAGCCAGAGCCACTAGCTTGGCCGGTCAGCTCTGGGGGCTGCTATGGCGCAGGTCAAGGATCCGGCTCCTCTGTACAGAAATAATTTTTTTCCTGCAGAAATTCTGAGTGCTCTAGGGAGCTATAGTGAAATCTGAAGACAGGTCAGGACCAGGGCTGACACTTCTTACAGAAACGTCCCAGGGAAGAGACGGAGACGCCCCACAGCGCCCTGTCGCGGTGCTTTGGAGGAAGAGCCAGGGCCTGACTTTAACTGCCTAAACATTTCCAGCCCTTGGGTTTGCTTCCATGTTACCCTGCGGGTCACTAGGATCTAGCAGGCCGCCTCAGGCCGTTTAGCGGTACCGAGGGCGCTTGCCTCGCATGGGGCGGCCCCGGTGTCGGGATTGGACCCAGCAACATGGCAAGTGTTTTGCCCGCAGTAGAATCTCTCCCTCTAAGCCCCCTTTCGCTAACGGCTCCTGCCCCAGTCACCGCCACACCTTCAAGCTTTTCCGTGGAGGAAGGTGGTGGAAGCAAGACTCAGCTCGGCATCCCCTACTTTGGCGTCAATAAATCCTTTGTGAATGGCTTTTCTTTATTTGTGTTTCGGGGACCACACCTGGCGATATTCAGGAGTCATCCCTGTCCCTACATTCAGGAATCACTCCTGACGGTGCTTGGGGGAACATATGGGGTGCAGGGATAAAACCTGATCGCCCCATACAAGCCAAGTGCTCTCCCAGCTCAGTTATCGGTCTATGACCCTACGTTGTGTGCTTGATCCTTAATGACCCCATACTTAACATTGAAGAAAAGAAAAGCGCTGGAAATCTTAAGTGTGGGAAAGTCAGACCGCGGCAGTTCCGCCAAAACGCCAAGAGATGGTGGTGTGAGGAGTTTCTGTCCCTTCCCAGGACCGGTTCAATAAGACTTTTCAACTCTTAGAAAATTTGGGTTATCCAAAAAAACTCAAATTTGGGTTTGGGATTTTTGGGTTGCCCATAACAAAAAACATTCAAAGAGCTCGATCACATACATCGCAAGGGGGGTTCAGAACTTCTCTTGCTCAGAGCAAAGAGAACAAAAAAAATGTAAGAAAATAACCAAGTCTTGCTCAATCTAAGCCAGGTTCAATCCTCTGCACCCCTCAAGGTTCAGAGACAAAGCTAGGGTAACCCACACGACCCCCTCCCCCGAGGAGATTCAGCTGTGTACTCCACAAAGATCTGAAGGTTGGAATCAAACCCAGGTTACTCAAGTGAAAAACAGCACCCACAGACTCTCCTACCGCTGCACCTGTGGAAGCTGCTTGCTTGATCCTTAATTACCCCATACTTAACACTGAAACAAACCCAAGGGTAGAAAATTCTTGGAGAAAGGGCCTGGGGAGGGATGAAATGCCCACAGCGCCATCTTGTGGCATTTCAGCGGAACTACTGAGGCCCAACTTTTTCCCGTTTAAGATTTCCAGTCCTTTTCTTTGCTTCAATGTTAGGTATAGGGTCATTAAGGATCAAGCAAGCAGTTCTGTCCGCTGCAACAGGAGCAGAGCGGCTAGTGCTCTTGCCTTTTAGTCACAGGCCCCTGGTTCTTTCTCTGGCTCTCCATACAGCCCTACCACCATGCAGGAGTGATTCCTGAGTGCAGAGCCAGAAGAACCTCTGCGTGTTGCTGGATTTGTGGCCCTCAAATCATTAACAAACCAAATAAAACCAAAGCAGGGGCTGGAACGATAGCACAGCAGGTAGGGCGTTTGCATTGCACGCGGCCGACCCGGGTTCGATTCCCAGCATCCCATATGGTACCCCAAGCATCGCCAGGAGTAATTCCTGAGTGCAGAACCAGGAGTAACCCTTGGGCATTGCTAGGTGTGACCCACAAAGAAAAAAAAAAACAAAGCAGCCTCAGTCTCTTATTGGAGGATTCCCTCAACCCAACGTGGGGATTTCTGAGTGAGCTGTATCTTGCTGTATCTATTCTGCCTCTTCCTTGTAGAAGAAGGTTGGGTACCCTCAGAATGTGGGGTGATGTGGTGTGGGTTGCCCATAGCAGGAAGTATTTCTAAATAGCTTGGTCACAGACATAACAAAATGGCTTTAGATTTTTTTAGCTCAGAGTGAAGAGAACAAAAATAAAAGAAAATGGATTTGGGGTCTGGAGAGATAGCACAGCGGGTAGGGCATTTGCCTTGCACGCGGTCGACCCGAGTTCAATTCCTAGCATCCCATATGGTCCCCTGAGCACCGCCAGGAGTTACTCCTGAGTGCAGAGCCAGGAGTAACCCATTGCATCGCCGGGTGTGACCCCCCCAAAAAAAAGAAAAAAAAAGGAAATGGCTTTGCCTTACTCTTTCCACGTCAGGTTCAATTCTCTGCACCCCTCGTGGTCCAGAGACAAAGCTGGAATAACCCACTTGACCCCCGAGGTGATTCAGCTATGTACCCCACAAGATCTGAAGGCGAGAATCGAACACTGGTCACCCGTGTGAAAGACTAGCACCCTCAAGGCTCTCCTACCACTGCACCTTCGAAGTTCCATGCTTGATCCTTAATTACCCCATACATAACACAGAGGCAAACCCCAGGGTGGAAAAGAAACGGGCCTGGGGAAGTATGCAAAGACCCACAGCTCCATCTTGTGGCGTTTCAGCAGAACGACTACGGTCCGAATTTTCCCACATTTAAGATTTTCAGCCCTTCTCTTTGCTTAAATGTTAAGTATGGAGTCATTGGGCTGGAGTGATATCACAGCGGATAGGGCGTTTGCCTTGCATGCAGCCTACCTGGCCGACCCAAGTTCAATTCCTCTGACCCTCTCAGAGAGACCGACAAGCTACCGAGAGTATCTCGCCCGCACGGCAAAGCCTGGAAAGCTACCCGTGATGTATTTGATATGCCAAAAACAGTAACAAATCTCACAATGGAGAAGTTACTGGGTCTGCTCGAGCAAATCTATGAACAACGGGAGAACCATGACCGTGATGGGGTCATTAAGGATCCAGCAAGCAGCTTGGGCCGCTGCAAAGGGAGCAGAGTAGAGAGGGCTTTTGCCTTGCATCCATAGGACCCGGGTATATTTGTAGGCTCCCCATAAAGTTCTTCAGTCATGTTCGAAGTGATTACTGAGTGCAGAGCCAGGATAAGGCCCTGAGCATATCCTGGTGTGGCCACAACCATAATGGAACAAACAAGAAAGAAAAGTAAAAACACAGAGCTTCAGTTCCTTGATGGCGATTTCTATCACCCCGACTTGAGGGTGTCAGAACTGTATATTCTTCCATTCCCCACGTCGTTGTAGAAGACAATCTCAACCTCATAATATGGGGTGTTGGGGTGTGGATTGCCCATAACAAGAAACCTTCAAAGGGCTCAGTCACAGGCATCACAACGTGTGTTCAGAACTTTTCCTGTACGGAGCGAAATAACATTGCCTTGCTCATTAAAGGTTCAGTTCAATCCTCTGCACCCATCGAGGTTCAGAGACAAAACTAGGGCAATCCACTCGACCCCAACCCCAAGGAGATTCGGCAATGCACCCCACAAAGGTTTCTCAAGTGAAAGAAAGCACTCGCACGGTTCTCCTACCGCTGCACCTGTGGAAGCGGCTTGCTTGATCCTTAATTACCCCCTACTTAAAACTGAAGCAAACCCAAGGGTGGAAAATTCTTGGAGAAACGGGCCTGCGGAGGAACAGAAACGCCCACAGCGCCATCTCGTGGCGTTTCTCGGAACTACCGCGACCCTACTTTCCCACGCTTAAGACTTCCAGCCCTTTTTTTGGCTTCAATGTTAGGTATAGGGTCATTAAGGATCAGGCTAGCCACTAGGGTCACTGCAGAAGGAGCAGAATGGTAGTAGTCTTGGCTTGCAGTCACAGGCCCCTGGTTCTTTCTCTGGCTCTCCCTACAGCCCCATCATCATGGCAGAGTGATTCCTGAGTACAGCGCCAGGAGAACCCCTGAGTGTTGCTGGGTTTTTGGCCCCCACACCATGAACAAAGCAAATAAAACTAAAACAGCCTCAGTCTTTTGATGGTGGTTTCCCTCACCCCAACTTGGTGGGTTCTGAGCAGTATCTTGCTGTATCCCTGACCCATCTTTTTTGTAGCAGATGGTTGGGGCATCCTCAAAACGTGGGGTTGACTATAACTGGAAATCTTTCCAAAGAGCTGGGTCACAGAGAGAGCAAAAAGTGAGCTCAGAAATTGTCTTGTTCAAAGTGAGCAGAATAACAACAAAATAATCTCACCTTGCTTGTAGCCGACCAGGTTCAATCCCAGGTACTCAGTGGTCCCTAGAACCCTGTGGGGACACACCAAAGCAGGCCCCCTGAAAAAATCCTCGGAGCCAGAGCTATAGTACAGCAGGTATGATGTTTACCTTGCATGAAGCTGAGCCGGGTCCATTCCCCAGCATCCCATAAGGTTCCCCAAGTACTGCCAGGAGTAAAATTTCTGAGTGCAGAGACTGGAGTAACCCCTGAGCATTGCTGGGTGTTACCTAAAAAGTAAAAAAAAAATCATTGGCAGAAGTGATGTATTTAGAATTTCCAGGGAAGGAGATCGACCAGTCTTAGGCTCATTATTTCTGTGTTAATTAAAATTCTTCTTAACACACCTTAGTTCCTCTGATGACTGTTACCTTCACCCCAGACATCTGGAGATGCCAGAGTTGAAATCTGGCCTCTGCCACCCTCCTCCACGGAGAACAGAAGACATGGGAATTCTCATGTGTGTAGGAACCCCAAAACTCAGGACGGAAGATGGCATCCTCAGCAATGTGGGGTGCTGTGATGTGGGGACGTGGGGTTGGAGACCTTTAAACTGAGTTAGAGACATCGTACTACGGGAAGGCACAGGCTCTCCTGTTTGCTCTCGGGCAGTTGGCTCTGCGGGCAGGGAGGGCCAGGGGCGCAGCGCGTGGGCCCGGGGACCCCCTGAGCGCTCCCGACGCCCGCTCCGTGGACCTGGCAACCGTCATGGGGTCCTGGAGCGCGGCCGCCGCAGTCTGTTTAGGGCCCAGCTGCAGGTCAGCGCAACCCCCAAGCCTAGCGCGCGGCCCTAGGCCCCCAGCAGCCGCAGCCAGCCCGGGGCCGAGTTCTGGCACAGGTAGGGGAAGGTCTGCGGACACCGGCGCTCAGCAGGGACAGGAAGGTCAGCTGCTCACAGCTCACCGGGCACCGTCCGCGTCCACGTAGGAGAATTGCGGGTACCTGGGCAGGAGTCGGGGTCCAGTGGGCTGCCAGGGGCAGGTCGGCCAGCCCGGGCTCTTCCGCCCGTTTGCACTTGGTTTTATTTTTGCAAACCCGGAGGTGCTCAGGGATCACTCCAGGCGCTCCTCGGTTGGGGGGGGGGCACTATGGGGTATTCAGTATTCAAACCTGGTCTACTGGTGCAAGGCCAGCATATCCCCGCTGGACGTTGCTGCGGCCCGGCTGAGCCTCTTTCCCTCTAGAGACGCCTGTGCTCTCTTCCCAGCACGTGCTTCTCTCTAAACCTTTCTAAGTAAGTTTCTATAAAAACTATCTTGTTGGAGCCCACGCGATGGTACAGTGGGGAGGGCACAGCCTTGCACACAGCAAACTCAGTTTTGATTCCCGGCATCCCATAGTGTTCCCCTGAGCACAGCCAGGAGTAATTCCAGGGCACAAAGCCAGCAGTCAGCCCTGAGTATCACTTGGTGTAACCCAAAAAGGAAAATAAAAAAGATAACTATCTTGATTCACACACATAGACACACCACACACACACACACACAATTTTTAAAAATTCAGCAGAGCCTCTCGACTCTGAGCTTCTGCAGAGTCTTTTCCTGCTGCTGGCACACTTGTCCCTGTTCCCAGTCACTGGTCCCAGTCATTGCTCAGGCCTCAATCAGGGTGAAACTTGTACCCAAGAGGCCTGTGGGTCCTTCCAGCACACACAGCCCAAAACTCCCACCTTTTCTGTGGGTCCCCAGCCCTCTCCCACTAGCCAGCCCACCTGCGTGCGGCCCAAAGCCATGACTGACCTTCTTCCCTTGTTGGATGAAGTCGTACCAGCTTCCTGGCTTCTCCCTGGACCATGAGACCAGTTTTACCTGGGAAACACAGGGGATCAGTGGAACACAGACACTGGGTGCCTCCCACCTGCCTCGCTTTTATAGGGGGGTCAATTCCTAAGCAGTGCTCACGGGTTTGGGGACCCCTCCTAGTGAGGGTTGGTTGCTTGGGCCTTGAGGTGCTGAGGGCCGCCAGGGCCATACCTGTGTGTGAGGAACATGTGGTGCCATGGATCAAAACTCGGTCTTTGCACGTGCAAGGCATGTGCCCCACCTCCTGAGCTACCTCCCCAGTTCCTGCCCTAGCCCTTGTGGCCTTGTCATCCGAGGCTAGAAACTGGAGGCGTCTAGGTCTCCCAGAGTGCTTGGGGGCTTCAGGAAATGTTCGATCCAGCACACACTCTTCAAGTAATGATGGAGAGATGGAGCTTGTGGGCAAATGACCCTGGTTCTCGCCTCCCTTTCTGCCTATGTGGAGCAATTCCCAAGTGCTGTCTGCCTCAAATTGTCTCCCAGATAGCTCCAGTGAAGTCGAGTACACCCATTGATGACAATATAACCAAGCTCCCTTGGGGCCACTTCTCCCAGCTTGTCACCACCCACCATTCCCCTCTTGCCCTCGGAATGGTTAGATTATACTGGAGACTCCTGCCTTGCACACAGCCGACCTGGGTTCCATCCCTGGTATCTCAGAGGGTTCCCAGAGTCCTGCCAGGAGTGATCCCTGAGCATTGCTACGTGTGATCCAAAGACAAACAATTATTATTATTAATTTTGTTTGCAGGCCATACCTGACAGTGCTCAGGGCTGACTCCTGGTGGATCTGAGGGACCCTTCAGTGTACCGGGGATCGAACCCGGACCAGCTGCAAGGAAGGCAAGTGCCTCCAAACTGAACTATCTCTCTGACCTCACATATGTTTGTTCTTTTAAAGTAAGAACAGGTTTTATCTGGATGCTCTGAGGAAGGAGAGAGAGAGAGACAGAGACAGAGACAGAGACAGAGACAGAGACAGAGACAGATGTGAGAGAGAACACGTTGGTCCCAAGTAGAGCAGGCCCAGGACCCAAATGCAGCTGTTCAGATAGAGTAGACCGGGGCCAGTGTGACAGCACAGAGGGGAGGGTGCTGGCCACACATGCCACTGACCTGGGTTCAATCCCCAGAATCCCACAAGGTTCCCCAAGCACTGCCAGGATTGATCCTTAAAGCAGTGGATGGTGCTTGTAACTATATCTCACAGTGATTCGATTAAAAACACACACAAAAAAAACTTGTTGAATATGTGAGTCTATCTCTTTTCTGCCCCCTCCTTTTTTTTTTTTTTGCTTTTTGGGTCACACCCGGTGATGCACAGGGTTTATTCCTGGCTCATGCACTCAGGAATCACTCCTGGCAGTGCTCGGGGGACCATACGGGAAACTGGGAATCGAACCCGGGTCAGCTACACGCAAGGCAAACACCCTACTCGCTGTCCTATTACTCCAGCCCTGTGGGAAGCCAAGATCCCTCTCATAGACCCTAGCCGTGGTTCCCATGTTAGGAACTGCTTGGGACAGACATTGGTGACAGTCTCCCAGGACTTCCTGATCTCAGCGGATACCTGATCTATAGCCACATAACATCAGACTGACATTTATCTTATCTGGCCTTATCTATAGTAACCTCCAGGATGCATCTACTGCCCTAAGACCCTTTGATATGCAAATGTAAAGCTCAGGATGCACGTACTGCCAAAAGACCCTTTGATGTACAAATGTCTACCTTGAATGTTAGGTAAAGCTCTTGTTGCTGACCTTACCATATATGGTTATATTGCTTCTGCACCTGACTGAGCTGCCCCTACCCTATATAAACAGCCTGTATCCCTCAATAAAGTCTTTCCTTTTTCTCTCTATTTCTAAACTGTACTCTGTCTCTGGTGTCTCGTGTTCATTCGGTCGGTCCCTCCTTGCACCATTGGATCAATCCTCGGGCCACCTCCGTGGGCCGGACAGTGGTTATCGGGGCACAGTCCCCTGCACAGCCCCTCTTTTCTGCCCCTTAAATATACCCATGAGGAACGAAATGTCCCCTTTGAGCCCAAGCCTATTTCCAGTTGATTCTCAATCACTCATTTTGAAACACTAATCATCCACCTACAACCTCTGTCGCTGAAAAGTTTCTTGAACCCAAATCACTGTCTTCCCTCCACAGATTCTGATCTCTGTGGCACTGCCTAACCCAACCCCTGCTTGATGTTGGTGGTGCGATGCTCAGAAAAGCTATGAAAATGGGTACCGAAAAGTACCCTTCCTCTCACCCTCTGACATTCGTTTATCCTCACTTTTCACTCTGGTTGTGGCCTTCCTCTGACTCTGCTCACAATATAGAAATTTTCCATCGGGTTGAAACATCACCAGCTGTGGCAAAGAAAGAAAAAAATTGTCATTAGGATTAGGAATAAACTAATTTTTTTTTCATTTCGGCTGATGTAATTTTCAAATAGATAGAAGCAAATGTTGCACAACATTTCCAATGTAGGGACAGTCATAAGTGAAAGGCGCACAGGGTTATTTAAAGAAGAATTTGTTTCAGTCAGTTAGTAAATGAAGTACAAAATATGCATGTAAGTAATAAGCAATGTTTTCAAAATAGCATAGGAGAAGGCCTGGAGCAATAGCACAACGGGGAGGATACTTGCCTTGCACACAGCTGTCCTGGGTTCCTTCCCTGGTACCACAAATCCCTTGAACCTCAGCAGGAGTAATCCCTGAGTATGGACATAAGTATGAACATTCAACTATCATAAGCTCACTTTATTCCATTTTATCTTCAATAGTATGATAAAGCAGGAAAGAAGATAAACATGTGTTACTCCTGGCTCTGCATTCAGGAATTACTCCTGGCGGTGCTCAGGGGAAAATATGGGGTGGTGGGAATCGAACCTGGGTCAACCGAGTGTAAGGCAAACACCCTACACGCTGTGCTATTGCTCCAGCCCCATTTTTGTATGACAGAAAGACATTTGAATACTTAAAATATTTATGAAACAGAACATCTGGTATTGTGACAGAAAATTCTTACCCAAATTAGAACTTCTAAAATGTATGGGGCTGGAGCAATAGCACAACCGGTAGGGCGTTTGCCTTGCATGCGGCCGACCCAGGTTCGATTCGCAGCATCCAATATGGTCCCCTGAGCACCATCAGGAGTAACTCCTGGTTGTGACCCAAAAAGCAAAAAAAAAAAAACTCTAAAATTTATAAAACAAATCCCTAAACAACCCTAAAATCATTGAACTAATCTGAACTAGATGAGATAGTCCTAATTTTCTTTTGTTTATTGTTTGGGCCACACTCAGCAGTATTCAGGTCTTACTCCTGACTCTGCACTCAGGGATCACTCCTGGGGGGCTAGGGACCCTATGGGCTGTCGGGGATCGAATCTGTTTCTGCTGCATACACGGTAAGAGCTCTCCCCACTGCACTGTGGCTGCCTCCCCCAATGGTTCTAATACTTTGGTTACTAAATCATAGGATCTAAGAAAAACACATGAAAAAGGGAATTTGGGAGAAAGTTAAAAATCAGTGAGAAATGCATAAAGAAATAGGGAAAGATTAATAAAAGCAAAGTGAAATCAGAAAACAAAGTTTAATCAGAGTGGAAAGGTGAACAGAATTGCTATGTCAGTGAATGAGTGAGGTTGTAAACATTCTAAGTAACTTGTATGTGTTACTATAAGAACTAGTTATGACACCAGAAAGTTCTAAAGAATACCTTTAAGTGAAGTGAAAATGCATGTTAAGAACAATAAAAGGGGCCAGAGTGTTAGTCCAGTGCATAGGGAGCTTGCCTTGCTCATGGTGGGTTTGGCATTAATCTCCAGCATCGTACAGGGTCCCCGGAACCCACCACGAGCGATGCCTGAACACAGAACAGGAGTAAGTCCTGAGCACCGCTGGTGTGGCCGCGAAACAGCCAAAGTTAAGTAAAAGGGAAAGTACAGTAGAATACAAAGTGTAACAAAACATATGGTTGAAACTGCAGAGAAGAAAATCATAAATTGATGGGGCTAGATTGATAGTACAGTGGTTAGGGCGCTTTCCTTTCACACAGTCAACCCGGATTCCATCCCCAGTATCCTCTGAGAATGACCACAGTAATTCCTGCTTGTGCTTTGCATTCAGCTGACCAATTACCATCCCTTAGGGTTCCCCAAGCACCACCAGTAGTAATTCCTGTGTGCAGAGGCAGGAAGACCCCTCAGCATCACTTGGTGTGACTCAAAAGCATAAAACAAAACAAAGAAGAAAAAAACCCAGAGTATCATTAATCTAAAGGAATGTGAATATAGGAACTCAGGTGAACTTTGACATTACAAAGTGTGTCACACAAAAACAGCATCAGGAAAAAGAAATTCTCCATTTTTTAATTTATTTTTCATTTTTTTGGTCGCACTTTGTTGGATATCAACCTTCAGTGTCTCAGGCTTCACAGGATAATTGACCCTTTCCTCCTCCCAGAGAGGCCTCCCATGCCCTTGCTAACATTCCTAATTTGGTTAAAGTCTATCTTCAACCTTTCCTTTGTGTTGGATATTAACCCTAAGTGCTTTAGGCTTCATCAGTGAATTGTGGTCCAGGAATAGGTTCACTTGTGGGTGAGGCTCAGCTGGAGCATGTGGAGAGTGGTCATGAGCATGGTGGCGGTTGAGTTCTGGAGGTTTTTGGTTGCCAGGTTGGGTCCCTTGGGGTGGGGAGGGTCTCAACCAGCCACCCTCCGGGGCGCCCCAAGTGAACCGCCTGGCACAGGGTTCAGCGACAATGTTATGGCAACTGTCATGTTATGCTCCCTTCTGAGAGAGGACATGCGACTCTGGATGGTGGGCGAGGATGAGATTATCTGGCGCCAGCCAGAGGTGGCTTTTGTCTGTGACTGCTGTTTCAAGAAGCAGGGGGATACAAGTGAAGGATCCCTGTTACTGGTTCCATCGAACCCTGAGTTCTCACTCACAAAGCCCCGCATACCTGGGTTTTCTGGGGATTCAGTCATACGTGAGGCTTGGCCCCAGCAAACGGAGAGCGACTGTGAGCAGGACGGCGGTTGAGTTCAGGTTTTCAGCTGCCAGGGCTGGGGTAGGGATGCCACAGGGAGCTTATGATTGTCGGGCTACTCCCATCACAGTGCTCCCATTTCTCTGTGTTTATTTTTAACCTCTTTCTTTGTGCTCTCTTCTCCAACTGGTCAAACACCTTTATCTACTAATCAGACTGTTAGTTTGTATATATATATATATATATATATATATATGTATATATATATATATATGTAGGATAACATTGTAAAAAATATTTTCCTCTAATTTAGTTGCCTCCGACTTTGAGCGCCATCAAATGTGGTGCAGTACTCTTGGAGTACTGGTGGTGTGTGGTATATAAAGTGTTGCGCAGTTGCAAATGTAGCTGCGTGGTCCAGGAATAGGTTCACTCATACATGAGGCTTGCCCCGAGTGTGTGGAGAGTGGCTGTGAGGAGGGCGGCAGTTGAGTTCTGGAGGTTTTTGGCTGCTGGGGCTGGGTCCCTTGGGGTGGGGCTGGGTCTCCCCTGTCCCCTCCGGGGTGCCCTGCATGAAACAACTTGTTGTGGGGTCTGGAAGCATGGTTATGGCAAGTGTCATGTTAAGCTCCCTTCTGGGAAAGAAGGACAAGTAACTCTTGGATATTAGTTTTATACTTTATATATATGCATATTTCATTTATATATAAATGTATATTTATATATGTTTCATTTATATTTATATATGCATATTTCATTTATGGCATATATATATGGAACATGTGATAAAAGAGGCGTCGGTGGTGTCAGTATCCTTGTCAACACAAACAGCCATGAGCATTGATTCATTCGAATGCCTAACAACCCGAATCGGATGATTGCACTTGAATAGATGTGGGTCACTGCTGGCAGTTTCTATCTTTGTTGTCTATGCACCAACATCCAGTTATGGTAAAAGAAAAATTGAGAAGTTCTACATGGAGCTGGAGAAGTTCTATAAAGAAGATCACACCTTCTACAAGATCATTGTCGGTGATTTTAATGCCAAGATAGGACCAAGAAGATCAGCCAATGAACTCCACATCAGGACCCATGGCCTAGAATGGAACGAACAGGGTGACAGACTGTCTGAGTTCATCATGTCAACCAAGACTTTCCATGCTAACTCACAGTTCCAAAAGGCTGAATCTAAATGTTGGACATGGGAGTCTCCCGTTGGACGGTTCCACAATGAAATAGACCGCATCATATTCAATCGGCGGTTTTGCCTAACCGATGTTGCTGTTGTCCCAAAATTCCAAATGGGATCAGACCACCGTCTCCTTCGTGCAAAATTCTACCTCACAGAATGAGGAGAAAAGAATGCAAAGTTTAAGAAGAGGACTCCCAGAACGACCACCAACTGGGAGCTCTTTGGCTCTGTTGTGGCAACATGGGAAGATGCCGTCATTGACAACATTGATGAGGAATATGGTCGAATGATTCCGCACCTCCATGATTGTGCGAGGAATGCCAAGAGAGAGATAACCAGAAAAAGCCTCCTTTCTTGGAAAACTCTTGAACTTATTCACCAACGTGTCTTGGCACATGCCTCAGGCAACCACAAGTGAACGTCCGAGCTGGCAAAACAATGCAGAGAAGCCATCAAGGATGACCTCAAAAACAGGAGAGCAGCAGTGCTAGTAGATGCGGCAGAAGCTGGAAAAGTATTCGTAATGCTTGCCTGTCCTTCACCAACTACA
Organism: Sorex fumeus; assembly: GCF_029834395.1. NCBI lineage: Eukaryota > Metazoa > Chordata > Mammalia > Eulipotyphla > Soricidae > Sorex > Sorex fumeus. The sequence continues at coordinate 2,580,519 of NW_026606191.1, forward strand.
AGAACAAGATGACTACCCTCCGACATCATGATGGATCTATCACATCTTCCAGAAGGACAATGAAGAAGATTATTCATGACTTCTACTCAGATCTCTTTAATAGCCACGTCCGCTTGCCCACATACCACATTCCACATGATGGATATGTCGTTCCCAATGTTCTCCCTTCCGAAATCCAACATGCCATCTCATCGTTAAAGAAACAAAGAGCGCCTGGCCCAGACAAGATCAGACCTGAACACCTGAAGAACTTACCATCAGTACTCATCAATACACTGGCTCGGCTCTTCACACGCTACCTGTCTGAATGCAAGGTTCCATCCCAATGGAAAACCAGCAGGACTGTACTACTATACAAGAAGGGAGACATCCACAACATTGGCAACTATTGCCCAATCTGCCTATTGTCTGTCATCTACATACTGTTCACTCGAGTCATCCTGAATAGGATTATCAGAACACTAGATGAAGGACAACCATGTGAACAAGCCAGATTCCGAAAAGGATTCAGTACCATCGACCATATCCACACGATTACTAAGCTCATTGAGGTTTCTCAGGAGTTCAAGATGCTGCTCTGTCTAACGTTCATTGATTTACAAAAGGCCTTTGATTCTGTTGAGAGGGAAGCAGTCATTGAAGTCCTAGCCAATCAGGGCATTCAAGCCCAATACATCAAGATCCTCCGTGAGCTGTATTGTGGATTCACTACCAGGATCTCACCATTCTACAAAGAAGTAATCATCCATGTCAAGAGAGGGGTTTGGCAGGGTGATACCATTTCACCAAAACTCTTCAGTGCCACCCTCGAGAACATCATGCGACGACTGGAATGGGAAAGCATGGGAGTGAAAATAGATGGTTGGCAACTACACCACCTCCGCTCTGCTGATGACATCGTTCTAATAACACCAAACATCAGCCAAGCGGCACACATGCTGACTGACTTCGACCATGTATGTAGAAAGATCGGACTACAGCTGAATTTTACGAAGACAATGTTTATGAGAAACAGCCTTGTTCCTGATGCTCCATTCGCTCTCAACGGAACGACCGTCTCCGAATGCAACAGTTATATATACCTAGGTCGAGAAATCAACATGATGAATGACCTGGCACCTGAGTTGCGCAGGAGGAAGACAGTGGCTTGGAATGCCTTCAAGAGTGTTGAAGAAATAACTAAGAGGACAAAGAACCTCCAGCTACGAGCACATCTCTTCGATTCCACTGTTCTTCCTGCATTAACATATGCCTCAGAGACCTGGGCCCTATAAAAACAGGATGAGAACGCTATTCAGGTCTCTCAAAGAGGAATCAAAAGAGCTATGCTTGGAATATCACGATTCACTCACATGAGAGATAGAATCTGGAGTTCTGATCTTCATCAACGCTCAAGAATCAGGGACACTGCCTCATTTGCCAAGGCATCAAAAATCAGATGGGCTGGACATGTAATGAGGTTTACAGATAACCGCTGGACTAGAGCCATTACTGATTGGATTCCACGGGACATCAAAAGATCGCGTGGACGCCCACCTACAAGATGGTCAGACTTCTTCGTCAAGACCCTGAGTGATCGGTTTGAGGCTCTGCATGTTCCTAGAACGAACAGATACCATTGGGCTACGCTAGCACGCAACCGGGATGAACGGAGACATTATTGGCACTCGCTCGAATAAATCGATGAATAACGGGGATTAAGTGATTAAGTGATTAAGTGAATATATATATATATATCACTTCACTTAATCACTTAAGTGTGAAGTGATATATATATATATATATATATATATATATTCCAATAATGAAACATGCATGTTTTTTAAAAATAGGTCACTTTCAGGGCTGGAGCAATCGTTACAGTAGGAAAGCCACTTGCCTTTCATGTAGCTGACCCAGGTTTGATGCCTGGGATTCCATAAGTGCCCAGAGCCTGCCATGAATGATTCTTCAGTGCAGAGCCAGGACTAACCGCTGAGTACCTCCAGGTGTGACCCCCAAATCAAAACCAGGCTACCTTCTATTATATTAATATGTATAATAATAATGATAATAATAATAATTTTAATAATAGCATTATGTATCATAGAGTAATCTGGTAAAAACAATATAATTTTTAGCCCTTTTGTACAGTTTTTTGTTTTTTTTGCTTTTTGAGTTACACCCAGTGATACGTAGGGGTTACTCCTGGCTCTGCACTCAGGATTTACCCCTGCCAGTGCTCAGGGGACCATATGGGATGCCGGGACTCAAACCCAGGTTGGCTGTGTGTTGGTTGGTCGTTTATATTTTTTTATAAAAATATAAAAATATATTTTTATTAAAACACCATGACTTATAAAGTTGCTCCTAATACAGCTGTTTCAAGTACACAGTGTTCCAACACCAATTCCAACAGTGTGACCTTCCCTCCACTGATGTCCCCTATTTCCCTCCCACCCTTCCAATCTGCCCCCTTAATTGAACTCATAAGTAACTGACTGCAGATTGTTTACTCCAATTTAGAGGAACGGCAAAAGGAACTGTCACAAAATAAATCAGTTACAGTTAAATGTGATGCTTGGTTGCTATAAGATTTTAATCTGGGGCTGGAGCGATAGCACAGCGGGTAGGACATTTGCCTTGCACACAGCTGACCCGGGTTCAATATCCTGCATCCCATCTATCCCCCGAGCACCGCCAGGAGTAATTTCTGAGTGCAGAGCCGGAAGTAACTCCTGTGCAATGCAGGATTGTGAGAAGCTGGCCCTTTAATTGACCAAGGCCTAAGTGCCTGTATGGTCATCCTGACCTACGACCCCACAGCAGGCACAGCCTTTGCTATGTATGGTCATCTTGACCTACGTGACCCCGCAACAGGCAAAACCAGTGCTATGTATGGTTATCTTGATGTATGGTTATCCTGAGAGAACATCTGTCATGGCTGTCAGTAATAACAAGAAGTAACTATCTCGTGTCTGGTACGTGATGCATGTAAATTTTATGGACATGGCTCTTTGTGTATCTACCTCATGTCTGGTAAATCATATGGACATGGCCCTTTGTGTAATCACCTTGTGTCTGGTACCAGATACACATAAACCTTGTAATGCATGATAGGTGAAAACAAACCTTCCTAACCATATATGGGCACGACCTTTAGTGTAGCTGCCTGACTAATGGATATATACCCTGATTGCCCCCAATAAAGTCTGTCCCTTTTTCTCTCTGTTTCTGAGCTGCATTCTGTCTCTTGTGTCTTGTGTTCATTCGGTCGGTCCTTCCCTGCACCTATGGATCCTAGGGCCACCTCCGTGGGCCAGAGAGTGGTTTTGCGGGCCCCCCGCACAGGATGTTACCAAAAAGCACCAATAAAAATATTTTAATCTATGTAAATAAAGGAATTCAAATCATTTAAGATAATATACTAGAATGCCTATTCTTATTTATAAAAATAAGTTTTCAGGGATTGGAGCAACAGTGCAGTGAGTTGGGCATATGCTTTGAATGGGGCTGAACTAGGTTCAATCCCTTGGGATTGACCTCAAAGTACTGAAAGGTCTGGCCCGGAAAACCAACCAACCAGTGAAGTGCCGACATCACCACCACTCAGCGAGAGGGCATCTGCATATGTGGCTCCTCTTCGGTAGAATGAACAGCTCTAGGGCCCAGTACCCAGGGAGAGGTAGGAACTGACACAGTTTCCCAGGGATTTTCAGTGACTTGCTTTCTTTTTCTTCTCCAGTGACAGTCTAGATGTGTGTCTTAAGGAGCACCAGCAGAAATTGTGCCATCAGGTGAGCAGCTGGCTCCTTCGGAAATGGTTCCCTGATCTGCAGACCGGATGTTGATGACGGAGGCTCTGCTGGGGTCAGGGAAATATGCTGGGACAGAATCAGCCTGTCTGGAGAAAGTATGTCAAATTGAGATGAAGGGATCTGATAAGGTCAGTGGACTGGGAGGGAATCAAGTGATGAAATCACTGCAAGTTCTCAGAATATTTCAGAAGAATTCAAAGCATGTTAATGATGTGTTCCTATTATAATAATTACTGCAAATACTTAAAAAATATTTGGGCCACAACGAGCGGTGCTCTGGAATCAAACCCGGGTTGGCCACGGGAAGGATAAGTTCCCTCCTCGTTGAACTAAAGTTCTGGCCCACTGATATTTTTTTCACATGGGCTACACTCCATTAGAATTTGGGGGCTGCTAGGGCTATACCAAATGGTGCTTTGGGGCCTATGCAAGCGTGGGAGATGGAACTCAGGGCCTCAGATAAGCGAAACGTGTATTCTATCACTTGGGCGTTTTCTCTTATCCAAATAAACTGTCTTTTGAGGAAAATCTTGAAAACGACCTGAGCCAGCTGTGACTTGAACCATCTTTACACCGGTAACCCAGTAAAAAATGAGAAAAATTTCATACACCAAAAAGGCAGAGCTCAAAAGCATGATTTTTTTAATTTATTTTTTTATTAAAAATTTTTTTAATAGTGAGACATCATGAGGTACAGCTGCAGACTTACACATTTTTGTGCTTGGGTTTCAATTATATAATGATCACATACTCATCCCTCCACCAGTGCCCATTTCCCACCACCATGGATCCCAGTATCCTTCCCACCCCCCATACCCCCCATCCCACCCTGCCTCTGTGGCAGGGCATTCCCTTTTGTTCTCTCTCTCTCTTATTGGGTGCTGTGGTTTGCAAAAGAGGCAATGGGTGACAATCATGTTTAGTCTATAGTCTACTTTCTGCATGTCAAAAGCATGATTTTAATGCAAATATTTCTATATATCACTAGTTATAATAATGTTACCATCATGTTCTGCTGGAGTACCAGATGTTAAGTGTCATGGAGTTATTTTTGCAGATCAGCAGGTAATTATAGTGGAGTGCTAGTTCACAAAAATACCACTGAGAGGAAAGAATGTTTCCCCCCTTCTAATTGCAAAAGGAAGAAAATTAAGACAACTAGAAAAAAGGATAAGAAATGTACATGTTGGGGGTTGGAGTGATAGTACAGTGGGTAGGGCATTTGCCTTGCACGCGGCTGACCTGCTTTCAACCCCTGCCATCCCCTACTGTCCCTCAAGCATGGCCAGCAGTGAATCTTTAGTGCAGAGCAAGGAGGAACCCCTGAGCATTTCTGGGCGTGACCCAAAAAGAAAAAACAAAGAAAGAGAAAGAAAGAAATATTGTTTGTTATCATGCTAAGTAAAATGAGTCAGAAAGAGCGGGACAGACATAGAATGACTGCACTCATTTGTGAAATATAAAAATGAGACTGTCATCCAAGGGCAGTACACACAAGGCCCAGGAATATTACTCCATGGGTGGTAGCCTGCCTTATTAAGATGGGGAGAAGGCAGGTGGAATAGAAAAAAGATCGATAAGTCAATGATGGTTGGAAGGATCACTCAGAATGGGAGATGTGTGCTGAAAATAGATAAAGGACCAAAGGTGATAGACCCTCAGTATCTGTATTGCAAACCATAATGCCAAAAGTAGAGAGTATGGGGTAGATTGTCTGCCATAAAGGTAGGAGGGAGACATTGGTGGTGGAAAATGGAGGTATGGGTGTTCGATCATTGTATGACTGAAACTCAAACTCAAACTCAAGCTTTCTAGCTATATCTCATAGTGATTCAATACAAAAAGAAATGTTCATATTGTATCTGCCTAAGACCATAGTGTGCCTTTCTTTTTCCCTTTTCTCATGAGTTTATATTTTTATTAAGTAATTAATTTGGTGGTGTAAGGCTTGGGCCTCACAACTGAGCCACATCCCTGACCAATATATTTAAATTTGAAATATTTGAGTCTGATTTGATAATAATCATCATTTACTCTGTGTCTTTTCAGCAGACTTAAGCCACAGTCATAGAATGTAGAGAAATGAATTTTATCAGACTTAAAAATAGATCTTCAGGTGCTGGAGAGATAGCACAGCGGGTAGGGCGTTTGCCTTACACGCAGCCAACATGGCCAACACAGGTTCGATTTCCAGCATCCCACATGGTCCCCCGAGCACCGCCAGGAGTGATTACTGAGTGCATGAACCAGGAGTAACCCCTGAGCATCGCCGAGTGTGACGCAAAAAGCAAAAAAAAAATAGATCTCCGCAGATAATCAATGAAGATCAAGGCCTGGACTTGCCTTCCCCAGGCCTCGCTTATCCCTGGGCTGAAAGGAGGAAAGTTTATATAGAAGGCATTTTGTGATTATCGAGAAACTCCTGGTTTGAAGTAACATTTCTCCACCTGATTTCCTGAGTATAATATCACATTTTTCCACACCTCAGAGAGAACTATTTGAGAAAAAGCAGAGGTTCAAGCGCCTGGATCCAATGATGGTGTGGCCAAATCCTGTTAATGGACTTCCTCTTGCAAAGGAGAGAAGTGGGAAGAATCGATTCCATCTGAGGTCATCTTGTCCTGGTGTGTGTTCACCACAGCTCTTCCTACTGGGAGGCAGTTTCTGCAGCCACAGGAGAAGATGGGAAGGGGGACCAAGGAGCCTGTTTTAGCATCATTCAAAACCACATATGAGCTAGAATTAAGAAGTGGACTTGTCAGTGGGAGGTTTCTGTTCTCTGTCTCTCTCTCTCTCTCTCTCTCTCTCTCTCTCTCTCTCTTTAGCTTTTTCTTTGGTTACACCCTGTTATGGCTCAGGAGTTACTCCTGGCTTTGTGTTCAGCAATCACTCGTAGCAGTGCTCAGGGGCCCCTGTGGGATATTGGAAATCAAACCTGGGTTGGCTGCATGCATGGAAAGCACCTTACCTCTGGTACTATTGCTCCAGCCCCCATCTACTGAGTGTTCTTGGTTTTAGGCTTCTAAAGTACATCATGTTTATTTGCTTTAGTAAACATGGTAGAGTGAACATCATTCCTGTGAAACCATGATAGGTAGAAGAGAAGCGGGATGATTTGGTGGTTCTAATTCTTAGGTGCATCTAAACCAACTGTCACAGAAAAGCGCATTCTTCCTTTGGTTTTCCTTTCCGTTGGCTTCTAGGAGCTGTTGACCCAGCTGCCACCACAAGGTCTAACGATCAGGATTCAGTCCTAGGACTTCCTCTAATCTCTTCTGCTGGGTCAGCACTGCAATTGGTGAGAACAGGAAAGACTTGCAGATAGATGCGGTCACATGTCACCTTTTCCTTGATATATTGTTGGGGAACAAAATGTGGGTATTGGGTTTTTGAGACACAGCTGACTGTGCTCAGGGACCTCCCCTGCAGTGTGGGGGAGGATATGCCAACCCGAAGGCCTAACCCATGATCCAGTCCTTGACTTTTGTCGTTGGGATAAAATAAATGAAGAAGAAAATATCTCTGGGTGGATCAAAATTGTGTGCAACGCAGCTTATGGCTTAACAGGTGACAGCACATTCCAGATGCTGCCCTAAGCACTGCCAAGAATAATCTCTGAGTGCGGAGCCAGGAGTAACCCCTGAACACTGCAGGTTCTGGTTCCTTTCCTCCCCCACCGCCCCCAATCTTTACAAAGGCATCAGATGTCAAACCATATGTTCTTGGCAGATTGGTAGGGACCGTCAGACTGCAGTGTGGCCAGTGGCAGAGATGCAGATGCCCGAGCTCTGGAAACAGCATAGAGGATATGAACTCTGGAGTAACGACTTTATTTTCTGGGGGTTACGTTTCTAAAGTACAACACCAATTATCAATTTTTAATTTTAGCCGTTCCCAGCAATGCTCAGGATTTCCTCCTGCCTCTGCCCTCAGGAATTTCTCCTAGTGGTGTTCAGTGGACCCCATAGGATGTCAAGGATTGAAGCTGTGTTGGTCATGCGCAAGGTAACAACAGCCTTACCTGTTATATTATATCACTCTGTTCTAACATCTAGAATATTCTATGTTAATAAAATTCCTTTCAATGAACACCAATCCTGTTTATATTACAGAAAGATAAATGAAATGGTTTGGTGGTTCTGAATTCTCACCTATATCTGAATCACCCATCGACATGCCAACTCATTGTTCCCTGGGATTTCTTTTTCTTTTGGCTCCTAGATAATGTTGGCACAGACAATAAGGATTTGGACCTGAAACTTCCTGTCTCCTCTCAGAGCTCTCTTACCCCCGTAGATAAAATTGATGCATTGGAGATAATTCCACACTCTCCAAAGCATACTTCTATCATTTTATCACAAAGATGGTAAGGACAGGAAATAGATCGAACCCAGGTCTTCCACATGCACTGAAGACTTTTGAGCTTTTTCTGTGGCTTCCATCTTGGGGTTTTCAGCTGAGAAAGGCTATCAGAAGTGGACTGTAGACAAATGACCCTGTATCCTAAAGAATGAATTTGAAGGAGGGCTGGAGCAATAGTATGCAATAGGTTGTGTGCTTGCTTTGTATGCAGCAGAACAGGGGTTGATTTCTCGAACCACATATGGTTCCCCAATCCATTTAAGATATGATCCCTGAGTGTAGAGCTAAGCTGGAGCCATGAGCACTTCCAGGGATGTCCCAGAAAAGAAAAAAAAAGAATGAATTGAGGGGAGCAAGTCTGGAAGCAGAAGTACCCCAGAGATGGTGTAACAACTAATATGAGTTCTATTCCAATGTGGTGTGTTAGAAAAAATAAGCAGAGAAAAAGTAGGATTACAGTGCAGGGCGGTGGGACAGGAGCGAGCCATCTGCACGTCTCTGAGTATGACTGTGACAAGAGTTGTCAACATTTGGATAGATGCTAAGAAGGCCAAAAAGATTTTAATGACAGCTTTAGTTCAGAGATTTTTGTTTTTCATCAGAATTGCAGCTATTGAAATATTTTCTCTGGCAGATATTGCAGCCCACATGATCATGATTAGATGAAGACAAGGAAGGTCAAGAATCTGCAGAAGTAATTCTAAAAAAAAGTTTACCCTCATCCACAGTGGAGAAACCTGGGGGTGCAGCCAACTTGAAGTCAGCCACGGTATGAAGATCCAAAATGTTTCTAGTTAAGTGAGAAGTTCAGTTCTGCAGTCACTGGGAACCAAGGGGACTGTCTCCCAGACCTAGCTTCAGTGTTTCAATGCCATTAGTCAATATGGTCCACATTCCTAAGACTTGAGCTCAAATTTAGGCTCCAGAGTCACAATACCTCTGCTTTCTTTTGTCTCCAACTGACTTGAATCCACTTCTCCTCTCTCATCACTCTCTATTCACCAACATCTCACACCTTTCAGTATTTCATTTACCATGCCTGGAAAATTGAAGCGTGGAGGTAAGCCAGTCCATTATTATGTTGAAGTTTTTCTCAAAGAGTTTGAGGTTTTCTTCTCAATGCCCCAAATGCTCATGGATAGTGCTTCCCTCAGAGTTTGACAAAGTCCTTTGCGACAGCCATTCGCGAAGTGAACTCGCTGTTGGCATCTCTGAATAATCTGAAGGACTTTGCTTACTGTCAAGCTCCTTAGGAGGTCGCTGTGAGATGTATGATAATCAGAGACATTAATGGTATCTTCCCCGGCTACTTTATGTTTGTGGAAGCTAGAGAGAATAAGGAGGTATGACACAGGATTTTCCTGTTAAGCTGGGGTCTCAAAGGGAAGAGTTTAGGGAACTTGGGTTGCTGAAGGGTTCATGAGGACCTTCACCTGGGGGTTAAACCATGTCAGCTTGTGGGAAGAAGGGACTATTCGTTCCTGGGCTGTGTTCCTGGAGCTCTTCGGCGACTAGACACAATCTTCTACTCCTGTGCAGCCAAAGTAAAAGAGTTTTAGGGGCTGGAGCGATACTACAGCGAGTGGGGTATTTACCTTGCATGCAACCGACCCGTGTTCAAATCGCAGCATTACATACGGTCCTTCAAGCACCAGCAGGAGTAATTCCTTAGTGCAGAGACAGGAGTAACCCCTGTACATTGCAGGGTGTGACCCAAAAAGCCAAAAAAAAGGAAAGAAAGAAAAGAAGAGTTTTAGAGCAATAGTAAACAGGGAAAGGCATTGGACCTTGCACAGGGCCAATCCAGGTTCAATCCCCGGAATCCTGACTGGTACTCTGAGCCCTGCCAGGACTGATTCCTGAGTGCAGAACCAGGAGGAACCCCTGAGCATCACTGGGTGTGGCCCAATGTCCCTCCCCCACCCCCATAAGGAAGTAATATAGTGGGAAGGAATATTTAAAGAAATCATTTTCCCTAACTTGGATTGATGGAGGGTTACTGTGGCCATTCTGGTTATTTTCCTTAAATAGGAAAGAAAGATAAATGCTGTTTGAAATATAGAACATGGTAGCATATTTCATTGTTGACCAGAGCTTTCTTCTTTTTCCAGATGTTTGCCCTTGCAGCTAGAAAGTGCCAGAAGTTTATGAGTTCGGAATACATTATCTCCACTGACATTGTGGATTTACATCGTGGAGAGTTGAATTACGTTGGCAGACTTCAGTGAGAGTTGCCTTGTATCAATGCCTTTTCTTTCGACAAAAACATTGGGGGGGGTGCATAGCACCCAAGGCTCAACCTGTCACATGTTAGTGATCTCTTCTACAAGGCCTGAATGTCTTCAGGGTAAGCTACAGCAATCTCCACCCCCTTTCCTCTACGGAAAACTTTCGGGATCATTGGTAGCAGAGTATTCATAACAAGCAATAAAAATAAATTATTCAGAATCTGCCTTTGGAGCAGGCTTGTGTGGTGTTGTGAAGATTTGAAATAATGGTCGTGGGAAGGGGGAATGGTGGTGGAATTGGTGTTGGAATATTAAGTGCCATAAGTCATAGTGAACAACTTTCTAAAAATAAAATTTTAAAAAAATTGAGGATGGGAGACACCTGATAAGACAGTTTGCATGCAACTGGACCAGATTCGAATCCTGGCGCCACATTAGTTATCTGAGCAACCTCCGAGTCCCTCGTGAACATAGAGGTAGGAATAAGCCCTGAGTACCCCCGATTGTGGCTCTACCCTGCCCCTTCCCCGTTAGAACTTCTGCCCCATTAGAACTTCTTTCTGATGAAACGGGCCACTCCTGGGGCAGGGGGTGGGGTGGGACAGCAAGGTCAACTCTCAGCGGCCGTCAGGAAAGCAACCCTCACTTGATTCCAGGAGAGATCTCTGAAAAGGTGATGGTGAGCATTTGGCTATTTGACAATGAGCAAGACAGAGAGACTCCCATTCTGTACCAACATCAGCAGGGTTGCTTCCGCAGGGGAAACCCAGAAGCCATCTCACTGACTCTGTGTCCTGCTTCTAGGGCCAACCTCATGGAGACAAAGTACACACTATACAGCAATAGTATGGATCCAAACCAGTGCAGGGACTCGACAGAAAAGTGATCCATAACAGGAGCTCAGGACCATCACTTACATAAATGTGTCCTTGGTCGCCACCTCTGTCCCCAGGCTATGCTGCTGTGCTTCCACTGTGATGGGTGGATTTGCTTCAAACAGGCCACTGCCTTTTTCTTTCCTTCCTCTTTTCTCCTCCTATATAGCAAACTATTCATTTTTTTCTTTTTAGAGCTTATTTTATTTTTATAAAGCTGTTCCCAATAACTTAGTACATTGAATATTCCAACACCAAGCCCACCACCATTCTACCTTCCCACCTCCATATTTAGAATGTTTCAACCCTGGCCCCCAAAGTAGGACCTCAATAATTTAGTTTGTATTGTTCATTATGGAAATACGCTAAAAACGATCCCAAAAATGTTTCCTTAGATGAAAGTGTATGAAGATTGCTGACCCTTAATTTGTTCTGAATGCCTGTTGCATTCTCTCTCCAGCAGTGCTCTCTTTTGATTAAATAGTCGCGTGGTTTTAATTTTATATGACCAAGATTTTAATTTTACATGACCAACACCTTGTGTTAAGAAAATAGTCCTGGACTGGAGCTATAGCACAGCGGGTAGGGCGTTTGCCTTGCACGCGGCTGACCCGGGTTTGATTCCCAGCATCGCATACGGTCCCCTGAGCACCGCCAGGGGTAATTCCTGAGTGCAGTGCCAGGAGTAACCCCTGTGAAAAGAGTCTGATCCAAAGCAAAACAAAAAGAAAAGAAAAGAGAAAGGGAAAAAAAGAAAATAGACTTACCCTGCCTTTAACGACAGTAAAAAAAAAAAGTTCCGACTTATTTTTCTATCTAGAAAAATCAAGCGCTTGGATTTTGAAGGCCTAAGAATATGACTGTGATCATTCCAAGCTCCACTGGGAGTGAAGAGCAGGTGCTAGTTGAGTCAAAGTGTGTAAGTAGGAGCAGAGTTGCTCAGCAAAGGCTATAAACGAGCTGAATACAAAAAATATGTGTGTGTATGTAGACCTTAAAATTGAATTATAGTTAATGTAATTTGTTTGCACCAATGTTGACCTTCCTGATCTTAGTATACTCCACTATTTCACCACACCACAAATAAATCCTACTTTTTTTGCTTTTACTTTGTGCAGGGGTCTGGACCATGTGCCAGAAATCTAATCTGGGGCTCCAGAGTGCAGAGCATGTGTGTTCCAGCCCATGGAGTCATGTGTCCAGCCCTAAATGAATACTAAGAATATTGTCACTCAGGGCCATTGTGAAAGTGGTTGAATTGAAAATATTGAGTCTGGAGGGAGAAATGCCAGATAACTTATTCTCATTTTTTTAAATGACTTAATTTCTCTCTCCCCCTCCCCCAAGCTTTCTGGGTCACCCTCAGTGATGTTCAGGGGTTCCTCCTGTCTCTACACTCAGGAAATAAGTCCTGGCAGTGCTCGGAAGACCCTATGGGATTCTGGGGATCAAACTCCGGGCAAGCTGCATGCAAGGCAAAAACCCTGCCCACTGTACTATCGCCCCAGCCCCCAAATGGCTTTATTTTTGACATTGTTCTGTTGGATTAGTTCTCAATAGAAGAGACCGTTCCCCTGTGCTACTCTGTACCTCAGAATGTGGAAATGATCTCTTGTGGTTCCTTGTGCAGAGCCACATACTGTTTTCCTTCACACAGATCTTCAAGATTTTTTTTTATCTAAACAGAGAAAGAAAACCAAGGACAATATCGTTGAATAGATAAGCAGGAAACCAATTGGGAGCCTTGAGACTCAGAGCTATCACTTGCCCCAGTGGATGAAGAAGTCACAGAAGAGCTTTCAGCTCATTCACGGAAATGAGCGTAAGTCCAGTGTCAGGGTTGGATGGAGCAGAAGGAAAGAGGATCTTTCAGATGGGGGAGGCCTTGTCTCTCATGAACCATTCTACTCAGGAGGGGAATGGTTTAGAAAGATTTGACTGCTTTCTAATGAGAACATTTCACAGTAGAATTTGAGTTAATTTCTTTCTTTCTTTCTTTCTTTCTTTCTTTCTTTCTTTCTTTCTTTCTTTCTTTCTTTCTTTTCATTCCTATCTTCCTTCCCTTCTTCCTTTCTTTTCTTCCTTCCTTCCTTCCTCCCTCCCTCCATTCCTTCTTTATTTCTTTTCGGGTCACACCTGGCGATTCTCAGGGGTTCCTTCTGGCTCTGCACTCATGAGTCAGAGCTCATGGGACCATAGGATACCGGGAATTAAACCCAGGTCTTCTGCATGCAAGGTAAACGCTCTCCCTGCTGGGCTCTCCCCGAGTTTGAGTTTCTGAAACTTTGTGCTGAGGCATGCAGATTTAGAGATTCTCTGGGCCCAATTGAAGGTTTCAGGTTTCAGAGAGGGACTGCTGATGAATCAAGGAAAATTTGTTTGTTTTTTTTTTTCCTCCTTATTTGATTTTAGGGCCAAATTTAGCCATACCTGGGGGTTATTCCTTCTTTTTCCTCAGGAATCACTACTGGTTGGTCTCGGGGGACCCTATGGCATGTTGGGGATCCAAACCAGGTCTTCTGCGTGCAAGACAAAATGGCATATCAGTTGTCCTATGGCTGCAGCCTGAGATTTTGTTTCTGTCCCTTCAATACAGGTTTTTCTCCAGTCCACCTACACCAATGACCTCATGTCTTTCCTTCCCAGCTTCCCGTGTGGTCATGCAGCTTGAGCACGTGATCAAGCATGAATATCCCATGGAGTTGAGACACCTTCTGTGGACAGTACAGGCATTTGCCATTGCTCTGTCAAAGTTTGACAGAGGTTGACGGGCTCGTGAGGGCCAAGTTCGCCCCGTGCATGACTGGGATGTTGTGAGTGGAATGACAGGGAGAGGTGGGGCGATATCAGGTCACTTTGTTCCTTTAACGAGTCATTTTCAACCTGGCCTGCCGAAAACAAATTAGGTACTAGTAGGTTTTGGGGGTGAGAGAGTGGGTGAGATATGGCAGCTGGTGACAGACAGCCCCCAAGTCGGGCATCCTTCCCCGCTCCTGCAGGACTAGCAAATGTTCTCCCCCAGTGCTTGCGACTGGTACAAAGTCTTAGGGAACGGAAACTCCAGGGATAGATTCAGTGCAGGAGGGCCACCAAGGGGATACAGAGGCAGGACTGCAGCTGCAGATGTCAAAGCAGGTATGAGACAAGCTGAACTAACAGCATCGTAGAGATTCAACCAGGAGGCTGGCAGATAGCCAGGTACCAGAGAAATGACATTCTAATCCAGACAGGGCATCCGGCAGCAGTTCGAGAGACATCACAGCCACCTGGAGGTAGATAGAGAAACCTGGAAATCAGAGAATACCTGAATTGTTTGTTTATTTTTTTTCAATTGTTCATTTAGTTTTTTAAACTTTTTTTGTTATTTGGATCTCTTCTTTTGATTTTTTCCCTTTTATTGAATCACTGCTAGATAGACCCTTACAAAACTGTCCGTGGTTAGGTATCCATCACACAGGGTTCCAATGCCCATCCCTCCAGGAGCTGCTTCAGCGTCTTTAATTCTGTCTGCAGTTCTTTCATGTAGTCCTCAGGAACCACATGCCGAGGAACAAATCTACTGTTGTGGGACCATGTCTTGGTGTTCCAGAGCTGACCATTACTCAAGGACTTGGGTGCAGGACCAGAGAGACAGTGGACTTGTACATAATGACCTACCTGTGTCATCACCACAGAAAAAAAGTCACCACATGACTTCCAAGATAGCATTTTCCCTGCCCTCTTTAAACCAAAAAGTGGGGGAAGAAAAACTTGGACTCTGTCAGTTCTGTCCATCCTGAATTGGCCAACAATGGAAGACAAATAACCCTCAGATGAGTAGAAATATGGTCACCTTTACAAAATAGCCAGGATACCCAACTCTCTTCTGTCTTCTCCTTCTCCTCTTCAGCTGGATGCCATGAGCCCAGCCTCATCCCCATCTCAGTTTTCGTTTCCATACCAGACAGCCGAGTGCAAAACCTTGATTGTGATAACACCACAAGTTTGAGGTCTCTAGGCAGATGGAAAATTGAGTTATCGGTAGTGTCTTACCCCACAATGCAGAATGAATGCCTTCAGGGGAAAAGAGCCAATTCAATGGCCGGTACAGGATCATGGGGGAAAGTTGTCTGGGACAAGGATCACGATTTTGCTATTTAGTTCTGTGATTTTTCAAAGTTTGGTTTCTGGGCTGTGCTCCCAGTGGTGCCTAGGGCTGACTCCTGGCTCTGTGGTCAGGGGGTCAGGGATCACTTCTGGCTGGCTCAAGGTCCCCTTTGGGTGCTGGGGATGGAACCCTGGTCAGCTATGTTCCAGGCAAGTGCCTTAGCAGCTCTCTGATCTCTCTATGGTTTTGTGAAATTCTTGGAGCGGGGAAGAACTGCACTGGATTCAGGATGTGAAAAAGGGCCTTGTTCAAGGAAGGCAGTATATTGACAACCAAGCTGTTGGCCTGAGGGGATGTGTCTTGAAAATATTTCAAACATGGCAACAGCTCAACACCTCACCGACAAGAAGATGGAGAAATGGGAAATGATATTTTAAAGATGTTTACTACTTTTTTAAATCTCCCTGGCAAGAAGACTAGCTACTTTGGTTCTAACCTTCTCAAAGGAGTGACATTATTCCTGCCTCAGTGCAAAGGTAGTCATTTGGGTCTCGGTTCTAACAGAAAAAGTGGTTGATGTGGGTTTTGCTGTTTTCCATAATGTCTTAGATGTTTACCTTTCTGTTTACTAGGGAATGCATAAGATAGGAACTTAAGGTTTTTCTGTTTCAAAGAAAACCCTACATCTTTACAAAGGAAACGTTGATCTGGGTCTTTGCTCTAGGAGAGAGAATGGTTAATTTACGTCTTACTTTTCCTGATCAAGTGGGAAATATTTTTTTCTTAAGAAAAGTAAGTAGTGGGCCTGGAGCAATAGCACAGCGGCTAGGGCGTTTGCCTTGCACTCAGCCAACTCAGGTTCGATTTCCAGCAACCCATATGGTGTCCCCTGAGCTTTGCGAGGGGTAATTCCTGAGTGTAGAGTCAGGAATAACCCCTGTGCATCGCTAGGTGTGACCCAAAAAGCCAAAAAAATAAGACAAATAAGAAGTGTCAGATCTGTGCCTGAACAAAAAGAATTGGCTTTTTTGGTCCTGCTGTGATAAGAGGTAAGTTTTAAATGTCCAGTGCTTCCCTTCGTCTCTGCCTAGAAATTTTCCATCTCTGCCCAGGGGGTGATTTCAGATTCTGCTGAAGGAGCTTCAAGTTCAGCCTTGAATACTGCCCCCAAGTCCTGAGATAGTGCAGGTTTGAGGAGACCTTGGCAAGGGGTGAATCCGCAGCCCTGCCCAGAGGCTACAGGTCTGATGTCTGCTGGTTCCTGAGGGATGAAGCCACCACTGGGCTCTGAATTCTCATCCCTGGACTAGTGGGGGCTCAAGTTCCAACAGTTTTTCCCCCAGTATCCCATTGAGTAGGGGGGAAATTTCAAGGACCCAATATCTGCTACCGGTCTCGGGATTGTGGCTTCTTCTGGAGCCAGGACGCTTCTTAATCCCAACTGAGAAACGGGTTCTGGGATAAGTGAGAAGCAGTTCCTGGGCCTCTGAGTGGGGATTTTCACAGCCTCCCACCTCCCAAGGGGTGGCCCTGGGCACAGAGAATCTCCCTGAATTCACCTCTCCCTGGAAATGAGAGCTCCTGGAGAGTGCAGGTTCTGACAAGGAGGAGCAGGGACTTCTTGGGTGGGCAGAATCCTTTGACCTGACAGGTCTGTTCTCCAAATCTCCAAATAGTGACTGAAAATTTACTTAAAGTTTCTCAGAGAAGAAGTGTAGCTGGGTGTGGCCCCCAAATAAAACAAACAGGAAAAAAATTCAATAGAAAAAAGATGATAATTTTTGGTGTCAGTACAGTACAGTGGGTAGGGTGCTGGCCTCAATGTGGCTGACCAGGTTGCATCCCCAGCATCCCATAGGGTCTCCCTAGCTGCCTGAGCACAGAGTCAGGAGTCCTGAGCATTTCTGTGTATGGACTCCATTGCCACCCCCCCAAAAAAAATTCCAAAACACAAAAAACAACCTGTCTCCAAAAAATATCAAATAGGTTACAGGAAGGGGGTGTTCCATGCAAAGTTCCCTGTGGATAGTAGGTCTTGGGACAGCGTTCAGATCACACACAGCCTTAGGGACCTGCCTCAAGTTCGAATTCAGTTTGTTCCTTGTCGGGCCTCACCCGTGGGCCTTTCCCTAACAGCCAGGACTTGGGTTCCAGGAGGAGGAAACTATAGCTTCAAGGACTTCCAGCCTTGGGGTGCTCCCAGCAGCTGCAGTGCCTCCCAGGAAGCCAGAGGTCCTCTCACTTTGTCTCCATGACAAGCCCCAGGCTTCCCAGTAAGGGACAACAGTACTAAGGCCTGGTGGAAGTCACTGCCCAGCTGGAGCAAAGTCCAGCAGGGAGGGCGTTTCCCTTTCATGTGGCCAACCTGGATTTGATCCCTAGCTGCCCATAGGGAGCCCCTGAGCACCGCCAGGAGTGATTCCCCTGAGTGCAGAGCCAGGAGGAATCCCTGAACATCACCAGGTGTGAACCAAAAAGAAAAAAATAAGAGGGGGAAAAATTCCCCAGAGGGGCAATGTCAGAACTGCGAGAAAGGATCTGGCTCAGACACACCCCATAAGCAGAGCCCCAGCTTTGCATAATCGCCTGCAGGTTTCGCAGACAAAGAGACAAAGATGTCTTCGGCAATCCTTGATGCCCCCGCCCCCCCATCCCTCAGGGACAGAATCTAGGGGTACAGAGGCAAACAGTGGGTGTCCAGATATCATTTTTAGTGGATTTCCATAACGAGCAATACAAACTAAATTATTGAGGTCCTGCTTTGGAGGCCGGGGTGGAAACATTCAAAATATGGAAGTAAGAAAGTAAAATGGGTAGAGTGGTGGTGGGCTTGGTGTTAGAATATTCGATGAGGTAAGTTATTGACTGGAGCGATAGCACAGCAGGTAAGGCGTTTGCCTTGTGCGCAGCCGGTCCGGCCGAGCCGGGTTCGATTCCTCTGCCCCTCTTGGAGGGCCCGACAAGCTACCGAGAGTGTCTTGCCCACATGGCAAAGCCTGGTAAGCTACCCATGAGGTATTCTATATGCCAAAACACAGAAACGATAATTCTCACGATGTATATGTTACTGGGCCCGCGAGCAAATCGATGAGCAATGGGAGGACCGTGACCGTGAAGTTATTGAGAACAGCTTTATAAATTAAAATAAAACCTAAAAAGAAAAAAAAAAGAATGGTTGGCTACAGAGGAAGAGAGACGAGGAAGAAAAGGAAAAGTTAGCGGCCTGTTTGAGAGAAATCCACCCATCAGTGTGGAAGCACAGCAGGATGGCCTGGGGACAGAGGCACCACCCAAGGACACACATAAGTGATGGTCCCAAGTTCTTGCTGTGTGGAGCACTTTTCTGTCGAGTCCCTGCACAGGTTTGGATCCATACTGTTGTTGTAAAGCGTGCACTTGCTTCTGAAATGGATGGACCTGGAGAGTATCAATTGCCCCATCCTAAGTGGGAGGAAACATCACGGGCATTAGCCCAAGGATATGGAGAAAGGGAAGGGTGACTTTGCTTGTACCCCAATCTCAGCAGGAAACTATCAGGGGCCTCCACGACTCTCACAGACTCTTGTTTGCTCAGTAATTTCGGTTTTGAGTGGAAAAATAATAGGTTTTTATTGATGTGTTTGTTTTGGGGCCACAAAATTCGTGCTCTGAGGTAACTCCTGGCTCTGAGCTGGAGGATTACTCCGGGGATGTTCGAAGATGATCCAGCTCAGGTTGACTGTGTGCCAGGCACTGCCTTACCTGCTGTACTGTCACTCTGGCCCCAGGGAGTAAGGTTTTGGGGTGCATATATCAGAGGTGAGAAATCTGTGCTCCCCAGGAAACCTCAGGGCACCCGGGATCTTGGATCATTAGAGGTCCATAAACACTTGCTCCAGACCTCTTGGCGGATCCTGGCTCCTGGAAATGGCTGAGTTCCCCCACAAGCTGATTTCCAATCTTCCAGTTTTCTCCTGCCAGTCATAAATTATTTTACTTACCTCATGCCTGTCGCCCCAAGTCCTGCAACTCCAGAGATCATCTGATCCGCTATCAGATAAACTGGCTCAGCTGCTGTACATAGGGCCAATTTCTTGGTCCCACCCTAGTCAGGGAACGTGGGGGCCCCAGGAAAACTCAGCACCCAACTTTGTCAGCAGGAAGTCCATTCGGAAGATGGGTTTTTGCTCTTGATCCTGAAAGGAATTATGGGTACAGGCTGCCAGCGGTGGGGAGTGTGTGTGTGTGTGTGTGTGTGCATGCGTGTGTGTGTGTGTTTGTGTGCGTGCATGTGTGTGTGCATGTGTGCGTGTGTGCGTGTGTGCGTGCATGTGTGTGTGTGTGTGCGTGTGTGCGTGTGTGTGTGTGTGTGAAGGGAAGGCTTGGGTGGGAAAAGGTTAAATCCAACAGCACAACTGATTGCTTTAAAGGGTTGTGTTCAGTCTTGCTTGCTGTAATATTATCCTGTCACAACAGGTCATGGAGAGCTGGGAGGGGCGGGGGCAAAGTAGCAAATAATAGGAACACACTCTGCTCTCCCGAGCTGGGCAACACTCTCTTTGCCCCTCACCCCTGGCCACAGAGAGAGCAGGGTAGCCAAGGGTCATGTCCATGTACACATGACTGTGAATAGAGATGATGGGAAGCTCAGGGGCCAGGGAGCTTGTAGGGGACAGTACCAGACAGGTCCAGCAAGAGAAGCAGCAGGGCCCAACAGCAGTAGCATAAAGGACAGATTTCAGACCAGGACAGAGAAGGGCACAGAGACAAGACTCATCATGCACTGGAGATGGCAGGCATTGAGGGACAGGACCAGGCCATTGTACATTGGAGGTGAGCAGATGGCGAGTGACAGGACTAGGCCATCATACTCAGGACCGGCCATCAAGGGACAGGACGTCGTACATGGGCAGGAGATGCTTGGACTTTGGGGTGGGCCAAAGTACGTTTTTTTTTCCTTGGCTGACTTGAATGTACAATAAACTCACTTATTAAGGCTTTGTTACTGTGTTTGGCATATCGAATACGTCACGGGGAGCTTGCCAGGCTCTGCCGTGCGGGCGAGATACTCTCGGTAGCTTGCCAGGCTCTCCGAGAGGGGTGGAGGAATTGAACTCGGGTCGACCATGTTGGCTGCGTGCAAGGCAAACGCCCTACCGCTGTGCTGGAGCGATAGTACAGCAGGTAGGGCGTTCGCCTTACACGCGGCCAACATGGCCGACCCGAGTTCGATTCCTCCGCCCCTCTCGGAGAGCCCGGCAAGCTACCGAGAGTATTCAATATGCCAAACACAGTAGCAACAAAGTCTCCAATGGAGACGTTACTGGGCCCGCTCGAGCAAATCAACGATCAACGGGAGGGCCTTTACCTTTTTACCTTTTTTATTAAGACTTTGAAATTTGTGTGGAAATGGCTCATTCAGTTGCCCTAGAGACTCAGGAATGTGTCCTCTCTCGGGATAACTGGACTCCCTAAGGCACAGACCTCATGAGAAAGTGTGTCCTCTGTAGAAGTGGAGGGTGTCCTGAGAGCGTCCACTTGGTAGTTCAATCTCCCTTGTCCTGTGCTTCAGTTAAAGTTAATCACTTCAGGTATCTTTTCTGGGTTTTTTCATGCAAATGTGAGCATGCATTTGTCATTCCCCACTCTTTGTGTCTGAGAGATTGTGTACTCTCTACGGGGTGTGGGTGCAGAGCTGCACCTCCCTTACTCTATCCTGGAGATGATCCAGCCACAGGAAAAGTCCTTCAGCCCTGCACATGCTCTCGTGCTTCACTATGGGCAGTCCCTCCAGTTTGCATGTTAATTAGATAAGAGCCGAGTGAGTGCTCTGCATGCCAGAGACCCAGGTTCGATCCCGGGACTGCCTGGTCCCCCACACACTGTCAGGGGTGACCCATGAGCCCCCCCAGAGCACAGTGCTGGAAGCAGAAGACAAGAAAGGGTTAAAAAAGAAATTGGACCAACTCAATTTTTAAACAATTATGCTTCAATTGAATCACAGTGAAATATAGTTACAAAGTTGTTTATGATTGGATTTCAGTCTTGTGATGTTCTAACACCTTCCCTTCACAAGTGTACATTTCCCACCAGCGGTGTCCCCAGTTTCCTGACCCCCGTCCTCCATCTCCATGGCAGGCACCTTTCTCCTCTCTCTTTGTCTCTGCCTCTCTCTGCATTTTCTGTCTCTGTTTTCTTCTCTGTCTCTGTCTCTAGCATTGTCTTTGTGTCTCTCTCACCTTTTGGGCCAAGCTGTTCTGAGTCCATACCATGTTTCAGGAATTCATGTGACTTTATTATTTTTTTAAAACTTTTTTGTTTTGAAAAGGGAATACCCTGCCACAGAGGCAGGGTGATGTGGGGACTGTTGGGGCGGGAGGGTGCGAGAAATACTGGCACCATCTGTGGTGGTAAATGGGCACTTGTGGAGAAATACGTACTCAAGCATTGTGTGACTGAAACACAGGCACGAATGTTTGTAATTCTGTAACTGTACCTCATGGTGATTCTCTAAAATTTTTTAATTAAATAAATTACCTTTTAGACCTCAAAAAGGAAAAAAGGAAAAAAAAAGTTTTTGTTTTGTTTTTAGACCATGCCCAGAGATTTTGAGGGGGTGACTCCAGCCTCTGCATTTCGGAATGCTTGGGAGCCCATATGGAAAGCTGGGGTTCTAATTCAGGTCAGTCACATGCAAGGTCAATGCCTAACTCGCTGTACTAACACTCCGGCCCAATTCCTGGGACTTTAATCCTCCCTTCTCCTCTGCATCCTCAACTCCCAGCACTTTATACCTTTACACCTGATACCCGCTGCATCCTGAATTTCTTTTGAACTCTGCAAATAATCCTAAACTGCTCATTGAACACTTCCATTTGCACTATCCTCAGCGGTATCATCCAACACAACAATCTCTCATCCCATGTTATATTATTTTTTTCTTTATTGGCAGGAGATTTTTCGTTTTTTTTTTTTTCTTTTTGGATCACGGTGAGATACAGTTACAAAGCTTTCATGATTGAGTTTCAGTCATACAATGATCAAACACCCATCTCTCCACGAGTGCAAAATTTCCACCAATGTCCCCACTATCCATCCCTCCACCTTCACCCCATTCTATGCTCTGCCTCTGTGGCAGGCACCTTCCTTCTTACTCTCTATACTTTGGGGCATTATGGTTTGCAATACAGATACTGAGGCCATCAAGTTTGTTCCTTAGTCTACTTTCAGCACACACCTCCCATCCTGAGCAATCCCTCCAACCATCATTGACTTTGTGATACCTTCTCTATCCCAGCAGCCTTTTCCCACAGCACATGAGACCAGATTCCAACTCCTGACCCATGTCTGCACTGTCCTCTGGTGTTAGTCTCATATTATGGTATTTTACATTCCACAAATAAGTGCAGTCATCCTATGTCTGTCCCTCTCTTTCTGACTCATTTCACCTAGTACCACACTATTTTTCATTGTACAGCAGTAGGGTGTTTGCCTTGCACGCAGCCAGCTCAGCCAAACCAGGTTCGATTCCTCTGCCCCTCTCGGAGAGCCCGGCAAGCTACCGAGAGTATCTATTAAATGGAATATGTCAAACAGAGTAACAACTTAATCACTTAATCACTTAACTTCCCGTTAGTCGTCAATTTGCTCGAGCGGGTGCCAGTAACGTCTCCATTTGTCCCTGTCGCGTGCTAGTATAGCCCAATGGCATCTGTTCGCTCCGGGAGCATGAAGGGCCTCAAACCGATCGTTCATGATCTTGAGGAAGAAGTCTGACCATCTGGAAGGTGGGCAACCACGCGGTCTTTTGACATCCCATGGAATCCAGTCGGTAACAGCTCTAGTCCAGCGGTCGTCTTTAAATCTCATTACGTGACCAGCCCATCTGATTTTCGACACCTTGGCAAATGAGACAGCGTCCCTGATCCCTGATCGTCGACGGAAGTCAGAACTCCAGATTCTTTCTCTCATTTGAGTGAAACGTGATATTCCAAGCATAACTCTTTCTATTCTTCTTTGAGAGACCTGAATAGCGTTCTCATCTTGTTTGCGTAGGGCCCATGTCTCTGAGGCATATGTTAATGCAGGAAGAACAGTGGAATCAAAGAGATGTGCCCGGAGCCGGAGGTTCTTCGTCCTCTTAGCTATTTCTTCGACGTTCTTGAAGGCGTTCCAAGCCGCTCTCTTCCTCCTGCGCAGCTCGGGTGCCAGATCATTTGTCATGTTGACCTCTCGACCTAGGTACACATAGCTGTTGCATTCGGAGATGATCGTTCCATTGAGAGCGAATGGGGCATCAGGAACAAGGCTGTTTCTCATAAACATTGTCTTCGTAAGATTCAGCTGTACTCCTACCTTTCCACACTCACGGTCAAAGTCGGCCAGCATTTGTGCTGCTTGGCTGATGTTTGGTGTTATTAAAACAATGTCATCAGCAAAGCGGAGGTGGTGTAGTTGCTGACCATCTATCTTCACTCCCATTCCTTCCCATTCCAGTCGTCGCATGATGTTCTCGAGGGTGGCACTGAAGAGTTTCAGTGAAATGGTATCACCCTGCCGAACCACTCTCTTGACATCAACGATCACTTCTTTGTAGAATGGTGAGATCCTGGTAGTGAATCCGCAATACAGCTCACGGAGGATCCTGATGTATTGGGCTTGAATGCCCTGATTGGCTAGGGCTTCAATGACCGCTTCCATCTCAACAGAATCAAAGGCCTTCTTTAAATCAATGAACGTTAAACAGAGCGGCATCTTGAACTCCCGAGAAACCTCAATGAGCTTGGTTATTGTGTGGATATGGTCGATGGTGCTGAATACTTTGCGAAACCCGGCTTGCTCGCATGGTTGTCCTTCATCTAGTGTTCTGCCAATCCTATTTAGGATGACTCGAGTAAACAACTTGTAGATGACAGACAATAGGCAGATAGGGCCATAGTTGCCAATGTCATGGATGTCTCCCTTCTTGAACAGTAGTACAGTCCTGCTGCTTTTCCATTGGGACGGAACCTTGCATTCAGACAGGTAGCGAGTGAAGAGCCGAGCCAGTGTATTGATGAGTACTGACGGCAGGTTCTTCAGGTGTTCAGGTTTGACGTTGTCTGGGCCGGGTGCTGTTTGTTTCTTTACTGACAAAATGGCGTGTCGGATTTCGGAAGGGAGAATGTTGGGAATGACATATCCATCCTGTCGAATTTGGTATGTCGGCAAGTGGACATGGCTATCAAAGATATTTGAGTAGAAGTCATGGATAATCTTCTCCATTGCTTTTCTGGAGGATGTGATGGATCCATCAGGACCTCGGAGGGTAGTTATTTTGATCTTATAGTTGGCGAAGGACAGTTGGGCGTTACGGATACTTTTCCCCGCTTCTGCCGCATCTACCAGTACTTCTGCTCTTCTCTCTTTTAGGTCTTCCTTGATCGCATCTCTGCACTGCTTTGTGAGCTCGGGCTTAGCTTGCGGTTGTCTGAGGCATGCGCCAAACCACGCTGGCGAATTAGCTCAAGAGTTTTCGAAGATAGGCGATTTTTTGTGGCTATCTCTCTCTTGGCGTTCCTCGCACTTTCATGGAGGTGCTGAACCAGTATTCCTTGTCAATGTTGTCAACAATGGCATCTTCCCATGTTGCTGCAATAGTACCAAAGAGTTCCCAGTTGGTGGTCATTCTGGGAGTTCTCTTTTTGAACTTTGCAGCCCTTTCTCCCCGCACTGTGAAGTAGAATTTTGCACGAAGGAGACGGTGGTCCGATCCCGTTCGAAATTTTGGGACAACAGCGACATCAGTCAGGCAAAACCATCGATTGGATATGATGTGGTCTATTTTGTTGTGGAATCATCCACCGGGAGACTCCCATGTCCATCGTTTAGATTCTGCCTTCTGGAACTGTGAGTTACCATGAATGGTCTTGGTCGACATGATGAACTCAGACAGTCTCTCACCCTGTTCATTCCATTCTAGGCCATGGGTCCCGATGTGAAGTTCTTCAGCTGATCTTCTCGGTCCTATCTTGGCATTAAAATCACCCACAATGATCTTGTAGAAGGTGTGGTCTTCTTTATAGAACTTCTCTAGCTCCATGTACAACTTCTCGATTTCTCTTTCATCATAATGAGATGTTGGTGCGTAGACAAAGAAGATAGAAACTGCAGGCAGTGAGCCACATCTATTCAAATGTAAACGTCCGATTTGAGTTGTTAGGCATTCGAATGAATCAATGCTCTTGGCCAAGTTTGTGTTGACAAGGACACCGACGCCTCCAACACCTCTTTTATTGCATGTTCCGAGGAACAATTCTTCTCCAGTGTCGAGAACGGCATGGTGAGATTCGTGCCTTCTTGTCTCGGTCAGACCAATGATGTCGTACTTGATCATTCGCGCTTTTACGATCAGGTCCTCGATGGATGCATCTGATGCTAGCGTACGTGCATTGAAAGTACAGACGATCATTTTTGTCTTCCTTCATTGTGGCAGCCTACGTCGGCCTTGAGATTTTGTCGGCCTCTCCTTCCTCATCCTTCTCAGTGCTGCCATGTCGATGAAGCCTTCAGGGTCAGGTGAATGAGAACAGTTGTAGTTACGGGTTTTGGCATATCGAATACAAAGCGGATAGCTTGCCAGGCTCTTCCGTGCAGGCGGAATACTCTCGGTAGCTTGCCAGTCTTTCCGAGAGGGATAGAGGCTTTGGGGGCGACCTCTAATCACCCTTGTAGGTGTTACCATATTTGAACCCTATCAAATATGGTACGACAATTCCGGAAGATGGGTATTTAGTGTCTTAGGATGTATCCAGAAAGTGTCCTGGAGTGTGGCGATGGCTGGGTAGTGGAAGTAGTGTCGAGAGTGGGAGTCTGCCAGTGGGGTATTTATCTGGGTAGGGTGGGTCTACTGTGCGCAATTCGATCCCTGGGTGGTTGATGGAAGCAGACAGAGCAGGGTAGGGTGGGGCTCCTGATTAGAATCCCTTTGTCACCTGTGGTGGTGGGAGCAAGCAGAGAAGCTCTGTTCCTGTGTCCACTGAGCCTGGAGTCCAAGGTCTCAGAGTTCCGCTTATCTTGTTCTGTGGGTCTTCAGTCGTGCGTGGGTCTCGACCGGAGCTGCCACACAGGTCTGGAAAGCGTCCTGGAGTGTGGCGACGGCTGGGTAGTGGAAGTAGTGGAGTAGTGTTACTCTCACAGTAACAACAAGTCTCAAAAAATGGAGACATTACTGGGCCCCCTCAAGCAAATCGATGAACAATGGGAGGAGAGTGGTCATTTAATATCCGGTCAAGTGGCAAGAGAGATTATATAGTGGGTAAAACATGATTACACTCGGCTGACCCAAGTCTGATCCCATGCACCTCATATGGTTCCCGATACAGGAGTAAGCCCTGTGATACCCTTCTCCACAAAAAAAACCCCCATAAAATCCAGGTGAACTACCTACATTTCAGAACTGAAATGTCTCGATGTGCCCAGTGAGCACTGTTGGACAAAGAAGCAAAAAGAATGGGTTGGGGTGTGTGGTCAGTATGCAGAACATACAGGCTGGAGTTCTGATGCCCTGAGCACCACTGGATGTGCCTCTCAAAAACTTCAAGAAATATCCTGACTGGGCTGGAGGGAGGGAGGGAGGGAGGGAGGGAGGGAGGGAGGGAGGAAGAAAAACGTCTGCTATGGAGGCAAGCTGGGGTGGGTGGGTGGGGGTGATGGACAGGAACTTGGGACAATGGTGCTGGGAAATGTACACTGGTGGAGGGATGGGTGTTGGAACACTGTATGACTAAAAATCTAATCATGAACAGCTTTGTAAGGGTCTATCTCAAAGGAATTCAATAATAAAACCTTAAAAATAAATAAAATAAATCTCCAGCCTATAACCTATAGCTCCAACATCTTTTTTTTGCCTGTAGAGTTCTCGGCTCAGGTACCTAAATCTTTAGTCTTCATTCTCTTACCAATTCTCTTTCAGATGGAGGTTGTTTGTCCAGCAGATCCGGGTCAGACTATGGGCTTATTTTTGTATTTGAGGGGTGGGGTAGGGGCATCACTGCTAGTGCTCTGGCGATACTCCCAGTCTAGTGCTCAGTGGCAACTGTGGAAACGTGCTGCAGGAGATCAGATCAGAGTCTCCCATTTACAACATATGCATTTGACCTTTTGAGACACCTCCCTGGCCAGACTGTTCAGCCCAATAGGCAGGGATATATTTATTTTTGTATGTGTGTATGTTTCTTTACATCTACCTGGCATAGAGCTGAGCACATCATATGTGCTTCATGATTGGGGGATAAAATAAAAAAGATGAGGAAAGAGGCCCGTAAAAGGAGAAACTCAAGGTCAAAATCTATAGCCAACTCATTGAAACTCACTGTTATCTCCCTGGGAGTAGATTATCCTTAACTTCCATTCACTTTAGTTTGTATAACGTTTCACTGAACATGCAGGAAGCCAGTCCTTCATTTTCCTTTAACTTGGACTAAGGGAAGTTACTGGGTATCTGCTGCTAAGAACATCTAGAACTAGGGCCTGAGTGATAGCACAGCTGGGAGGGCGTTGTCCTTGCAGAAGGCCAATCCGGAGTTCAATTCCTGGCATCCTATAGAATCCTCTGAGCACTGCCTTTATCACAAAATAAAGATACCCAGAGCCTTAAAGAAGCTCTCATGTGAAAATTGTGTGGAGAACGTTCTGGAAACCAAGTGTTCTGTTTCCATCAAAATCTACTATATGCATTTTATGGGGTTGCTATAAGAAAGTTCTTTCTTTGTCTTCACATAGTTCTTTTACTGTATCTATGCCCACATCACCTTTTATACGGTCACCAGGAACATTGAGTTAAGGCCCACCTCAAACACCTCATTGGAATATCACCCCCTAAAAAATCATTCTTATGTCAGTGGGCCCCACGGGTAGCATATGTGAAGTTGCCAGGAGAAAGACGGTCACTTTCTCCCCATCCAACTCTGTCACTCGGGAACCAGGGGTACTGGGGTTTTGCCTTGCCTTGCAGAATAGATTTTCAGGACTAGATAAGCAGTGAAGTGAAACACATTTTACTTGGATGTTTTGAAGGAAAGTAGGGAGAGAAAGTGAGAGAAAGTAGAGAGCAATGCACTCAAGAGAGAACCCGGGCTTCTTCAGGGACAGAGAGAGCCCTACACACACTCCAGCATTAGACCTGAAAGCAAGAAAGTCCACATCTCAAGAGGGGAAATGCGGGTGACACATGTGCTCGGTCACATTGGCACAAGCAGTACATGGGCTCGGGCAGCATATGTGCGACCTTCCCTAGTTCAAGGTGGCCTTTATAGATTTTCTCCAACCTGCCCCCTTGTGGGGCTTTGACCTAGGTCAAAGTCCCGTTGATAAGGAGATTGCCTAGGCAGATTGTGATTGGTGATGACCTTCTTTGAAATTTCTTTCCTGGCCTTTTGTTTCTGCAGGAGCTTCTCTGGGTCTGTTGCTGGCCATAGGTGAGTGCGTGATCAGGCCTTAGTTCCTGTTTTCTGCAAGGTTGGCCTTCACAACTTCAGAGCTATTCCCAGGAAATTTACGGCCTTTACCTTGGGAGGGGGAATCTTTCCTATATGCCTGCATGCCTACATCAATTCCCTCCAAACTATTAGGAGGTGCTGGACGTTAGGACATTAGGAGACCTCAACCCTGGCCCCAGAGGAGCGACGCCTGAGTGCAAAGGCAGGAATAAATAAGCCCTGAGCACTGCTGACTGTGTCTCCCTCCCCAAAGATGCAAATCCTAAGGCTCCCAGTGCTGCCCAGGTAGCTGATTACTCCATCTGGTACCAGGGTACCATGTGATACTGGAGGTGAGCCCAGAAAAACCATCTACAGGCAGAGAAAGCCTTGAACACAGGGATCACTGAAATCTCTCACATCTGTCATTCATAAACCTAATCCCACTGACATAGCGCTTTCTGCTCAATACACAAAACAAGTACTTTTTTGTAGGGGCGGGGGCAAGGCACAACCGGAAATCCCCAGGAGTTACTTTTGGCTCCGCAGGAAGGATCACTCCAGGTGGGCCTGGGAGGGGAAGGGATCATATCCAGGTCATACCCTGCAAGGCAAATGCCCAGCAGTCCCTAAAATCTGAATTTCAATTTACCTTGAATGCATCATTCAATCTCCCCCAGGCCTTGGGTGGGATACACAATGCCTCCATTATCTCTGGGTTCCTCAGGGCTTGCCCTTTGACCATTTTTTTTCATTTTTGTGTCCCACCTGGGTGATGCTCAGGGATTTCTACTGAATATGCACTCAGGAATTACTCTGTGAGTGTGGTGCTTGGGGGAATCCTATGGCAAACACTCTGCTTCAACCTTTTGATGTCTTAAATATACACTCCTAGTTCATTATTTATGTTACAGTTCTCAAGTTCAAATTAAACTGGTGACTTCAGTACTATGAGGGAAAGGGAATTGCTGATCATTGCAATTCAGGGAAACACAAAGAACTTCCCATTCTTACACTCTTAAGAGTTTTTTCCACTGTGTATTTTCATATGCCTACTAAGGACTGAGTTCCTGGTGAACCTGAATTAACCTCCTGAGTTACCTTCTATAACAAACCATAATAATAATAGTAATGATTACTATTTCCTATGCCAGTGTTCCAGCACTTGGACTTGTTGTGTATGTTAACCTGTAAATAATGGGTCCTTTTTTCTTTTTTGGGGGTTCCCACCCAGAGATGCTCAGGGGTTATTCCTGGCTTTGCACTCACGAATCACTCCTGGCTCTGCTCGGAGGACCATATGGCATGCTGCAAATCGAACCTGGGTCGGTCTCATGCAAGGAAAAATCCCTACCCGCTGTGCGATTGCTCTAGCCCCTGTAAATAATGGGTCTTGATGATGGAATTCATGTGAAAACTGATTAAATATGAACTAAGTAAATGGGTACCCAGACCACCCCTCGATAACAATTATCAGTGTCACTCTTTTTGTTTTCTTTTGTATTTTTGGTCAAACCCAGAGATGCACAGGGGTTACTCCTGGCTCTGCACTCAGAAATTACTCCTGGCTCTTCTTAGGGGACCCTATGGAATGCTGGAAATTGAACCCAGGTTGGCTGCATGCAATGTGAACGCCCTACCCACTATCACTCCAGCCCAATGTTTCATTTTTGCTTGGACTTGAGGCAGAGACCCCGGTTGGCGGGGTTTATGATAGAGATCAACTAGGATGTTGCAGTGAATCCTTTGGAATGGAAAAAGAGGCAAACCTCCACATTTCAGGCCTTCCTCTATTATGTTTTGAGGAGTCACACCTGCTTTGCTCAGGCCATACTCTTGGCTCTAAGCTCATCCAGACCTGCGAGAGAGGACATAGGTATCCTTATGGGGATCTGGACTTTGAATCCCGATCAGTCTTACGCAATCAAGCACCTTCCCGCTATATCAGCTCTGCACTCCTAGTATTCAGATTTTCATTAGATTTCCCTAAGCATTGAGGATAAATATTTCTGAAAAGTTTAGGATAATAGCCCTGTCATTGTTCTTTAATAGGGTGGATTAGATATAGTTGAAATGGTCTTGACTCTGCACAGAAAGATTTTTGATGGTTCTATGAAAGGATGGTACAGGCCCCTTGATCAAAATATTTTACAAATGGTGGGAACCTGGCAGATGCCCAAACTCCCATCTCAGCAGGTAATAGCATCACCTGTGATGACTAACTATAAAGGGTGGTCACATTCCTGTAGTGTGTTTTCAAGTGGCAGGGTGTTCAGTGTACAGTGCTCTCAGACGTTCTTCCAAGCCTTTGGTACTGTCCAGTGTCTTTCCAGCTCTCTGGGTTGCTGCTAGGACAGTTCCTCTGCATCTTCAGGGCTGGCTTCAGAGACACTGCACCCATCTTGATTAATGACTTCCCAGAGAACTCATTGTCCCAGGAGCCATTCAAAACCGACTTGTCTGTTTTACTTTGAATCAACCTGCTTTTGTTTTTATGATGGACATGTTGGAGAGCATTTGTTCTATGTTTGACCAGTACAGGACCAAGGGACTCTACCTTAACTTGCTGCCCTGAACTCCCCGACCAGCCCCTCCAGCACTTGCCTCTCCTCTTTTTTATTCGAGCTCATTCCCTTTGCACTGGTTCACCTGGGCTGCCATAATGGTCTGTCTGCACTTGGAACCTGGCACGTTAAGGCTCCTTGGTACAATGGATGATGTCACAGATGGGAGTCTTCCATGTGCACCTTTACTTCCTAATGACGTCAAGTGGATCAGGCCTCCTACAGGCATGTGTTTAAAGGACAAAATGATACTTCAGTCGAAGGGGGGCACTGAAGGCCAATTAGTGGCAGGACATGAGGACCTCTCACCTCCAGTGCCTGTAATGTGATCAACGTGATCGTGCCAGCTTTTGGCACACTTTTATGGTTGTTTTTCACTCTCCCTCATCCAAATCCAGTGGTTTCCTGGGGTCTTCCTAGCTCCAGAGGCTTTAGGAGAATGTAGAGCTTTGCTGCTTGCATTGGGAGTATTTATCACAGCACATAGGTCTCGGGTGTGAGCTTGGGGGGCATCTTCGTCTCCAGCTCTGCGATGGGGCAGCATGAACTGGGTGTGGAGCTGAACATGGGGGGCTGTGGGTCTTGAGGATGCCGGACCTGCTGATGGAGGAAGTCTTGACCATCCCAACCTTCTCAACCAGGGGTTGTACCGGGCCCTGTCCCGCAGCTTTCGGTGTAGACGTGTATGCAGAACTGCCAGATCACTTTGAGGGGCAGCTCCTCGGCCCCCAATGGTGAGGGACCCTGTTGAAGCCTGTCTTTTTCATTGGCACCTGCCAGGAAGAATCCTGGGGGCCTGGTCCTAGCATGTGGCTGAGGGTTGTAAATGAATGAACAAATGAACGTTGGGACTCAGAGAGATGGTCTTGGCGGCTGTTGGC
This sequence comes from Sorex fumeus, assembly GCF_029834395.1. Lineage (NCBI taxonomy): Eukaryota > Metazoa > Chordata > Mammalia > Eulipotyphla > Soricidae > Sorex > Sorex fumeus. Next base: position 2,612,749 of record NW_026606191.1, read on the forward strand.
AAAGTATTTTTGTGAATTTTATTTCCTTCGTTAATACAAAGACTCTCTGTTCGACATGATATCTCTTCAGCTCATCCCTCTCTATCTATCCCAGACCTGGCGACCCCCAGCTGTCTGGATCACCTGATCCTATCCCAAAAACGAGGAAAAATGAATCTTCCTGAGCAGGCAAGTACCTGGTCAGGAATATTTGAAGCCTGGCCCTTTAAGGCTCTGGGCAAACGTGCCGGTGACGTCACAAAATCCGCGACCTTTATCCACCGGGGCTTGGCGGTCTGTGCAGAAGTGCCGGCGGGCCTCGTGGTTGCGGAAGGTGAGGAGCGGGCGAGGGGTCACCCAGGGGGGCAGGGGGGGGTCCCCGAAGGTCGGTTTCCCCGCCAGCCGCGGAGTGGTCGCTCTGAGCGCCTGAACCTCCGCGGTCTCTGCCTTGTGGGCGGTGGGGTCGCTCCGTGGCGGTGGCCCGGGGTGGCGGCCCCTCACCCAGGATGCACCGAGTGCTCCAGCCGAGAAGTTTATCTTGTTTATAAATTCATTTTGAGGGAAACACGGTCGGTTTTACTAAGTAGAACTTATTTAGGAAGATGCATATGGGGGAACGCGGCCGGCCGGGTTCGATCTCAGCACCCCACAGCGTCCAGTACCAGCCTGGAGTGAGCCCAGAGCCCGGAGTAACCCCTGGGCAAAACCCTCCAGACCCCGCAAAAATGTGGGTGGGTAGAGGAAGCACGTGGTCGAGGAGAAAAACGAATTTGAAGCGCTAAGGTCATTCTGAAAGCTTCAGAAACAAGGACAATAACCGAACAAGCAAAAGTGAAAAAAAGTTTTAATTTTTTTAATGTGTTTTAGACCCTTACCCGGTGGCGCTCAGGACTCTCTCCCTGGGGATCCGAGGACCCTTTGGGGTGTCGGGATGCGAGGCCAGCGCCCTCCCTGCTGACCCATCGCTCGGGCCCCTCACAAAGCCGAAAGCGTCTGAGCTAGAGGGAGCCTCAGTCTCCCCCAGATCTGATGGGGATGGGGCGTGTGAGGGCACCTCAGCGTTAATTTAGTTTCGGGGCGACTCCCGGCACCTGGTCAGTCACAGGGCTGGGTGGATCATCGCAGCAGTGTCCCTAGGACATCCCGTTACTGGCCCCCTGTCCTTCCTTAGGCTGATTGTGGAGTAGGGCTAAAGCATGGGATTCCCTCATCAAAGGGACCTGGGGGCGCATTATTTTTCCTCGTTGGGGGATGTTGATCCCCACCTGGCAGTGTTCAGGGGTCACTCCTGGGGTTGCTCAGGGTTCCCCATATCTGGGTCAGCAGCATGAAGGTAAAAACACCCTCCCCTCTATCCTGTCATTCTTGGGCGATGGCGGGGCTAGATGGGGGGAGGGGCGCGGCATATTCTTTATGTGCTTGGGGCTCAAAAGTATTTGGCAGAGCCTTTGATTTTCGCTGGTTCTTGTGCATTCAGTGGGTTCTGGGAGTTCAGAGAGGTGGGGAGCTTCTCTTTTCTTTTTATTTATTTATTTTGCATTTTGGGTCACACCCAGCGAGGCATTATGGTTACTCCTGGCTCTAAATTCAGCAAGCACTCCTAGTGGTGGTAGGAACCATAAGGGATGCCAGAATTAAACCCAGGTTGGCCACCTTCAAAAGAAATGCTCATTTGTCTATGCTGTCACTCAGGCCCCAAGGTGTGAAACTTTAAGCCAACTCGGGTTGCGGTCTGGAGGGGTGCATCAGGGTAGTGCTACAGTGGGTCTGGCAACCAAATATGCAGTCTTAGCAGGAAAGAGCTTGAGCACTTCCAGAGTGTGCCCTAAACCCTCTAATAATGCAATTTAGGATCACTATTGGCCACCACACCTTTATGCGTTTAAATGAAATAATTATTTAGTCTGTAGGAAGTACAACTGCAAGACTCAGTTACTTCTCCTGCCTTTACACTCAGGGATCACTTCTGGCGGGGCTCAGGGCACCATATGTGATGCCAGGATTCAAACTTGGTTTGGCCGAGTGCAAGACAAGCACCTCACCTGCTATACTGTGTCTCCAATCTCTTTCCACAGAAATTTCTCTTTTTTGGATTTTTAGGGTCACACCCAGTGATGCTCAGGGTTTACTCAGGCTTTGCATTCAAGAATATCTCCTGGCAGTGCTGGGAGACCATATGGGATTTCGGGAATCAAACCCGGGTTGGCCGCATGGAAGGCAAACTCCCTACCTGGTGTACCATCGTTCTGGCCCCAGAAATGTCTTCATTATTTAATTTAGTGTACTTTTTTTTTGAACAAAGCAGCACTCAGTGCTCAGGGGTTACTCTTGGTTCTGAGTTCATGTATCATTTTTAGCAGTGCTGGAGTGGGTGAGCCTATGTATTGTTACATATTGACCCCGGCTTAGCTGCTTGAAAGAAAAACACCCTATCAAATTATTAGCTTTGCTAACCGTATGTGATTATATTTCCTCAGAAAAAAGAATTTCTGCCTCACCTGTCCAGATTCCAAGCATGTCCACTGTCCATCTCTCCAAGACCAGGGGTGTGCCCTGTTGTTGATGTGAGAACTTGCAGAAAGGGGTTTTCCAGGGACCAGCTGCAATAGGTTCTAAATGTCTCACTCTCAGGGGCTGGTGCAGTAGTACAGCTAGCAGGGCGTTTGTCTTTCTTGCGGTCTCCAGTGTTATCCCTGCCAAAACATCACGAGGTGATATTCTCACCTCAGCATCACTAGGTATGACTCCAACCCTTCCACTTCAGAATTTGTCTTGATAGATGAGCATCTTTTTGGGGTTGGAGTGTTTTTCCTGTCTTTCCCTCTCCCTCCCACCCCCCGCTCCATTTGCTACAAACTTGGAGATAATCAGAGACTCTTCCCCTCTTGTGTCTGTGTGTCTGAGATGCAGGGGGAGACATGCCATGTCGCCCAAAGGTAAATCAGGTGCTCAGCCCTCTGAGCTCCTCTCCTTGGGTGTATCTCACTACTTGGGGAGCAGATGAGGTGAGATTTGGGGCCAGACCTGGTAGTACTTGAGTTCTGTGCCCTGCTCTGTGCTCAGGGGACTAGTGGACACTGGATAGCAGGGAAGGCCCTCTGGCCTTCCAGGTGGCTGACATCTGCTTCAGTCTGGTTTGCTCTCTCCTGTTAATACTTAATTGAAAGTTCTTACATGTGAAATTTCTTGAGCTCTTTCAACAGATGGCTGTTGGGGGAAATGAATAAGTTGGAGGCTCTGAGCAAAATTATGGACTTTAAAATCTCGTTTGGGCTAAATTTAATTTTTCTTGTCTTTTTTTTTTCTTTTTGGGACACAGTGGTAATGATCAGGTGTTATTTCTGGCTTGGCACTCAGGAATCACTCCTGTCAGTGCTTTGGGGACTGTATGTGATGCCAGGGAACGAACATATGCCCTGCCAACTGTACTATCACACTGGCTCCAAGTATAATTTTTCATCCTCTTTTTCTTTATAAAATCACGTACCCATAGGAGTAAAATCATAGTTTGAAAACCTGGCCTGTAAGCTCTGAGCATTTCTGGATGTGGTCCCAAAAGAAAACAAAACACCCAGAGGACTGACCGTTCAGAACATATTACTAGATTTCGCACCTCTTCTTTTGGCGGATAACTCCTCATTGCCTTTATTTGGGCAAGAGGGGGACTGGCTATGCGGGCTTTTGCCAAACCCAGCAGAGCTCTGGGATCACTCCTTGGCAATTCAGGTTGTGAAGTTGAGTCCTTTGCGTTCATGACAAGTGCCCTGCCACTCACTGTCAGCTCTTTCAAGCCGCTGCTAGCCTTCGAAATTGCAGCCTGAACTTCTGGCTCAGGTTTGCACCAGGAGGCCCCAGGTGCCAGCAACCCTGCCCTGACCTCTGTCTACCAGCTGGGCCTCATCCCTGCCACCTGCCTGTATCTTTCTCACAAGGTGCACATTATTTATATAGAATTTAAATTCCTGCAGTCAGAGATAGGCCAGGAATGCAGGAACTGCCCTTGCAAGCAGTCTGCCATGGTACAGTCTCCTGTACAATGCAGGATTCCCCAAGCACCACTCAGGTAAGCTCAAAGTTCTGCCACCTGCAGCGCCAAAATCCAAACCTGCATTCTACAACACTGGTTGGTGGAGGTTGACTTGTGAACAAATTATATATATATATATATATATATATATATGTATGTATATAGGTATAGATAATATACACACATACACAAACACATATATATATATGTGTGTGTGTGTGTGTGTGTGTGTGTGTATATATATATATATATATATATATATATATATATATGGTCATACCCTGTGGTTGCTGCCAAAAGGTACCAAACGGTACTCAATGTGGTGCCGGGGTATACAGGTCAGCCGTGTACAAGGCCAGTACACTACCAAACTATAGTTCTGGCACCTAAATTTATTGATTTATTTTTGGTTGGCTATACCCGATGGAGATTAGTTTACCCTGGCTCCGTTCTCATTGATAATGCTAGGTTTGGGGCCCTTGTGAGGTGACAGGAATTGAACCCTGGTCAGCTATGTGCCAGACAAGCAATTCAGGGTCTGTGCTATCTCTGTAGCCATCATAAAAATGCTTTTGCTAAGTCGAGAAACTTCTGTTCTTTTTTCTGATTAACTACACAATTCCTTTTTTTTTTTTTTTTTTTTTTTGCTTTTTGGGTTACCCCTGGTGATGCACAGGGGTTATTCTTGGCTCTTGCATTCAGGAATTACTACTGGCGGTGCTTGGGGAACCATTTGGGATGCTGGGAATCAAACCTGTTTTTGGTCGTGTCCAAGGTAAACACCCTACAGGCTGTGCTATCGCTCCAGCACCCCACAGTTCACTTTTTTCTGTTTTTGTTTTCGGACCACAGCCAGAAGTGCTCTGGGCTTACTCCTGACTCTGCACTCAGGAGTCAATCCAGGGGTGCCTGGGGGACCCGATGAGAAGTGGGGGTTTGAACAGGATTTACATGTTAACAGATGTTCCCGGTCTCTCCTGGTGGCTCTCTCTCACTGTCTACATTTGGTGCTCTCGAGCCACTTCTCCACCTTGGACAGCTTTTGCTTTGGGCCGATGAAAGTAGAATAGGGACCAGGCTGGTTGCTGATTAGTTGCACTTTATTCAGTCTCTTGTCACTCCCAGCTCTATCCAACCCTCTCTCTAACTCGCTCTCCAATGCTCTCTGTGACTCCTCTCCAATCTCCCCAGCCACTCTTACTCTCAGCTCTCAGCCTTCTCTCTAAGTCGCAGCCGTGTCCTCTAATTCTGTGTCTCTTCTTCTCTCACTGTATCATTGTCATCCTCTTGTTCATCGATTGACTCAAGCAGGCCCCAGTAATGTCTCCTTCTTCCTATCCCTGAGATTTTAAGAAGTGCCACATTTGAGGCTCTTTCAGGGTCAGGAGAATGAGAACCATCATTGTTACTGGTTTTTGGCATATTGAATACACCATGGGGAGTTTGCCAGACTCTGCGGTGTGGGCAGAATACTTCTGGATGCCTGCCAGTTTTTCCAGAGTAAGACTAGATAATAAGATTTTGTGTGGCCGTGCACTTCCCAGAGTACGGTTTTATAGTCTTTGGGTCTTGGCATTGATGGGATTACACGCCACCGGGGACAGTTGGTGGGTGTAATGCCTACATACTGGAAGATGGGAGATCTGGGTGGAGGAGGCCCAGTCCCAATATGAGCATCTTGGATATCTCAGCCCCAGGTCCTGCACACCTGGGTTCCTCTGCCTACATACTGGAAGATGGGAGATCTGGGTGGAGGAGGCCCAGTCCCAATACGAGCAGCTTGGAGATCTAAGCCCCAGGTCCTGCACACCTGGGTTCCTCTGCTGGTTCCTTCATGCGTGAGGCTCGTCTGAATGTGTGGAGAGTGGTCTTAAGCATGGCTGTGGCTCGAACCAGAGGTCTTCAGCTGCTGGGGCACTGCTCGGGGTGGGGAGGGAAACTCAACACACCCTCTTCCAAAAGGCCCCAGTAAGACAGCCAGATGCGGAGTCAGGAGACTGCGCTGCTCTCTTCCAGGAACAGGGTATTATAGTCTCCTGGTCTTGGCCATTGATAGGATTACACAGCACCGGGGGCAGTTGGTGGGTGTAACGCCTACATACTGGAAGATAGGGGATCTGGGTGGAGGAGGACCATCCCTTTTCTCAGTCTCCTTCATTCCCCCTGTCTCCCTGAAGCTGCTCTTTTTCTTCTCTCACCACGACTCTAATCCTGCCTCCCCACGGGAAGCGCAATGAAAAATTGTTTTCCAGACTTCCCCATCACCTACAGCCCACAAAGGAAAAGCAGCCCTTAAGGTGTGTTACTCCTCTCCTTAGACCAGCAACTTAATTGACATATTTTGTTTTACTTCCTAATGATTACCATTCTGTATGGACACAGTAATAGATACTTTTCGGCTTGTTGGTGACTCTCCTGGGGACTTCTCAACACAGATTCAGACAACAGTGCTCTCGCCAGATCAATCACTCCTAATCCCAGGAGCGCCCAAGTCTAGTTATTACTTTTTGCCCTGGGTCCATCTAGCCCCTCATCGAACACTTCTTTTGGGGTTGAGGAAGTAAGGGCAACTGAGGCTTCAGTCAAAAGAGCATATGTCCAGGAGGTAATACTATCTGGAGACCATCAACTCTCAAGCTCAGGCTTGTCTTTGTAACTGTCTTCCTGTATCCATACAAAAAGCAATTGCTCTGAAATAGCTAACCATGTAAAATACATTAAGGAGAAGAGAAAGACAATCTTTACAAGTCAAAGTCTTATCAGGAGACAAAGGTAATTGAAAGGTTATGGGCAATCAACAAACATAAGATCTCACTGCCAGGGAGCAAGGGCAGACCCTTATTATCCTACAATACCTGGTGACCCTCAGTGGTTTCTCCTGGCTCTGCACTCAGGTATTATTTCTGATGGTGTTCCTGGAAACTACAGGATCCTGGGGATTGAACCTAGGTTGGCCATGTGCAAACAATGCCCTACCCAGATCTACAGTTGCTCTGGTCTCAGTTGGAGAGTTTAGATACATGTAACTGTGCACAGAATGTTGTTTGAAAGGATGAAGGGGTGCCTTGATGAAATCTTTTATAAGTGGGAATATGGGTCAGGTCCCAATCTCTCCACATTCCAGCAGACCATTCTGTTTACCTGTGATTACCCACAAGGTTGCTCACATTCCTGGGTCCTACCCATGTCACTTTACTAATATTAGAGGTAAAAAAAGGAAACATTTATGATTGGATAGAGCAAAATTCCATCTATCTATTAGTCAGATGGTGCTCAGGGGACCATTTGGAATTATGGACATTGTACTAGATTGACTGCATGCAATGCACTGTACTAGCCTGATACTCTCAGTTTGAAATCATGTTTCTGAAACTGCCTCCTGGGGTTTTCTTTGTAGCTGAGAGTCCACTGCTCGTGTGTTGTCAAGGGGTAGAGCGTTGGCCGGAACTTGCTCTCTGATGTTCTTACCAGCCTTTGCTCCTGTTCCAAGTCTCCAGCTCTCTGGGTTTCTACTAGGCCAGTTCCTCTCTGAATCCCCAGGGTTGACTTTGGAGTCACTGCTTTCATCCCCATCTGGATTTATCACTTCCCCAAGAAATTTATTGTCCTGTACCCTACCAGCTACCTTCCTGCAGAGCTTGATTTCTATTGACATGAAAACTCTCATGGCATAGACTAATAATTGGAATCCTTCTCTGTTCTTCTACATGGCAGTAGCCAATCCTGGTGGAATGTTTCATCCTGCACACTGTGATAAAAGCTCAAGTGAGCAATTTGGTCCTCAACCCCACAGGGATGCCGAGACAGGTGGGATGTCCTCTGAGCGTGATCAGAAGATCACTCTTCCCATGTCCTCAGCACCATCACTTTCCCATATCAGCCCATAATGGACAGAATCCCCAGAAATTTGAGCATTGAGGACAAACTTTTGAGTCCAGCATGACCCCGGTCGGACTATGTGAACATCCACACAGGAGAGAAACCATTTAAGTGTAAGGACTGTGGGAAGGCCTTCAATAGATCCTCATACCTTATACACAGGAGATTTCATACTGGAGAGTCCATATGCATGTAAGGAATGTGCTGTCGCCTTTCTCTGACTCATACATCTTAGTATGCACAGAAAAAGTCACACTGGAAAGAAACCATATGCATATATGGAGTGGAAAGTCTTTGCTTCTACCACAAGCCTTAGTACACAGAAAAACTCACACTAGAGAGATAACTAATACTTGTGAGCAATGTAGGAAGGCCTTTGTTCTTCGTGAAGTGTTAGTTTTCATAATTTCTGTTTCATAGAAAACCCTTATATGTGAGGTAGGTGGAAAGGCCTTTCATTTCTTCTCAGGTCTTTCTGAGCATAGAAAAGTTCATACAGGAATGAAACACTATTAGTGTCACTACTGTGGGAGGGTCTTTACTTACTATTCAAACTTTTGTGTCCATAAGAAAATGCACATTGCAGTGAATATATATATATGTATATATATATATATATATATATATATATATATATATGTAAGGAGTGTGGCAAGGCCTTTGCTTATTTCACAATCCTTTTTTGACACTGAAATTTTCATACTGGAGACAAACCTTATGTTTTTTATGACTTTGGCAAAGCCTTCACTTTCCCCTAACTCCTTATTAAACATAGGAAAATTCATTCTCGAAGAAGACATATGTAGGGGTGTGGGAAGATTTTTACTCAATCCTCAAGCTTTTCTGTGTGAGAAAAATTTATCCTGGATTGAGGCCTTATATATGAAAGGACTGCAGGAAGATTTTGATGCAATTGGCATAGCTTTATGAACCTTGAAAATTCACAGTGGAGAGAAACCTCATAAGTATAAGGAATGTGGAAAGGTCTTCAGTTTGTCTTCAGCCCTTACTGCGCATGTGAAAAGTCATTTTGCAGTGAAACCTTATATCTGTCAGGAGTGTGGGAAGGACTATCCTGGATCCTTGGGCCTTATGCATAGGAGAATTCACAATGGAGAGAAGCTATATATAAATATACATATTTATATATATGTAAGAATATAATTATGTAAGAACGTGGAAAGCACATTATTGGCACCTGCGACTTTAAAGAGAATCCTGGAGAAAATCCTGTAGGTAAGGAATATAGGAAGGCCTTCATGCTCCCTCAGGCTTTAGTAAATATAAAAGTTATGCTGGATCAATCACTTCCATAGAAACAATGGCCGGCATCAGAAGAGGGCCCTGTGGTAAAACAATTTTAGTTTCAACAAGTGGGTGGGGATTGATACAAAAGTACAATAAAGAAGGAAATAATCCTGTTATGTGTGAAAGCTTCTGGTGATACTAGTACCAAAGTGAAAGGTAATTGCTGATTATCCCCTGCACCATGGTTATAACAATGTCTTGGCATGTGGACTTCCCAGTTTCTTAACTGGTAAATAATGGTTCTTAGTGACAAAGCAAGGTGGAAGGAATTAAATAAGAAGTAAATAGGTACAGACATTGCATTTTGCTGTGTCCTGTCAAGACTCACCATGGTTTCATTCTTTGCTGTGAATCTGACTTGGCTCAGATGCCCTGGTTTGAAGAGGATCATGGCAGAGTTCAAGGAGGATGCTTTTGATGTTGGATAGACAACCAATTCTCCATTCTTCAGGCCCTTCTGTGTTATGCTCTGGCAGTCACATCCCGCTGTGCTGTCTATAATTTGTGTCCAGTTCAGCCATGTGTAAGGAAGCACTTCATTCACTGTAGCATATCTATACTGATTGTATTCAGTTTTCCATTTGATTTACACAAACATTGAGGGTAAATGTTTTGAGACTTACACTTTGGAAGAAGTAACATCCTTACAATCTGTTAGACACCAAAATGGGTCCATATAGAATCCAGATGATTGAACCTGGGTCAACTGTGTACAAGGCAAACACTCTATCCATTGTGCTTTCACTCCAGCCAACCAGCCTTACACATTTACCTGCTTTTTCCTAGTTGTTTTCTGCGCAGCTCCTGTCTGGCCCTTTAAGGCTGCTTGCAGAAGTGGAAGTGATGTGACAGCAGGGCATTTAGGTATTTGTGTGCAAGACTCTGGATCAGGCGTCTGTTACGCAGGTGAAGGGAGAAGAGGCTGTCCCGCTTGGAAGGGGTCTGTGAAGGCCGATTTCGTGGCAGTACACCAGTGGCCTCCCGAGAGCTCCCCGCCCTGCGCCTCCCGGTGTCTGCACTGAGGGGTGGGGCCAAGGAAGTTCTAAGGACACTTTTAAGCTCCTTTTTCAACTGATGTCCCGGTGGTTCCTGAGCCTGCCAGGGTTTGGTGGGGGACGCGGAGCTTTGGTGAGTGCATTGGGCGCTGTGCCGGGAAGCAGGCATCGCGGGTGTGAGTGCGTGGTTCTGGGGATCCCCTGCAGCTCTGCCCTGGGGCGGTGGTGGGTGGGCGCTGGGCCGAGTGGGGGGGGGTTGGGCCGTCCCTATCCTCCCAGCTTGGGGATGTGCTGGGCTCTGTCCTGGATGCTTTGGCCCGGACCTCACTGCTGTAGAAGCTGCAGATTCCCTTAGAGGACCGGAGAGATAGCACAGCAGTTAGGGTGTTTGCTTTGCATCTGGCCCACCCAAGATTGACCTCCAAGCTCGACCAGGACGGGTGCCTCAGTGCAGAGTCAAGTTTCTCATTCATATCGTCAGCGGTGCATCCAAAACTATAAAAGGACTGTTCATTTTTGAGGGGCAGCAGGGCAGCTCCCTAATATTAGGCAAATGACTCTGTAGCCCTCGGTTCCTATTCATTAGTAGCCTTGATTTCCAGACCATCACTTGTGCGTGGTTCTAGGTGTCGTTGCGATTTGCAAATGAAAATTTACTTTGGGGCTATTTTTGCTAGTATTTTGGGCACATATGTGGAATCTCAGGGCGTACTTCAGGAGCAGCACTCTGGAATTTTTTAAAAATTTTTTTATGGGTCATGTGAGATGCCAAATATCGATCTGGGTCAGCATGGGAAGCGCCCCTCCCAGCTTACTATCTCTGACTCCACATTGTTGTTTTTTCTAACGTAGAATATCTGTATCCTAAAATAAACTTGAAAATTGCACCCCGAATCTTCCTCTCTCCCTGATCAGGGAAAACACGGCTTTTACACTGAGTACTGAGAGTTGTGTTCAAATAATGTCTGGACATGTGCTGCGTGCCCTTGGTGGCTGTGATTGGTCTCACCACACTGGCCAGTGAAGGGTGACAGAGGATCGAAGAAGGAAACAGTGTTCAGGGTGTTGGTGATCTGCTGGATATTAACCCACAGTGTTTTAGGCTTCATCTATGAATTGTCCCTTTTCCTCTTCCCCGTGAAGCTTATCATGTCCTTACTAACATCCCTAATTTAATCAAAGTTTATCTTTAACATTTCCTTTGTATTTTCCCTCACGTCTCAGTTCCCCAGGTCAGTCTTGATTACTTATAAACCATAACTTTCTGGTAATTCTCAACTTTGTATTTGTACTACTTTGTAGTTGAGGTGCTGCGTATTTGTACCTGCTTTCCTCTTTCCCGTATAGATTATTTATGTTTTTACTCTACAGCACTGTTCTTTGGTTAAACACAGAAAGACCATCAATGCTTATATTTGGGAGTTGATGGACTCAAGTATATCTACCACTGGGCATAATTGCTTGGTCATCATTACTTGACTCGGGCTTCAGTTGCTGTAGTTTCAAACACCTCAAACGGGAGGTTCTGCCGTGGGATTTGAAATGGACTCGGGGCAAATGGGAAAACTACCCCGGCTTAGAAATGGATCATTCTAGAAAGCACATATGCGTGGTCTTGATGCAAACTGTGACAGTGTTAGAGACAGTACCCCCATGGGGAAGGACAAGCTGAACTGGCCTGAAGACTTAGTCTGGGATTTACAGTAAAAGCCCTGCTTGCTCTCAGAGCCCAGAGAAGTAAGTGTTAAAAACCTTATTTGCTCTGGGGGCTGGAGAGATAGCACAGCAGGTAGGGTGTTTGCCGTGCAGGCGGGTTCGATTCCCAGCATCCCATATGGTCCCCTGAGCAACACCAGGAGTAACTCCTGAGTGCAGAGGCAGGAGTAACCCCTTGTATCACCGAATGTCACCCAAAAAAGCAAAAAAAAAAAAAAATTAAAAAAAACCTTATTTGCGGTCAAAGCCCAGAGAACTAGGTGTTGGGATCTTTGTCTCTTACTGTGTTTATCCAAACAACTACAAGTGTTGATAACTTATACAACTAGAGGAAAAGATAAGAGACAGAGTGTCTCCTTGGGTGGATCTCCCCATGAGAATTTCCTCTGCCAAATATTTATCTGTGTAAATGATCAGTCATTCCTATGTCCTTACCTCATGCCCCCTCAGATGTTCTCTAAGTATGGTAGCTGTTCTGCAATAAACGGTCACTTTTACCATCAGGATGTGATTTTCTGTCTTCCTTTCACTCTGTCTCTGTTGGGAAGGTTTCCAGAGTTGTGGAGGCAGCGCTGGGCCACCAACACCTCACCGCACCCCCACATTTTATGTTGTGGACTCACAGTGATGAGTTGCTCTTTATTCCATTCTCCTGCGTACCTATACCAGTCTCCCACTGCTCCTCATTCCCTCTCCTGACCTGTCTTCCACAGCCTTTATTCTCCAGTCCATCCCACAGAGTTAGGGGTAGCAAATACCCAGAGATGTGGTTGTACAATCGGAGGATGTAAAGCCCTTCCCTCAGGGGAAACTTCTAGGCCAAAAATCTAACTCGAAGGAGAGATCAGCTCAAGGGCAGGATTTTCTCTAAGGACATATTTTTTCTTTGCTTAGTTAATATTCATTGAAACAGTCATCTTAAATTTACACTTACTCTTTCTGTTCATTTTGAATGGACACAGTAAGAGATCTATTAAGTTTATAGGGTGTCTCCTATAGCTCCCAGACCACACTCCCCAGGACAGGTTAGTCCTTCCTAAGCACAGCAGGATCCTTATTCAGTTGCTTATGTTTGTGTCATAATGGAATTTGTTATGGTGCTTACCTGTCCCTTTTCAATGCCAGGGTAACTCACAGATCTCCTGGGTCCATCCAGTCTCTTGCTTTTGGGGTGCTAAGAACAAAGGGCAGCTGAGGCTTAAGTCTCATAAACATGACAATGTCCAGGAGTATATAGTATCTGCAGTCAATTAACTCTGAAGTTACAAAAGCATAGTATTGCCTTCCTTTGTCTATACAAAGCTGAGGGCTGGGGGCATGGCCATCCCAATCCTCCCAGCACAATCTTCCCAACCTGGGACTGCACTGGTCCTTGTCCAGGATTAAAAAAAGATATTTGTCTAAAGTAAACTGCAGAGGATATAAAGGAAAGAGAAAGTCAACATTTCACTTCCAAATACAAAATCCAGAGATCTCTGAAGAATCTGACTTTACAATTCACAGGTTGTGGTTATGGGAAATGGGTGATTAACATATAGGGGAAGCAGAGCACAGGGAAGTTAAAGATGAATACTAAGGAAATGGGAGTCATTGGGATGGGTGTTACTCAATAAGCCTCAGCTCCTTGTAACAGAGGAGAAATGATGAACCAATGTTAAACCTAAATTGTTTAGAACTAGAATCCAACCAGGGTAAAGGGTTTTGTTTTTTGAAGAAAGGAAGTTTTGGTTTTCCAGGAGTAAGGACATTTGCTCAGTAATCCCACTGGGTGTGTTAGGAGCACATTTACTTAGGGCCGGAGCCATAGTACAGTGGGTGACGACTTAACCATCCAAGCAGTCGACCCAGGTTCTATCCCCTGCATCCCATATGGTCTGTACCAGATTGATTCCTGATTGTAGAGCTAGGAGTAAGCCCTGAATCTGCTGGTTGTGGCCCCGAAACAAAAATCACACAAAGTCACACTTATATATACACATATATATGCACAAACAATGGTGAAAGAACAAAAGGGATTCAGGAGAAACTGTGCATTTCTGTCGCAGGGATAGATAAAAAATAGGGAAATTTTGTTTTTTTTTTTGGGTCACACCAGGCGATGCACAGGGATTACTGCTGGCTTTGCACTCAGGAGTTAATCCTGGCAATGCTCAGGGGACCATATGAGATGCTGGGAATCGAACCCCGGTTGGTCGCGTGCAAGGCAGACACACTACCCGCTGTGTTGTCTGTCTCTCCAGCCCCAAGAATAGGAGATTTTTTTTAAGAATAGGAGATTTTTAAGGACCAAAAATTTGACTCTTTTAGTGTTTCACTCTCAAATTTGTCTTTGTACATCATTTTTCCTCCCTTCGGTAGAATTTGCCTTTTTTCTTGTTATATTTTTCACCACAGCCTACAGTGCTCAGTGTTTACTCTTGTCTCTGAGCTCAGGGATCATTTGACAGGAGTCAGGGTAACACTCTGTGTTTAGATATCATTGGTTCGATGTTAGGTGACAATGCAGGATTAGGGGACTTCTCCTTACCCCTAAGACCCCAGTGTGTGACCGACCAGTCCAGCATTTGCCTCTCCACTCCTTTATTCGAGTTCATCCCCCTTGCAGCACAGATTCACCTGGGTGGCAAAAAGGTTCTCAGTGCCTAGACTCTGGCTCTTTAAGGTACCTAATGGAAACGGAAGTGATGTCATATGTGATGTCATAAATGTCATGGTTCATTTTCCATCCCTGACACAGACACTGGGGCTGTTGCTCACTTGGCAGAGGACAAGTAAAATTTGCGCCCCATCCTGGAAGGGGGAGTCTGAAGAAGGATTTAGTTGCAGGACTAGAGCAACCTCCTGTGAGCACCCCGCACCTTCCCATTTCCACACTCTGAGCTGAGGGGCTAAGCCAACTTGGGGGGCACTTTTGCACTGGTTTTTGACTTGTTCACCAACATCCAGGTGGATCCTGAGGTGTGGTGCAGCTTTTATGGGGACGCCGAGCTTTGGGGGTGCAGTGGGGGCTGTCTCAGGGTTCAGGAGTGACAGTTGTGAGTTCATGATTCTGGGGTATCTCTTTAGCCACGATCGTCTCCAGCTCCAGGAATGGGGCAACAGTGGGTGAATGTGGGACTCAGCCAGGGGCTTGGACGTCCCAACCCTCCCACAGTCCCATGTTTGAACCATCGACCCTAAGCTCGCTTCTGTAGAATCTCCAGATTTGACGGGCAGAGCTTCAGCCCCTCCACCTAATGGCAGGAGACCTATTGCTGGTCATCTTCATTGTCTGCCGTGAGAGCCCGGGTCATGCAGTGGATGGGGGAAGGGGGCTTGCAGGTGGCTGAGGTTTGCCAATGAAATTGTATTTCTGGGGCTATTTTTGGTTCTTTTGATTTTGGGGGGGAGAGAGGGCACATACGCGTAGATGGTCATGAATTACTTGAGTCTCTAAGGTCAGGTATTATCCCTGTCGCTGCTGGGGGCCATATGGGATGCAGAGGATTGATCAGTTCATCTAGTCAAGTACCCAGTTCACATTATTGCCTTCTAACCACAATACTGGTGTATCTTTTTCTGGTTTATGAATTTCAGCTCCCTCATATCAAGCTGCAAAGCTCCCCTGACTCTTCATCTCTCCCTGAGCAGACGACACCTGCCATTGTGGCAAATACTGAGGTCCCCGGGACACAGTGCCCAGGTGCATGTCCTTGTCCACCCTGCACGAGAGTGTCAAAGGTTTGTCCACTCTAAGTTACATGGTTGAATCACATTCCAGGCTACGGTTCCCTGGGGGCAGCACTGCAGCCAGTCTGAAGGGGGGCGCTAATATTCGGGAGCTCCTGATCTGAGAGTCGGCCCCTGGCAGTGCCTACAGGGACTTTCTTGTGGGAGCCAGAGAAGAATCCGGGGATCAGAGAAGGCTGTCCTTTCCTCCCCTGTAGCCTGGGCCCAGGCTCCTCTCTTGAAGTGCAGCAGAGATGCCAACAAAATTTGCATCCCCAGCAAAGACAGGAGCTTCTGCCATTGTCTCTCAGAGGTGGAATTGTGAGGCTGTGCCTGAGGGTGTGGCCGGTCTGAGCTCAGGAGTGGGAGGAGGTGCTCCTCTCTGGTGCTCACTGTTCTGACTTATCCAGGTCTTTGCACGGAGCCTCCTGCTGATCCTCAGAACAACAGTGACAGGAGAAGATGGTCACACAGCTTCTGATAAACCGTTCCCAGGTAAGAGTAGACAGATAGAATGACATGAGGTAGTACCAGGTGTGCCCAGGCTTCCTGGGCCATCTGTTTTGAGTTTCTTTTGGACGGATTCCAAGATGAGACTTCCGATCGGACCATCCCATTCTGCTGTTTGAAGCTGCTTTTGTGTCTGTTTGTTTTGTTTTATTTGGCTTTGGGGCCGACCCAGTGGTGCATGAGGAGTACTCAAAGCTCAGTGCTCAGTACTCATTCCTGACAGGTCTAGGTGACCAATGGGATGCTGGAGGTCCAAAGGTTTCATCTTGGGTTTCCTGTTTTATTAGGGTTGGCAGAGCAAGGATTCTAGCAATCATTCCTTGTGCTGGCATTGCCCCTGGCAGTGCTTGTGGGATCATATGACATGTTGGGGATTGCCAGTCCTACGTGCTGTCCCCGGAATAGCTGTTCTGTTACGCCAACCTGCTGCTTTGGTTTCTTTTGCATTGTTTTTGTCATCAGCTGTCCTCTTGACTTTGTGCTCTGGATTCACAACTGACTGGCCTCAGAGCACCCTGGGGTGGTCTGGCCCCATTTGGGCCCTGGCAACTACAGTGACTTGGGCCCCCAGACTTGCTTTTCTCCTGTTTTGTCCTTCCTACTTTGGAGAGACTACCTGCTCGGTCATATAGTCTTACGTTCACATAATCTTGTGTTTGGATTTCTGGGCATGCGGTGATCCCAAGGAGAAAGAGCCAAGGATCTCTGAGGCCAGTAGAAATGTTGGGGTCAAGAAAATTCTACCCTCTTTGACCAGGATTTGGGGCAGTCCTGAGCAGTGAGTTCCTATAGGCACACATGCCATGCACTGCTCTGAGTAGTTGTCTATATGGACTTCACATTCTCAATCCTAGTGGTCATGTGCTTTGGCGGTGCAGCGGTGAGCATGCAGTGGTTTTTGATACACCCCGGGATAGCCTTTTGTATCGTACAAGTCTGTGTTCAGGTGATCCTCTCTACAGTGCTCACTGGAACAGTGGTGCTCGAATTGGCCGGGGGGTTACCAGGAAAGGCAGATACATCCAAGAACCTTCTGTATAACTTCCTCCCACTTTAGCAGATCCAGCTGCCTTATGTAATTTCTGGGGCCCGTCAGCAATTCGTGTGCATGGAGGCTGTTTCATTCGGAGGGGGAGGACCAGCGACAATATAGGACCCTGGGTCCTGGCCTCACAGTAGTGGGAATGAGGGTAAGATAGACTCGACTCCCACCCTCTCCATGTGCTGACTCAGGACGCAGTGACCTTCCATGACGTGGCTGTGAACTTCACCCCAGAGGAATGGTCATGCCTGGAGGCCTCTCAACGGAAGCTGTACAGGGACGTGATGCTGGAGACCTACCAACATCTGCAGGCTGTAGGTGAGAGCAGTGTGGAGCCAACCGTGTCTGAACAGACCCGCTTGGGCTCCCTGGGGTTGGGTGACAGCTGTGTGTTCAACAGTAGCTCTGTGACGGGCTGGGATATTCGACAGCCATGCAGTAGCTCTTTCCTCTCTCGTTTTTTTAGGGTTCACCTGTGGATACTCAGGGCTTACTCTCAGCTTTGTCCTCAGGAATTTCTCTTGTGGGGTAGCCGGACCCTATGGGGTGATTCACATCAAGCTGTTTCGGTTGTGTCCATGGGAAGATCCCTATCTGCCCAATTATTGCTCAGGTCCCTTTAAATAGAACCATCTATTGGTCAATCAATTTACTTTGTATACTACACGAAATTTTGTGTGTTTAATTGGTTTTGCTCTTTCCTTTGTTTGGGGGCACAGTCCACAGTTCTCCTGACTCCTTTAGCACAGAGTCAGGGGCCTTGGGGTACCGTGGACTGAAACCTCTTGGAAACTTAAAATGTTGGTGCCTCACCCCCAGAACTTTTGCACCAGTCACTCACGGTTTTTGCATTTTCTTTTTTTCTTAGGGATTAGGGATTTTTCCTGCCTGTGTATTCAGTATCCACACCTCGCCTTGCTCAAAGACCATATGGGCTGCCTGGGATCAAACCCACATGTGTATGCAGCGCTTCTGTCCTATGTGCTGTACTACCTCTCTCCCACCACAGCGGATTTGATATCTCGTCTCTCAACTCATTAGATGCTGCCCTATTTCAGTGCTTGGATTTACTTCTAATGGTTCTTGTGAGATTTCATCAGGACTTAGGGTTTGCTCCTGGACTCTGCACTCAGGGGTCACTCCTGGCTGCCATGAGGGACCCTAGATGATATCGGGTATCGCAACTGGATTGGCCATGAGAAACTCCTGCTCTGCTCTCTTTCTGGATACATTTTTTGTAGGAGTACTGCTATTTATTCAGCCACTGATTAGCTGATTGAATTGTGCATGAACTCCACCTTACTTTTTTTTTCATTGTTTATAATTTTATTTATTGAATCACCATGAGAGCATTTATGGTCTAAGTCTTGGACATAAAATTAAACACCTGTACCTTCACCAGTGCCCATTCTCCACCACCAAAAACCCCAGTATACCCCCATCCCACACCCTCCCCCTACCTGTGGGTCAGATGATTTCCACATTACTCTCTCTCTACTTTGATCACATTCAATATTTTGACACCAGACACACGATTATTATTTGAGATTTTACCCCAACACTCAGATCTGCTGAAAGGGCAACAATAGACAATTTGTGTTCTATTGCTGGTTATGAATAACATATGATGTCACGTGGCTGCAGTTGGGCCATGTGGTTTTGAAATTATGAAATTTTAACACTTAAATCTGGAGGGAGTTCTGCCAAAAGCCACTGAGTTTCGAGATCTACTCCTGAGTCTCTGGGATCATGGCCGTTGAGCAGCTTGTTGAGAAGCCAGAGAGGCCATTTGTGGGCAATGACTTGGGGTATTGTGGGGATGGGGAGGACAGGCCCGGCTCCACCCCATCCCGTGAGGCCCAACAAGTTTTGTCACTGTGGGCCCAAGCCTGATTGTCCAGTGGCCTCTGGAGGATGACGGCCACCGAGCCACCAGAAGGAAACAGTTGGAGGGACAGCACCCTTCCCCCCCAGGGGTGGCCCGGCGACAGTAACCTACTTCGGGGTCCGGACACATTTCTACCAAAAGCCGCTGGGTTTCGAGATTTGTTTCTGAGTCTCTGGGATCAAGGCCGTTAAGCAGCTTGATCAGGAGCCAGAGAGGCCGTTTATGGGCGATGACTTGATCTCGTTGGAGTGGGGAGGACAGGCCCGGCTGCCCCCTCATTCTGTGAGGCCCAACAAGTTTCGTCACTGTGGGCCCAAGCCTGACTGTCCAGTGGCCTCTGGAGGATGATGGCCACCAAGCCGCCAAGAGAGAGCAGGTGGAGGGACAACTCCCTTTCTTCCCTGAGATGACCCGGCGACAGTAACGTATTGTGGGGTCCGGACGCATTTCTACCAAAAGCCACTGGGTTTTGAGATTTGTTTCTGAGTCTCATGGATCATGGCCATTAAGCATCTTGATCAGGAGCCAGAGAGGCCATTTGTGGGTGATGACTTGGGGTCTCGTTGGGGTGGGGAGAACAAGCCCGGCTCTACCCCCATCCCGTGAGTCCCTGTGTGCCTCGTCAGTGGGGGCCCAAATCTGACTATCCAGTGGCCTCTGAAGGATGGTGGCCACTGGGCCGACAAGGGGAACAGGCCAAGGCATGAAACCTGTTACCACCTGGGTTGGCCCAGCACCAGTAGCCTACTGCACGAACCAGACGCGTTTCTACCTAATGCCGCTTGGTTCTGAGATTCGTTTCTGAGTCTCTGGGATTATGGACATTAAGCAGTTGAATCAGAAAACAAAGAGGCCTTGCCTCCAATTATATAGCTGAGCCGGAGGTGGTTTGTGGGTGTGTTTCCCACATACCTAACTTTTGGCCGTTTACTTTCTTGGTAAACTTTGCCCCAAGTTTTTGGGGTCTGGCCAAAGGCACAGCAGCAATTTTGGGGTATCTGGAAGTCTGAATGTGCCATCAGGCTGCTGATGCACTCGCCTCACAGGTACAAATTGATCTACTGGCGGCACCATACCCCCGTCTGGATACATGTTTTAGCTTAAAAAAATAAGGGTCTCTTGCCACCCTTGGCCATTTCCAGATTTATTATGCACTTAGTTTTACTGAAATCTGTGATGAGGTCATGAGGGGCTCAGGAATCTCCATGTGCTGCTGGGCCTAGAGAGACAGTACAGGGAGGAAAGTGATTTTCTTGCAAGCAGCGCACGTGGGTTAAATCCCCAGCATCCCATGTCATCCCCGAGCACCAGCAGCGTTGATTTCTGAATACAGAGTCAGGAGTCACACCTGAGCATTGCCACGTGAGACCCCAAACAAGAAAAAAACCAACAATACACTGTGCTGATCAAACACCTGTCGGCCATACACAAGGCCAGGTCTAGAGTTTTTGTGGTATTTTCTTGTGTCTTGCCTCTCGAATAACTAGAAATATGTGGCATGTTGGAAATGGACATTCTATTCATGCCTTTCAGATATTCGCACAGTTATATCAGGAAAACATGGGGATTTACCTTTCACCTTTTCCCTGTCACTTATCCATGCCTCTGTCTCTGTCGGGCAGGGAACTCCGGGATGAAGCCTGCGGTGATCTCCTGGCTGGAAGGAGGAGCCCTGAGGTTGGGGAGGAGAGGCGTTTGTGCGGGTGAGTGTCTGAGGACCCTTCCTGGCTCAGGCCCTGTGCAGTGAATGGGTTCCCTGAGCATGTAGGAAACACACTGCTGAGACTGGGTCCTTGGTCTTCTGGATTCTTGGGTCTGTGCCGCACTCACGCTACTCTTCATTCCCCTGGACTGTCAGTCACAGAATGATCCTGTAATTTACTTCCAGGGCTTTTGAATAAGTAAGACCATAACAGAGCTAGTTTGGATCTGAACGACAGTACAGCAGGGAGTGCCTTGCAGCGCCTGAATGTGACCTGTTCAATAACCTGGTTCCCCGAACATTACCAGGTCTGCTCAAAAACAAAAACAAAAACTAGTGTAGAATTACTAAGATCCTCACAGTTTTCCACTATCCGAATCTTTTCTTTAGTGTGGGACTCTTTGGATTTTGAGAACCACAGAGATGTACTCTTAACTATATGACATCATTTTGCTACATTTTTTGACAAGTGTTTGAATTGCATGTTTTGTTCAGTTTCAGAAGTGAAACCGCGGCTTCAGAATTTGGCATTACAGCACTTTGATTTAGGAATGGGGTCTGCATGTACAAGTGAGTTGGTAAGATTCGCTAATTCAGAATAAATATTATGGTAGCAGGAGTGGACCAAGTATGTGATTGTTAAGGTCGAAGGCTGGGAATGGCAGGGAGGAATTCCAAAGCCTGATGCTTGGAGTAGAGAACTCTTAGCTTTGCTAGGTGCTGAAATCAACCATGTTTAAAAGTACTGTGAGTTTTGATTCGCTTGACAGTGGTATTTGTTTAGAAAGCTAATTTCTGCGCCCTAGAGATGGTGCAGTGAGAAATATAATTGCTTTGCACATGGACGGATATTCCTTACCCAGCACACCTTATAGACAGCATAGACTGACAGAACTGATCCTAGACACTGCATGGTGTGCCCCTCCACCCACCCAACCCCCAATAAATAGAAACTACAAATCAAAGGAAAAAACGCTTCATTGATCCTGAAAGGCATCACTTGTGGTGAGAGCTTTGCAATGGCCAAGTGGTCTGTCTCAGCTGTGGGATGATGCAGCGTTGTCTTCACCCCTGCATCACAGCTTCCACACTGAGCTTTAACCAAACCCACATGTGGATGTATTTCATTTTCTCTTGAAATGGATGCATCCGTTTTCTATAGAAGGAATTGTTTCCAGTTGTATTCCTTCATTAATTTAAAGGGGAGGAAGTCACAGAATTTACTGACTCTCTATCCATCAATTTTGTGTGTCCAACTTACAGTAACATGAAGTTATTCAATAGTAAGAAAATTCATATGTCAGTAATTGCATTTGTGCGGTGCATATGTGTGAAACCACATCTGAAGGGCTCAGTTTTTTTGACAGGAAGACTCAGTGAATAAGTCAATAATTAGAATCCACTGTTGTCTACAGGAAAGCTGCCACCCTGAGTGGAATGTCTCTGATCCTGCACTGTATGATAATGTCTCGAGTGATCAATCCTGCCCTCAGCCCCATGAGGACCACGAGACAGGTGGGATGTCTTCTGAGGGTGATCAGAATGGCGAGCGCTACCTCACTCTGAAGAAACCCTCTCCTGGAAAAAGTTCCTTGGAGTGTGTTATTCTCAGTTCACAGACACAAAATTCCCAGGTGGGGCACCTGCTAGGGAGAGAAGCACTCTTTATAGTGAATCCCTCACAGCAACATACCCTCAACCACAGTCACTGTGAGCAGAACACATCTAGGTGCAAGGAATGTGGGGGAGCCTCCCCATTTTCTCAGCACTGTGGTGTTCCCTTAGAAAACCACAGTGGACAGAATCCCCAGAAAAGTCAGCCCCGAGAACAGAGTGTGAGTCAAGGGTTACTCCATCATGACTTTATGAATATAAATTCAGGAGCGAAACCTTTTGCATGTGAAGCATGTGTGAAGGCCTTCGATCAATCATCACATCTTATTATGCATAGGGGAATTCATACAGGAGAGAAACCTCATGAATGTCAGACATGTGGGAAGGCCTTTATTCAGAGCTCTAGTCTTAATAGACCTCTGAAAACCTATAGTGGAGAGAAGCCTTATATATGTCAGGAGTATGGTAATGCCTTTACTGTATCCTCAGGCCTCAGTATATATAGAAGTATCCACACTGGAGAGAAACCATATATGTGTAAGGAATGTGGAAAGGCCTTTACTCAATCCTCCGGCCTCAGTATACATAGGAGAATTCAAACTGGAGAGAAACCGTATATTTGTAAGGAATGTGGGAAGGCCTTTGCTGTAGCCTCAACTCTTAGTGAACATAGGAAAATTCACACTGGGGAGAAAACATATATATGTAAGGAATGTGGAAAGGCCTTTGCTAGACCTTCAAAATTTACTGTACATAGGAGAATTCACACTGGAGAGAAACCATATATGTGTAAGGAATGTGGGAAGGCCTTTGGTGCAGCCTCAAGTCTTAGTGTACATAGGAGAATTCACACTGGAGAGAAACCGTATATGTGTAAGGAATGTGGGAAGTCCTTTGCTGTAGCCTCAAATCTTAGTGTACATAGGAGAATTCACACTGGAGAGAAACTGTTTATATGTAAGGAATGTGGGAAGGCCTTTGCTCTAGCCTCAACACTTAGTGACCACAGGAAAATTCACATGGGAGAGAAACAATATATATGTAAGGACTGTGGAAAGGCCTTTACTAAATCCTCAGGCCTCAGTATACATAGGAGAATTCACACTGGAGAGAAACCATATATATGTAAGGAATGTGGGAAGGCCTTTGCTCTAGCCTCAACTCTTAGTGAACATAGGAAAATTCACACTGGAGAGAAACCGTATATATGTGAGGAATGTGGGAAAGCCTTTGCTACAGTCTCAAAACTTACTGTACATAGGAGAATTCACACTGGAGAGAAACCGTATATATGTGAGGAATGTGGGAAGTCCTTTGCTGAAGCCTCAAGCCTTAGTGTACATAGGAAAATTCACACTGGAGAAAAACCATATATATGTAAGGAATGTGGGAAGGCCTTTGCTAGAGCCTCAAAACTTACTGTGCATAGGAGAATTCACACTGGAGAGAAACCGTATATATGTGAGGAATGTGGGAAGTCCTTTGCTGAAGCCTCAAGCCTTAGTGTACATAGGAAAATTCACACTGGAGAGAAACCGTATATATGTAAGGAATGTGGGAAGGCCTTTGCTAGAACCTCAAAACTTACTGTACATAGGAGAATTCACAATGGAGAGAAACCGTATATATGTAAGGAATGTGGGAAGACCTTTGCTGTAGCCTCAAGTTTTAGTGTACATAGGAGAATTCACCCTGGAGAGAAACCGTATATTTGTAAGGAATGTGGAATGGCCTTTGCTCGAGCCTCAAAACTTAATGCACATATGAAAATTCATTTCAGAGAGAAACCTCATCAGTGTCAGACATGTGGGAAGGCATTCACACGGTTCTCTTCCCTTACTCTACACATAAGAATTCATAATGGAGAGAAATATTAGATATGTCTGGAGTGCAGAAAGGCCTTAACTTCATCCTCACACTTGACTGTACATAGGAGAATTCACAGTGGATAGAAACCATATATATGGAGATGGCGGCCGCACGGGAGCCTTGTGGACAGCAGGTTTGAGCCGGGGGCAGGGGGCAGCAGGGGCCTCATGGGAAGGGGGGCGTTCTGGGCCGTCCTTCACGCCCGACTGAGGTCACCAGCTGCCCCCCACGAGCGGCTCTCCGGCACGGCCACGCCCCGGAGGCACAAGGACTTAGCACAGAGAACCACCCACTTGGAGCAGAAAAGCAAATGGACTATGTGTTAAACCGCGCCACCAAGCCTGCCCGGAGGGGAAAGGGTGTTGTCCCACTCGCCTGCTCCTCTCTGCAAAGAAAGATGGTGGCCACACGGGAGCCTTGTGGACAGCAGGTTTGAGCCGGGGGCAGGGGGCAGCAGGGGCCTCATGGGAAGGGGGGCGTTCTGGGCTGTCCTTCACGCCCGACCGAGGTCACCAGCTGCCCCCCACGAGCGGCTCTCTGACACGGCCACGACTCCAGAGCACAGAAACCAATCTCTTAACTATCTAACTTTTAATAGAAATACTTCCATGGTTAATAAGTGAAACAGCAGAAATCCAAAACCGCGACATCATTTTATTCTTAAACCAAGCTGTAGAAAGCAAATCATTTCACAACACTGTTTCAGCATATCTGATTGGGGTGAGGTCGTAAACTCTAAACAATAATTGTGCATCTTCTATCGAAACAATGTATCTAGTCAAAGTAGATAGAGTATTAACTAGAACTCATCTTCCCCACAGGAATTGGGAGGGGTGGGAGGTGGAGTTCTATCGGGGTTCACGGTTAAAAATAAGTATTGGTAAAGGGAAATGTATTTAATACTTACATGACTGAGACCTAAACCCGAAAGCTCTGTAACTTTTCCCACAGTGATTCAATAAAAAATAAACTATTAAAAAAAAAAGAAACGTTAAAAAAAAGGAAACCATATATATGTAAGGAATGTGGGAAGGCCTTTGCTACAGCCTCAAATATTAGTGTACATAGGAAAATTCACACTGGAGAGAAACTGTATATATAAGGAATGTGGTAAGGCCTCTGTATGGCCTCAATACTTAATGTACCCCACACACCTTAATAAACAAAAATTCATACTGGATGGTTTGATCCCTTAATAACAGTCTCTAATGACAGAACAGGACAAGTCATTCAAGCAAGTTTCCTTTGGACACGATGGTCAAGGGTGTTAAAAAAAAGTGCAGTTAAGATGGAAGTAAGCCTGCCTGCTTGGGACAGGCTTGTCCTCATGTCAGTGAAAGGTACCTGCTGATTTTCACCCTGGCTGCTCCTATGCCAGTATTCTTGTGCTTGGAATTGCTTGTGTGTTAACTTGTAAATAATGGGTCCTGGTGATGAAAATAAGGAGGAAGGTGACTGAATAGTCAGGTACAGAAACACCCCCCTGCTCAGAGCTGTCACGGCTCTCTACTCTCTTATTGTTTCCTATGCTTCTGGCTTGGCCCACATGGGCTGGTTAGCGAGAATTATGGCAGAAATTAACCAAGATGCTGCGTTGAATACTTTGAAAATGGAAAAACAGGTAAACCTTCATTCTTCAGTCTTTCCTGTGTTAGGATTTGGAATGCTTGAGTGCCCTGAAAATCCCGGTTTAAGAACTTGAGCAGCAGGTCACGCCAGCTTTTAGGGCGCTTTCATGTTTGTTTTTACTTGTTCTGGATATCCAGGCTTTAGGGGATGTGGAGCTTTTGAGTGGTGCATTGGGGGTTGTTCTGTGGCGCAGGTGCCATGGGTGAGGGTGCATTATCCTTAGGGCCCCTGCAGCCACGATCGCATCCAGGTCCAAGATGGCACTGGAGGGTGAGCACATAGACTTCAGGCCTTGGTGTGAGGAGCCTGCAGAGAGTGGGGGTCTTGGCCATCTCATTCCTTCCTACTCGAGACTGCGCAGGACCCTGTTTGGAGCCTTTGGACTGGACATAACACTTATCAAAACTACAGATATGTTCACGGGCAGCCCCCAAAGGAAAGGGGCACTTTTGCCGTTGGTCATTTTCATTGGCTTACGTGCTGGGACTTTGGGGCGCATTTGGACAAGTGAGAGGTATTTGTCTCTGAAAATTTACTCTTTGGATTAATTTTTTTTTTTGCTTTTTGGGTCACACACAGATTTGCACATGGCATTACTTCTGGCTTATGCACTCAGGAATTACTCCTGGTAAAGCTCAGGGGACCATATTGTTGCTGGAATTTGAATCTGGTTGGTCACGTGCAAGTCAAATGTCCTACCCGCTCTGCTATCACTTCAGCCCCTCTTTGGATTAATTTTAATAGCTTCTTTTTTCAGGGGAGTTGGAAGGAATTCTTTGATGCTCAAGGTTACTTCTGGTTCTGCAGCTCAGGAATTATTCTGTGGTGCTGCTGGGTTCCTATGCAATGAGGATGTTTGACCTGGATCAGCAAGGCAAGCATCCTACTCGCTTTACAGTGTGTCGAACCCCACCATTGGTGTTCTTTTCCATATATAGAATTTCTACTTCTAGGGGATATGGTACCACCAGCAGGTCAATCTGTGTCTGTAAGGTGAGTCCATAAACAGCTTGATGGCACCGTCAGACTTCCAGATACCCCAAAATTGCTGCTTTGCCTTTGGCCAGACTCCAAAAACTTTGGGCAAAGTCTTCCAAGAAAGTAAATGGCCAAAAGTTAGGTATGTGCGAGACACACCAACAAACCATTTCTGGCTCAGCTATATAATTGGAGGGAGGATCTCTCTGGTTCCTGATCAAACTGCTTAAAGGCTATGATACCTGAGACTCAGAAACAAATATCGGAACCCAGCGGTTTTCATCAGAAATGTTTCTGGTTCCCACACTAGGTTACCAAAGCTGGGTATTTCACGTGGGAATAGGTTTCGTACCTGGCGGCTCAGTGTCCGCCATCACTAATGGCTTCTGGACGGTTAGGTTTGGGCCCTCAGTGAGGAGACATGTAGGGCCTAATGGAATGGTGGTGGAGACGGCCCTTTCCTCCCCAACCCAACAAGACCCTGAGTTATCTGGTGCCCACGATTGGCCTCGATGGCTCGTGATCAAGGTGCATAATGGCCATGATCCCAGAGATTCAGAGACAAATCTTGAAATCCAGCGCCTTTAAGCAGAAATGCGTCTGGACCCTGCAGTAGGTTACTGTCCCCAGGCCACCCCATTGGGAATTGGTGCTGTCCCTCCACCTGCTCTCCCTTGGCGGTTCGGTGGCCTCCATCCTCCAAACGCCATTGGAAAGTCAGGTTTGGGCCCACACTCCCGAGATACGTGGGAACTCTCAGGATGGGGTGGAGCCGGCCCTTTACTCCCCTCCCCAACAATACCCTAAGTCATTCCATAGAACCACCTGTCTGGCTCCTGATAAAGCTGTTTAATGGCCATAATCCCAGAGACTCAGGAACAAATCTCGGAAACCAGATGGTTTTGGCAGAAATCCCTCCAGATTTAATTGTTAAAATTTCAGAATTTCAAATTCATACGTTATATATAACCAGCAATCGAAAAAGAATTGTCTACTGCTGCATTTTCAGCAGATCTGAGTGCTGGGTAAAATCCCAAATAATAATGGTGGGTCTCTTGTCAAAATATTGACTGTAATCAAAGTAGCGAGAGTAATGTGGAAATTATCTGCCCCACAAGTAGGGGTAGGGTGTGGAATGGCGGTATACTTGGGTTTTTTAGTGGTGGAAAATGTGCACGGTGAAGGGACGGGTGTTTCACTGTATGACTGAGACTTAAACCTGAAAGCTTTGTAAGTGCTCTCCCGTTTTTTCCCGTTTTCTCCCATATATTTAGAAATAGCCAGAGCATTAGTAGAGCAAGTACGATGCTTGCCTTGCATGTGGCCAACCCAGGAGTCTTCCAGTCCACAAAATCTTTGAGTTGCTCATTGGACATTGAGTGTCCCCTTCTCATCCCTAGAACATGTGATGTGGGGGTGTTGCATGGGGAAGGGGAGTCTCCTCCCCAGAGCTGTTCATTACGGAGAGATCCTGTGCTTTGCTTTCTTGACTTTGTTGTCATTCTTCCTCATCTGTCAGATATGTCTAATAGTCCATGTGTTTCAAGGCCCCTGTTTCCCCGGCTGTATAACTAGCCTGACTGTACTCCTAAAGGGTCGGGTACCCTTTCTGGACCCCGCTCAGTTAATCTGACACCATGCTTATCTTTGCCTTTGTATCATTGCCATGTTTTTTGAATATAGGAAGAAGTTTAGTTTTCTTTTGTTTTGGCGCCTGGGGATGCTCAGCAGTTATTCCTGGTGGTTCTTATAAGTTGCTTTTGGCAGTGTTCAAGGATAAACCCCTTTCAGCCTCATGCAAGGCAAATGCCTACCTGCTGTATGGTTGTACGCACCAAAAATTGTTTTATTGTGTGTATGTTAAATTGTTCTCTTTTTGAAAAAAAGTTCAAAAAGAGAACTCCCAGAATGACCACCAACTGGGGACTCTTTGGTACTATTGCGGCAACATGGGAAGATGCCATTGTTGACAACATTGACGAGGAATACGATCGACTGGTTCAGCACCTCCATGAATGTGTGAGGAACGCCAAGAGAGAGATAGCCACAAAAAATCGCCTATCTTCGAAAACTCTTGAGTTAATTTGCCAGCGTGGTTTGGCGCATGCCTCAGGGAACCGCAAGCTAACGTCCGAGCTCGCAAAGCAGTGCAGAGATGCGATCAAGGAAGACCTAAAAGAGAGAAGAGCAGAAGTACTGGTAGATGCGGCAGAAGCCGGGAAAAGTATTCGTAACGCCCGCCTGTCCTTGGCCAACTACAAGACCAAGATGACTGCCCTCCGACGTCCTGATGGATCCATCACATACTCCAGAATGGCAATGGAGAAGATTATCCATGACTTCTACTCAAATCTCTTCGATAGCCCTGTCCACTTGCCAACATACCAAATTCCACAGGATGGATATGTCGTTCCCAACGTTCTCCCTTCCAAAATCCGACACACCATTTCGTCGGCAAAGAAACAAACAGCACCCAGCCCAGACAAGGTCAGACCTGAGCACTTGAAGAACCTGCCGTCAGTACTCATCAATACACTGGCTCGGCTCTTCACTCGCTACCTGTCTGAATGCAAGGTTCTGTCCCAATGGAAAACCAGCAGGACCGTACTACTGTTCAAGAAGGGAGACATCCATGACATTGGCAACTATCGCCCGATCTGCCTATTGTCTGTCATCTACAAGTTGTTCACTCGCGTCATTCTAAATAGGATTGGCAGAACACTAGATGAAGGACAACCATGCGAGCAAGCAGGGTTCTGCAAAGGATTCAGCACCATCGATCATATCCACACAATAAACAAGCTCATTGAGGTTTCTCGGGAGTTCAAGATGCCGCTCTGTTTAACGTTCATTGATTTAAAGAAGGCCTTTGATTCTGTTGAGACGGAAGCGGTCATTGAAGCCCTAGCCAATCAGGGCATTCAAGCCAAATACATCAGGATCCTCCATGAGCTGTATTGCGGATTCACTACTAGGATCTCACCATTCTACAAAGAAGTGATCGTTGATGTCAAGAGAGGGGTGCGGCAGGGTGATACCATTTCACCAAAACTCTTCAGTGCCACCCTCGAGAACATCATGTGACGACTGGAATGGGAAAGCATGGGAGTGAAGGTAGGTGGTCGGCAACTATACCACCTCCGCTTTGCTGATGACATTGTTTTAATAACACTAAACATCAGCCAAGCGGCACAAATGCTGGCCGACTTTGACCGTGAGTGTGGAAAGGTAGGACTAGAGCTGAATCTTACGAAGACAATATTTATGAGAAACAGCCTTGTTCCTGACGCTCCATTCGCTCTCAATGGAACGACCATCTCCGAATGCAACAGCTATGTGTACCTAGGTCGAGAGGTCAACATGACAAATGACCTGCCACCTGAGCTGCGCAGGAGGAAGAGAGCGGCTTGGAACGCCTTCAAGAACGTCGAAGAAATAGCTAAGAGGATGAAGAACCTTTGGCTCCGGGCACATCTCTTTGATTCCACTGTTCTTCCTGCATTAACATATGCCTCAGAGACCTGGGCCCTACGCAAACAAGATGAGAACGCTATTCAGGTCTCCCAAAGAAGAATAGAAAGAGCTATGCTTGGAATATCACGTTTCACTCAAATGAGAGAACGAATCCGGAGTTCTGACATCCATCGACGATCAAGGATCAGGGACGATGTCTCATTTGCCAAGGTGTCGAAAATCAGATGGGCTGGTCACATAATGAGATTTAAAGATGACCGTTGGACTAGAGCTGTTACTGATTGGATTCCACAGGATGTCAAAAGACCGTGTGGCCACCCACCTACCAGATGGTCAGACTTCTTCGTCAAGATCATGAACGATCGGTTTGAGGCCCTTCATGTTCCCGGAGCGAACAGATGCCATTGGGCTACACTAGCACGTGACAGGGACAAATGGAGACATTACTGGCGCCCACTCGAGCAACTAACGGGAAGTTAAGTGATTAAGTGATGTTAAATTGTGACTGTGAGCCCATAGTGAAGTTAATTAGGACCAGAACAGCAGTACATCACGGAGGGTGCTCGCCTTACAGATGCCGCCTACCTTCGGTGTCCAGCATCCCCTATGGTATCCCAAGCATCACTGGGTCTGATTAAAAACGAAACCCAAAAGGCTTTTTTGTGGATTGCGGAGCTCCTCCCAGCAACACTTCCCGCGGATTTTCCCTTTATGTAGGCTTGCTTGGACTGTGGAAACTATGGAGATGTCCTCCACATGCTTGGTCATTCAACTGCATTCCATTCAACACTGGAATAATTCTCATTGTGCATTTTGTTTGATTTCAGAACTCAAATCACAGGTTCAGGATGTGGCATTACAGCAGTTTCCTTTGGGAACAGGGGAATTGCATACAAATGTGCTGTAGGATTCTCTTGTTGAAACTAACTATTATGCCATTGGAGTGCTCAGTCACCGAGAATGCAACTTGAAAGGTGGGGTCCGGCTCCATCCCCACAACCACATCGATGGTCTCAGCACCACAGGAAAAATATCGGAGCCTAATTCTGGGACTAGAGGGTCTTTAACCTCAGTGGGTTCCGAATTCTGGAAATTTATTTCATTGTATTTTTTAAAGTTTTCATTAAAGTGCCAGGATTTTCAAAGTTATTGATAGTTGTACTTAGGCGTACAATAATTGAACACCAATGCCTGAATCAGCTTCCCTCCACCCGTGTTCCTGTATTCCCTCCCCACCCCAGTTCCCACTCTACCCCCGCCTGTCATCTGGACGAGCACATGACTACGTTTCAGTGGTTACGGCTTAGATCTCTTGTTTTCAGTTCTGTTGCATCTGTGTTTTTGGGTAAATGACTACACCCCTCACTCATATCACTGGCATAAATGAATCCCTGATCCATGTAAACTTCTGGTTCTCTTGCGCCCCAAATTTCTTTCCTTCTTTGTCCGGACTCTCTCTGAACACTGGAATCAGGGATGATTTAAGCAGCCCCTTTACAGTACATTTCCACATCCAGTGTTTGGTATTCCACAGGTGAGTGACATCATCCTGTTTTTGTTTATTTTTCTGGCTAACTTCACTCAAGATGGTATCTTCCAGTTCCAACCGTGTTGCTGCATAAAAGCAGTAATTCTCAAACCTAAAAATATTTATTTATTTTTGCTTTTGAGGTTACATCCAGTGATGCTCAGGGTTTAATCCTAGGTCTCCGCTCAAGAACTATTTCTATTGGTGCTTGGGGGACCATATCGGATGCCTGGAATTGAAGCTGGGCTGGCTGTGTGCAATGCAAATGCCTACCCCTGCACCAACTCCCCCCAAAATTCTTTTTATTCTAGGGTAAATAATGTGACTTTACATTTGATAGGCAGCAAGGACAAGTGTGATTGCTGAAATGAATCGATGGTTCAGCACTAGTGGTTTTGCTTTAGGAAAGGCACTTGCTTGGAACCAGGAAGAAAACTCGTTTGATCCCAGCACCCCATATGGTCCCCAGAGTCCCAGCAGCAGGAATCCCTGAGCAATGGTGTTGTGACCCTCTCCCCACATAAGTAAATAGAACAAGATAACAGAAAACTCATTGATCCTTGAGAGGAATCTGCTTCAGGTGAGATGTGTGAGGATGCATCATTGCCTTCGCACGTGTCTCCCACTAAGCTATCCCACTAAGCTGCACACTGAGCTAGTACCAAACCCAGTCTCAGGCCTCTTTTATTTTCACCCTAAACTGGAGCTTCAATTTTCTGCAGAGGGTATTATTTCCACTTACTGTGTCTGTTCTTTGAGTTGGAAAAAAAACTTACACAGCTATGTGACCTGCCGTCGGTCTATTTTGTTTGTCCATCTTGCTGAAACTTTAGGTCTTTGCCTGGAAAATCCATCCACGTGTCAGAATTGCAACCGAGTCGGGTAAATGTTAGAAACTAACCTGCAGGTCTAGAATTTTTTTTGACGAGAAGACTATCAGGCACAGTAATTGGAATCCTTCTCTGCTGTTCTTCGGGTAGCAAACTGCCCGGGTGGAATTCTTCTGGTCATGCACACTGTGACAAAATCTCGAGTGAGCAGTTATGCCCTCAGCCCCATGAGGATGCCAAGACAGGTGGGAGGGTCTTCTGTGGGTTACCATAAGAATTGAGCACCCACGCTGCAAAGAAGAGCTCCCCTGGCACAAGCTACTCAGAGACTGTTGTGCTCAGTCCATGGACACAAACCTCCCCAGGGGAGAAGCCCCTGGACTGTGGGAGAGGAGCACTGTTTATAGTGAGTCCAGTTATGTACCCCACAATATATGAAGACTGGAATCGAACCCAGGTTACCCAAGTGAAAGAAAGCTCTCACACTCTTTGGCTGTCCATACAGCACCACCGTCATGCCCGAGTGTGTCCGAGTGCTTCCTGAGTGCAGAGCCAGGAGAACCTCTGCGCGTTGCTGGATTTGTGGGTCCCAAACCATGAACAAACCAAATAAAACCAGAACAGCCTCAGTCCCTTACTGAAGGATTAGCTCACCCCAACGTGGGTGTTTCAGAGCTGAATCTTTCTGCATTCATGCTGCCTCTTCCTCGTAAAAGAGGGTTGGGTACCCTCAGAACGTGGGGTGATGAGGTGTGGGTTGCCAATAGCAGGAAATACTTCTAAATGGTCTGGTCACATTTCATTTCATTTTTTCATTTCATCATCCTGTTAATCGTCGATTGCCTCGAGCAGGCCCCAGTAACGTCTCTTTCATCCTAGCCCTGAGATTATATTCACGGCTCTTTAGGAGAATGAGACCCATCATTGTTACTGGTATTTGGCATATTTGGTAGGCCACGGGGAGTTTGCCAGACTCTGCCCTGTGGGCAGGCTACATTTGATAGCCTGCAAGTTTGTCCAAAGTAGGAATGAGGTAATAAGATGTCACGCGGCCGCACATGCGGCCGCGCAGTTCCAGGATCTGGATTTTATAGTCTCTGAGTCTTGGCCGCTGATGGGATTACACGGCGCCAAGGGGCCAGGTGGTGGGTGTGACCCCCGCCTACTGGAATTTGGAGGATCTGGGTGGAAGATGCTCGACTCCAATTCGAGTAGGCTTGGAGGTCTCGGCCCCGGAACCCGCGTGGCTTTGTCCCTCTGCCAGTACCTTCATGTGTGCGGAGAGTGGTCTCAGCATGGTGGTGGCTGGTCCTGGACGTCTTCGGCTGCCGGAGCCCCGGTCG
The DNA here is from genome assembly GCF_029834395.1 of Sorex fumeus. Taxonomy (NCBI): domain Eukaryota; kingdom Metazoa; phylum Chordata; class Mammalia; order Eulipotyphla; family Soricidae; genus Sorex; species Sorex fumeus. Next base: position 2,646,768 of record NW_026606191.1, read on the forward strand.
GGGCGGGGAGGAAAGCTCGACCCGCTCCCCTCCAAGGGGTCCCGGCGAGGGACACCCAGGCGCGGGGGCAAAAGACTGCACTGTTCTCGTCCGGGATCTGGATTTTATAGTCTGGTCTGGTCTGGTCACAGACATAACAAATTGGCTTCTGGTGTTTTTCAGCTCAGACTGTCACTGTCACTTTCCTGTCACTTTCCTCCGATTTTTCATCGATTTGCTTGAGCGGGCCCAGTAACATTGTGAGACTTGCTACTGTGTTTGGCATATCAAATATGTCATGGGTAGCTTGGCAGGCTTTGCCTTGTGGGCAAGATACTCTCGGTAGCTTCCCGAGAGGGGTGGAGGAATCAAACTCGGATTGGCCATGTCAGTCACATGCAAGGCAAACGCACTACCAGCTGTGCTATGGCTCCAGCCTTGCAGTTTTGCCTTGCTCTGTTCACATCAGGGTCAATACTCTGCACCTGTCGTGGTCCAGAGGCAAAGATGGAGCAGCGTTCTCAACCCCCAAGGTGATTCAGCTATGTACCCCACAAGATCTGAAGGCAGGAATCGAATGCTGGTCACCTGTGTGAAAGACTAGCAACCTCAATGCTCTCCTACAACGCCCCTTTGAAGCTCAGTGCTTGACCTTTAATTACCCTATACTTAACACAGAAGCAAACTTAAGGGTGGAAAATTCTTAGAGAAACGGGAATGGAGAGGGACGGAAACAGCCACAACTACATCTTGTGGCGTTTAAGCATAACTTGCGTGGTCCAAATTTTCCCACGTTTAAGATTTTCGACACTTCTCTTTGCTTAAATCGGGTCATTAAGGTCCTGAAAGCATCAATTAAAATTAGGTGGACAGGGGCTGGATTACTTAGACAGTGGGAAGGGAACTTGCTTTGAACACTACCGAGGCTGGCCTGGGTTTGATCCCCTGCACCACTTATGGTCCCCGAAGGCCACCAGGAGTGATCTCTGAGCACAGAGCAAGGTGTAAGTTCTGAGTATATTATTTTGTTTCTATGTTTTGCCATCGTTCGCACATCTTGGAAATTTGTGTTTTTGTCACACGAATGCTGTGCAGATATTTTCTCCTGTTTATTGAGGGAGTGTTTTGATTTTGGCCGCCCTTCGTTGGCAGTGCAGAAGTGTTTAAGTTTGATGTGTTCCCTCTGCTTTGACTTTCTTTTCCATGAAATATAATTTTCAAAGACATTTCATTTTCTTTTCTTTTTAAAATTTGTTTTCCAATCAGGACATGTGAAAAACTAATGTACCATGATTTCCAAAGTTATTCATGGTTGAACTTTAGACATACAACATTACAACATAAATCCCACCACTAGTGCCAAGTTCCCCCCACCAATGGTCTCAGGTTCCTGCCCATATCACCTACCCACCTCCAGCCATCCCCTCTGGACAAGCATCTTTCTCAGTTTGGCTGTTATAATTTTGGTCTCTTGATTTCATTGTTCTTGATACTGTGGTTTAGATATTTGGCTCTATCTTTCCTTAATAAAACCTGAATCCCCGGGCCTGACCCCCATTCCTTCTCCTCTGACTTTTCTCTCCCTTCCCTCCACTCTTTTTTCCTTTCTCTTCTCTCTACCCTGGGGCTAAGATTGAATAGAGATAGAGAAAGAGAGAGAGAGAATTACCTGCCATAGAGACAGGCTGGGTTTGGGGGTGACTTCAAGAAGTGGGAGAGAAACTGAGCACCCTGGTTTTGGGAAAATACACTGGTAGAAGGGATGGGTGTTGGACTATTGAATCACAATCATGAACAATTATGTAATGCTCTAATTCACCCTGATTCAATAAAAAATAAATAATTTATAAATTTTGACCCCAGTTCTTACCAAACCAATGTGAACACATTGCCAACTTTACTGAATACAATCTGTAACTGTAATTGTAAATGTGGAAGAGAAACTATATTGCCCCTCAGATACAGGTTTATCTATAGAAAAAAAATATTGTCTTATGAAGGGTTACTAAAGTTTCCATTTAAAATCCTACCATAATAGTGGTTGGAGTGATAGTACAGCAGGTAGGGTAATTGCCTTAAATGCACCTAATCTGAGCATAATCCTGAGCATCCCGTATGATCCACTAAGCCCCACCAGAAGTATTTCTTGACTACTGCCAGGTGAGGCCTCACAACAAAAGAAAACTCCAAAGTATTATTACCACACGCTTTAAAGCATGCAGAGAGTTTACTCTAGGTACTCAGATAGTGCATTTACAGAGGCAGATCCAGCTAACAGGCTTCTGGGGCCTGCTTTGGCACTGAAGACTGGACTTCTCTACTGCCTTGCCAGGGGAGAGGGAACAGGTTTATAAGACCTTGTAGATATTCCCGTAACCAATAGACAAACAATTTAAACTGAACAAAATAACAATATATATTGAGAAATACATAACTTCTCTGTCACTCCAGTAAAACACCTTAATTATCCTGAATATTACATTGAGAGTATTACCATACAACATACCCATAGCTATGAGCTTCCTACAAACCACTTTCTATTTGTCTCAAAAGATTTCAAGATCAAAACGCAATCATGAAAGTTTGTAATTGTGTATCTCATGGTGATTCAGTAAAATAAAAAATAGATTTTGAGATAAAAGAAAACAAAGATTGAGGCGCTGTGTGTATTCGTTTGAATGTGAAATTCCGGTAACTGTCAGTCACCTTTTATTTTGTTAGCCTGCATCCGTGAACCAGAAATGCTAAGGAAAGGCAGGGTTTTCTGAGATTCTTTGTTATTTGAGCCACAATACTGGGTTTGGCAGAGCCACATTTGTAATTAGTACATCAAAACTCACTGTGCCAGATGCGAAGTCTAAAGTCCTGGGCTGGCCACATGCAAGGCAAATTTTGTAGAAAGTTCCTTAATTAGGAAGTGCTAACCCCCCCCCCCCACCACCACCACCAATACACATGTGGCAAGTGAATCTTATGGAAACTTGGACAGATCTCTTATTGGCTAAACTAAAACTTCAAATATGCTAAGATTGATCTTAATTTCTAAAACTCTGATATATAGGTCCACTGAGACCTTCTAATGAATTGGAGCCAAGGTCTGGGTATTTGTTCTGGGTTTTGCAAAACATGCGGAAAAGCTTATAAACAGGCATTGGAGGACTAGGTCCGGTGATGAAGCACAGGGTCTGTAGTCTAACGGTCAGCATCTAACGGTACAGAAGAGAAGCTGGTGGCTGGAGCACAAAGGTTTCCTGGCTAAGGAGCACGCACCTTTGAGCCCGCCCCCAGTAACCAGTCCGCAGGGCCCTAGGCCTTAGCAACAGCCAATGAGAGAGGAGCAGGGCAAAACATGGACCAACAGAAGGCGTGTTCATAGGTATTTCCTGACCCTGGGGCAGGGTTTGCTCATTGCCTGTCTCGACATCCAAGGGTTAGTCGTGGACTCTGATCTGCGGGGATGAGGTCTAAGGGTTAGTCGTGGACTCTGATCTGCGGGGAGGAGGTATAGAAAATTGCACTGTGGATCCGAGCATCTCGAGTCTCCCAGGAATCCCCAGATGACAGGTCAGCAGGATGGGGGCAGTATTTGCCTAGAGTGGGCCAGGGAGGAAGCGACCATGGGGACGAAGGAGATTCACCGAGGACTCAGAGGCTCCTTCTGGCAGGTGGTGGATTAAGTCATTGGGGGCGAGTCGGATTTGATGGCTTGTGACCAGCGCAGTTTAAACCCTGTTGGTAGATGCGACTATACTGCCGACATCAGGGATTGGGTTCAGATCCTCCTTGAGAAACTTTTGGGGGAGTTTCCTTCTGACAGCTAGTTGCCCTGCTCTCCATGTTCTGGGAGAGCCACCCTTGAGTCAGGGTCAGTGGTGTGTGTGTCTGAAATGCTTTTGCTGTGGGGATCAGGTGCCAGATTCGGAACTGATAACCCAGGGTGAAACGCCCGTTTCTCACCTGTCCAGCAATTATGTTTTTTTTTAAAAAAACGTATTTTGATTAATTATGTGGGGGGTAATTTTTTGTTATGCTCTACCCAGCACTGTGTTTCCCCCACCCCCGCCCCTGCCTCATTTGGACAAAGCAAGAACCAGAGAAATAAACGGGTCAGAGATGTGTTTGTCAATTTCTTGTTTATGACGGCTTCAATGAGGGGTAGGGGAAGCGAATTGCGTGGCATCATATTAAAATGTTATCCGTTTCTGAGAATTTAAGTTAGGTTATTTTTAACTTTATGATTTAACTAAGGTGTAACCCCAACAACGGCCAGGATCCAGAGATTATCACACCAAGCTCCCGGGAGCGCATGGCCGCATTCACGGCCATGCGACTTTTTATTTATGTTTATTTATTTTTTCAGCTTACCTTGAATATCCCAACCAAACGGCAGAGCCTGACAAGCTATCCGTGGCATATTCGATATGCCAAATCCAGTAAAAAAAATGGATTTCATTCCCTTGACCGTGAATACGGCAGAGTCGAGAAGGATGTGGAAGGAGAGGCTGATAAAATCTCAAGGCCGAACTAGGCTGCCAGAACGAAGAAAGACAAAAATGGTTGTCTGTACTTTCAACGCATGTACGCTGGCATCTGATGCATTCATCGAGGACCTGAAGGTACAAGTGCGAAAGATCAAGTACGACATTATTGGTCTGACCGAAACGAGAAGGCATCAATCACATCACACAGTTTTTGACACTGTAGTAGAACTGTTCCTTGGAACATGTGACAAAAGAGGCATCGGTGATGTCAGTATCATTGTCAACACGAACTTAGCCCTGAGCATTGATTCATTAGAATGCCTAACAACCCGAATTGGATGATTTCACTTGAATAGATGTGGCTCACTGCCAGCAGTTTCTATCTTTGTTGCCTATGCACCAACATACAATTATGGTGAAGGAGAAATTGAGAAGTTCTACATGGAGCTGGAGAAATTCTATAAAGAAGATCACACCTTCTACAAGATCATTGTTGGTGATTTTAATGCCAAGATAGGACCAAGAAGATTAGCCGATGAACTCCACATTGGGACCCATGGCATAGAATGGAACAAACAGGGTGACAGACTGTCTGAGTTCATCATGTCAACCAAGACCATCCATGGTAACTCACAGTTCCAAAAGGCTGAATCTAAATGTTGGACATGGGAGTCTCCTGGTGGACGGTTCCACAATGAAATGGACCACATCATATTCAATTGGTGGTTTTGCCTAACCGATGTTGCTATTGGCTCAAAATTCCAAAAGGGATCGGACCACCATCTCCTTCGTGCAAAATTCTACCTCACAGAATGGGGAGAAAAGAATGCAAAGTTTAAGGAGAACTCCCAGAATGACCACCAACTGGGAGTGCTTCGGCTCTGTTGCGGCAACATGGGAAGATGCCGTCATTGACAACATTGACAAAGAATATGATTGAATGATTCAGCACCTCCATGATTGTGCGTGGAATGCCAAGGGAGAGATAATCACAAAAAAAATGCCTTTCTTCGAACACTCTTGAACTTATTCGCCAACGTGCTTGGCACATGCCTCAGGCAAGCAAATGTCCGAGCTGGCAAAACAGTGCAGAGAAGTAATCTAGGATGACTTCAAAGACATGATAGCAGCAGTGCTGGTAGATGTGACATAAGTCGGGAAAAGCATTCGTAATGCCCGCCTGTCCCTCACCAACTACAAGACCAAGATGACTGCCCTCCGACATCCTGATGGATCTATCACATCTTCCAGAAGGGCAATGGAGGAGATTATTCATGACTTGTACTAAGATCTCTTTAATAGCCACATCCACTTGCCCACATATCAAATTCCGTGAGATGGATATGTCGTTTCCAATGTTCCCATTCTGAAATCCAACACGCCATCTCTTCGGTAAAGAAACAAAGAACACCTGGTCCAGCCAAGTTCAGACTTGAACACCTGAAGAACTTACCATCAGTACTCATCAATACACTGGCTTGGCTCTTCACACGCTACCTGTTTGAATGCAAAGTTCCATCCCAATGGAAAACCAGCAGGACTGTACTACTATACAAGAAGGGAGACATTACAACATTGGCAACTATCGCTCAATCTGCCTATTGTTGGTCATCTACAAACTGTTCACTCGAGTCATCATGAATAGCATTGACAGAACACTAGATGAAGGACAACCATGCGAACAAGCCAGGTTCTGAAAAGGATTCAGCACCATCGACCATATCCACACTATAACCAAGCTCATTGAGGTTCCTCAGTAGTTCAAGATGCCGCTCTGTCTAAATTTCATTGATTTAAAGAAGGCCTTTGATTCCGTTGAGAATCAAAGCGGTCATTGAAGCCCTAACCAATCAGGGCGTACAAACTCTATACATCAGGACCCTCTGTGAGCTCTATTATGGATTCACTACCAGGATTTCACCATTCTACAAAGAAGTAATCATCCATGTCAAGAGAGGGGTTCGCAGGGTGATACCATTTCACCAAAACTCTTCAGTGCCACCCTTGAGAACATCATGCGACGACTGGAATGGGAAGGATTGGGAGTGAGGATAGATGTTTGGCAACTACACCACCTCCGCTTTGCTGATGACATCATTCTAATAACAGCAAACATCAGCCAAGTGGAACAAATGCTGACTGACTTTAACCATGAGTGTGGAATGGTTGGATTACAACTGAATCTCACAAAGACAATGTTCATGAGAAACAGTCTTGTTTCTGAGGTTCCATTCACTCTCAACAGAACCACCATCTCCGAATGCAACAGTTATATATACCTAGGTCGAAAAATCAACATGATGAATGACCTGGCACCTGATTTACGCAGGAGGAAGAGAGCAGCTTGCTATGCCTTCAAGAGCTTTGAAGAAATAACTAAGAGGACAAAGAACCTCCAGCTCCGAGCACATCTCTTCGATTCCACTGTTCTTCCTGCATTAACATATGCGTCAGAGACCTGGACCCTAGGAAAATAGGATGAGAACGCTATTTAAGTCTCTCAAAGAGGAATCAAAAGTGCTTTGCTTGGAGTATCATGCTTGATTGAGAGATAGAATCCGGAGTTCCGATCTTCGTCAATGCTCAAGTATCAGGGACGCTGTCTCATTTGCTAAGGCATCAAAAATCAGATGGGCTGGACACGTAATGAGATTTAGAGATGACCAGTGAACTAGAGTCATTACTAACTGGATTCCACGCGACGTCAAAAGATCATGTGGACGCCCACCTACAAGATGGTCAGACTTCTTTGTCAAGATCCTAAATGATTGTTTTGCAGCTCTGCATGTTCCTAGAACGAGCAGATGCCACTGGGCTACGTGATCACGCAACAGGGATGAATGGAGACGTTACTGGCACCCACTCGAGTAAATCGATGAGTAACAGGGTATCAAGTGATCAAGTGATTTAACTTGGCAGTGATTCTGGAGTCCAGAGCCCAGCAAGTTTCCCCACTCTAGTGCGTTGATCTCAAATTTCTATATTATAATTGGGATGCCTCGATTTCAAGGAAACAGTGTGTCTTGGATCTTCACTTGATTCAAGTGGAGAAGCTTCAATTTATGCTATTTCAACTGTAGCAAATATATTCTTCACACCTAAGATGAACACTGATAACTTGGTTTTTGTTTGAATTTGAAATGGCTTTGAAACGTTGCCACGGGCCAGGGCAACGACTCAAAGGGCTGGGGTGCATGCCAGGCTGGCAAAAGACCCCAAGTTTGAATGTGGGCTCCCTTTGTTCCCCCCTCCCCGTGTCTGCCCCACTGGGTGTTACATCAGCAGCACCAACCCTGGTGGCTCTCAACACTGAAGGTGAACACTGAACTGAACTCCAAACCTTTGGACCCAAACAAGGGCATTTTTAAAGAGAGGGGGACCGTGTCAGGCACCTCCATGGAGCTCCTTTCCTGTTCCTAGAAACGGATAAAAAAAATAAGCTTACAGAAAGGCCCTGGGTAGAGAATACTTACTTGTTTCAATCATTTATTGTTCCAACACCACCAATGTGACTGTCCTTCAACCAATATCCCCAGTTTCCTTCCCAATTCCAATCTACGGCCGACCCGGGTTTGATTCCCAGCATCCCATATGGTCCCCTGAGCACCACCAGGAGTAATTCCTGAGTGCATAGCCAGGAATAACCCCTGTGCATCGCTGGGTGTGACCCAAAAAGAAAAAAATGTTCATTTAAATTTTATTTTTATAAATCACTTGATCACTTGACATCCGTTACTCATCGATTTGCTCGAGCGGGCACCAATAACGTCTCC